>NC_067409.1:77778934-79028934 GCF_009764475.1 Pristis pectinata | reverse complement strand
GAGCAAGTGCAGCAGGCAGTGATGAAGGCTAATGGAATGTTGGCCTGTATTACAAGGGGAATTGAGTACAAAAGCAAAGAGATTCTTTTCCATTTGTACAGGGCCCTGGTGAGACCACTCCTGGAGTATTGTGTACAGTTTTGGTCTCCAGGGTTAAGGAAGGATATCCTGGCTATAGAGGGCATGCAGCGTAGGTTTACGAGGTTAATTCCGGGGATGTCGGGACTGTCTTATGCTGAGAGGTTGGAGAGACTGGGATTGTACACGCTGGAATTGAGAAGATTGAGAGGGGATCTGATTGAAACATACAGGATTATTAAGGGATTGGACAAGATAGAGACAGGGAATATGTTCCAGATGTTGGGGAAGTCCAGGACCAGGGGGCATGATTTAAGAATAAGGGCTAAGCCATTTAGGACAGAGGTGAGGAAAATCTTCTTCTCCCAGAGGGTTGTGAATTTGTGGAATGCACTGCCTCAGAGGGCAGTGGAGGCCAATTCTCTGGGCACTTTCAAGAAGGAGCTAGATAGGTTTCTTATAGATAGGGGAATCAAGGGATATGGGGACAAGGCAGGAACAGGATATTGATTGTTGAGGATCAGCCGTGATCTCAAAATGGCAGTGCAGACTCGAAGGGCCGAATGGTCTACTTCTGCTCCTATTGTCTATAATGAGTTTTTTTGGTATTTACCAATTATTCTACCTGTTATCTACTTCTAAAGGTAAGTCAGATACATTAATAATGAGAAATGGCAGAGACTAGGGACTTCTGTCCTACCCTAGTCCTGTGTGCACCCGAAGATGCGTAGCTGTTCTGATGTGCTTACCTTTAGTAATGCCTTCCCCTTGGTTAAGTTGAGCAAACAGTTGGGAACGCGCCTCATCCTTTGGTGTTTCTGATGGCAGGATAGGAGGGGGTCCAGGAGGAGGAGGAGGTGGAGCCAGGGGACAAGCACCAGAAGATGGTGCAGATGTTGAGAGGCCCTGGGAGAAAAAAAAGAAAGACCCTTCAGTTGTAATTATGACATTGATCACATTGGTAACTGGCATGCAGTTACCACACAGGCACCAACATTCAACAAATATCTTGATATCTGAACTTAAGAAGTTTAAAACATACTGCATGAGAGGAAATTATGCAAGCAACGGCCCAAAATTCTCTTTATAGAAATACTTGGCAGAGTGATCATCACTTTTTCTCCCCCCATACAGAATAGAAATTACCCTTTTGGTTCAAACTGCAATGGTTTTTACATAAACTAGAAGTGAGCATCCACAGGGGCTGATTAGAAACCAAAAATTGGGAAGTATAAATGCCAGATATCAAGTAAATGCAAAGTATTGGCCCAAAATTCATAGACATTGATGAAGGAACTGCACTTGCTGTTCATTCTGCTGACAGCAGGCGACAGAACTTTCGAGCAGAGACTTGCTGAAACTGGAGGCTAATCTAATGTGGCACCCTCTACTGGAGACATGTCATATTTGTGAACAGCAGAAACAACCAGTGCGGTTCTCCAGTCATACAGACAAATCCTTACTGAGTCCAAACTAGGAAATGTAAAACAGGATGTACAACCTGCATATAAATCGTATACACAGAGCAAATAAGGGAAAGGAAAAGCAGGATTAAGGAGAAGTGATGAAAGTAGAAAAAAGTTTACTTGAAAAGACTGTAAACGTTGAAGCTCACGACTTGTGAAAACAGATTTTCATGCAAGAGTTGTTTTACAGTAATTATCATATATCACATTTTTAAAAAATCACAAAACCTCAATGCAGCAAACCTATGTTTATCCACCATGGTTAGTGAAGAAATGATATGTAGACACAACAGCTTCTTGGCCCCTCATTGATTCCAAAGCAGCAAAGGAGCAGGGCAAATTAGGCAGCAACTCCTGCAATCTCCTGCACATGAGGACTTCAGCAGTTTATCCTGTAGATAAGCACTGATAGCCTCTGTAATTCCATTGCAAAATTCAGGTTTTCTGCCAAGGTAGATGACTGGATTCACAATCCTTTAACGAAGGCATGAGTTGGAAGTGAAATTTTCAAGTTTTGACTTTTGAAACTTGCCCACTTCCAGTTTTGACAGAGGTGGGTCAGGAACCAACACTGCATGTAACATGGGTGGAGGTGAACATAGAACATAGAACAGTACAGCACAGGGCCACCATGTCTGCGGCAAACACAATGCCAAATTAAACTAAGTCTCTTCTTCCGGTACACAATCCACGTCCCTCCATTTCCTGCATATTCATGCATCTATGTAAGAGCCTCTTAAATGCCACTATCGTATCTGCTTCCAGCACTACCCCTGGCAGCCCGTTCCAGGCATCTACCACTCTCTGTGTGGAAAAAAAACTTGCCCCACACATCTACCTTAAACATTCCCCCCCTCTCACCTTAAATGCATGTCCTTTAAAATGAGCCAGGACAAGCCAGTACAGTATACCAGTAAGAATGTGGCCGGCTCTATGTTTATAACTGTAGCAGTAAGAAAGTTCACTTCTGCCAATGGAACCTGTATCCAGGGGCCTAATCAAAGGGAGGCCACTTACAAATCTCTTTAATTTCAGACCAGCACATTGTGATATAATGCTAGTTTTATTAAATCTTCTAATATTGTTAAATGTTTCATTTTATTATTGTGTATAAATATTTCATACACCTATATTGTTACCAGGATGTTTACTAGGTAGAGCAGTGGAAGGGCTCCCAGAATTTCTTCATGCTGAAGGCTGCTACTTCTGGCCCACCATTCTGTCGCCAACTCCAAATGACAAAAAGGTCTGGCTTCCTCTCAGTGTCAAAACTAATTTAAAACTGACGTGTGCTAGGCATCAGACAAACTAACCATCGGTCTATCAGCAGCAAGTGCCCAGTCTTTTTTTTCTGGGAGTTAGCACGTTGGAAGCAGCCATCAAGCTGTCCCTCGCTGACTCCTAAAAGGCCCTGATGCATGGAAATCAGAGCTTGGTGCCTGGGGCCGAAAAACAATTGAAGGCCCTGATAGAAAGAATAGCTGGGGTTTATCAGGCGACTGTGTACCGTCATCTGCAAAAGCCATGGCTTTACAGGATTACCTCAGCTGTTTGTGTCTGCAACAGCTGTTCACCAGATTGATCTCAATGCTCACAGAAGCTGTCAGTTAATTTGTTATTTGTAAGAATTTCAGGAGGCCCTCCAAAGGGAGGGACTAGACCCGATATGCTCCTCATCCACTATATATTCTGGGATATGTGCAATATCGGATACAAAGGAATATTATCAATTAAAGGAACTTATTTGGAATTGCTCACCTTAACAGGGTGATAAAAACACAAGCAACAACTGATAAATTTCTTCACATGACGTTAGCTGTCCCAACACCTGCAACAAAGTTGTTTTCATCTGAAGCTTACATTTTCTTACCCCCCACTAAACTCTATCCCACCCACGGTGGCGTTGGGAAGCTGCGCCTTCACCACCACACAAGGTGCATACACTGAGGAAACCCTTCTGTTTTTCTTTTCCTCATCCCATCACAGTTACAACATTAAAGGCAAGAGCATCATGAAACACTCAAATTGACTGAAGAATGAAGTTAGCGGTTGGAAGAGCCAAACTACCTCCACAAGATGTGTCTGTAGCTGTAAAATGTGAACTTCTTGAACGAGGATACTCGGCACCCTTTACAATCTACAAGATATCTGTCAGTTACACCTCTACAAAAACACAAGAAAATAGAGGAGTAGGCCACCAGGCCCCTCAAGCCTGCCCCACCATTCAATATGATCATGGCTGATCTATGCCAGCCTCAACTCCTCTTCTGTGCCAGTTCACCATACCCACAATTCCTCAATCTTTCAAATACTTATCTCCACCTTAAATATATCTAATAATCTGGCCTCCACCACCTTTGGGGGCAGAGAATTCCATCAATTCATTACTTTGAGGAGAAATTTCAATGCACGTCAGTTTTAAATGACCACCCACCTCATTTTGCAGCTGTGCCCCTTGTTCAAGAAACCCCACTAGTAAAAACATCTCAACATCTACGCTGTAAAGCCCCCGTAAGATCTTATATGTTTGAATATGATAACTCCTCATTCTTCTGAGGTCTAGGATACCAACTAAATTCAGGATTCCTCTCCCACATACCTGGTGCCCACAGGAGCTCAAAACTGAAATTGGTTTGCAAGTTCAGCAGGTAGATTGATATGTTAATGCTGGTGATACTAGAACCTTCAGCATGTATTGTTAGCTGAGTATGAAATTTTGCACAAGTCCCATTTATATTTACGTCTATTTTTAAACACCAGAGGCTGGCTCAAAGCAAGTATTTTCATAAATTAAGAAAGCATTTCTGATTCAGTTGGGATACTGCTGAAGTGCTCCAGGTTTATTGACAACTCAGTGCACTGGGCTATCGATAGGCTACCCTGTGTTTTTTCTGTGGAAAGGGATCTGGCTATAAAATCAAAGTTCTCTCTTGATCTGAAAGGCCACAGAATTTGGTGTGAAATGGTGAGTGAACAATGTCCTAGGCTGAACTTCAGCTTCACAATTTATACACTTAGCTGGTTTAATCATCCTCAGTTATATGCATGGATTACAGAACAATTTTGTACCCCTTGTTAATAACATGAGGAAAGAAAGACCACATGGAATATCAAATATAAAACAAGTTCTTGCATTGATATAGGCCTAGAAATTTGAACTTACCCCACTATTTCCAGAATGGAACCAGTTTACCATAGTTTTTGTGTCAAACTGTGCCACGCTGGATTATGCATCAGTCAATGATGCAACATGTGCATCAGACAGTTATGAACAAAATTCCCTGGGTGATGCTGGGAAAGTCAAGTCATGCTGTTCTGACAAGCACTTGCCATTGAGCACTCTTTGAACATCCATACTTCAATGGTGCAGCTCCCTGAACTGGCCCCAGGCTAGGACCGGGAGCCCCTCCTTCTCACACCTACCTCTGCTCCTTCAAACAAGCCCCACCATAGATGGTACTGACCAAGTAGAGCAACCCAACACCAATCTTACCCCATATTCCCTACTGGCCTACAAAATCTGCCTGTCGACTGTCTTTTGATTCTGTCCCCAATTGAAGCCCTGGACTGATCCGCACCTTGAACCCTGACTGAGGTCCTGATCCAACAATGAACCATAACCCAGTCAATGACTCAGTCCCCTGACCCCCGCCCAGTCCCGGTCCCCGAGACAGTCTTCTCCACACACTGCTGCATGGTGCGGTGTGTGAGGGAAGTCATGTAATGGGCACTCGGTAACACATTTGTGGTGGCAACCCCAGGACCAAAGCACTCATTGGCACAATTAACAATGATCCTTCAGCCTACCTTCCCCTGTGGCAATGAATTTCAGCTTCCTGTACTTTTAGCATACTGAACATCGAGGTAATGTTATTAATAAAATATTGACACCAAACCAAATAAAAGGAACTGTGGATTGAATGACCATAAGTTAGAGGCAGGTTTTAAAGAGAATCTCAAAGGGAAAGGAAGGCATTACTACACCAAGCGGTTTGTACAACTTCAATCAGTAGTGCTTTAACTTTCTTACAATGACTGGTTTCTTTTCTTTATGTTCCTGGGATCTGGGTGATGAGAGTTAAATTCAATAGACCCTCCACAACAGGTCATAGGATGGCCATACAGGTTTCACTGACGGCCATTGTTTCCACTGCAAGCAGCTCCCCAACACCAATCTCATCCCACACTCCCTGCTGGCCTCCCAAATCTGCCTCCTATCTGCCCAGATAGTTTTGTGCATCCAGCATTAACTGGTCTGCATGCCTCGGCAGGGGACCAATAACGTGAGTGGCCAGATCCATTTAAAGCTCACCTAGTATTCAAGGCCAGCTTGTACCACTTAAAGGGGAGATGCATCGTGCAGCAGGTGTTGTGGAGTCCCTCAGGTCTTCCTAGGACATCAGACATCCTATTAGAACACTAATCCCCCATCAGTTGCTTGTAATTTTCAACCCAACCATAACCCCTTCCCATTCCCAATCACTGGACTGCCAGCCAGCACCCTACCACACCTCCTCCCTACCAACTGGTGATCTGCCTACCTAATCTGAAACCACTCTCCCACCGTGCCCCAACTCCATGACAATAACTGACACTGGCACATCCTGCCCCTGGCACCCAGCCAGTCCTGGAAACTGAATCTCACTCTGACCAGACTCTCTGCCAAAGCTCAGACCCAACCAGCCCTACCTTTCAATCCCAGCTTGACTGCTCCCCTTCAGGCTCCCAGCCTGATTCCTGTCCTTTAACTACTCTTCTAATCCTTACCGAGCCTCCCTCCTCCATGACCCCACAAGCACTTCCCTCAAGTGAGCAAGTCCCAGCCCAGACTTACCTGATTTCCCACAAATTGTGTGAGACCAAGGCCTGTTCAACAAAATTCGAACCTCATACACAGCTGGACATCTCAGTAGTACACCTGCAAACAGAACACTCACTGGTGGCTCCACACACCAATGTTGTTAGAGGTGGACCTATACAGCCATACTGTGAGTCCACTGAGTAACAGACATCGGCACATCTATCACTAAGCTCGGTCGCCTGACTCCAATTGGAGTCTACTGGTGGAGTCCACACTTGAGTTTCCCCAGCACTATGCAGGGGTGCTCCCTCTCTGAACCCACACCAGGTGAGACCTCATCCATGGGGATTCTACACTCAAGGAAAGGAGGCAAATGAAAAGGTAAGCTTTTTTGCTTTAGAAGTAATTTTTAAAAAATTATACTGTTATGAATTTATGTTATTATTTATATTTTAGAGTTTTTAAAAATTATTTATGTTGACTTTAAGAGTTTTTAAAAATGTCTCTAATGTTTCTGGACTCATCCAAGTGGCTTTTGTATATTAAGGTTTTATCTTGATTCTCGGTGCTTTTGGAAAATTATAGTCTTTCAGAAGAAACAGGGGCTTAGTACTCCCCTCGCCCCCCCCACACACACACTCACTGAGCAGGTGTAGAGCGACATTGGATCTTTTGTTAAGCCATTTCTTCACCGAAAACAAAATGAAGTGAGTACACACTCACTGTCCCATTATGAGACCACCTGTTTTAATTGAGCACATCAGCCGGTGACATACAACCCTTGCAAGTTAACAGCTGAACAGCAGCCGACTACTTTTTGGGGCTGTAAAAGGACTTTAGAAAGCAAACAAAGAATTGCTCAGTAGGAATTATTTACCAGGAACATAAACTCTTCATCAGCGTCTGTCATGTATTGTCAGGTCCCCAGGTGTTCATAACCACATTAGCTTTATACAATTAACAATATCCAGCATCTCAATGCAGGCTTCTGGTTGGTTGTTTCTTTTCCATTGCACTGGACTATTTTAATGAAGTATACTTGCACAGAATAGATTGTTCACTAAAGTCCATCAGGAAATTGATTGCATACAAATAAAAGGTGAAAGATATGAACAAACAAAGGGACAGTCTGCATTGATAGAATAATAAGGAAGTTGTATTTATATATCACCGCTGTTTGTGTTCCCTTAATGCCTTTCTTACCATGGGTTCCCTCTGCTTCTCAATATTCTGTTAACTTGATTGTATCTTTTTTAAATGATGCAGATGGTGATATATCCTGAGATAGGATGGGATACTGTCCTATTGGAGACATTTCAAAGATAGTGAAATTGCTAAATCCTAAAGAAGGGAGATGATCAGTCTGAAATGAAATGGCCGGCTCAGCAGCCTTCAATAAGGCACATCCACGTTTATATAATAGTTTCCATGTCCTCCAATTGGACCAAAGGTCTTTGTCATTAACAAGTTGCTGCTGATGCACAGTAACTGTTCACAAATGCATCAGCCATTCTTCCTCAAAACCCCACAAACAGCAAGGAAATTACAGACCAGTTAATCTCTCCCCATGATATTGGATTGGGATGGTCATTGGTTGGAAGGCCAGGGTTCTTCCATTCGTTGAATTGCCACTAGAAAAAGCAGTCTGAATACAGGATGTCATCTATACTTCTGCATCTCCAGAGATGTTTCACTTTTTGGATTCCGCATTGAAACACCAGCAGAGAATGTGTCAGTCAGGTAGAGAAGAAAGAATTTAACGTGTAGCATTGACCAAAGAAATGGGAAAGCGATAAACTGAGTTAAGCTGACAAAGGGCAATACTAAGTAAACAATTTTGTATTTTTCATTAATGTGTCATTTTAAAAGCTAATCACAACTTAATAAAAAAGCTGTGATTAGCTTTTAAAAGCTAGATTAGCTTAAAAGCTAGTTATTTTGTTTCAAAACAGAATAAAACATGCTAAAAATAAAGGCTTCTTTGTGGTCCAAAGGTCCATGGATCTTATGCCAAATGAAAGTTCATTGACCTGAAACAGTAATTCTGTTTCTCTCTCAAGGCATTTTCTTTTTATAGTTCAGCCTTCTTTAGAGGTGTCAAATCACTGCTTTTCTTGGATGGGATTGGACCAAATACAAAAGCCAGAAAATGCTGGACATTTTCTGTTTTTGTCATTTTTATTGCAAATTCTGCATTTTCTGTTTTGGGAATCTTGATCCTAAAGAGTTTTTCCCCATACTATTTCTTCTGTGGTCAAGTCACTGTAAAGTTTGCACCAATGAACAGGAAGGAAAGATGCATGCTTGCTCATTTTTCTATTGTTAATGGGATTTTATGAGAATTACATCAACTGTTTGCTTTGCTAAGGCAATTCAGGAAACTCCAAATGATAAGCCCCTGTGCATCACCCTCAGGGGACAGTCTGTACAACACCAGTTTACATAGTCTGCTGCTTTACAGTTTTCAACTCTGTGCTGATTTCCACACAGGATACACAAATTTATGCACCTAGGACTATCACACCATTCAAAAACTTTATTACAGTTCCAAGATTCAAAGGAATAAAGTGTGTCCTTTATTAGTGCTATTCCCACACTCAGTCTGAAATACTAAGTTCTTATTGTGTTATGTTTAAAGCCATAAACTGTGCACACAAAAATATACTGATGCAAATCCAAGTAAACAAAAAACAGCACTGGAAGAATTAGAAACTTCATTGGCTATGACCTTCTAGTATTTCCCATTTAAGCAAAACAAAAGACTACATTCTGGGGACAAATCTTTTGTGGAAATTGGAAAATAAAGAGGTTCTACATGGTTTACACCACAAAGAAGAGATGAGTAGATGATATAAAAGATGACCCCAGGGGATCAAGTGGGAGCCATTAAATCAAAACTGCAGCAATCTGCATCATTGTTCTTTTACAGGTGCTGTAACTGCAGAGAGGGAGGCCATTCAGCCCACTGGGTCCATGCTAGTTCAATCTCATTCGTCCCACTGCCTCCTTACATTTCCTGCCACCTAATCTCGCTCTCTCACACAAGCCCATCAACTCTCCTTTGATTCTATTTGCCATTAACCTACAGTAGGGGGTAATTTACAGCAGCCACTTAACCTACCAGTTTTTCTAGGAACCCCATGCTTTTAATTCTCATTTTAACCAAAGTTTCTGTTCTGTTATGTACATCAGCAGTCCTGCAGTCACTGGTGACTGTGGCCTAAGAGCACACCAAAATGTGGCATCTGCAGAGCATCAAGGAGGAAGTGGAACACACAAAGTGCTTTCTATGTCCAGGACTCTTAATAATTATCAATCTATATAGTAGCTCGTTCTACATCAAGCATGTTGGAACAATATGGAGAAGGGAAGTCCGTAGCTGCAGGGCAAGGACTGGCTCTAAAGGCTGGGTAGATTGGGCTGGGGTCTGAAGTGACCTGGGCAGATGCCACTGTGCACTGTTCCTCAGTGGTGAAGGGTGCATGGCCTGGGAAAGTGCCTGCTAACAGTTTCTCTGAACATTTAGGCTTCAAATGCATTTTAGATTGGGCCTTGTATAGGCTTGGACAAGTTTCTGCAGCTTTTATTACCCGACCTCCAGCCACCAAATACCCCATGCTCCTGTTATTGGATGTCCCACACATTCATCCTTGGGTGCAACGTCCTTCCTACATTTGAATAAACGTGAAATTATTAGATGCTGCAAAATCCCTATCATTTACCTTCTGAGTTTGTGCAAAGAAATGCCCTGGAAATTAACACGTAATCCCAGCCAAATCTAGGACAATGGTACCTTTGTCTCCTTACATGAAGTTAGTGAGCTGTGCACACCTGCTGGGCCACTCTAAGCTTGACCTATGGAAGTTTGCAAGACTGGAAGCACCTCTGGTGACAGCAGCCAGATGGACCTGTGGACTCCAGTGGAGTGAGAGATAAAATGCGCAAGACTGATAGTGTGAGGCTGACACAGGGCGGGCAAGTGAGTCTGATATAGAACATAGGAACAATGTAGAGCGCAAGGCTGATACTGGGCGTGAGGCTAGAAAATGATAAGAATTATATGGTAAAAAGAAGGTGCATATCAGGTATAGGCAGTTAGGACCAAATGAAGTGCTTGAGGAGTATAAGAAATACAAGAGAACACTTGAGAGAGAAATCAGGAGGGCTAAAAGAGGACATAAGGTTACTCTGGCTAACAAGGTGAACAAGAATCCAAAGGGTTTCTATGGCTATAATAAGAGCAAAAGGATAGCAAGGGACAGAATTGGTCCTCTTGAAGATCAGCGTGGTCATCTATGCATGGAGATGGGGGAGATTTTTTGCATCTGTGTTTACTCGGGAGACAGACACAGAGTCTATAGAGCTGAGGAAAAATAGTGAGGTCATCGACCGTATCCGGATTACGGAAGAGGAGGTGCTTGCTGCCTTGAGGTGAATTAGGGTGGATAAATCCCCAAGGCCTGACAAGGTGTCCCCTCAGACCTTGTGGGAGGCTAGTGAATAAATTGCAAGGGCCCTGGCAGAGATATTTAAAATGTCCTTCGCCACGGGTGAGGTGCTGGAGGATAACTAATGTTGTTCCGTTGTTTAAGAAAGGCTAAGAATAAGCCTGGAAATTATAGGCCAGTGAACCTGACATCAGTCATGAGTAAATTATTGGAAGGTATTCTGAGGGACAAGATATTCAAGTATTTGGATAGACAGGGCCTGATCAGGAATAGTCAACGTGGCTTTGTGCGTGGCAGGTCATGTCTCACCAATTAATAAGTTTTGAGGAGGTTACCAGGAAGGTCGATGAAGGGAAGGCAGTGGACGTTGTCTACATGGACTTTAGCAAGGGCTTTGACAAAGTCCCCCATGGGAGGCTGCTCCAGAAGGTTAAGTCACTTGGCATTCTGGATGAAGTGGTCAACTGGATTCAATGTTGTCTTAGCAGGAGAAACCAGAGAGTGGTCGTAGATGGTTGTCTCTCTGATTGGAGGCCCGTGACTAGTGGTGTGCTGCAGGGATCAGTGCTGGGTCCATTGTTGTTTATCATCTATATTAATGATTTAGATGATAATGTGATAAACTGGATCAGCAAATTTGCAGATGACACCAAGACTGGGGGTGTAGTGGACAGTGAGGAAGGCTGTCAAAGCTCACAAAGTGATCTGGACCAGCTGGGGAAATGGGCTGAAAAATGGCAGATGGAATTTAATGGAGACAAGTGTGAGGTGATGCACTTTGGGAGGATAAACCAGGGTAAGGCTTACAAAGTGAATGTTCTACTGCACACCTCAGTGCCCTACCAAAGGGACCTGGGAATACAGATCCATAATCCTCGAAAATGGCATCACAGGTTGATAGGGTCGTAAGAGCTTCTGGCACATTGGCCTTCATAAATCAGGGCACTGAGTACAGAAGTTGGGATGTTATGTTGAAGTTGTATAAGACATCGGTGAGGCCAAATTTAGAGTATTGTGTGCAGTTCTGGTCACCTACCTACAGGAAAGATATTAATAAGCTTGAAAGAGTGCAGAGAATATTTACACGGATGTTGCTGGGACTTGAGGACCTGAGTTACAGGGATAGGTCAAATAGGTTAGGGCTTTATTCCCTGGAGCACAGGAGAATGAGGGGAGATCTTACAGAAGTCTACAAAATTATGAGGGATTACAGATAGGGTGAATGCATGCAGACTTTTCCCCTTAGGTTGGGTGAGGCTAGAACTAGAGGTCACAGGTTTAGGGTGAAAGGTGAAATATTTAAGGGGAATCTGAGGGGGAACTACTTCACTCAGAGGGTAGCATGAGTGTGAAATGAGCTGCCAGCCAAAGTGGTGGATGCGGGTTCATTTGGAACATTTAAGAGAAGTTTGGATAGGTGCATGGATGAGAGAGGTACAGAGGACTATGGTCTGGGTGCAGGTAGATGGGACTAGGCAGAAAACCAGGCCAGCACGGACTAGATGGGCTGAAGGGCCTGTTTCTGTGCTGTAGTGCTCTATGACTCCAACTGGAAATGCTGGAAATATATTGCATTAGTTGAACAGGCCTGCTTTTTCCCCCTGCACTTTACCTTTGCATTTTTTTTTAAAATCATCTTCGTTCTATTGGGGATGTTGATCCCAAAGGAAGCTTTTTCATATTACTTCTTCTGTTGACAAGTCATTGTAAGTTTGCATCAGAGAGATCTGGCCAGTTTCATGTAAGGAAGTAATGGCAAGTACATCCTACACTTGGCAAATATTACAAATTAATAACCAAGTTATTTCTCTCTGCATCTTCTGGTCTAACCACCAGCTGGGCTGACCTCAGAATCATTAATGGGACTTCCAAATGTTTAGCTTTGAACCTCCGCCTGGATGAAAGTCCATTCAGCTGAGAGTGGAGGTAAGGAGGTATCTCCTGGTGGTGGCCAGGTGTTCTCATTGAATCTCACTGGCAAGGCCGCTGAAGACCAGACTTTTGTAAACAACCCATTCAGCAAAAACCAACAGTAATGAAAATTAGGCCGTCCAGTATCACTCATTTTACCCTACTGCCCAAACTCAAAAAATATTCCTGCACTCTGTTCAAAAAGTATGCCAAAAGGCAAGTTTTAAAGCAATATAATCTGAGCTAATCTACATTAGACTACAGGTTTATCATCCTCATTTACTCATTGCTTACTCTGGGTTTTTGCAGTCTTTGAGGGGCACGTAATCCACCTTTGCAGTGTGTTAGAATGGGCTCTCTCATTCCACAGTAGATGACTCTACTACCAGGATGAGAGGGCTGTTTTACCAAGGATTTGTCAGGAACCAGAGTGCTCAGACTTTGGTCTTCTTGGATCCATGCTACCAAATAACATTATCTACAATGGAGCAACACGAAATGCTGGAGCAACTCAGCAGGTCAGGCAGCACCTATAAACTCAGATATCAGCAGATTTCAGTCCAAATGAAGGGTCTTGACCTGAAACCCCAATTGTCCATTTCCCTCCATAGATGCTGCCTGACCTGCTGAGCTCCTCCAGCATTTTGTGTGCTGCTCCAGATTCCAGCATCTGCAGTTTCTTATGTCTCCACGTTACCTACCATGGAACCTTGTTGCTCGCGCAAAAAGAAAGGACATGATGACTATGTAAACTTTAGTGAATCTCTGGAAAATTCATTTTGAGAGAGTACACTCAAACAGCACACAGAATTTCATTGGATAAACTAAAATATGATGCAAGGAAATGGTATA
Source organism: Pristis pectinata (assembly GCF_009764475.1). Taxonomy (NCBI): domain Eukaryota; kingdom Metazoa; phylum Chordata; class Chondrichthyes; order Rhinopristiformes; family Pristidae; genus Pristis; species Pristis pectinata. The sequence continues at coordinate 79,015,378 of NC_067409.1, read as the reverse complement.
ACCTCCAAGTGGTGTTAATTACAAAAATATACCGGAGGAGTAGGTCAGAGGAAGAAGGGAATGGGGAAAAGTTAGATCAAACAGGTAGAGAGGCTTTGGGGAAGGAGAAGCAGAATACAGGCTGTAAAAGTAGTAAGGTAGATGGACTGAAGTGTGTTTACTTAAATGCAAGAAGTGTCAGGAATAAGGGGGATGAACTCAGGGCTTGGATAAGTATGGGGGACTATGATATCGTGGCTATTACTGATACGTGGCTGACGTCAGGAGAGGAGTGGATATTGAATATTCCTGGTTTTCGGTGTTTGAAGAGGTGGAGGGGTGGCGATACTGGTCAGGGACACTGTTACGGCTGTGGAAAAGATGGATGTTGTAGAAGGATCATCTCTAGAGTCCGTATGGGTGGAGTTAAGGAACAAGAAAGGAGCAGTTACTCTACTAGGAGTATTCTATAGGCCCCCCAGTAGCAGTAGAGATATAGAGGAGCAGATTGGCAGGCAGTGTTTGGAGAGAAGCAGAAATAACAGGGTTGTTATAATGGGAGACTTCAACTTCCCAAATATAGACTGGAACCTGCTTAGTGCCAAAGGTTTAGATGGGACAGAATTTGTTAAATGTGTCCAGGAGGGATTCCTGACGCAGTATGTTGACAGGCCGACTAGAGGGAATGCCATGTTAGATCTAGTTTTAGGAAATGGACCGGGACAGGTGAAGGATCTATTGGTGGGTGAGCATTTGGGGGGACAGTGACCATTGCTCCATAACCTTTAAAATTGTCATGGACAGGGACAGGTGCAGAGAGGACAAGAGGTTTTTCAATTGGGGAAGGGCTAACTACGAGGCTATAAGGAGAGAACTTGGGAGTGTAAATTGGGATGTCCTTTTTGAAGGAAAATGTACCATGGGGATGTGGTCGATATTCAGGGATCTTATGCAGGATGTTAGGGATAAATATGTCCTGGTGAGGCAGAGAAGGAATGGCAGGGTGAAGGAACCGTGGGTGACGAGAGAGGTGGAACGACTTGTTAGGGAGAAGAAGGTAGCATATGTGAGGTATAAGCAGCAAGGTTCAGACAGGGCCCGTGAGGAATATAGGGTAGCGAGGAAGGAACTTAAGAAAGGGCTGAGGAGAGCTCGAAGGGGACATGAAAAGGCTTTGGCTAGTAGGGTTAAGGAAAATCCCAAGGCCTTTTTCAAGTACGTGAAGGGTAGGAGGATGGCTAGGGTGAAGGTAGGTCCGATTAAGGACAAAGGTGGGAGAATTTGCCTGGAGGCGGCAGAAGTTCTGAATGAGTACTTCTCTTCGGTATTCACCAGGGAGAGGGGTCTTGATGATGCAGAAGGGAGTGCTGGTAGGGGTAATGTTCTCGAGGTTGTTGATATCAAGAGAGAGGATGTGTTGAAGTTGTTAAATAATATTAAGACAGATAAATCTCCGGGGCCTGACGGAATTTTCCCCAGGCTGCTTCCAGAGGCTAGGGAGGAGATTGCTGAACCGCTGGTAAGGATCTTTGAGTCCTCGTTGTCTACGGGGGTGGTGCCGGAGGATTGGAGGATTGCGAATGTGGTCCCCTTATTCAAAAAAGGTAATAGGGATAGGCCGGGGAATTATAGACCGGTGAGTCTCACGTCTGTGGTGGGTAAGCTGTTAGAAAGGATTCTAAGGGATAGGATTTATGAACACCTAGAGAATCATGGACTGATTAGGGACAGCCAGCATGGCTTTGTGAAGGGAAGATCTTGCCTCACAAGCCTGATAGAGTTCTTTGAGGAGGTGACCAGGAAGATTGATGAGGGCAGTGTGGTGGATGTGGTTTACATGGATTTTAGTAAGGCGTTTGATAAGGTTCCTCATGGTAGGCTTCTTCAGAAGGTCAGAGGCCGAGGGATCCAAGGAAGCTTGGCTGTGTGGATTAGGAATTGGCTTGCATGTAGAAAGCAGAGGGTTGTGGTGGAAGGAGTGCCCTCGGATTGGAAGGCAGTGACTAGTGGTGTCCCGCAGGGATCGGTTCTGGGACCTCTACTTTTTGTGATATTTATAGATGACTTAGATGAGGGGGTGGAGGGCTGGGTTAGTAAGTTTGCGGACGACACTAAAATAGGTGGTGTTGTGGATAGTGTGGAGGGCTGTCGGAGCTTACAGAGGGATATTGATAGGATGCAGAGCTGGGCTGACAAGTGGCAGATGGAGTTCAATCCGGAAAAGTGTGAGGTGGTACACTTTGGAAGGACAAACTCCAGGGCAGAGTACAGGGTAAACAGCAAGGTACTTGGCAGTGTGGAGGAGCAGAGGGATCTGGGGGTTCATATTCACAGTTCGTTGAAAGTTGCCTCACAGGTGGAAAGAGCAGTTAAGAAGGCCAATGGGATGTTGGCTTTCATAAGTCGCGGGATTGAGTTTAAGAGCCGCGAGGTTATGATGCAGCTTTACAAAACTCTAGTTAGGCCACATTTAGAGTACTGTGTTCAGTTCTGGTCGCCTCATTATAGGAAGGATGTGGAGGCATTGGAGAGGGTGCAGAGGAGATTTACCAGGATGCTGCCTGGATTGGAGGGTATTGAATGAGGAGAGGCTTAAGGTGCTAGGGCTTTATTCACTGGAAAGGAGGAGGAAGAGAGGAGACATGATAGAGGTATATAAAATATTGAGAGGAATAGATAGAGTAGACAGTCAGCGCCTCCTTCCCAGGGCACCAATGCTCAAGACGAGAGGTCATGGCTTTAAGGTTATGGGTGGGAGGTTCAGGGGAGATGTCAGAGGGAGGTTTTTCACCCAAAGAGTGGTTGGTGCATGGAATGCACTGCCTGGGGTGGTGGTGGAGGCAGATACATTGAACAGGTTCAAGAGCTTGTTGGATAGGCATATGGAGGAATGTGAGATAGAGGGATATGCGGGAGGAAGGGGTTAGGTAGTGTGAGGGTGGTCTGATGGACGGCACGACACGGTGGGCCGAAGGGCCTGTTTTGTGCTGTATGGTTCTATAACTTATGCATTTGAAAAAGATGAAACATTGAGGAAAGTATAACTCACTATATTTTCCTGAAGTGGGTACTGTACAGTGTAGAATTTTCTATTAAGGGTACAATTCCTCACCAGGTGTGTAATTACATACACTGTGTAATTCCTTTCCTGCAGCTAACTGTTCTGCTCTTAACCAGGCTTTATACATTGAAGTTAAACAGGCAAAGGGAATTTGAATCACCCTGAGATGTTTCTCCCGACTGCACCTCAGTTAAAAGCAACCATCAAATGGAAATATGGATACAGCTGCTCATAACTTCTCAGGGTATGTATTTGCAACCTCTCCTTTTCAAAAAGGAAACAGGAGACTCAAACAGCTGAAAAAAAGATGTTAAAATAGGTTTCCACTTATACACTGCATAAATGAGGCTTGACAACATAATCGTGGCTGGTTTAAAGGAGGTGAGCAGGCCAAATAGGAAGTACTGTACGAAGCAATTCTCTTTTACAATTCCCATCCCCACCCACTTTCCACAGTTAGAGATGGTTGCCAATTCAGACTAGAGAAGTTCCTGGTGTAAACTAAAGCTGTTCCATGCAATGTATTTCTGTCCTACATCGCCACAGCCAATGATATACTTTTGAAAATTCACTGTTGCACTGTAAGGGACACAGCAAGGACAACAAACAATATAATAATGATTGGATAGTGAGATCTCCAACTTTACTGGTCTAAAGAACAGTACTCATTTATTCATAGAATAATATTTCCCTCTGAAACCGTGCTATTTAAATGGCCAACACTCAAACTGGATTCAGTCTGTAAGGAGTTTGTACGTTCTCCCTGTGTCTGTGTGGGTTTCCGCCGGGTACCCCGGTTTCTTCCCACATTCCAAAGACATACAGGTTAGGAAGTTGTGGGCATGCTATGTTGGCGCCGGAAGCGTGGCGACACTTGTGAGCTGCCCCCAGAACACTACACAAAAAGATGCATTTCACTGTGTTTCAATGTACATGTGACAAATAAAGATATCTTATGACCTTCAACGACTTCAACTATAAACTCACCTGTGTCTTAGCCATAGATGAAGTGGTTGTCAGGGTCATGGTCTTCTCAGATTCCTAGCTCAGGCTACTGCTGTGATCTCTGCCATATCTCACAGTTTGCTGGTCACTGATGCATGAGGGACATCACCCAAAGTTCATTACCAAGGAGAGGAGACTTCATCTAACTTTCCCTTCAGCCCACAGGGAGATCTCTGTAAAAACACAAGTGCAACTAGCACCTTGGGGCCAGCTGCACTCATGTACTTAGAGATCGCCCTGACAAGTTCCTGCTAGGAACACTTGATTGTAACTCTGGACATTATCTGCACCCTCCTTGCACACAGAACACGTCACTGTTCTTCACTAGCCTGACTAAATCCCTCCTAAGAGTGGACGTGATAGAATGGACATGAACAGGATAGTAGTAGGAGAGTCTAGGATCCAAGGGCAGAGCCTCAGAATAAAGGGACGTCCCTTTAAAACTGAGATGAGGAGGAATTTCTTCAGCCAGAGGGTGGTAAATCTGTGGAATTCATTGCTGTGGAGGCCAAGTCATTGGGTGTATTTAAGGCAGAGATTCATAGGTTCTTGATTGGTGAGGGGGTTAAGGGTTATGGGGAGAACACAGTTGAGATAAAGAAAGTTGCCCATCATTGACTGGTGGAACAGACTCAATGGGCTGAATGGGCTAATTCTGCTCCTGTATCTTATGGTCTTGACCCAAAGCAATTTGCCATCCTATCCCACCATTGCAGCATCCACTCATTTAGTGGCAACACTGCCCTGTTGCTGGATGAGAGCTGCTTGCATCATGTTATGTTCCTTTAAGAGCTGCCTGCAAAGATCACATGTTAGGTTACAGTACGACAACTGGGAGAACACACAACACACCATTAAGGGACACCAGACTGAAACTGACAAAGCATTAGTTTCAAGTATCATACAGGGAAAACCTTACAATCCTGTTCTGTGAACCTTGCAAATGGAGTCATTGCCCTTTGTGCAGCTTTTACAAGCAGTGTTGGGATGACCCAGAATGACCAAAATAAAACATCATCGCCAATTTCTTGGTCAAAACAAGTTCTGCTTTTGCATTACTGTTGGGGTCCTCTGGTGAAGTTTTATGATGGAACATCATAAGACCGTCAGAAATAGGAGCAGGATTAGGCCATTCAGTCATGGCTGATCTTTTTTTCAACCCACTGTCCTACCTTCTCCCCATAACCCTTACTAATCAATCTCTGCCTTAAATACACTCAATAACGGCCTCCACAGCCCTCTGTGGCAACGAATTCCACGGATTCGCCACCCTCTGGCTGAAGAAATTCTTCCTCATCTCAGTTTTAAAGAGACATCCCTTTATTCCAAGGCTGTGCCCTTGGATCAGTGCTTGGGCAAACAAAAATCGAAGCTTACAAAGGGCTACTGATAGGATGCAGAGCTGGGCTGAGAAGTGGCAGATGGAGTTCAATCCAGAGAAGTGTGAGGTGGTACACTTTGGAAGGACTAACTCCAAGGTGGAGTACAAGGTTAGTGGCAGGATTCTAGAGAGTGTGGAGGAGCAGAGGGATCTGGGGGTTCATATCCACAGATCACTGAAAGTTGCCTCACAGGTGGATAGGGTAGTTAAGAAAGCTTATGGGATGTTAGCTTTCATAAGTCGTGGGATCGAGTTTAAGAGCCACGAGGTAATGATGCAGCTCTACAAAACTCTGGTTAGACCACACTTGGAGTACTGTGTCCAATTCTGGTCGCCTCATTATAGGAAGGATGTGGAAGCGTTGGAGAAGGTGCAGAGGAGATTTACCAGGATGCTGCCTGGATTAGAGAGTATGGATTATCAGGAGAGACTAAAGGAGCTAGGGCTTTACTCACTGGAGAGAAGGAGGATGAGGGGAGACATGATAGAGGTATACAAAATATTAAGAGGAATAGATAGAGTGGACAGCCAGCGCCTCTTTCCCAGGGCACCAATGCTCAGTACAAGAGAGCATAGCTTTAAGGTGATGGGTGGGAAGTTCAAGGGAGATGTCAGAGGGAGGTTTTTCACCCAGAGAGTGGTTGGTGCATGGAATGCACTGCCTGGGGTGGAGGTGGAGGCTGATACGTTGGTCAAGTTCAAGAGATTATTTTAAATTCCTCCATATGCTTATCTAACAGAGGGATATGTGGCAGGAAGGGGTTAGATAGTCTTAGGTGTGGTTTAAAGGTCGGCACAACATGGTGGGCCGAAGGGCCTGTATTGTGCTGTATTGTTCTATGATTAAAAATCCTATCAAAAAGTCAGGAGTTTAATTTCTTGATAGATGCAAAGACACCCAGAAACATACATGATAATGTTCCACTTGGGGTTAACCTGATTTCTTCCAATAACACAGTGTTGTTTCTAATGGAGTTGTACAGATGAACTGAGGCCATTGTGTAACCAAAGGTCCTTGCTATCAACTTCATTTACTGGCACGCAGAGGACCATAGAATATGCTGGGATGGGGCCACAAACATAATCTTTTAAAAATCTGCTCCAGAAAACCTAGGTTATTATCTTTTAGTACACAACCATATTGCTTTCCCAGAGCAATCAAGGGCAAATGAACCAAATTATGACAGACATTTGCTGACCTCACAGTGAGCAGACAATTTCTCATAAGCAGCTCACCTTCCAGTAAACAATTTCATCTCTGAAAATGATTAAGACCATCTCTGCTGCCAAGCTTGGAAGTATCAACCATGTGTCGTATGTAATTGAAATTTACTCCAGTGTATGTTCTCCCTGTTCTTCTGCTAAATTTTAATAAACACAGAATACGTCAAAGAGGAGTCAGTGCCCATGTACCCAAGTGCTAAAGGTCAGCAGTCATTACAAATTCCCTCCAGCAACAGTCAACCAATTTTTCATCCCTTAATGCTGAACATAAAAGTTAATCTCTGGCATTGCACTCTGCACTGTTTTACAGCTTGTTTTTAAAAATGACATTCTGGAAAGTAGAATGGGGAAAGACGAAAAACCTAGGTTTTACCACTCAATGCACAATAGTGTCATTAGAAGGGGAAGTGATCTCTAAAATGGAAACATGCACCTACTATACAAAATACAAGCATGGTTTTGACCTGCCATTTAAAGAAAGATTAAATAAACTCCTGTATGAAGCCCCATACTCCATAGAAAATTACCTTTTAGTGAAATTGAGTCATGTTTCAAGCAGACTGCTTATCCATTTATCCAGGTGTTTTGAATGTTGGCATTTATTGAGTATTGCATATTACAAGTTACCCACTTCCATGCCTATATAAAGGGCTGCTTTACTCCATAAGGCTCAATTATAGCACTCTCTTCTGTGTCAGCTGTGCATGGGTTCGATTCCCCTTCAAGCATGTAAGCATGAAATCAAGCTGACAGTCCAGTCTTGCATCGATCAGGCTAGAATTTCTATTGCCCAAAGCAACACTTTCAATTGTTAAGTGATAAATGCAATTACTGAATGCAATCTGCACTTCTGTGCACTCAAAAATTATAAAGTATTCCCCATTGCCTATAATATGCATTTGTACAGAGGCTGCTGGGCACCGGCAGGGACATCAATCAATTAAAAGTGGATGATTGATATCAATCTTGCAAAAGTACACAATCCATACGCATCTTGCCCATGGTGCAGGCCTCAAGACATTGGAACAGACTTTTATTAAAGGCACTATCATTACCTGGCCTGACATCTTTCAGTTGGTTGAGCAGCAAAGCCTTCAAACAAATCTGAATGTCCCCGAGATGGTCCATCTTGCAGACCAGGACAATTCCTGCCTCAGGTGCTCACCTCCCACCATGCAACAACTCATTGGCTGTCAGAGGTTTATAGTGGTCATCCCCGACAACTGGGAAAAGTAATCTCAGAGACTTAAAGAGCTGTTGCTGTGACAGGAGATCGAGCAGCAAAGTGCAGGTTTCACACATGGCTCTGCTGTCAACTCAAGGCTTATAAACTGAACTTCAAAGGGCCTGGAATTTGACATTCTACTACACATGAAGCACTTATCTGATGTACACGTGGAAGTTACTCCCCTGCCGTCCTGCATCAAACTGATGACATTCTCTGTGTAGCACACAAGGACGACTTTCCACCCTGGGCCTTTCAGGTTAGACATTAAACCAAAGGCACTGTCTGTCTTCTCTGGCAGCATTATTTCAAAGACCAGCAGAGATCCTGCTGATGTCTTGGCCAGCACTAATTCCCCGACTAACATCAGTAAGACAGATTGTCTGTTCATTATCATGTTACTGCTCATGGGAATTTACTGCATGCACAACTGGCTGCCACATCTCCCACAACAGTGTCTACACTTCAAAAGCATTTGACTGGTTGTCGAAAGGTTAGTGATGTCATGAAGGGCATCATACAAACATAGTCATGTCTTCTTAATCATATTGTTACACATGAATATACATAGAGAATCAAGAATTTGGAATTCCTTTCCATGGATTACTATTACAGCCTTTTAAAATGGAATTAGAATGCTGTTTAAAATGGAAGAGGCACACTAAAATGGAGGAGGGAGTAAGCAAAAGATAGAATTGGGCCAGGCCTCTCAAGGATGCCAATGAAGACATGGATCCATTAAGGATACTTACAGCCTTATTCCACGAGAGCCCAGTGGTGTGGTACTCCTTGATGTAAGCCTGAAGTTCTGTCCAGATACCGAGAAAGGATTTGACCCATTCTACATGTCTCTTGTCACTGCAGTTGAAGAAGAGAACAATGGAGATTAATTTATTGAGAATTTAGCTGAAACTATTTAACGTGAAGATCGACTTTAGATGGCAGTAAACTTCCCTTTTCATACCAAACAAAATATCGAAACAATACCAGATAATGAACACAATTTTCAAATTCCTGGTAACAGCACGTCTTAAAAGCACAGTTGTAAAATAAATGGACATTAGAGGGAAAAATAATGACCATTTTTAAAGATGACCCTGGCCCTTAACTGATAATATCCAAGTGTAGTGACAACACTTCCAGAAGCGGGGTAGGGAAAAATTTAGAAACAGATATTGGCGAGTGAAAGAATCAGCAAATTAAGTTAGATGTATTGCGCGTCTATGCATGCATGTGCAGGAAGGCAGCAACAAGGCTGTACAGCATATGCAATGGTGGAAAGTTTCATGGGGATCATGGCCCTCCATAACAGGGAATTATATTTGTTGTACAGATTACAAATGAAGAAAAGGCAGGGGTTGCTGAAGAAGTACAAATAATGGAGTAAGAGATGCCACATTTCTGTCACCTGGAGCAAAAGGTTTTGCCCTGTTGAATAAAAATTTCTCCCTTGTTGAGATAACATGTCAAAGGGCATTAGAAGTGAGGGAAGAGAAAATGGAGAAGGACAAAGTGATAAGCAGAAAGAGTAGGAAACTGTGAATACAGGCTAATCACCAGATCTAGAGATTAGAGAGAGGCTGATTAACTGGATCACGAATACGACTGCAGTTATAGGTGCAAAATGACCCTTTGCTCCAAACCTATTTAAAACCAAGTATAGCAGCTATTCCTGGATAAAGCAACTACAAAAAAATTCTATAGTAGAAACCATTATTTAGACAGTGTGAAATCTGGATATCCATGCCAATTAGAAATATTAACTCCTGCAAATGATAGATTGTATTTACTAATCTCCACAAGAAGATCTCTGAAGAGTTATGGGCTGATTCAAGTGTTTGATACCTGGGAATCCTGTTCAGAGCAAGATAACTAAGCCTAAATGTACAGTTTGTTATTATCCGTTACCATCACTTGGGATCAAAAGACTTAACTCATGCTGGAAAATAGTAGGTTCTTATTGTGAATTCTCTGAAGAAATTGTTTACATTTCTTTGGTCTCTATGGGAAAAAATAACCAGAATATTTTCAGAATGAGGCCAATTGTTTCAGCTCTCATTACCTGAAGGATTAATTTGTAATCTACAAGCCTAGAGTAAAATATACTGCACTACACCATTGGTCAGAATCTTCCTCCTTCACCAACAGGACTTGGGACTGACTTGTTCATACACATTACTGCCAGGGGAAGCTTCCCCTCCTCCCATGTGGTTGCAGTATCTATTTCATGATTTTGCATTTTTGGATGGAATGAAACAGTTCTCCCTTTTTATAACAATAAGGAACCAAATAGTCTGAATTTGGGAAGTATCAACCTGTCCATAAATATTATTCCTGTGCTGGTTGGGGTGCAAGGGATGTTTCAAGCTACACTAAAGGCATTCAGAACCATCTAAACACTAATACAATCAGTGCCCAAGTGGCCTGACAAGCCTAGTCGAGTTTATTGTCATATGCACAAATACATAGATGCAATGAAAAACTTTTTCATTGCACAGATGCAATGAAAAACTTACTTGCAGCAGCATCACAGGTACATGGCATTAGAGGCACATTCAGAAGAAAAATATAAATTATACAAGAACTGTGCAAGAAAGAACACAATTAGAATCAAAAAATAAAGAAAGTTCATTGCAGAAATGACTTTAATTTCCTGATATGCAGAGTGCACTGGGTGATTAATGCAGGGGTCTGATAGCCTAGGACACAAAGACATCCTCCCCAGTCAGCCCTGGAATATTAAAGGCAGTAAACCACATTAATACTGCCCCAAATCAGATTGCTTTCATTGCCCACAGCTAAAAACACCCATGGAAAACCATGAAACCATATGTGCCACATACAATGGAGGAGGGGAAAGTTCCTGCCACAGTAATGAACCTCAATGCTTAGTATTGAACTATGTGGTGCATTTAGTGTTCGGAAAAACCTTTGATCTCAACAGGCTATAAACAAAGCCCCACACACACGCAGAAGCACATACAGTTAAATGCCAATGCAGGAAATGGCTGAGGAATTTTTGTTTTAAAAAGTTCTCTCTAATTGCTGAAATAAGGTATTGAGACATTCTCAGCTGGCTCTCTAACTGGTTGCCAACTGCACCTGTTGTACAGAGTGTCAGGAGATGACTAATGCTCTAGAGGGACTTGTTCGAAAGGGTTCAGACAGCCGAGTTCTTAAGCGCGTGTCATATGGTAGACAGTCCAGAATGATACACAGCATTTCCTTTGTCTTAAGTACAAATGAAAAATGTAATCCACACCCTCGGCTGCATGCATAAAAATTTCAAAACAAAAGAGCACTTGTATCAAGATCTTGAGCCTAAAATGATTGAGATTTGTCTACAAGCAGAATTAGGATTCTCTTAGCAAACAGCAGTTTTGGAATCTGATTCTCAACAAGACATTTTCAGGAATTGTAAGAAGAGTTTTTGCTTACTAAACACTGGGGTGTCAGTGAAACAACAAAAACTAACCTCGTTTAATTACTCTACCAGGAAATGAAACATCCAAAAACTATTTCTTTTAAAAGATTTTTTTTAATGCATACTGGCAAATCCAGCATTTAACACCTCTCTCTTGTTACCCTTGAGAAGGTGCTGTAGTACCAGTTGTGAATGTACTCCCACAGTTCTATTAGGGAGAGAGTTCCAGGATTTTGATGTGGCAAAACATGGTGTGTGAGGGGCACCTACACATAGTGGTGTTCCCATGCATCTGTTGCTTTTGCCTTCCTGGCAGGTTTGGAAGACACTGAAGAGTCATGCCCTGCATTTTGGAGAAACTACACACTGCAGCCATGGTGTGCCAATCAAGAGGGCTGCTTTGTCCTGAATGGTATTTAATTTCTTTGAGCAGAGCTGCAAGTCCAGGCAAGTGGAGAGTATTCCATTCACTCTCCTAAATTGTACCTCGTAGACGGTGGAAAGGCTTTGAGGTCAGGGGATGAGTCATTCGTCACGGAAGGAGTCATTCATCATGGGATACTCTGCCTTTGCAGTTTCTAGTATTAAGTTTTCATTCAATGGTGGCCACCTGGTATGTCATTGGTAGAGGATTCAACATTCTAATTTAGGCCTAAAACCCAACAAGTTCACGAAGAGGACTTTGGAAGGTCACCTGGGCAGGGTATACCTTTGTCATGCATAGATTCGGCGCCTAGATTAATGTTGGGTGACGTCCAATACTATCTTTACATTTTGCAATAACAGTTGACACATACAATTAGCATGGTGGAGACACAAGAGATTCTGCAGATGCTGAGAATCTGCAGCAATACAAAATGCTGGAGGAACTCAGCAAGTAAGACAGTATCTATGGAGGAAAATAAACAGTCGACGTTTCAGATCAAGACCCTTCATCAGGACTGGAAAGGAAGAAGGCAGAAGCCAGGATAGGTGAGTACAGGTGAGAGGGGGGAAGGAAGGTGGGTGGGGGAGGGGTGGATGAAAGTGATGTAGGAAGCAGGGAGGCGATAGGTAGAAGAGGCAAAAGGCCAAAGAAGGAGGAATCCAGTCAGAGGGGGCAGTAGACAATGGAAAAAAGACTTGCAAGTTGGGAGTAGATGTGACGTGAGGTGCAGTCAAGACCCAAGAGAGGCACTAAATGTATTGACCTCCAAATGTTATCTTTCAAGATTTTTCACTAGACACGGTATTGGCAGGAAGTAATCATTCACTGCTGAACTCCACTTAAATTTGTCTTCAAAATATTTTCCTGTATTGGAATTTATTTCTAATTTTAAGCCTTGTAGAACAGGCAAACAGCAAATTTAAACAGAGCACACAGTGTGGATAGGAGAGCAAAAAAAAAGAAAACTTACATGTCCTTAAACTCCTTTAATACTCTGTTAGTATAGAAGGTGGCAGCATCATTCATCTCCTTAACAAAAGGACCTGGCTTAGGGGTCTAAGCCCACGACGAAACAGCGAAGCATCAGAAGAAGATGGATGCAGAGAAGAGAGGAAGTTGGAAAGGGAAAACACATTAGATTCCACTGTTTATCAGTATCACCCAGTTAAAAAGCAAGTAAAGCAGATGTCGATAATCCCTGATGTTGTCACAAGATGCTGCAGAATATTAGGTGGCCATTTGACCCATCATACCGATGCCAGCTCTTAAAAAGACTAAAAAACCAGACATTTTAAACCCAGAGTGAGCTCCCTCAGTGATATAAGCACCAAAAATGCAAGATCAGATTAAAAACTTAATCTAACTTGTTAGGACTCCATTCATATCTGACCGAACAAATGAATATATTTGAGCTTTACATTACTAATTGCTAGGAGCTTATCACACTGGTTCCCAAGTCTCTGTGCCCATAGCAAAAACTAATTTCCAAAGTGGCTAATCTAATGGAGATGGTCAAAAGTATGCAGCAGCAGCCTGTGAGAAGAGCAGCAGCAGCCTGGAACAAGGCTAGGAAGCTGAGAGTGACCATGACCTCTTCAGGCAAAGCAGTACAGGGACACGAGGCTGTACAAGAGAACACAGAAGGCCACACAGATCTCACCGAGGACTAAAAGCATGGGAACAACGTTGGCCCTTCTACTGGCATGATTTCAGGGGAAAGTAAAACCTGGTTGTTAGTAATGGCTTAGTTTCAGGTTGGTGTGTTTGAAAATTGCACTGAAGTTGATTTGTGCATGTTATACTATTATTGACCGAGTTTAGTGCCAGAACAATATGCTTGGCAAATGAAAATTCTGCCTAAAAGTCTGGAATCCAATTTCCTAATGGGTGCTCAGACACTCAGAAATGGTCAGAATATTGCTAGACTCTGGGTTAAGCTGAGTTTTTAAACTGTACAGTACCATTTTTTTTAATTGTTCAAAGGAATTTTGTAAGATAACAGATAACTGTTTATCCAGTCTCTCAAATTCCATACCTGCCATTAAGCTAAAACCAGGTCAATAACACTTTAGTTTGACTGTTCCTTTGCATATCCAAGGATTCCAGCACTTCATGCCAACATTTGAGTTCTATAAACTCAGTTTTCTGCTTCTGGAGCTGATTTCAAACAAAATTTTCATTTTGAGGTTAAGTACAAGTACGAAGCATCATTACAATATTGGCAAATGAGCTTGTGTGTTTGGTGGGTGTATAGAGTCATAAGGTTAATACAGCATGCAAATACAGGCCCTTCTGCCCAACTCGTCCATGCCAACCAAGATGCCCATCTAAGCTAGTCCCATTTACCCGCATTTGGCCCATATCCCTCTAAACCTTTCCCATCCATGTACCTGTCCAAAGTTGTGTGCCAGTGTTTCGAAGGCCATGAATCCCATCAACTTTCAAGCTGCTTGTGCTTACTGTGGCTCAGGATCATCCATCAATGAGGCCAGGTTGTAAAACAGCCCACTCTAACCCTCTAACCTCACAATGTGCAGACAGAACATACCAACATGCAAGAATCTAATGCACAGATAAAACTAAACTCACTGTGTTTTGCAGTACAGATTATTAAACTGAAAAGTTGTCCTAAAATAAGGAAACCTAATAGTTACTCTCCCAATAAACTGTTGAAGCTAGGTCAAATTTCCGAATTGAAATTTACAGAATTATGTCAGTTAAATTATTAAAGGATACATAACAGAGGCAGGCAGGCAAAACCTTGGGATGTGAAAATCCTAAATGCCCTGAGAATTAGATCTACAATGATTCTGGTTACCATTTATTCCAACTTGTACTGATCCAGCTCCTCGGCAGAAAATGCTACTGAAAATACTTGTGAATGTCCAAAAGATAATGTTCTTGATAATGTAAGATGCAACATGTCAAGAATAGTGGTTTCAGATTGCCACAATTGAATGGCAGACTGTCTAAAGAGTTAAATAGCCTGTTCCATTTCCTATACAGTCAGGATTATAAACCATGCTTGTCACATAAACAATTCCCATGGAATTGTTTGCAGTCTAATCTCAATATTCAGAGATGATTAGAACAACTTCAGCTTTGCTACTTTGGTTTAAAAAGCCACTGAGATGTGGTTGCATATTCTGGTGTATTTGCTGCACTTTTGTAAAAAAAAAAGAGCTTTGAAAACTTCTGCACAGTCTCACTGTGTGCAGTCAAATCACTAATCAAGTGGAGCTCAAGATCACTACTGTGTCATGGAGGAACTAGAAGCCATTGAATAGCACCGACTGACACTGCAGCATTCATTCAATAGTAAATCTGTCCACTTACCACTGCAACCCACCCCAGTGCTGCGATGCTTTCACTAACAGCTGACAGGTGGTTGAACATCCTGCTACCACGGTTCTTCTCCCGGAAGTCCTGAATCTCCTGCATTTTGTCAGACATGGGCTTGAGGAGCACACTCATCTCATTCTGGGGGAGAGAACAAGACAAAACAAGTGGGAAAAAGTAAATTATTTGACACAATGGACCTGATATAACACCACACCTCCCGAGGTTTAGAGTGATCTGCCTCTCTTGCAAATCCTTGACTGTACCTATTCAATGCAGCTTATTGTAGAATCTAATATTCGTGTTATCAGAGTTTAAATTCTGGCCACTTTGGTGTAATAGCTCTTCATTCTGATCATAAATATGCACATGTTGAATGTATACAACTGCCAGAGGCGAGTTCTGCTACGTGACTCAGAAATAATGTTACCGTTTGCCAGTTAATTTCAATTCTCAGTGAAACAAATTTAAATTAAGCAGCAAATTGAATTAAGCAACCTAATTAATTGATGCTACAACAACAAAGTTCGCATACTCACCCAAAGTAGTATTGTGGGCCTTGACCAGAAAAGCAGGCTTAAGGCAGCATGAAGACCTACTGAAGCTTTGGAAAGATACAATACAGAAACAGGCCTTTCAGCCCTCTGGGTCCATGCCAACCAACAGACACCCATTTTTTTTTAAAAAACTTAAATACACTAACCCTACTCTAAACCATTTTATTCTCCCCACATTCCCAATGACCGCCCCCCCACCCACCCCCCACCATCCGCCCAGATTCTACCAGCCACCTACACATCAAGGGCAATTTACAATGCTCAATTAACCTACCAACCTGCACATTTTAGGATGTGGGAGGAAACCAGAGCTCCTGGAGAAAACCCACGTGGTCACAGCGAGAACATGCAAATATTTATACAGACTACACTGGAATATCTACATACTAGATCTCATCTGGAATATTGTGAGCAATGTTGGGGCCCCATATCTAAGGAAAGATGTGCTGGCCATGGAAAGGGTCCAGAAGAGCTTCACTCAAATGACCACAGGGATGAAAAAGGTAAACGTATGAGGAGCTTTTGATGGCTCTGGGCTCGTACTCGATGGAGTTCAGAAGGATGAGGGAAGAATCTCATTGAAACCTACCAAATACTGCAAAGCCTAGATAGAGTGGATGTGGAGAGCATGTTTCCATTAGTAGGAGAGTCTAGAATCCATGAGCACAGCCTCAGAATAAAGGGACATCCCTTTAGAACTGAAATGAGGAGGAATTTCTTCAGCCAGAGGGTGGTGAATCTGTGGAATTCATTGCCACAGAGGGCTATGCAGGCAAAGTCTTTGGGTGTATTTAAGGAAGAGATTGATAGGTTCTTGATTGGTAAGGGGGGGATAAGGTTTACAGGGAGAAGGCAGGAGAATGGGGTTGAGAGAAAGAAAAATCACCCATGATTGAATGGCAGAGCAGACTCAATGGGCTGAATGGCCTAATTCTGCTCCTATATTTTACGGTCTTGACACTAGAGGTCCAGATTAAACCCAGGTCACTGAAGCTGCAAAGTAACAGGCCCACCAGCTGTGCCACTATACTGCCCAATGTAATCCCTTAGTTAAAGGGATGATCCTTATCTGAGCCAATTCTGGATAGTCCACCACTAAGGAGTTTTCTATAATGGACCAGATGCCTCTGCACATTCCATTTAAGCCCTTCTGCTTTCTTTGGAGTTGTGGGGGCAGGGGCGAGGTAAAGTTGATGGAGAGTGACACCTAACACACAAAAGACAAAGGTCCTCATTGCAACATCACCACCCAACAACAAGGGACCACAATGAGACCCTGGAAAACATGGTCCACTTCCATATCTTCACTGACAGGGTTGACATCAGTGATGTAATTCACAGTTACCTCCAGAGTAGCCTTTGGTCACCTGAGAAGTGTTTCAAGATCAAGGCTTCAAACTCATAGTCCACCAGACAGCAGTGATCCCTGCCTCCCCCTATGCTGCTGAGACATGGACTACCTACAGCAGAAAGCTCAATGCACTGGAGAGATACTAGCAACACTCTCCAAGCAAAATAATCCAAATCCATGGCAGGATAAGCAAATTGACACCTGCATTCTCTCCCAGACCTAATATCCACAGCAATGGGACCCTAACTATTGTCAGTTATTTCCAATAGATAAGCCACATCACTCTCATTCTTGACAGCAGACCCCCAAATCAGATACTTTGTTCCAAGCTCCATCATAACAGGAGATTATCAGGTGAACAGGGACAACTCCTCAAAAAAAATGTTCTCAAAGCCTCCTTAAAAAAAGTGTAACACCCCCACCAGCTCACAGGAATCCCTGACCCAGGTGTACTCAAAATGAAGAAGTCTGGTCACAGTACTGCTGGATGTAGACCTGTCAGTGTACAACACAGGAATACCAGCTGTGGATAAAGATCCCTTGCTGTATAACAATGTGTAATCATGGTGGCACAGGTCTGTCACAATCACACTAGGATACAATACTGATGGGTATTTTTATAATTTATTCAAGTTTAGGATACAGGCCTTGCTGGCAAGACCACTATTTATTCCCCATCCCTAAATGCCCTTGAGATTCTTGACCAGCTGCAGTTGCTCTGGTGAAGATACTCCAGAGTGTCTTGGGGTAGGGCTCAGACTCACTGATAACCAACAAAAATGACAATAATGTTTTCCATGTCACAAACAGTGTATCATGGAGGGGAATCTGTAGGTGGTGTTCCATGCCCTTATCCAGCATTTCTGTTTTTGTTCCCATACCCTTGTTCATCTTGGTGATAGAGGTCATGGCTTTCAGAACTGTAATCAGATAGCCCAGTTGAGAAAGAGCTGTGCATTTTGTAGACAGTGCACACTGTAGCAATGTATGCCAGTGCTGGAGAGAACGAATGGTCAGACTGTGTGAATAGGGTTCTCATCATGTGTTCTGGATGTTGTTGGGCTTCTTGAATATTGCTGAAGCTGCACTCGTCCATATAGAACATAGAACAGTACAGCAAGGAACAGGCCCTTCGGCCCACAATTTTGTGCCGACATAGCTAATCCCTTTTACCTGCAGAAATCCCATATTCCTCCATTTTCTTGTCATTCATGTGCCCATCTAAGCCCCTCTTAAAAGCCCCAGTGAATTTGCCTTCACCACCCTATCAGGCAACGCATTCCAGGCATCCACCACTCTCTCAGTAAAAAACGTGCCCCTGAAGTCTGTTCTGATCCTACCCCCTCTCACCTTAAATGCATGCCCTCTGGTACTGGATTGCTCAATAAATGGGAAAAGATATTGCTTGTCCACCCTATCTATGTCCCTCATAATTTTATACACTTCCAACAGATCACCCCTCAGCCTCATAAGTGGAGAGTACTCCATCGCACTCCTGACTTGTGCCTTGCAGATGATTAAAAGCATTTGGGACGAGGGGGGTCCTTTGTCAAGGGACACTTGCAGCTCTTGTAGTCACAACATTTCTGTGACTTGTTCAGTTGAATTTACAGTCAATATTATCAGGAGGATGATGGTGGAAAATGTGATGGTCATGAAATTGAACATCAAAGGTAGATGGCTAGACTCTCTCTTGCTGGAGAACACTATTATCTGACACATTTGTAATACAAATGTTACTTGCCACTTCCTGTATAAGCCCACACCTTCACTTTGTCTAGGTCTTGCTGAATGCAAGCATGGGTTGCTTCATTTGCAAATGGAATTGAGCATTATACAGTCAATGAACATCCCACTTGGGAGGTAGGTCATAAGAACATACTATAAATAATGGAAGCAGCAGACCATTCAGCTACTTGCGACTGTTCTGTCAATGAACAAGATTGTGACTGATCATTTACCTCAGCTCCACTTCCCTGCACTATCCCAATATAGAACCATAGAACAATACAGCACAATACAGGCCCTTCGGCCCACCATGTTGTGCTGACCTTCAAACCACGCCTAAGACTATCTAACCCCTTCCTCCCACATATCCCTATTTTAAATTCCTCCATATGCTCATCTAACAACCTCTTGAACTTGACAAACGTATCAGCCTCCACCACCACCCCAGGCAGCGCATTCCATGCACCAACCACTCTCTGGGTGAAAAACCTCCCTCTGACGTCTCCCTTGAACTTCCCACCCATTACCTTAAAGCCATGCCCTCTTGTATTGAGCATTGGTGCCCTGGGAAAGAGGCGCTGGCTATCCACTCTATCTATTCCTCCTAATATTTTTTATACCTCTATCATGTCTCCTCTCATCCCCCTTCTCTCCAATGAGTAAAGACCTAGCTCCTTTAGTCTCTCCTCATAATCCATACCTTCTAATCCAGGCAGAATCCTCGTAAATCTCCTCTGCACCCTTTCCAATGCCTCCACATCCTTCCTATAATGAGGCGACCAGAATTGGACACAGTACTCCAAGTGTGGTCTAACCAGAGTTTTGTAGAGCTGCATCATTACTTTGCAGCTCCTAAACTCGATCCCACAACTAACATCCCATAAGCTTTCTTAACTACCCTATCCACCTGTGAGGTGACTTTCAGTGATCTGTGGATATGAACCCCCAGATCCCTCTGCTCCTCCACACTCCCCAGAATCCTGCCACTAACCTTGTACTCCGCCTTGGAGTTAGTCCTTCCAAAGTGTACCACCTCACACTTCTCTGGATTCAACTCCATCTGCCACTTGTCAGCCCAGCTCTGCATCCTATCAATACCCCTCTGTAAGATTCGACAGCCCTCCACATTATCCACAACACCACTGATCTTTGTGTCGTGTGCAAACTTGCTAACCCACCCTTCTACTCCCTTATCCAAGTCATTAATAAATATCATGAAAAGTAGAGGTCCCAGAACCGATCCTTGTGGGACATCACTAGTGACAGCCCTCCAATCTGAATGCACTCCCTCCACCACAACCCTCTGCTTTCTACAGGCAAGCCAATTCTGAATCCACACGGCCAAGCCTCCCTGGATCCCATGCCTTCTGACCTTCTGAAGAAGCCTACCATGTGGAACCTTGTCAAACGCCTTACTAAAATCCATGTAGACCACATCTACTGCACTACCTTCAATCTTCCTGGTCACCTCCTCAAAGAACCTTATCAATCAGGCTTGAGAGGCAAGATCTTCCCTTCACAAATATACCTTGATTTCCTTAATAACTAAAAATCTATCGACCGTCATCTTGAATATATTGAGTGACTGAGCCTTCAAAGCCCTCTTCAGAATCAGATTTATTATCACTGACTTATATGACATGAAATTTGTTTTGTGGCAGCAGTACAGTACAAAGACATAAAATTACTATAAATTACAAAAATAAATAGTGCAAAAAAAAAGAGGGAGTGAGGGAATTCTCTTGGGGAGAGAATTCCAATGCTTCACTTCCCCCGGAGGTAGAAATTTTTTCTCAACTCTGTCCTGAGTGGCCACCCTCATATTTCAGATTGTGACCCCTGGTCCTCAGCCAGAGGAAACCAACTCCACATCTACTCCCTCAAGAGAACTTTATCCTCTCAATGTCTATTAACTTCAATTTTACCAAAAGCTCTTTGATACTGCATCTAGTTTCAGTACACGTAACTATGAAATTGGATTGTCGCAACAACTCACCTGGTTCAGAAAAAGAAACCAGCCGTCAGCAGACCCACCATTATAGTTGACTCTTAACTACCTCCGGAGTTCAGGGGCATTTAGGGATGGATAACAAGTACAAGTATTGCCAGCAACATCCACATCCCAAAAATGAATAACAAAATATATCAAAGAATTATATAAAGATTAAGACAGGTTATTTATAGACTATATGTCTAGATTTCCCATTTTCAAAATCATAGGAAATAAAACTGCTCTTGTGCAGTCTCCACGAGGAAGTTGACAGCTGTCAAGATGTTTGATGATCATTCCCTCGACATAGGAAGTTACTAAATCAGCATGTAGTTGCAGGCACAACAAATAAAATGCTGGATAAATTCAGCAGATCAGGCAGCATCTGTGGAGGAAAATGGACTATCAATGTTTTGGATCAAAACTTCCAGCATTTTGTTTGTTGCTCCTGATTCCAGCCTCTGCAGTCTCATATCTCCATGTCATTGTAGGCTCTGTCCATTTGTTGGCTTCATGCCGGAGTTTCTAAAGCATCTCCCTCATCCCTTTTACAATTTTGTGTAATTAAAAAAAACATTCAACTAACCAGGGGCAACACCACAGGCAATTTATTTACCAAATTGGATTATTTGTCAAATTGAAACTTTGGAAATAAAAAAAAAGTTTTTAAAAGCTGATTAACACCAAAACTCTTCACTTGCTGGGAGTCTTTTATGCACACCTGAGGCCACAGATGTGATCTTGATTTAACATCTCATCCAAATGACAGCACTTCTGATAGTGTAACACCCCCTCATTAATGCACTGTGACGCCAGTATGAATTCTGTGCCCCAGAGCAGGACTCAAACCCACGATCAGCTGACTCAGACAGAGTGCCATCCTTGAGCCACAGATGACTTCTTGCATTCTTTTCATGAACAAAGAATGAACATAATTAGCCTACCCTCTTTTGCTCAAATCTACATTTTCATTATATCGTTTTTTTTTATTCAGTGTCTGAAACTATCTGACAGAGCTAGCACTGTGCTATGGTCTACTGCTACTGAAAACTGAGGTAATTTCCACTCTCATGAATTGAGCAGGAAACTGGTAGAGAAGCTTACACCATCTGACCAATATTCATAGCCAATACAATTATAATTGAGCATGGGTTGTTTTGAGCTCCCACAATGCTGATGGGTAGGACTTTCAGGATATTGGCCCTAAGACAAAGGAATGGCCATATATTTTTAAAGTCAGAATAGTCCATGAATTGGAGGGTAACTTGCAGTGTTGTTGCTCCCATGTGCCAGTTGGCCTTGCCCTTGCCGATGGCAGTGGTCACATGTTTGGGAGGCGATCCACTCTCATAGCTTGGCTGCAGAGTTAGTTACTACTAATGATTTTCCAAGCACTGCCCAATGTATGAATAAACTGAAAATTAAAATTAGCAGCAGTTTCTGTTTAAATGGTTGAAGATATGGATTTGGCAGCAGTCAGTCACTTCATGGCAGTTCTGCCTTTTATTTTGCCACAAGTGTCCATCTCAACAAAATGCAGAAACGTGGTCATGGCTGTCAACTGAATCATTCGAGTTTAAAAACAAAACTACTTTCACTGAGAAATAATGCTTGCTTTCTCAGGGATGACTCTTCCAGTTTTGGCCTTTGATGAAATAAGTTTGTCTGCATTTAAAAAGCATCTGAACAGCAAAAAGAAAATCATTGGTCTCTTTAATAAATCATAGAGCGGGAGTCATTCTGGTGCAAGTGAAAATTTCAACATCAATGTTCCAGTAAGGTTACAAGCCTGTCTGAAAGGAAGGAGGCACAACTTTGAGAGAAAGAATTAATTCCTTCCCCACACTCCCCATTATGAATCTTCCCCTCCCCATTCATTTAATGAACTACTGATTCCACCCCCCCCACCCCATCAGCCAACTGTTGTTTAACATTCATTAAGTTGATCTGATTTAAAATCCTTGCAAAGAGTGGAATAAAAACAGACCAATTCATTTAAATGCATCTGGAGAAGATGGTGGTGGCCATGGTGATTAGACAAACAATATTCATGCAACTTACAAGCACTTCACATAAATTAATATAACTTTCTCATTTCAAAGTTTGGAAATCTCCCATTTACAGCTGATAAAACCTTCTGCTCAAAATCTCTTCTGGTACAGAGGCAGCACTTTAAAGATAAAAATAAAACTAATTCTGCATCTCTGCCGACTGTTCTTGGTTCAGTGTGCTGTCTTATTCCACGTAGCTAAATGTCAACATGTTTGCCCTTCTTTTGGGCTGGAATCCCAAAAGCAGTTTGAGAAAATGCTCAAACTTGTGAACAGACATTATGCCTGAGGTCAAAGCACAGAGTTTGAGTTACGATCATATTTTGCCTGGTAACAGACCCCCAAATGCCACTGTGAAAGGAAGTCAGGGGGTGAAATCTGCAGCTGGCTATGACAGAGATTGACAATGTCACTTGCAGCTTTCAGAATGACTTGCTGCAACTGAAATAACTGCACTGTTCCATTGACACAGCTATGAATATCTACTGTATTTACCACAAATGTCATGGAACATAAAACATAGAACACTACAGCACAGTACAGGCCCTTTGGCCCACAATGTTGTGCCAACATTTTATCCTGCTCTAAGATCTATCTAACCCTTCTCTCCCACATAGCCCCCTATTTTTCTATCATTCATGTGTCTAAGAGTCTCTTATCTAAGAGTCCCTAATGTACCTGCCCCCACAAACTCTGCAGGCAGTGCATTCCGCACGCACCCACCACTCTGTAAAAAAAAAACTTACCCCTGACATCCCCCTTATACCTTCCTCCAATCACCTTAAAATTATGTCCCCTCATGTTAGCCACTGTTGCCCTGGGAAAAAGTCTCTGACTGTCCACTCGATCTCTCATCTTGTACACCGCTATCAAGTCACCTCTCATCCTCCTTCTCTCCAAGAGAAAAGCCCTAGCCTGCTCAACCTATCCTCATAGAACATGCTTTCCAATCCAGACAACATCCTGGTAAATCTCCTCTGCACCCTCACTAAAGCTTCCACATCCTTCCTATAATGAGGCAACCAGAACTGAACACAATACTCCAAATGTGGTCTGACCAGAGTTCTATAGAGCTGCAACATTACCTGGCAGCTCTTGAACTCAATACCCCGACTATTGAAGGCCAACACACCATACGCCTTCTTAACAACCCTATCGACCTGCACGGCAACCTTGAGGGATCTATGGACGTGGACCCCAAGATCCCTCTGTTCCTCCACAATGGATGTCCTGCCATTAACCTTGTATTCTGCCTTCAAATTCGATCTCCTTAAGTGTATCACTTCACACTTCTCCGGGTTAAACTCCATCTGCCACTTCTCAGCCCAGCTCTGCATTCTATCAATATCCTGTTGTAATCTACAGCAACCTTCTACACTATCGACAACACCACCAACCTTCACATCATCAACAAACTTACTAACCCACCCTTCCACATCCTCACCCAAGTCATTTATAAAAATCACAAAGAGCAGGGGTCCCAGAACAGGTCCCTGCGGAACACCACTGGTCACCGACCTCCAGGCAGAATACGCTCCATCTACCACCACCCTCTATCTTCTATGGGCAAGCCAATTCTGAATCCACACAGCCAGGTTTTCCTGGATCCCATGCATCCTGACTTTCTGAATAAGCCTTCCATGAGGAACCTTATCAAACGCCTTATTAAAATCCATGCACACTACATCCACTGCTCTACCTTCAATGTGTTTTGTCACATCCTCAAAGAATTCAATCAGGCTCGTGAGGAACAATCTGCCCCTCACAAAGCCATGCTGACTGTCCCTAATCAGCCTGTGCTTCTCTAAATGCCCACAATTCCTGTCTCTAAGAATCGTCTCCAGTAATTTGCCCACCACTGAAGTAAGACTCACTGGTCTGTACTTCCCAGGGTTATCTCTACTCCCTTTCTTAAACAAAGGAACAACATCAGCCACCCTCCAATCATCTGTGGCCAGTGAGGACGCAAAGATCGTCACCAAAGGCGCAACAATCTTTTCCCTAGCTTCCCGTAATAACCTTGGATATATCCTGTTTGGCCCCAGTGACTTATCTATCCTGATGTTTTCCAATAATTCCAGCACATTCTCTTTCCTCACATCGACCTGCCCTAGCATATCAGTCAGTCGTACGCCATCCTCACAAACATCAAGATCTCTCTCACTGGTGAATAGTGAAGCAAAGTATTAATTAAGAACCTCCCCTACCTCTTCTGACTCCATGCACGTTTCCTCTTTTACCCCTGATCAGTCCTACCCTCACTCTAGTCATCCTCCTATTCTTCACATATGTAGAACGCCTTGGGGTTTTCCTTGATCCTACTCACCAAGGACCTCTCATGCCCCCTTGTAGCTCTCCTAAGTCTATTCTTAAGCTCCCTCCTGGCTAACTTGTAACTCTACAGACCCTGTCAAATCCATGCTTTCTAAACCTTGGGTAAGCTTCTTTCTTCCTCTTGACAAGATATTCTATATCTCGTGTCAACCACTGTTCCTTCACTCTACCATCCTTACCCTGCCTCAACGGGACAAACTTATCCAGAGCCCCATGCAAGTACGCACTCAACAACCTCCACATTTCCACTGTGCGCTTCCCCAAGAAAATGTGTACCCAATTTATGCTCCCAAGTTCCTGCCTAATAGTATCATAATTCCCCCTCCCCCAGTTAAATACTTTCCCATATCGTCTGCTCCTATCCCTCTCCAAGGCTTTGGTAAAGGTCAAGGAGTTATGCTCACTGTCTCCAAAATGCTCTCCCACCGACAGATCTGAAACCCAATCAGGCTCATTGCCTAGTACCAGGTCCAGTATGGCTTCTCCTCTAGTCGGCCTGTCCACATATTGTGTCAGGAATCCTTCCTGTACACACCAATCAAACTCCGTCCCATCTATCCCCTTTACACTAAGGAGGTGCCAATCAATATTAGGGAAGTTGAAATCACCCATAACAACAACCCTGTTATTTTTGCATCTCTCCAAAATCTGCCTCCTGATCTGCTCCACAGCATCTCTGCTTCTACTGGGGCAGGGTGGGCAGTGTGGGGGGTAAGTCTGTAGAATAGTCCCAATAGAGTGATCACTCCCTTCCCATTTCTGACTTCCACCCACACTGACTCTGGACAATTCCTATAGGACATCCTCCCTTTCTACAGCCTTCCCTTATATAAGTGTTTGTGTCTTGCTATAGGTAGTACTGGACCACCAGTGTTTATAGATTGCTCAGTGGCTTACAACACAAGACATTGTTTCTGCAAAAGAAATTTGGACAAGGAGCCACTGTAAGTTTCTAACTACCATGACAACAGTTAACAATGCAGACTGTATTCTGGAATGAACGTACCTTCCACTTATTCTTAAAGGGATGCGCATCTTTGCGTCTAATTAACAGCATAAAATGGTTGGAAAGGAAAAGTATGTGGGAGAGAGAGGTCAGTTCCTCTTGTTCAGAATCCCCAAATTAATGAGAAAAGAATTGTAACCACAGAAGAGTTAGAGTCATCAGTTTTATTGCCTCAGTGGAGAGCCCGGCTAGGCATCTCCCTGTGATATCTGAACATAAGCAGCAGTGTCAGGAGATGTTCTGCTGATCCTGGGTGGCCTACATCCTCACACATTAAAGGCACTTCGTTGCTGCAAGACTCTTCTAAAAAAAAAACTCAGAACAAACAAACAATCTGCTGGAGGAACTCAGCAGATCGAGCAGCCTCTGTGGGAGGAAAGAAATTGTCGATGTTTTGGGTCAAACCATTTTGACCTGGAACGTCGATGATTTCTTTCCTCTCACAGATGCTGCTCGACCCACAGAATTCCTCCAGCAGATTGTCTATTGCTCCAGATTCCAGCATCTGCAGTCTTTTGTCTCTCCAAACTCAGAATAAACTTTAGATGTTAGGGAGAACTTAATATAATTTATTTGTTCTCAGGACATGGCCAATGGTGACACGGCTGCATCCCAAATTTCCTTCAGTGGTAGAGCTGGTAGGTGAACAATTGTATCTCCTGCTACCAATGATACGCTCATCAATAAGGAATTCTAGCAACGACAATTGAACTGTAGTATGCCCATACCTAATTGGCATAAGATTTGGAGGAGAAACTGAAGATAACACTGCAATTCTTTTGGTGATAATGTCACAAGGGAAAGAGGTGACATGTTGTCCCACACTACAGCCTCAATGCACTAGTGTAGGAGGCAAATCAAAAGGGAATCACTCCTTCCTAGGTGGTGCTGTGCTTCTGGAATGTTACTGCTCCCATTCACACCATTTCATCACTCTTGATGCTGGTGAATGATTAAGCAGCTTTTAGAAGTCAAGATCTGAGCCAGTCCTCCCATGTGCTCAGACCATCCAGATTCTTTCCTACAACTTTCAGCCAACTAAGCTTCTAGTCAAATGGGATTAAACTGTGGGGAGCTCGGCAATGCTGGAACAATTGAAAGTTGTAGTAAAGAAATGTGGCCTCACACAGGACTTGGACTGAAAAGCATCCAAACCATATAACATGGGTGGAGTTACCAGTGATAGACCTGATGGTCTGAGCACACAGGTAGAAGTTAACACTCAATATATGAGTTAATATACATGGCTGAGATGCTCATCCCACTTGAAGGAAGGTTCCCTGACTAAAGGGAGAGAGTCAGTGCCTTCTCAATCTTAGAGGCCACAGCACAACAAGCAACTGACCTTCAAGGATTTTGCTCTAAGCTGCATAGGATTTTGTTACTTATGTACTGAGCAAGGAACCTTAAAATCTCATGTAATTCCTTATCTCAGGATTTCAAAGGACAGTGAGCCCTCAAGTTTATTGCCAGTAAGACTTCAACCCTGACACCCACGGTAGTCCTCACAAGATGAAACCTAAGTAAGGTCCTGGATTCAAACTCTAATTCAGTCACTGCAGGCCAGAACCCTAAGCAGGACCTCAAATTATCAAACTGCAGGTAAGCCCAGAACTATCACTTTTCCTTTGACATGTTCTGTGTTTGGGATTATTAGGGCTTTTCCTGTGGATCAACGTGAGTATTTTTGTAAGAGATTTAAAAATTCTTTCTACCTAATAGAGGAAAACCAATGTAGGGGGGGGTGGGTAAATTCTGAACTGGTTCAGGTCTCAGAGCATATGGAAGTGAATTTGATCAATTCAGAGGCTTGAGTTTGGTAACTCAGTGAAGGAGATAAATTGCTTAAAGTCCAACATTTCTATCTTGTAGAGTACCAAAAAAAAGGACTTAAATTTTTAAAACACTCTACCACCTGTAATGGCTGAAAGTGGACAAATAGATTCTCGTGTTACTGTGGAGGAATTCTACCCAAAGGCCTCCACTCTTGTCCTTTCGCCCACTGCTGCACACATGCTAAATATTCCAGGCACCGGAGGCTTTACAAATCACCAGAGCATGACCCCATCAGTCCTTCACACAATGATGGAAAAACAGAGGAATTCTAACAAAACCCAATTTCTTAGCAAATGGTCAACTCTGTTGGGTGGCTTAGAAGGCTGTCGACAACTGTGCTCGCCCAGTGGAACCTGTTCCCAGGTCTTCTCGCCATCTAATTCTATGGACTTCTGTAGCACATAAATAATGTTTTCCAAATGCAATTCACAAATGCTAGGATGTCAAGAGAAATTACAACCAGGAGAGAAATGAATTTAGAAAGGCTCTTAAACATTTATGTCACAAGTAGTCACGGAAACAGTGTCACACAGAATTGCCGCATTGAGAAAATGAAAACCAGAAAGTGCTTTCGGTGTTACACCTTGTAAAGAATTACAGTTGCTGAGCTTCTGCTTCCTCTGGTTGACCAGAAGTGAACAGCACTTTCAGCTTTTATACTGGAAACCACAACTCTCCTGGTCTACCCAGCTGAAACTTTTTTTTTGGAGCTCACAGAGCACAAGATGTTTTGGTCACATTGCTTGTTTTTCTTGCCGGTTTACTTTAGCACTTTCTTATAGAGCACAGTTGGCTGTTCAAGAATGGGATATATTGTAAACAGCATGCAGCACAGAATGTGCAATCAACAGCAATGAAAATGAAGTACACAGTTATTCTGGGCTCTGCCAATCCTTTTGCAACTGCAGTGAATTACAGCTTTCCACGGGTAGTGTCATCTGTTGCTTTTTATGGAGATGTTCTATATATAAATACTTGATAGCTGGAGGTGGGAGAGGGAGAGGGAGAGATCACATGACTGATATGACTTGCTACTGGTGCCAGTACACAGAGCAGCAGCTGGACTGTAAGGATAAACAAACTGCATCACAGAAAATCTTTTATATAGAATCAGTGGCTGAAGGGAATTGCACTGCGCTTTTCATTTTGTTAAAGGGCGACGAACAACGAGGGAAGTCTTTTTACAGCTTGTATGATTGGCAGTTACACTAACGTCCTTTTAACATTACAGGTTCCCCAAATATTCTACTCATTGCTGGGAACCATTATTAGTGAATTGGCTCCCTTTTGGATTTTGGTTCTTGGTTGGTCAAACGGCAAACTTGTTGCATTCAGATGAAGGCATTATTGTTAAATGTTGCATCATTGTGTATCCTGTACAAAGACTGCAGACCTCACAGCCATGTTTGCACAATGTTGATAAATGAGGGAGTATTTCTTCTGCGTTCCTCTCTTAAGCTCTCTTTCAATTTGCTACCTCTTGCTATACTTACTGTCTAAGCACCCGATATTCTTAGAGACAGAATGGGTTTTTGCAGTAAGCAGAATTTAACTCCTTTGGAAACAAAGCTGCTGCCAGAAGTGAAAATCTCAGGATCTTGGATGTTTTCTCGTTATTACTCTTAGCAGTATTGACTTTATTGTTCCTTGCTGTCCAGCCCAATGCTTTTCATGGATGGACTTAGCCGTTATACATCAGTCCAAGGCTTACCTTTAGTGGGTAAAAAATACATAGGAATTTTTATTGTTAGTCATCTACATTAGGAGTCTGATGATGCAGCAGCAAAGCTACATTGATGACAATTCTGTCCTCTTTCCCAATTGCTTGCTAAGATGCTTAATTTTCATGCCCTGTTTCAGCTCGACAAACTATGAATGATGTATTTAGTCCCTAGTCAAGACAGGTTACTTAAAGTTCCATATCACCAAACCATGTCTGCATCATCTGAAATTTCAAATTCTCTGGCTAATCTCCAGTTTTATCCTATAGTAACTTTCATTCAAAATTCCGTGGTCCATATCGTGTTCCACATAACCACACTTATCCACACGTCCCGGAACTCCCTGCTTAATGGCACTGTGGAATTACCTTCACTGCACACAGAAACTCAAAAAGGCAATCGCTATTGGGGTGGACAATAAATTCACAACTGCTGACCACACCCATATTCCAACAGCGGCTCTTAAAAAACCACTCCAAATCATCACAGAATCCAACTCTTCAGGTCTTTGTTCTCTGGCCTTTGGAATTTCCATATTGAATATTTTTGGATTCTTCCCTCTCCCAACCTTCAAAATTATCCTCAAAAATGGTTCTCATCAAATTAACCTTTTGGTTACCCTTCTCTAATTCAACTCCAATATGGTGCTCCATACAAATCTCTCCCCTTGTAGAGCAACTTGGTGTTCCTTTACCCAAAATATGCTGTACGAATAACAGTCCCCGTAGTTACCATGTTGCAGATAAGTTCCAGGTTTTACTGTGTTGCTCCACCCCCATCCAGCTGACCTCTACTACATTGCTCAGAGTTCACGGAATAAACATACCAGGTGGTGAGATGAAAGGGTTATTAGAATCTGGAGCACAGGGCAACTGAGACAAGAACAATGCGAATGGAAACAGAAAATACTAGAAACAAATCAGCAGGCCAGGCAGCATCTGTAGAAAGGGAAATAATTAATGTGTCAGATCAAAGATGCTTTTGCAGAATTTGGGAGAGAGATTAAAGGTAATTTTATCATCTTTTAATCTCTCTTTCCCAGTTTTAACAAAGGATCTCAGACCTGAAACAACATCTTTTTCGTGGGGTCAGATTTACAATCCGAACAATTGCATGAGAAATGCATTTTATTTTACTCGTACGTAACTGATGATTATAGTCAAGTTAAAAGACACAAATGCCAATGCTCCCTTGCACCACTCATCGTCTCCTTGCTGTCGTACTCATGCTGCCCCATACTTCCTTGTTACTCCAGTTGCTGTCACTCACTGCCCATCCGCTGCTCCACTTAGAGCCTCCTTTATCTCCGTTTCCCTCTTCCACACGTGCTCTCTGATCTCCTGAGTGCTTCCAGCATTTTCTGTTTTTATTTCAGATTCCCAGCATCTGCCATTTATCCAATTTCAAAGACAATATGTTTATAACTTTCCTTTAGGGAACAATTAATCATAACTCAGTTTGTATTGCCCATCAAGTTTCAGATGATTAGTATCATTATTACTACTCTAAATACTCCAAACTCCAATGCAGAAAACCACCAAGACCCAGATTAGCAAGTTAACACTTGCTCCAGAGGCTTACTGCTTCACTTTAACATGGAGTTTATATGTCCACTGTATATTTGTATATTGTAATTAAGGTACACTAATATACATAGTTCAGCTTTTAATGGTATAGAATGAGAAGCCACTCTGAATGGCTATGTAACTGGCTCTTTTGCACGAGATTAATGCTTAACCCTGCCTACCTACAGGTGTTGACCTTAATAGAAAGCCTGGGAAATGGAGGCATTCTATCACAAGTGACTAAGAAAATGCATAGGGCTGTTGCTTTCCCAATATTCAGAATCACAGTAGAAATCCTTGTATTATAGGTCCCATTCCTTTCAAATAGGGAGTGTTCACATCTAGTGATACAGTTGTCTTTCTGTGGCTGTCTTACTCCCCTGTATTACAAGACAGAGAAAGAGGGTGAGAAACAGAACTAAGCACAGAGAATTAGTGTCACTTGGCTATCCCTCTATGACAAACATAATTTGTTCCTCTAGTTACATTTACCCATATTGGTGCTTGGTACAACTGAGAGATTCAATTGTAAAACACGACTGTAAATTTCACATCTATCATTTCTATGCGTATTTGATCTACGGCTCTCGTTTCCACACATTTGAGCGATGCCACACTCTGCTGGCTTGAAATATACCTAGTGCCTGGAATATATGACGGGTGTTGTTGATGTGCTGAGCAGCAGCTGGTGAGACACTTTAATTAATTTATTGTGATATAGAATGACAGCACATCAACAGCTCTAAAAATAACCAGAGATTATTAAGGATCAATAGGAAGATAATGCCATCACACGAGGAATCAAATAAGTAATAAATTATACAAATTTCCTGCTTTTGGTACAAGAGCCTGCAGTGCCATGGAACAGATCAGGAATTATGTTGCACAGCCCAATTTCATGCCAGAATTTTTAGCCCATTAATTCTGGATTGCAGAAAACTTCATCAAGGGCACCAAGGTCAAAGGGAATTTCCCACAATGTGCATCCAACACACAGTTCTGTAGTTGGAGCAAAAATTGTAACAGTCAACTCATCAACATACACTGTGGTGCACAACTTTTTTGTGGGGTCAGATTTACAATTCAAACCCTTCTAAAGGTCATTCATGAGAAATGCATTTTATTTTACCGGTACGTAAGTGACGTTTTTAGTCATGTTAAAAGACAAATGCCAATGCTCCCATTGCACCACTCATTGTCTCCTTCCTGTACACTCAATGCCGCCCCATACCTCCTCGCCATTCCAGTTGCTGCCACTCATTGCTCACCCACTGCTCCATTGCTGCCTCCTTTCTCATGGTGGCCCATGCTCCAGTCACTGCCCCCACACTGGTCTGCTCACACCTCTTGGTGCAAACAATGTTCCAACAGAAATGGTCCTTGGGTGAGGGAGTAGGTACTCCAGTAGTTCAGCTGGTAACAAGAGTGAGAATGTTCTCCACCTGCCTGGGTGACTGTGTTCCAAGAATGCTCAAAGTCCTCAATACTAACCAGGACAAGGCAATTTTAGACTGGCAAACCAGCCTACACCCTGAATATTTACTCCCTTTACCACTGGCACAAGAAAGGACGACGTTTGTACATGCACCAAGGAAACTTATCCCAATTTTTTGTTAACCGTCTTCCAAATCCAGTCCTTCTACTACCTAGAAGGACAAGAGGCAGTAGATGCATGGGAAAGCTTCTACCTGCAGGTTTCCTCCAGGTTACACATGTTCCTGATTTGGAAGTATCACTGTTCCTTCATTGCAGCTAGGCAACGATCCTATCAGCATCAGAAAGTCATCAGCATCATGGAGAACCTTCAGGTCAATCTCTGCAACAGTGTAAGGAGGCAACTCTCCAACACAGCCACAAGGATAATGCAAGATGTGCGTTAAATGATGGCCTTTCCAGTGATATCCACATCCAACAAGTGAACAACTAAAACAGCTTCCCTTCCTTTTAAATCCTTTTATGGCAAATGTTTAAAAAGTTTAGGTCTCAACAATTTTTTCCTTTAAATACACTGTTATAAAAATTGAAGTGCTCCCAAAAGCCAAATATAAACTCAATCAAACTAACAAACAAATGTAATACGTGTTTAGCTGGCACACATAGCAATAAAATTCACAATGACTGTGCGGCAGCAGTTCACATGCATATGTCATTGAGTTATAGACTCAAATAGAAGAGAGAATCTTCCATTAAACAACTTTAATTCCGCAAATATATTGCATAGGTTTGGACTCTTAAGCCTCGGCTCTGACCCACATCCAAGTTCTTTTTGAACTGTTAAGGAAGATCTGTCAGATGAGGGAGAAAAAAGTGAGTGCATATTCAATATCAGGGCAACACAACCTCTGCCAGGTAACACAGCCAATGAAAGATGAAGCTGATTGTCCTTTGGTTGATCTCATTAAAACTCAACAAGTCATTAACAACATCAAAAAGCTTCAAAACTAAGCCACAGTTCAACCACACAAAAAACAAATCCGACACTTTCACCTTCTCGGGCCCTCAGAAGTTTATATTCACTTTTAAATATTTATGACTGACTGAACCTCTTTCACCCGCTATTGATAATGATTTAGACATCATCCTGAACTATCTCCACCTCAGGCTCTACTCTTGATGATTCTGCATTATGCAGGATTTCAAACTAACCAATGAAATGAAAAGTAACACTTGTTAAAAATATAAAAAGGCACACTCAACTGTCCTTTGCCTTCAGTATTATTACAGAATAGTCATTGCTTTAACAATGTAACAGGAAATATCCAAATCCTATCAGACTGCAGAATGCTTTTTCTACAAAGCCACTTCTGCATTAATAACAACAAAACTATTGATTTATAACTTTGTGTAAGCAAAATAGTCTAGTAGTAAGAGAGTAACATGTGCTCTCTCCTCATTCATTCATGTAACATCTGACCCTTTCATAGCCATTTCTCCCTTAGTATGCATTACAACAAACTAATCATTTTTTCCTGCTTAAACAGGATTTAATAGTTCAGTGATTACATTACTGGACAATTGATCCATAGGCTTGGCCTAATCCTATTCAAATCCCATCATACCAATTTAAGCGTTGGAATTTAGTTTAAATGAAGTCTGGAAACAAAAAGATAGCACTAGTAAAACTGCTCATGAAGTTCTTGAATCATTCAGACAATCCAACTAGTTCATTAATGACTTTTAAGGAAAGAAATCAGTTATCCTATGAATATTGACGGATGCTTACTGTCGATCTCAAGTGGCATGTCAACCCTTTTGAGGTGCAACTCAAGATGGGCAATAAATGCCAGTCACATCAGCAACAGCCATATCAGAAGAATGAACTAAAAACAGGTTCCCTAATAAATTAGCATTTGAATGTTTGAATTAGGCATATTTGGTCAAGAAGTCCTGAAAAGGAAATTCAATGTACTTAGTACCAATAGTAAACATACGTTGCAGCATAGACACCAGTGTTACCATACTCTTTCTCTAAATGTGATGCAAGGGTGAAGGTGGTCAACAGCACAGTATAAAAGGTTCTGTTTCCCAGAAGCAACAGGAAGTGTAGAGGATCTTGGCATACATGTCCACAAATCCCTGAAGCTAACAGGGCACAAAGATTAGGTGGTTAAGGTGGTATAGGGCATATTTGCTGAGCAGGAAGATCATGGTAGAACCATATAAGACTCTAATCTGGCAACAATGAGTATTCTGTAAAGTTCTGGTCACCACACAACAACATCAGGAAGGGTGCAGAGGATTTGGTGGTGGATGTTGCCAGGGTTAGAGAACTACAGTTACAAGCAGAGACATCTTCTTTGAAACTGAAGGGAGATTTAAATGAGCTGTGTAAATTGAGACGTCTAAACAGGGTGAACGGAAAGTATCTACTTCCCCTTGGCAGAGAGGTCAACAAACGTCATAGATTTAAGTTAAATGATAGGAGGATTAGAAGGGAGTTGAGGAAAACATTTTTACAATATGAATAGCAGGGTCTGGATCTCACTGCCATAAAGAATGATGAAGGAAGAACTGCTCTTCATGATATGACACAACTGACTGAGTGGTTTAAGAGCTGCGGAGACACAAGAGATTGCAGATGCTGGAATCTGGATCAAAAACCAAACTAATGGTGGAACCCAGCAGGTCAGGCAGCATCCGTGGAGGGAAATAGACAGTCGATGTTTCGGGATGAATCCCTGCATCAGACTTGAAGAGCTGTAATCTACAAGACTGTGGAAGGAGAGTTAGAAATTGGAAGCAACCAGATTCACAAGGCAGGCCAAATGGCTTCCTTCTACTTTCAGGATTCTTATGTTATGCAAGAATAACCTGCTTGCTTGGTTAAAGTACACAGCACAAGACTACTTACAGGATCTGGGTTTCACTAGCAAAGCCAACATTTATTGATCTGTAATTGCCTTGGAGAAGATGGACGTGAGCTACCTACAACTGACTGGTTGCAGGTCACTTCCAAGTCAACCACATGGAATGGGTGGCTCCGAGTTGTACATACCCCAAGTCCAGGGAAGGGTGGTTGATGTCCTCCCTGAGGAACATTAGTGAACCAGTTAGGCTTTTATGGCGACACAAGAAACTGCAGATGCTGTAATCTGAAGCAAATAAAAAGAGGAACTCAGTGGGTCAGGCAGCATCTGTGGAGGCAAAGGGATAGTCAACATTTTGGGTCAACTTTATTGGGAATAGTCAACTTTATTGGGAATCTTACAAAGCAAAACATGAGCTACAAAAGGTGATCTTGGGACAGAGGTTTAAAGGAACATCTTAAAAGAAGGAAATAGAGGCAGAGAGCTTTAATGAGGGAATTTTGGAGCTAGGACAGATAATTAAAATGGAAATGATCAAGAGTCCAGTATTGGAGGAGGAGTGGAAATATCTCAGAGGGTTGTAGAGTTGGAGGACATTACTGAGGTGAGAAAGTTGAGACCACAGAAAAATGTGAAACAAAGAAGAGTAATATAAAATCAATGTCTAACCAAGAGCCAGAACACTACTGAGATATGAATGGGCATCAAAATATAGGGTGCAGGCAGCAAAGGGTTTTGGATGGCTTTCAGTTTCTGAAGGGCAGAAAATAGATGGTTAATAGCAAATAGGAGTGAATAATAGATGGGATGCAGCAGGGGAAAAGTTGGGTGATGATATAGAACTAGAAATGATCAGTGCTCACAATGAGGTCAAATATGATACTGAGATTGCAAATGATCTGCTCAGACTCAGATAGTTGTCAGGTAGTGGGATGGTCTCAGTGGAATAGAAAGACTTTGATCATCCCAGAATTTAATTGTAGGAAATTTTTTTTTAGTGCTGGACTAGAACTGGATACCAAACAATTTGACAATTTAGAGAGGTTGCAAGGGTCAAGGGAACAGTTGGCAAAGTAGAGCTGGGTATCCGTGTCCACATGGAAATGGATGACACACTTTCAGATAATGTTGCTATGGGACAGCACGTCAATGAAAAGCACAAAAGAGTCAAACATAGATTGTCAGTGGACTGAGATAACAGCAAGAGAGTGCAAAGAGAAGCCCTTAATTATATTTTCTTATGGTGTAAGAGGAGGCTATTGAGCCCATCAAATCCATGCTGGTTCTCAGAGCGATCCCATCCATCCCATTCTCCTGATTACTTCCCTGTAAACCTATTCTCTCACATGCCCATCAACTCTCCACTGAATCCTCTGCCACCCACATAAGGGCTAATTTACAGAAGCCAATTGACTACCAGCACGGTCTTGGGACATGGAAGTAGACCACAGCACCCAGAGAAAACCCACATGATCACAGAGAGAGCATGCAAACTGCAGAGAGAGCGAGCAGGTGAGGTCAATGGAGCCATGTGGCAACAGCGCTATCTGCCATGCCACTGTGACATTTACCATGGCAGGTGACCCAAGAATTGTAGATAACTCTCCGATTATGATTGGGCAGGTAAGAACTTAATCTGGCAATATGCAGATTCAGCAAGGTGGAGCAAGACCAGATCGTTACTGCTCAGAGAGTGAAGCAGCCCATGCCCAGATGCCACAAGATATGAATGATGATTCAGGTATGCGCTGACAAGCGGCAAATAACACTTGTACCACTTAATTGCCAGGCCAGAAAGGCTAATCACCCTCACATTGCCATCATCGAATATCACTATATTTGCATTACTACCAGAAACGAAATAGTAAGAACCACCATAGCAAAAAGACCAAGGTGAGCAAGTGGGAGCTCAATGTTGAGTGACTCTCCTCTCAATTCCCCCCCAGTCTTTCCACCAACTATGGTAGACAAATCGGGTGTGTATAATAGCATCTTAAAATTAGCAAAGAGAACCAGGAAATGACTAATTTTAGACAAAGAAGTGAGGAAGGGAAATATATGTATATTAAATAATACAAATTTTAAAGTAGGTGCAGACAGTGAGATTTGTAAGTTTCAAAATTATCATGGTCCAAGAAAAGTCGAGAAAACTGGGCCCCACATATTAGAGGTACAAAGTACATACCAAGGAAATGATGCTAAAGGGTAATAAAACACAGGCACATGTTTGCTAGAGTACTGTGTCTAATCCTAGGCATTGACTTTGGGAAGGATACCAAGACCTTAGAGATGTCGTCAGGGCATTTTGCTACATTGGCACTAGCTAAGATGGACTTTAGTTACATGCAGAAAGTGGCAAAACTGGGGTTGTTCTCCTGAAGGCAAAGGGGGTTAAGAGAAGGATGGATGTGTTCAAAGTCATAAACTGCTCTAGCAAGGTGATTATCATCTTGATTAAAAGAAATTATTACTTGTCATAGTAATGATTCAGCAAGAAACAAAATAAGTTCTGCTTTTCTATTTAAAAATTATTAAAAGATTTAACTTAATCCTCTCAATCCAACAAGGATACTCATTCAAAGTTAATCCAAACGTTTTATTTCCCGGATGCTCTAAATTTCACAATGAAAATAGCTAAAAAAATTGTATGTAAGTGTCTATTTTCTAAGGGCTTTTCAACTTTTGCAGAAGCTGAAAACAGGATCCAAAAGTTGTACTGAGTACTTTGAATCTGTATCACAGAGACCATCACATTTCCCCTGCAAGTTCTGGCCAACCTTTTAACATAGCTGTGCTTGCAATATCCTATCACAGAACATATTTCAAGAATCAAATTGAGACCTATCCCTGATACTCAAAAAAAAGGTTTAATGGCAGAGGTGATAATGGAACCACAGCACATTAATTCATATGTTAGATACTTGCTCAAACCCACAGTTCCCCATGTTACAGGTCATAAAATAAAATTTCTATTGAAGTGAAGCAGTGAATACTAAGTAAAAGTTAGGCTACCATCTCTCTAAAAGAAGATACAGACACCAGGGAAGTTTTCATAAATGTCTAAGGCCGGGTGAATAGTACAAAGAAATCTGGGATCCAAACATAAATTTCAAACAATCAAGTGAGATGCCATTTTACGGCAGGTATGGCTAGCTTTGAGTTTTGATTAGAACTGCAAAACCTAGTTTATTTTTCCCCTTTTTGTTGTCCACAAGTAAACATGCATGAATTATTTGGCAATGCCCCTGCTCAGACAATTTCCAATCTGAGAAAATGACTTGCACCTTTCCCGAATAACAGATGTCTCAAGTTATGCTATAGTCAATATTGTTATACTTATGGGACAGATGTACATGTTATAAATGTGTCACCACCAAGGTGGTCTGAGTCTCCCTTCCAGAAATGTAAGCATCTCTGATGTTGTGTACTATTCTGGATACCATGAAACAATAGCTTAACTTCCTCACAATGAATATGGAAAATATTACAAGAGTTTCTGCAAATATAGACAGCATTATCCTCCTACACAGGAGGACTTTCACCAATGGAACTGCAATGGTATCACCCTCCATCTATACTCAGCTGCCCAAGACAGATCTAAACGCCATCTGATCTTCAAATCATTTGCTGCTGCTCATCATATGCTTTAGCAGGTGCAAAAAACAGTGCCGGGTCAAGATATAGATTTCACAAGGTCAAAACCAGCAGTCATGTTGCTGTTTAGGAGAAGGGAGTTCACTAATTTCAAAAACACATGTGATGAAACACCAAGCATATTCAGTACTTAATGTAATTTAAGTGTCATTTGTTGCTTAGTGGTAGCACCCTAGCCTCTGATTCAGAAGGTTGTGGGGTCAAGACACGCTCCAAATACTTAAGTACATAATCTCGGCTGACATTCAGTGCAGTAGTCAGACAGCACCGCTGTCTTTCAGATGACATGTTAAACAAAGGGTCTTGTAAATTAGCTGCAGCCAATGAAACACTGTTCTGTAAGATAGCTGTAGACAGCTTTGCTGCTCGTTTTCTGCCAATGTGAGGCACTATTTCAAAATAAAACTTTTTATATAGCTGTGCTTGCAATATCCTATCACAGAACATATTTCAAGAATTACACTCTGGGGGATGGGTGGGAAGAGATGGAAAGAATAAGAGATGGGGTAGTTTCCATGGTGACCTGGCCAGTCTCTATTCAACCAGCATCAATAAAAAAAGGTTATCTTGTCATTATCTAACTGCTTGTGCAACTTTGCTGTTTGCAAACTAGTTGCTGCATTTCCTACATTACAGGGTCATTTTTTTTTCCAAAGAGCACTTCTTTAGCTGTGAAACACTTTGAGACACTGTGAAAGGTTCAATATTAAGCACTTAAAGAGCTTAGCTGTCAGAAGAAACCTTCAGTTGCATTTTCCAGTCAGAGACATGTAGAGAAACCTACTTCATACATAATGCTATTGGTCTTTTCAACAGTCAGTTAATTCATGGAAATCTCATGGCTACAGTGGATCAGTTTCAAGGCAACTTAGTTAACTTTCACATGAGTGGTTTTGGAACTTCGTTCTACACATACAGTTACCCACCTCCAGGGGCTGCTGGTGCTTACAGGCCATCAACAGGAAATTTCTCTGGGTATCAAAAGCTGCCTTAAACATCTTTGCCTGTTTGAGAGAGAAAAAAAGCACATCAAACAAAGGAAATAATGGAGCATAAAAACAATGTAATAATAAGAAAAAAAAATCATCATGGGTTAAGTTGTTTACCCTATCAACACAAACCAATGCAATTTTTCCATCAGTTCATTTCAGATGCGTAGAACAAAGTTAAAGCTACTGTGCATCTGCCTCTGGTATATTATTCTTGATGGACCACAGATGGGCATAATTATACCAGATACCACATTCTGCAGTGAGATTAGAAAAGGCTGCACAAACAGCTGGGAATGTGAAAGCTCATCGTCCACACTTGCACCTTTCAGCACCAGTACCCTGAAAGAACAAGGCATTTTCATTTGGATTCAATACTAAAGCCATTTGCTTTTAGTCAATGAGTTTCAGATACAGTATGGCACAACAAGCACTTGGCACATATTTGGGAACCAGTGAAATAGGTACACAACATTCATCCTGCAAGTCTGTCTGAACAGGTCATACTTCTACAGTTTCTACTGAAGGTGAGAAGAATTACATCACTAGATTTATAATAATTAAGAATATTTGTTCATTTTTATGCACCTTTGAAAAGTCAGTGTAGAAAGCAGTGTCAGCAGCCAGCAATATTGTTAAAAATATATGTAGCAGGGATGAGAGAACAGCGCTAAATTTAGGATTTAGAGTCATAGAGCCATATAGCATAGAAACAGCCTCTCAGCCCAACTTGTCCATTTAATACAGGATTGCCTAAATCAAGATTGTGGTGACAAAATATCCGACACAAAGTAGATGATGTTATATATTTGACCCAGACAACTGATGCATTCCAATCAATTGGTTCCCGAGTGTTTTCATGTCCAATGCTCCCCATTTAGACCCACCTACACTGCTGCCTGACCATTGCCAACACGTGTCCATTTTCAGCTGCTTCCTATTAGCAGGGGTTGCTTTCTTCTGCTGGCCTGGAGTGACTATTCCAAATAGTCAAACTGATATGTCTGCAACTCAACTCTTCATAAGATGCTGTGGTGCTCGAAGTCCTTATCACTTACACTTTCAGCAGAGGACCAGTGAGAAGCAAGCAGGGAAATAAAGCATGCATATTGCTTTATGTCTTTTCATTTTATGAAAAAATTCACAAGGTGATTCAAGTTAAACTGGGTAGGTCATCTGAATGATTGTTGAGATCACATACCAAAGTCAACACCCATCACATATTTTCTGTTCAGATTTCTCACATTTGGATTCACAGGTAGCCACAGCTATTGGGTGAGTGAATTAATGGAATTCCATTAATTTTTAGTTGAGTATATGAATCAGACGTAAGGATCTCTATGCTCATATTCCCAATTCTTAAAACCCATCATACAGAGCTCGATTCCTCATTTATTGAATCACACAATAAAGACAGAAAACCTGAAAAGACTGGTACAGGGCTCACTGCAACACAAAGGAGGTATAAATAGGGGAATTCAGTAAATTTCAAACTCGGTGTGTTTAGGGAGTGAATGGTGAAAATAATGTTATCACTAATCTGTGACTCAGTATAAAAAGTGGTGCAAATTTGGAGAAGGAAACAAAACATGGTATTTATAAAGAACTTTGTTTTGTTATTTTTCACCTTTCCTTACAATGTAGGAGGCTACCATTCAGGCCATAGAATCTATGCCATCAGAGCAATCCCACTCTCTACCCACCACCCCTCCACCCCCCCCCCCCATACCCAAACTTATTTCCCTGTAATCTATTCTCTTTTACATATTGTAATTGTCCTATAACCCTCCTACACTTGGGGTAATTAACAGTGGCCAATTAACCTTCCAACCAGCCCATCTTTGGGACATGAGGGGAATTTGGAGGAACTGGGGGAAACCCACATTGTCACAAAAAGAACATGCAAACTCCACACAGACAGCAGAGGTAATTGGCTTATTATTGTCACATGTACCAAGATGCATTGAAAAGCTTTGTTTTGCATGCCATCCAGACAGATAATTCCAAGCATAATTACATCACAGTAGTACAAAGGGAAAAACAGTAACAGAATGCAGAATATAATGTTACAGTTGCAAAGAAAGTGCAGTGCAGGTAGACAAATGTGCAAGAGCCACAACAAGGTAGATTGAGATATCAAGAGTTCATCTGTATCATACAAGAAGTCTGTTCAAGACTCTTATAACAACAATAGGTCAGAATCAAATCTGAGTCACTGGAGCTGTGAGGCAGCAGCACTATTTGCTGTGCCGCTTGTACAGAAAAATTATATTAAGAGGAATGATTAATAGAACTTGGAAACTGCTATTTGAAGTGACTAATGAAATAAACTCATCTCCAGCATTTGAGGAACAATTAGGTATTCAAGGGTGCAGTGAAAGGGCAGCCAAATGTAAGGTCATAGGTTAGAACCATCAATACGGACCAAGCACAGGTAAAGGCTTTGTTTCTGTGGTGAAACTTCTACCATCTGATTGGTACTGGACCAAATGTTTCACTTAGGGGAAGTTATGCAATGGTTAATCTTCTAGGTGCCCAAAGTAATAACCCAGAAAACACAAGTCCAAATCTCACCATTTTAATATGTGAAAATGAGTTCTCTGACCAGAGTTCCTCCAGCATCTTGTTGCTCCGGATTCCAGCATCTATGGTCTCCTGTATCTCATATCCTATATGACTTTTTAAATCGACGACACCCTTGAATATTTTGCATCAGGATCTTTAATTCTTCCTCACATGCATGGGATGTGTGAATAGGAGAATTATTTGGCTACAGCAACATTGAATATGGCAATGCAGTAGGCTTCATGGTCATTTCATCAGTTCCACAGAGCTCAGAGTCTAT
The DNA here is from genome assembly GCF_009764475.1 of Pristis pectinata. Taxonomy (NCBI): domain Eukaryota; kingdom Metazoa; phylum Chordata; class Chondrichthyes; order Rhinopristiformes; family Pristidae; genus Pristis; species Pristis pectinata. The sequence goes on along the minus strand of NC_067409.1, from coordinate 78,972,379 downwards.
GTCACAGTACCTTGTTTTATTGTTGAGATTGAAAATTTTAACTTTAATGTCCCCTACACTTATTCAAAATGTCAGAGGGTTAAGGTGCCATCTTTGTCTTTAAAATTAGGCCCTTTAAAAATGGACTACACTAAGTCGAGAGAACTTTCATTAACCTTCAAGGCACAAAGTCTTCAGGCATAGCTGTGCAGGTTCAGCCTGTCAGAATCTTTTAATCAGTGTAGGCAGCACATAGAAAGGTTGCTCCTATAATATTACAGAATGGTTGCAAGTATATGACCAGGTGATGAGAACAGGGTAGTTCATGAGATCAGATTTATCTGGGACAAATTACATGGGTCCAATTAATTGAACTTAGCCAAATGCAAAATAACATGCCGTGATAAAGAAAACACTTAGCAAGAAATGGATGCCTGCTGACTATCAACAACTAGCCACACAAAAAAAAACAGCCAGTGAGCGTTGTCAGCAAAGCTGATCAAGCACTTAGACATACGAGAGCATTTGCTGATGAAGAACGTTATTTTAGCTGCTAATTCATGGCTGAGACCATATTTAGAAGCCAGTGTACCATTTTGTGCACTGTTCAAAGGGACACTGATGTATTGGAAAGAATTTGGAGAATGAGGAGTTGACTACCATTAATAGTCAAGGCTATATGAGCTACTTTTAAAAAATCTGGGATAAATGTTTGGTTGAAAGCAGAATTTAAAGTTAGAAGAATGCATGGATAGATGAGCATTTACTTTTGGTTTCTGTTCTCCTGCAACCATTGGCAACCTGCAGCTGGTTAGTAGTTAGAACTTTACAGCATAGAATTCCTATCATGCCTGCTTTAGCTCCCACAATTCCCACAATTTTTCTGTTAAATATTTAACAGCATAGAATTCCTATCATGCCTGCTTTAGCTCCCACAATTCCCACAATTTTTCTGTTAAATATTTACTCACTTCCTTTTTCAAAAGCCATTAAAGATTCTGCTTTCAGTGACATATTATTGAAACATATGAGACTGAGGAGGCTTGGCAGGGTGAATACCGTGTTTCCTCTCATTGGAGAGCCTAGAAATTGGGGGTTCAGTCTCCATGTAGAGGATTGCCTGTTTAAGACTAAGATGAGGAAGAATTCCTTTTCTCATCGAGTTGTGAATCTTTGAAATGTCTTACCCCAGAGAATAACAGATGCTGAGTCATCAAGCACATTCAAGGCTAAAACAGATACTTAAACTGCAAGGAAATCAAGATTATAGAGATTAGACAGTAGAATTGAGGCCAAAGATCAGAGCAGCCGCAAAGTTATGAATGAATGCCAAGGAAAACTTGAAGGGTCATACAACTTACTCCTGCTAGTTCTGATGTTATTGTGCTCACATATCACTGTAACAACATCAACAACTTGAATTTATATTGTGCAACTGACACAGCAAGTGACCTATGGTACATAGAACCACCGGCAAAAAATATTTGATTCTGAGCACTAACAGTTTAGCCAAAAAAAAGTGGGGTTTGAGGAGAGTCAAAGATGTAATTAAAAAGCTTCAAGTGTGTAATTGCTTGAGAAGCCAGTCTGATTTTTTTTTGTACACCCCACAGTTTTCTACCCTAATGCAATAATGGCCTTATCTTAAATACATTGTCAACTGTGAATTGCACCTCTGTGTTGTATCCATCCCATTCAGGTTAGCATTTGGAAAGTAAATTAACACTGAAAACAATGTACCCCTTAGACTTTTCTACATGTAATTGACATGAGTTTTATTTCACATAAATATGCACATGAAATTATAAGACTACAGTACATTAATACAGAAAAACTGAGTTGGGGCTATGAAGAACAGAAACCATCCCAATTTCTCTTCAGACAGCTTTCCAAATTAACTGAAGGAAAGCAAACAACAACTCCAAAAATTTGGGCAATGAAAGTGAATTTTTTTTTGGATCATCCAACTCTTCAGTGTTAAATTGTTTGAAACCAAAAGTAAATCATCATCTATAGGTGCATCCTGCTTTCAACCAAACATTTATCCCAGACTGTAAAAATATTCCCCAAGTATCTGAGAGTTTATCCAGCAAGTAGCAGAGGTGCACAGAAGGACAGGATTCTGGGTTATCCTGCGTGTTAATGTCTTCAGTTCTGGAATCCCCTCTCTCAATCTCTTCTCCTCACTACCCCTCACTCTTCGTTAAAAGGACTAAACTAAGCCATCAGTCACAAGTCCAAATATCACCTTGTAAGACTTAGTTTTAACGTGTTAATGACCCTATGAAACATTTTGCTACATTGAAAGGAGCTATTTAAAATGCAAGTTTTTGCAATTATGTGCCTCAGGACCCTTCACCCCAAAATTAGTAAAAGGGAATTGCAAGGACTCTATCACATCTCCCCAATATCTCTAGCTCCATTGTATCTGTTCTAACAATGACACTTTTCACACCATTGCTTTTGTGATGCCTCCCTTTTGCCTTAACAATGGCATCCCCTCCACTGTAGTTACCAGGAATCTCAAATGAACCAGCTCCATTTCCCTCATCTGCTCTCACTCCTCTTGACCTCACTAACCTCCACATTCAACAGATCATCCTCCATAACATCCACCACTTTCAGCAAGATTCCACCACTGGACACATCTTACCCTCCCCTTTCAGCATTCCAAGGGGACCATTCCTCTGCAATTCCCTGGCTCACTCTCCCATCTCTACTTTCATTCACTCCCCTTCCCAGGTAACCCCAGGAGATGCAGCACCTGTCTTTTTACCCTTTCCCTTCCCACCCAAACAGTCCTTCCAGGTGCAGCAATGATTCACTTACATCCCTTCCAATTTAGTGCAGTGCAGTCGGTGTTCATGATGTTATCTGCTCTACAGCAAAAAACAAAATGCAGATTGAACTAATACTTTGAAAACCTCTCTGTTCAGTCCTCGAGAGGGACCCTGAGCTTTTAGTTGCCCCTCATTTTAATGCACAATCCCACTTGCACTCTGACCTAATTCATATTTCCTCATGACCAAGAAGGAGATCACTTTGGTCCATTAAGTCTATGCCAGCTCACAGATCAATCCCATTCCACCATCAGGGGCAATTCACAGTAGCCACTTGCAGTCCCTCCCTGGGTACAAACGGGTTCCATTTTACAACCATCTCGTAGTCAATTTTGTCCGTAAGACAGAGAATACACAAAATCACTCAATATTTTAACCATACCTCCAGTGTTGTAATGAATGGCATCAAAAACACAAGACTGATATGAAAGAACAAGTGTTAAAAATGGAAAAAGAGAGGGGAGTGAGGGGGAACTAGTTCTGCCGTTCATAGGAATGAACGCAGATATGCACCTCGGACTTCTGAATTTAATAATACTATGGGAGGTCTTTCATATGTAGGGGTGTCCGTAAAGTTGGGCATTCATAACACGGGGACTGCCTATATCTTACTAACACACTTCTTTGGAACGTGGGAGGAAACCACAGCACCCAGTGGAAACTCACACAGTTACATATCTTGCATTGCTCCAACAAGGCACAACGCAAGCTCAAGGAACAGAATCTCATTTTCTGACCAGGCACATTACAGCCTACAGGACTCAATGAATTCAACAGTATGAGATAACCAGCCTTTTCATTTTGTGTAAAAAAAACTGGCCAGCTCCGATGAATGTTAACACAGATATTGCCGAACCTACTGGGTACTTCCAGCATTCTCTTTTATTTCATATTTTCAACAGCTGCAGTTTTCTGTATTTCACAGTTCCAGCAGCATTCTTCCTCCCTCCTTCATCCTCAGTCATCTCTATTTACACCTGCTGAAGACAGATCCAATACGATTAACAGATTTCATCCCCTCCTCAGCAGTCATCACCACTATTTGCATCAGTCAGTCTCTTGGTCTTGCAGTTTCACAAACATTTTATTCTCCCCACCCTTCCCTGTAACTAAAAACATCCTTGATTTCTAATTTTTCCTAGTTCTGATAAGCCACCAGCCCAAAATATTAAACTCCCTTTCTCCAAAGATGTTGCCTGACCCATTGATTATTTTTCCCCCCAGCATTTTGTTTTCAATTCAGATTTTTAGTATCAGCAGTTTTTTTTATATATAAAAAAATACCCAATCAGGGATTCCATCCATCACCCCATCACCCAGAAACCCACTTCAGTCTCGAGGTTGGGGACAATCCAAGTTCTAAAGAGTTAATTTCACACTTTAATACAAGGATTGGGAACAACAGCAAATAAGTGAAAAATATGGAAATGCAAATTTCAATAGCAAGGGCTGCTTTTCTGCCCTAGCTCTAATGCATTGCTTTTGAATCAGTCGTCAAGATCTATTTGATTTTAATTAAATACCACAGATATGCAGTTTTGTAAAGTGATTTGCACCATAAATGAGGCAGTATACTGAGAATTTGATAATTACCCTTTAGGCTTTATTTATGATGCACCAAAAAGAGTTTATGAAATACCAAATTCTACTTCTTTTCAGGAAAGATAATATAAACCAAGCCATCAGATTCAAGTGCAAAGTCTAAAACACATATTTGCCTTCAGGAAGAACATACAGTGGTGGGAAGTTACTGAAAGTAAAAAATTTAAATAAAAATTAAAATCAGCTCACGTCATTAAAATACCTAGACTTCTTAAGTAACATAATAAACAGTCTTTAACAGATCTTAAATGTGCAAAGTTACAAATGGATGATGTTCATTTCCGATCCATGATCTCAGATTACTCCAAAGCTGAGAAATCAAAGCTATGATTTATTTCTATGGAAATTTATGGAATTGAACTTCACAAGCAACCTTTGAGTTCACTAGAACTCACTGTGGGGAAGCAGTTCAATGCGGTAATATTGCTTGGTCTTAATGTAAATACGTGCCCTGAATGATTCTGCAAAAGCAAGCAAATTAAATTATTCCTCAGTTGATTAACCCATATATTTCAAATGCCTAGTTTTAACATCCAGGAACTTATAATTTCTGGATAGTGACAAAATGCCTTTTTGGAATCGACATAGCTAGGTAGTTCTACCAACTCTGGTCACCTTTCCACAGAAACATAAAAACAGAAATACAAGCAGAAGCAAGCCACACATCCCCCCCCTCCAAGCCTGCTCTGCCACTCAGTACTATTAGGAGATCCTCAGAAGAAATTCTTCCTCATCCCCGACTTTAATGGACAGACAACCTCTTATTCTGAAACCATGCTCCTTTGTTTTAAATCCCTCCCATGGGGGAAAACATCCTCTCAAAATCTAAATTGTGAACACCCATCAGATTCTTAAATGTTTTCACAGCAATCCCCTCTTATTCTTCCAAACTCCACTGAATATAGACAGAACCTGCTAATTTCTCCTCAAAAAACAATCCACAATACTTGCATCCATTTAAGACCCCAGGATGCTGGTCATCTTGGGAATTTGTTAGCCTTTAGTTTGTCAAACAGGCTTTCTATACAATCACAAATGTACAGCACAGAAACGGGCCCTTTGGGCCCACCTCATCCATGCCTGCCATGATGCTCATCTACACCAATCCCATTTGTTTGCATTAGGCAGTGTTCTTCTATGCCTTTCATATCCAAATATCTGTTCAAACACCTTCTAAAGGTTGTAAATGTATCAGTCTCCACCATCTCCTCTGGCAGGAAGTTCATGATATTCACCATTCAGATATCCTTTAATTTTCTCCCCTCTGGCAACATCCTAGTGAATCTCTTTTGCACTCTTTCTATTGCTACCACAACCTTCCTGTAGCATGGCAACCAAAACTGCATACAGTACTCTAAGTGTGATCTAACCCAATGTTTTGTACAACCACAACATGACGTCCCAATATTTATACTCAGTGCCTTAGGCGATGAAAGCAACCATAGCAAATGACTTCTTCACTACTCTATCCACTCACATCATCACGTTCAGGGGCACCACAAGATCTCTACATACACCAATGCTCCCAAGGTCCCTGCCAGATGTCCTACCAGAATTCGACTTCCCAAAGTGCATTACCTCACACTTGTCTGGATTAAATTCCATCTGCCACCACTCTGCCCAACTTTACAGCTGATCCAAGTCCTGCTGTATCCTTAAATAATCTTCTTTGCTATCCAAGTCTCCACCAAATTTTGTGTCATCTGCAAACTTACTCATCATATATCCTACATTCTCATCCAAGTCATCTATATATATTACAGAGGTCCCAGCACCAATCCTTGTGGTACACCACTTGTTACAGACTTCTAGTCATATTGTCCGTCTTAAGTTCCTCCCTCCTTTTTACCCCTGATTTTGACCATTATTTGTGATGCTTTTAGCATCTTGTACCATGAAAAGAAATCCAAAATATTTGCTCAAAGTCACTTATTTCCCAGTGTCAAAGCACCAACATTGACTTAAACTGCACACTTATGCTTGCCTATTTTATCAATATTCCCAGTTTTGAGGTAAGATCATTCATCTGAAATGTAAACTCTGCTCCTCTCTCCATAGATGCTGCCTGACTTAAGTATTTCTTGCATTTACCACTTTATTTATGGAAGCTACCCTCTTTTTTTTTCTAAAAAAAAATTTGTAGAAACCCATATGATCCAATTTTGTATTCCTTGCCAGTTTACTCTCATAATTTATTTTCTCCCTCTGATCTTTTAGTCATTCTTTGCTGGTTTCTAAAGTTTTCCCAATAGAGTCTTTAGTCCTCAGCAGAATAAATCTTTGCTGCAAATTACGAACTCTTTTCTTAGAAGTCTGCCACTGCCTATCTACCTGTTTACCTTTTAATTTCCAACACTGCTTTCATTACTTCATAACTGCCTTTATTTAAATTTATGACACCAGTTTCAAAGCTAGGTTTCTCACTCTCAAATGTGAAATGTTGTTATATTATGATCCATTTTCCCCCAGAGGATCATTTATTATGTGACCATTAATTTTGTCTCATCGCATTTTACCAGATTTAAAATGCTTGTCCTCTGGTTAGTTCTAAGAAACTGTTTCAAATACACTATGAAACAGTCCTTAAAATTAAATCTGCCAATTTTATTTATCCAATCCATACAGGGATTAGTCACCCACAATTACGGCAGTCTCAAAAGTTCTTGATTTATGTTCCATCCTACAGTATAGCAAGAGTTAGGGGGTGTATACATTATTCCCACCAATGACTTCTTTCTCTTGCTATTTGTTAGCTCTATCCAAATTGGTTCTATGCCCTGATCTTTCAAACACTAATCTCATGCTTTATGAACAGAACTATACCAGCTGTGTCTTCTTTCTGCCTATCTTTCCAAAATATCAAGTAACCCATGATCTAGGGATATCTGATAAAATTAAGAACGAATGGGAAAGAGAACTTCAGATACTTTTACCTGTAGAGACATGGAAGAAAATTCTCCAATTAGTTAATACCTCTTCAATGTGTGCTAGACACTCTTTGATACAGTTTAAGGTGGTTCATAGGACCCATATGTCTAAGGATAAGTTAGCTCATTTTTATAACCATATAAATCCTATCTGTGACAGATGTAATTCTGAGGTGGCTTCCCTGACACATGTTTTGGTCCTGCCCTCTTTTGGAAAAATATTGAAAAGACATTTTTGATATTATTTCAGTGGTATTGAGTATTGATTTACAACCTCATCCTATTACTGCAATTTTTGGGTTACCAATGATGGATTCTGGCCATTTATCTGCTTCAGCTTGTCGTATGATTGCATTCGTTACATTAATGGCCAGGAGATCCATTCTATTTAAATGGAAAGACCCTAAACCTCCTACTACATTCCAATGGTTTTCCCAAACTATAATATGTTTAAACTTAGAAAAAATTAGGAGTGGTACTATTGATCCTTCCGTTAAATTCGAAGAAACTTGGAGCCCATTTAGCCAGCATTTTCATATGTAAGTTGACCTTTCCCTGAATCCTTTTCAATAACTTTCTATTCGAATATAGAGGAGCGGAGTTAATGACATAATAATGCTTTTAACTGAAGAAATACGACAGCCCAGCTTTTGTTTAGTTCTTGGTTAGTTTTTGTTTATTATTACTATTTATTTTTGTTTTGTTACTTTTTTTTAATTTTGGGTTTTTTTCATATAATCAAATTTCTTTTTAAATCTTTCTCATGTTTAATTATCAAGAGATTGGGAGGTTCAGATTATATATCTTACTCTTTGTATTTGTATATTATTGTAATCCTGATCTTTGTATCATATGTATAATTACTATGTTTATTAATTTGAAATTTAATAAAAAGATCGAAAAAGAAAGAAAGAAAGAAAAGTAACCCATAATCTTCAGTTGGTCACCTTGCAACCAATTCCCTAATTGCTGTCAGAGAAATTCACCTATCTTGTTACGGATGCTGTGTGCATTCAGATAAAGAACCTTTCATTTGATTCCTTACTATTTTTCCCCATCGGTCCCTTCCTGACAAACTCTGCTAACCATTACCCATACCACAATTGACACAAATTGCCTCTCCTTTCTCTTTACTTTTCTAAATTTCCCCTTCACCTGAACGTTCCCCCCCCCCCCCCTCCACACACCACCATTATTTGCTTTAAAACCTTATCTGCAGCCTGGTTATTTAATTCACCAGATCACTGGTCTCAGTCCAGCTCAACTGTAGTCTGCCCCTAACAGACAGTTCCCTCTTTCTCCAGTACTGATGCCAGCGCTCCAAGAATTGAGTCCATTTCTGTCAACTATATATTCAAGTCTGTGACCTTGCCAAAGTGAACATGGCTCTCATGGCAATTCAAAGGTTATTACATTTGCAGTTCGGCTTCTTCGTTTAGACCCTACATTGAACTTTCATCTATTTTGAAGCAAACCAATAGGACTTTTCTGATTTCACAACCATCTCATCCCAGGAATTAGTCTAGTGGATCTCTTTTGGACTGCCTCTAATGCCACCTTCAATAACGTGACCAGGACTACACATTGTACTCCAGTGTTCTGTACAATTGTAACAATACTTTCTTATTTCTAAACTACAACCCTCTTGAAATAAAGGGTAATGTGTCTTTTGCCTTGCTGCACCTACCTGTTAACTTTTTCCAATTTGTGCACAAGAACACCTCGACCCCTTTGCTCATCTGCAATTTTCCTCCATTTAGATAATAGTCTGCCTTTAGATTCCTCCTACCAAACTGCATGATCTCACATTTGCCCACATTAAACTCCATTTGCTAGGTTCTTGTCCACTCACTCAACCCATCTCTATCCTGTTGCAAATATCTTCATCATAACATGTTCTCCCACCTATTTCATGTAATTGGAAAACATATATACCTTGCATCCTGCACCTCCTCAGGTCATTAATATAATTCATAAATAATTATGGGCCAAGAATAAATAATCAAGGCCCAAGAGGGCCAAGCACTCCACTAATTACATCCTTCCAGCCTGAAAAAGATCCGTTTCTTCCAGCTCTCTGTCTTCGATGTTATAACCAGTCTTCAGTCCAAGTCAACACACTTCCCCCAAAACCATGAGTTCTTATTTTGTGTACCAGCCTTGTAAATAACACCTTGTCAAATGTCTTCTCCAAATACACTACAGATACAGGTTCACCTCTATCAACTTGTACTCAAGAAACTAACAAATTTACTTTTCATGAAACTACACTGACTTGGTTGGATTACGTTACGCTTCTATAAAACACTAGCTATTTCTTTCTTGTATATTAGATTCCAGTAACTTGCCAACAACAGATGTTAAGCTAACAGACCCATAGTTACCTTTTTGTCTCCCTCCCTTTCGAACAATGGTGTCACATTTGCAGTTGTCGAATCTAATGGTACGTTCCCAGAACTCAGTTTTGAAAAACGTCAACCAATAATTCCAGCACCACCAGGAAGGGAATCTGAAAGAAGTGATTGATTCACACATCTGATAGCAGTGGGGAAGAAGTTGATCTTGAGTCTGGTCGTCCAGGCCTTCAAGCTCCTGTATATTCTCCCAGAAGGTAGAAGAGAGAAAAGAAAATGACCAGGGTGACAGGCATCCTCGATGATACTGTAAGCCTTCCTGATGCAACACACTGTGAAGACAGACTCGATGGAAGGAAGTGACAAGCCTGTGATGGACTGGACTGTGTTTACCACTCTCTGCAGGTTCTGACAGTCCAAAGCAGAACAGTTGCCATACCAGACTGAAATGCAAGCTGTCAGGATACTTTCTATAGCGCATCAGTAGAAGTTCAAGCGAATCCTTGTGGACAAGCTGAATCTTCTCAGATGCCTAAGAAAGTACATATGTTGATGTGCCTTCTTGATCACCGCATTAGTATGGAGGGACCAGGAAAGGTTTCTGGTGATATGGGTGCCTCGGAACTTGAAGCCGTCGACCATCTCTACAGCAGCTCTGCTGACGAGGACAGGGTCGTGTTCACCCCAACCCAATCACTCTCACAAGGTACAAGATATTAGAAAAACTAACGAGATCAAAGGTGGACAAGTTGCTGGGTCCTGATAGCCTGCCCCCTCAGATCTAACTTCTTCCCCACCGCTATCAGATTTTTGAATCAATCACTTCTTTCACATCCCCTTCCTGATGGTGCTACCACATCCTAAAACCCTTAATTCTATCATTCCATTATGTCACTTCAGCATTTCTTTTTGCATTACCTCAGTATGCACTACTATACTTTGCACCATTCTATTGTTTTCGCACTTGTCACTGTATTTATTGCTCTACTTATTATTACAATGTACACCGTTTTCACTGTGAGCTTCACGCGAGCACTGAATTTCATTGCACCCTGCTATATGTGACAATAAACTAACCTGAAGTATTCTTAGAAGTCCTTGCTGCTTGGTTTGATGTTACTTGCCAGTTTTCTCTCATGATCAATTTCCTCCCTCTAACATTTTAGTCTCTCACTGCTGGTTCCTGTAAAATTCCCAGTCCTCTGGTTTACCACCAGCCCTTGCCCCTTTGCACTGAGTTCTGCAGGAGTTCAGCAGATTTGTCAAGTAGTGGGCATTGGGGCTGTTAAAATAAGAATGTGGCAAATGGCAGATTGGACACTCTGGCCTATGGTTTGACTTTGTCATCTTGTCCAAAAGATGATACCTCTGACCACAGAGAACTCCCTCAAGTACAGTATTGATATGTCATTCTAGATTGACAACACTCAAGCTTCAATTTGAAATTTGACACCTAACTCTCTGATTCCAAGGTTCAGGCTCCAGCAATTGAGCCAAAACTGTCCTTGTTGTTCTCCAATATCACAAGCAAAAGTGAAAATATCAGAACACATTTCAACACATTGAACAATAAAACCCTTGAACAATAAATAAAATCCAGAGGGGCTTAGGCAGGATGGATGAACGTGGAAAGGGGGTTTCCTATTGCGGGAGAATCTAAAACTAGTTGTTACTGTTTAGAAATAAGGGGCCACCCATTTAAAGCAGAGAGAAAGCGAAATTTCTTCTGACTGTTGAGAGGTGCTGTTATGGATTCATGCAACAGGGAAGCAGGGCATTCAGCCCACCTGGTCTGCACTCACCAGCGGCCATTCATCCATATCAATCCCATCTTCCTGTACTTGGCCCTTGGCCTTCAATGCCAAGGCGATTCAAGTGCTCTCCTCTTAAAAGCTGTTCATGAATCTGCTTCCACCACTCTCTCTGGCAGCTCATTCCAAGTTCTCAACCCTTCTCTGGATGAATAAAGTCCCCCCCCCGAATCCCCTCTGCATCTCTTACCCCTTACTCTAAATCCACGTCCTCAAGTTTTATCCACCTCTGGTAAGGGGAAAAGATTATTGCTCTATCTATACCCCCTCAGTTTTATATAGCTCAATCACTTCCTGTCTTAACCTTCTCCCCTCCAGGGAACACAGACCCAGCCTCTCCCCATATCCATAAGGCCCCATCCCAGCTAACACCCTGGTGAATCTCCTCTACAACCTCTCCAGCAACATCACATCCTTCCTTCAACAGAGAATGAAAGTAGAATGATTTTTTTTAAGCAGAGATAGGCAGATTCATGATAAGCAAGGGGCGAAAGGTCACCAGGGAGTACAGAGGAATGCAGAGTTGAGGTTACAATCAGATCAGCCATGATTTTATTGAATAAAGAATCAGTTTTGAGGGGCTGAATGGTCTACTGCAACTCTTAATTCATGTCCACGTTCATACATATATAAATATATGCAAAATCGGTGCTTATGTAAAGCTAATGTGAAGGCGATCCAACAAAGCATCAAAACTATTATCTGAAATGTGAAACCAGCTCTATTCTGCACAGAACACTTACGTAATTTGTGGTTTGGTTTGTCTGTTACAAGGAGGATTGAGCACTGGGATTAGCTGATCCTTTCATTGGAATTAGATACTGCCTTTGCACACTGGTTTTTAAAGCAGCTGCCTCCATTACCAATACAGCTGATTGGGTTAAACTGCATTCATATGATAACTCAGCTGAGCAGCCAGCTTCTGACCCTTTTGTTCACACTTCTGCTGACTGCACTTGTTTTCCCAAACAAAAAGACAAGCTATTCTCCACTCTAAATTACTGCAGCAACTAAGCAGGGAACGTGGCACAAGGATAAAAACATTAAAAACAAAGCAAAACACACTTTGGGCTTTTGTGGTAAAAGAAAATGTCAAGATGACTCTTGACAGCATTTTCCACCATTTCATCTCTATGCCAAAGATTTGATTCAAGTTGTTGCAAGATCCAAACCAGCTGATCAAGCTTCTGCTCTGACCATATATGTTTTGTACCTGGAACATAAAGGCAAAACTGATGCAATCATAGCTCCAAGTGCTTCAAATCTAATTTTTCACGTCTCATTTCCTCACTTTCTCCACATTATACAGTCAATAGTTTCCAAATATCTAGAAAAGCAAGCAAACAAATCACTGGATAGCCAAACTGACCAGCTTCTCACCATAATCATCTTTAATTAATATAATATATTTAAATCAAGTTAATTCTGCGTTGGAGGAGAAATGCAGTAGCTGGAAATTCAACTGAAAGACAATGTTGCTTCAGCATCGTATGGATGAAAATCAATTTACTTTTCTGGATTAAAATACAATTGCAGTCATTTCTACATCATTTGGTGTCACTCAAAAAATCCGACCAGGAACTTCCTACCTTGTCCAACCTTTGCATGTGACTTGTGCATCAGAATTGGATGACATGCTCTTTGTGAACTATTGGAGAAACAGGTGGTCTACCCTCTCCTAGGGTTCTGATGCCCCTCGGAGAACACAGTACAGTAAGTTCTCATTTATCTGCTATTTATGCACGCAGAATTCTCATGTAACTGGTAAAAATTTCTAAGAATATCAGGTAATTTCATGGAATCTTTTCAAAAACAAATTTTAGTTTTGAGAGCCAGGTTCTGATGAGGATCATGAGCTATTTCCCATCAGCCTTCAGCACAATTCTGTTTCATAGAGTGTGCCGTATTTCTCCCATCTATCCACTACGTTGGATAAGAATACTCCTGACCAAAATGTACTAAGGGAAAACGTGTTGTTCTAACTTTGAAAAAGGGAATGAAGATATGTAGAAGACTGGAAAAAGGAGAAAACTGTGACATTCTTATGAAAGGATTCAACACTGGTTTTTCAATGATTTGACATTAAATTCTCAAATGCAAAGCTCAGAGTTCTTTCTGAACTCAAAGTGTTGAAAAGCTCCATACAACACATTCAGCGAAGCTTAATGACATCGATCACACTTTATATGACTGGTTTCCTTAAAGAAATCAGAGGCCACATGTACCTCAGGGCCAATGCTAGCGGAAAAAGCAAAAGAATTCTATGAAAAAATGAAAATGGCAAAACCATGTGCCTCTTCTCAAGCATGGCTCACCTGCTTCAAGATTCAGCTGGGGACTTGAACACTAGTTGTTTCCAGCGAACACAAACCTGATGCGAAAGCAGTAAAGGAATTTGTGAAACTTTTAAGAATTTAGTTATTGAACACGATCTGACTGCCAACTAAGTCTATAGTACTGATGAAACGGGGTTAATATGGTGCTGAAAAAACAACAAGATGCTGGAGGAACTCAGCAGACCAGGCAGCATCCATGGAGAAAAACGGATGGTCAAAATTTCGGGTCAGGACCCTTCTTCAGGATTCAGTCCTGAAGAAGGGTCCTGACCAGAAACGTTGACCGCCTTTTTTTCCTCCAGGGATGCTGCTTGGCCTGCTGAGTTCCTCCAGCATCTGGTTGTTTTTTCCATCTGGATTCCAGCATCTGCAGTCCTTTGCTTCTCTTAATCTGGTGCTGCCTTCCAAACACAACCTTAGCTGGTGTGATGACAAAAGTTGTGCATCGTTTTAAACAAAACAAAAATTGCTTAAGCCCGCTTATATGTGCAAATGGCACAGGAACCCATCAATTGAAATTGTTTGTTGTTGGGAAGTATTTAAAGCAAAGATGTTTTAAATTTGTCACTCATCTCCCCATTGATTATGAATCTCAGCAATACCCGGATAGATGCAGAAACTTTTATTTGGTGGTTTCATCACTTTTTGTACCAAATGTAATAGAACATTTATGAATAAAAAGGACAGCCTGAAGATAGTAAGGTTGTGTTTTTGTCAGATAACTGCCACACCCATCCTCCTACAGAAGGACTTGTCAATGGAAATATTTTTGTTATTTTTGTTCCTGCCAATAGGACAAGTTTAATTCAACTGTTGGATCAGGGCATGATACGTAAAAAAATGTTGCACTGGTGTGACTTTATGAGAAAGTTCACAAAATGCACAGGGAAAATTCAAGATTTGCAGTCAAAATATTCCAAGGCACAATTTTTAATTCTTGCACATGAAAACAGGTGAAGAGTGAAACACTGCGAAGATGTTGGTGAAAACTGTGGCCTCTCGTCACTTTTGAAGAAGTTTTTGAAGCATTTTGTGTGCGTAAAAGGTAAGCAGATAGCAACTGCATGTGATGAAATCATAGAATTAGGTGTTGAAAATCCAGTGAAAAAAAACTTCCTAGAGATGAACTAGATGAGTGGCTGGAAATTCACAAGGACACTCACGTGAACAGGCAGGGAATAGAGGGATATAGAGATGTGCATTTTAAAATCTGCGTCATGGTTGGCCAGACATCACGGGCGGAAAGGCCTGTTCCTGTGCTGTACTGGTCTGTGTTACACTGATATTAAGTATTGATGAAATTTCAGGAAATGCTTTGAATTATGACAAACCTGAAGTTCAAAGAGAGGAAAGTGATGACGGTGACCCCAAGGAAAAGGTTTCTTAGAAAATTGATACCAAAGGATTTGAAAATGTCTTGAAACTTGCTGACCGATGAAATTGCATTTCTGCTCAAACTGTAATGCAGTTACACCTTCTCCATTCAGACTTTATGCACGAGAGAAGGAAGTATGCAAGTAAATGGGTATAAAGGATACAGATTCTAAGCAGAGCCTGCATAAAATTGTTGTGTTTTTATGAAAAGTTCAAATTTCTCCCCACCTCCCCCAAGTGTTATGCAAAATAAATGTGAAAAGACATTTAAGTTTATGTTTACATACAAGGGCAGTGAAGTTGTAGGCTGATTAGCAGCATCCTCCTCTTTGAAGGTTTGACACTTCATGTGACGGTGAGTAGTCAGTCAGTCATCCGTTTGATTTGTTTTTGCTGTATTTTTCATTAATGCTATTTAGCCTCAAAGTATAGAAATGCAGTGTAAAACATTGTTATTTACATGGGTAAGATGATGAATATAGTTCAGCAATTCGTTTTAAAAGTTTATGCATAGAAAACTAGTGTGTGATGTAGAGCAAGGTTTTTTTTAAGAAAAATAGAGCAATTCTCATGCAACCAACACTCATGGATGCCAGATGGCTAAGAGAATATCAAACCAAACTGGGTGGTCTGCAGATAAGTTTGTCCTTTGACCTATCCCTCCAAGTGGACCCTCCTTCAGCACCCTACCAATTTGTACCCACATTGGCCCTGTGATCCAAGCCATATCCCTGATTTAAGGCTCCCCTCAATCCCAAGTTTTCTTTCTGTCAGTTTTCTTTCTCCTGACACTGATCCACCAGCTTGAAATGCTGCTCGCTCCCCCCACCACCCCACTAAATATTAGACTCTGATCATCCCCTCCACTACTCCTCAATCTCTCTCTGATGTTCCTCTCCACTACTCCCCAACATCTGGCCAGGGGAATGGCTTCATGGCCAATGAGCTTGTGAACCCAGCTCAGTGAAGGAGAACCAGTTAACGATTTTCCAGTATGGAAATATGCAACACTCAGCTTGTTGTACCCAAAGCCACACAGTCCAAACCAGGATTAACACACCATCCAACCAACATATCTGTTGATTCCTTTCTTCATACTGTTTATTTATCTCCCCTTCAAATACATCAATGCAACACCCCTCAATTACTGCTTATAGCAGTAAGTTTCATATTCTCGCCACTTGCTGGAGAATAAAAGATTCTCTTGAATTCCCTATTGGCTTTAATAGTGACTATATTATATAACATGCCCCTAGGTTTTGTCTCCTGCACTAGAGAAAACATTTTCTACCCTATTTAACTCTATCTTTAAGACCTCTTTCAGGTCATCCCTTAGCATTCTATTTGAGAAAGAAAGAGCTGCATCATTTTCGAAAACTTTTCTAGTAAGTATAACATCTCAGCATTAGTATGAGCCTTGTGTACCCTACAAATACCTTAATCTTCTTTTTACAACACACACCAAACCATGATACTCCAAGGGTGGACTTCACCAAAATTCCATACAAATACAACAAAATTTCTTTGCATTTCCATTCTGTTCTTTGGAAATTAATCACAGTGCTCAATTTTCTTTTAGAAGGCCTTATTAATCTGGATTGCTACTTTTAGAGATTTGTGTACTTGCACCTCCAGATCTCTTTGCATTGACAAATCAGGGAGCCACAAAAAAAATAATTTTGATAAAAAAAATTAACTGGTCTTTGAATTCATTCCTGAGAGGCACCATGGAAAATGTTGACTACAAAATGCTATACAAGTCAACTATACAATTCCATTTGAAAGGAAGCATCATTTTTACACCAATATATGTTTTGCTGTAATTGGTGAGAGGTGATGATTATTTCAAGATACCCTGCCTAGTAACAACTTTTATTTTCCAATGCCTCATCTTCACTTGGAAGCTTTCATTTCACCTTAAACATTGCAATTGACTAAATATCTGATTTAGCAACATGGTACAAGATACAAGGTAAATAAAGCAGTAATTGAATGCTCAAACATAAAAATGTGAAAATGCAAAATGAAACAGAACGGGAGACAGAAATGGTGAAAGAGAAAGTATTCATCCATATGAGGAACTCATTAAAATAAATATTGTAATAAGAAAACTAATTAAATAAGATAAAATGGAAATGTAGAAACTAAGAAAGTGGTTGCTTCATGTTTTCATTGAGTTTTTATTATACGACTCCACAATATAAAAAGGCATTTCAAAACTCTTGTTTTTCTTTTTATCCCCCCCAATTCTACTAAAACTAAATAGATATTATATTCAATAAAGAAAAGAAAACGTACGTGTTACTGGATATCAGGTAAAAATGTGGTCTGAATGTTAACATAACATATTATCAACATACTGTACATCAGTAACATCAGTGATGAACTTAATAGAGAAGGAAAAAGGTTAAATGCCAAATATCACCAATATTCTTTTATTTCTTATTAACACTACAATATGGACAAAACAAAAAGCTTAAATACTTCCACAGATGTACAAGAACTTTGAGCTTTTATGGAAATTATTACAATGGCTTCATTTCCAGTTTATGTTAAGTTTCCTTCAAATGAAAATCAAAGCCTTCTAAAATCTTTTCAGGGCACCCAGTACTAGCCTTTAAAGCTGGTTCAATACCTAAATGAATGGTTCTCCAAGTGTTGAACTGGATCCTACTTGCATTGTCATAAAAATAAGGCTTTGGAAGATGAAAGATGTTATTGGGCAGTGTATCCTCAAATCGTTGCCTCCCACCCAACACACCAGTAAATGAAATAAAAATAGTAAATGTTGGAAACACTCAGCAGCTGCGAAAAGAGGAACAGTGCTAATGTTTCACATCTGAGACTAGTGTCACAGATGCTGCCTGACCTGCTAAATATTCCCAACATTTTGTATCTTTATTTCAGATTTCCAGCATCTGCAGTTTTGTATTTTCTTTTTGAAAGGGCTACACACATATTGCTGTAAAAATGATACTTCCTATCAAATGGAGCCACACCTCAGATACAACTGCAACTACTTTTAAAGGCTTGACCTCTTCCTTCATTTACAGTTCCTCAAGCCAACATCTCCAATCAGTCGTACAACTAAGTGATCCAAATCTCACGCTTGAGATTCTCCAGCATTGCTGATCTAATCGCATAACCAGCCCAGCTCCAAGGGCCCTAACCTGTGCTTGCCACATCCTTCTTGATGTCATTTTCCACGCAGGGAAAGAAGAGCTTTTTCATTAATGAAGTATAAACAAAATAAACAGAAGTCCAAAACATATTTGGAGTCAAGAAGTACAGAATGCAGAAAGCTATCTGGAATAAGAGAATGTGCATGTAGCCTTCTGCTCTTTGGTTAAGCCTCATATCTATCTAACCCTTACCTCCCACATAGCCACATGAATGATAGAAAAATGAAGGGCTATCTAAAATTGTCTTAAATCTCCCTAATGTATCTGCCCCCACAACCTCTGCAGGCAGTGTGTTCCATGCACCCACCACTCAGTGTGGGGAAAAAAAATACTTACCTCTGACATCCCCCTTATACCTTCCTCCAATCACCTTAAAATTACTGTATGTCCCCTTGTGTTAGCCATTTTCACCCTGGGAAAAAGTCTCTGACTGTCCATTTGATCTATGCCTCTTATCATCTTGTACACCTCTATCAAGTCACCTCTCGTCCTCCTCCTCTCCAAACAGAAAAGCCCAAGCTTGCTCAACCTATCCTAAGACATGCTCACCAATCCAGGCAGCATCCTGGTAAATCTCCTCTGCACCCTCTCTAAAGCTTCCACATCCTTCCTGTAATGAGGCAACCAGAACTGAACACAATACTCCAAATGTGGTCTGACCAGAGTCCTATAGAGCTGCAATATTACCTGGCAGCTCTTGAACTCAAAACCCCGACTATTGAAGGCCAACACACTATACGCCTTCTTAACAACCCTATCGACCTAGGCGGCAACCTTGAGGGATCTATGGACATAGACCCCAAGATCCCTCTGTTCCTCCACACTGCTAAGAGTCCTGCCATTAACCTTGTATTCTGCCTTCAAATTCGATCTCCTGAAGTGTATCACTTCACACTTCTCCGGGTTAAACTCCATCTGCCACTTCTCAGCCCAGCTCTGCATTCTATCAATATCCTGTTGTAATCTACAGCAATTACTATCCACACCACCACCAACGTTTGTATCATCAGAAAACTTACTACCCCATCCTTCCACATCCTCATCCAAGTCATTTATAAAAATCACAAAGAGCAGGGGTCCCAGAATAGATCCCTGCGGAACACCACTGGTCACCGACCTCCAGGCAGAATATGCTCCAACTACCACCACCCTCTGTCTTCTATGGGCGAGCCAATTCTGAATCCACACAGCAGGTTTCCCTCCATCCCATCCCTCATGACTTTCTGAATGAGCCTTTCATGAGGAACCTTATCAAACACATTACTAAAATCCATGTACACCACATCCACTGCTCTACCTTCATCAATGTGCTTTGTCACATCCTCAAGGATGTCAATCAGGCTCATGAGGCACAACCTGCCCCTCACAAAGCCATGCTGACTGTCCCTAATCAGCCTATGCGCCTCTCAATGCCCACAAATCCTACCTCTAAGAATCTTCTCCAGTAATTTGCCCACCATTGAAGTAAGACTCATTGGTCTGTAATTCCCGGGGTTATCCCTACTCCCTTTCTTAAGCAAAGAAAGAACATTTTCCACCCTCCAATCATCTGGCACTACTCCCGAGGCCGGTAAGGATGAAAAGCTCATCGCCAAAGGTGCAGCCATCTCTTCCCTCCCTTCCTGTAATAACCTTAGATATATCCTGTCCAGCCCCAGTAACTTATCTATTTGAATGTTTTTCAGAAGTTCCAATACATGCTCTTTCCTCACGTTGACATGCCCTAGCATATCAGCCTGTCATAGGCCATCCTCACAATGTCAGGTCTCTCTCACTGGTGAATACTGAAGCAAAGTATTCATTGAGGACTTTCCCTACCTCTTCCGACTCCAGGCACACGTTTCCTTTTTTATCCCTGATCGGTCCTACCCTCACTCCAGTCATCCTCCTATTCTTCACATACACGTTGAACGCCTTGGGGTTTTCCTTAATCCTACTTGCCAAGGCCTTCCCATGCCCCCTTCTAGCTCTAAGTCCATTCTTAAGCTCCCTACTGGTTACCTTGCAACTCTCCAGAGCCCTGTCTGATCCATGCTTTCTAAGCCTCAGGTAAGCTTCTTTCTTCCTCTTGACAAGACATTCTACATCTCTTGTCAACCACAGTTTCTTCACTCTACCATCCTTACCCTGCCTCAATGGGACAAACCTATCCAGAACCACTCAACAACCTCCACATTTCCACTGTGCACTTCCCCAAGAACATCTGTTCCCAATTTACACTTCCAAGTTCCTGCCTAATAGCATCATAATTCCCCCTCCCCCAATTAACTACTTCCCCATATAGTCTGCTCTTATCCCTCCCCCAAGGCTATGGTAAAGGTCAAGGAGTTATGGTCACTAACTCCAAAATGCTCTCCTACCGAGAGATCTGAAACCTGATCAAGCTCATTGCCCAGTACCAGGTCCAGAATGGCCTCTCCTCTTGTCAGCCTGTCCACATACTATGTCAGGAATCCTTCCTGGACTCACCTAACAAACTCTGCCCCATCTAGCCCCTTTACACTAAGGAGGTGCCAATCAATATTAGGGAAGTTGAAATCACCCATGACAACAACCTTGTTATTTTTGCACCTCTCCAAAATCTGCATCCTGATCTGCTCCTCAGTGTCTCTGCTGCAACTGGGGGGGGGGGTCTGTAGAATACTCCCAATAGATTGATCGCTCCCTTCCCGCTTCCACCCACACTGACTCAGTGGACAATCCCTCGAGGACGTCCTCCCTTTCTACAGCTGTGACACTGTCCCTGATCAGCAAAGCCACTCCCCCACCTCTTTTACCTTAGTCCCTGTCCCTTTTGAAACATCTAAACCCCGGAATATCCAGCAGCCATTCCTGCCTTTGTGACAGCCAAGTCTCTGTAATGGCCACCACGTACTTACCCTTGTTCCTAATACTTCTCACATTAAAGTAGACAAACTTCAGTCCATCCAACTAACTGCAATTTGTCCTTTCAACTGCCTATCCTTCCTCACAGTCTTTCTACACACTGCATCTACTTGTACACTAATGCACCAACCTCTGACCTATCACTAGGGTTCCCATTCCCCTGCCGAACTAGTTTAAACCCTCCCTGACAGGTCTAGCAAACCTGCCCGCAAGAATTTTGGTCCCCCTCCAGTTCAGGTGTAACCCATCACTTTTGTACAGGTCGTACCTTCCCTAGAAGGGATCCCAATGATCAACAAATCTGAAACCCTGCCCCCCTGCAGCAACTCCTGAATCACAAATTCATCTGCCAAATCTACCTATCTTACCCTCACTGGCATGTGGCACAAGCAGCAATCTAGAGATTACTACCTTTGAGGTCCTGCTTTTGACTTGGGATCATGGAAACAGGCTCAAGAGAGAAGGGTGTCCTGAAAATTAAGGATACACAAGACTAAAGTGGCCCGATCACAGTGTTAGTCTGGATTTGCAAACACCTTGTCAGATTTTAACTCAGCTTGCCAACTCCTAGTTGTGAGAGCTTTCCCTTGATCAAAAGGCTCATTGTGTAGCACTAGAATTACCCTGCTACTTACCAAAGGGAACACCTTACCTGACTGCCAGAAGGTGCTTCACTATGAGAGATGAGGAGAATCGATCTCCTTTCTGCAGAAGGGCCTATACGCTGGACATACAAGATGTTTTTGTCTTGGATGCTTCCCGGAGGACACTTGCGGTAATGTTCTAGTTCAATTGTAATTGGTCTGGACAACTATCTGCCTTTGCCTGTAACATCTCTTTCAACACCTATTAGTTGCAGTGTTACATAGGCTCCTAGAAGCCACACTTGATTGAAAGATGCCTATATTGAGGACCTCTCTTCTGGTCTTATTTTATTTGAAAGTTTTTTTCCTGCAGAAATTGAACTCTCAAGTTTCTGCCTCCTGGTGATATAATTTGCACTGGAAACATTGTGGAGAAGAGTTACAAGTTTGACCCAGGGTGTCAAAGGTAATAATTATGAAGATAAATCAGTAGTAAATCTAGGAAATTATTTTGAATAAATTTGTGGCAATAGCGATGTTGATTCAAACTCCAAAAGATAATGATATTACAAAGTTAGTCCTTAAACAATACACAATATGCAAAGACAAAACAAAACAGCTAATTATCTAGCATGGAATAAACCTCAGACAACTTCTGCAAGCAATAACTTTTTTTTGAAATGTAGTCTCTAGTCTAATATGGGAAATATATTCACAAGATGACAAAATCACATTGATTAGATAATCTACTTCTATGAATAATTTTACTTCAGGGATGAACACTAGGAAGAACACCTCAGTTCATTTTCAAACAGGACCACGAGAACACAGGCAGGGTCTTAACGTTAAGATCTCTTGCTAAAGACTACATTTTGGAAAGTGTGGCAATTGAGCGGAACACTGGAGTTTCAGCCGAGACTTTGAGCTCCAGTTTTGGCTTTAGGACTTTACTCGTCAAAACATTCTGACTCAGAAGTTGGGAGGAGTCTCAAGTAAGCCACATGAACTATGGGGTGGATGGATCACTAACATGCACCTAAATAATTCATTAAAACCAGAGACTAAAATCTTTCTCAATGTTGTGTGAAAAAGGAAATGTACAAGCAACTGGTTGCAGCTTTAGCTGGTTTCCACTGCAAGGCTCTGTAACCATTGGAACTGCTTCTAACAATTATTCTTTTACGTCCACGTACAGCCAAAATGAAAGATTACTGAGTGAACAAGACCAGATGCTGGTGCAAAAGCCAAAACTGGCCTGAAATATTGAAGAGCACCATGCTATACAGCAAGGATTGTATCCATCAATTTGAAATCAAAGGAAGAACTTCCCCGAAAGCAGATAGAAGAAATTTTAAAAGAAAGATTAACATCCTAGATGAGTTGTAATGATCATTCAATCCTACGGATTCAATCCTATGGATTACTTTGATTTGAAAGTAATGATAATCAATTATTCCAAAACTTTTAAGCTTCAGGTTGGTCTAAAGATGATCCGTGCTTGATCTGCCATGCAGCCACAGTAGATATTGCATTATAATAAATGCACAAATACAAACAATGAGCCAAACCTTGGTGAAAAAAGCAAAGACACTTATTAAAATGCAAACTGGCTGGCACATTCAGTGGATTAAGAGACATACTAAATTATGGATCTCCAAACTTGCCAGTTGATTTAGGCTGCTCTGTGGTTTGTTTTTCTTCCCACAAAGAGCGTTTCACCATCAACCCTTTACTTTTGAGAATATGCTGCATTAGCACATTAATCTCACCAGTTAGAGAGTGAAGTCAACATACATTTCAGACAACATGATCTGAGCCACAATGTTTTGATTTTTGCTCTACATTGGAATATTTACAGGAACATAATCAAAACTAAAATAAAAAGGACCCTCTGCATCCAAACACATCATTCTCCACAACTTCAACCACCTCCAACAGAACCCCACCACTAGGCACATCTTCCCCTCCCCCCCTGCTTTCCGCAGGGATCACCCTCTCCATGACTCCCTTGTCCACTCCTTCCTCCCCACCAATAACCCTCTGGGCACTTACCCCTGCAACCATACAAAGTGTTACACCTGTCCCTACACCTCCTCCCACACCACCATTCAGGGCCCAATACAGTCCTTCCAGGTGAGACACCGCTTCACCAGTGAATTCGAGGGTGTCATTTATTGCATCTGGTGCTCCCACTGCAGCGTCCTCTGCATCGGTGAGACCCGACGCAGATTGGGTGACCGCTTTGTTGAGCACCTTTGCTCCATCCACCACAACAGCCAGGATTTCCCTGTGGCCACCCACTTTAATTCCACTTCCCATCCCCATACCGACATGTCTATCCACAGTCTCCTCTACTGCCACGTTGAGGCCAGACGTAGGTTGGAGGAGCAACACCTCATTCTGCCTTAGTAGATTCCAACCTGAGGATATCAACATTGATTTCTATCTTCCAGTAACCCCTCAACGAAAAGGAGGGGGGGGGGTTCCCCTCCTTTCATTTTCCCTCCATTCCTGTGACCCCTTCACCCCTTCTCTTTCCCCTCCCGCCCTCATGACGTGCCCACTACTTCCCTCTTTTCCCCCCACCTCCTTCCCTTTATTCCATGGTCGACTGTCCACTCCTATCAGATTCTTCCTTCTTCAGCCCTTTGCCTCTTCTCCCTATCACCTCTCAGCTTCTTGCATCACTCCCTTTCATCCCCCTCCCCCCACCCATCTACTTCTCCTCTCACCTGGACTCACTTATCAGCTGCCAGCTTGTGCTCCTCCCCCTCCCTTATTATTCCAGCTTCTGCCCTCTTCCTTCCAGTCCTGATGAAGGATCTCGACTGAAACGTCGACTATTATTTCCCTCCAATAGATGCTGCCTGACCTGCTGAGTTCCTTCAGCATTTTGTGTGTATTGCTCCAGATTTCAGCATCTGCAGAATCTCTTGTGTCTATTAAAAAGGAGACATTGACACAGATGGTCTAAGCTTGGTCAAAGATGCAAGTTTTAAGGAATGCCTTGAAGGAGTGCTGTGAAGAACTTAGGGAGATTACTATGCAAATCTCTCCAATAATTCACTGAGATTACAACAGAATTCTGCAAAAAACTAACCAACAAGTTATCAACATTTGAAATTCTCCAGTCCTCAGTATGATGTTGTGATGCGGATCGAGGGGAGGATCAGATCCTATGCCAATAAAGTTTAAAGCCCTGCAAACCACCGAGAAAACTCATCTATCCATGCATTGGGAAAGAATCTACTATTGCCCTCTGTAAGAGACCTCTCCACAGTGATAAGGACTGCCACTTTAAGGATTGACTGTTGGACCTTTTTTTTGCAGTTAAGGCCTCCTTTCCTGGTGGATGCTCCTGTTCTTTCACTGGCATGTAGTTGCACCCCAAAGTTACAGTTGCAACATCAAACAAGCAATATGCAATTTGATCTATCCTGGGCCCAGCACATTGATGCAATCATGAAAGCAGCACACCAGCAGCTCTACTTCATTACAAGTTTGAGAAGATGTTGTAAAGTCACCAAAGACTCTTACAAATTTCTACAGATGTACAGTGGAGAGCATTCTGACTGGTTGCATCACCGCCTGGTACAGAGGCTCCAATACACAGGATCGCAAGAGGCTGCAGAAGGTTGTGGACTTGGCCAGCTCCATCATGCACACAATCCTCCACACCAGAGGTCATCTGCAAGGGGTGGTGCCTCAAGGCAGTGACATCTATCACTAAAGGACCCTCACCGTCTGAGACATGCCCTCTTCTCATTACTACCATTGGGGAGGTGGTACAGGAGCCTGAAGACCTTTACAACAATTCAGAAACAGCTTCTTCCCCTCTGCCATCAGATTTCTGAACAGTCCATCAACACGCCCTAATTAGCCCTTTTTTTGCACTATTTTTGTAAAATATAGTAATTTTTACATATTTGCACTGTACTGCTGCCTGAAAACAAATGTCACACCATGAAAGTCAGAGATAATGATTCTGATTCTGCAAGGAATGAAGTTGTCGCTGTATGCCAGTAGCATCATACAGAAGCATGTAATTCAAAGTTATAATGCAAACCAAGTACAACTGGAGGGGCATTTCACAACTGACTTTACATTTCAATTATGTAGCATACAAAAAAAAACATGCAATATGCAAGGGGATTTCTGTGAAGTTATCCCACTCTGCTAATTAAAGTGGAAGAGGCTCCTGTGTGGTATATATAGATGCAGGCTTAGACCACTGGACCAAATGGCCTCAATATGCTGTAGATTCTGCGTAAGTGTTAAATGGTTAACAAATGCAAATCAACTTCTTCAGTATGTAATTAATTCTGAAGACTGGAAGCAGGTAAACTCAAAACTATAATGGTTTCTGGATAATAAACATCATTAAACAGATCAAATTATTGGAAATCATAATATATTTGGAACAATTCTATGATTCAGCAACAATGGAACAACAACTATTCAATGACGGACATCTTGTACGTTGAAGATGAACTCTTGACCTCACAATCTATTTCATCATAGGCATTGCACTTTCTCTGCAATCGTAACACTATATCCTGCATTCCGTTATTGTTTCTCCCTTATACTACCTCAATGTACTTATGTTTTGAAATGATCTGTATGGATGGTATGCAAAACCACGTTTTTCCACTGTATCTCGGTACATGTGACAATAATAAACCAATTCCAACACCAAGTACCTAGAATGCAGTAGAATTTCATTTTGTTAATGATCGACACTATTAAAATAAATGCCAATAATACGTGGCAACTAAGCCAAGTGCTATGGATGTTCAATTAAAAGATCAGCCTTCGAGAATAATGCAGACTTCTCTACTTACATGCTGCTCCACATCTTCCCCAAGGATCTTGCTGTGCTTCATATAGTCTGCAACAGCCCCCATCAGCATTACATCGAAAGCTTCCACATATGGTGCCACATCTTGAAGTTCAAGAAGTTAAAAAAAAAGTCAATCCTTCAATTATTTTCCATTGATTAAAAACATTACTGTTTGAATTGAACTTAGAGGCTTTGCTGTGGAAGAACCACCAGCAGTGCTACATTCCTTTCTTGCTTCACCATCTAACTTTTCTCATCTTGCCTGCATTTCCCTCTCAGCTTAAAACAGAAAATGCTGAAAACACTCAGCAGGTCAGGCAGCATTTGTGCAGAGGAAAACAGTTAATATTTTAGGTGAGAGACTCTGCATCAGAACTGGGAAAAAGATGAAAAAAAGGTCATTT
Organism: Pristis pectinata; assembly: GCF_009764475.1. Classification (NCBI taxonomy): domain Eukaryota; kingdom Metazoa; phylum Chordata; class Chondrichthyes; order Rhinopristiformes; family Pristidae; genus Pristis; species Pristis pectinata. The sequence goes on along the minus strand of NC_067409.1, from coordinate 78,945,260 downwards.
TAACTCAGAGTTGATGATGGGAGGGATAGATAAGGCAAAGGGCAAGAGTGGAACTATCCAAAGGCTGGCCCTCATTGTCCAGCTCAATTACACTAAGGTTAAAGGAGTTTGATTCATTTCATTCAAGAGCCAGTGGGAAGTTTATGGAATAATTTACCAATACCTGGTCATAGAGGATGCCTTTCATACTTAGGACACATGCAGTGAGAAAAATTAAACACTTAACTACATAGCTGGATTAATGAAAGATGCAACCCTAGAAATTACTTCTCAACACTAAATGTGCCATGCTGTTGAAAATGGGTTCAATCTAGAGTAGAGCAAAATTGCACCCATTTTGGGATTCTAAGTACCCAATGGGACACAACACGTGACCTTCTATCAGGGAAGTCTATTAGTGCCAGCCAGATAGCTCAGCATAAGACTTGCCAAAATACTAGTAACAGTGCAATGTCTAATATTCATCTCCAGCATGATAGTCAACCTTGCTGGACTGAAAAAGCAAGAGATCTTGTTTAACTGCACACCTGCTTTGACCAACAGATTGCTGCAAAAACATGCTGTTTGAAGAGCAAAACCTCAACTGCATTCTTTGCTAGGTTGCTCCACAGCATTTTTCTGTTTATTCTACCCACCAGCGACATTCAGAACCAACCTTGCTTGCATCTTTTGCATTCCAAACTGAATCCCAAAAGGGGGATTACTCCACCTAATACTTCATGGCATCAGATACATGTCAAGAAGACAGCAGCCATGCAGGTGTAGGAAGGGATCATCACTCAAAACCTTGACCTTGCTTGCATCTTTTGCATTCCAAACTGAATCCCAAAAGGGGGATTACTCCACCTAATACTTCATGGCATCAGATACATGTCAAGAAGACAGCAGCCATGCAGGTGTAGGAAGGGATCATCACTCAAAACCTTGTGCATTCAGAATTTAGTGACCTATGCACCTCACAGAAAAGTCTTTGAGCAATGTCTATGAAGATTAAGTTTCAAATAAGGCAGTCCTCGCACAGATCTATGAACTCCTGCAATCTCAAACGTGGCTTCACACATAGGCCTAGGTTGCTTTGCCTTTGATGGTCAAGGTCAATGTCTCTCTGCTTCCTATCCTCAAGATCATTCCAGGCTACTGCAGCTAATCACTGCCACATCTCAATATTTTGGCACTACTGCTTCATGGAGGTACGAAGCTCAATCCTCCAGAAGAACAGACTTTATCTATTTTTCATTCAGCCTAAAGAAGGCCTTACATGGAAACCTTCTGGCCATAACCTTAGAGGGTCTCCGTGGCCCCTTACACAAAAAAAATGCCCCAGACAATATTCTCCACCTGTTTGCCCAGTTTCACCTGATCCCTGAAGCACTTTCCCTCACTTCTCCTATCATTGTGGCATCCACTCTTAAAACAGCATCACCCTTCAATAGCCCAAAGAGCACCTCTTGTATTAATGTATGTCATTTTAAGGGTAAACTCTGAAAATCACAGCTGCAAGATGAAGTACAGGCATCAGCAAGATCTTGCAATGGAGCAATGAATATTTGTGCTGAAACTGGCAAAGTGTACTCTTACATAGGAAACCCAAACTTTCTGTTCCAGCAGCCTCATTTTAGAAGAATTGATCTTTGTTTTAGCTCCATTAAAGTGGAAAGATAGATAGGAGACAGAGTATATAAACAAATAGGCAAAACATCACAGAGAGAAAGAACCAGCCCATAATTTAGCACAGATCTCCACTAGAAACAGCAAGGGGACTAATGTGCAATTTGTCAGAGAATGTGCCGTTCACAGATATTTACAGTACAACCAACTTAATCTCTTCTTGTAACTAACATCCAGTCCTAGCAACATCCTTAGAATTATCTCTGCTCCCTCTCTAGTGCTATCACATCCTTCCTGTAATGTGGTGACCAGAACTGTACATAGTACTTGAGGATTAGCAAAATAAAGGATTTGTTCTTGTGGTGACTATGAATAGGTTGATGTCCCCGCGATCTGGTGAAGTATAAAAGTGCTGCATTTTATATCAGAAGTGGTCAGCATTCATGTGGACAAAATGGTAGCAAGATCACAAAAGATATGGGAAGTGCAGATCATGAAGAATAGTGACCCCAGGGACTGGGTCTTTGGTAGGAAGGAAGAGCTTCAGGATTTATAAGTAGATAATGCCTGGTGACCTACACTGCTCTGCATGCTTAACCTTCTATACTGTATTCTTGATGGCAACACTACACTCAGCCTTAAATGGCACCAAGTATGCCACAATGTTCTACCGTTCCCTCAAGTAATTTTTAATGGAATTAAGCAGGATCCTATTTTGTCATTCATACTTCCAAGCTGCTAACCAAACATTTATCATGCCTTAGCCATCTTTAGAAGACCATCCAGTTAATCCCATTGTTTGCCCATAGCCCTATAAAGTTTTCTTTATCAAATATATAACTAACATCCTATTGAAAGTTTCTACTGAATCTGCTGCTTCCATCTTTTCAGTAATGCAATCTTGGTCATAAAAAGATCCTCGCTTCTCCAGTTCTTTTGACAATTATTTTAAGTAGTTGTCCTCTGGTCACTAACAATTGTACAAGAACAAATGTAAGGTTTTGCACACAGTACTTCCATTGTCTCCATTCACTGCATCAGATCCCGGGGTCAGAACACCTGGTACTTTTAAAGATGCTAATTCCAGTCTTTCGACAGACTTCTCCAAACGTTCCACCAAGTCTTCCAACTCTGACATTATGGATATTCTGAAAGAAATAGACAAAATATGAAATGGGCACGGTAAGCAATTAATTAATATTAGGAACCTGTGATGTCATGCTTATGTAGTAAAGGATAAAGTTCAGCAACACAATTGATGACCAATATATTCAAGATAAACATTTCATAGCCCCAGTTTTGAAGCTCCCCTTGCATTATGGACTGAGAATAGCAAGGGCCCACATTTTGCATTATTTTGAAGGTTGCATTCCCTGCAAAAAAAAATGTTCAGTTATTAAACAGATACCTAATGCTATAGTGAAAGAGCAAATTAGTAACCTTTTCACATCATTGCCTCAGGTATAAATTATAAGAACAACAGCCAAAAAAATGCAATGTTAAGTTGATGGGAAATTATTTTTTTCTTTCAAAAATAATTTTCTAGTATAACATTATCTAATTTTAAGGTAGATTTAAAGAGAACCTGAAAATGTTGTTAAAGAATTACCCAATGCAGAGCTACCCAAGCATTACTCTCATCTGAAGACTTGCTTTAAAAGGAAAATTAAGAAAATTGTGATACAAGTTATCGCTAAGATCTTGTAGGTTATTAAAGAGCAAAAGTTATAGATAATAATGGAAGTAGTAAATGATTTAGAGAGCAAGCATGCAACATCTTTACAGTGCAAGTCTGTTCATAAATCAGACACTTCTAGTCCACTCCCACCACCTTTACATCTATACAACTAATTCTGATCAATAACAGAGGAAACAAGATGTCCATCATCATATCTGTACAACTTGGTAGTTTGTCCAAACTCTATTAACATCCTTGAGACCAGTAACAGGCTCTAGCTTATTTGTTGCCTGGAATTCATTTACTGTATTTTGACTCTGTTGTGACAAGGATGAATAAATTTGTCTTCATAATGCATTTAAATTAAGAAAGGTTATTATCAGTGAAACCAAGCATTGCTAAAGGACATTTAAACCTTGGCCACTTCTTTGACACACTTTGTGCATTCATTTCTATCAGAAGAGAGTCAAAATATGATTAATGAATTCTATGCAGCAAACTAACTGTTACTAGTCTCCAGATGTTCATAAGGAATTTAGTTAGCTTTAATCTGGCCCAGATCAAGTCAGAAGCCAAGAACATTCGCAAATGCCATTCAAACAATATTCACTCTCTCTAATGCAATATTTGGACAGCTTTGAGCACATTCATCACGTGTAGGTAAGGTATCCCACAGTGCAGCTTGCAAGTCCACACTCGAGTATCAAGGCTCCTACTAAAAATAAAATCATCTGAGTTAGTTACACTTCTTCTGAAAAACCATTTCATGAAATTACCAACCAGGCATCTGGAAACTGATAATGGGTTCTATTAGCGTACCACCTTCATCCGTGAGTTGCCATTCCATGTTTATGAAAATAATCTGAATACATGCATTTACATGGGTATAATTGGGCAGCGCAGGCTCGTTGGGTCGGAAGGGCCTATTACGGTGCTGTATAAATGAAGTTTTAACGAAAAGGTTTTATTCATTAGAATAAAGTTCAATTTTTTTTCCCCCCAGAAGACACTCTTGTCATAATATTCAACTGCTTCTCCATCAAAATTGAGCATTTTTAGAGCAACACACACAAAACTGGAGGAACTCAGCAGGTCAGGCAGCATCTATGGAGGGAAACGGGCAGTCAGCATTTCGGGTCAAGACCTTTCAAATCAACATTTCGGGTTGAGACCCTTTTAGAGGCTGACGCACATATAGCACTATAGGCAGAGGTTTGGAGAAGTTTATCTGCTAGATCACCAGGTTACAACTATCCCTAACAAAGCCCATTAGAAATCTGATGACATTGGGGAACGTGCACTGAAACTTTGATGACGAGCCCTCACCACCACCCCAGCTGCCAGATTGATTTGAGTATTGTTTAAATTTGAAATTAATTCCCTCATCTCAGAGCAGATTGCAGGATTCAGGCAGCAACAACAGCACATTACCACGTATATACAAGGATTAACTTCAGGAGTCACTAATACCAACTACAACCAAAGTGGACCTGGATGAATTCACAACTGCACCTTTTAAGGGGCAAATGCTCATCAGGACCACTGATGAAAGCCACTTAAGAAAACTGAAGGCAGGATGGTAGATGTGGTATACGTATGCTTTAGCAAGGCTTTTGACAAGGTCTCACGTGGTAGACTGGTCTAAGTGGTTAAGGCACAAGGGATCCAAGGAGCACTGGCGAACTGGATCCAAAATTGGCTTGATGAAAGGAGATAAAGGGTAGTGGTGGATGGGTGTTTTTCTGACTGGAAGTCTGAAAGTGGTGTAGTTCAAAGACTGGTGCTAGGACCTTTGTAAAATGTAGGGGCAAGATTAGTAAATTTGCAGATTGGTTTTGGTTTATTATCGTCACTTGTGCCAAGGTTCAGTGAAAAACTTGTCTTGCATATTGTTCGTACAGATCAATTCATTACACAGTGCATTGAGGTAGTACAGGGTACAAACAATAACAGAATACAGAGTAAAGTGTCACAGCTACGGAGAAGTGCATTGCAGGTAGACAATAAGGTGCAAGGTCATAAACAAGGTAGATTGAGAGGTCAAGAGTCCATCTCATTGTATAAGGGAACCATTCAATAGTCTTATCAGTGGGATAGAAGCTGTCCTTGAGCGTGGTGGTATGTGTCCTCTGTATCTTCTGCCTGATGGGAGAGAACAGAAGAGAGAATGACCCAAGTGGGTGGGGTCCGAGTATGCTGGCTGCTTCACCAAGGCATCGAGAGATATAGACAGAGTCCGTAGAGGGGAGGCTGGTTTCCGTGATGTGCTGGGCTGTGACCACAACTTTGCAGTTTCTTGCAATCCCGGGCAGAACAGTTGCCATACCAAGCCATGATGCATCCAGATAGGATGCTTTCTATGGTGCATCGATAAAAGTTGGTGAGTGTCAAAGGGGACATGCCAAATTTCTTTAGCCTCCTGAGGAAGTAGAGGCACTGGTGAGCTTTCTTGGCTGTGGCATCTGCGTGGTTGGACCAGGATAGGCTATTAGTGATGTTCACTCCCAGGAACTTGAAGCTCTCAACCCTCTCAACGACAGCACCATTGATGTAGACAGTTGCATGTACACCACTCCCTATCCTGAAGTCAATGACCAGCTCTTTTGTTTTGCTGACATTGAGGGAAAGGTCATGACACCACGTCACTAAGCTCTCTATCTCCTTCCTGTACTCCGACTCATCGTTATTCGAGATACAGCCTACTACTGTGGTATCATCTGCAAACTTGTAGATGGAGTTAGAGCAGAATCTGGCCATGCAGACATGAGTATATAGGGAGTAGAGTAGAGGGCTGAGGACACAGCCTTGTGGGGCACCAGTGTTGAGAATAATCATGCTGGATGTGTTGCTGCCCATCCTCATTGATTGCGGTCTATTGGTCAGAAAGTCAAGGATCCAGTCGCAGAGGGAGGAGTCGAGTCCCAGGTCTAGTAGTTTGATGATGAGTTTGCTTAGAATTATAATATTGAAGACAGAGCTGTAGTCAATAAACAATAGTCTAACATATGTGTCTTTACTGTCCGGATGCTCCAGAGAGGAGTGTAGGGCCAGGGAGATAGCATCCACTATAGACCCATTTTGGTAGTAGGCAAATTGCAGTGGGTAGAGGTCTGACATAATAATTGATGGAGTCATAGAGAGGGAAGAAAGTTGTCTAAAGACATAGTGGGACATAGATCAACTAGAAAGTTAAGAGATGTGGCAGATGGAATTTAGTCCAGACAAGTGCAAGGTAATGCACTTTGGGAAGTCAAATTCTGGTTGGACTTATGGAGTTAATGGCAGAGTCCTTGGGAGTGTTGATGCTTGGTCCTTGAGGCACAAGTCTACAGCTCACTGAAAGTGGCGACACAGGTGTCTAAGGCTGGTGAAAAGGGCATTTTGTATGTTTATCTTCATAGGCTATTATTTACAGCTGTACAAAACTCTGGTTGGACCACACTTGGATTATTGTGTGCAATTCTGATTGCCAAACTATAGCAAGGATATGGAGACAATAGACAGAATGCAAAAGAGATTCACTAGGATGTTACCTGGAATGGAAGGCTGTAATAATAATTAGATTGGAGAGGCTGAGTTTACTCTTATTGGAACACAGGATGCCTAGGAGTGACAGAGGTTTATAAAGTAATCAAGGGCACAGATAGGACAAACAGTCAGCATCTTTTTCCAAGGGCACGGGCGTCTAGAACTAGAGGGCACAGGTTTAAGGTGAAAGGGGAGAAATTTCTGAGGAGTAAGATTTCCCACACAGGAGGGTGATGGTTACCTGGGACAAGCTGCCAAAGGGGATGGAGGCAGATACAATCACAATGTTTAAAAAGGCATTTGGACAGGTACCTGGATAGGAAAGATGTAATGGGGTGTGGGCCTAATGCAGGCAAATGGAATTAGCATAGATAAGCATCACAGTCAGCATGGATGAGGCAGGCAGAAAGGGCCCATTTCTGTGCTGTACAGCTCTATGAATTAACAATTACAAGACTGAATGTAGAAAAGCACCAGATCAAGAGCGAATGTGGAGCAGAAAGAAATTAGCATTAGTTGGGGGTGGGGAGAAAGGTATTAAAGAAATTAATGGGGCTGAAAATTTAAATCCCCAGGATCTGATGACCTGTATTGCCAGGTTTTAAAAGATGAAAAATAATGGGTGCACTGACTGTCCTCTTCCAAAATTCCACCGATTCTAGCACAGTTCCTACAGACTGAAAGGTAACAAATATCATCCCATTATTTGAGAGAGAGAAAACAGGGAATTATAGATCACCTGGCCCGACATCAGAAATTGCGAAAATGAAAGTTTCTATTATTTCACTTCAACACAGTGCACTTGTGTTGGTGCTTCATTTAGACTTTCAGAAGGCCTTCTGTATGGCACCTCATCAAACATGATTTCACAAAACTACTGCACTTGGAATTGGGGGCAATATATTGGTGTGATCTATAGAACCGCAATAAACAAAAGCACATGGGGGGATGCTGGAATCCAGTGCTACAGAAGAACCAATGTTTCTCTAAAATTGCTCCCATTTTCTTGGATATCTTTGCACCTAATGGGGCAGGGACCTACTTGTATTAGAACACCAAGGCAATAGAAGAAGAGGCATGTATATGAATAGCTTCCATGGAAGTGTGAAAGGAAGGTGTAATATGGTCAAAGAAATTGGACTGCTGCATTATAACATTGGACAAGTAACAAACCTTTACCAGCATAGGATATTTTTAAAAATGGATTAAAGAATAAATATCTTACAGCAAATATACAGCCTTGTAAGACTTAAAGAAAACAGATAAAGTGGTCCAACTATGGCTAACAGAAGATAGTACTTGATTAAACTGTATTGCCAAAAGAGCATCAAACTTGAGGATTGGGAACATTTCAGAATTCAGGGGAAAAAAGGACCAAGAAATTGATAAGGGAAACAGAATACAAGAATAATCATTCACAAAACATAAAACAGACTGCAAAAGTTTCAATAGAAGTACAAAAAGAAAAATAATAGTGAAAGTTAACGTAGGTTCCTTACAGAGACAGGAAAATATATTGGGGAATAAGAAAATAACAGAAATTAAACAAATATTTTGGAAATTGTGAAGAGCAAAAGATCTGGTATGAATAAAATGGAAGAAATTAGCATTAGTTTAATGGAGAAATTAAATGGGGCTGAAAGTCAATAAAAGCCCAGAATTTGAAAGATTTTGGTGCTACAAGGAGAAGTTGGACAAACTAAGGTTGTTTTCTCTAGAATGGCAGAAGCTGAGGGGAGACCAGATAGAAGTTTATAAAATTATGAGAGGCATAGATAGAGGAGTCAGCTGATATTTTTCCCCAAGGTAGAAATGTATAATACTGGAGGGCATGCATTTAAGATAAGAAGGGGAAAGTTCAAAGATCATGTGTGGGGCAAGTTGTTTTTTTTAAATTTCACAGAGCGGTGGGTACCTGGAATGCACCGCCAGGGGTGATGGTGAAGGCAGATACAATAGAGGCCTTTAAGAGGCTCTTTGAGCCAATATTCATGTGCATCTTATATTCATATGCAGAGAATGGAGGGATACGGACCAAGCGCAGGCAGAAGGAAGGGATTAGTGTAATTATAAATCATTAGCTTAATTAATTCAGCAGAATGTCATGGGCCGAATGACCCATTCTTGTGATGTACTGTTCTGTGTTCTAATGAAGAAAAATGCAAGGTCATCCGGTTTGTTGGGGGGGGGGATAAAAGTGCGGAGTATTTTTTTAAATTGCGAGAGTTAGTAATCAGAGGAACCTGGGTATCCTTGTACATGGAAGTTAACATGCAATGTAACAGGCAATTAGGAAGGCAAATGGAATATTGGATGTTATTGCAAGAGGAATACGCACAAGAGTAAATATCTCTCCCTGTAATTATTTATGGTTTGCTTTATTTCTTATCCAGAGGTAGACCACACTACCATACATTTCTAGCAGTCAGCACCATAAGACAGTTCAATGCTTGAACCTCTAACTCTTGGCTCCTCGCACCAGTTTGGACTCCAACCACAGCAGCTAAGCCCCAACCGAACAACACTCCATCCAACTGCAGTGGAAAATGCCAGTGGTCTAAAGACTTGTTTTTGCCGCATATTCAGAGATGTACAGTGCAGAAACGGACCCTTCAGCTCACCATATCCACACCACCCATTTTGCCTATCTACACTAATTCCTGATCTGGAATCACCCTGCAATGGATGACAACCAGGTGAAAGATATCATTGCTGTGCGCTTTATGTTGCGCAGTGATTAAAGACAACAGCTGGTGCTTCAGGAAGAGTGTAGCGCAGACCAAGTGCCTGAGGTGTAGTCTGCAGGAGGGGCATTGCAAGGTTTGCATTGCATGCAGTACCATAACAGTGTTACTCATCACTGCAGTGGCATGCATTACAGGCAGTTCTCCTATAATGCGTTTCCATAATGCTCATTGGTTATAACATGATTGATAGACTGAGGAACACTATTCGCATTATATGGGCTGCATTGGTTCTAGTGCAATAGTGATCCAGAAAACCTGTTTAAATCTGTGCTTTGAAGGCAACTACAGCCTGTTCTGCTACAATGCAACTTTCTATAACACAAGGCTTCTTTAGGAATATAAATTAATCGCATTATAGCAGAACTACCTGCACTTGTCATAACTGAGAACACACTTGAATTTTCAGCATCTCAAGAATAATGCAGTCTGAATGCTGCACCAATCTACCTAGTTCCTTGTGTGAACATTAATATGCAAATTCGAGATATTGATGACCTCTCTTCCCCCTACCCCCCCCCCCAGCTGTCATATGCTGGAATATCTGGGACAAGCTCGTGGATCATCAAGGTTATCGCTGCAGACACAAAGTGAAAGGAAGCAGCCTTCCAGCAGCAAGACTGCTGTCATATCCTAACACAAAAGAACACACCTCCAAGTTTATCAAATGATAAAGATATTGGTGTAACTTCAGACACAAATGTCCTGATTTTTCATTTGTGTGCTGTTCTTATTTTGCTTTTTTTTTTAAAATAAGCAATTCTCAAAACAATAGCAATGTTGAAATGTAGTCTCAGAGTAAAAACCATTAAGAGTTTATAGTCTCCTGGCTCTGCACAACCTCCTGTGAGAGCATCGAGATCAACTGCTCCAAACTCCTCATCTCCAAAATTAACCAGGCAGACCTGACAACATGCTAACCATCTTGTAATGCATCTACATCAGCTTGGTCACGACAGCATCCCAATCACGTTCCTCATCCAAGTCCTTGGGCAACACAAGTTAATTATCCTCTACTCCAGCAAGCTTCTCTCAAAATTCCCCAAGTCTGATGCCAGACTGTAGATCATCTCTCCACCTCTTGCACCACCTTCTGGGGTAGAAGTGTTTGTTTTTGCCCCCTGTGTCTTCTAAATGTAATTAATATGCAAAAGTGTGTAAAAACTACATCCAAGCGTTAGTTTTAGGCCACTAAATCCAAGATTTTGATGTTGTTTTCCACATTTCTTTTTACTTCAGTTTAATTAAATCACAGCACCAGGTACCAAGCTGAATTAGAGACACAAGGGACTGCAGATGCTGTTATCTGGAGTAACACACAAGACACTGGAGGAACTCACCGGGTCAGGCAGCACCTATGGAGGGAAAAGTTGAAGAAGCTTTCCTCCTCTCTTTGACGGGAGTTCTGTGACACCCTCTCTCACTGATCTCTGCTGAAAGTCCAGATGAAGGATCTTCACCTGAAACATCAACTGTCCATTTTCCTCCATAGATGCTGGCTGACCTGCTGAGTTCCTCCAGCGTTTTTTTGTGTTGCACCAAGCTGAATTACATCCTTGAGAAATAGAAACCTATGTCCTCCTTTATGAATTTTTCCATAATAAAGTATTCTTTACAAATGTAACTCTTTTGTTAACTAGGGGAAACCTGTAAATATTCAGTCCAATTTTCACATTATACATCTGCTGCTTTATTTTGAAAATCCTGAATTGGCTGAAAGTTGTGATACTTCACTTTGACCTATTTTAACAATCCCAAGTTATTTCAGGGAATCAGCTGACAATGTGTTATAATTACAGCTTTCTCATTGCAGTTGTTAGCTTTGCATGCCAGCAAAATGGTTTCAGCATTTCATTTTCACTAAGTATCATTTAATTTTGAAGAGTCAAACTGGAGTTGATACAAAGTATGTGCACAGATATATTTGCAATCTTATGTTTTTACTTGCTTTTTAACACTGCATTGCACAAATGAAGAGACATCCCTGGGTTAAGCCACATTTGCATTGTTATTTAATGGTTTAGAATTGTTCAGTATCACTAAGGAAAATTTCCAATTCAAAAAGCTCCTGTGGATTGAAATTCATCATGATCAAATTATTACAAACTGAATATTGGGGAATGCCTCCCATATTTGAGCCAATGCAGAAATCTGCTAGAATGCAAAATATAAACCCAACCCAACCAACCACAGCCAATCTGAACCTAACCCAAGACTGAGGACTTGTAACTTTTCGCACACCTGACCCAACCAGCACCATAAACGTGCTACAGGATGAAAGAAATAAATGCTTCCAAAATAAACCTTGAACTTTCTGGAAGTTGTTTTTTTTTAAACTATGCAAGTCATACTGACCTGGATAAAGTACAGAGCGAGGCCAGTACAACATGGCCCAACACAATCTGAACCTGAGTGTTCTATCAGACTGTACATCTAACCCAAATAGCCAAGTGCCATCCTGCAGCCACACTAAGCCAACAAGGAGTTCCTGCAGCGCCTGTAAATTACAATAAATTGCATCAAGATATAACACCAAGGAGCAATCACAAGAAGTTTCCATTTCTTGTGTTGGGTACTCTGCTTTCACAGAAAGTGTTAAACTTGGCATGAACTGACTGCAACTTGTATCCTGAATGCACAGTCAACAGCATTCCCTGTGCTTACGGAGAGCAAGGCCCTGTGGTCACATTAGGATAGCCTTGCAATGCAGGGAGAGAGGGGGCAAGGGTGTTGGGGGTCAGTGAATGATAGTTGGCTGCTGTTACTTTGCAATGAATGATAAGACAGGCCATTTTAAATGCTTCTAATACTTGCTGTACTGTTTACATCAATGATATGGATTCATATACTGCCAAGATGCTTCACGGAAATATCATGGCTTACCTCTTACTTCAGTGCCACTTTCCTGCACTGACCCACATCCCCCGATGCAGAATCAGGTTTATTATCAATGACATATCTCACAAAATTCTTTGTTTTGTGGCAGCAATACAGTGCAAGACAAAGACATAAAAATTACTATAAGTTTCAAAAATAAATAGTGCAAAAGAGGAATAACTAGGTAGTGTTCATGGGTTCAAGGACTGTTCAGAAATCTGATGGCAGAGGGGAAGAGGCTGCCCCTGAAACTGAGTGTGGATCTTCAGGCTCCTGTACCTCCTCCCCAATGGTAGTAACGTGATGAGGGCATGTCCTGGGTGGCGAGGGTCCTTAATGATGGATGCCACCTTCTTGAGGCATCACTTCTTGAAGATGCCCTCAATGGCAGAGAGAGATGTGTCCATGATGGAGGTGGCTGAGTCTACAACCCTCTGCAGCCTCTTTAGATCCTGCACATTGGAGCCTCCATACCAGGCAGTGATGCAACCAGTCAGAATGCTCTCCACTGTACATCTGTAGAAATCTACAAGTCTTTGAATATCATACCAAATCTCCTCAAACTCCTAATGAAGTAGAGCCACTGGCATACCTTCTTCATGATTCCATCAATGTGTTGGGCCCCAAGAGAGACCCTCTGAGACACTGACACCCAGGAACTTGAAGCTGCTCACTCCTTCCAATGCTGACCCCTCAATGAAGACTGGCGTGTTCTCCCGTCTTCCTCATCCTGAAGTCCACAATCAATTCCTTGGTCTTGCTGACATTGAATACGAAGTTTTGTTGTGACACCACTCAAACAGCCATCGATCTCACTCCTGTATGCCTCCTCATCGCCATCTGAGATTCTGCCAGCAACAGTGGTGTCATTGGCAGATGTATAGGTGGCATTTGAGCTTTGCCCAGCCACAGAGTCATGAGTGTAGAGAGAGTAGAGCAGTGAGCTAAGCATGCATCCTTGGGGTGCGCTTGTGTTGATTGTCAGCGAGGAGGAGATGTTATCGCTAATCCGCACCGACTGTGGTCTCCCGATAAGGAAGTCGAGGATCCAGTCACAGAGGGAGGTATGGAGGCCCAGGTTTTGAAGCTTGTTGATTAGTACTGAGAGGACGATGGTGTTGAACGCTGAGCTGTAAATTGATAAACAGCAGCCTGACGTGTGTATTGCTGTTGTCTAGGTGCTCCAATGCAGAGTGGAGAGCCAGTGAGATTGGGTCCGCTGTAGACTGCTGTGTCCGAGGTGGGTATGCTATGTCAACGCCAGAAGCGGTGACACTTGCGGGCTGCCCGCAGAACACACTACGCAAAAGATGTATTTCACTGTGTTTCGATGTACATGTGACTAATAAAAATATCTATCGTATCTACCTGTTGTGGCGGTAGGCAAATTGCAGCGGGTCCAGATCCTTACTCAGCCAGGAGTTAATTCTAGCCATGACCAACCTCTCAAAGCACTTCATCACAGTAGATGTGAGTGCTACTGGGCGATGGCCGTTGAGGCAGCTCACCCTGCTCTTCTTGAGCACTGGTATAATTGATGCCTTTTTGAAGCAGATGGGAACCTCCCACTACAGCAGTGAGAGGTTGAAGATGTCCTTGAACACTCCAGGCAGTTGGTCGGCACAGATTTTCAGTATCCTGCTAGTTACATCGTCGGGGCCTGACGCCTTGTGAGGGTTTACCTTCTTGAAGGATGTTCTGACGTCAGCCTCTGAGACAGGGATCACAGGGTCGCCAGATGCTGTGGGGATTCGCACAGGTGTAATGTTATTCTCCCTTTCAAAGCGTGCATAAGAAGCGTTGAGCTCATCAGGGAGTGAAGCATTGTTGCCATTTATGCTGTTAGGTTTCACCTTATTGGAAGTAATGGCATGTAAACCCTGCCACAGCTGTCGTGCATCCAATTGTCTCTCTAACTTCACGCAGAATTGTCATTTTGCTCTCACAATTGCCTTCTGTAGGTTATACCTGGACTTCTTGTAGGGTTCTGGATTGCCAGTCTTGATTATCACAGATCCAACCCTCAGCAGACTGCGAATCTCTTGGTTCATCCAGGGCTTCTGGTTTGGTTCCTGTAATATCTATAAAGCTATCAATCACTGTCTTGACCCACCCTTCACAAACCTATTGGCTAGAGAACTCCAGATTCACTAACCCCTTTGCAAAGAACTTTTTTCTGCTGATAAAGCTGATAAAGTACCAAGCCAGGCCAGCAAAATATGGCCCAACCCAACCTGAACCTACATGTTTCATCAGAGTGTACAACTTGACCCAATAACCAGGTCCCTTCCTGTAACCACACTATGAGGCTGATCTCTTATTGAGATTATGACCTGCAGCTCAAGACACTCCAGTCAGGGGAAGCATCATCCCTGCATCCATCTGGTCAAGCCCCAGAAGAATTCTGCATGCTTCAATTATACCACCTCTCATTCTTCTGAACCCAAAAAAAGTGGAGGTCCAGTCTGTTTAATGTCCCTTTATCCCAGTAATCAACCAGGTGAATTTTCATTCATCTCCCTCCATCAAATGTGCATCTTTCCTTCTTTAGGGAAGCCAGCCCACTGCACGATATTTCTGAAGTGATCTCATCAGGGACCTTTATAATTGCACAAGACTCTTATACTCAAATCCTTATGCAATGAAGCCAAGATACTGTTTGGCCTTCTTAGTTGTTTGCTGTACCTGCATGTTAACTTGTAATGATTTGTGCACAAGGGCCTCCAAGTCTCTCTAAAAAAAAACTTTGTTTAAAAAACAAAATACCCCACTTTTCTATTCTACCACAATGGGCAACCTTGCATTTTTACACATTATATTTCAACTGCCATACCCATTTAGCCTGTTGATATTTCCCCAAGTGCCTCTCTCTATCTTCCTTACAAGCCACACTGGCATCCAGCTTTGTATCATCAGGAAATTTAGATAGGACACTTGGGAAGAAGTCATGGATGCCAACAAGTAGCTTCCACAATCAAAATATTCTTCTTGAGATTAACAGCCAGCACACATTGAGGAAGTGGAAATGCTTTCAATTGATGGAAAAAATCTAGGCAACTAGAAAACATACAAGTGCAGTCAATGGCTACCTCCATTGCTAGCAATGCTGACAAATCCCAGTGTCCAACATGTTGCCTTCTCCTCAGTGAAATGCAATAACTACCTCAGAAGTAGCGCAGCTAAGTGATCTCTCGGATGGTGCACCGAGCAAGCACTTGGGAGAAACCGCATTGATCATTCGCAGCCACCCTGGAATGGTCAAGTGGCCTCAAGTTTGAAAGTCACTATCACCTCGAGCTGCACAGAGAGAGCAGTCTAGGCAAGAGTGTGCAGCTTAAGGTCACATCACAGGATGTCATTTACCTCAATGATCGATGCCTTAGAAAGCCTGAACCTATGAATTCATTGCTCGCCAGACAGGCCCGTTACAATGTGGGGTCTCTGAAGAATCTGCAGGAAGAGGTTCTACTCAAATGTATGCATCTTTACCATTCTCACCAATTCCCTGAAGCTCCAATATAACACACCTAATAAAAAAGCCCAAGGAACCCATTAAATGAGTGTCTTAGCAGCAAAACACTGCAAAGAAACAGTCCCCATCTATTATGACACTCTGGAGAGCATTTAGGTCTATAGTTAGTTCCAAACATGGTAAGGCAAGGTTTCCTGAAGTTGGCAGTGTCCCTTTAAATAAAAAAAAGGAACTTAGCACAACTTGCTCCTAATTCTACTGAGACATTTCTATGATGCTTATTGTGTGGAGCTTTGAGCTTCATTATGTGACTGTGAGCGGAAATGTGCATTAAGTGAATAATATCATTAAATCCACACCTGATGCAGGAATAAATCATGCCTATTAACATGCACTGCACACAGAAGTGCCTGATCCAATTCTGTAGTTAGTGTGATTTTACCTGAAACAATCACTGGTGAGTTTTAGTCCACATGGAACCAATTTTGAAGCAATCCAATTTTTAAGTTTGGGTGTCACCAATATAAATGTTGAATCAATATCCTTTTGGATGACCTCACTAAGGGATAGAATGAAGAAATAAAATAGGAAAAGTCCTTAAGCAACTCCTGAAGCAAGAACATAGCAAGGGGAAAAAAAGCACATAGATCTTCACCGAATCAATTAAAGGTTGATCTTTTGTGAAAAGAGATCTTTTAAAAAAATGTATCCATAAATAAATATCCTGGAGTCTTCTTCTGTAAATGTTTTAGCATTTTTATGAAGAGACACTCAAGGCAAAATTTCAATATTTCCAGTTGAATCAGTTTACTTTAATCATTTCAATCACTGCAGTCAGCAGTAGTAGTACAAATTAGCCAAAAACATTCTAATAAATCTCCTGACACATTACACAAAAGGAAAGCACCTCAAAGTGTCAACTTCAAGAAAAGCAAAATTGAACCAAGGTTTGGGAGATACAAATATCTCTCTGCCATACAGCCTGCATGGGAGATGCAGTGCTACCACGTGGGAGTGGTCTAGTGGAGTATAAACATTGATTGCACATAGGTAATTTCAATTATAAATGTGAAGACAGGAGTCCACAAGAGGGGAAAAAAAAAGCTGCCATTAAAAGTAACAGCACATTAAGCACAGAGAAGCTGCAATTTTTCCCCATTATGCACACAAAGCACAATATTTTCAATAGCTCACTCCTGTAAACACTAGAAATATATGAGTAATGCCAATCCACCTGACTAATGGCAAACTTGACAGACTTGAAGCGGCACTAATTCAGAGTTTTGCAGTCTTGATATCATTTATCCCAAAGCTTTAGAACTGATTTTGTTCAAGTAAACCTTCTGTTTAAACCCATCTTGATAAAGATTCTGCTGGGACCACATCCAATACATATATCCCTGAACTGTACAGTGAACATCAATAGCACCACACTTCATGTTTGCTGACATTTCACAAAAAACTGCAACAATTTTCTAAAGCAGTTGATCACCCACAGCAGCTGAAGCAGGTGTGCACAAACCAGAAATTTTTCTGATGTAGTCAGCAATGCAGGTTTCCACTCCACACCAATTCTGTTTTGTGCAAAACTTGGGAAAATGAACTACATTTTCAAAATGGTCAATTTCAGACAAACTCCAGGGACATATTTTAGTCTTCCTGTGATTATTAAAATACCAAGTAGAAGTTATTTCTATGTCAGATTCGATCTAATATCCTTTCCTTTGTATCAAACTGGTTGGATTATCAGATGGCAGTGACGTTACACAGTTCCATTTATAAACTTTAATTTAAAAAAATTCCTATCTAGACAGCAGTTCACTAGTTTTAGACTAATGGATGATAACATCTCTATTTATGAGCACCAAAAAAAAGCTGCTAAGAATTGCATTTCATACAAGTTCATTATGAAGACTGAAACCACACCAATTTCATCAAGGAAAATAAATCTTCAATAAATTATATCAATCTTGTGGTTGTATTTTGGAAGACAAGGACTTAAAGATCATGGTCAGGTTACTTCCTGGGCTCTTGCAAACTGCTGGCTCAGGAATTGTGGGCCATGTGGCATCCTTCTGTGGTGTATACTTTTATAAGTCAGGTCAAGATATGCATCAAAGAGTTCCAACATCCCCATGTTACTTTATCAGGTGACTCTTTGCAGTCTATAATCCCAAACAGCAAGTATCATTAGTGTAGCCAACATGGAGATATCAAAGCCCATCACAGGATTCCCCAATTCAACGTGTACATCACGGCCCATGCCTCTTGAGAGGGGTACATCACCTGACTTTCTCCTTCCTAGCATGTAACATAGATATCAATGGTTACACCCCACTACCGCACTGAGCTAACTGTGGAGCTTCCTAAACTGCATGACACCAAACTACATCAGACAACACCTTCTCCAACTGAGCTCTGTACACCCTGAATATTCTGTGTTAAACCACAAATGGCTCTAACATACATCAGGGGACTGAAATTCTATTACACAGTGGGAGAAGAGAGACTCAGAAAAAAACACTTTGCTTCATATTAGTTAATAATGCCAAGGTGTTCGTGAACACCTTGATTTTATTTGGATAGTAGATCAGCACAGTATTACTCCAGAAAATAATATCCTAAACTACCTCACAATGAATAATGAACTCATCTTATTTTCAGCCATTCAGAAAATTCCCATCTTATAATCCTTCACATTATGTAAAGTTCTTCCTGAAGTCTACTCAAACTCTTCCTTCATCATATTTTACTAACAGCTTCTTGTTCTAGCATACACAGAAGCAGGGTTTGAAGGGACAACAAATGCTGCACAGGTTAACGACTGAACCAGGAGATGTTGTACTCTACAGTTCTTACAAGATCATTCTTGGGATACACTCTCCACAGGCCTGGTCAGCTGTTAAGTACCTAATTACTGTGTACAACTGAACAAATTGTGAGATTACTTCCGAAGACAGCTAAGATTCGCACATTGGACTCTCATGTTGCCCTAAGTGACGTTAGGAAACGAGTTGGACTTTTAGACAAACTTCACTTCTCCAGATTTTTTTTTAAATATAGAAATTGAATACAAATTCTCAAAGTAACCTGGTAGTGTTTGTATTCCCATTATTGGTATTTATTAGTTGAGGCCTCAACTTCACTAAACCAGTAACTAAACCAATAACATTAAAAAAGAACAATGAACAGGGAGGTTATGTTGAAACTTTAAAAACTAGTTAGGCTACAAGTATCAATTTCAAAAATGATCACCAACTTTAAGGAGGATGTGAAAAAGTCTTAGTGAGGGTACAGAGGAGATTTACTAGAATGGTTCCAAGGTTGAGGGATTTTTAGTTGCAAGGTTAGAATAGAGAAGTTGTGGTTGTTCTTGGAACCAAAAAAAAAGGGAGATGAAAGATTTGATAGAGAAATACAAAAATCATGGCAGGATTAGATGGGTCAAATAGTAAACAATACATCCCCTTTGCAGATGGCTCATGGGCCAGGAGCCACTGATTTGAAGTAATGAGCAATGGGTGGCAGTGACAAAAAGCTTATTATGCAGAGGATGGTTATGATCTGGAGCTCTGAGTGAGAATGGCAGAAACAGAGTCCATCAAAGCCTTAAGGAGAGGATTGGATGTATGCATGGGTACACGTAAAGGAAGTAGGAGTAGGATGTTCAGCTCCTTGTACCTGAAATGCCTTTCAATAAGATCATTTGCTGGTATTTCACCCAAGTGCCATTTTCTTTTATTAACCCCATACCCCTTGACCCCTTTTACATCCAAAGATATTAGCACTGAGGGAAAATAATTTGTTGCCTTGTGAGGACAGAACCAATGAATGGATTTCTCTGCAGAGAGTAGACTCAATGGACTGAATGGCCTCCTTCCGTGCTCTAATGATTCTACACTAACCATTTTAGTGACATAGCTCACTCATGGTTCTGTTAACAATTGGGCAAACATAAAGAAATACCCTTTTATCCACTCATTATATTAAAACACATACCACCAAGCCAAAAGTAATTAGCAAGCAAATTACCTAACAGCAGGTGTAAAAATGCACAAGCCTCTGCAACTCTTGCTGCTGCTTCCTTTTCTGTCTGAATAACAAGCCGTAAGTGGCACGATAATATCTAGCAGCAGGATAAAACAGGCAAGCATGGGGATACAGGAAAGAAAAAGAACACATTTAGATGATGTCCTCATTCTTCAACTGGTAAAACAAAATTGTGTGAAAATCCAGTAAAGTTAAACATTATGCTTTCACAAACCCCTGCAAGTTACCAGAAATGACCAAGGCTTTGAAGAGGATAAGAGGAGCAATGTTAAAAGTGAAAAACAAAACCACAAGAGAATTTTCAACCTTCCTTGTAATTTTACTTTGGTTACAGAAGTTGATACTGATTCATAATGCACAGCATACATCTGCCACATTCTTAATTATTTAACAGAGAGAGCATTAGTGACAGTGAATGAGGTCACCCCTGAACACCATCAGGCTAAGAAGTGGTCTAGAATTTCACCATACTTCAGAACATAATACATCTACTCACTAAATTAGGTTTGAAGATACTGTTGCAGGCCTGTTAAAACAAAACGGAGTTTTGCTTAAAGATATTACCTTTTATCAAATGCTCAATGGCTGCAAAGCAATTTGCATCAACACAAACAAACACATCATGGAAATATTACAAGGAAATTGATGCACAACATCAAAATGGACTTCAGTGGAAAACCAAAGCAGTCAATATCTTTCCCCAGAGTCTCTTCAAGGAGGAACAGTGCGTTATCGTTAGTTATCATCAATGTCTGCATGGCCAAACCACTTTATAAAAGTACATTTATAGCATTCTAACTTTAAGCAGCTCTGCCAATTGAAGATTCACACAGTGTGGAGTTAGAGGAACTGCAGACAGCTATATTCCTACGCTACCTCACCCTGCCCCATTGTTCAAGTTACTGGACATCAAAAGCCTACATAACTTTAGATCTGAACTTACCACCAGTGGGAATTGATCAAGCTATTTTAAAAGGCTTGCCTCTCTTCACAACTGTCAACTCGATTAACTCTTTCTATCATTAATCAAGAAATGCAAAACAAAAATCAGACTTATGATCCCACATGCAGGAGATCCACAAGAGGTAATAAAGATTTGCTGGAAGTTATTAACTGTATACCTCCAATAATCCGGCAGTGTGCAGACTTGTGGTGCCAGAGTGACAGATTTTCTGCACTGTTGAATATTAATTCTATTAATACCTCAGTATTTTCTTTGTGTAACATCTTAAAGAAAAAGTCAGTGATAATATATTTTTCAGTGAAAACAGACAAGTTGAAAGGGAGTACAGGAACCAGAGCCCTGGAGAGCAAAAAGGGAATGCAGCAGACATTATCTGATGAACAGATAAGAAAGCAGAATTTCTGGATTTCCAGTAGGTCATTATCAAAGTTTTACTGTAATTTCTCCTTTCATACTTGAGTTACAATGTTATCTGAAAATATGCAAATAAATTACAATTTTCCCACCTTCAAGAATGATTTGTAAAAGTCTACAATTAAAATAACTACCGAGTTTTTAAAAATTGCATTTCAATTAGAGTGATTGGAACAGCTTAATATCAAGCAAGGTAATTCATGAAAATCTACCAGGGCCATTAATTTAGTCGTGAAGAGGATGAACAGCTTGCTGCCATGCGTTTCTGCTAAGTGCAGGCTCATACAGTGGTACAACTAGAATGCAGCAAACTCTCATCCGCACTCATCAATCCAAGTGACCTAAAAAACTGAGAAGCAACAAAAATACATTTAAATGAAATGTTATCACTTAAGTAATTGAAGTACAGTGGCTGTTTAGATGTGTATATCTCATCCTCCTACCAGCATAGCTGACGGTGAAGGGAAAACTCAGGTGCCTGCAGTCCAAGTTGGGGTGGCACTCTCGTGTTGCAGGTAGTGCTGCTGATTTACATTACAACAATCCTGGTTTGATCCTGACTTTCAGTGCTTCTGTGTGCAGTTTGAGAGAATGTGTTTCCTCTGGTGTTCCAGTTTCTCCCACATCCCAGAGATGTGCTGGATGGTTGGCTAATAGGCCACTGTAAACTACTCCTAGTCTAGGTGCTGGGGAGAAGAATTGGTATGGGTGAGGGGTGCGAGGCAATAGTTAACAGTGGGGGGGGCAAAAACAAAAAACAACAGGATTGATCAAGAGCTAGTGTTGACTCGATGGACTGAAATGGTCTCCTTCCATTCAGGAGGGATCTACCTGAAAAGGGCCGTAACCCCTTCACAATTCCTCATTGTTCACTACCATCACCATCCAAGGTTTACAAAACATCCTGATGGGATTTCCTCCCCCCACCAAGAACAGAAATTGGCTAGATCAGGAGTTGTCACACTGCACCTCATTGGTCACATGTGACCTCTGTCCTGGCAATGCAGCCCTTGAAGCCTGAGAAATTTAGTCCTGTTTGTACTTATTTCTCACTTGCTATTCCATGAAAGCTGATGAAAAGTGAACAAACTAAAATCACAATATCCAGGTTTCAATCAACTTATCTGAAGTTCCATGGCATACACTCTTATGGCCTGCAACAACAAAATGTCTGGTACTCTATACTAGTTGGTGATAAGAAAATCTCATGATACCACTTACAGAGAAACCCAGCTATCACAGGCACTTGATCATAGCACAATCCTTACAGCTCAAGTAGAGCTTTTGATAAAAGGTAGGAAGGCCCAGCACCATGGGTTCTAACTTGGCTTTCCCAATCATCTTTTGAGTGGCAATGCCAGTGTATGCTGCACCTGAAACTTGCTGAAAGAGTGAAAAACTATGTAAACAGACAATCCATCTACAAAGAAAAATCACAGTGCAGCTAGTCAAGACTTTCAAAGGAGCTGACTTACACGAGGAACAATCTACTTTAGTCCAAAGCCAGGGGAAATACATTTCTCAGTGGCCTTAAATTCAAAGTGATGGGTTCTCTATTTTACACTTTCCAATTCAGTGTTGCCAAATCACACCACCTGCACAGATGTGATGAAATGATCTGTATGGATGGCATGCAAAACAAAATTTTTCCACTGCACCTCAGTACATGTGACAAAAATAAACCAATTATATAACCTCCCACCCCCCCTTCCTTCACCTCCTCCCCTCTCCCCAGCCAACCAACCTCTTCCCTCCAGCATCTTTTCATCCATTCCTCCCTCCCTGAAAATAATTTATTGGAGTGAACCCTGCCATACCTAGAAATCCAGGAAGAATGCAAAGACTGTGGGAAGGACATGGAAAGGAAGCCCAAGTTATAAAGAAACAAGTAGGGAAATTGGACCAGTCTTCATTGGAGAATGAAGAACTGATCTAATGACATGTTCAGACTGTAAGGGAATTATTTCCATAAACAAAACATGAACTTAAGAATAGTAAGAGGTTAGGAAGTTTTATCTGCACACATACTTGGACAGAAGCCTGTTAGAACATTTAACATCATACCATGAAAATTAGTGCAAGAAAATGCATAACTTAGCATTTTGAAAAGGGAAGTAGCAACATTTGAATATTAAACATTTAAAACATATTGAAAAAAGGGCAGAGCAATGGCAAGAGAAGACAGGTCTTTGAAGGGTTTCCAGATCTTTGCACCAAGATGTCAGGATCTGCTGTTTTGCTTTTCACAGACCTGCCCAACTGGTAGTAAAAGGAATTTTTTTCTGATTTTTATTTTTCAGGTGGCACCTTATAGTGACAATACTAATCACTTCTGAGGACCATTCACATGAAACATATTTTAATATATTTAGTCTGAAGGATGTGCGCTAGAATTTGTTGATACAGGAGACTGAAGATGCTGGAATCTGGAGGAACTAAATCTGCTGGAGGAACTCAGCGGGTCCAGCAGCATCTGTGGGAGGAAAAGAATTGTCAACATTTTGGGTTGAAATCCTGATGCAGGGTTTCGACCCGAAATGTCAGCAATTCCTTTCCTCCCACAGATGCTGCTTGACCCGCTGAATTCCTCCAGCAGATTGTTTGTTGCTGCTAGAATTTGTTAACAGCATAGTTTATGTTCAGATTGCAACCAAACAACAGCAAGCAAAAAGAAGTTTCCTTATTTAAAATTCAAGAAATTATGACTTGTGGTTTTATTTGAAGTCTTGGGGAAATCGGTATCAGTTTATGACTATACTAAAAAAAACTATCATTGATTTTTAATACAATTACTGCTTTGAGATTAAAGGCTTTAATGATTAAAGCAATACAAATTGTACACTGCCACCACCCCAATCTCAGTTTGTTTTGTTGCCCCTTTAACTGTCCAACTATAAAAAACATGACTGTTTCCAAATAAAGCTATCAAAACTTGAAAATTTTTCAGTCCAAAATGCTGTACACTTCCTCCACCTCCCCCCCCCAACAAATCCTCAGATTCCTTGCTATCAAAACCAAATTACTACCAACTGACAGTTCATGCTTACTCAGTAGAACCCACCAAATTACAAACAAATTCACAGGGCTCAATGGTGTTCAACTAACCCCCCCAAAAAAATCTTACTTCAGTGCAGCACTCATGAATTTGCAAGGCCAAAGGGCAGAATAACCCACTTACTTTGGAAATAGGAGTTCATTTTCATTAAAATACAGCTGGGAAATTTCCTCAAGATTTCTCTTTGGATACACCACCTAAAGTACAAAGAATTTCAACTGTGGCTTCTGGGAAGGATAATAGAATCTGTGGTGGGGGGGGGGGGGGGGGGGGGAAGGTGAAGAGTTGATGAGAATGTGGGAAGAATGATAAACCAGGATTAATGTAGGATTAGTGTAAAAGGGTGGTTGATGGTTGGCACTGACATGGTGGGCTGAAGGACCCGTTTCTGTATTGCATATCCCCATGATATGAATTCTGGAAGTTCAGACTCTGCTACAGCTTGATTTGTAGACTCTTAAATAATAATTTTTTTTGTGGTCAGAGAGACAAGAAGCCAACTTTTTTAAAAAAATACAAATTAATGTCAACAGTGCAGGGGGCGAATGGAAGAACCACCCCCATCCCATTGAAATTCCCAACAGGAGCGTCAGCGTCACACCCCAGAACATCACACCAGAGCCCTTTCAAAACCTCAAACTGCCCAAACACCAAACATAATTTTCAAAGGCTGGCACTATGAGAAGCCAGAAGGAATTTTTTCCAATGTTACTTTATCTTTCTCCAACTCCCTTTGCAATTTCTAACTGCCTGTCCATCTGCTGAGACACCAACCAATAGCATCTAATCCATTTACAACATATCCTTCCTGCGCTGAGTAAATGGACAGGAGTTCTTCAGCTGACCTCCATCTAAGTCACGCCTGAAACCAATTTGACTAATCATATTTCTTTCTTTGCTGGGGCAATGGGGTGGAGTTATGCTTGACAGCTTATCACGATTAATTACTGCTGTTTATAGGTAATTATTTGGAGATGTGCTTCAAGTTACAGACACTACATAGTCAATGGATCAATGAAAATTACAAATGTCATGATCCAAGTGCTTCCAACCAGCACCGATCATTGGCAATTGCAAGTTGGCTTTTGGTAGATTTTGTTAATTACCAGATGTCCTGTGCATCTACATTGTAGAAGGTTTGCAAATCTCTTAAAATAAAAGATGCATCTCAAACATAGATCAGTACAGCACTGAACAGGCCATTTGGCCCACAATGTTGTCCCAATCTTGATGCCAATTTATACTAAATGTCCTCTTCCCATGTGCCATCCATATCCCTCCATTCTCCTAGGTACTAAACTATTAATACTCAAAGTACTTATGTGGAAGGAAGCAGAGTCTTCCATAAGCAGGGCCCACACTGCCAAGTTGAAGACTCCAGAGCAGTTGAAAGATGGATCACGTGGACTGAATTTTGTGCACTCACACCCTGGACTAATGAATGAATTCAGTAACGTTGCCTACCTGCAATTCAGGGGGAGTAAATGTGACTATGAGTGATCTTCTGAATGCACTGACCAAGGTGTTAGTTATTGACAAGTGGAAGTGAGCCACTGTAGACTAGGCAGACAGGGTGAAAACTTGAAAATACATACATGATAAAGTCCCAACATTTTAAGCACAAAACAATAAAGTTCATTAAAAAGGCAACATATTCAAAATGTCTAAAATCTGTTTCCTTATGTGGAATCACACAACAGGAAACTATTCAGCGATCATACACATGCCTGCCCTTTGAAGGAGCTATCCAATTTCTCCCCTGCTCCTCCTCACTGCCCTGCATATTTTTTTCATTTTAAGGATGTGACCTACGTGCTTTCAGAGCCTTTCTGGATATTGTCATCGGGATCAATACAGCTGGCTGTGTAAAAACACTCATATTTTAGAAGGCTGGAGAACATCTTCAAATACAAAAGCTACTGCATTTTTCTTCCACCATCAGTTGCTCTACAACATTTGTTTTTATTTTTGTCTGTGGTTTCCTCAAATAAATGCGTTACCTCACAACAAATTACTCAATGATGTTTCCAGATGCTGTTTGTTTACTATATGACACTGTAACAAATTAGCAACTTGGTTGCCACGTAGGTGGACCTTGTGAATCAAGTAATTTTGTGTGTATGCGACATGCTCATGGAATAGTAACGATCAGGTAAACTATGTATGATGTCTCAAAAGATTAGCATTAATGCAAATCTCTCAAAGGTTATTTGGAAATGTTGGCAGCTCCAAACCATAAGAAACAGGAGCAAGATTAGGACAGTCTTTCAAGTTTACCCCAACATCCAATAAGTTCATGACAGATCTTTTTATCTCAACTTCACCTTCCTATACCATTCCAACATTGCTTGATTCCAGTTATTACCAAAACCTATCAATTTCAGTCTTGAATTTACTCAATGATTCAGCATCCGCAGCCTTATGGGGAGAGGAATTCTGAAGATTCATAACCATCTGCATTAAAATTTCACCCCATTTCACTCCTGCATGGCCGACTCATAATCCTGAGACTTTAAAACTATTTGTATTAACTTATCCAGCCAGGGGAACCACCTTCCTAGGAGCTATCCACACAAGCATTGAGGAATCTTATGCAACTATGAGAATGGCTCTCTTTCTTCTAAATTCTAGTGAATGTGGATCTGGTCTCTTATAGTCTTCTCATGGACAATCTCCCCACTCCAGAAATCAGACAAGTGGCCTTACATTGCACTGTTTTTGAAAGCACCTGCAGAATTGCTTGTGTATCCATGGAACCACCTTCCCTTGGGGAAAGGATCCAAAACAAGAAGTGAATATCACCACTGGCTACCAAGATTCAGCAAACCCTGAGACTGACACCCCCGTACAAAAAAATTGAATGTTTTTTAAATAATGTGCTAATCAAAGAGGGAAAGAAAAAAAATGTTTTTCCTTCCAAGGTAGGTTTGAAATCCTCAAACTGCACAAAAAAAATCAGGCAAATATGCATTTTCATTTTGCATAAAGAGACTTGTTCCATCCAATATATCTAAGACTTCAATAGTAAAGCTATACAATTTTCACAAAGTGTAATGCACTCAATATTCCTTGAAGCAAACTACATTTACACTAACCCAGATGAAAGCGTACCAGCTTGTCACTTTAAGGCTACTTAGTCTCTTGAGACACAAAATTGCCCACTTAAGTTTCCCATGAGATTTGTGCTCTTACATGTAAACTGCCATGACGAAGTATGTCGAAAGTCATCCCCAAGATTCTAAAGAACTTTAGGAGTAGTTGAAACCACTTCTTACAAGACTTCAAACTGGCAACCGAATTTCGAAAGGTCGCGCCTTCCAAATTTCATTGCGTTAAGTGTATTCACGGCTCCTGCAGGCTTGGGAATGAAGGAACGAGAGAGAAGGATAATGAAAGGAACATTTGCATAAAAATGTCAGATTTGCAACGGAAACTTTGCATTTTTCTCAAGGTTCCCAGTACCAGCCGTCTGTAGACAAGGCCTTCAGTCCCAGATAAGCTACCTGCATATAATTATTCCCACTGTAACAAGCATGTAGAATGCCGTTATTTAAAGGAAGGTGGAGATCTGTAGGTCACATTTAGCACTTCCATTACAAAGTACCACATTGCAAGAAACGGTTATTTTCAATCCATTGCACAAATCAAAACATCATTTAATATTATAAATGACATTACAAATGGTGACTTCCATCTCCTAATTTTAGCAAGGATTCAAACAGACCTCAACAAATACTAAATGATGGAGAGGAAGAAACGACACTGCATCAACAAGCACGCACTGCTACATAATCAGTTCTGCTCGGAACGTATCAAACCTCACTTTGAGGAGAGCATTACCATACCCATTTGCACAAAGAAAGACAAAAGCAGAGCACGAAATTGGTGCAGTACCTGCCGTATGCGGAGCAGTTTGTATCTACAGATGGTACAGGTCCCGCCGCCTTTCGTCCAAGCTCGCGTCTCTCACACAGCCGCAGCCCTGCTCGCGCTCCGGGCTCTGTGATTGATGCGTCTGACGAAACAATCCAAGGGGAACGCGCGCGCTCTTCCGCTCCATTCCAAATAAAGGCACGAGCACCGGTCCCCGGCTCTGGCGGGGGAGCACTGGGGCCCGGAGCGCGCGCGGTCTCCAAATAAGGGCCGAAGGGGCGAGCGAGGCTCGGAAAGGTGTTGGCTGCGTTGCTTGGTTGCATTCCAAAGCATTTCAGACCATGCCTGGTTCAAACAGTAAA
This sequence comes from Pristis pectinata, assembly GCF_009764475.1. Taxonomy (NCBI): domain Eukaryota; kingdom Metazoa; phylum Chordata; class Chondrichthyes; order Rhinopristiformes; family Pristidae; genus Pristis; species Pristis pectinata. The sequence goes on along the minus strand of NC_067409.1, from coordinate 78,916,635 downwards.
AGAAATCATTTACATTGCACTCTCCTTTATTTTTGCACTCGCGTTGCAGCTACAAATGGAAACCACCACTTACAGCCAAAGCCTTAAATGCACGATGCAAAAGGCGTTGTAATGGATATTAGCATCCATTTTACTCACTGAATTGAGGTCAGATAGCTCGAAACTCCTTGTGAGTCATCCCTGTATCATGACTACAATTTTGGCTCCTTAATGCAATGTTACTTTGCTCCAGGAACCCGAAGGTTGAAAACTATCTCTCCAATAGTGAAATATGATAGGGTCATCAGCAGGGAGTCATAGAATCGTTCAGCACAGAAACAGGCCCTTTGGCCCATCGTGTCTATGCCAACCATTAAGCATCTATCTATACCAATCCCACTTACCAGCACTTGATCCATAACCTCGATGACTCAAGTGTTCGTCCAGATGCTTCTTAAATGTTGCGAGAGTCTCTGCCTCCACTACCTTCTCAGGCAGGGTGTTCCAGATCTCTTTAACCCTCACCTTAAATCTATGGCCTCTGGTCTTAGATACCTCTGCCACAGGGAAACGTTTCCTACTATCTACATTTTTGTACACTCAGGTCCCCCTCTCAGCTTCCTCTGCTCCAGAGAAAATAAACCCAGCCTATCCAGTCTCCCAGGCAACATCCTGGTAAATCTCCTCTGCACCCTCTCCAGTGCTATCATGACCTTCCTATAGTGTGGCAACCAGCACTGCACACAATATTCCTGCTGTGACCTAACCAATGTTTTATAAAGTTGTATCAAGACCTCCCTGCTCCTGTACTCTATGCCCTAGCTAATGAAGGCAATTATGTCTTCTTCACCACCCTATCTACCTGCATGCCACCTTCAGGGATCTTTGGACTTGTGCACATTGGTCCCTTTGTTCTTCAGTACCTCCTAGGACCCTACCATTCATGATAGATCTCCCAAAACACATCACCTCACAGTTTTCTGGATTAAATTCCATCTGCTATTGCCGTGCCCAATTTTCCAGCTGATGAATATCATTCTATAGCCTATGACTACCATCCTCACTATCAACAATGGATCTTTTGCAAAACATACTTCAGCCTCCTGTCACATTTGCATGTGTTAAATTGAAACTTTAAAATATCAATTCAACATTCAAATTTACAATAATATCCCACCAATACATTTTTGTCCAATAATTCTCTCACGCAGTTCGAGCCAGTACTGTATTTTCAATTCTCATTGCTTTACATATAAAGCAGCACAAAGGTCATGATCTACTGGCAACTGTAATCCCTTCCCTCCTGTATATTTATGTGACATGGTCTACCTACTACAGACATGGTAATGCACTGGAAAGATGTCATCAATGTATCCTCACAAAACCCTCACTGGCAGGATACACAAACAAACATCAATATTCACTCCCAGGCCAACATCCCCAGTACCGAGGCTCCAGGTACACTCATTTGGCAGACCAAGGACATGACGTGGTGAACACAGACTTCCCAAACAGACTTTCTACTCCGAGTTCCATCACAGAAAGTAATTACCAGGTGAACAGAGGAAAAGACTCAAGCACATTCTCAAAACCTCCTCAAGAAAATGTAACATCCTCACTGACTCATGGGAATCCCTGGCCCAAGGCTATTAGAGTGATTAAAGTTACTGGATCAGCAAGCCAGAAGCCTGCACTAACACCCAGGGACATGAATTCAAGTACCACCATGGCAGCTATGGATCTTAAATTCAATTAATAATCTGGAATTTATAATATGAATCCCATCTTAGTATTGATTACCACCAAGTAGCTGTTCAAGGGAGGAAATCAGCCATTCTTACCCAGTCTGGCCCTGATAAGACTTGAGGTCAATGGACAATAGACACCAAGGGAAAACATTCTAATAGTCAAAGTCATACTTTGCACAAAGGAAAATGGCCATCAATGAGCTTCAATGTTGGCTTCACTGTCCTACCACTGCCTGACAGAGCTTCCTCTATGGCTACCAATTGCATCAGTTGTATGGGTCCCTTTAAGAGTTGGACCTCAATTTCACAGCTATGTGGCTGAGTCCAAACAGCTGCACAAAATTCAAGCAAATAAGAAAGCAATGTTGAAAAAAATGGTCCTGCACTTTTGCACCAGGAAAAGGTTCAACTATTCCAAGTATTGGCCAACATTTTAAAAGTTTCAATTTAACACCTTTTAAAGTGCAATGCTGCTTTAAAATGTTGTCTAAGGATCAGTGCTGTTTGGAAATCAATTTTCATGCCCCGATCCTCAACTGAAAAATCAGATATTGGATAAATTAATGCCTTTGCTGCATGTAATCTTTTCATTTCATTTCAATCCTGCTTTATTATTGATCAAGAAGATAGGAATAGAGATTTAAAAAAGCATCATTCCACCTATCTAGTTTACCCCATTGCTGGTTTCATTTCAGGATCCGATCCAGTCATTTACAGTTTATTCCTTTCTCCTACCATTAGATCTGGCAGATTTGTGTAAACTTAAGCATGTTAGGAAACTTTATCGTGCTATTTCTTTATTTCATAATTCAAGTCAATGAAATTTCTCTCTTCTCTTTATTCTTTTAGGCAGAATCATTCAAACCACTCAGATGATACCTCCTTGCTTAGATCTGACCATAAGTGAGGCTTTCTTAGAAAGTTAGGCGTAGGCAATATTGGAGAGAAGAAGGCATTCTGAAGGCTAGGTAATGAGTCATAAACAGCATCCAAAGCTAAAGTAACTGAACAGGTTGGGAGTGTGTTTGCTCATATAATGAAAAGTGCACATCTTGAAATTCTCTGCTCAGTCAAAGGCCAAATGTTCAATTCAGAGATTTTGGGAGGTTAAGTGTTTCAATGAAGTGGGTGGCCCTGTTTGTTGCTTTTACCTCAGGTCTCCAATATGTAATGATCTAGACACTACCAAATTCCACACAATACACACCTTTAGAAAGTTGACTGCAGAGATGGCTGACGGTGTCCAGTTGCTTGAAGTTTCATCATCTCCATTTCTTGCATTAGGAAAGGTTAAGGTTTGGACCACCTTCTTTGTACAGTATTACTTTTGTATCATAGTGTTCAATGTGGCAATAGTAATTTGCCATGGTCATGGATTAGCACAAAATCTCTTATGTCTTTGGTCCATCCGACAATAGATTTGTCTCCACTCCGTGCTGTACCCCAATGCCTCAATGGTAGCATTCTTTCACATGGGGTCAGAAGGTTGTATGGTTTAGTCCTTTTGCAAAGACTTACGCACAAAATCCAGGCTGACTTTTCAATGCAATGCTGAATGAATGCTGCACTGTATCTTTTAAGTTGAGACATTGAACCAAAATCTTGTCTTCCTTCTGAGATACTTGTAAAAGGATCTGTAGCACCTTTTACAAGAAAAGTAGGTGAGCTTTCCCTGCCTGGGTAATACCGTGGACTTTTCCTGTAGGCTGAAGGGCATAAATGGCAGGCAACAATAATAATAAATCGGCAAAACTATTTTTCACTATTGCCAGAGTTGATTGAGAAGGAAACTGGTGTCATTGTGTGAAAGGACCTCCATCAGTCAGCTCATGCTGGTACGCCAATGACCAACTGACCATCCCCATCCCATAACTTCCCTAAATAGGCTGAAATCTGATTGATTCGGTTATCATTGGAATTGTTCTTCTATGACTGGTATCTGTTTAAGTCGTTACGAATAGCCCCCCCTGTCCAAATTATTGATATCATTGAGCAAGAGTTCATTTGGAAAATGCAAATGAATGGTTGAATTCAATCGATCCAGTTACAGCAGACAGACGCTCAAAGGAGATCCAGACTTGGCTCTAAATGAATACCCCTTTGTTTCCACACAACTTCCAGATGAGACTACGTAAAGAACTGATAAAGGAAAGGATAATTAGTGACAAAAGCAAACACCCAAATTGTGGAGAGTTTAAACTAGTCTTGACGTTCTGTTGACTCTTTACAGCCTGACAATGTGCAGATTACATTGTGTGAAACCTATTTTCATTTTCACAATGGTCTATTGTTTTACATGGAAATGTTTCTCAAGCCAAATTGTTCATTAAATCTAAGTGCTCATCATCTGACAGTTTGTTATGTTTCAGTTGCTTGGAGCCTTAGTCAGGCCCTGACTGAAAATCTGCATTTACTTTTGGGCACTACACCTCAAAGGATACATTGGTGTCAAGTGGGTTCCAGTTCAGATGAACCAAAATGAGACCTGGGCATAAAGGATTAAACTACAAGGATGGGTTGTATAAGCTTGACTTGTATTTTCTTTCTCTCTCTTTTGTATGACTTTCTACTGCTATTGTAGACCAACAACTTTTTTTTAGATGTTGAAGCCAGATAATTGCATCTGGAGTAGCAGAGTGTATCACTGTTCATGACTGCACCATAGTCTGCTCCTTATTGTCAAATTCACATATTGGAGAAGTTCTTAATTTCCACGATTTGAGTAGATGTGATTTAGAGGTGACTACAATCTATGCAGAAGATCAAAGCCATGGATCCTCTACGTTGATCTTTCACTGTGTTTTTTTTTGTTAGCTTTTGTGAGTTGGTTTTCCAGTCTTCATTGGGGTTGAATTTGTATTTCAAGAGATTGAGTGTGCATGAATCCAGAAGTATTACAAAACATGGCCTGAGTCATCAATGAGGTCCTGGTGAGTGGGGAGGTTTTTAGTATCTGCAACTCACTGAATTTCAAAGGATTGTGGCATCTGGCACGTGGATGGAGGAGCAATGTTTGCCATTTGGGTGGGGTCTTCTGGCGATGCAACAGATTATGGCAGTTGTGGCTGTACCTGGCCCATGTTGCAGAGAATGAATCGTCAGTTTGTTTTGGACTTCTTTATGACTGTAACCATTATAAGGAATTTTGATGTGACTGCACCTTACTCCATCCCTGGGTAATCCATCCTTCCTTGTACTTGTCAACCTGCTTGCATTTGGCACATTTGATTTCCAGTATCTCTCTATCATTGTCCAGCTGCACAGTCCTGTCAGATGCAGCTGGAAAGTCATCGATTTCATCATTTCTCCTATTTATCTGAAAAGCCAGAAGTTCATCTTGAGTAACGGCACTAAAATGGGTTTACCAAGCTGACTGCAATATTCATTGGAAGTGAGCATTGCTTGGGGACTGTAACAGGTGGCCACTGATAGCATCCATTTAGTACTACTGGCAAAGATCTGGTTCAAGCCTGCAGTGTCTCAGAATTGTCACTGATTGTTAATGTGTCATGGCAGATTTTATCTCACACCGGATTTCAGAGAAACAGCAATGAAAATAAACTTTTGCACACAAAGGAGTAGATTGAGACCATTGTAATGTTAAGTGACTTAGCTCAGCAAGGTAGTAACAGCCAATCACTTTACTAATCTATAGGAAGTGAGCATTAAGTGACTCCAATGAAGATCCAATAATCCAGCACTGTTTGGAATTTGATGGTGTGGAATGGCAGATTTTTCACACTACTGGATATTACTTCTGTCAACACACCAACACACTCTTAGAACAGCACAGCACAGGAACAGGCCCTTCAGCCCACAATGTCTCTGCTGAACACAATGCTGAATTAAACTAAATCTCTTCTGCCTGCACATGATCTATGTCCCTCCATTCCCTGCACATTCATGTGTCTATCTAAAAGCCTCTTAAATACCACTATCGTATCTGCTTCCACCACTACCCATGGCAGCCCATTCCAGGCACCCACCACTCTCAATGTAAAAAATTTTCCCTGCACATCTCTTTTAAACTTTCCGCCTCTCACCTTGAATGCATGTCCTCTGGTATTTGATTCAATTCACTTCTTTTTAGATGTTACACAGTTGCAAAATAAATCTAGCCCTGGTGAGTTTAAAAGAAGAGTGGGAACAGGGTCCTAGTGAGCCTAAAGAGAGTGTGGGAAACAGAACCAGGTGTGGAAATTGCCAACCATTGAGATTTCCATGCAATAGGAAAACAGGTTATCAGAGTTTTACTGTACGCACCTGAGCAAATTCAGGCAGACCCTGGATGCCTGCTGGTACTCCCACAGCTCCAGAGTATCTTGTACTACTGCAGTAGAATGATGCAGGGTAGATCCAGGGCAATGGAGCCCTAAACTTTCTTTATGGAGCCTGAAACAGCATTTAATTGATCGCAGTCATGATAAATTCACTCTGCACTTCCTCTGGCCACTTTGCAGGACTTTAAATCACCCAAGGCTTCAAGACATTTCCATTATCAATGCAATTTACTCCAGGGTTTGTCATCTAATTTATTGGATTAAATCATCGATTAAAGGAAGCAGAACTGAATAGAACTACGTGACATAGTTACAGATATTCAAATCATATGACATTGCCTCTCCACTTATTGTAGCTGACAGGATGATTTCTATTTTTATGTTGATTTAGACGTGATAACCTCTACCTTTGGTCAAAGCTTTGCTTAATCTGTTTTAAGGGCTGGTGAATTTTCTAAAACTGGGACCATATGCTAACATTAATGATTGGCTGTAAAACCCAATGCTGTGAAAGATGCTGTATATAAATGCAATTTTCTTTCTTTATTTGGAGGCACAAAGAATATTTTGCATTTCCCAGTAAATGTTTTTTGAGCATTACCATCTGTTTGCATCCTTTTATTTTCTACTGAAGTGCTGCAGCATCCTGTGCTTGTATGTGACAAAATTATCTCATCTTGCTTCAAATTTGAGAACCAGAAGTGGATTAACCAGCCACCCACTCCTCTCTCCACCTACCACCTGGGCAAATCTGTTCTAATCCAGCTATGACGTAGGCATTTCCCCAGTAGTGTGGAAAATAGCTCAGGCATGGCTCCTACAAGAAAGAGCAGAATGAATCTAACCTACAGGGCCTCCTCAGGTTATGAACACCCGATTTATGGACACCCTGTACATACGAACGAGTGTCTGAGAGGCCAGCAGGATGAATGGGGATGGATTTGCCAGCTGCTATAGGGCTGCAGGCATCTTCTCCCATGTTCTGTGTCTCTTCTTTCCCTAGCACCACCCCCCGCCAATCCGCACCAATCAGGAGCTGGGTTGAATCAAACAGAGCTGGGAGCACTGAGCAGACTCACCCACTCACTGAGTCAATGAGGCCGGCTTCCCGTGCCTGCTCACTCTCCCGTCCCAGCTGTTTCTACGATCCTCTCCCCCACACTGTTTCTCTTCATTTCTAACTTACGAACAGTTCTTGGGGATGGAACCTGTCATAACTTGGGGACTGCCTGTATTATGCCCTCTCCAAACATCAGAAGAATATTGGAAGGTGATAAAAATAGGAGCATCTGCAGCAACAGTCAAGAAACTAGATACTATCCAGTTTGATTGGAATCCCTGCCACTAGACTCACTGTCCATTTCCTCCATCAGTGTTGTACCATCAGCATATACCACCTACAAAACATATGCCGCTGCAACTCACCAAACTCACTTCAGTAAGGAAGAGGAGAAAACAGGGCCTTGGGACTCCTCACAAGTAATCTTCAAACAAAATGAATATGGTGCATTTTTGGACAGGTGTGCCCACATTCACATTGTAACGTTAGGATGCATGTGTGGCAAAGCTGGCAAATTTAATTCCTGCCCACACCCCTGTAGATTGCAGTCCCATAAATCCCTTCAAAACTCTTGGGAAAGGCTGCTGCAACAATTAATGTGGCCTTGTGCAACATAATTCTGTCTTGTTATAAAAATATCACCCTTTAAATTCTTGTCATCCTCTCTTTAGTGGGCTTTCTCTTTTGGGACAAGAATCAATGGGTGCCACCTGGCTACTGATGCCTTACCCAAGGTTGTCATCCTGCAGAGTAAACCTAAACCATGAGCAATGGCAGGCTGTTGAACCATGTGCGGCATCAGACCCAACTCACATCTTGTTCTTAGCCAATGTCCGGTTACGCAATTCCTCCAGGAATCACTGGATATTGAACTTCTGACATATTTTCCTCTTTCCTAAACATTAGTGTTTGAAGCCAATTTAATTTCACCCCACTATCCGATTCCAAGCACCATCCTAGCAAAAATGACTTAAAGTCTATGTGGAATAGAGATTAAACTGTATCTGATAGTCAAATGTTGGCTATGAGTGATAAAACTAGACCATCAAAAGACATCATTTCAGCTTGTCACAAGAATTGACCTTTAGGAGCACATTTTGCCAAGCACAAATATATTTTGAAACACAGCTGCAGAATTCTGAGAGGTGTTGAAATTGAAGAGTTAGAGATGACTAAAGTATTTGAATGGAGTATATAGATTAAAAACTATTTCCTCTGCTGGAGAATCACTGTCAAGAGAGTAATCATTACTAGAGCTTTCAAAGAATTAAGAAGTCCTTTATATAAAGGGTGTTGCAAATCCAACTTCAGAAAAAAGTTGTTGAGACTGAGTCAGTTGAAAATTTCAAAACTGTGATTCATGGATTTTTGTTCTGCTAGGGCATTATAGGATATGCAGCTATGAAGGGTAAGGTGGGGTTTAACACAGGTCAGCCCTGAATGGCAGAAAGGCTTGGTGATGCTTTGTTCCCAGAACAGTGAACCCTTCGTTATGCTTTCAGTCAGTTTTTCTCTGACACCGTGACAAGGCTCCTTGTTACCTCTCCTGATGAGTGGAGCCTTGAGTGACAGGAGTACAAACTGATGAAAGGGGTCCTCACTTCTCCAATGAAATGTAGTGCTGTGCTAGGTACAGTTGGCACACCAGTGTGTAGTCAATGGCACTTAGCTGCTGTATTCAGCATCTCAGTCTGTCCCTCAGGCAACAAAAGATATGGTGCATTAAGAAGAAAAGAAACTCAACCCAGGGCCTCTTTATTCTAAAGTTTCTTGTTGTACAAGGTTTAACATGACTATAGAGTCCAGCTGCTAGGCAGTTATGATAAGGAAAAAGCGTCTCACACATATTTGACCCTGATCGTTACTGGGAGTGCAGAGACTTTGAGAGGTTGTTCCCAAGTATTAACAGACTCGGGACCTTCCATTGAAGGATCCTTCATTCAACAAATGCAGGGGCTGAGCATGTAGTGTATGAAACGTGGCCAGTTCAATTGAGTGCAGATGTGAGCTATGCTGCTCTTGTGCACAGTGCAAGTTAATGCAATGGGGAAGCAGCAATAGCATCTTGCATTTATAGAACAGCTTTAGGGTGTAAAACCACTTGCAAGGTATTTCATGTGTATACTAAAATATCAAATCACATAAGTACAGATAGCTAACATTTAGTCAAGGAAGTCTTCTCTTTCACAGCAGTTCTTTGGGATCAAGGGTGACTTGTTTCTATGGAAGAACCTATTAACAAGAGGGTGGGGGACACTGCATACCGGCTACCAATGGGTATGACAGAGTGAGATCCTGGTCCAATGGCAAGGAGTGTTCTCAATTAGTTGTAAAGTGCTTTAAGATGTCATGAGATCTTGAAAGGCACTACATAAATGAAACAATAATAGAAAGTGCAGTAAACACTTAGTAGGTCAAGTAACAGCTGTAGAAACAGAGTTAATGTTTCAGGTCAAAGACTCTTCATCAAACAGTCAACATAAATGAAAGACTTTCCATCCTACTGGATTGGATACCCCACCAGTTATCCCTCTCTATTCACTCATTCTAGAGCAATAGTGGCTGTAATCTTGCATTTATAGATCGGCCAGGGTACTGAGATAACTGCAGTATAACTTCATCCTTTATTACCTTAATACATCTGGAGGATCCAGTTTTGTGGTGAAGCTGAAGCTAACCAGTACTGATTGAACCCGTGCTTGCACCTCTTAAAGGGGAGATGCATCAGGCCAGTTGCAATGCGATGTAAACATTAACAAGTTGAAACCCTTTATATTTTACTTAACTTGTGACTTTGTCCCAGTGTGTCGCCTCATTGTCTCTCATTTAGTCCTTTTCCTGCCCCTTCTTGTTGCACCTCCTCCGCTTCTCCATCCCCTGCCCTCCTGTTTTCCCTTCAGTTCACAGCCTGGAATACACAAGAACATAGGATCAGGAATAGGCCATCAGGCCCTTCATGTCAGGGAATGACTGCAGTGATTCCCATTGTTTATCGCTCGCATGGATCGAAAACCACAGGGAGCTTCCTGTCGCATACACTGGTCAGCTGAAGCTTCATTAGCAGCAGCGCAAAATCAGAGAATTTAGCCACACATATATTCCCACGTTAAAACTGCAGACAAGAAATCACATCCTGAAAAGTCTCTGGGAATGTCCAACACATCGCAACTCTCGAAGGGTACACAAAAATTATAAAAAGAGTTGTTCATTTCATAGCGAAGTTGTTAATGTTTTAAAATAAATCGCTCAATAGTTCCCAATCATTTTTTACAGTGTAGTTACATAGGGATCACACTTATGAAGGTTATTTCCTTCACTCTGCATTAATTTTCACAGTGAATATGGATAGACTAAAGCCCACACAAAGTGTGAATGAATCATTCATCTGTTCATTGTATAATGCTTGAATCTTAAAATAGGTTCACATAAACCTGCTAAAAAAAAGCAAGACAAATTCTTATATAATGTCTTTCATGAACTCTAGATCTCCCCAGTACTTTACAGCTAAAGAAATACCTTTGAAGTAAAAACAGAAAATGCAGGAGAGTCTCAGTGGGTCAGCAGCATCTGTGGAGAGTGAAACAGAGTTAGTGTTTCAGGCTGATGACCCTTCATCAGAAGGCAATAACAAGGGTGATTAATGAAAGTAACATACTTGATTTGATCTGCAAGGTTTTAGACAAAGTCTGATGAATCAAGCTAGTCAGAATGTTAAAACACATGGGATCCAACTCCAGTTGATCCTTTGTGATTACCAAAAGAATGACATATATATTTCACAATTTTACCTGTTTTTTTTGCATTTTACTTTAAACAAAACATGAAAGCTGAATTCTATATTGGTTCAGTGGCAATAAGTAAATAGAAATAGTCAACAATGCTTTAGTGATTGGAAAATTGTTGGCAATGGCGTTTCCAACAGCTCATTACTGAGTCCCTTACTTTTCACCAAGTTTGGCACATGGCACCTCTTCGAGGGCCTCTACTGAAGGGCCTCTAGTATTCTGCCATGTGGCAGGACCATTCCCCACTGTGGTGGAGATCACAGGGGAAGTGAACTGGAACAAGGATTGTACAATCTAGTGGGAGAGGGGAGGGGAGGTTCGATGCACAAAGAGAGCAAAGCACAGGCAAACGATGTGTTTGACTAGATTGAGTTTCTTTAACAGATGTTCCCCAGGAGTTCCAAGAGATAACTGAGAACGTTATTGAGCAGATGGTTGAAAGGGTTTGGGTAGATAGTGATGGACTGCTGAGGACATTGGCAGTGAATGGGACATGTTGTAGGAAGTTGGATACCTCAGCCAAGATAGGATGGAGTCCTTTAACAAACAATGCAGCATACCTCCAGCCTCCTGATAAAACCTGTTTTAGTTTTCTCACAAGCCATAGATGCACAGTAGAAATTCATGCTGGAGGTGTAAAATGCCATCTGATGTCACACTGCCTGCTCAGCAGCTCAATGCATGAGTGTTTCATCTGCGTGAGAGCACCAGCAACAGATCTGGCTGGTAGATACCAGCTCTGACCTCAAAACGGCCCACTAAATCAAGAGTTGGGCACCCTTCAAGTTCATCAATGACTTAAGTTTAAGATAACACAAAAATTGTGATTGTTGCTGAAGAAAGTTTTGGACTGTGGGGAAATATCACTGGACTGGTCAGCTGGATTGAAAAATGCCAAAGGAATTCAGTCCTGAGAAGTATATGGTAGTGCATTTGGAAGGGGTAAAGAAGGCAAGAGAATTCCCTGCAAATGGTAGGACACTGAACAATTGGGGGAACAAAGAGACCTGGAGTACATGTTCGCTTTGGGGAAGGGTAGTTTCTTTAGAACAAAAGAGACTGAGGGAGATTTATTTGGACATGGATTTTTGAGAATTCAAGATCTACTGAATTGCAAAGAGGTCCATAATTGTGAGGTATAGATTTAATATGATTGCTGGAAGGATGGAGTGAAGGAAGTTGAAGGGAGTTTTTGTTTTCCATTCAGAATGGGGTGGGTGTTAGAAATTTAATGTCTCAAAGGTAATAGAAGCAAAGTGCTCAGGCAGAGGTAGGTGGGTTTGATGGTTGCACCTTTGTTGAATACAGGATGGTTGCTGTTTGTGGGGTTTTGGTAGTTTTGGGTGAGAACACTGTGGGAGTGGGTCAGAGCAAGAGGTCAGTGATTGTCTGGCTCAATGATTGTCAGGGTTTCTAATTGCCAAGCAGCCAGTCAATGGTTGCCACAGGTTTGGCAGCTGCAGAGGAAGAGAGGAGGGTGATGGCACGGAGTGGGAGTTGGTCACTTCCATGCATTCAGTGATTGTGCTGGGGTTGGCAATCATGGAAGACGAGTCAGCGACCATGGTGGAAGTAATGGTAGGAGATTGAGATTTGGTGAAGGTGGCAGGTTGCGAGGTAGTTGGTAATCACGAGGTTGGAATGCCCAATGGCTTTGTGATTGCAGGGGCAGGAGAAGGGGTAGAGAGGGGTTGGTTGGTTGGTTATTATGGGTTAACTTCACAGATTATGGGATTCAGAACTGTACAATAGGAGATCATATGTTTACTTCAATGATTGCAAGAGGTTCCAATTACTTGAAGTGAGAACATTAGTTTTAAATCTGAGACACCCAGCCTTATTAAACTATTTTTAAATATTTAAATTAGGAACACATCTCCTGGGAGTAAGTTGGTTACTTTTCTCTGTTGCACTCCATTAAAACCATAAGTTGGCAGATAGGTGTTGAATAGTTGTGTAACATATTTGCCACATGTAATATTGGGTATGTACCCCTTTGAGGACTGTAACATGTGACAAAATGCACTCTTGCGTATATTGCAATGATATTTGGAAAGATGTTTTCAGAAAGTCTCTTTCTGTGAAGCAGTTTCCTGTTTTTTTGTATAGTGGACACACAGCAGAGAAAGAACTTCTCTCTAAGTTCTTTTGTATAAGGCACTTAAAAACACCTTTAACAACTTCAATTTTAAAATTTAAAACTTAAATTTAATAACTTTAACTTTCTTCCTATCTTCCAGTAGCTTAGAGAGTGATACTGACATATGGTTTCAGAAGTGTTGGTTAATGAACCTAGGAAGTTTGGACTTCATATCTGAAACTTAATATATTTGTGACTGAGACATAGCAAACTTTGTGATTCATGTGAGATAAATAAAGATGCCTGAGCTGCTGGTTTTCCAAGCAAGTAACCTGTTGAAAGAAAACTTTACACTGTATATTGAGTTACACTGAATAAACCAGAACAGATGAAGGTGAAGACGTTATTCTATCTCATTGGATCTAAGAGCAAGGAATTGCATCATACAATAAAGCCCTCAAATAAGACCACAGGGAATGAATTAGATGCACTACAAATACATTGCAATCCACTAAGAAATGAAATAATTGAATACTACCAGTTCTTTGTTTGCAGTCAGGAGCAGCAAGAATCCTTTTATACTTTCTTAGCAGAACTAAAACTGGCAACAGATAATTGCAGTTTTGCAGATTGGCGGGACTCCCTTATTGGAGATCAGTTTGTTGTGAATACAGGAGGCCAACCTGAGGGAACACCTATCATGCGAGCTAGGGTTATCTTTAGAAAAGTGCAGACAGATATGCAAAGCTGGTTGGTGATAGGACAATCAGTAATATTTCAACTTGACTTCAGAGCAACATGTGTTGTCTTCTCAAAGCAAACCATCAACCTCATGACAGTGCAATTGAAACCAATAAACCATGGGCTGTGAATGTACAAGACTATACGGTAACCAGAAGATAAATGCTCTCTGAATGCATGATGATTATCTGTTATACATTATCGGGAAAAAAATGGTGGAAGTTGATTCAATAATGTCTTTCAAAAAGGAACTGGAGATATACTTGACAACAATGAATTATGATGTCTATCTCATCTTTATTAAAGCCGTATATTGGTGGTTTGATGGTGGTTGGGGGTTCATAGTTGGGTTTGAAATTTTCCATATTTTACCACTACTCCCAATCCAAACGCACTCCTTTTTTGGTTTAAAATTACCTCCATGTATGTGTTTCCTATTAGGTTTATCTGTCCATTCAATAAAACTGTGTAAGTACATTCCCAGATCTCCCACTGACTTGATCCTATGTGCAATAGAGCATATGTGGCTTTATCAAGCATAGTGCTCAGTCATCACAGAACTGACAAAGCAAAGCAAAAAAAAAACAAGAGTTTGCTTGACTTGCATCTGGTTCAATTGGAAAGTTTTGCTTAACAATCAGATTTCATAGTGTGGAGCCACTTTCATTTCTCACAGTGATTTGAATACACTGTGTGGGTGTCATCTGATATATTGTGTGAAGATCTGTTCATTCCGGCTCTATCTAATTGTATCCACAGCCATACTTTAAACTATAATGACTGTCAGAGAGGAGCAAGCTATTCTGAGCGCTTACTGAGTGGAATGAAAGAGACAAACACTCAAATAACTGTTGCTAGCTAATCAATCAGAAATATTATGTTTGGTACAGTTTATTTATGTACAGTTACTAGTACAATTTGACTAATCTATTTATCTCCAAAAACATACCTTAAAAGTCACCCAGATTTTCCAAAAAAGTGATTAGAAATTAGAACTTGTAACTACGGGTTGAAGTGAATAGTATAAAAGCATTTAAGAGGTAGATGGATAGATACACAAGGGAGAAAGGAATGGAGGTACGTATATGCTGTAAGGGTCAGCGATTGCTTTTATGAAGTACTTGTTATGGTATAAACAAATTGGCTGTGAATTATTAGTAGCTTAGTGGCTTTCAGTTCTTCTTGTTTGTTTCCACTGCATTTTCAGTTAATTCTCCACCATTCTACTGATTCCATTCGTTACACCCACATGATAAATATCAGTCATTGGTCCTCACTGCAGTTCGTACGGTCAGTTCAATTATTTATCACTGAAGCTTTGCAATGTACCCTGTTCATAGAATCATAGGAGATCACCCTATCTGTGACGGAGCTATTTTTAAGGCAGTATATTACAGATCATAATAACCCACTGTGTTAAAAAGAGTTTTCAGCACACCCTATTGATACATTCACCAACTATCAAAAATCTATGGTTATTAGCCTTCCTATCAGTATATAAAGAGTCAAAGATTTATACAGCACAGAGATGGGCCCTTCAGCCCACCACGTCCATGCTGACCTTTTTACCCATCTACACTTAATCCCACTTGCCCACATTAGGACTGTATCCTTCTATGCCTTGCCTACTTAAATGTCTGTCTAAATGGCTCTTAAGCATGGTAATTGTATCTGATTCCATTACCTCCTCTGGTTGCATGTTCCAGATATCAACTTACTCCTCAGATCCCCTTTAAAATTCCTTCCTCTCACCTTAAACCGATGCCTTCTTGTTTTTGATACCCATTATCCATTATAAGTCCGAATATCTCTAAACTTCCAGTAACACTCTGTATTCTAAGAAGAAAAATCCACAGACTACGTCCTGGTGGTCACAAGAATTGGGAGGGAACAACTCCACAGATGGGAACCTGCTGGTAACTGGCTGTAAAAACACTTCCGCTTTAATCAATGAGTATTTGGGTTGCACGTCACAGAGGAGAAGAGAGGCTGAAAACCAGGCCCCATTGGCACAGGAAGGAGAGGGAGAAGTGCTCCGTCCAGGAATTCTTATCCTCCACAAATTCTCAGGGAGCACAAGTTGTACAGGTAGATGACTGAGGAGCAACGTGTCTGGAGGCTAAGCTTCTCTGAGGAAGTAGTTATAGAGATCTGCCATCTTTTACAGTCCATGCCTGGGCCCTCTATGGCAGTAAAGGCCACAGTTACCCTCAAGCTAGCCTCCATCTCATTCCAGGCAGCTGTGGAAGGAATCAGCCACACCTCCAGCATACTACAGCTTCAGGTAGACGGAAGAGACTTTCAACTCAAAGACTGGACAATTCATCTCCTGTTCTTTGGGTAGGGAACAGCAGCCAGAATGAGTACATTGATTTCCCAGGATAGTGGGCTTTCTTGGGATGCAATGGTGATTAACTGTACACTTCAATGCCTCCATGCAATAACACTTACACCTTTTACAATCTGTGAAAGGTTTCACACCCTTAATGTTTAAATAGTCTACAATTAATGCCATGGTGGTCAATCTTATTCACCAGGGAGCTTGCAGGACTCTCTGAGGCTTTGCTATCCAGCTGTGCCTGTTGTTTACCTGCTTCCATGTTTGACCAATGGGCAGCTCTTGGGCTGAGCTTCAACCCTTAGCCACCTGACTCCTGATTTTAGTCAGGGCTCCAACAATCAGAGTGAAGAACTCCTGCAAAGAGTTGTATGGCCTATCTGAAATATGTTGAGGCCACCATTGAAGCCAAGAAGCAGCAATATTAGAGGCTTGACCAGTCTAGACCTTCCCAAATACACCCAAGGCAGATCCTTTCACTTCACCGATCCTTGCAGTGTTCTTCCCGATCTCTTTATTATGCAGAGTCAGCCTTTGCTTACGCTAGGAGGTACAGCAGAAAGAGGTGGAGGAAGAGGAGGAGGAGGAGGAGGAGTGGGAGAATCAAGGGAGGACGTGACAATGAGAGGCCCATTCTGGTCAACCCCCTTTGCTTTTGATATGGAAACTCAGCACAATCAGCAGCTCAGAACAGGAGGCAGTCAGTGTCTGTAAGCAGCAAGACTTAGAGAATATTCATGCTTGGATTGGTAAGTGGTAAGTAACATATGCACCTTACAGCGTCAGGCAATGACGTTTTCCAACAAGAGGATGCCTCATCACTTCCCTTGATACTTGGCAGCATTAACATCACCGAATTTCCCACTAACAACATCCTATGACTAACCACTTATCAGAAGCTTACTTGTTGAGGCTGCAAGAACACATCAGAGGCTGGGTATTCTGAAACGTGAGACTCACCTCTTGGTTCCCCCAAGCCTTCTCTTTATTTACAAGTTATAGTGCAAAAGCAAAATGAAACGTCCCTCATTTGCCCAAATGAATGCACTTAAAACAACACTGGGGAGTCTGAGATACTTAGGAGAAAGCAGCCAGTTTGATTGACACTGCAGTCAGCCAACACAGTCTACCACTGGCAGACAGTGGCTACAGTAAAAACAATGTACAAAATACACTGAAGCAACTTGGCAAGGCTTTTTTGACAGCACCTGGAATACCTCCAGGAAGAATATGGGCAGCATCTGAGTTCATGCTGTCTTGGAATGATTTTACAGTGTCTCCTTTGTTACTGGGCCAAAAGCCAAACCACCCCCCCCTCCCCCCCACCCCTAGTTCACAGCACAATGGGAGTGCCATTACCACAAGTACCACAGTGGATCAGAAAGATGGTGCTTTACCATATTCCCAAGGGTGATATTAGGGATAATCATGAAATGCTGACCTAATCCGTCAAATGCACGTAAACATCAACTAATCACCCTCCTGTATATCCTTAGTGACATCTCTCCTGTGCCCTTAACTGTCTTACTGCTCCTACGCACTGCTCCTACAGTGGCTCAAACAGAGTTAATGGATGACTGCTTATATGCAGTAGAGGAAGCTGCGAATGGACATGATGGTGGCCTCAGGAGGGTGGTCCAGCTTCAGAATGCATTGTCTTATCATGAATGGCAGCTCTGACGAAAACATCTCTGACCTGAAAAGTTAACTATTTCTCTTCTCACTGCCTGACAGGGTTACAACAGGATATAGATCAACTGGGAAAGTGGGAAAAGTAATGGCAGATGGAATTTAACTCAGACAGGTGTGAAGTGATCCATTTTGGGAAGTTAAACCAGGGCAGGACATACACAGTGAACAGCATCACTGTGTGGTAGAATAGAGAGTCTTAAGGATACAAGTACATAGGTCTCTGAAACAGGTAGGCAAGATGGTGAAGAAGGCATATGGCATACTTCCTTTCATTGATTGGGCCACGGAGTATAAGAATTGGGGTATCATGTTACAGGTGTACAAGATGTTGGTGAGACTGTACTTGGAATACTATGTGCATTTCTGGTTGCCATGATATAGGAAGGATGTGATTAAGCTAGAGAGGGTGCAGAAAAGGATGTTACCAGGACTGGAGGGCTTGAGTTATAAGGAGAGCCTGGATAGGCTGGGACTGTTTTCCCAGGACTTGATAGAAGTTTATAAAATCATGAGGTCTTTTTCCCAGGATAGAGGAATGTAATACTAGAGGGCATAGGTTTAAAGTGAGAGGGGAAAGATTACAAGGTGATCTGAGGAGCACGTTTTTCCACACAGAGAGTGGTGGGTATATGGAATGAGCTGCCAAAGGAGGTGGTAGAGACGGGTACAATTACAACATTTAAAATACAGGTACATGGATTGGAAAGGTTTCAAGGGATATGGGTCAAACACAGGCAAATGGGACTAGCTCAGGTAGGTAACTTGATTGGCATGGACGAGTTGGGCCGAAGGATCTGTTTCCATGCCGTATAACTCTATGACACACTGAGTGCTTCCACCCTTTTCTATTTATATTTCAGATTTCCAGCATCTGCCTTTGTTTGATGTTTGAATGACAGCAGTCTGGGCTAACCGGGAAAAGGTTTCCAATGACAGCCTTGATGGTGTAGCCAATTTGTGCTTAGCCTAACCACTGCAACTCCCTCAGAATAGAACCTGTGCAATGGCAATAAATTTTTGTGGGATGGATTGCTGGAGTGATACGACCCCAAAGCCTCCTTGTTCACTGGTTTCCAGAGCCAAAATGGTTGAGTCTTGAGATTGCCTGCCAGAAGTGAGAGCTTCCACTGCATTACACATATATATTGGGTGACGTCTGTCTGTGCTGCAATAGAGGCTGAAGCCTTGGCCAATGGATGCTGCAAGATGATTGGCTCCAGAAGTGTTGGAGCTAGCCCATTTCCATGATGCAAGGATAGACTCCATGCTCTGTACAAATCCTGTGTAAGTAGGAACTGGCCTGCTGCATGCTCCTTGACAGTTCATGCAGACTTTCAGTCAGACCTGTCAACGACCCAAGGTCCTTAATGGGCCTGTTCATTAACCTTTTGTAAGCTGTCCCCTTGAAGTCATGATCTTTGTCCACTGGAGCTGAATTTATGTGTGTTCCTCATCCTTCAGGACATCAGGGTACCCACTTCTCTGGCTAGAAGCCACTCATATCCAGTGACTCACCATTTGCAGATTCTGCATCTAAACTACCCTTTACAGTTTGTGGAGTAAGTGTATGGGCAGCACAGTAGCACAGCTGGTACTCCACCACCTCACAGCTCCAGCCTGGGGTCAATCCCATTCGCCATTGCTGTCTGTGTGAAATTTGCATGTTCTCCCTGTGATCGTTTCCTTTCGTGCTCTAGTTTCTGTCCACATTCCAAAGATGTCCAGGTTGGTGGGTTAATTGGTCGATGTAAATTGCTCCCAGAGTATAGGAGAGAGGTAAAATCTGGGGGGAGTTGATGGGAATGGAAAGAGATTAGGTTACAGAGAAAGTTTCTGGGGGAATGGGATTGCTCAATGAACTGGCATAGACTTGATGGTCAGAAAGAACTCCTGCGATGTCGTAAGGAAGAATACAAAATGAAATATGGAGCCAGAGTGAGCTGGTGGTTGCAGATTGAGAGGGTACGTTCTTTTTTGCTTTCTTGTTCCTCAGCAGTTCAGAGTTCTTGGCTGTCTGAAAGAGGGAAGGCACGAGGTTAGGGTGATGGTGAAAGGAAGCCAAGCGTAAGAGGTGCAGGCTCACATCAATTGCATCTTGCAAGGCAGAAGTGAAGATGGGGTGAGGGGGAAGTGGCAAGTAAGAAGACAGATTAGATATGAGCATTACCAATGTCATTAACAAGGTCTGCCACCACTGGCTAGGGATTCTGCGAGGGCTGCTTCATTAGTGGTCAGCACTCTCTTTCTCCTCCGCCACGCAGCTGATGGGCATGGTAATAACTGCTGCTACTGGCAGCAGTTATGTTCCACCTGCTTCTGCTAGAGAGATAGGAGTGTCTTAGGGGTGTGGATGATGTGACACCTACAATTGAAAAGCTGGGTGTACATACAAGCTGCTAGTTATGGGTGTGTGCTGGATAAGCACTAAGCATAGATGTGATGGGACATATCAACCTCAGGTAGGAGTTATAGTTGCTGAGATACTATTGTTAGGTAAGTGATGGGGGTGTAAAGTGCAAGGTAAATTGTTCCATTGTTTGGAAATGGGATTTGATAGTGTCTTCACTGGCCTTGATCATCCAGGTGATCCAAGGTACTTTTTATAACACTGTATCCATATCCTAGGTACTTTGCTTCTGGAGTTGACCTCACTGACAATCAGCTTCCATCTGATGGACCTGGATGGATACTTGGGTTCCTTAATGAAAAGGACATCTCTCCTCCTCTCCACCTCAATAACCAAAGTGTCCAGAGCCAAGTCTGGAACATGAGATTCCCACTTGCTATACTCCATCACAACTTTTAGAAAGGCCCCCAAATATTTGGAACAACCTACATCAGTGGTTGGAGACAATGAGTACCTCCTCTTTAAGCTGTGCAGTCAAGGCTTCAACTAGCTCCAGTTAGCACCAATGGATGTTGGCTACTCATGAAACTGCTCCCCATGCATGAGTGCTGATGCAATAACAGGGCAGTTGTTGATAGCTGGAAGCTACAATCGTAATAAAGAATGTATCCTGCATTGGCTCATACTGACACTGGTTGATTCTATTTCAAAATTCTATGCTTGCTTTCCAGTTCTCTCCAGATTTGATTCAAAAAATGTGGGGGTTTTAGTGAACTTTTGGGAGTTTTTGCAGTCATCATTGATCTATGCAGTCAGTTCTTATTGTGTACTTTCAGGCTCTGCTTCCTCTGACTTTTCATCCAGTAGAAAGTGGCAAGGATTGAAATATAGTGCTATCACAGAGCTATGCTTCGTCATGAAACCAGATACAATGAATAGCCACAGAAATACTGTTTCCCAGTCACGTTTAACATAACCTATAGATATTCCAGCTTAAAAAAACTCCTCCATGGAGTCATAGATGCAGTCATAGAATCACTTGCTGTTTCTCTACCTATAACTGCTCCCATGACCTCTGATATCCCCAAGGATTTACCCTTGGCTGCTTCTTTTTTTCCCTCATTGACACACTGGCCCTGTGCAACATCGTCAGAAAACACAGCATCAGTCCTGATACAGGGTTTCAGCCCAAAACGTCAACAATTCCTCCCCCTCTCCACAGATGCTGATCAACTCATTGAGCTTCTCCAGCAGATTGTTTGTTGCTACAACATTAGTTTCCATATGTTTGCTGATGACCCAACTCTACCCCTCCACTTTCATCAAACTGTTGGGGTGACTTGGCCAAAATCCAACACTAGACGAGCAGAAGTTACTACCAACATATATCAGAATGAATGCAACCATCAGCTTTGATCCCTGTCACCAACTCCATTCCTCAGTCCCAGTCCCTGTTTTCCCTGACAACTGTTTTACACTGGAGTGTTTACAAACTTGATGTCACACTTGACCTGGTATTGAGGTTCGGTGCATTTCTACCCCACACCCCAACCCTGTAATTACACACAGCACAATCCATGCCTCACCTACTGCTGGGTCCTTCATCCATGGCTTTGTTGACCCTAGACTTTTCATTTACAATGTACCTCCCAATGTCTCATTCTTGTTCTTAATACCTTCCAAGGGACACATCCACTCCATACCTTGGTAACCTCCTTCAGCACTGTAAAACTCCAAAGTATAGGTAAGCAAAAGAAAACCATCAAAATATGAAGGTGCTGATGATGCTTGCATAATTTTTGCCTGTTTGCGCTAAGGATCCATCTAACTGAGTTGTTTAAAGCAATAAATTAATTTGGTAGTGTAGATGCAGAGAAACTATTTCCCGTGCTGGGGAGAAGTAAGACAAGGGTGGAGGAGGGAGCTGATTTTAACATTAGAACTGGACCATGTAGGAGAGAATTAGGAATAAATTTCATCACAACTGTAGTAAAATCTGAAGCTCCTGAACGGCTCTGGATTTTGCATGTCAACACTCTCAATAAGCAACCAAGACAGGAAAAAAAAATTATGATGTTAAATGTAAAAGGTCTGAATTCCATTTTCTGTTATGAAGTGAATTCATCACCTATTCACATTTATGAATTGTGTATCTTCTTGCCACAAATGAGTACCGTCGATTACTGGAATAACAGTGATTCAGAGCTCAGCTGAAAAGTTTCACTGGTCTTTGATGCATACTGGAGAAGTTCAGTTGGAAAAGTTCAATTGCCCCTTGTCAGTTATGAAGGAGAAAACAGCTAACTACAGGCCAGCCAGCTTAATATTAGCTGTTGAATATTTACTGCAGTCTCTCGTTAGAGACGGTGACTGAGTATTTGAGAAGACATCAGCTGACTAAAGAAGAATCAGCTTGGATTTGGGAAGATAAGGCCATGTCCTTTTTCATCTCTGCCTTGGTGCTGTGTTGCTACTGGGACAACAGTGCGCTCTTGACTATATGACAAAAGGAAGGTACAAGGATGGGGTTATTTTGCTGACTGCAGCTGAAGTCAGAAGTACCTTTTTCTACCATCTGCAGCTTGTAAATGAGAGGCGGAAGAATAAAATGCAAGTGGGGTGTGAGAAAGATGACTAAATACAAGAGCACTTTTATTTGTAGTAATTTCAATTCCGGTGACTGCTATAGATGCTCCAATAATTGCCAGCACTGTCTACCAGAGCACTGAGTTGATGGGCCTGGGCTCATGACTGCAAGCTGAGGGCTATTAAGGGCTGACACCTTCTCCCATGGTTGAAGAGCTGACGGTGTGTGGAACCAGTAAGAAATGGGAATGAGTGCAACTGGAGCTGGTGGTTGGGCCTATGGTTAGATATGCAGCTGGATTTGGGGTTGGGAACGTGGTCAGGTGAACACCTGGAGCCCGGGTCGGGAACATGGTTAGTTGTGTGGTCAGAAGATGGGCCAGTCATGTAGCCAGAACCACGGACAGAAAGGACCAAATTTGCAGCCATGAGCTGGAGGCCAGAGCAGAGCTGGGAAATGAGGGGTCAGTGGGTAGGGGTCCTGTACCTGAGCCTATATCCGTGTGTGGACATTAATACCCATGCAGCAGAACCTGGTCTCCTGTTGTCTTTATCCCCCTTGTCACTGGCTCAGTGAAACCCATGTGGTAGCTGGTGTGCAATGACTAACCATGTTAGGGCAACATCTACTCCACCATATGAAGTTCAGGGCCTGGAATATCAGGACACTTATGGACAATCCCACTAGTGACAAACCGGAACGTATCTTCACTATCATCCTTATCAGCCACCTCAGAACACACAGACCTGGTAAATTGAAGTCAATGGGCATCAAAAGGAAAAACACTCCAATTGTTGGAGTCATTTTTTCCACACAGGATGATGAGTGGGGTTGTCAGAGGTCAATCATGTAGCCCCAGGACATTATGTAATGTCTTAAGCCCAACCATTATCAATACACATCAATGAACTTCTTTCCAGCGTAAGCACAGAAGTAGGAATTTTCGCTGTTGATTGTGCAGTCTTCAGTTCCATTTGCATCTCCTCAGGAAATGAAGTATTCCATGCCTGCAGGCAGCAAGACCTAGGTGATATTCAGGCAGAAGCCAATAGTTGGGAAATGTCATTCAAACATGCCAGGCAATGGCCATCTCCAACAAAATAAAGTCTAACCATTTACTCTTGATACTTAATGACATTACTATCAGAGATCTCCACCATCAATATCCTGAAAGTCACCACTGATTAGCGGTGGACCAGCCACATAATTATAGTAGCTACAATAGCAGATCACAGGCTTTGGTGAGTGACTCACCTCCTCATGCCCCAAAGCTTTTCCACCATCTACAAGGTACAAATCTGGAGTGTGATGGAACTCTTGCCTGGTTGAATGCAGCTCCAGCAACTTTCAGGAAGCTCAATGGCATCCTGGACAAAGCAGCCTCCTTGACTAGCATCCCATGAATCACCCTAAGTATTCATTCCCTCCGTTAATTGTGACTGCAGTGTGCACCACCTCCAAAATACACTTTAGTTCCTTTCCTGGGCTATTCCAACAGCACCTCCCAAAATCACAGTCTCTTATTCCAAGAAGGACAAGGGCAGCAGGCAAATGGGGATGCCACCACCTGCAGGTTCCCTCCAAGTCACACACCATTTGGACTTAAAACCTATTGCAATACTTCATCATTGCTGGTTTAAATTCTGGAACCCCCTACCCAAGAGCAGTGTGGAAGTACCTTCACCACAAGGACTGCAGCAGTTCAAGAACGTAGTTGACCATCACCTTCTCAAGGGCAGTTACGGATCGGCAAAAGATGTTCACCTTGCCAGGGGCATCCAGATCCTGGAAAATGAATTAAAAAAATAAACCAGCTTCCTGTTTGATTCCCAGCTGGAACATGGGCAACCGTAGAACTACATCTAGCCTTCGGAAAAATTATTATTTCAAAAGTTAAATCTTACCTTTCACAAGCATCCTTTATCTTTAAGCATGACTGTTTAGACCACTCAACCTGCTAAAACTGAGCCTAACTCTCCATGATTTGCCTTTTCATCCATGAACATTATCTGAACATAGAACACGAAACAGTACAGCACAGAAACAGGCCTAAATTAATTAAGTTTGGCATCATGGTCAGCCCTTCAGCTCATGGTGTCTGTGCTGAGCATGATGCCAAATTAATTTAATCCCATCTGACTGCACAAGGTCTATATCTCTCTTTCTGCCTATTCACGTGCCTCTTAAATATTGCTATTGTATTTGCTTCCATCACCTTCCCTAGCAGCAAGTTTCAGGCACCTACTGCACTCTGTGTAAAAAAAAATTGCCTCATAAATTTCCTTTAAACTTTCCCCTATCACTATAAACCTATGCCCTCTAGTATTTGATATTTCTACCCTGGGAAAAAGACTATCTTCTCCATCTATGCCTCTCATAGTTTTATTTGCTTCAATCAGGTCACCCCTCGGCCTCCAACACTCCAGAGAAAACAATCCAAGTTTGTCCAACCTTTCCTTATAGCTAAAACACTCCAATGCAGACAACATCCCAATGAACAGTTTCTGCACGCTCTCCAAGGTCTCCAGATCCTTCCTGTAATGCAGCAACCAGAACTGCACACAATGATCCAAATGTGGCCTAATCGAAGTTTTATACAACTACTATGTGTCTTCCTGTCTTTTCTACTTACTACCCCAACAGAAGGTGGCAAATATGCTGTACACTTTCTTTACCACTCTAATTGGTTGTCACTTTCAGGGAGCTATGGACTTGCACCCCAAGCTCCCTCTGTACATGAATGTTCCCAAGGGTGCTGCCATTTTCAGTATACTTTCCTCTTACATTTGACCTCTTGAAAGTGAAACACCTCACACTTGTCTGGATTAAACTCCATCTGTCATTTCTCTGCCCATATTTCCAACTGTTCTATACCCTGCTGTATCTTTCAACAACCTTCCTCTCCAGCCACAACTTTGCCAATTTTTATGTAATTTGCAAATTTACTAATCAGCCTACCTACATTTTTGTGCAAATCATTTATGTAGCACCAAACAGCATTGATCCTTGTGGAACACCACTGGTCACAGATCTCCAGTCAAAATAACATATCCCCACCATTACCCTCTATCTTTTATGGCCAAGCCAATTTTGAATCCAATCTACCAAGTCACTGTGGATCTTATGTGCCTTAATCTTTTGGATCAGCCTACCACGAGTGACCTTCTCCAATGCTTTACTAAAGTCCACATAGACATCTATTACCCTCCCCTCAGCAATCATCTTTATCACCTTCTCTAAAAACTGTGTTGGTGATGCAGAAATAGCAGTTACTGACAGCTGAAGCATAAGCTTTTCCACCTCAAAAAATCTAAGGTGATTTCATTTCGCTTTCATGTCAAATTTTACAACATTTACAACTCCTGCTTCCCAGATAGAAAATTTATGTGTCGTACTTTTCCCAACCTCATGACATCACTCATTAAACCATTTGTAATTCTTTAGCACATTGTGTAGATGGTATCAATATGTAATAGCTTGGTTCTCTAGGAAATTCAGAAAATATTCTTAATGATAGTCTCAGAAGAGGACAAGAATTTCCTTCAGCAATGTGACCATTGCAAGATCTCTTAGCAAACAATCATTGTCCTAGGATGACATTGCAAATGGTTAGAATTGGTCAGTTCAGTAATTTCAGCATGGATGCTCTTCAGAACACCCAGGTAATTGCAGTACTCGAAGAGTTCGCCAATGTTATGTGGCTAATGCTGGAAATGTTGTGGGCACAGTCAAGCCTCCACATGAACTAGGGGAGGTGAAGTCATATCATGTGATATTTTACTATACAAAATGCACAATTCTCTTACGATCTATTTTCATGTAGGCATTAACTAATTAATTTCAAAAATGCAATTAAAAGAGCTGGGTTCATGTTCAATCAATGGAATTTTCCAAAAACTCAATCTCAAGTAGTTGCAATGTTCCTAATCCAATTTGAGGTCGTGATAGAGAGGTACATTGATGAGCAATATTGCTTTACAAAATGAATTAGCCACAAGAAGAGATTGCCAATCTGTGGTGAAATTCATTTGGTTGTACAATCTATACAAAATCACCAGAACTTTGATTTTAGAAACAATTCAGTAAGTATATATTTAGACTCTATTCCTTAATTAGGTGAAAACTAGGAGCACTGCACATCAGGCTGGCTAAACTTCAGTGATTCAAGAAAAAAAAATTGGCTGTTGCACTGAAAGAGACTTGAGTACAAGGGGGATTCTTAAAATTAGAATGTATCTCTTCCCCATCATCATAAATGAAACGTATTGAATATAGTTATAAATAGTGGAAATAAGATTGTTTGGAATATACCACTTACTTTCAAGCATTAGATTTCTAGAACTTCACACAATTGTTGAAATATCTTTCTTCATTACTCAAAAATATACAATTCAAAATATACCTTTTTATATTTTATACAATGACATTTTTCTGGGTTTGGATTTACTACTGCCCCTTGGGCAGACTTACTGGGGATTACACTTCCTCTGGCAACAGAAATGTCTTGAAACACAGCTTAATTCCTTCCTTATACTTTGGCATCATTTATCTTTAGTAATTGCAGCTTAATAGCTAAGAACTGATGAAACTAGGAGTATAACATGGAATTCTTTTCCTTGCAACTTTAACACAAAACTGAACCTTTTGCTTTTAAGAATAATCAATGAAAATACTACAATTACAAAGGAATGCTACAAACATGAATATTTGTCCACTAATATTGAGATGTGACCAGGATCTGACACTGCAATGCAGTATTGAGTGAGTGCTGCATTATCAAAGATGTCAGACATCTAATGAGACATTAAACTAAGGCCCAATTTGCCCTGTCAGATGTGTGTGCAAGATGTCACAATACTTTGTTATAGATGACCTAGCCTGTATTTATCTCTTAGTACTTTTTTTTGGTGTGGTATTGCTGTGTGCAGATTGGCTGTCATGTTTTCTACCTTGTAATGGTACCTATACTTCAAAAAGAAAAGCACTTCCTCAGCTAGCAGTGGTGCTACCTAAATGGAAGTTGTTTGTTTCTTTAATTTGCAGGCTGCAGTTATCCATGTGTTCAGCAGAGGATTTATTTTTTTTAAATATATTGAACCTGGGCTCAAAATTATATTAGCTTGCTTCAACTACTAGAATTGCCAAATACTAGCTGGGTAGTAATTTTGACTCAGTAATAGGGTAAAATAGGCAAAATTAATGCAGTGATACACACAAAATACTGGAGTAACTCAGCAGGTCAGGCAGCATCTATGGAGGGAAATAAACAGTCAACATTTTGGGTTGAGACCCTTCATCAGGGCAAGGTCTCCCTGCATTAGCTTCCACAGAACCCACTAGAAATAAAAGACTTAAAAAGGATAATTGAATCAAAGTCCCTTCAGTTTTCTTTTGTCTCCTGAAGATTAGTTTTGATCTTTTACTCCATCCACACTTCAATGATAAAAAGATTTGAATATTCAAAGTAAAACAGCTGTAATATAAACTACCAGTAAAACAAATAGCATCAGCCAACTTTTAATCTTTTTTATTTTGAACATATTTAGTAGAGGAGAATATTGATATATTATAAAGCAGTTTACAGTTATAGAAACATGATAGTAATAGTTTTACGAAGATTAAGATTTGAAGAATACTATAGTTCAGCAACATGAAAAAAGTCTTCAAAAACCTTGTTTTTTTTGCCCTTGTAAGAAAATCTTAGATTATTTTCCCCCCTCAAGTATATATATAAAAATCAAAATTTAGAAAAATGACCTGTTTGCAGCACATGTAAGAATAGAAACATTTAAGTCAGCAAGCAATTGAGAATTAGAAATAGGCAGAGGCAGTTAAAACTATCCACAAAGCTTAATAATAGTTTGAAATACTTCAACAAAAATTCGAAAGTTAAATGTTTCTATAGTCAGAGGTCTGTATGTGTGCAGCTAATAACATTAGAAAGAAACACTTCAGAGTAAATATTAATTTAATATCCTAAAATTGACAACTGTCAAGATAATACCACCAAATAGTGCGTCATAGAAATATTTTAAATAAACTGGAGTCAACATTTTGAAGATTGATATAGTTTAACAATATAAACTAATACCTACTTAATAATTTATCTGCAATGAGCTGAATACATACACAGTTTCGCACTTATTTTCCCTTCTATAGTGCGCAGGATTGTAAAAACATTTACAATAAATAATTTTAAAATAGGTTTATAATAATTTTCTAAGGCACAGTTTCAACCAATGACTTAAAATTCACAATTTTCTTTCCTTTTTTACTTTCAATCAATGACCATGGACAGATGCAATAAAACGGAAAGTGGAGACTGTTATTGTCAGGGACTGATCTGATTTCAGAATCCGAAGTGCTGACAGCAGCGGTTAAAGTTTCCCGAAAAGTGTAACAGGACGGGAGGGATTAAAATGTGACAGGTCATCAAACACGCACAAGTGATGTGTATTTCCAGAACTGTCTGCCTTATTGATTGTCCGCACAGCTGTTCTGTGCATTAAATCCAGATCACCTGCTCAGAGTTCCATTCATGCATATTAGTGAACAATGCATTAAAAAATAAATAACTTCGGTGCCTGTCGATCACGCCACATGGTCATATGCTTTGATTGTTCGATGCCCGAGAGAGACTTCAGATATCCCAAATACTTTGCATAGGTCAGAGTTTAAAAAGAAGAGAATGACATTCAGTGCTTTAAAATTCAAACGGTAGTCATTACCATAGTGTAGAATTGTCTCTGTATCTCACTAACCCCCTGATGTGCACATTTCATATTTTTAAATTATTATTATTGCATGTTGCAGTGTTATTGCATGCAGCTCCTGCAGTTGGTACAGGCTGAAAGTATTGCAGCGATTTCCCTGATGAAGAAACAGTGTTCACAAAGCAATTATACTATGTTATGTCCCGTTGTTAATGCATGTTAAGTTGCAGACTGGTTGAAAGCTTTGGACTTGTATCTTAAAAGATTTTCTTGATCGTAAACAAAAAAAAAACATTTTTTCTGCTGTTCCATCTTCTCCTATTATGACAATATATAGCACAACTGTTTGCAGTAATCAAAAGCTGGAAAAATATTTTTCTCTTATCAGAAAGTAGAATACTTTAACCCCCACCCCCATGTCCATTATCTGTTGCTGTAATTGTAATTGGTTGGGGAGTTATGGAATATATGGTGGTTATCCAGATTCTAAAAGTAGTGTGCACTTTTAGGTTTCCGTTTTGAAAAAATTGTCCCATTGTTATTGCATGCGGTCTGTCTGCAGCTGCTGGGGCTGGTATTGGCTGAAGGCTGCAGCAGCAGCAGCCCCAGGAGCTGCACTGGGCATGGGCTGCTGCACCGCATAACTGTACCCGGCGGCAGTGACGTAACCAGCAGCCGCTGCTGCGGCAGCAGGGGAAGCAGCGTACGGATACTGCTCGTAGGCAGCGGCTGCAGCAGCAGCAGCTGTGGCTGCAGAATACTGCGCGTATGCAGTCCCCGTGTAGTCGATGTAAGGAGACGCAGCAGCTGCAGGTTGGACATGTGGGATGACGACTCCAGGTTGCATAAAGGCCTGTGGGTAGACATAGTGAGCAGGAATCCTGTGGAATAAGGAAGAAAAACACCAGTAAAGAAATGGCCAGCAGCACTTCCAGCTTGATTTGTCCACACTGATTTTTTTTTAAGTTTCTAGATGTTATTGTGCATATAGGGTTGCCACAATAAGGGAAGGTTTAATTATCCATTGTTTAATTTTTTGAATAGGTGCAAGAGATTATGGAAATTTTTGGCCACAACTTAAAATACAATGTGATTAGAAATAGAAACATTTGTGCATTAAAACTGATCAATGCAAATGTTGGTATTTTGTACTTTATCATTACCCATTTCATTTAGTTAGTAAAGAGAATGTATACTACTTCTAGCAGCACAAGCTGAGAACAAAAATAACACCAAGAAAATTACCAATATTCTGCAACTTGCATATGCCACCAGGTTTTTGGGCAATTTCTGAAAATTCAAAATTCAAGTAATTTCCTTGACAATAGTTCACTATAACATCGATGAACTTCTGTTGGTATTTTTGTCATTATTAGTTATAAAAATATCATGGCAACCCTATGTGATGCTATGCAGTTCTCAGCACTCATTAATATCATATCATCTCACAGATCCACAACCCCATCACCCTAATTAAAAAAACACAGGCAAAAAAAACCAAACAAAATTAAAAAAAGGTACCAAACAAAGGCCACAAGGTGAAACAAATGGTCACACGGCAAGATCACTCTACACATGAAATCTAGTGAGGCTCTCACTTGTCACCAATGAGGCTCCAATAGGGGAGCAACAGACACTATTAAAAAAAAAACACAGCACTGAACCCCAGTACATGTGCATTACATTCTAGGAAAAGGTCACAGGAAGTCCTTGGGCAAAGCGGAAACATAAGGACCTGGACCCCATCAGATGGCTGCAACGATCCACCTAATGACACGCAAAAGAAAAAAAAGACACTAAAAGACAAAGATTGGGGGATGAAAGGAAAACAAGTCAAGGTGAGAGGGAAAAATTTGACTGTAGAGACTAAAGGAAAATTACACAATTGTTTTCAGAAAGATAATGTACATATTTTCAGGGATAGGTAACCTACATCTTTGAGTTGCTCTAATCCATGAGGTATTCAGAAAGGAGTTCAACAAATAGCTCTATATACCCCATACTCCAAAACAGTGCAATGTACATGTCATCTCAAGGTCCAGTGTAGAAGGTGATTATATTAGTTCAGCAGTAACCTTGACTCTCCATCATCTAGTAGTGAGAATGAACTGAACTTTGAAATCCACTGATTTGGTCAACAAGCAGCTGGATGGACACAGCTATAAGCTCATTTTACATTAGATGATTTGTTACGATCCCTATGGCAACAGTTACTTGCAACTTTTTCAGTCATGTTGCCTTGCAGTCCTGTTTTATTCATAAGTGGCAAATCCATTTTACTTCTATGTATGTAGCTGTAAAGATCATTGGCAGTTGGCTGGCAAGTCCAATTCAGCACAGGTGCTGTTGTCAGAAGCACAATGGCATTTACTTTCCCAGTTTAAGGGTAATGGAAGGAGTAATTTTCTTCTTTTAGAATTAGCCCAACAATCCTTTGCATTATTCAGTGTGTAATAAAATTCAGTGTTGTCTATATGGAAGGAACACATAATTATTCAGGTATTTTGTGAATAAGATGCTGAGAAGCTATTACTGGCCAAGTACATCAATTGCTTTTAACCTAGAAGTCTAGCAGCACTTTCTAATTCATGGTAGATGAGATTACAATCATTAAGGAGTTATTATTGAAAATCTATTTGTTTTCATCATTATTTTTTCAAAAACATCTTAACAACACTCAGTGGCAACTTAAAAAAAATCACAATAGCATTCTCACCTTAACACTGGTCTCTGTGGTCATAGCATCACTGAAGTGTATTGATAATTAACATTTAACCACTGTAGGCCCTGGAACCTGCATGCCTGTTAACTGCCAAAAATGCTGAATCAGACTGAAAAATTATAATTTTCCTTTAATTGCAAAGGGGCCTTTCATCTGGTCCACATTTATGATGATTGAACTGTGGCATGAGGAGTTCTGCATGGAACACTGGAATCCAATTTAGAAGCAAAGGCTCATGAACCACACCCAAAAGATCAGGCAAATTAAGTACCTTCTTCATATGGTGTACATAAACCTGCACGCTGATATTACCTTATTAAAGATATGGCTTTTGATTTATTTCATGCAATAAAGCACACTTTGAATAACAATAACAAGGTTTCAAGTTACTATGAAATAAAATTAAGTTCTCTTAATTAATCGGAATGTGTTGGACATAGGTAGTTTTTTTTAAAGCTCCTCACTGATCACTGTTGCCTTTCCTACCATCCTCAATCAGAGGAAGAGCAGTCTAGCCTGAAGATAGTGTTTGCCAGTCAAAATAAGGCTTAAGCAACACAAGGCAGCTTTTATCTTCCTTCTTCCATGCAGAATAGTCCACTAATATGCAATATCCTGCTTAGTATTCAAATGACAATAGCAGTATTCAAATAATGTCAAGGCTGGGATTCAAACTCTGTCACTTACAATACTTTACAGACACCAATTTGTCAGGTATTGCTATGATTATAAAGTTAGCATTGTAAAGATCTGTCATACAGTTAGTGTTTGACGAGGTTACAGCTTCACAAACTCAATCTTACAGCTTTGTTCAATTATTCAACCTCCCAACAATTACAGATGACTGCAGTTCAACACATGTACAAACTGGAATTCTGCTAGTTCATTAAAACAATTCTTCAACCAACTAAAGACTGATGACTGTATTAAGCAACAGCAAGCACATTACAAGTAGTCAGCTGAACAATAAAATGAGGCAGAATGGTTTTCAAAATAAAATGTGTTTTATATTTCACATACAAGTTGAAAGTACTTAAAATAGTCAGTGTTGTCCCTTTAAGGTATTCTGGGTCTATAATGCGATAACATACCATTGCAGGTCCTGTGGTGTGAAAGGGGAAAACAGACATCCTTTGGAAGAACTCATACTTAAAATTCTTAAGTTGGACCCAAACATAGACGAAATTTTGTTCAGCTGCCACCCTTGTTCTTGATTATCCATGTTGACTCCTAATTTAGTGAAGTTATTTCAAAATCTTTCCAAAGTCTCATCCCTCCTTTTTTTTTTAAAAATAACCATCACCTCCAACCTTCTCAAGGTCACGTCATTCATCAAATTCTAGGCACTCACATAGCCTTGATTTCTATTGCTTCAACTTTGGTACCTACAGTTCTCTAGGCCCCAAAGCTTTCTAGTTCCCTCCTTAATACTCTCAGCTTTGCTGGACTTTGTGACAAGTTGCTACACTAATACTACAAAATTACTGTTTCATGCTTAGTAAACATGGCACCTCAAATTGCTGGTATAAATATATTAAATGTCTTACTTCAGGTAAGATAAAATATAGTCATCACCACATCAGCAATGTACCTGGATCACATCAAGCAGTACATCTGGCAATTTCTATCCACTGGAGGCTGGCCTTTGGGGTTCTTCTCTCCGATCAGGGAGTCACAGAATAATGGACACACGCAAGAAACTTGAAGGTGAACCTTGCAGTATCTGTGGGCAAGTCCATTTCATCATGCAGTCATAGAAAAAGGGTATCTGTTGCAGCTGGTTCATGCCATTGCTTGGCATCGACATGAACCTCTCATCAACACAACCTTCCATTTGTTTCTCCTTTATCTGTTTGACTAACTTCTCTTTAAATGCCTCTTAAGCTATTTAATTAATCACTCCTTGTGGTAACAAATTCCACATTCTAACTAACTGCTGGGTAAAGAGTTTTGTTTCAAATTCTCTTTCAGATTTTTTAGCTACTTCATACTTGTGGCATCTGTTCAGATCTAGTCCACAAGCAGAACACAACAGCTATATTATTTAAACCTTTCCTACTCTTAAAGCCAGGTTGCCCCTCAGTCTTTTATTCTCTGGAGGAAAAAAAAGTCCATGCTTGTTCATCACCCCCCCCCCAGCCCCCAAACTCATACAACTTCTCAATTCTGGCATACTTCCAGTAAATCTTATTTTGCATCAATTCCAATTTTTCTATAATCTCCTTATAATATGGAAATCCAAACTCTCAAGTGTACTTTAACCTAGGTACTACAAATATTTAACACAGTTTACCCACTTTGCAATTTTTGCCGCTCTAGAAGTAAACCCCAGAGTTTTATTTCCATTGTTTTAAAATAGTGGCATTATTAAACTATGTTGTTATTCTTACTGATTAGAATAACAACACCCCAGATCTTTCTGCTCTTCAATGATGAAAAACACAATGATGCTGGAGGAACTCAACAGTCAAGGCAGCATCAGTGGAGAAAAGCAGGCAGTCAATGCTTTGGGTCAGGATCCTTCCTCAGTTCTGACGAGGGTTGTCGATTCAGCCAGTTCCATCATGGACACAACCCTCCCCACCATCGATGACATCTTCAAGAAGTGGTGCCTCAAGAAGGCAGCGTCCATCACTAAGAACCCTCACCACCTGGGATATGCCCTCTTCTCATTACTACCATTGTGGAGGAGATATAGGAGCCCAAAGACCCACACTCAATGACTTAGGAACAGCTTCTTCCCCTCTACCAACAGATTTCTGAATGGTCCATGAACTCATGAACACAGATTCGTTATTCATTTTTTTTGCACTATTTATTTTGTAACTTATAGTAATCTTATGTCTCGCATTGTACTGCTGCTGCAAAACAACGTTTCAAGACATGTCAGTGAAAATAAACCTGATTCTGATTCAAATTATTTATGTACACAGCTAAGAATTGTGGAGTCAGGGCCAATCCTGATTCTGACTCTTGCAGATGACAGTTTTCCACCATTTGTTCGACTCTGCCCAATACATCACGGTTATAACCCTCCCCACCACCGGTAGTATCTACAGGAGGCGCTGCCTCAAGACATCTAAAGATCCCCACCAGTCAGGCCATGCAATATTCTCACTGCTACCATTGGGCACAAGGTACAGAAGCCTGAAGTCCCACAACATCAGGTACAAGAAACTGCTACTTCCCTTCAACCAACCGGCACAACCCTAATCACTACAGTTTAACAATACTATGACCACTTTTAACTAAAATGGACTTTTTTTTTGTTCTAATTTGTTTTTTCTTGTAAAAATTGTGTATAACATATTTAATTTAGGTTTTTCTTGTGAATGCTATTTATATGATGCTATGTGCCTGTGATGCTGCTGCAAGTAAGTTTTTCATTGCACCTGTGCGTACATGTACTTGTGCATATGACAATAAACTAGACTTTGAATAACTAATTGTAACCTGTGCACTCCATTTTATCACCAGCTTGCCATTCATTCTGTTACTTGCTTCCCAGCTCCACTCTGTCTAGCTTCAGTGACGAAGCTGCTCATGAGGATCATGTGGAGGTTAGCAGTGGCCAGGCTAATAGCCTGTTTGTTACATGATGCACTATTATGGAGATTTCCCAGCTTGAATATATACTGATTGCTGAGCTGCCAGATCACCCAATATTGCAAGAGTCAACTGAAATAGGAGGCTTCCATGAGCTAAAACTATACCAATCATGAGGTTGAGAATTAAGTTCCACTGCCCTAGATCATCCCACACAACAGAAAGGAATCAGTCGCCTATCTAATGTGCCATCCCGCTATATCAGCAAAACATACTATTCATAGAGCAAAACAGAAACAAAAGGAAATGTCAATGAGTACTTAAGTAAATAAATACTTGTTGCGAAAAAAAGGTAACTTGTTGTGAGATGTAAATAAAGTGCTGTTAGCATTCCCTAGTGAAAACTGACATTTTAAACAGAATACATTTTCTGTTGTAGTTACAAATAATGCCCTGTACACGAGTTCAGTCATTACTGTGGCTTTTATACTGGATATTACTAAATATTCCACGACAGATGACAATTATAAACTTACATTTCAGAACTTGAGAAATAATTTCTTTGAGTTAAGCCACATTCACCAAATGGTAATTAAAGCACATTGATTAGAATCCAAGATTTTTCACGTGCATAAATATTGAATTTAGAGTACAAGTAGATTACTTGGCTCAATTACGCTCCACACCAGTCTCTTCCCAGTCCACAATCAAATTATCAACATATTCTTATATTCCTGTATTTGTCATATCCTTATCTGGATTACCCCTAAATGTACCTGTGCTAGTTACCATAAACACTCCAATAGATGGTGAATTTCATATTCTCACCACTGAGCAAAATAGTCTCCCTTTGATTACTCATGGACTTATTGGCAACTCTTATAATAATGGCCCTTGGATTTAGACTATCTACAAGAATCAAACTTATAAAGTCACCATTCAATCTTCTATTTGAGAGAAAAATAAAAGCCCCCTCTATCCATTTCTCCATATTTTAGTTCTGGTTTCATCATGGTATCACATACGATTCTCCCCACCTTCCCCAATTGGATCCAGTGTGATTTTATACTATGTGCAAACTAACACTGGACAGAATTTTTGGTACTCATTGCTGTTGTGTTAGATGCACAAAAGTCAGCCCTTCATCCGACACTAGTAAGCCTATTTGTGTTGGGGCAAGAGTTGTTGGACTTTTGCTTGAAATCCACTGAAAACTGAACAGGTGCTGGAACGTGAAACCTGAGCTCCCAAGGGTCATTCTCTTTCAAACTCAAGGGAACTCTTAGCACACTCCCCAGCCTGTGCCATTTCACACTGGCTGACTGACAAGACAGGCTGCAGTATGACTCCCTACTCTATTTTTAATTTTCTGCTTAAGGGATCTATCAAAAGAAGAGGAATATCTGTATAAGGTAAAATGAGCAACTTTCCTTATGTAACCCACAAGGGTCATGATCAAAAATTGTCCAATCTATAATTCAAGACAAACACACAGAATTGACATTTTTACCATACCAAATGCATTATGATGTCAATAATGATGATCCAATTGGATTTGGTCTCAAATTCTGCACAGTTATTATTTGGAAGAAGAAAAAGATTTTGAAGTGATCTGAATAATTGGACATCAAGTATTTTAATCTAGTAATTCTTGTAAATTAGATTGATTTGGACAGGTGGATTGATGTAAAAGAACTTTTGTTAAATTGGATCTGTACTTATAAAAATTAGATGAGACCTTCAGATATCAGTATATAATGAAATAACCGCACCACCTTTTAAAAGTTAAAGCCACTTGGTATTTTCCACCTGCATCATTGCTTTACTTATTCATTATTTACTGAACTTATTGTTATGTCATCATTTATTCATGGGGGAAAAAGCAGATTAGCAGACTCACATTGTGTGCGCTCTTATTTTAAATGCACACCTTATGAATAACTTTATTATGGGGTTTGCAGTTGCTCATTTCTTATTTTCTGCCATCCCTAAAAAACATTTTAAATACACAAAATATGACATAGTTGGCCAAAAATCATGGGTAAAAAGAAAAGTACGATAGTTTTCCCCTCACACATATTCTGAACTTTAAATGGACTCATTCAAGACAATGTGCAGGTAATGTTTGTATGTACTATTTAAAATATGAATGTAAAAATTTTGGCTTTAAAATTTTTTAAACTTTTAAAGTGATTATGTCCATTGGGCAAACAGAGAAGTGCTATGTGTAGAGTCACATATTTTTACTACGATGAGGTATGGTACCTAGCCTAGCATTAGATGGACCCAACATACAAAATCTCTTTTGGAAAATGTAGCACTTGGAAATCATGCTTAATTACGATGTTGCGAATAATTATGGATTACTGTATCCAAGACTTTATAGAACATACAATGAAAGCACTTGTGTTAACAAAAAAAAACAACCAAACCAAGATAAAATTTAAAAAAAACATCGCAACATGCACGCAAAGAGTGGATTTGGTAATCAAAAAATAAAGTCACACAAGATTTAGCACTCACTACAACCCAGAAACTGAATTGTTAAACTGGAAATCAGGCTACAGCAACAAAGCAAAATAAAGTGGGACCCCTTGCTCACAATGGCAAAACAAATCAACACTCTTGAACAAAGAAAACTCCAGAAAAGTCCTCACTACAGCTCTCTTCATTAAAAAGCACGCAATTTACTCGTTTAGCTCTAAACACCACTTCATTAAAAGTAAAAAGCACACGCAGCTCTATTACACTTTAAGAAATAACATACATGCAACAGTTAATCACCATTTTTAGCTTGTTTGAGTCTACTGGTTACAGTTTAAGATCTGCTCATTCGGTAACTATTCCACCTCATATCATCAAATCCTTCTCTCATCATCATGTTATCTTAACTGTAAACGATCCCTGTCAGATCAGAAAGAAATACATAGAATTGAGTCAAGCCAAAAGGGGGCAAAGTCGACCTGTTAAAATAAGTACATAACACCGTTGTACAGCACCAAAAAGGTATTGTGTTTGGATGACTGGCTGGCTGAACGGAATCGCTTTCAGAACTTGACTCGTTGAGAGATTTCAAAGCACAATAGGTCTTTTTCTCTCTAAAAGTTTAGGTTGGTCATTGGTGAAGGATGTTTAACTATATCAGTCCTATGACAGAGTGAGGATAGTTAGCTAAATAGACAACTAATCACTTTCTAGCTGGCTTTCACTCTAAGTGCAGCGTTGAGATGCAGCGTTTAATTAATCACAGGTCTGTGAAGTCGGAAGACGTTAAAGGTGTAAATATATCTGCCTTTAAGTGGAACGGAAACCGGTTATTAACAGCAGCGGGAGAGGAACGACACTTACCCATAAGGCCTGGGTACAAAAGCGGGGTGAATCTGCTGTACTCCGAAAGCGAAACCTGTCAAGGCAACCAGATTCAATCGTTACAAATGGAAACAGTGCATGCATGAAACTGACATGCAGTTACCACAAGTGCTTTGATCATCTATTGCAATGCACAGTACCCAGATTAATTTCCTAACGTGACTTAAAAAGGGGGAGGGAGGCAAGTGGTTTTTTCCTCTGTTTGCAAGACGTTTGCTTTTAATTTAATTTAAACCCTTTTTTGGTGGAGTCTCGAGTTCCTGATCCGCACCCACTCACCTGGCTGCATGATCCGAGGTTTCGCCCCCAGGTACGCCAGGTTGACATTGGCCTTCCTGCCGTCGATGATGGGATTGGGATCTTTGCATGCACGCTCCGCCGCCGCCCGGTCAGCCATGGTCACCTGAATGCAAGGTAAAGCAACCGGGGATACAACCCGGCGTCAGTTAAACAAAAAAAAAGCAGAACAGCCCGGGAATGCTCAGCAACAATAAGACAATGCGGTATCGTGGACTCCTACAAGCAAGGTTCGTTTGCTGCCTATCGTTCATTAACTGTTGCAGTTTAACCTTCAAACCCTTCTCCTGAGCTGGGGTACTTACAAAACCGTAGCCGCGAGACTTGCCGGTCTGCCGATCGGTGATCACCACCGCTTCCTCGATGTCGCCGAAGACCTCGAAGTACTTGCGGAGCGACGCGTCGGTGGTGTGGTAGGGTAGCCCGCCGACGAAGATCTTGGTGAAAGTGGTGTCCTTCTGGGTGGTGTGCATCTCGCCCCCGGAGCAGGCTGCAAAAACTCAGCGGGCAGGCGCGCTTCGAGGCTGCAACAAGCACAAGGAGGCGGCGGAGGAAACACAAAATGATTGAAATGCACCTCCCCTTACAGCAGAACTCCTCCCTTCCCCTCCCCAATAAATAAATAAGTTTCCAGCCGCCCCGTGAGGTAGATGAAATGCAAAATGCACTTTTGCGTGTGGGGCATAAGCTCGTCCCGCTCGTAATCTGCTCTTCCCGCTGCCCGGGCTCTTTAAGTGCCCGCTGCCGGCCGACCTGCTCCTGCCACTCACTCGTCGTTCAGCCAGGCCCCCAATGCAGCCCCGCCCACCCGGTTCTGGGTGATGACCACGCCCCAATCCTCTGGTGCTCACAAGCGGAGGCTCGATTGTTCGCGTCCTGTACAGCACAGCGCAGACCTGTCAATCATCCGGCCGTGGCGTTGCAGGAGCTTCCAGATCAGGTCGCTTGCAAATTGGCTGCAGGGGGATTTGGGTTTTTAGACTGATGTTCACGGCGAAAAGGGTGGGGCTATAGTTTAGAGATACCACCTCCCCAGCATCTTTAGCAGAGCGAGCTAGAGCTAAAAACTATGATACGACGTTGCGCAAGAATTCAACTCGGAAAGTGTGACGCCAAACCGGCTTGGATGTCAAACCGAAACACGAAATGAGTCAGAGGTCTCCTAGTGCTAATTTAATGAAAGTTAGCGGAGTAGTCACTGCAATGAGCAGTCAATTATTGAAGGCAACCTCCGCTTTATTCCTCCACTGTAGTAGGGTTGAGAAGGATGTGCTTAAGAAAATGCAACATGATGCGAGAGGGAAGAGAGATCAAAATCATCAAACTACCTCATTGTCTTCCCATGAATAGATAGGGATTGGTTTTCAACGGACGGTGGCATTTGTCCTGTGCACGATGAAGGAAAATGATCTTCTCATGATGACACAAAATGAAGCCATTCAGCCCGCCGGATCCATGTTAGTTCCCAGGGTAGTAATCTCATCAGTCTCATTCAACTCCCATTTCTCTGCATTCTGCAATTCATTCTCATACATGCCTATCCACTCTTTCATTCTTTTCGCTATGATCCTACACTAGGGGGTAATGCACAGTACCGGCATGGCTTTGGGATACCCGTGGGAGACCCACGTGGTCACAGAAAGAATGCAATCTCCACAAATCCTTGGAGCTGTGAGGCAGCAGCACTAGCTGCTGTGCCACCATGTCGTACTTCGGATTAAAGTCATCGGGTGGAGACAATTTGGGGCACTTCACTGATCTCTTAAGCTAGAAAGAGTATCATAGAATGGAAAGAGAACCCAATGATTCAGAAAGGAAAGAGAAATTTGCCTGAGAAATTGAAGACAACAGGTCAACTTGTCCAAACTTGCATAGGTCTACAATAAACAGCTTTAGAATTTAACTGATGTTGTTTTGATGTTCTGTAAACAAGTACATTATCATACAAGAAAATGCATGAACATGGCACTGCAGTACCTAACCAGAGTGACAGTGAAGCTATTGCAATGCTGGCTGAAATAGCAGATAGTTGTAATTAGAAAAGCACAGTCATGCCCAATGTCTAGGCCTATTAAGTCTGATGTTAACTAAATGTTTTAAATTGTTGATGAAGTCAATTGAGTTATTACATTGTCCAGTATTGAGACAACTACTTATATAAATAAAATGAAATCAAATTCTGATCAGCTTGGCTTCTGTTGTGTCACAAGTTCATCTACTTCACACCACACAATGTGCATCCCTGCTTGATAGTTATTGGTCGATTGTCAGACAACAAGTTAGAGGTCCAAGCCCTGCTTGACGTTAGGTATCAAGAGTTCCTCAAAAAATGGCATTGTTGTTGACCAATATACCATTAAATGCAACCACAGCAAGAACAAATATCACGTCTCATTGACTAGTGACCGTGGATGGTTGGAATTTTGCAGTTTCAGACGGCGCTGTTTGCTTCTCCACCATACGATCACAGCAGGCATTGAGAATTGGATAGACAGTTGTGTGCTCTCAGTTTGGAAGAACATCAGCATGTGGTCAGAGTTTAGAGGAATAAGA
This sequence comes from Pristis pectinata, assembly GCF_009764475.1. Taxonomy (NCBI): domain Eukaryota; kingdom Metazoa; phylum Chordata; class Chondrichthyes; order Rhinopristiformes; family Pristidae; genus Pristis; species Pristis pectinata. The sequence continues at coordinate 78,874,798 of NC_067409.1, read as the reverse complement.
AGTGATCTCACTGAGACATATTAAGTACTTAGAATGCTCAACAGGCTGGATTCAGGGAGGATGCTTCCCATAGGACAAGATGTCTAGAACTAGTGGGTCAATCTCAAAGGGATAGACCACTTAGGTCTGAAATGAGGAGAAATTGTCTCACTCAGAAATTGCCACACCGTTAGACTATTGTTTATTGACTACAGCTCCGCCTTCAATACTATAATTCATGGTCCCACTTTAAGTAACACCCACACCCCTTCCTCCCCCTCCCCCACCATGCCTCTTTTTTCTAACCCCCTTTTTTTCTCTCCTTTGACCCATGCCCTGGTGGATCTGATCTCTCCTCCTCCCCCGCACCTGCCTGTCACCACCCTTACCTGCATCCACCTATCACCACCCTGTGCCCACCCCACCTCCCCTCTTTTGTTCACCTATCACTGCTCTGCTTTTCCCTCCTATATATTGGGCTTCCGCTTTTCCTATCTTCAGTCCTGAAGAAGGGTCCTGACCCGAAATGTTGACCGCCTGCTTTTCTCCACAGATGCTTCCTGGCCTGCTGAGTTCCTCCAGCATCATCGTGTTTCTCATCTAGATTCCAGCATCTGCAGTCCTTTGTTTCTCTGGCACAGATTTAAGGTGAGAGGGGAAAGATTAAAAGGGTGGGAGCAGGTTTATCACACAGAGGACGGTGGGTATGTGGAACAAGCTGCCAGAGGAAGTGGTAGAAGTAGGTACAATTACAACATTTAAAAGACATCTGGACAGGTACATGGATAGGAAAGGTTTAGAAGAATATGGGCCAAATGCAGGCAAATGGGACCAGCTCAAGTAGACAACTTGGTTGGCATGGACCAGTTGGGCCGAAGGGTCTGTTTCCGTGCTGTATAACTCTAAGATAAAATAATTCCAAGCAAACTCATCACCAAACTACAAGACCTGGTATTCAACACCTCCCTCTGCAACTGGATCCTCGACTTCTGACCAACAGACCACAATCAGTGAGGACAGGCAGCAATACCTCTGCCACGATTATTCTCAACACTGGTGCCCCACAAGGCTGCATCCTTAGCCCTCTACTCTACTCCCTATACACTCACGACTGCATGGCCAGATTCTGCTCTAACTCCATCTACAAGTTTGAAGATGATACCACCGTAGTGGCCGTATCTCAAATAATGATGAGTTAGAGTACAGGAAGGAGATAGAGAGCTTAGTGACATGGTGTCCTGACAACAACCTTTCCCTCAATGTCAGCAAAACAAAAGAATTGACTTCAGGATAGGGAGTGGTGTACATGCAGCTATCTACATCAATGGTGCTGAGGTCGAGAGGGTTGAGAGCTTCAAGTTCCTAAGAGTGAACGTCACCAATAGCCTGTCCTGATCCAACCACATAGACACCACGGACAAGAAAGCTCACCAGCGCCTCTACTTCCTCAAGAGGCTAAAGCAATTTGGCATGTCCCCTTTGACACTCACCAACCTTTATTGATGCACCATAGAAAGCATCCTGTCTGGATGCATCACAGCTTGGTACGGCAACTGCTCTGCCCGGGACCACAAGAAACTGCAGAGGGTTGTGAACACAGCCCAGCACATCACGGAGACCAGCCTCCCCTCCATGTCTATACCTCTCACTGCCTTGGTGAAGCAGCCAGCATAATCAAATACCCCATCCACCTGGGTCATTCTCTCTTCTCTCCTCTTCCATCAGGCAGAAGATACAGGAGCCTGAGGGCACATACCACCAGGGTCAAGGACAGCTTCTATCCCACAGTGATATGAGTATTGAACTGTTCCCTTTTACAATGAGATGGACTCTTGACCTCACAATCTAACTTGTTATGAACTTGCACCTTATTGTCTACCTGCAATGCACTTCCCTGTAGCTGTGACACTTTACTCTGTATTCTGTTATTGTTTTTACCCGGTACTTCCTCAATGCACTGTGTAATGCATTGATCTGTACCTCAGTACAAGTGACAATAATAAACCAATACCAATACTCAGAGGATGATGAAGCTTTGTAATTCTTCAAACTGGAAGGCTGTGGAGGCTCAGTCATTGAGTTCATTTAAAACAAAGATCGATAGATTTCTGAATATTAGAGGAATGAAAGGATTTAGATACAGGGCAGGAGAATAGTGTTGAGGGAGTAGATCAGTCATGATCTTATTGAATGGCAGAGTAGGCTTGAGGGACCAAACGGCCTCTTCCTCCTCCTATTTCTGATATTACCACCTTTGTCCTTCAGGTAATTAACTGCCAATCAAATTATCTGTGTCCACATTGGCTACAGGATGGACAACAGCAATAGTGAAGGATCCACAAAAGTAGCTTACATAATGCCAGCTACCTCGATGGTCTGGATGTCATGTCATTCATCACCATCTACTGAAAGGAGATTTTCCAACTTGAATCTTCAGTGAAGAGACATGCCAGCTGAGTGGCTGACTCCTCTGTCAAGGTACTGTAGTTGATTAACTGCTCAACTTCCATATGATTTCTTCCCCATTATGCTACTAAGACACCTTGCAACTTGGCCCTTGATCTGCAAACTGAGTTAAATAAAAGAGAGAGAATTAACCTGTAAACACAACAAAATATCACCAGGATAAACGGAATATTCTACAAGTCCATGTAAAATTGACAAAACATATATTCATCTTACTGTCCCACACAAATGCATGAGAATAGAATTCTGGGGAACCCTCAACAAAATTAGTCATTGAGGCCCTAGTTATAAATATTTTGACTGACAAAAAGGAATAGTGAGAAATGTTACTGAGTGTTCTAAGCCCAACCATCTTCAGCTGTTTCATCGGTGAACTTTCCTTCAAAATAAGGTTAGAAACAGTAAAGCTCACTGATGATAGTACAGTGTTCAGTTCCATTCATAAACCCTCAGCAAATGAAATAGTCCACACCTACATGAGGCATAACCTACCCAACATTCAAATTGAGCTGTCCACAGCAAATAACATCTGTGCCCCACAAGTGCCAGTTGATGATCACCTTCAACAATAAGGTGTCACCCTTGGCTTGAACCTTAACCAGCCCAGCCCCAAAATACAATGGCTATAACAGCAAGAATTTTGGGATGGGTGACTTAATTTCTGACTCCTCAAAGAAGTCTGTCCACCATTGATAGAGCACAGGTTCAAAATGTGCTGGAATTTCATCATAATTGAATGATAAAATCAACCCTATACTGGACAAAGTTGCCCACTTCATTGCCAATCCATCCAGTATTACAACATTGCTCCTTCCACCAATGAAATACCATGGCTGCAGTGTGTACCATCTTTTACAATATGTATCATAATAACCAGCTGTGGTGTCTCTGACAGTACTCCTGTATTAGTAAACTTTACAACTTGGAATGAAAAGGGCAGCTACCAAACAGAATTTCCTATTCAAGGCGCACACCATCCTGACTTGGAAATACATCATCATTCCTTCATCCTTGCTAAATCAAAATCTTGGAAATCTATCCATCAACATGGATTGTGGTGCTTTAGGAAAGTGGCTGCCCAAGAAAACTCAGATATAGGCAATGAATGCTGATCTTGTCAATAATGCCCACATCCTGTGAATTAATAAAACCACCAAACATTGGTATTGGTATTGGTGAATTGATCTGTATGAATGGTATCCAAAACAAGTTTTTCACTGTACCTCGGTACAAGTGACAATAATAAACCATTACCAATAATAAAACCACCAAACACTGAATACCTGTTTCATTGCTCTTTAAGGGAGCTTGTCCAGTGCAAACTGGCTACTATATTTCCAACAATAAAATAGCAATAACAATAAAATAGCAAAAACAATAACAATAGGGGCAGGTGCGGTAGTGTAGCGGTTAGCGTAATGCTTTACAGCGCTTGTGACTCAGGTTCAAATCCAGCCACAGTCTGTAAGGAGTTTGTACGTCCTCCCCGTGTCTGCATGGGTTTCCGCCAGGTGCTCCGGTTTCCTCCCACATTCCAAAGGTGTACAGGTTAGGAAGTTGTGGGCATGCTATGTTGGCGTTGGAAGTGTGGCGACATTTGCGGGCTGCCCCCAGAACACTACGCAAAAAGATGTATTTGACTGTGTGTTTCAATGTACATGTGACTAATAAAGGTATCTTAACTTAAAACAATTATTACAGATTAAAAGCTCTTAGTTGGCTTGAGGAGCTTCATGATATCCTAAAAATTGAGAAAGTCTTTCATAGGCCACTGCTTGCTGAGGACAGCCAGGGGTGAAACCCCAAATTTAAGTATGAAACAAAGTACACCTTTTACAATGTCACAATTTTACAATTCACAAATGACTCAGAATGGCCAGATGCAAAGGCAGCTCTTCAACTGAGTCCTCAGTAACCTGTTGTGTTGTTCCAAGTGCGATAATGCCACCTCCAATCCTCTATTATGAAACTTGGCACTTTGCTTTGCAGGCAGGCCAATGCATGCATCTATTTTCAGTGAACCTAGTCACTTGCTTCATTTTGGTAATGTGGATTTGATAAGTTAGATTTGAAGATTATATATGTTCTTGTTTTCTATGAAAACGAATCTAAACTGCTGGAAGAACTCAGCAGGTAAAGCAGCATCTGTGAAGGCAAAGGGATGGTAGAAGATTTGAATATTTTATTTGCTCCAGATTCCATCATCTGCAGTCTCCTGTGTCTCTTAACTAATCTATATGGTTGTGTGAGGCAATTGTTACAACAACCCCTTTGTTCACTGATATATCTGATAAAGAGAACCACCTGCGTGTGTGAGAAAAGAAACTACTGGATTAGTTGCAAACAGATTGCAGTGGCTTACCGACAAGGCTAAGAGCCAAGTTTCACAACAGAGAAGTGGAGGTGGCAATATGGCTTTTGACAAATTATGATTGCCTATTTTGAATAATGGTATTCTTTCAATTTGAAACACAACTTTAAAAATCAAACATTTCTACTGTTTCATTAGGTACATTAAAAGCAAAATTATACACAAAATATTATGCATTTTCTTGTTTATAACAGACCAACCAGATTACAGCATAAAATAGGGCTTGTTCCATTCATTTAGATTTGGAGATGTGTTTTTTGATCTTCACTATCAACAAGATTAAAGAGGGAAGTTATTTTCTATTGCTTCTTCTTCTTCTCAAGATAAGTTAAAGTAGAACCAAGCTTTTGGTCATTTGTCCCTGTTCCTCCTTATGTGGCTTGGTGTCATATGTTGTTTGTCAATACTCCTATGAACTCTTGGGATATTATGTTAAAGATGCTATATAAATGCAAATTGTTGTTGTTACCTGCCATTTCTTTCCTCCCAGAAATTAAATTCGTAAAGTCAAAAGGTTTCTTGTAAAGTTTTAAGATTCTGAATAATTACTTCATTAATAATAACATAATTAAAATCATCAGAAACTTTCTACAGATAGAAACTTTAATAAGGCATAGAAAGATACAAAATACAATTATCTTTCTATGCCTTATTAAAGTTTCTATCTGTAGATCTCATCTTTTCCTTAAAGCCTGGGATTTTACCAGCAGATGTATTATGATCTTGTCAGTTGAATTTAAAGTGAGCAAATAAAGGATTTACAAGTTAATGAGAGAATAGTGCATGACAGACTGAAGCAAAGGAGAAAGGTGAGAGAGGGAAGGAGGGAATTTTATATTCTGGTTTTCAAAACAAAAGGTGCATTTTAAGCCGTGATTATCTTTCTAGTGGTTTGTTGATAGAGAAGGTAAAAGTATGATATAGATTCTAAAATTAGTGAGGAAAAATATAGAGGAAGACAATTGCACATTGAGAAATAGTGAGAGATCTTTCCAAATTCAGTTTAAAGAAGTTCCTTTTTATTGACAATCAAAATTTCATTGAGGAGAGTGGCAGCAGGAGGGATTTGATGAAATTTAGGCTTTAAAGTGCCATTGTGGGACTGTGGGGAGCTGAAATACAAGGGGGGAAAACTGGATGTTAGGAATAAAATGAGTGACAGGAGGGGGAAGAATAAAAGGGTTGAGTGGATGGTCCAGTGAGGAAAATGCTTGGGTAACAATGTGTTTAAAGGGGTGAAAGGATGGAAAACAGGTGGGGAGTTGAAAAGAAAGGCATAGGAAAATGAATGATTGTGGAAGGGTGTGAAGAAGTCAGGGGGTCAGATTTTCTACAAGTTACAGTGAATATAAATGTGTATCATCTATGCATGATGTATGTGCACAAGCGTAGTATAGTCAGAGAATGGAATAAACAAGATGCAGATGTTGTAGCAGCTCTTGATATCTTAGTGATTCTTATAGCCCTGGTACTACATACGGTTAGAATAAGAAACGATGCATACATTACAAATTGACAATTAGGATGTTAAGAACAGACCTCATGAAAAGGGTAAAAACAAACCCACATCAGACTCCTATTTATTGACTATAGCTTCACCTTCAATAGCATAATTCTAAGCAAACTCACCTCCAAACTCTTAGACCTAGTGCTCAGCACATCCCTCTGCAACTAGATCCTTGACTTTCTAACCAACAGACCGCAAATCAGTGAGGGTAGGGAACAACACTTCCGCCAATCCTCAACGCTAGTGCCCCGCAAGTCTGCATCCTCACCCCCTTACTATACTCCTGTACACTCACGGCTGTGTGGCCAAATTCTGGTCTAACTCCGTTTACAAGTTTGCAGATGACACCACTGTAGTGGACTGGATCTCAAACAACAATGAGATGGAGTACAGGAAGGAGATATAGAGCCTGGTGGCATGGTGAAATTGCAGAGTTTTTGAACGCAGCCCAATCCATCATGCAAACCAGCCTCCCCTCCGGTGACTCTGTCTGCACTTTCCGCTGCCTCGGGAAAGCTGCCATAACCAAGGACCCCTCCCACCCTTGGTCATTCTCTCTTCTCCTCCATCCTGTCGGCAGAAGATACTAAAGCCTGAGAACACTTACCACCAGGCTCAAGGACAGCTTCTAGCCCACTATTAGCAGATTGTTGAACTGACATCTTATAAAGATGAACTCTCTATCTCCCAATCTACCCAGTCATGGCCCTTGCACTTTATTTGTCTACGTGCACTGCAGTTTTTCCTATAACTGTAACACTACATTCTGAATTCCGTTTTCCCTTTTTACCTTGATGTACTTATATATGGAATAATCTATCTGGATGGCACACAAACAAAAGCTTTTCACTGTATCTCAGTAGATATGACAATAATAATCGACAAATTCCAAAATTAGGGTTGGTGACCACAGCAGCAAAGTGCGACACTCGTAACACTGCTTAGTAAAGTGAGGAACAGTCAATGTGGCCACAGGGCAGACCACTAGGTAGTCAGAAGAGTGTGGCTTTAGAGACTCCAAGGCAAGTTCTTTGGGTGAGGGCGAGTATGAGTCTTGCAGAGAAGAGTGACATGGTGTGGCCAGAGGAACAACCAAAGGTGTGCATATCCTGGGATAGGAGAGCTCCTTACAAGTTCAACAATATGGGAATCATGTCAACAAAGGTGCTGCAGTCAAATTAATCAGTCAGACAGCACAAATATTAAATTTATTAGGCTACAGAAGTGGTAGGATATTTCTGCTGTTGCATGATAACATGAGTTTGGTGGGAATAAGAAGTATTCAAAATGGCTGCTCAGACTTCAGCCATTTTCTTTGGAAGCCTTGGTATACATAGCCAGATGTGTGAACCTATCAGTTTATGCATGGAAGTGTTTAAACAGCAAATAGCAATATAAACTGATACTGGTGGTGAGAATGCGCCTGCACAAATGGTTTATAGGAGTGTAAGAGCATAAGAAACTATTGGCACAACAAGCAGAGCTGCTGCCTCACAGCTCCAGTGACCAGATTTCGATCCTGATCTCTGATGCTGTCTGTGTGGAGTTTGCACGTTCTCCTTATCACTCCAGGGTTTCCACCCACACCCAAAGACATGCAGTTAGTAGGTTAATTGGCCACTATAAATTGTCTCTAATGTGTAGTTGAGTGGTACAATATGGAGGGAGTTGATGGGAATGTGGGGAAAATAAAATGGGATTAGTGTAAACATATTGGGGCTGATTTGGTATTCCAAAGACCTCGAAACAGAAAAAGCCACTTTTGTAACTGAAATAGGTTCTGAAGTGTACAGCACCTTAGTAAAATGGGAAATGGAAAGCAAAAGATGCTTTGTTTACCAAAGTAATGCAGAAGTTTCAGGGCCATTGCAATCCTAAGACCTCAAAAATTGTAGAGAGCTACAAATTTGGTACATTAGGCCGGATCGTGGAAGGATTGAATGGCTGGAGGTCAGAGAGGAGCTCTTCTGAGCCCTTTCTCCACTCCTGCGCTCAACAGTAAGTACAGGAGGCATTTTATAATGGCTGAATCAGAATCAGGTTTATTATTGCTGACATATGTCATGAAATTTGTTATTTTGCAGCAGCAGTACAGTGCAATACATAAAAATTACTATGTTACCAAAAAAAGTAAAATAGTGCAAAAGAGGAATAATGAGGTAGAGTTCATGGACCGTTCAGAAATCTGATGATGGAGGGGAAGAAGCTGTTCCTGAAACCGAGTGTGGGTCTTCAGGCTCCTGTACCTCCTCCCTGATGGTAGTAATGAGAAGAGGGCATGTCCCAGATGGTGAGGGTCCTTAAGGATGGATGCCGCCTTCATAAGGCACTGCCTCTTAAATATGTCATCGATGGTGGGGAGGGTTGTGCCCGTGATGGAGCTGGCTGAGTCTACAACTGTCTGCAGCCTCATGCGATCCTGCACATTGGATCCTCCATACCAGGCTGCAACCAGTCCGAATGCTCTCCACTGTACATCTATAGAAATCTGTAAGAGTCTTTGGTGACATACCAAATCTCCTCAAACCTCTAATGAAGTAGAGCCGCAGGCATGCCTTCTTTGTGATTGCATCAATGTGTTGGGCTCAGGATAGATCCTCTGAGATGTTGATGCCCAGGAACTTGAGGTTGCTCACCCTCTCCACCACTGACCCCTCAATGAGGACCGGCGTGTGTTCTCCCCACTTCCCCTTCCTGAAGTCCGCAATCAATTCCTTGGTCTTGCTGATGTTGAGTGCGGGGTTGTTGTTGCAACACCACTCAAACAGCCAATCTATCTCACTCCTGTATGCCTCCTCGTCGCCAACAACAACAACAACAGTGGTGTCATGAGCAAATTTATAGATGGTGTTGGAGCAGTGCCTAGCCACACAGTTATGAGTGTAGAGAGAGTAGAGCAGTGGGCTAAGCATGCATCCTTGAGGTGCGCTTGTGTTGATTGTCAGCGAGGAGGAGATGTTATTACCAATCCGCACTGACTGTGATCTTCTGATAAGGAAGTCAAGGATCCAGTTGCAGAGGCCCAGGTTTTGGAGCTTGTTGATTAGTACTAAGGGGATAATGGTTTTGAATGTCCAGCTGTAATCAATAAACAGCAGCCTGATGCATGCATTGCTGTTTCTAGGTGCTCCAAAGCCAAGTGAAGAGCCAGTGAGATTGCATCCGCTATAGACCTGTTGTGGCGGTAGGCAAACTACAGCGGGTCCAGGTCCTTGCCCAGGCAGGAATAAATTCTAACCATGACCAACCTCTCAAAGCACTTCATCACAGTAGAAGTGAGTGCTACCAGGCAATAGTCGTTGAGGCAGCTCACCCTGTTCTTCTTGGGCACCGGTATGATTGCTGTCTACTTGAAGCAGGTGGGAACCTCTGACTGCAGCAGTGAGAGGTTGAAGATGTGTTTGAACACTCCAGTCAGTTGGTTGGCACAGATTTTCAGTAACCTGCCAGGTACACCCGAGGTGGAGGGTGAGGTACATTTTGTATATGGCCCCTCGTCTTCACACCAACTAGAAGTAGTACATCTAACATGGCCCCAAACTTTGCAAAACACATTAGTCAAGGTGAAGGGCACAATGATGCTGGAGGAACACAGCAGGTCAGGCAGTATCCATGGAGAAAAGCAAGCAGTCAACGTTTCAGGTCAGGACCATTCCTCAGGACTGGTAAAGGTGTGAGGTTTGTTTTTTTAAAAACTTCAAATAAATATTATTTTTTAATTATATTTCACATGGAATGGGGTTTTAAATGAATGTGATTTTAATGTTTTTAATTTTTGAACAATTTACATGTTTTTCCACGACAGGTCCTCCCAGGTTATGACAGGTTCCTGTGAACTGTTCATAACCAGGACAGTTTGCAAGCTGGAAACGCACCCATGAACCAAGCTCCCATGCGGCAGAAGATGTCTGCAGCCCGGAGCAGCCGGCAAATCCATCCTACTGGTCCCCCAAAAGCTCATTCCTATGTACTGACTCTTCATAAGTCGGGCATTCATAATGTAGTTCATTGAAAATAGGAGCAGGAGCACACCATTCAACCCTTCAGTACTGCTCCACCATTCAGTACTATCATGGCTGATCATCAGCTCCAAACCTTTCCCTGCTCTCTCCCTGAACTTTGATGTCTTTTGCATCCAGAAATATATCTACCTCCTAAAAATACTCAACCACTTGGCCTCTGTAGTAGCATATGTCATGGGTTAACCACCCTTTGGGTGTAGAAATATCTTCTTATTTCAGTCCTAATTCACTTGCCCTGTTATTTGAGATACTATTTGTTCTAGTCCCCCAGCCAGTGGAAACATCCTCCCCACCTCTAGTCTGTCTATCCATAGAGTCATACATCATGGAAACAGGCCCTTTGGTCCAACCAGTCCATGCCAACCAAGATTCCCATCTAACCAGGCCCACTTTCCCATTTTTGACCCATATCCCTCGAAACCTTTCCAATCCATGTACCTGTCCAAATGTCTTTTAAGTTTCCTCTGGTAAATCATTCCATATATGGACTACCCTCTCGGTGAAAAAGTTGCTCCTTAGGTTCCTATTAAATCTCTCCCCTCTCATCCTAAACCTAAGTTCCCTAGTTCTTGATTCCCCAACCCTTCATTCCCTCATCCAAATCAGAAATATGTCCTGAATAGCTGAGGCCCAAGCACTGAACCCTGAGGTACTTCACTAGTTATTGCCACTCTGAAAAAGGCCAATTTGTTCCAACTCTGTTTCTTGTCTTTCTGAATTTCTTTGATGACCAGAGACACTTGGAAGGTGGCAAAGGTCGTTGATGGTACGGACTGTCATGTGACCATCAGGTGGTCCTTGGGCAGGGCCTTGTGGCTTAGTCACTGCCCACAGATGACTCCACCTCGTAGAGCAGCCACATCAGTGCATTGGACAGGTTGTTCGGAGCAACTTAGATGCAAAAGTGCACCAGTGGATATCCAGCAGAAGGCAAATGTAAAATATGGGTCCTAATCAGCACAATTTGGCCCACTGTTTCATTAAAGGACCAGCTTCAACACCATACTTTGGCCCTTTCTTAGACCATGCACTGCTTAACAACTTTGTGACTTAACTGATGAAAAAGTTCAACTGAAGTTATTTAACACTCACAATTTCACATTTTATCTTGCCTGCAAAATTGTTATACTTTTAGAAATGGCATCAAGGAATGCAAAAGGACTCAGTCTAATGTGAAATACAAATAACACTGCACTTTACAGTCATAGAGCAGTAGTGAAGGCTGGATTTGCAAAGCAGAGTCTGAAGCATGTGGGTAAGACGGGCACCAATAGCTGCTACAGATGTAATGGAAGCCATTCACTGCACATACACCAATTCAAAACAGCAAGTTCTTTATCTGTCAGAAAATAGGACATACATTGGTAGTTCGGTTGATTGCCTATTGTAAATTGCTCCAATGTGGGTGAGTGGTAGGAGAATCAGAAGGGAAATGATGGGCATTTAAAAGAGAATGGATTGTTGGGAAATGGGTGGGGAATAAGATTGATGGGATTGCTCGGAATCAGAATGGACTTGATGATCTGAATGACTTCTAGCTGGACTGTGAGGAAATGTATGAATATCTTCAATGAGCAATTCAAAAACCAATGTACCATCAGTAAAATGATTTCTCCTCAAAAAGAAAAATGTTACAGCAAAAACCCACAGGGCAAAGGGTATGCACAGTTCTGAAGCATGAACAATGGAGAATTGGGCTTACATTGCACATTGTGTTCATTACATTGCACACAGCATGGAAACAGGCCCTTCAGCTCAACATGCTGACCAAAGTGTCTACCTGAGCTAGTTCCATTTGCATTTGGCCCATATCCTTCTAAACCTTTCCTATCCATGTACCTGTCTAAATGTCTTTTAAACCTTGTAATTGTACCTGCCTCTACAGCTTCCTCTGGTAGCTCGTTCCTTAGGCAACAAGCAGCAATGGATGGAAGAAGGGCAATTTCAAAGTATGGTTAAATGGTCAGTGCAAATTGTTCTATTATTTGAGATGATCAAAGAGATTCAGAAAATCTGTACATAGGTTAAATTTGTGAATCACTTTTTTCAAACAAAAGAGGGAAACGGTGTGATGTATATAAATACAGTATGTGACACAAATGTATTATGTATGTGCACATGCACAGTGTGGTTAGAGAGAGTTAAATAAATAAGATGCTTGTATTTTAGCAGTTCTCCACATTTCTAAATGATTCATTACATTTAGTTAGAATGAGAACCCACACAACTATAGGTCTCTGGCAAGTAAACCACCAATTATAATCATTCATGTGTTATTGAAATCGTGCCTACTGGGAACTAGATTTAAGGTTAATTTCACATGCAGCTCTTGGAATATGAAGGCAAAAAACCTTTCATCCCATTAATCTGCACTAAACTTAAAACAAGGTCTCAAAGGTGAAAGACCTATGTCTAAACCAATGTGCTATTGAAACATATGCTGATGAATGCTTGCTCTATTACCCAATATAAACAAATATGAAGAGTCCTGACGATTGAAAAAGACTTTATGAAGTACGGTGACTCATTACAATTTTGGGCCAGATTATGATGAAGGATAGCCAGTGGTTTCACAGATAAGTGACAGCGAGTTGTAGTGCATTTCAGAATTGTGCCTGCATTCTGCACCCACATCTGTAGATGTACAGTGGAGAGCATTCTGACTGGTTGCATCATAACCTGGTATGGAGGTTTCAATGCACAGGATTGCAAGAAGCTGCAGAGGGTTGTAGACTCAGCCAGCTCCATCACAGGCACAACCCTCCCCGTCATCAAAGATATCTTCAAGAGGCAGTGCCTCAAGGCGGTGGCGTCCATCATTAAGGGCCCTCACCATCTGGGATATGCTCTCTTCTAGTTACTACCATCGGGGTGGAGGTACAGGAACCTAAAGACCCACAAGCAATGATTTAGGAACAGCTTCTTCCCCTCCATCATCAGATTTCTGAATGGCCCATGAACTCATGAATACTACGTTATTCCTTTCTTTTTGCACTATTTATTTATTCTGTAACTTATAGTAACTTTTATGTCTTTGCACTGTACTGCTGCCACAAAACAACACATTTCACTACATAAGTCAGTGGTAATAAACCCGATTCTGACTTTGTCTCTGAACTTGGTGGTTTGCAATTTACCTTGCTCAGCATTAGGTCAGGATTCCCATAATGACCTTAGTCAAGGGAACTGATATGCTTTGTAATTGGACCTTCAGCTTTACACCAGTCATAGATTGCACTCTGGTATAGACCCATTCATTTGAGTGGGGTTCTAATCTTTATTAAGGAAGGTAATGAAGGTGAGTGGTTTAACAACAAACAATCTGCTGGAAGAACTCAAAGGGTCGAACAGCATCTGTGGGAGGAAAGGAATTGTCAAAATGATTCCAGCATCTGAAGTCTCTTGTATCTCTAGGGTGAGTGGCTTGCCTTATTTTAAAACTTTATTTTAAACAATATTAATGTTTTAATTAATTTATGTCAGGTCATTGTATTCATAAGTGAATTTATTATTGTTAAATTGTTTACTAATGTTCTAAAAATCATTAACATTTTTCCCAAGTCTTTCTAAATCTCTGGTTATCAGAGGTATTTGGAAATAGTGAGAAAGCCTTCACAAGCTGTGGGCAGAGCTTCAGTTTGCACTACCTGATGCCTGGCCAATGCTCATAGCCAGCTCTACTTTGTGGAACAACCATGGAAACAGGGGCTCAAGGCCTTTGGGAGTTGTGGAGCCTCAGAAAGCTTGACACAGATGTAGGGTGGAAGTTAGCCTGAGGAAAGACTGCAAGGCACAGGCCAGGTCCAAAGTGAAACTGTCCTCTTGTAGTGTATTATTAAAACAGTGCTTTTCTTAACTTAGTCCTTCAAAGGATGTTGATGCTCCCAACAATGCTGGCATTTATTACCCATCCCTGAATACCTGAAGAGAGCAGTTTAAAAGCAACTACTTTGGAGGGTCTGGAGGCCCATTTTAGATCCGGGTAAGGATAGCAATAAACCAGATGGGCTTTTACAACAGTCCTGATACAGGGTTTCGACCCAAAATGTCGACAATTCCTTTCCCTCCCACAGATGCTGCTCGACCCGCTGAGTTCTTCCAGCAGATTATCCGTTGCTGGGTTTTTACAACAATGCACTGTTACGGGGAGGGGGTGGGCAAGGTCAGCTTCTTCTTAGAACAATTCCAGATTTATTGGATCACTTGAATTTAATTCCCCAGCTGCCATGGCGGGATTTAAACCTTGGATCAGATGGTCCAGAATCTAACCACTATGCAGCAGCCCCCTAACGGTTATGCTTACTATCATTATGCCATGGGCATAAATCAGATTTTAGTACACTGTCATTATATTTGCAGATTGTTGGCAACGTTCCTTCGGTGCAGTGATGTTGGCGGAGACTGATGAAATATTCCAAATTACAACTGTATTAAACAACCCCGACTTGCATCATTGTGGAAATATATAGTTTGACTAGCAAGTGCTTTTATGAAATTAAAAGCTCAATGAATATTTAATTAGAGATTTGCTACAAAGGCCGATTCTCCTCATCAGTAAGCATTATTACCTTTTACTGAAGTGCACTCGTCCTGCCGCAGTTTAAGAGTTGTGTCAAGGTCTTCCGTGAGTGATCCGGGTCATTGAGCGTCCTTGAGACCGATGCTGTCAGCCCAGATGTACTTGCGCTGCGCTGCAGCTGGGATATCGTAGGAGCAGCTCACAGCGTTAGGACTGAGCCTTGCGGCAGTACACTGGACATGGTGTCCCGGCGGCTGCTCTCCTCGTCATAGGCGGCTGCAACGGTTCCAGCCCGGCCCGGCCCTCCAGATGATGGGGAGCCGGCGATTTGCTGTCCAGGGACAAACGGGAGGTGGCCTGTGGTGTCATCAGCCGCTCTCCAAGACCCGTTCCAGGGCGACCGTCTGACAAGCAGCTCCAGAAATTACTAGCAGCTCTGTTTAAAATTACTGTCTCCTAATCTTGTAACCAGGGCACGCCACTCGGGTGCATTAGGATGAGGAACGCTCCTTTAGGATGGAAATTCCCAAGACTCCTGATTCCCCGAGAGAAAACATCTCCCCTCATCTCCAGTTTAAATGGGCAACTCCTAACTTATTAAACAGTGACCCCTAGTTCTAAATTCAAGAGAAACAGGGTCTCCTAGAACTGGATCTCGCAGAACTGGAAGTGGTTGATGCAGGTGCATTAACAACATTTAAAATACACTTGGACAGGTACATGGATAGGAAAGGTTCAGAGGGATATGGATCAAACGTGGGCAAATGGGACTAGCTTAGATGGGCACCTTGGTCAGCATGGACCAGTTGGGCCGAAGGGCCTGTTTCTGTGCTGTATGACTCTATGACTCTAACTATGTTTGGAACAAAACCCACAAAATGTGGGAAACTGACCAGAGACCAAAAACTTGTGGAGACAATATTGGGGGGTGAGGTCATTTAAAACTGAGGTGTGTAGGAATTTCTTCTGGCAGAGGGTGATGGATCTGTGGAATTTTTTGTCCCTATCACCTCCCAGCCTCTGTTGCCATTTCCTCTTTATTTATACAGCACGGTAACAGGCCCTTCCGGCCCAGTGAGCCCGTACCGCCCAATTACACCCACGTTAACCTACCCGCACATCTCTGGAATGTGGGAGGAAACCGGAGCACCCAGAGGAAACCCACACAGTCACAGGGAGAACGTACAAACTCCCTACGAACAGCAGCAATAATTGAACCCCAATCGCTGGCGTTGTAATAGCGTTATGCTAACCGCTACGTTACTCTGCCTTCCCTCCTCCAAATGCCTATCACCCCTCATCAGGATCCACCTACCTCTTGCTCCACTCCTTCCCCTCACCTTTTTATACTGGCCAATTCCCCTCTGCTCTTTCAGTCCAGATGAAGGGTCTCGACCTGAAATGTCGACTGTCCACTTTCCCCATAGATGCTGCCTGACCTGCTGAGTTCCTCAAGTAGTTTGTTTTTTTGCTCTAGATTCCAGCATCTGCAGTCTCTTGTGTCTCTGAATTTTCTGCCTTGGAGGGTTGTTGTGGAGGCTAGATCACTAGGGGTATTTAAAGAGCAGGTAGATACATTTAAAAAAAAATCAGGGAATTGAGGGCCATGGGGAACCAGCATAGAAGGGGCCTGGAGTGAATCAGCCATGATCATATTGAATGGTGGGGCAGGCTTGAGGGGCCAAGTGGCCTACTTCTTCTCATACCCTGTCCTAACGCACAGGATCTTGACACAGAATAATTCCTCCCCCCCCCCCACCCCCCACAGATGCTGCTTGACCTGCTGAGTTCCTCCAGCAGATTGTTTGTTGTTCCAGATTCCAGCAGCCGCAATCTCTTGTGTCTCTAGTTTCTTATGTATGTGCCTCCTGCTCCTTCCCAGCTTTTTTGGGGTTCTCTGGGAAGCTGCTGCTGGCTGGTGCTCCAGCCCTCTGGAATTGTTTCAGGACGTGAAGTTTCATCCAGCCATGAGGGACGATGGGGGCAGTAGGATTTCACCAAAGCAGCCAAAGATTTAAAGGTGCTGGGTCAACGTCTGTTACTTTTGCCTCGACGTGTGCATCTCCTGGCCTTTCAGTTCCAGCAGGGGAATGGGTCAGGAAATATTGGAGGAGAGGAAACCCATCTGTGAGACAGAGGAGCAATGTGGGCTTTGAGGGGAGAAAATGCTCAGCTGGTCAAGTGGAAATACTCAGCCCATTTTGGGTCTCACTCAAAATGTTGTTCTTCGAGTAAGAGCCATTCTATGTGATCCTTGCTGGCACTGTTTCTTAGGAATCTAGAACCAGGGGTCACTGTTTAAAAGTAAAGGTTGCCCATTTAAGACAGGAGCTGAAATGCTTTTTGTCAGGGGCTCCTGAGTCTTTGGAACACTCTTCCTCAGAGAGCAGTGGAAGCAGAAGTTGATAAAGGCAGAGGCTGATTAAAAAAAAGGAAGTGAAAGGTTACCTCAGGTAGACAGGAATACAGAATGAACATGATCTTATCAGATGTTGGAGCAGATTTAAGGAAATGAGTCTCTTGCTTCATCTCGTAATTCCTATGTTTGTATTACTATTTTGGTCATTGCTCCATTCAGTATGAAGGCAGTTCAATTTGCCAACATCGTGAGGAGCTGATACCAAGATGATCAACCTCACAAAACCTCCTTCCAGTCTACTTAACTGCATCCTCAATAGAGCATCCATATGAAGATGGCCATCCCTCCTTTTAGTACTTCAATGAGAAGTATCTCTGGGATTCTGAAATGAAGTCTGATTGAGTGTCTATTTGAAGTTGGACGTATTGCATTTCCTCAGGACCTCAGTGACTTGAAAACAGTACAAGTAATGGAACAATTTGCATGAACTCAGATCCACATCTTCAATAACCCACAATGACCTTGACACATCAAGGGACTCTCTCATCAATGGCATCAAGCCGCCAAATGTCAACAGTGAGGCCTGATAGAAGGTGCACTGGGACAAGAGAAATATTGCCAACAAACAGCTCATTGCCCATCCCACAAAATACTATAAGACTTAGACTTGCCAAAGATAATATGGACAGTCATCACACAATGCTGGACTACTCAAAGGAGAAGTGACCACTCTCATTTCCACTGGAAAATCAAGTCCATCTCTGTATGCGACTTTAGACTCCAAAAACCACACTATCATTATATAAATCACAGCCCAAACTGGACTATCCACATCAAAGCTGTATATGTTATAATCAATAGGAACTGTTTAAGCTTGGCTAACATTAGTACCGAAATCAGCAACTCACTATGTGAGGAATTTTGGTGTGAAACTTTGATATCACCTGCCTAGTATTTGTTTACTAACATATGACGTTTCCAGCGCAGTGTTAAATATTGCTATCTCAACAATTTGGAATTGATTAATAGAAGACCAAAATAAGGAAGCAATCAAAGGAGAAACAAAAAGCCATTGGACTAAGCTTTCACCCACCAAATACCAGAGCCACCATAACTGTCTCTTTACACACCGCATAACACCCCTCCCCCCCAACCCCAGTCTAATGGCTCTCATTCTATTTTTAAATTAATTGCCCTATCTCCCATTGTCTATTATCATTTACATTTAAATCCCATATTCACATAATCTCTAAACTAATTAAACAAATGTTATACCGTTGTGTCATTAATTAGTTGATTAGGGCATGCATTTGGTATCTGGTTAACAGCCTGAAAAAAATCATATCTGTTCACTCAGCATACGTTTTGACTAGATCCTGGCAATTGTCTTTATCTATTTGACATGTTAATATATAATTTTAGTTCATTTTTATTTGTAATTGAAAAATATGCCTGGTATTCAAATTTATCCTTCTGTGTATTGGTGAAGGATATTGGTTGTACAATTAAAAGACAATTTTAACCTAATTATAATTGTGGAGCTAATGCTCTTTTTGTTTAGTAAATCACATAATAGAATCAGGGCAAAGATTACTGTAATAAGGAGATGTATCCCAACAGCGGTTTATAGATTATCTGTTGACTTATAGTTTTTCATTTGTAAATTAAGAAAGGCTCAGAGGAACCATGTTGTGCCAAAGGTCTATTCAGAGTTTACCCAAAGCCGAGCCAATGCTTGCATTTCGTATGTCTACAACAGGTTAAAAAAAAGAACAGTAGTACAATAGTACACAATAGCACATACAATTTTCCCAGGATTAGGGTTATTTGAAAATTTTCTTCAGGGGTAATCAGAGGTCAAACATTCATATTATATCCTGTGGTGATCTAAAAGTTCCCAAGGAACACATGTTTTAACTAATGATGGTCTTTTTTTATGTATGCTTATTATATATCATAATAAGTAAGATTTTCATAAGAGTGAGTGAATAACTATACACATTTTTCAAGTGCTGCATCTTTCTTAAGCTGGATTCAAACAACTATCCCAGCACTGCTATGATCTTAAATCACGTTTGCCAATATATTTGGATACCTAGCATGTAACATACTCCAAGGCCAGTCTTGTTTATTTGGCTGTTCCATTAAGGGATATTGGCCCATCAGTGGAAATTGTTACAATGAGTAAATTTCCAGACTTAAAAATACTAGATCAGTTTACCGTGCTTGCATATTGGAGCTGATTATTTTAATGCTACATGGATTTTTATGCCCTTCTGCTATAGGACATATTAGTTGTGTGGTGTTTAATTTCTTTAAAGCGTCATTCTTCTATCAAGCTACTTTAACTTATTTCAAATAATTGTTCACACCATAATATTCATGAATGGCTGAAGGTGAGAGAGAACAATTAATCTCCAATCAACTTGAACTTATTTAGAACAGCATGGTAGAACATCCTAATTGGCCTTTTAGCAATGTAATTTTGGTGAAATTACATTGGTGAAGGAGACCAATACTTAGCAATGAGGTAGGCTTTAAGCAATGTCTTACAGTGGGAAGCAGAGAGGCAGATGGGTTTAGGAAGAGCTTAGGCTCTGGTGACCTGAAGACATGGCCACAGTTGTGGAGTGAAAGAAAATGATGATGTACAAAAGGCTAGATTTTGGAAAGGCTAGATTTTGGAAAGTCCAGAGATCTAAAAAGATTGTAGGACTGGAAGAGGTTACACTGGTACATTAGTTACATCAGGTTACACTATGTTAATGAAAGCAATGAAAGTTTTGTTCACCATGCATGTGTTTTATGATTGATCTGTGTTTAATAAATTCAATTTAAATTTCCTGTAAATTTAGAGGGAAAGGAAAGACACTGTGTGAGCACAGCATTCCGTCCACGAGACTGTTACAAGGCACTTTTGGCATGAACTAATGCAAAACATGAAATATAAATGAGGCCAAAATGACCTTGGCTTGAGTTTGATCTTTAGCTGTGGAAACAGCTCAAAGAACGCCCCTTGGTCTGTTCCAGCTTTGCACGGGCTTCAGTATAACTTGGAAGAAGCACGCGTTTTAAATTTTACAATGAAAGTTTATTTAACATCGTCTGGGTTGGCCATTATTTCCTTATTCCATTTTAATACAGAGCTGAAAGATAGTCTCACTGTAAATCTTTAACCACCAGTTAGCAAAGTACTGGCGGTTCATTTTTCGAAGTGCACCGGTTTTTCCTTGGATAGAGTTATATGCAACTGTCGGTTAAATTGGTGCTGTCTTCCTGAAAATAGACACTGCCGTTAAACTCTTACCCTCAATGTAAAGGCAGGGGGCGGAATGAACGGGAGTCTGCACGTTGCAGTGACTGAACAGACCTTGTCACCATGGAGTTTGCTAAACATTATGACTTTGCTTAATTAAGTTTGGTTTTGCTGAATAAAAGTGATGAGAAGATTTTTAAAAAATATCAACAAGTGCAAACCTAATCAAATCGACACACGTTAGATCCTGACACGAAAACAGAATCAAACATTTGCACACACACACGCACACAAATTGATCTAACGACCTTTAGTAGAAGCCTGTTTTGTTTTGATCCGCTAAGACTCGCGCTAAGATCACACAGTCAACACCGTGTTCAGGCCGTGTTGTGCCAGCAACTTGCAGTATGTCACACGCACAGCCACTGAGAAAATGTAAATAATACTCAGCTATTTCTCTATTTCAACGCGCAGCTTGCGGTGACAGGAGCATTGCAAGGAAGTTCGGGGACAACTGACACCTACAGCCTACATTTAAATATTTCACAAAACCAGCGAGCCTCTGAACTTCAAGTAACTCGTCTAAATACGTCAGCACCCTGCAGTGAATCTTCTAAAGAAAGTAAAATTATTTGATATTGTCCAGGTTGCCATCCCCAACGGTTTACAAAGATAGTTTATGAATACATATTGATGAATATTAAATATAAAAATGTAAGAATAGCAACAAACACCCCAGCATCTGCAGTCTTTTGTCTATTGTGTACAAGTAGATGGTATATAGTTTATGAACGTATATGTAGTTTATACTTTATTTTTTAAGCTATATACTGTTGAGGAGGTGGTCTCCCGGCATTATTTTAGAGCGGCGAGCTATCTCTTGGCAAACTTGCCTCATGACATTTTTGTTTTCTGTTGTTGTCCCGGTAGAAATGCTGGGGCTAAATGCGAACTCACCCAATGCTGCAAGCTGGTTGAACGACGTTACCTGATCGGGCTGTAACCGGACGCCTCTTATTCATGAGCGCCAGATGCACCTCGCATCGCCTCGGAACCGCGGTGTCATGTGGCCCGGTGGCCGGGCTGCGAGGGGCGAGTCTGGACGTGGTCTGTCAGCCGCTGCCCTAAACAAAACCTCTTCCCCTGTGCGGAGCCGGAGCACAGGGGACTCGGAGCGCCGCCTATCGGCAGCCCGTTCCCCCAGCCAGCCTTGTGCAGAACGCATCCGGCAGACCGAAATCCCCAGCTAATCCTATTTACACACGTTTCCCCTTGCCGGAACCAATCCCCCTCCACTGTCCAGTACAAATAATTAACTCTGATTAATTTTATTTGCCTGTGCACAAACTTTTAAAGCCACCGAGAGGAAATAACACTCCCCCCGCCACACCCTGCGTTATCATTACCTTTTATGGGGTAACATGTTGGCAAAGGATTCTTGGAATCACTTTGGTTTGAATTCAATTTGGAGACTATTCATATGTTCCTGGCACCTTTGTGAGCCAGGCGGCTAGAATCTGATTAAACCGTTATTAGTCAGGCAGGATCGCGATTAAAAGGCACCTTCAACTCTTGATGTGATTTACTTTAAAAACATTTTTGGCCACCGATTAAAATTACGATGGCTCTGATTCCTTCCTTTCCTCTCTCAGCGTTAATTGGCGCAGGGATTGCCCTGACCAATTTTCCACAATTGGGATGGAAAATCGACCCGCAGCGTTAAAATGCTGCAGATACATGAGTGGTGGGTGGTGAATGGTGGTGGTGAAGAATGTGTGGGGGTAGTGGTGTATCGTAGTGGAGGATGGGTGGTGGAAGTGGATGGTGGTGGTGGTGGGTGGGGGTTGGATGGTGGTGGGTAGATGGTGATGGTGGTGGTGGGTGGTGGTAGGTGTGTGGTGGTGGTGGGTAGGTAGGTGGGTGGTGGTGGTGGTAGGTGTGTGGGTGGTGGTGGTGGGTGGCGGTGGTAGCGAAAGGGTGGTGGTGGAGATGGACATGTGGCGCTGGTGAATGGGTGGTGATCTAAGTGTTGGTGGTGAATGGTGTTGGTGGTGAATGGATGAGTGGCGGTGATGGTGGTGATATACTTGTAACTTTTTCAGGAATTTCACAACATAAGAAACTCTTGAGTTCATTCACTTCATTGATTCCATTGGTGAAGGCTACAACATAGCACACTCTGTGGAGGGGCAAGGAATCACAGTCAGCAAACTACAGGTTTCTGTATTGAATTGTACTTGTGTTTACCCAAGAAATTGTTGTTAGTTTCACAGTGTATTGACAGGAAACACCAACAGACTGGCCTGGTCATCACAAAGTCCAGGCCATTATGATAGCATGGATGGAAAACATTCATAGCCTTATGAACGTATAAACTAAGCTAATACCTCACCGAAGCAGTGAGGGAATGCTGCACTGTTGCAGGTGCTGTTTTTTTCATGGTGGTCACAATTGATTCAATGCCACCAATTCAAAGAAAAACAGAAGAGTTCTACATATCCATCAACGCTTTTAGAGCCCAATTTATACGGAAGATTATTCAGTTCTTTAAGGGATGCTTCCAACCCTTAAGAAATTCGGCCCTGACTCAAAAAGCTAAATTGTGAAATACAACAAAGATGCAAAATTATGTTATTAAAAATAAATGAAACATTGCAGAATTTCTAATACAGGTTTGTTGACTGAAATATGCAAGAAATAAATTGTATTATTTGCTGTGTTTATTATTATGAATAACATGTAACATAACATTAACAACATCTTTAAGTCAATAATATTTTTAAGTCAGGCTGTTAATTGATTAGAAGGTCCAAGGAGGTTGTAAGGCTGAGTGTGATGAATCAAGGACCTTTGAAAGGCAGGATGACTGGGTTTTATCAGCCCAATGACCTTTAACAGTCATATTAAAAGGCTAGGCATGATGGCCTAATAACTTTAACCATGTAGCAAGAATGGGATTGATAACCCAAATGACATTTCTTGACTATGCCTAATAGGTCCAATGATTCTTTATTCTTAAGCGATAAAGCAACATTTCATAAAGATCATTGACATTGATGCTGTTTATTGTTATAAGTTCACTTTTCCAGTTGGGATGAGCAGCAGCAAATACAACCTATAGAACCAGCCACTTAATGAATGGAGGGAGCCAAGTTGGAATTAGAATTGGTTTATTATTGTCACTTGTACCGCTCGTACAGGTCAATTCATTACACAGCGCATTGAGGTAGTACAAGGTAAAACAATGCAGAATGCAGTGTAAAGTGTCACAGCTACAGAGAAAGTGTAGTGCAGGTAGAAAATAAGGTGCAAGGTGAAAACGAGGTAGATTGTGAGGTCAAATCTATTAATGATTCTAACCTTCTTTAACTTAATGTTGTTCTGGCCATAAGCATCCATTTCAAGTTAAACCAGTTAGTAATGTTTACAACATATTATTAATATAAGAATATAGCAGGAACATTGTTAATAAAACTAAACAAAGGAATAAATCACCTTTGGTGTTTCTTTAACTGTTTTCTTCTTAATTTAGTGAAATCATGATAATACTGAGCAGTTTTATTATCAGTAACTGATACCTGATATCTTTGCAATTGAAACCAAATACATAGATTCAATATCCACTTAAGTTAAACAATGCTGCAGTTTCCATGGTGCTAATTCTAAAAAAGTAACCTTAAACTCAGGACTACTCCATTTTTAATTAGCAAGGGCATCAAACAATATATGAAGCTGATTTCCATTGTGTGTGCCTTCATGTATCAATAAGGTTGAGTCAGTAACACCTGAGTTAAAAGATTATGGGTCATATATGATCTTGAGTGCTAAAGGTTATGCTGGTGTAAATGCTTGGATATCTGTTTGTGTTCACAGATTGTGATATATTAAAATGCCTTGGGAAAAAAATTAAGAATATTTGAGCAGGGTAATCTACCAGATATTCTGTCCATTTAGATTAATGGACAGAAAATCTCACTTTGTGGTATTCCTCCCCATAGATGTCTTTCAATTCCTGCAATCCTTTTGTTTAGATTCAGTTATGGAACTTGAGCATTGTTGTGAGGCCATTCTTATTAACTAGACCTAACTTCTCTTGAGAAAATGGTAGTCAGTGGTGCCTTTCTAGTGAAGGTATTCTCATGCTGTTATTGGCAAGGGGATGCTAGGATTTGGACCTGGTGACCATGAAGAAGCATTAACGTATTTTGAAGTTATTTCTTGGTGATACAGGTCCTGAGTTTGTGAGGTAGTTTTGAAGTAGTCCAAATGAGTAAGTACAGTGCATTTGTAGGTGGTACACACTATAGTCACAGTGCACAGGTGCCGGCGGGATACTAATCAAATGCACTGCTTTGTCCAGGATGGTATTGAGATTTTGTAAAAGCTGCACTCTTCCAGGCATGTAAGGAGTTTTCCATCACACACCCAGCCTGGGCCTTGTGGATGGTGGGAATGCTTTGGTATGCTAGGTGAGTCAATCAAGCTTTTGGCCTACTCTTGTAGCCACAGTGTTTATATGAATGGTCCAGTTTTATTTCTGATCAATTTTGACCCCAGACTGCTGTGGGCCATGGCAATGGTAATACCATGGAACACCAGCTATTTAGACATAAATGATAATTGTCTGGCACTTACATGGTGTAAATACTTGGCATGTATCAGTCTTTGCCTGAATGTTTCCTAGGACTTGTTGCAAGCAGATATATTCTAATTTACTTTCTGAGGAGTTGTGAATGGAAACATATATTGAACAGTGAACATTCCCACTCTGACTTTAGGATGGAAGTTCATTGATGAAGCTGCTGAAGATGGTTGGGTCGGAGAATCTCCTATAGTGTTGTCCTGGGCTGGAATACTTGACCCCTTACAACCACAACCATCTTCCCATGTACGAGATATGACTCCATACAGTGGAATGTTTACCCCTTGATGCCCATTGACTTCAGCTTTAACAGGGCTCTTTGATGTCACACTCAATCAAATGATGCCTTGAGTCATGGATGTCTCATCTCATCTCTTGAATGCAGCTCCTTTAACCATGTTTGGATCAAGGCTGTAATGAGCTGTAGATTGGCATGCTGGTTATTGGTGAGTAAAAGGTGTTGGTGGTAATTAGCCAGATTATCTCTCTCTTTTTTTCAGGACATTCCTGGGCACTTTCCTCATAATTAGGTTAATGTCAGTACCGTAACTGCACCAGAATAGTTTGGCTGGAGACACAACTAGTTCTGGAGTCTTCACAACTATAGCCAGGGTGTGGTGAGGTCCCATAGCTTTTGCTAAATCATTTTTGTGGAGTGAATTGAGTTAATGGAAGACGGTTTCTGTGATGGCGTAAACTTCAGGAGGAAGCCGAGATGGATTACCTGCTGAGCACTTCTGCGTCAAGATGTTACAAATGCTTCAGCCTTGTTTTGACATTCAGGCGTTAGGATCTACTGGCATTGTGGATGGGAATGTTCATGGCTGCTCTTCTTGTTGTTAGCTGTTTAATTGTCCATCACATTTCAGGACTGTAATTCCTTCAGCTGATCCACTGGTTGTCAGAGTTCTCTGCTTTGGGTATCAAATGCTGCTTTTGCTACTTAGCACCAATGTAATCCTGTGTTGCAATTTAAAGCAGGTTGGCACTTTATTTCTGAACAAATCTGATTCTGTTCCCAGCAATCCCTTGAACACAGTGCTTCAACAGGAATGCAAGAAGAACTTTTGTTTATACAATCTTTTTCATCCTAACATGCCATGCAGCATTCAACGTACTATGGCCAAACCATTGGGATAACTCCTCAACTCTTCTCCAAATTGTGATAGGGAGTCTCTGACATTAACCTAAAAAGGAAGGCAGGGCCTATATTTAATCAACCAGGCAGTGCCACACAAATATTTTTGCCTTGGTCATATGCTCAGGTCGTTGGCCTGAATCCACAGCCCTGTAACCTGGACACAAGGAAACCAAGCAAGCTTGGACTCAAATAAAATCTCACCTGCCAGATGTCAGCTAATGGGTGTGAAGGATCTCAGAGCATTGTTCAAAGAAGTGTAGGATGTTGTGCTGAGTGAACATTCCCCTACATGAAAAGCCTGCTGGGGTTTATCCTTCTTCTGTTCCATTGATAGCAAGAAGAATTTTTTTTTATTCCAGGTAGCCTTCTAATATTTTTCATCAATAGCACTAATGGAATCAGAGCCATAATTGAATATTACATTAATAAAATCAAATGGTTGGAAATTAGACATGTAGACAAAATTAAGCAGGAAAACATTTTACAACTAACAGATGAAAATTTTACAGCAATACCAGTGAATGCTGTGATATAGGGAAGCATAGGCTTCTTTTTACGTTTTGAGTGAAGAAAGGTTAGCAAGCCTCCAGTGAGTATTGAATGTATGCTTCATAAACTTACAATTTTATTTTGAAGGGTAATAGCCACACTGGGAGTAATAGAACAGTTTTATAAAAGCGCAAGTTAGGTGCAGAGAGAAACCATTACTCAGAAATAATGGCTTTAAGACAAATTACAGTTCAACATGACTCTGGATTTCAAAATTAATTGATTGTTATCATATTTAATTGTAGCCCTTGCACAATCAAAGAATGTTTGAACCAAGATGAGCAAAACCAGAGATCAACTAAGGACTGGAAAGGCCTTTTGTGCTGTCTAGGTCAAAATCTGCTAACAAGGAAAGACATGCAAAATATCCCATTATATGGTCTCAGCACCTCTCAACATTCTCTACAGCTAATTACTTACTTTTGAGATGTAATTACTTAGTCACCTAGGAAATATCAGTTGGAACATAGAAAAGTCCCACAAGTCATAGAGATAATAATCAGATGATCTGCCTTTAAGTGTTGGTTAAGAAATTAGTATTGATCAGGTCAACAGGGAGTTCCTCCAGTCAGCTTCAAGATGGTGACATGGGATTTCATGTTGGCCATCCTTGGTGCCTTGTGGCAACACGCTGTGTCAATGTTTTGCCCCCTTGTTGTTCAGCTAGAATCCTGACTAGATTGACACTTCCACACCACATTCCAACTTAGAATTAACAACTTCCAGCTCCATAATATTGCCAGTCTGTATCTCACCTCTGTCCATCTGCTTCTGAAACCCTCAGCGTGGTTCTGATACTTCCAGGCTCCAACGTTCTCCTGACCATCCTCCCACTATCACTCTTCAAACATGTTAGCTCATCCAAATGTTTACTTAACACACAAAGTTTCATTTACCTGTCCTGCATTCATTGATCCATACTGTCTTCCTGTCCAAAATGCCTGAAATCTAAATTTCTCATCCTTGTGTACTAATGGAGTTCTGGTCACACAGCTATAGGCCAGATGTCATTAATCTGGAAAGGGTGCTGAAAGGATTCACGAGGATATTACCGGGACTGGAGGGCCTGAGTTATGAGAGACTCAATAGGCTGGGACTTCTTTCCCTGGAGTGTAGGAAGCTGAAAGGTGATGTTATGGAGGTATATAAAACAGAGTACAAGGGCAGGAAAGTCTTAGAACAACTTTATAAAACATGGTTTGGACACAGCTGGAACATTGTGTGCAATAATGTGTGCCACACTCTAGGGAAGTCATGATTACATTGGAGAGGGTGCAGAGGAGATCTACCAGGATCAAAGTCAAAGTGGAGTTTATTGTCATATGCACAAGTACATGTATGCACAGGTGCAATGAAAAACTTACTTGCAGCAGTATCACAGGCACATAGCAGTAGAGACACAACATTCACAAGAAAAACATAAATTAGACATTAATTAAACAAGAAAGAATGCCATTTGAACAAAAAAACCAAAGTCCATTGTACTGCAAAGTGGTCATAGTGTTGCTATACTGAAGTAGTGATTAGGATTGTGCAGGTTGGTTCAAGAACCAAATGGTTGAAGGGAAGTAGCTGTTCTTGAACTGGTGGTGTGGGACTTCAGGCTTCTGTACCTCCTGCCCGATGGTAGCTGTGAGAAGATGGCATGGCCCGATGGTGGGGATCTTTGATGATAAATGCTGCCTTCTTGAAGCAGCGCATCATATAGATAGTGGGGACGGATGTGCACTACTCTCTGCAGATGTTCCTGAGCATTCAAATTGCCATAGCAGACCATGATGCAACCACGAAGGACATTTGTGAAAAGATAAGATTTTACAACTATCTATGGTCACTATTACTTGCACTACATTTATTTACTGCTGGATTTAATTCCTTGAACTTAATTATTCTATGAGAGACCTCATAGTCCATGGCAGAGGCCCAAGTAAGGTCATTCCCTCTAACCAATGACAAAGCAGTCTTCATCCCAGTGCTCTAGACTTGCTTCATTGCGTTAAGCCCATGACTTTCTCATGTCTTGTAGGCACTGTACACCACAAGGGGCCTCGTGATGCCCAAAAGTCTTGGAGTGAATATCCAGAAGTACAATGTGACGACATAAATCATGCTTAATGCTCAGGTTTTTGGTAAGATTAATTTGGGCTCCACATAAGATTTTGTAACTTGTAATGTAATTTCTGGGCTGCAAAGGGAAAGAACTATAGGGACTAGAAATCTGAAATAAAAACAGAAAAAGTTTGAAACACTCTGCAGGTCAGGCAGCTTCTGTGGAGAGAGGAACGGGGTTAATATCACAGGCTGATGACTTATATCAGTCCTGGGAAATCTTTTCTTATTTGTTCAAAATCTTTCCTGGTGATAGGTCACTGGCCTGAAATGTTAATTTTGTTTCTCTCTCCACAGATGCCGCCCGGTCTGCTGAGTTTTTCCAGCATTTTCTGCTCTTAGAATATCGAGAATTTTACATTTTATATTCATGTTTCATAGTATAAACTGTAAATTACTTGCATTTTCCCCACCACTTGTTAATTCTGTGTGTTTTATTTTCATTTAATTTTATGGTACCATTAGATATTCTGCATTTCTGATTCCTTTTTTACAATAAAAACCAAATGGTTGATGGTGTAAAAAAGTGCAAAGACAATGTAACAACAGAGCCACCTAGCTATCAGAGACTGTACCTATGTCATCTTTCATATCTTGCAAACTGGCAACATGGTATTGTTTAGAGACAAAAAGACATAAGTATACGTGTAACAGATTTTTTATTAGGTAAGGGTATCAAGGGATATGGAGCAAACAGAGATGAACAATAATCTAATTGAAATGCAGAACAGCATCTAAGTGAATACTTTTATGACTTTTGCGGGTTAATGCAACTGTTGAAGTTGTGGAGAATGAGTGTAAAATACAGGGATGTGATAAAAATAGAGAGGAACCGTTAAGGAGTCCAATATTTTAAAAGGAAATAGATTATTAGGCCTGTATAAAATGCATTCCGTTAAGACAAGCCAGGCAGGAAAAAGCAGAGGTTCTGATCATTTGTTTTTAATCCTTTTAGGCCATATGTGTAGTGCTGAAATAGTATGACTGCTAGTGTTGCATTGTTTAAAAAAAATATTTACAAGTTGTTCAGCCTAAGGACAATGATGGGAAAATTAACCTTTAAGTTAGAAAGGGTGCAGGAAAGATTCACAAGGATGTTTCCAGACTGGAGGGCTTGAGTTACAGAGAGAGGCTGGATAAACTGGGATTCTCTTCCCTAAAACATAGGAGGCTGAGGAGGCGACCTTACAGAGGTATATAAAATCATGAGGGGCTTAGATAAGGTTAATAGTCACAGTCTTTTTCTCAGATAGGGGAGGCTAAAACCGGAGGACATAGATTTAAGGTGAGAGGGGAAAGATTTAAAAGGAACCTGAGGGGAAACTTTTCCACACAGAGGGTGGTTGGTATGTGGAACGAATTGCCAGAGGAAGCTGTAGAGCGGGGTACAATTATGATGTTTAAATGACATTTGGACAGGTAGATGGATAGAAAAGGTTTAGAGGGATATGGGCAAAACACAGGCAAATGACTACCTTAGATAAGCATCTTGATTGGCATGGGCCTGTTACCATGTTGTATAATTCTATAACTCTATGAGTCAGAAAATTCCTGAATGAGTTTAAGTCACTATTTTGAAAGTCATAATCAACCAAGAACTAACAGCATGGGCTTGTAATGGGGAGGTTGTATCTAACTAAGTTGATTGAATTTTTGAGGAGATAACCAAGAGGCTCAATGTGGACAAAGCATTTGATGTAGCCCACATGAATTTTGGTAAGACACTTGACAAGATCCACATGGCAGGCTGATCTGTAAAGGCACATGGGACCCAAGGGAAGATGGGACATGTTGGGTGCAAAGCAGGTGATATCAATGGTTAGACAGAAAAAAAGTCAAATGGCAAATGCGATTCATGAAGATAATGTAAATACCGCAGAATGGTAGGAGACAGCACGAAAGTGGAACAGCTGGGGTAGCTCATAATTTTCCACACACCTTAAAAGTTGTGATAATCTTTAGTCCTGGCCTGTAAATCATGATGTTAGTGCAGGGAATATCTGAGATTTATTTCAAGCTTTGAAATAAATCTCAGATTATTCTATTAAGTGTTTACATGCTTTTACAGTTCATTTAGGCTTTGTGTGTAGATGTGGTGCCAATTGTTGTCTATAGCAAAGAAATTAGGGGAAAAAAACATAATTTAAAAGGGGAAAACAAATCACAATCATGATGAAGCCTTTGAATGCCACAAAAAAAAAATAGAATTCTCAATCTTAGCCCATCTAATTGTTAGGTAAAAATTTTGCACCATCGCGAACTGGGAACTGGGAGTCGGCGGGAGGATAACAGTTACCAGGCAATTAACATAAAGTGCTTAAGGGTGTTTATTTTAGTTAGAAACTGTAGCAATCAATGCTTAATGAGCTATGGCAGGTCAACAAAATGGAGGTACAGATAACTAAACACTCCACAAACAGTAAAACCTACATAATTTGGCACCCTTGGGACTTTGGTGGTGCTGGACTAGCACATTTTCTGGATTATTGGACCTACTAATAAAGTTAGAACAACTTGAAATGTGCAACAAGGTATTTAAAATCATGGGGTCACTGAAGAAAGATAAATATTTTTCCAGTTAATATTTTTTGGCAATGCAACTGAGTTTCAAAAGATAGCCACAATTTGCCTGCACCCAACACATTTTTATTTCACTTGCTTTACTCACCAATATCAGAGAACAGCACAGAATAAAGAAATGATGTTAAATAAACAATGCACTGCAATTTGCTTCACATTCTGCAGCTCAGAAAATGGTGCACTGGACCTGAATAGACACATTTGGTTATCAGTGCTAATGAGTGAGACAGATGCTGAACTATCATGATTTCTGAACAATTAGATACCAGATTATTGGAACTTCACTGTAATTTGTAGATGGCAGAGTCTGGAGTTATTATATATTGGGGCTAGAGGGGTAAATCTTTTGCTTGGTGGATTGAGTGCTTTGCCCTGGATGGTGTCAAGCTTATTCTGTTGTTGGGGTTCCTCTCTTCCAAGAGAGTAAAGAGTATTCCAACACTCCTGGCTTGTACCTTGTTCATAGTGGAATGGCTATGGAGTGTCAGCAGGTGAGTCACTCATAGCAGGATGCACAGCCTCTGACCCAATCTATAGCCACAGTATTTTATGTAGCTCGTCCAGTTAATTTTCTGATCAATTGTTTCCACCAGGATACTGATGGTGGGAGTCATTGACTGGCAAGGCTGGATGTTCAGACTCTATCTTGTTGGAGATGGTCCAACATATTCTTTGCTGTTCATTAGCCCTTGCCTAAATGTTGTGTAGACTTTGTTGAATGCCAAAGTGGACTGCTTTATTTTCAGAGGAGTTTCAAATGGATTAGAACATTGTGCAACAGTGACCATCAATACTTATGGTGGAAGGAAGGAATTGATGAAACAGCTAAGGATTATTGAGCCCAAGACCTTACTCATCTTTCTGTTTCTCTAAAGCTTTCTTTGTCTCCTTATCCTCTAGTTTTGGTCCTTGCACATCATGTGACAACAGCAAAATATTCTCCTTGGTACCAACAGGTTTTCTCTCCTTCTAAAAGCTGCTCACCTAATCCTCACCACTTGTGGGGAATGTTGTTATTCTATATATGTTACTTCTGAAACTCACAAAATTTAGGCTGAGATAACTCAGCCATGAGCACTGTGCAGCAATGTGCTCTCTGATCATTCTGTGCCTCTTTCGCCTTTGTCATCTTTGTAAAAGCCAAACATAATTAACATAAAAACAAAATCATTATGGACAACCTTTATTGACTCAGAATAATTCTTTTCACAATGGCTTGGTAGACTTTGGCAATTCTTAGTTTAAGACAATGCAACATGGTGTTAAGAAGGAAAATAAAAATCCCCAGACATTACAAGCAGGTCATTTGGAAATTGATGAATGATTTGTAAAATTGATTCAGCTTTTGTTCACGATTACTTTCTCAGTTGGTTTAGTTGTCAAATAATGGCCATCACCTAATTCTACAACCGCGCAGCTGTCTGCATAATTAACCTTGCTCTCCTCCTGGATTGGCCCAGTCCTATCATCCAGTTCATCATCTCTGTCTTTTCCCTTTGACACCTCCTGCAGTTCCTGCTGGATTTCTTTCTGTTTGATCGTTATTTTCTCAACAATTTCCTCCATTTTTGCATGGTCAGGCACTGTTGGCTTTCCAGTAGATTGGTCTTCAATTGTCAACACTGAAGAATTAAACTTATTCAGTCTTTCCTTTAACTTGACTTCTTTCATCTAAAACAAACATCACTTTTTTTTATTCATTAACTGCCAATTTTGTTCATTGCAATTCCCAGTTTCACTTGGATTCCTTCTGCAAATACCATCAAAAGCACAATAAAAATAAATATTTCATTTACCTAGGCAAATTTTGGAAAAAGACATTCCAGGGACAGACTTTGATCTGCTGGGAGCACATAACACAATTACTTGTATGTGATTTCTCAGAAAATTCCTGGAGAAACCATGATAAATATGCACCCAGATTTTCATAGTAATATTCTCAGCAGAATAATCTGTCCAGTGGTAGCATGACTTTGGAAAATTACCCCTTTGTAAAATTCCACAATTTAAAACCACATAATTTTGATCCTGCCTTTGGCGTATCGTGCAAAATGCTAATTCATTATTCATTTAAGGAAAGGAACATTCAACTGACATTTCCCATGGCAGAGAACTGACAGGACAAACAGCATCTTTCTGTGTCATATTATTTTATAGTTCTTTGATTCTTAGGGAAGTTTCTTTGGTGTAATACTGGTGGAATTCTTTTATGCTGCTTGTCCAGGGGTTCTGTCAATCTTATGCCTAATCACAGTAGGAGGCTGGAGAATCCCAATGCATTGCCTACCCATTTTATAAATGGCTGTTTTCACAGACTAAGGAAAAGCAGGGGAGGTGAAGAATATTTGGTGAGATGATGGATTTGCATGCTGTTCTTTCAACTTTAAGATTGGTAATTCAAGCTGCACCTACTAAATAAAATTTTCCTTTCTCTGCTCACAGATTCATTGCCAATAAATAGAATGGAGACAGTATGAAAAACCAGTTGCTAGAGGGCATGAGGCCATGACATAAAATGAATTTTGATTGTCATGAGCATAGCAAACAACTGAAATAGTCCACTGTAGTGGTTGTAATGGGTGGTAACACTGATGCAATGGATAATGATGCTCCTCTGAAGATAATTAAGATGCATATTTGCAAAAGAAGATATGAAAATTTCATATTTATCATAGAGTTACAGAGCCATACAGCATGAAAGACAGCTCCTTCGGCCTAACTCATCCATGCCATCTCATCCATGAATTCTTATTACTGGCATAGGACAAAAAAAAGTTGAATAGATACTTCTATACAACAACAAAAAGTTCTGTGGGTAGAAATTGGTATGTTCCATGGCAATATTTTTGAATGTACACCAATTTGGCAGTCAATTATCTGCACCATTTAAATGGTCAATTTGTTGTTAAAAATGATTATATTCACATATGGGTTGTTACCCTACCTTTCTTCTTTCTTCTTCTGTCATCATTTTCTTTTCAATTTCCTCTATTGTTAGATTTTTTTGTTTAGTTGTTTCTTTCCTTAACTTATCGAGTCTGGACGGAAACTTCTTTAGGATTCCATCAGTTGACTTCACAACAAACTAACGTGATAATAAACAAAATTGTCATTGGGAATGAACTTCAAAAGTAAATATTCAAAAGAAATCAATGTGCTTAGAAAATTATTGATCTAAAAATCAAGGATAGAATATTGGAATCATGGAACCGTTCCTAAGTTAAAACATTTTCAATGTAAAGTATGCAGTGAAATCAATATGAAAATCCTAGTTTAGAGTAAGGGGTACACACTTTCTTAGGCACTTCTGCTTTAATTTGGAACAAATGGCCAAATATTTCAATGTTGGAGCATTACACAGCTGGAAGTAAAATAACATCCTGTGAGCTAACATCTTTCAGGCCATTCCACCAGGAATCAGCAGACATTTGGTATATGATAGGAGGTAAACCTGTAGTAAATCTCAATCTGTAGGGCTACAAGTACTAAAATTAAGGTAGTGGAACTGGATATTATATTAAAAGAAAACTACAAAGGAATGAAGTTATCAGAAAAGTGAATAATTCATGGGACAGAAGGGAATGTAACATACAGTGTTCCCACCAGATAGAGAGGAGAGAACAGAAAGTGGCAAAAATCCTATGTGTCATGGATATCTGCAAGAAAAGGCAAGGTACAATATGAATTGCTGTGTTTAGACTTCCTCAGCGCAATTAAAGAACAAGTTAACACCAGGAGAATTAGGATAGGGTGCTCCTTGAACAGTTAGGAAACATCTGTAAGAACAGAAAAATTGTTTTATCGGGCAACTTCAAATAGCAAATGTAACCTGGAAAAATCTAAGCAGTTTTGAATGTGAGTTAATATGTCAACATATGAATGCTTCACAATTCACCTTGCCATAGAGGCCATGAGAGGAAATGCTCACTTTGACCTTTTGACATTGTGTAGGAAATGGAACAGTGATCAGAAATTAATCAGATGTAATGCAATTAAGGAACCAGAAATAATTAATATCAGGATTTGGGTATGAAACTTTAAAAAACTAAATTCAAAGTGAGATGGGGGGTGGGAGGGGGCAATCATTCATGTGCAAGATCACTTTGTTCCAGTTGTTTTTCTCTTGCTCCTTATGTCACAAAAGTCATTGCATTAATATGATTTAACGACGACATATAAAACAATAAAAATGTTTCCATGTGCAGTAGGTAGAAATTAACATGTACCAGAGGACTGCAGACCTCCTGCCATTCTTCATTATGAGCCTGATTTAAGATCCCTTGAACTAAAAGTTCTTGCAAAATCTCAGCAGATCTTGGTCTCTCCTTGATTTCATTTATTGGTCCATTCTTCTTCAGCAAGCTGCTTGTAGTAAGTGCTAAATCTGGATTTAAAAAAAAAACAAGGAAATAAGCTCAACTAGTGCTCAATTTGGTTATGATTGACAGGTAAGTGTTGCGCAACTCATTGTTCCTTTGCATGTGCCATCATTTTTGGAATGGCAACTGAAGCTGAATTATAGCTACACAAATTTGCTAAAGGCACAGGTTGTGTAAGATCAATAGCAAAGGTTTCTGCAATTGAAGACTCATGTTTCATTTCCTGGGTGATCACAGCATAGGAAATTGTCTACATGAATTCACTGGATGCTGCCTGCAACCATTGGAGATTACAAGATATTTTATTGACTCAGACATTGCAAGTGTTATGTAACAAGCTTTAGCTTAGTCAATTCACTGGATATTTATTGAAACCACCCTTTCGCTGGGAATTCTGGTGGGGATTGGGGGGGTGGGGTGGTGGGATCTGCTGTGTGAAAAAGGTGTTTGAAATTGTTTGGGTGAATCTGACTTGTACAAAATAGGACAAATTATCTAAATTGTGATGCTTATCAAATTAAACTAAACTTGCTTGTTCTTGAACACTTCAGAAATAGTGCATATTTTTGATGAGTTAATTGTAAACAGGTCAAATCCAGACTGTGTTTGAAAGGTGAGCTTCTCAATGACAATATTTACCCCTTATGCTGGAAATGTGCATTCTAATCGAATTTGGATTGAAAGGATTAACTTTCATCTTTTTTGAGAAATAATGGTCCAGAAGGGATAGTCTCTCCACCCTGTTCAAATCCACAGAGCAAATATGGGTAAGATTTATCACTAATTAGGCAACCACATTCAGAGAGTCCACTGGTGTAGATGATACAGAAAATGCTGGCATCATGCAGTTTAGTAGGCAGTGTTCCTCACTGGTTAAAGAAAATTTTGAAGAGCTGGAGTATGGCAGTGGGATTGAGATAGGGATGAAAGGAATGCAGATGGTGATGTTTATTCTACATCCTGTTTGTCTTCAGAGGTATTTTGTCCAAAGCTCTTTTACTCTTCAGCAATTATAGCATTCATACTACAATCTTTTTATAAAGAATAAACCACAAAACCATAGAGCTGTGGAGAAGTTGCAGCACAGGAGACCACTTGGCTTGTTTGGGTCCATACCTGCTCAACGTGTGAGCAATTCAACTAATCCCACTCTCTGCCCTCTTCCCATAGTTGAACAAGTTCTTTCCTTTCCAGTACTTACCTAACTTGCTCTTGAATGCCACAATTTAATCTGCTTCCACTATTACCCCTTCCATACACTAATGCTATGTTGCATAAAATGTTTTTCCTTTGTGTCACCTGTGCTTCTTTTGTCAATTCACTTTCA
Organism: Pristis pectinata; assembly: GCF_009764475.1. Classification (NCBI taxonomy): domain Eukaryota; kingdom Metazoa; phylum Chordata; class Chondrichthyes; order Rhinopristiformes; family Pristidae; genus Pristis; species Pristis pectinata. Next base: position 78,837,592 of record NC_067409.1, on the reverse strand, counting down.
TTCTGTGTCCCCTAGCTCACTACCCTTCCCTCAATGGGAACAGTTTATCTCTACCTCTCTATACCTCTCACAACTTTATCTACTCTTTCAGATCCCCTCTCAACCTCCTCTGTTCCAAGGAGAACACCTCCAATTTCTCCAGTTTATTCATACAACTGCAATCCCTCGTCCCTGGAATCATTCTAGTAAGTCTCTACCCTATTCTTTCTAAGTTCTTCACAACTTTCCTAAAATCTGGAACAATTCTCAGGTTGTAACCAAGCCAGTGTTTCCTGAAGATTCAATGTGACTTCCTTGTTCCTGGATTCTCTGCTCCTGCCTATTTATAACCCTCAGAATCCTATATGTTTTCTTTAACCAATTTCCCAACCTGCCCAGTCAATTTCAATGATGCATATATATCTGTTGATCTCTCTGTTCTTGTACCCCTTTCAGAATTGTGCCCTCTAGTTTATACTATCTCTCTTTGTTCTTCTTACCAAAATGTAACACTCTGCATTTTTTGCCATTTGAACACTCATTCCTCCAGCCTATCTATATCTTCTAACAGTCTACTATATCCACTTTGCTTCCAAATTTTGTCTCATTTGTATATTTGGGAATTATGACCTTTATAACCAAATTCAAGTCATTATTCTACATTGAGAGAACTAATGAATCTAGCACTGACAGCTGGAAAATTCCATGGTACATCTCCCTCTTGCCCTAAGTAACAACTCTGCATTACTGCTCCCCATTTCCTTGCAGCCAATTTCCAACCATGCTGCTGCTTCTCATTTTATTTCACGGCCTTCAACTGTTTATATGACAGTTTTTCAAAGGTTTTTGAAATCTCTTAGCAATCAAGAGGTATATAAGAAAATATAAAATAACATTCAGCCCATTAAAGCTGCATTTTTTTTAAACGCACAATTTGGTCTGTACCTCCAATAAAAATGCTGAAAGATGTCAAGCAAAATTTCATGATTCAACAATCCTTTTGCCATCTGAAATGGGGAAAGAGTCATTGGAAAACATTTTTCAACTTGACTCTTGGCATTGTGGATCACCTATTGTATCAATATATTCTGAACAACAATTCATTACTTATTTGAGAAACTGTTTTAATGCAAAAAATATATTGTAACATTCCAACCTTCCTGTCATTAGAGTTGAATACAATTCTGATACTACAGTGTGTATGTCTGTAGAAAATGGAAGGCATCAAATCAAAGGGAAGAAAGTACTTAATATCTTATATGTTTAAGTATGACTAATGCATGAGGAAAATGAATATCTAATTTGGGCTGGATTACAAATTAAAATTATGCTTCAGTTATATGTATCTGTGGTTAGAGACCTTCTGGAATATTGTGTTCAGATTTGGGCACCACATCTCAACAAGGAAATATTGGGCTTGGTGGGTGCAACGCGGGTTCACCTGAATGAAATTGAGCTTAAAGGGTTAAAATGTGAAGACAAGTTCCATAAATTTGGTTTGTATTCCTCCGAGGGCTGAAGAGTAGAATCATGGAATCATAGGATCTTTACAGCCTAGAGGGGGGATATTCAGCCCATCAAGTGCGTTCAGGCTTTTGGCAAGAGCAAATACAGTCCCAATCTCCGCCCTTTCCCAGTGCCTTTGCACTTCTTTTCCCCACCACGATTTATTCAATTCCTCCTTCATATTCACAAATAAAACTGCTTCCACTGTCCTTGTGGATTTCAGATCAAGATTACTTGCTACATTAAATAAATTTTGTTTCCTTTGGTTCTTGATTATCATGTTAAAATTGTGTCCTCTGGTCCATGATCTTTCTACCAGTGCAAGATTTTTTCTTGATTTACTTTGCCTGGACCATCCGTGAACATTTCTATCAGCTCTCGTCTCAACTTTTGAAGGAAGACAACTTCAGCTTTCCCAATCCATTCTTGTCACTGGAAACACTCATCTCCGGGAAGATTATAGTTACTTTATTCTCCACTGTCTCCTAAAGTCTGGTGCCTACAAATGGACACGGTGCTACACAATTGCTGTTTGCTTATGTACTCTATGCCTTTGCTTTTAATAAACAGAATCCCATAGTCTTTCTGAACCTGCCCTGCCACCTTCAAAGATTTGCACATCAGGTTTCTGTGCTCCTACACCACTTTAACCTTCTATCCTTCAGAATTTACTACCAAAATGCACCAGTTCCCATACCTCTGCATTAAGTTTCATTTGCCCAACTGTTCCAGTAACCTTTCTTTACCCACTTGAAGTCCGTCATCATCTTCTTCATTGTTTACACTTCCAGGTTTTGTGTTACTTGCAAATTATGAAACTACGTCCTGTACACCCAAGTCAAAAAGATTAACATATATAATATATAAATAAGTGCAGTGGTCCTTGTACCAATTGCTAGGGCACACCACTGTGTACCTACCTCCAGTCCAAACAAATAAATGTTCATAACTAATCTGTTTCTTGCTGCTAAGACAACTTTGTATATTTCCTGCCATATCCCTTATATTTCATGGAATTCAATTTTGTACCATTTTAATAGACTCCTTTTAGAAATCCACCTACAGAACATCAACTGCATTGCCCTCATCAAACCTCCCAGTTACTATCCATACTCATTATCCTTTATTAATCCACACATCCAAATTACTGCTAATTTTGCCTCAGATCATTACTTCCAGCAGTTTCTCCAGCATCAAATTGTGCCAAAATGAACTGAACAGTGTAGAATCATCAGTAAACATTCTTACTTCTAACTTAACAATGGAAGTGGAAAATGGAAAGTTAACTCTCAGTCCTGGCTTATACTCTGATGATCAGGTGTCCACCCAGATGGTTAGACTTCAGATACTAACCGAAGCAACTTCTGCAGGGATGTATTAATTTTGTCCCATGTATTTATTTACTCACCATCTTGCCAGATAAAAAGAACATTAAATAGATATAATTGGTGATGCCAACTGACATCAGCAATGATCTGGGCAAGCAAAATCTTATATATTCAAATTAATCTCAATATTTACCTCTAGCTATGTTTTAGCCAAGTGCTACATCAATCCACAACAACTAAGAATGTGCATGTCACTTTTCAACAATCTGATCTGCCAGTAGCCAACTTTACCAATTGTGAGCATCTTTCCAGTAGATTCTTTCCTGAACTATTGTAGTTTTAGGATGAAAAGCCTAGTAGAATAGAAGCATTACTTAGCTGATAGACACAAATATCCCGCAATGTTGCTCAGGTAACATACGCACTTTACAAATCGAGGAGGATTGGTCTATCTCAGCTATTTACAAACAAATGGTCTGCCTTGCAGAAAGTACAATACTTTTCATTTACTATGTGAATGAGATCACTCCATACCATCATTAAATCCATTTCGCAGTACTGTCCTGTTTGGTTTCCTTAAGGGTGGCAAGGACTGTTGCACTGCTCCGGGCAATGTAATTAAATCTTCATCTGACACTCTGGATCTAGGCAAATCATCAATTACATTTGATTTGCTGCTTTCCCTATTGTTCTTAATCTAAAAGGGAAAATAAAAGATTTTGTTTTGATTAATGCATTTGTTATTGAAGTATCGTATTTCAAACTGATATTCTATTTTGCACTGTCAACACCTACACTGTACTTACTTAGTTACAATTAACTGACAAACAAAAGAGATATATGTTGTAGACACATAGAAAACTGCTTCCATATTTACCAGTGATAAAGAGACCATCCATGCTCACCAGAAGGGTGGGGTGAGAGATTTTAACATCCATTCCCCCTTTTCTGACATAATGGCAATTTATTTCTCAGTATCAGGTGCCTACCCAGAGAGAGACAGAGAGGGAGAGACAGACAGACAAACAGACAAAGAGGCAGTTGAAAGCAAATGGTGGGTGCCCCAGTGCCATTCAGGAATCGCATTTACAGGAAAGATAGGGAAAATTGTAGAGCTGGAGTAATAGCCATGGTGTTCAGGATGCAGTTGCATGAATGAAAGCTCAGTCACTGGGCCCATTGGGTATCCCTCCAATACACTGTAGCTGCTGAATGAAGCATCTCATAAAGGCCGTTAAGGCAAATGCATCTTCCCTTTGGCATCTGCCAATGAGTGGAGTAAGACAACTTTTATTGAAATAAAACCATTACACTTGAAACTCCCAAGCCCCACTCAACTAACACATCATTTGGACTTGGTTGTATTAACTTCATCATTACTTTGTTAACATCTTGTAGCTCCCTACCTCAAAGTACTGCCAGATTTCAAGGAGCAGGCTCATTTCTACCTCCTCATCATTAACTAGTGATGGATAATAAGTGTGTTCTTCCCAGTGTGTTACACATCCCTGTGGGATATCGTTTGAGAGTGGTTAGACTCCCACTTGTTGTATATGGATATTGCCTGGCATTTTTTGGGTGAATGTTACTGGCTACTTATCAGCCCAAACCTAAACATTGTCTTTTTTATATAGAATGAGGCTATCCTAGCATAGAACGGATAGCAAACGCTCTCAGCTTTTCAGAGACTCAAGCGAAACCCGAAACGTCAGCTGTTCATTTCCCTCCATAGATGCTGCCTGATCTGCTGAGTCCCTCCAGCATTTTGTGTGTTACTCTTAGCTTTTTGTTCAGCGAAATCATAACATAATCAATTTGTCTCTTATGGTGTGACCAGAATGGCATTTCCAGTGTCACCTAACTTTCTTTTTTCCCTTCCTTCCTCTTCCTCCTCCTGCTTCACAACCTTCTTGGGTTAATACAGAGGCAGAAACCATCAATTTAACCACTTTAAAGCAGAAGTGTACACACAATAACTGAAGCAGCTGAAATGACTATGGCAATTATTGGGAAAAATTTGCAGAATCCTGGTTAAAGTAAATTAAGGTAGAATGTGTTCATTTTTAATTTGAATAATACAGTCACGCTGATTACCTGATTCTGAATTACAAGGACGTTAAATAAAAATGCCTCAACTACACACATCCAATTACACCTCATATATGCCACCCTACTGAGCATGGCCTGTTATAAAAATGATGCATTACGTGTGTACATTGGTGACCCAACTACTGTAGAATACAGGAATATCAAGTTTGTACGCTGTCGTGAACATTATAGTTACTTACCACTGCAAGGCTATTGACTGCGCTTGAAGCTTCAAGCTTGTTTCAGTGTACATCAAAATAGATGATGTCATCCTGAGACGTTAGCCTGGAAGTTATTACAACTTGACCAATAGATCTGGTTTGGTAGGTATCGCTCTTATTTCTGGGTCAGAAAGTAGTGGCTTCAAGACCCATTGCAGTGACTTGGCCATAAAAATGAAGTGCCAGAGTGAGAGAGTGCAACGGTATTGGAGGTACTGCCTTTTGGATGAGACACAAAACCAAGGATGTAGCAAATCAGGCAGACAAGATACCCCAGGGTATTCTTACATATCTTGGCCAAAGTTTATGCACAACTAGCGGTCATATTGCCTACATTACAACAGTGACTGCACTCAAAAGTGCTTCATTGACAGTAATGTGGTTGAGTCATGTATATAGGGCTTAAGCAAAGGTAGCATGCCTTTGTTAGGGAGAGATCCTGTCTGGCCAACTTGATTGAATATTTCAATGTAATAAGGTATATTGATGAGGACAGCACAGTTGATGGACTTCAGTAAGGCCTTCACAAGGGAGACTGGTCCAAAAGAGGCTACAGGATCCTGTGCAAGTTGGCAAATTGGATCTGAGATTGGCCTAATACTAGGAGGCTAAGGGCAATGGTTATGGGATGTTTTAGCAAATCGAAGCCTGTAACCAGTGGTGTGCAGAGGGATCAGTGTTGGGATCCCTGCTATTTGTTATATACCTTAACAATTTGGATGTGAATGCAGAAGGTATGATTAGTAAGTTTGCAAATGACATGAAAATCAATAGCATACTAATGGTAAGGAGGGCAATCTTAAGTTAAAGACAATATTATGAGTTGGTAAGATGGGCAGAGCAATGGCAGATGCAATTTAATCCTGATAAGTGCGAGACAGTGCAGTTTGGTAGGTCTAATAAGGCTAAGATATATATGATGAATGGTAGGGTCGTAGGGAGTACTGACGATCAGAAGGACCTTGGTGTATGTGTCCAAGGATCTCTGAAGCCAGCAGCACAGGGAAACAAGGTGGGAAACTTTCCTTCATTAGTCAAGGCACAGAACATAAGAGCAGGGAGAAATTTGTACAACTTTATGAAACGATAGTTTGGAGCTGGAGCACTGTGTACAACTCTGTTCACTGCACTATATGAGGGGTGTGATTACACTGGAGAGGGTGCAAAGGAAATTCACCAGGAAGTTGCTTGGGATGGAATGTTTCAGTTGAGAGCAGAAACCGTCTAGGCTGGGTTTGGAGCAGAGAAGGGTGAGGGGTGAATAAATGAGGTAAACAAAATTATGAAGGCCATAGTTAAGGTAGATAATGAGCAACTTTTCTCCTTGGCAGAGGTATCTATAACCAGAGGGCATAGGTATTAAGGTAAGTGGTAACAGATTAAAAGGAGACTTGAGGAAGGATTTTTTTTTCCCCTACTCAGAGTGTTTGAAGTCTCAAACACACTGCCTGAGGGATGGTAGAGGCAGGGACTCTCACAACATTTAACAAGGATTTAGATGTGCTGGAAGACAGGATAAGTTTAGTTAGGTACTTGATAGCCAGCATGGAAATGGTGAGCTGAAGGGCCTATGCAGTAGAAACCCATCTACTAATCTAAATCTTTCCTGTTGTTTCAGCCCAAAGAACTTTTAGTTGCATGACACAATCCTTAAAGAAGGAAGAGAGATAAAGCAAAGATTATTGTTCACAACCAATATTACATACAATACACTGCTTCCTGTGGAAATTGCAGGTTTTGTATCCAGTTTGTGGTTGGTGTACACGCTCTTCCCTGCAAGAAGTGTTGAAATTTTTTTGCTCCCAAATATAATCCATAATGATTTATTGACAATTTACACCTATTTCTTCACTTTTAGTCAGCATGCAGGATGCATAGGCATTATGTCTCTCATAGCCACCACCCATGTTAAACAGTGCATCAACCATAAAAACTAAAGCATTGCAAGCCAGTTTAAACACACATGTAGTGTTGTAATGTACTAAAAATGACTGCTAACTGAGGCTTTTCTTGCAAAAGTCACAGGCCTTTTGCTGATCAATACCATGCTTCATCTTTCTTTAATAATTGATGAAATGGTGTCAATGCTGTTGCAAGATTAGGTGGGAATCTCATATAGTGTTGGATCATGTCTAAAAACCCAAGAGTAACATTTTTGGGTTTCCTGGCTTTGATGGCACCTTCAATATTCACTTTTACTAGTTGCAGCTTTTAACATCTACATACACAGCTAAATAAATTACCTTCCGCTGGATGAAGCCACTACTCTATTTAGGATTATTTTGTAGTCTCAGCACTTAGTCTGCCTTGTAGACTACTAAACTGGACATTAACCACTCACTTGGTAATACTTTCATGAATACCCCATGCCACTCAAGTTTGTTTAGCTCTTCATCTACCTACACTTTCAATGAATAGGGGAAAACTTAGGGTTTACCATAGATTGGTCTGGCAGCTGATTTTATGTGTATGTGAGCTTTACATCCCTTAATACTTGTATATGAATCCTGAAGCATGCATACATGGGATACATTTTTGAATGCATTCCTAATTCTTTTAACCAGTCTTTTCCTAACAGAGTCATTCTGTAAATATAATTGCTCATTATTCTTCATGGGCAATGGCTAATATCATGTGGCATGTTGCAGCTATATAAAACTTTGGTTAGGCTGTATTTGGAGTATTGTGTGAAATTCTGGTCACCCCATTTACAGGAAGGAAGTGGTGGCTTTGGAAAGGGTGCAGAAGAGGTTTACCAGGATGTTGCCTGGATTATAAGGAGAGGTTGGACATACTTGGGTGGTTTTCTCTGGAGCATTGGAGGCTGAGAGGAGACCTAATAGAAGTTAATAAAATTATGAGAGGCACAGGTAGGGTAGACAGTCAGAATCTTTTTCCCGGGATAGAAATGTCAAATACTAGAGGACATGCATTTAAGGTGAGAGGGGGAAAGTTTAAAGGAGATGCGCTGGACAAGTTTTTTTGTTTACACAGAGAGTGGCAGGTGCCTGGAACAGGGATAATGGTGGAAGCATATACGTTAGTGGCGTGTAAGAGGCTTTTAGATAGATACACAAATATGCAGGGAGTGGAGGGATATGGATCATGTACAGGCAGAAGAGTTTAATTTGACAGTGTTCAGTGAAAACATCATGGGCCGAAGGGCCTTTCCAGACTGTATTGTTCTATGTTCTAAGACCGATTATGCAGGATTTCACCAGGGTAAAAGCTTAATGATCTGGGATGCACTGCTAGAAAAGGTGTTAGAAGCAAGTCTTAATTTTAACATGCTTCTTACTATTGGCACCTGGTCATGTGTCCTTGTCCTTGCTGGAACAGTCAGCAATTCATTTGATATCTTGATTATTAATCAGCATTTTATTTTTGAAAATCACTGTAGTTTCTGGTCACTGCTTGTAATAAATATTGTATGCAAATAGTGTTGCTCTCAATGCTCATTCTTTCTTAATGCTGCATAGTAAACTGACCTTCTGGTTTTGTACTGTAATTGGTTCCCTCTCATTGAGACTTTGCTTAACTTCAGGTTTGCTGTGTTCTGTTTAGCCTTGGGTACAGAGGCTATGTACCCTTGCTTGCAACAATCAACATATTTTGCAGCTTCACACTGACAGGCTTGAGCCGAATGGTTTTCATGGCAAAGGTAGTAGGGTTTCCTGCCTTAGCTGCCATGTTGTACTTCCATCAGTTACTAGACTGGTCTTTTATCTGCAATCAATTTTGCATGCACGACTTTTTCTCTTTGTGCTGGGGTCAGTGTTGCAACTTACTGCGATTCATCATGGAGTTTTCCAGGCTCACCCTGCCGACACAGAACAACTCTGCTGCTTTTGATGGCTATGATTCTTTTTCCATCTCACCCCCAGCAACAGTGTGGGACATTGTTCTCTGTGGATTCCGAACATTCAACTGAATCAATATGCAGAGTGTGCAGACAAATAATGAGGAAAAGGAAGATAGATTATGAAAGTAAACTAGCTCAAGATATAAAAACAGACAGTAGAAGTTTTGATAATTATATGAAGCGGAAAAGGGTGGCTAAAGTGATTGTAGGTCCCTTGGAAGATGAGAAGGGAAATTAATATTGGGTAATGTGGAAATGGCAGAGGCCTTGAGTGACTATTTTGTGTTGGTCTTTCACGGTGGAGGACACATCTAACATGCCAAAGAGAGGTTATGGATGCGATGTAAGGTAAGGACCTCAATATAATCGCTGTCACTGAAGAGGTAGTGATGAGCAAACTAGTGGGCCTAAAGGTAGACAAGTCCCCTGGTCCTGATGGAAGGCATCCCAGGGGGCTGAAAGAAATGGCAGAAGTTATAGTGGAGGCGTTTGTGATAATTTACCAAAATTCTCTGGACTCTGGGTAGGTCCCACCAGATTGGAAGACAACGAATGTCACACCAGTTTAAAAAATGATGTAGGCAAAAGGTAAGTAACCATGGACCAGGTAGTTTAACGTCCGTAGTCAGGAAAATGATTGAAGCTATCATTAAGGAAGAAATAGCAAGATATCTGGATAGACGTAGTTCCTTCAGGCAGACACAGCATGGATCCAGGAAGGGCAAGTCCTGTATGACAAACTTAACGGAGCTCTTTGAGGATATAATGAGCGCAGCGGATAGAGGGGAACAGGTGGATGTTGTATACGTGGATTTCCAGAAGGCGTTTGATAAGGTGCCACATAAAAGACTTATCCATAAGATAAGGATGCATGGAGTTGGGGGTAATGCATTATCACAGATAGAGGATTGGTTAACCAGTCGAAGGCAGAGTTGGGATAAATGGGTGTTTCTCTGGTTGGCAATCAGTGGTGAGTGGGGTGCCGCAGGGGTCAGTGCTGAGCCCGCAACTGTTCAGGATATATGTTAGCGATTTGGAAGAGGGGACTGAGTGTAGCATATCTAAGTTTGCTGATGACATTAAATTGAGTGGAAAAGCAAATTGTGCAGAGGATGCGGAGAATCTGCAGAGAGATAGAGATAGGTTAATTGAGTGGGCAAGGGTCTGGCAGATGGAGTACAATGTCGGTAAATGTGAGATCATCTACTTTGGAAGGAAAAAATAGAAGGTCAGATTATCAAATGGTGAAAGATTGCAGCATGCTGTGGTGCAGAGGGACTTGGGAATGCTTTTGCATGAATCACAAAAGGTTGGTTTGCAGGTGCAACAGGTTATCAAGAAGACAAATGGAATGTTGGCCTTCATTGCTAGAGGGACTGAATTTAAGAGCAGGAAGGTTATGCTGCAACTGTACAGGGTACTGGTGAGGCCACACCTGGAGTACTGCATATGCAGGTCTGGTCTCCTTACTTGAATAAGGATATACCGGCTTTGGAGGCAGTGTAAAGGACGTTCACCAGGTTGATTCTGGAGATGAGGGGGTTAGCCTATGAGGAGAGATTGAGTCGCCTAGGACTATACTCGCTGGAATTCAGAAGAATGAGAGGGGATTTTATAGAAACATAAAATTATGAAAGGGATAGATAAGATAGAGGCATGAAGGTTGTTTCCACTGGTAGGTGAGACCAGAACTAGGGATAAGGCCTCAAGAATTGGGAGAATAGATTTAGGATGGAGTTAAGGAGAAACTGCTTTTCCCAGAGAGTAGTAAATCTGTGGAATTCTCTGCCCAGGGAAGCAGTAGAGGCTACCTCATTAAGTATATTTAAGACACAGTTAGATAGATTTTTGCATAGTAGGTGAATTAAGGGTTATGGGGAAAAGGCAGGTAGATGGAACAGAGTCCACTGCCAGATCAGCCATGATCTTATTGAATGGCGGAGCAGGCTCGATGGGCCTGATGGCCGACTCCTGCTCCTATTTCTTATGTTCTTTTGTTCTTAAGAGACACAAGTAGCACAAAACAAGGTGTTTCCTCTTTATTGAAGGACTCCTCACAGAATGCATCTCTGGAATGTTCTATAAATATTGTGCCACCCCAGAGAATAGTTAGTCATATGACACAATCCGTAAAGAAACAGTTATTGTTCACAACAAATATCGTTATCACATCAGTCACTGGCAATATTTTTCAGAAAGAAAATGTGCAACACAGATTGTGTGGCTGGATTCCCTGCATTTCAACCATTTTCTTTCCTATTTGTTTTACACTTGATTTGAAAAAAGATTAGGAAACCAGAATTTTCTCTATACCAGGAAGAAAGTCAAGAAAATATTCATTAGAAGAATTTAAATCATAAAGGGTTTTGATGAGTAAATGAGGAGGAATCGTTTCCACTGATGCAAGGGTCAGTAACCAGAGGACACAGCTTTAAAGTGGTAAAAGAACTTCAGAGCAGATGAGAAAAACTGCTTTCACGTAGCAAGTTACAATGATCTGGGATGCACTGCTAGAAAAGGCATTAGAAGCAAATTCAAAAAGAAATTGAATAAATGCTTTACGAGGAAAAGAAAATTACAGAGCTGTGGAGAAAAAGCTTGGAAGTGGGACAAATTGATAGATCTTTCAGAGAGCCAGCACAGTCAGGAGAACTTCAATAATTTAAGACTCCTGTTTACACAAACTGCGTTAGTGCTCATTTGCTTTTGCATACTTTTACCTTATGGCCTGGCATTTCCCTCATTCTACCATTATCATCAACTCTTGCTCAATAAGGAGCAGTAATGGGCACACCGAGGACATCACCCTGTGTAACTAAATATGGGGAGCAACACGATGATGCTACAACCTTGTGCCAAATCTCGCCCTTTGCTCCTTTTCGTCCTTTGGATGAATTGAATCCTGCAACTGCTTTTCTCCAAATTAGAGATGGATGTTCTGTCAGACCAGCTGGAAGCAATGCAAAGAGGTGGCTTAGTGGCTGAATAAACGTAGTTCCAAGGGAAGGAACACCACATAGTGGTTAAATTAATGGACCAGAGACATGATCTGAATCTCACCATGGCAGTTTGGGAATTTAAATACAACTCATTAAATAATCTGCAATGAAAAAGATGCCACCAATAATGGCAATGATGAAACTACTGGACTGTGGTAAAAAACCCACCTGGTTTTGTAATATCTTTCAGGGAAACATTTCTCCTGTACTAATCCTGCCTAACCGGGGTATGATTCCCAATTCACAGTAAAGTTGATACTTCACTGTCTGCAAAAATGATCAAACAAGTCTTTCAGCTGTACTAAACCAATACAAGAAAAATAGAAAGAAAATAGAAAGACTGAACATTCTGCATCAACCTTGATACCGGATTTGAATATGACAAAGGCACACAGCAACTCAGCTCACTCTGTAAAATCCTCCTTAGGAACATCTGGGGACAGAGCCTAAAGTGTGAGAACTGTGTCACAAACTGGATAAGTAACAGCCAGACATTGCCATCCTTGTAAAATCACATCATTCGGGAAATCTCTTAAACTGTTCTATCACAATCCTTGTGTTATGTCCTGTATCACTGGCAGGACAGACTGATGAGATGTGCTGGCATAGTTCCACAATCAAGAGGTGGTGGTCATGGCATTCTCATGAAAGGCTTGACCTAATGAAACCTCATTGGATTAGACAACCTCATACTGTTTACCATCTCATCCCCACCCCACCCTCCCCTCCTCAGCTGGTGAATCTGAATGCCTCCATCTTGAACAACATCTGAAAGAAGCTCCAATAGTAACAAAGGCACAGAATGTACCCTGGTGGGGACTTCAATATCAAGCACCATCAGTGATAAACTGGTTAAATCCTGAATAGCTGAACTGCCAGACTGGATCTGATACAAGTTCATCTTTAGCATATGAGAGGTCCATTCAAGAGCCTGATAACAGCAGGATGGAAGCTGTCCTTGATCCTGGTGGTATGTGCTCTCAAGCTTTTGTATCTTCTGCCCTGTGGAGCAACACCAGCTGTAGCTAAAAATGAGATGCAACCTGATGAAGCTACCACATGCATTTTAAACAATGGAATCCGCATACTGAGTTATGTGACATAACTAACAAGGTCACATGAAAGCCTGACTTAGAAAAATATTTTCTTATCATTTCTGGATTAAAACCACAGATCTCCTTTGCTAAGGGCACTCTGTGAGCAACTCATTACCAACTCGTTATGGGCAATTAAGTTTAACATTAAATATCAACTTTGTCATGGAGCCACATGCCGGGTGCAGCATGGTAAGAAATATAAATATTTTACCAGAATTTTGAAACAACTTGATTGGATTCTTTCTTATCAGATTCCATAATCTGCAGCCCTCCCAGCCTCCGCAGCCATCTCCACCCTTCTCTCCCCCACGTGACTCCATCTACCAATCAACCCCTCCTCACCTGGGTCCACCTATCACTTGCTTGCCAGCTCTTGTCCCACCCCAGCCCCTCACCTCTTTATACTGAGCATCTCCCATCTACTCTTTCAGTCCAGATGAAGGGTTTCAACCTGACTGCCCATGTCCCTCCACAGATGCTGACTAACCTGCTGAGTTCTTCCAGCAGCTCAACTTCTGTATGGATTCTTGTCACTGCTTCAACCGATGCTCATTCTGGTACTAGAATCCTGCTGGCCCAGGCTGTTTCAACAGCTATCTAGTTGCAACAGTCTGCAGTTAGACACTGCCCTGCCCAAACTCCCACACTCTAGATTCCTTAATCAAACCATAGCAGCCTCTTATCAATTATACTGAAGCCACAAGGAAAGTAATTCATCAGAGCAGCAAAAGTGATAAAATGGCATTTAAGATAGGCACTGTAGGTTCAAGGAAGGGTAGAAATGGATGTGAATATGTAAAATAATAAACATTTTTGGAGACTTTTGTGCAGGGTATTTCTGTAGTAATTGATTATTTGACATGAATAATCTGCCAAATTATTTCTTGTGATTATTAGTATTGCTTTTTTCGAGTACATGTAGTTTATTTGAGGATGGAAGTATTGACTCAGTTGTTAATCATGAGTTTTAATAGGGGGGATTAGGGATTTTTGTAATAACTTACTCTTCAATGAGCAACTCCTGTAAACAGGGTTGGAGTCGCCTTCTCCTACATCAATAGTTGGTCTCCCTGTTTATGCTGAAGGTCCTCACCTACTGGGGGTTTCACATGTTATCCCTATTCTCAAGCAAAGTTGTGAAGAATGCAACAAACAACAATCATGGGCTGTACATTAGATATCAGGCCTTTCAGGCAGTGAAGTCATTGTTATGCGCCATATTAATTTATTTGATGAGGATTCTATGTGAGTTATGAACCTGATTGTCACATAGCATGGCTTTTTGACATGCAATTCTGAGAAATGAAATGAACCAATGATTCCTACATCTGCAGTATCTTCTGTCTCCATTGCAGAGGTTAGTTCTTGCCTTCATGTGTAGTGTTAGTACATTGTGCACATTACACTGTAACATTAGAGTCATAGAGTTATACAGCACAGAAACAGGCCATTTGGCTCAACTCATCTGTGCTTACCAAGTTGTATAACTAAGCTAGTCCCATTTGCCTGTGTTTGGCCTATATCCCTCTAAACCTTTCCTATCCATGTACCTGTCCAAATGCCCATTAAACATCACACCAAACTACATCACAGCATCTCTCACATGTCGTGCCATAGTGAATGCTCTCTGTATCATTCTTCTACAACCTTTATAGGAAATTAATATTAAAACACACTTATACAGACACACAAACATAAGTATGTAAATACAAGTACATATGCATGCTGACAAATATATCTGGGCACGTATGGGCACAGGTACAACTACCTGTAAACCAGTTTATGTCTATGCACACATTTATACACAAACACACAGAAAGATGAACAGGTTTATATCTACACATGCATAAAGAGAAAGGTACCCAAGTACTAAAGATAATGGGGTGGTTCTATCATTATAGGCAACTCCTGGAACAGTGCTGTACCCTTGGGACTTTATCTGTATGTTTTTTTAAACTACCCCAAATCGTTATAACTAAATTCACAGACTGTCCTTAACGTTATCTGGTCTTCACATGGATTTACATAGTTATCTATATGCAACTTCGTGAAATCAGTTATGGTGATTTTAAGATAATTTAAAAACAACACAGATAAAGTCCCGGGAATATGGCACTGTTCCGGGACCTATCCATAAAGGTGGAACCACCTCAGGGAGTACGAGGTAACAGAGAGGGTAGAACGGACGTGTGGAATCGGAGAGAGCGGCACTTGATTCCAGTGATGTTTTAATCTCTCAGTGTTGATAGATACTATCTGTCATCAGATTGGAGAGAGTGTGGTTGGTGGGGCGCCCAGAGCCTATCTCTGCCGTCAGAGACCGGGCTAAGCGCCAGGTGGCTGCCCGCACCGGTTACCTTGCGTTTTCTTTCCAGACTGTCCTCTGCGCCGGTCTCCGATTGCGTGGATACGGCTCTGGACGTGCCACATCCCATTGCGGCTGGCGCGCCGCCTCTCTCCTCCCTCCGCACGCTGTTTACATCCCCCGGCGCTCTCGCCCCGCCCCGCCCTGCCCCGCCCCGCCCAGCCATTGTGGTTGCCGTGGACTCCGCCGTTACCATGGCGAGTTACTACAATACCAGACGTCACTCAAGCCTGCCTGCGCGCGCACTGGCCCGGGAACAGCGGCGGCAATTTCAAGGGCATTCCCATCCAGGACCCTTGCATTTAATGATGGGGCAGATTCCGATTAAACGGAGGAACAAATGGAAAGGACGTGGTGTTACGTCTGGTAATAGCCCACCCGTTTGTCAATCTCTTAAAATAAAAAGCTCATAACTCCTTAATTGGTTCACCCGGGGGTTCATTAGTTCACCAAAATGATTTTGCTCTATGTGCAGTACTTAAAATTTTCCATGTTTGCAAATCCTTCCATGGCTTTTCTTTTCCTTATTTAAAAATAGCACGGGGAGAGGTGCGTGTGAGTGTGTAAGAGCTCTGTGTCAGGAAGGGCGCAGGGTGGTTGGCTGTTCACCCGGGGGTTCACTAGTTCACCAAAATGATTTTGCTCTATGTGCAGTACTTAAAATTTTCCATGTTTGCTAATCCTTCCATGGCTTTTCTTTTCCTTATTTAAAAATAGCACGGGGAGAGGTGTGTGTGAGTAAGAGCTCTGTGTCAGGAAGGGCACAGGGTGGTTGGCTGTTGTGTATTGCAGTCTTTTACTTGTTTCAGTCCCACGTGTTAGTCAGAGTAGGAATAGCAGCATAGCTAGGATGAATATGTGGCTTGAACGGTGGTGCAGGAGGGAGGGATTTAGATTCCTGGGGCACTGGAACCAGTTCTGGGGGAGTTGGGGCCAATACAGACTGGACGGTCTACACCTGGGCAGGACTGGGATCAATGTCCTTGGGGGATTGTTTGCTAGTGCTGTTGGGGAGGATTTAAACTAATATGGCAGGAGAATGGGAATCCATGGAGAAAGACAGAGGGAAGAAAAGTAGAGACCAGAGCAAAAGTTAGAAAAGAGAAAAGTAAGAGTGGAGTATAGAAAAGTCAAATGCAAAGGACACAAAGGTTACTAGATTCTAAAAGGACAATGAGTGTAAGGGCATTTTATCTGAATGCCTGTAGTATTCAAAGCAAGATCAGTGAACTTGTGGCACAAATCAGTACAAAGTGGTATGATTTAGTGGCCATTACAGAATCGTGGTTGCAGGGTAGAGATGAATGGGAATTAAATATCCAAGGATATCAGGTAATATGGAAGGTGAGGGAGGTGGGGTAGCACTCTTAATTAAGAATGAGATCAGGGCGATAGTGAGGGGTGACAGTGAGAGATGATATAAGATCCAGGGAGCAGAATGTTGAGTCCATCTGGATGGAGATTAGGAATAGTAAAGGGAAAAAAATCACTGGTGGGAGTTGTCTATAGACCACTGAATAATAACATTACAGTGGCACAGGCAATAAAGCAAGAAATATTTAATGCATGTAAGAATGGAACAGTAGGTCATGGGGACTTTAACTTCCACATAGATTGGATGAATCAAGTTGGTCGAGGCAGTCTTGAGGAGGACTTCATTAGAATGCATCTGTGATAGCTTTCTTGAACAGCATGTTAGTGAACCTACAAGGAAAATGCTATCTTAGATCCGCTCCTGTGCAACGAGACAGGTAAAATTAACAATCTTGTAGTTAGGGATTCTCTTGGAAGGAGTGATCACAGTATGATTGAATTTCTCATACAAATGGAGGGTGCAATAGTTCGATCTAAAACCAGTGTATTATGCCTAAACAAGGGAGGCTACAATGGGATGAGGGAGGAGTTGGCTAGCGTAGACTGGAAACAGTTGAGACAGTTGGACAGTTGAGACAGTTGAGAAACAGCGGAAGACTTTCAAAGAGATTTTTCACGGTGCTCAACGAAAGTATATTCCAGCTAAAAGCAAGGACAGTAAGGGTGGAGAGAGCCAGCCTTGGATAACTAAGGAAATAAAAGAAGGCATCAAACTAAAAGTCATGCATACAAAGTTGGCAAGAGTAGTGGGAAACTGGAAGATTGGGAAAATTTTAAAAGCAACAGAGAACCACAAAACAAGCAATAAGGAAAGAGAAGATAGATCATGAAAGTAAACTAGCTCAAAATATAAAAACAGATAGCAAAAGTTTTTATAATTATATAAAGTGGAAAAGGGTGGCTAAAGTGAACATAGGTGGATTATTGGAGTTTTACTGAACTGCAAACATCCACTCAGTCACTGTAAATACAGCTGACCAGAGTTAGCCACTAGATGGTGCTAAAAGCAAGCTGTGCCATCCCATTCACCAGCTATAACTTTTTTTAAAATTAAATTGTTTTAAAACATTTTATTTACAGCGTGGTAACAGGTCCTTCCGGCCCAACGAGTCCGCGTCGCCCATTTTTTAAACCCAAATTAACCTACCTGTACATCTTTTTAGAATGTGGGAGGAAACTGGAGCACCCGGAGGAAACCCACGCAGACATGGGAGAACGTACAAACTCCTTACAGACAGCGATGGGAATCGAACCCCGATCGCTGGCACTGTAATAGCATCGTGCTAACCGCTGTGCTACCGTGCCGTGCATTTATCTTCTTTTGTCTATGGTGCAGTGGTCAAAACCTTAGAAAGTGAGTTTCCGTAGAATGCAAAGCTCAAGGGACTGAATTCCTAGCTCCTGTTTTCTCAAGGTGCTTTACTCAATTCCAGCTTATTCAGTGAAGTCTTCAGGGGAATTCAACCCAGTTATTTTTCCCCTACATTTATTCCAACAAGCTAGTCAGTGTACAGGTTTGTGGTCATGATGGTTTCTTCTTCATAAAATTTACATTGAGTTAGTGATAAATGAGAAAGGTAAACAAGTCTTTGTAAATAGTCTATAAAGCAAAAGAAAACTCTGCACCATAAATGATCCAGGTGCTGCCTTTATCTGAGGTCAATACTCAAGCACATTCCACAAACCAACAACCTCCAATTCCTCTTACCCAATGCTTGTATCTCGACTGTGCCTGGTTCCTATCCTTTCCTCAGACCAATTCTATGTGAAAGATTTTAAAGTCTGATTAGCTTCATACTCTAAATGTCAAGCTAGACGATGGCAAAGGTACATAACTGAGGAGTGGCCAAACCCAACCAGTTCATCAGATGTTTGAAATACATATCAGGTCCATCTGATTAGTGTTCTAGATGTCCAATTCTGCATTAGAACTGAAAAGAAGGAAAAGAACTTGTGCTAGCTCCAATCATGCTGGACAAATATGAGCTGATCAAGAAGATTCAGCAAGACATTGAAGGGCAACTCATGGCTGTCTAACCTGGTTGAATCTATGGAGGTCAAAATAAGATAAGTATCATGCTTTTGGTGCTTATGTGGACTTTCTGTAGACATGTGATAAGGTTGTACAAGAAAGGTTAACATGAAAGGAAGTACCAGGAATTGAATGTGACTTTGTGATTGATCTGCAATCAGTTCTTTGGACATCTGTAACCCTCTCACCTAAAAGGCTGTGACGCTGGGACAAATCGAAACTTTCAATTCAGGGATCAAGATATTTCCTGTCACAAAAGAATGTCAATGGATTTGAATTAGACGGGGCAGGGGGTAAATGGGACTATTGCCTAAATGAAAGGTGGTATGGGCTTGGCAAGCTGAATAGCCTTGAGCAGTTTCTATGAGGAGTGGAGGAGAAGGTGTGAAAAGTACAGTGATTGCAGCAGTGATTGCACTAAGTGACAGCAGCTGAAGAACGGTAGTAATCTACATACAAATACTGAAGGGCAAAATCACTACCTGTTAATGTGATTGAGATATATGAATTAACAAATCTTTTCAGACTGGTAGAAATTGCTGTAGATCCAGTTGTGCTGATATAGTATTGACTGCATATCTATCAAGGCTGCTGAGGAAGTCCACGTCCTTAACTGCGTGGAATTGGATTTCCATAACAACAATCACGGTCATGGAGTTGGTGGGTGAATGGGACTGGGTGTGGGTTAGAACATGGGGAGCAGACTCTCAGATGACCTCAGATTTACAGAAGGTTGAGGGAGGGCAGTAAAAATGGTATTGATTACTCTAGTGGTAACAAGGACACAATGAAGGGTTTCAGCTGCAGTAGTGCTGAGGGAGGGGAGGAATCAAGCAGTACAACAGTAAGCAGGCACTCTTAGTGATGGGAGATGTGGTCAAAAGCTCAGTTTAGAATCAGACATGTCTCCAGTCTGACAATTTAAAATTGGGGGTGGTGGAGTTTAGGGAACTGATGCTGAGGAAGAGGTGGGTGATGCAAACCCTTATATTTGATCGTATATGTACTTGTGCATGTGCACAGTCTGAAAAGAACCTTGATTAAATCGGGCATATCTTTTATTTTTCTGCATATTACTTTTCATGTTACTTTACTACAGCCTAGAAACCCATAGGGGAACATACATTACAAAAGTCATCTATCTTTCCCTGTCCTTCTTGATTTTTCTGTAGTTCTTTGACATGACTGACTGTACCATCCTCACAAGATCACAAGATAAGGGAGCAGAAGCAGGCCATTCGGCCCATCGAGTCTGCTCCAAGGAAAAGGGAAAAAGAAATGGGGTGGGCAAAAAAGAAAAAAAGAAAAGAAAAGAAAAAGAAAAAAAAAGAAAGAAAGAAAAAGAAAAAAAAAGAAAAAAAAAACTATTCTAATCCCATTTTCCAGCCTTATCCCCATATCCCTTGATACCCTGACTATTTAGATATCTGTCTATCTCCTCCTTGAACACCCCCACTGATCTGGCCTCCACTGCTGTGCGTGGCAAGGAGTTCCACAATTTCACCACCCTCTGGGTAAAGAAATTTCTCCTCATCTCTGTCTTGAAACTGTACCCCCTAATTCTAAGATTGTGCCCTCTGGTCCTGGACTCGCCCACCAAGGGAAACAGCCTAGCCACATCTACTATATCCTTACCTGTCAACATTTTAAATGTCGCTAAGAGGTCCCCTCTCATCCTTCTGTACTCCAGTGAGTACAGTCCAAGAGCCGACAAACGCTCATCATACTTAAGCCCTTTCATTCCCGGAATCATTCTCGTAAATCTCCTCTGAACCCTATCCAACGTCAGCACATCCTTCCTAAGATGTGGGGCCCAAAACTGCGCACAGTATTCCAAATGAGGCCTCACTAGCGCCCCGTAGAGCCTCATCAACACTTCCTTACTTTTATACACTATACCTCTCGAGATGAATGCCAACATAGCATTCGCTTTCTTAACCACCGATCCAACCTGGTGGTTAACTTTTAAGGTATCTTGTACGAGTACCCCCAAGTCCCTTTGTACTACCGCACTATTAATCTTCTCTCCTTCTAGATAATAATCTACCCGCTTATTTCTGCTTCCAAAGTGTACAACTGCACATTTCTCAACATTGAATTTCATCTGCCATTTCCTTGCCCATTCTCCTAAACTGTCTAGGTCCCTCTGCATTCTTTCTATTTCCTCTATGCTCCCTACTCCTCCACTTATCTTGGTGTCATCCGCAAACTTAGCCACACAACCATTTATTCCATCATCCAAATCATTGATGTACAAGGTAAAAAGGAGCGGCCCCAACACCGACCCCTGCGGCACACCACTAGTAACCGGTAACCAACCAGAACGAGATCCTTTTATTTCCACCCTTTGCTTCCTGCCAACCAGCCAATGCTCCACCCATTTTGATACCCTACCCATAATTCCATGACCTCTCATCTTATTAATCAGTCTCTTGTGAGGCACCTTATCGAAGGCCTTTTGAAAGTCTAAATACACAACATCTACCGCCTCTCCCTTATCCACCCTACCTGTGATTTCTTCAAAAAACTCCAATAGGTTGGTCAGACAGGACCTCCCCTTCACAAAACCATGTTGACTAGGTCCAATCTTGCCTTGCGCCTCTAGGTATTCGGTAACCTCCTCCTTGAGGATAGATTCCAATAATTTACCCACCACTGACGTCAGACTAATAGGTCTGTAATTGCCTTTGTGCTGCCTCCCACCTTTCTTATACAACGGAACTACATTTGCTACCCTCCAGTCCTCCGGAACCATGCCAGAATCTATCGATTCCTGAAAAATAATCGCCAATGTCTCCGCTATCTCTACAGCCACCTCCTTCAGAACCCGGGGATGCACCTCATCCGGTCCGGGAGAGTTATCAGTCTTAAGCCCCTTTAGTTTTCCTAGCACCTAGCTCCTATTAATCTCAACTGAACTCAGTTCCAATTCGTGAGACTCCTGACTAACCGGCACATTGCTTATGTCCTCCACGGTGAAGACCGATGCAAAATATTCATTCAATTCCCTTGCCATCTCACTATCATCCATTATAATACCTCCTGCACCGTTATCAATTGGTCCTATGTCAACCCGTGTCTCTCTTTTATTCCTTATGTATTTAAAAAAACTCTTAGAATCCTTCCGAATGTTGTCCGCCAGCTTCCTTTCGTAACTCATCTTTGCTTTCCTAATGACCTTCTTAGTTTCTCTCTGCAGATTTTTAAAATCGTTCCAATCTTCTGTTTTCCCACTAATTTTTGCTACTTTGTACGCCGCCCCTTTTGCTTTTATTTTATCCTTCACCTCCCTCGTTATCCACATCTGTGCCTTTTTTCCATTCAAAATCTTCTTTTCTCTTGGAATATATCTGTCCTGCATTGTCCTTATTTCCTGTAGAAATTTCTTCCATTTTTCCTCTGCCGTCCCTCCAGCTAACTTACTCCTCCAATCAATTTGGGCCAACTCTTCTCTCATACCTTTGTAATTTCCCTTATTCCACTGAAATATCGATACACCAGTTATCAGCTTCTCCTTCTCAAACTTGAAACTAAACTCAATCATATTGTGATCACTTGTTACCAGTGGTTCCTTTACCTTTAGTTCCCTAATCACCTCGGGTTCACTACACAGCACCCAATCCAAAACAGCCAATCCCCTGGTGGGCTCCTCAATAAGTTGCTCCAGAAAACCATCCCTTAGACATTCCACAAACTCACTCTCCTGAGTACTACCGCCTTGCTGCATTTCCCAGTCCACCTTCATGTTAAAATCCCCCATAATTATCTTCACATTGTCACTCTGGCACGCTTTTTCTATCTCAATCTGCAACTTATGGTCCACTTCCTGACTGCTGTTTGGGGGCCTATATATGACTGCTATTATTGTCCTTTTACCCTTGCTATTTCTTAGCTCCACCGATAAGGATTCCACCTCCTCTGACCCAATGTCGTTCCTTTCTATTGATTTTATATCGCTACTAACCATCATGGCCACATCTCCCCCTCTGCCTACCCTCCTATCCTTCCTATATACTGTATACCCCTTGACATTCAGTTCCCAATCACATCCATCATGAAGCCACGACTCAGTGATTGCAACTATGTCATATTTATTAACCTGTAGTTGTGCCACTAGGTCATCTACTTTATTCCTGATGCTACGTGCATTTAAATATAGTACGTTTAGACTGGTATCTGCTATTGATTTTATTGTACTTCTATTGTTCAGCAGATTATCCTGACTTTCTACCTGTCCATCCTTCTTACTATCTTCGCTACCTACTATCTTAGACATGTTCGTGTAGACCTCATCCCCTATCCTAACATTCGGTATCCGAACATCCTCATCCCCGATCCTAACATTCTGTATCCTAACATCCTGATTTGTTGTACTTCTATTATTCAGTAAATTATCCTGACTTATCACCTGCCTGTCATTCTTGCCATCCTCAATGGATTCGTTTCTATACACTTTCTCCCTCACCTTAGCATCTTGTAACCTAGCATCCTGGTTACCATCCCCCTGCCAGATCAGTTTAAACCCTCCCCTACAACTAAATTAAACATTCCCGCCAGGATATTGGACCCTTTGGAGTTTAGATGCAACCCATCCTTAGCAAATAGGTCTTGCCTCCCCCCAAAAAGGTCCCAGGTATCCAAGAATCTGAAGCCCTGCCCCTTGCACCAGTCACTCAGCCACGCATTTAACTGCCAGAGCTTTCTATTCTTCCTGTCATTGATACGCGGCACGGGTAGTATTCCTGAGATTACTACCCTTGAGGTCCTACTTTTCAACCTTCTCCCTAATGCCTTGTATTCCTCCTTCAGGACCTCTTCTCTTTTTCTACCTACATCATTGGTACCTACATGTACCAAGATTTCTGGCTGCTCACCCTCCCCTCTCAGAATATTCTCGACACGGTCTGTGATATCCCGTACCCTGGCACCAGGGAGGCAACACACCATCCGAGACTCATTATCACTATCGCAGAATCTGCTATCCGTACCCCTTACTATCGAATCCCCAATAACCACTGCATGTCTCTTCCTCTGCTGGACCACAGTATCAGACACGGTGCCAAGGTCCTGGCTGCTGAGGTCTTCCTCTATGAAGTCATCCTCTCCAACCGAATCTAAAATGAGATATCGGTTTTTGAGGGGGACTGCCACTGAGGTGCTGTCTACATATTCTTTATAACTCCTGTCTATCTCCTGCTCGCTCTCCCTAACCAACCGAAGGTCATCCAGCTGCTGCTCCAGACTCCCAATCCGTTCCTTGAGGAGCCGCATCTCGGTGCACTTTGCGCAGATGTAGTTATCAGGGAGTCTGGTCGTCTCCCAGGGGCCCCACATCTGACACTCCAAACACAACACTAATCCCAGATGCATACTGCTGAATATCACTGAGCTCAACAACTAAACTAAACTAATAACTCACCCCTCTTTATAATCTCGCCTCTTTCCCGCTCTCGCCGAAGCCCGTTGAGCAAAAGCCGAACCCACTCTGCTCCCTCTCGCTCAGCTGCTTGCTCCGACGCTGCCCGCTAGATATGCTCGTCTGCTTTTTAAATCGCCCGCGCGCTTCCGGGTGACGTCACGCGCCTGCGCAGTCACTCGCCGCTGTCCCGAACGCGAGAAAGAGAAAAAAATAACCTCGCTCGTTATTTTCCGGCAATCTCCGCTCTCTCGTCGCTGGAACTTGTCAGGATACTTTCAACAGTACATCCTGTTATGTTCGTTCTTCATCACCAGAAAAACTTGGTGAGGGTTTATAAGGGCAAAGTATTGTGTTTGTTTTTCTTTAAAGGAGGAAGATGTGTCACTATGTTTTGTTATGTAGTTATAATAAAGAACTACAGTTCCCAGTAGGCAATGCAAGGGGTCACATGGGGAAAACAGGAAGTGGTTGAAAAGAGTGGGAAAAAGCAGCCAGCTTGTCTGTTGTAAGTCTGCGCAGTCTGTTGTTGTTGTTTTAATAAATGTTCAAATGTTAAACCCATGCCAAGTTTGTCTCACGATGAAGGACAATCATAACATGGTGTCAGAATTTGGTGTGAGGTCTGAACAGGGATAGCTAACGAATACTGTGTGCAATTGAGAAAGAGACTCAGTGAGTAAGAAAGAAAAGCTGTAAAAAGGTGGAGATAAAGCCAGCCGGCGTGGCGAAGGAGCACATTGTTCCTGAAGCTCAGCAGTCACCGGATTTACCAAGAGAGATTCAGGTGAGAGGCTGAGAGTTCCCGTTATGGATAAGCTAAGTCCTCTCTCGTCTATGCATTTTACTGGCCGATAATTGGAAACACTTCAAACAGCGATTCAACATATATTTAGATGCTAGTGGAGCGGGAAGGAACAATGAAAAATTGAAAGCGTCTATTTTTCTGCACGTGACTAGCGAAGATGCTTTGGGCATCTATAACAGCTTTCAAATTGAAGAGACAGCTTTTGAGTTGGGCACCTTGATGGAAATATTTGAGTATTTTATCCCAAGTAAAAACATCACATTTGAGAGATATAAATTCTTTTCCTGTGACCAGAAGCAAGGTGTTAGCTTCAACCAATACTTGACTGAGCTTCACACACTGAGTAAGTCTTGTGAATTTGGAGATTTGAGAAACTCACTAGTTAAAGACAGAATAGTTTGTGGAATTCCAGAAAATGGACTCAGAGAAAGACTGTCGCGTGAAAAAGATTTGACCCCGGAAAAGGCGGTGAATATGTGTCAGTCAGCAGAAACCACACGAGCACAAGCTGAGGAGCTGGACAGAGCAGACACAACAGTACATGCTGTGAAAACAGAGAAGCAGTTCCCAAGGTGTTTCCAAAAGCAGCAGCAAATCAAAGAGGAAGGCTCAAACAGCAAATGCAGCAGATGTGGAGGTAAACACATTCCAAAGATGGTCCTGCTTATGGGAAGTCCTGCAATAGCTGTGGGAAGAAGAATCACTTTGCAAGGTGCTGCAAAGCTGGGGCTAACAAGAGAAAGGTGCACACAGTTGATGAGAAAATGGAGGAATTCTTTGTGGATTCTGGACAGACTGTGGCTGCTGGTAAAACAGAATGGATTTTTCCAGTAACTGTGAATGAGACAGTAATTCCATTCAAGCTTGACACAGGAGCTCAGGTGAATCTGTTATCCATTGGACGATTATAAGACAGTAAATAGTAAGATATACCCTGTGAAGTTAAAAGTGACAGGCTACACTGCAGAGAAAGTTCCAGTAAAAGGGGGCTGTATGATAACCTTGAAGCACAAGGGGCAGCACTTAAAATCACAGGTACTGATTGTAGAAAAGAGAGTACAGCCAATATTAGGTCTGAGTGCATATGAAAATCTCAACCTAGTGAAAAGAATTTTCATAGTAGCTTCACAGACCAAAGATGACCACACAACACTAATGGAAGAGTATGCAGATGTCTTTGAGGGGTTCAGATGCTTACCTGGTGTACACAAAATTCACATAGATGAGGCAGTGGCCCCTGTTGTCCATGCATGCAGAAAAATTCCGTTTCAACTTAGAGATAAACTTAAACAAGAACTAGCACGCATGGGACGAATGAATGTCATACAGAAAACTGAAGATCCAACAGATTGGGTGAGTTCACTGGTCATTGTGCAAAAGAAAACTGGAGCATTGCGGATATGTCTAGACCCAAGAGATCTCAATAAAGCCATCAAGAGACAGCATTTTAAATTGCCAAAATGGGAGGAGATCATGTCCCGGTTTTCAGGTGCCAAATGGTTTAGCAAGCTCAATGCATCATCTGGATTTTGGCAATTGAAGCTTGATGAAGCAAGTCTGGGGAGGAAAAATGTAAACGTAGAGCACGTGAAGTGATGTACTGGCCAAGAATGAACCAAGACATCAGCCGGACTACTGCTTCATGTGAAATATGCCTTACCTACAGACCAAAGCAGCAAGCAGAACCACTTACACCATACCCTCTACCAGACAGGCCATATTTCAGAGTTGGAGTGGATTTGTTTGACTGTAATGGGAAGAGCCATATTGTTGTAACAGACTACTGTTCCAATTACCCAGAGGTTGCGACACTGCAATCAACGTCCAGCAAAGCAGTTATCACATTCCTGAAAGCTGTGTTTGCGAGGCATAGAGTTCCATGTGAAGTAGTATCAGACAATGGTCTGCAATTTTCGAGCAGTGAATTTGAATCCTTTGCTGATGTTTGGGGGTTTTGACATATAACCTCAAGCCCACATCACCCAAAGTCTAATGGCCTAGCAGAGAGTTCAGTTAAGGTGGTGAAGGGTCTCACGAAGAAAGCGCAAGGTGGACCAGAGGATTTCCATAGAAGTCTAATGATTTACAGAAGTGCGCCACTGCAGAACGGCCTTTCACCAGCCTAAATGCTGATGGGTTGACGCATACGCACTAACCTTCCAATATATGAAAACCTGTTGACATCTGAGGGAGCACACAAGGTCAAACAGGCTAAAGAGGAAGGGAAAGAGAAACAGAAATGGAATCACAAGACAGCGAAAAGCCTACCAGTCTTGAAGCCTGGGGATCAAGTGCAAATCTGAGATCATGATTCTGGCACATGGTCCATGCAAGGAGTTGTGCAAAGGAAGTAAATCCATATTCATACCAGATCCAGACAGAGTGAGGGACACCTCTGAGGAGGAACCGCGTGGATCTACAACCACAAGCTCCAACCCATGGCTGTGACCCATCTCCTGTCAGTACAACGAAGGGGCCAGCATATGGAGAAAATGAACATGTGGACCAGAGTTCCCAGGAAAACACCAATGCAGCAAATGAAAGCAACACACCTGCGGAAACAAGTACCAGACCAAAAAGGACCATAAGACCACCTCAGAGACTGATTGAAAGCTGCTGAGTGGACAAGGGTTCTTGGCAGGTTTATAAGGACAAAGTATTGTGTTTGTTTTTTCTTTAAAGGGGGAAGATGTGTTATTATGTAGTTATAAAAAAGAACTACAGTTCCCAGCAGGCAATGCAAGGGGTCACATGGGGGAACAGGAAGTGGCTGGAAAGAGCGGGAAAAGCCAGCCAGCCTGGTGTTGTAAGTCTGTGCAGTCTGTTGTTGTTGTTTTGTTGTTTTGTTGTTTTTCAATAAATGTTCCAATGTTAAACCCACACCAAGTTTGTCTCGTGATGAAGAACAAACATAACACCATGCACCAGTTTTGAGGATCTATCCTTCCTGATCGTTCATTTGCTAGCTGGCACTCAACAACACCATGTGAAAATAGTGTCTGGTAGTAATGACTTTGATAACACTGATTTAGAATATTGTGTTCAGTTTTGGTCACCCTGCTATAGGAAAGAAGGCATTAAGCTGGAAAGAGTGCAGAGGAGATTTACGAGGATGTTGCAGGTACTCAAGGGACTGAGTTATGGAGAGAGAGTGAGCAGACTGGGATTTTATTCATTGGAGTGTTGGAAAATGAGGGGTGATCTTGAAGAGGTGTATAAAATCATGAGGGGCACAGATAGGGTGAATGTACAGTCTTTTTCCCAGGATTGGGGAATCAATTGAGGATTGAGGACATAGGATTAGGATAAGAGGGGAGAGGTTTAATAGCAACGTAAGGGGCAGTAATTTCATCCAGAGGGTAGTCCGTATATGGAATAAGCTGCCAGAGGAAGTGATTGAGGCACTACATTAACAACATTTAAAAGGCACTTGGAAAGGTACATGAATAGAAAAGGTTTAGAGGGATATGGGCCAAATGCAGGCAAATAGGTCCAGATTAGATGAGAATCTTGGTTGGCATGGACCAGTTGGGCTGAAGGGCCTGTTTCCATGCTGTATGACTATGACTCATTACACATTACAGTAATGTGACTCATTATAAATATTCAGTCAAGGAGTACTGGGAAAGACTGCTGGTTGGAGCCTGAGCAGAAGAAATTTGAAATAGTTGAGTAGGAAGTTGACGAGGAAGACAGCAAGTGAGCAGAGACGATGATTTAGGTGGAAGTAGACATTCTATGTACATTAGATATGGCAGCCCAAACAAGTTGCAAGCAATCTGGTTCAAGTGGTGTGAGTTCGGCACCTATTGGATCTGAGGGAATGAAGAAGGGGATCATAGCAGGGGAAGCAATGTGTGGGAGAGCTAACGCTTTATAGGAAATTGGGCATCAAAGGTAGAGGAGTGGCTGAACTGATTGACAGCTGAGGAATTAACATTGTGCATGAAGTGCCAACTTGCAAATGGCTGGGGGAGGAATTTATTCTATTGAAATGGTGGGGGGAGGCAAGAAGAGTGGAGTGCACAGTGATTAGGGATACAAGGAAGGGGTCTAGTCTTAATCATAACTATGTGAGAAGCCATGTCAAGGACCAAGGCTGAAGGGCTGACCATGAGTTTATTATGAAAGGAGAGAGTGGTCAGAGAATTGAGAGAGGGGGTAAGATGGGATATTAAAATCAGTAAAACACATTTATTTTTGGGTGAATGAGGGAGAGCTTAGAACAAAGAATGGACAGAACAGAGTGAGTTAAGATAGAATTCATGGAAGATCAGAGGAAAGGGACTAATGTCTGATTTTATGACACAAAGCCCTGGAAAGTTCTGGGTCTGGGGCCCATCTTGTACGTGACTGCTTCTCAACATCTTGGGTTCTTTCTACCCCTGAGATAGGGGTGGCTGGTGTACAGCTTGCAAGGACAGGTACTACCCACTACTTAGGGGAGGACCCCAATTGTGTATTGAAATACAACAACAAACACTTACCTGTAAATACTTTTCAAAATGTCTATTTTCCTCATCTCAGTTGTGCTTTATGGCACGTAATGATATTTGAAGAATAATGATTGATCAAGTCACTACTTAAGACTGAAGTACTTAAGTGATTCTTAAAAATGACAAAATGGAAAATAACTTCGATGGAACTAAATGCATGGAAACAAGTGCAAAAGGAGCAGGTAATATTCATGTACACATTTAGCACCAATACTAAAGTTGAATTCCATTCCCCTTACCTTCTTGGCTGTAGTTCCCAGACTGATCAGAATAGAACACCGAGGTTTAACAACTTCAATGGGGATGAGTGGAGTCACAAATTTAGGTGTAAAAATAATAGCATTTCCAAATGTTTGTGAAGTTCATCAGGTTTCATTTGTAAAATCTGGTTCTCAATAGGCATTTCTAAGAACTTCCCTGGTTTGTCAAAGCCATGAGAAGTGTTATATAAATCAAAGTTTTTCTGGTAGATGGAGCTTACAGAATCTCATGGTTAAGCAAGTGCAGGCATTACCATGTCCATGGGCATTGTGCACCAGTGAATGGAGATTTTGATTGAAATGAGACTATAGGGTTACCCAAACACCTAGTCGAGTGGATATTCCTTAAGAAACTATAAGTAAAGAGGAAGCATCAAGATTTATTCTTGTGCTCAGTGTTGATTCTATAATTGTAAAAATCTGTACAAGTTTTTCCTCAATTGCCTCATTGTTAATGGAAGAAAATCCCAAATTCTTCCACGGGCTCTTTTGCAGGTGTGAAAATGATTGGATCAGACTAAAACATAAATGAATAATTGGTTGACTTCTTTTAATAAAATTTTTCTTATTAAAATTATTAAATGATGACGTTGATCCCACATATACCAAATTATGAATATTACTTTACTGAAGAAAAGTTGAGTTCTGGTAAAAGGAACAAATATTGGATATACAACTCCTAAACATTGTCCATTTAAAATTCTTGAGATCATTCTTTATTTCTGAGACCACTATGAACATTGCACCCAAGTCCACTATGAAAAGATTTACAGGAAAAACGTCTTAGAATCAATGATATTGGTCAGATTCTGCAACACAAAGTTATTACAAAGATTTTCTCACATATAAGCTTAAGTTAAATCATTACAAAATTTCAGAAGATGAAACAGATAAATTATACATTGCAATGCCTTTATACACTACATGGTTCCTCACTATTATTCCTTGTTTTTATAATGGCTAAACCAATCTCTCATTGAGAAACTGGATTTATCTTATTCTTAATATATTGGTACTTCTTATGGCCTTTGTACGTGCAAAAGGTAGTGATGATCATTGAAAATTCGAACTACCAAAAATGGTAATGCACCAAAAAACAAAACCATTTGCTTCAGTAAAATAAGAATCTCACAAACTATATTGGGTCAAGTTAGCATCTTGAAGAGGAGGTTAATAGTTATAGTTTCAGGTGGGATACTTTCATTCCATTGCGATGAAAAGTATCCCCAACACACCTTTGTTATTCAGTTGCTAAATGACTTGAAACTACCCACATCCATTTTCAGCTACCTTGCATTTTTATTGCCATTGAAAATTCATTTCCAAAAATTCAAAAAAATTGAGAATCCTAAAGCCTGTCTTTTACATTTTTTTGATATTGCAAGCAGCACAGATATTTCTCAGTGGAGCTAATTTGCTTCTTAGGTAGTTAGTATCATTTTCAGATATCTTTATTTAGTCATGGTACTTTAATTCATTGTGAGTTTATTCAAAATGCAAGCAGTTAAAGCATTATATTTTTTCCTGTTCCTGGTGTGGACCATCACTAGAGAGTGAAGGGTGCCACACAATCAATTTTGGCACAAGCCCATTTTCTGACCTGTACTTCCACTCATCAGCATTGAAAAAGAGTTGATAGCTTTCATATGAAACATCAACAACTATGGGGAAAATAAACTCCTGACATTTTTGTACTCTGTAATTCATAGGAAGTCCAACAAAGTTCGTTTACAACTGACTGTGAACTCTTCCAGTGCATAAAGTGAATACATTTAAGTTCCACACAACACCCCACTTCACTCCCGACTATTAAAATGAATTGAGCATGTAATGGAATAGGTTATACCCATTATATTCAAGTAAAAATACAGTGCTCTTGTATTTTTCTTTAAAAAAGGATGTATACAAAAGTTTTTGCAGTGCCAAACTGATGACAATATAACCCATTTAAGTAGATACATATGCACAAGCAGAAAGACAAGTAATCAAGTATATCCCAGGCCATGCTTCAGTTTATGATCCTTCCCTTGTTTTCATATGTTGTGATACTTGCTGCCCATTTAAAGCCACCACCAAAAATCTCACTGCAGAGCAATGGTATTTTGACTCAGCATGCGGTTGAGGATCCTATATTCAAGGCATTCTAAAGTTGGTGGATAGGAATGGAGTTCAAATTTGTTAGCAAACAATCCGTCTTTTTCACTTAACCATTTCAAATCCCCAAGTCCATAGATACAAATATTTCTGGAGTAATGACCTGCAAGACACAAAATAGTTCAACATATCATTTACATTCCGAAGTTCACAACCACATTAATCTTATCATTCAATTCAACCACATAAGTACAGGACAATGCAGTTTATTATTAGTAACATCCATTTAAAAAAGATTATTATACCCCTGTTCTCAAACAACAAACTTGCATGAAAGCACTAGGAACATAATAATAATACATTTGTTGACAGAACCATTGATCTGTCAAGGAAGGTTCAGTAACTATTGCTGCTCAACCTGCCAAGTTCCTCCAGCAGATTGTTTGTTCCCTCAGAATTTTGTATTTCAAATCCTGTGGTGTGACAATAACAGACACAAGAAAATTAGGTTGGAGGAAAATTCTGAACAAGAGAAGAGGGTGTGGGAAGTGTGCTGGCTGTCATGGGAAATATCATTAATATATTTGCTTCCTTCTATGTTGCTGCTGAATGGAAACACAATTCTTTCCCGCTCCCAAATCAACCAATAGACTTGACCATTCTATGTGAATGCCAAACTATAGCTGAAAGACATTGTCCTGATGTGATCAATACAATGGGGCAGCTTTGCCAACAGGTAGTCCTGTTACATTTACCCATTAAATTAGGATATTGGCTCAAAAGCTGCATACAAGACATATACCATACCACTGCAAGCCAACTAACATGGAAATTCAGAGTTGCAAAATGGCACTGGAAAAACGCCACCAATGCTGTCTCCACAAAACCTTCCAAATTCACTGAAAGGATAAACAAACATCAGCATCTTCTCCCAGACCTCATCCTCAGTATGGAGACCCTAGATACATCCAGTCAGCTAAACAAGGCAGGCCCGGCACTGGACTCCTGAAACTATCCCAAGCTCTGCCATAGGAAGAGAGTAGAACAGAGGAAAAAGATTCAAGGATGTACTCAACACCCCCTTGAAGAACGTTAACTGTTTCTCTTTCCACAGCTGCTGCCTGACCTCCAGCTTTTTGTTTTATTTCAAATTTCCAGTATCTACAGTTTTTTTCCCTAGACAGCATTTCTGTTAACTTTGAGCAAACCATCTGCTCTTTAGTTCACCATTCAGATGCATTGAATGGCAGTGATCCTATGTATGTATCATTGGTATGTATACCTGCAAAGCAAACATGACACAAAGTAAATCAAAACGTTTCAAGTCTAGGTTTTTTTTAGTTCTACCATTAGAAATCATTACAAATGCACAGTATCAATACTTATGGTTTACTTATTCTTCTTAACAAAGTTAAACATTTTTATTTACTGCCTCTTCTCTCTCTTCTCCCAGCCTTTTCCTTGTCCTGTGTCTAAAATGCACAAAGTATTACAGAGATTAAACTAACAATTGCAAGATTAAACAGTGGTGTGCATCATTGTTTGGTGATTAAGGATACAAAAATTAGTCAAAGAACTTAAAAGGACCCTTAAGACACTTGAAAAATAGTCAATGTCCAGCACAAATAAGTCTTCAAGGCATGGATTTGAGATGTTTGTTAACCCTCCAGGTATATCAAGGAATCTTCAGGAATAAAGGAAAGGAAAAGATCATTTAGTTTTTCAAGACTCTTCTGTAGTGTGGTGTGATTATGACCAGTGTTTGATCTACATGCCTTTACCTGGGTTTTCCCTACATCCTTTAATACCTTTGAGATAATTGCAAACCCATCTCAGATTTAAATGAGCTAGCATTAGTTGCCTTTTGTGGGTTTCCAAATTTTGTAGCACTCTCTGCAAGTATAGTGTATGTTAACTTCACAGCTTGAAAGCGATGCACTAGGCCCAAAGAATGCAATGTCTACTTATAGCCATAGGTTAAACTAGAACAATTAACAAGTACTTTATACTGGTATTTACTAAGATAATGTTGACAAAATATCAGAAGAGGAGGGACGGTAGAGGTAATTGACTGATAGGGAGGATGCACTGAAAAGATTGGCTGTGCTTAGGTACAATAAGTTGCCTGGTGTAGATGGCTTACATCCCAAGTTATTAAGGGAAGTGACACTGAGATAGCTGGAGGGCTTCTCATCATCTTCCCTGTGATTCAGGAGAGTTAGTAGAGGATAGAAAACTGGTAAATGTGACATCCTTGTTTAAAAAAGATGCAATGATGATCCTGTAATTATTAATTCTGTCAAACAAGTAGTAAAGTTTTGGAAACAATAATCATGGAACAAAATTAGCAAGTACAGTAGTGAGTTAATTAAGGAGAACATGCATGGACTTGTAAAAGGCAGTGTTTGACCTAATTAGTTTATTTCTTTGGTGTAATAGGAGGATGCTGATGAGGCAAATGCAGTGAATGTTATCCAAATGGATTATAAGAAAGTAGTTGACAAAGTACCACATAAATGCAGGTTAAAAAAAAAATTGGGGCTTGTGGAATAGAAAGCTCAGTGTCAGTTTGGATAAAAACAATTTGCTTGGATAGAAAACACCAAATCATGGCAAATGAATGTTTTTTTTTAAAGACAAAGAGTAGTTTTCCCCAGGGGGCCAGTGCTAGGAGCAATGCTTTTTTTTAAATTATACATCACTTGCTTTTAAGAATGGAGGGCAAACTTACAAAACATGCTGATAATACGAAACTTGGGGGTATGTTAAACAGCAATGACAATACCAATCAACTGCAATAGGACACAGATAGGCTCACAGGACTGACAGTCAAGTGATAGATGAAATACAACATGGAAGTGTGAGGTGATGCATTTTGGAAGAAGGGATAAAGAGAGGTAACATGGATTTGATGGCATAGTTCCAAAGAATATGCAGGAACAGAGAGACCTGGAGATTCATGTGCCTAGAACTTTGAAGGTGGCACAACATAAGAGTGGATAGCAAAGCATCTGGGATCTTGGGTTTCATATGTAGGATGTACTGAACAAAAGAACTGAAGTTACAAATCTCTGATTAGGTCACAATTAGGGTACTGCATCCTGTTCTGGTCACCAGAGTCTAGGAAGATTCTTCAGGTGGTACAGAGATTTACAAAATGGTTCAATGGACAAAGTATTTTAGTGAGGAGAAGTTGCAATTGTTCTTAGTGGAGCAAAGGAATTTGAGGAGAGATTTCATTGATGTGCACATGATTGTGAGAGATTGTGGTGAGATGGACAAACAAAAGCTGTTCCCAATACAAGAACCGGGGGGGGGGGGGGGGGGGGGGGGGTGTCACAGATGAAAGACACGTGGAAGTTGATGTGAAAAATAATATTTTTTCTAAATGCAACATGGTAATGACCAGAAAACTTCAGCCTCTGAGGGCGGTAGAAGTGGAGACAATCAATGATTCCAAAGGGGAATTGGAAAGGCATTAAGGGAAATAAACAGGCAGGGCTACAGTGAGAATGCAGGCACATATAACTGACTGAACTTCTTTACTGAGAGCTGGCACAGACTCAATGGCCTCTTGTGCCATAATAACTTCATTGAATCTTTAGACAAGGCCCTCTATCCTAATGGAAATGGTTTATTTCTATTTACCCATCAGCTCCCTTTAATATCCTAAACTTCAAACAAATTGTGGGAGAAATGTGAAAGACAATTGGGAATGTTCTTGACTTTCTGCAGGAGGGGAGCTAGAGGGTCAACTTTTGTTCTGCCCATAACCAAAGATGTAGGTGATCAACTTTGCCTCAGGCCCGTGTGTCTCGTCTGTCACGTTCCATGCAGGATATGGCAGTCTGATTATACTTTGTTCTTCAAGAGTGCTAAACCAAGGCTGAAACCACGGTTGCTCACTTCTGCCATTTATTTCTGCTATTCGTGCTTGGATGCTTGTGGTCAAGTACTCTTGTAATATAAATAAACGTTGTAATCTCTTGGTCAGGCAGAGCTGCGGAACTCCGCTTTTAGAAGTCTGAGCTCTCCATGATATCATGCTACAATAAAGATTTCTGAAGCAGATGCCTGCTTTTCTGCAACACAAATTATGCCTTGGTATTCCAAGTTCCAAAGAGTACAAGTGAAGGTTATGTGATCATTCCTCATAACTCAACTCTTGCAGTCCAGATATCTTTCTGGTAAATATACACAGTGTTGCCAAGGTTAATGTGTCCTTGTTATGTTGTGGTGCCCATTACTGTTCATGGTTCTCCAGGTGTGGTTTTGTACAGTTGTAATCCAATGTATATTCCTTTGAAAGGACAGTATTCCATTTGGAATGAACAATAATTCTCTTGGATAGTGCTGCAAAGCAAAAAACAAAATATATGCAAAAATATGGGGTTCATTTCCATTTTCTTTGAATGTTAGTTTATGGTTGGTTATAAAACTATTAAATGTGGGACAAAAGCTTTTTTGACTGGGGCACTTGAAGACTGGAATACATCCAACCTGAGCTGTAACTATTGTTCAGGCTGATTATCAGAATGAGGAAATACTTTTAAATTGTGCTCAAAGTTGGCACTTTGCAGGAAGCAACATGCTTCATTATTCTACAGCTGTAACACAAAACTGGAGGATACCCAAATGTGAGAGTTATTTGACAAACAAAGCTTTAACACGTATCAAAATCAAAAAAACTCCATAAGTTGGAGATCCGAAATAAAAACAGAAAATGCTTTGAACATTCAGTGGGTGACATCCCTGGAAAGAGAAACAGTTAATGTTTCAGATTGAAGACTTGTCAAAATTGGAAAAGAAAGAAATGTCGGTTAAGTTGCACAGGGGGTGGGAGAAGAGAAATAGATAGGACAAAGGGGATACCTCTGATAGAATAACCCCAAGGTTATTATGGAGATAAGCTGTAATTGAAGTCATCTGGTTGATACGGAACACAAACAAAAGGAACATTAAAACTGAAATGTGAGCAGTTGGAGAGCAAATATATCTGTAATAATATTACGTTGTGATGTTCTCTTCTTAAAGTACACAAAATTAAGAAGTTATGGAATTATTACATTTTCTCTGGGTCTTACCCTTTTATGACAACTGACATGATTTGATGAGGACAATTGAATACATGGTTCTGGGGTTTATGCTGGAGGTAGTTTACTTGTCCAAGGGCATTGTGGAAGCAATACTTTGCTGATCTGGTAATGCGAGCCCTCCTCATTGTTCTTATCTACTTCAATGATCTTCTCATCCAAAGATGTCAGGGTGTCTTTGTTTTCCTCCATACTTAGTTCATCGTGGTGCACTATTCTTGACCTTACACCTATCAAGGTGCATTAAGCACAACTCAACTTTCTAATGGTTTGCTATTTGACAGACCTGGTGGTAATCTTGTTCCTGCTGGAGCACACTTCTATCTTACTGGAATAGTTCTTTACGTGTCACCAACTAAGTCTGAAGTGGTTATCCCCCATGTTTATTGAAGCCTTCACTCTGCCATCTGGAATGAAAAAAATCTGACACGTTCAATTGTCTCAATGTGAAGGCAAAATGAAAGCTTCCAAGGATTTGTTGCATATCTGGATGAACTATATTGTGGGTTCCATCCCAACAGCTCATTTGGATGGATTAATATCTTCTGGAGTGGAGAGCATCCCTGGTCGGTGTGGTGTCACTCAGATTGCCACCTATATGCAATCAATGGAACCTTACAGTGAAAGTCAGCCAAAGAGACAAATCCCAATGCTGGCTCAGTCTGACGACTATCATAAGAAAAGCCTGCATACCATACCTAGCAACTAAAGCATCCAGCATATGCCTAATGCATCTTTTTGTAGAGAACTGCAAGATTCTGTCTTTCCCGTAGATTCTAGGGTGGAACTGGAGAGAAACATTGAAGAATGGGGGTCACTTTTATAGCTACCAGGAAAACTATTTTCTGTATTTGGTTGTCAAGATAATCATCTTCTTGATAGCCGGAAATTTTGTCTGTAAAGCAGATGACTTTGCCAAATTGGTATTATATCTAAAATCTTTAAAGCATTATAACAAACAGAAACAATTCCACTACTTTAGCCATCTTTTCTCCCCCAGAGGTTTTGAGGAGGTCCTCAAAGTATTTTACTCATCCTCCTTGAAGTCGTTTGCCACAATGGTGTTTGAAGCAGAATGCTTTGAGAGTCAGGCATGTGGAAAACTTGGCCCATCCACAGTGGTTGAATATGACCACAGCCTAGAGGCAGGGGTTTTGTCATGATTTGGAGGATCTTGTGAAATCAGCATCAGTAGTATCTCTCCATAGCTTTGAGGTACCTACTGCAAAATGCTCAGATCTCTCACACACACAGGGTTGGGGGATGGGTGGGGTAAGGGGTAGGGATCATTGCTGCCCAATCTACCTCAAGCTGGGTGCTGGGTTTGAGATCATGCTCTTCAAATGTTTTTTTCTCTGCTGGCAGCCTTGCTGGTACATTGGATTTCAACGTCAGCCCTCCCCAAGAGGTGGCTGCTGATATGGGAAGTGATCTACCTTGACTTGGTCTCATGATAGATCTTGATTGGTGATGGTGACAGCAGGGAGAGGATAACAAAGGCTCTTGTTCTTTCAAGTGGTCGGTGCAAGGTCTACCCTCTTGAACACTTCAGCAGGAGGAAATGTGGTGGTTTGGAGCTCAGCTATCCAGTGTACATACACACTGGAGAGACATAACAAAGATATTTGGAAAAAAATTACGTTGTACTTTTCTCTTCCTAAGATACACCCTAAATTTTAGAAGTTGTGGAATTATTACATTTTCTCTGGCTCTTACTTCATGACAAATGACATGATTTGACAAGGACTACCGAGTACAGGGGTCTGGGGTTTATGCTGGAGGTAGTTTATGTCTAAGGACATTGTGGAAGCAATACTTTGGAAGATCAATGAGGTGGACGAGAACAATGAAGTGGGCACCCATTGCCAGATCAGCAAATATGTCAGGGTGTCACCTTTAGCAACACACAAAATGCTGGATTATCTCAATGGGCCAGGCAGCATCTACAGAGGGAAATGGACAGTCGACGTTTTGGGTTGAGACCCTCCTTCAGGACTGGAAAGAAAGAGGGGAGATAGCCAGTATAAAAAGGTGGGGGGAGGGGGGTGGAGCGAGAGCTGGTGAGTGATAGATGAATCCAAATGAGAGGGGCAAGATAAGCAAGTGTGAGGGAGGGGGTGGGAATGATGTAAGAAGCTGGGAGGTGATAGGTGGAAGTGACAAAGGGCTGAAGAAGATGGAATCTGATAGGAGAGGATAGTGGACCATGGAATAAAGGGAAGGCGGTGAGGACGGTGTCATCTTTAGTTCTTTCTGGTGTACAAACATCATCATTCATGACCTTGAAGAATTGTAGTGTAGAAGAGAATTGGCATGATGATACTGCCTTGCTGGACCACCGTCTGCATTTGGATTAGAACTGCTGTGATTCTTTTGGCAAGGACCATGGCTTGCAGATCATAATAGAACAGAGAATGAGGATATATTTATTGCAGTGAGCCAAATTAGAACAAGGTGCTTCATGAGCACCCTCAGTAGACTTTGCTGAGATCAAACAACATCATGTATAGTGGTTGAAGCTGCTCCCTACACCTTTCTTGAATTTGTCATGTGATGAAGAGCACCTCCATTGTGCTTCCCAAGGGGCAGAATCCACAAGGCAACCCTGGGAAGAGCTCTTTGGCCACTAGATGGCAGCACTTAAGGATTCTTGCAATGACTTTCCCTGGTAGGGAGATTACTCTGAATACTGCAATCAGAATGCCACAATTGTGATTGGTAATGTCAAGATCTGTTTGGATGGAACCCATTCATCCACTTTTTAAAAAATACTATAACTATATAAACTCCATCCACTCACCTTTTGAATGATAATAGCCAAGAGCCTTACAGTTTGTTTCTCATAAGAAACTATTCTCAATCCCTGGACTAAATTAAAGGAGCCACTTAATAGATTCGTATAGTTATACAGCACAGAAACAGGCAGTTTGGCTGAACGTCCATGCCGACCAAGGTGCCTTTCTACGCTAATTCCATTTGCCTGCATTTGGCCCATATCCCTCTGAACCTCTCTTATCCAAATACCTGTCCAAATGTCTTCTAAACATTGTATTTGTACCTGCCTCTACTATTTCGTTCCATGTACCCACTACCTTCTGTGTTAAAAAATTGCCCCTCAGATCCCCTTCAAATCTTTATCCTCTCACCTTAAATCTATGTCTTCTAGTTTTAGATTTCCCTACCCTGGGGAAAAAGACCAACTATCTACCCTATCTATGCTCCTCACAATTTTATAAACCTCTAGGAGGTCAGCCCTCAGCCTCCTTCGCTCCAGAGAAGACAATCCCAGCCTATCCAACCTCTCCTTCCTGACCATATGATTTTTTCTGCATCCACTCTAGATGCACCTTGAATGGGTCACATGGTCAAGATCATGTCCATTGTGCCTCAAATGTTAAATAATAACATGGTTGTCATTACAGTGAAATGTTGTCCCTTTATAGTCAGAGTTTAGATTTATTATTCTGTAATATTTAATATTCTGTGGGCGGCACAGTAGCGTAGCAGTTAGCGCGATGTTATTGCAGCGCCAGCGATCGGGGTTCGATTCCCGTTGCTGTCTGTAAGGAGTTTGTACGTTCTCCCGTGTCTGCGTGGGTTTCCTCCGGGTGCTCCGGTTTCCTCCCACATTTCAAAGACGTACAGGTAGGTTGATATGGGGGTTTAAAATGGGCGGCACAGACTCATTGGGCCGGAAGGGCCTGTTACCACACTGTAAATAAAATTAAAAAAAACAAGTGCCCTAGAAAATGCAAGTCATCCAGATCTGGCTTCAGCCCAAAATCATGTCATTATGCTTAAGAGTGTGACTGCTTTGTTGGGCCTTCCATGACAATGAATTGCTTAATGTTCAAAAAATGTTTCTAATACAGAGAGTTGATCCACTAACAATCCACATCACTGTCCTCCACCTCCCCTTTTGTCTTGTAGATTTTGCTCTTATGCAAATTTAATTTACTGTAAGACACAGGATTCAAATGCAACATTAAGAAAAGGGACAAGGATTTCAAAATATAATGATACAGATAAGGTGACTAAGAAGCACTAAGAAAGAGGCAAGAATTAAGAGTGAAAAGTTACATCATAAGTTAATTATTAACAGATAGATTTTAAGGAAAGATAGATGTTACAAATCCTAAATAGACAGTTCAAGCTCAGCATCTCTGGTCTCTCCTGTATGAAGATCCCACATCCATTACAATCAAATGTCTAAAGTCCAGCATCTAGTCTTTTGCAAAACAATTATAGACTCAGAGTTATACAGCACAGAAACAGGCCCTTTGGCTCAACTTGTCCATGCCAACCAAGATGCCCATCTAAGATATTCCCATTTGCCTGTATTTGGCTCATATCCCTCTGAACCTTTCCTATCCACTTACCTGTCGAAATGTACTTTAAACTTTGTAATTACCTATATAATTTTAAATTGTTAAGCGGAGGATAGGCGACATCTGCTGTAAATCGTACCACACTGCTCCTTGATGTGTTTTTAAAATCACTCGTCATAACAAATTAAATAGGTCAACATCTATCTGATGACTGACTGAATGCTCTTCTGATCAAGGCCTGCAACATGTTTGCTCAACTATATCCTCAAGGCTTCCCATCTGCTGTCTGCCTTCTGACCACACACTTCTGTCTTTGCAGGACAGGAAGCCAGAGCTTGACCTGTGATTCCTCTTTCGTCCACCACAACTGCTCACTAAACTGGCTCCCATCCCCCTTCAAGTTTCTCACTTTAGTAAGATCAACCAAACATAAAAGCCTCAACGGCCTTAGTGGCTCACACAGGACATGCAACAACACAAGGCACAGGCCTGCAATGAATTAATGAATATTATTTTCTTGCAATGGGTCAGAGAAGTATCAATATTCTAGAAAGATTCTCAAACTTTAATTCATGTCATCTTACTGCCACCCCATTCCCCACATCCATTCACTGTACTGCTGCTTAAAGTAGTAACTTAAATGCAGCTTTCTAAACAAAATGAAATAAAACCACTTAGATCCTTGAATGCTAAAGATGGAGAAATCCTGAAACCTAATCATGGATCACTCATTCAAGCCCTCCATTAAAAACTGGGAAGCATAAACAATAAGACCCTCCAATCGGCCAATGATATTGGTAGCAATGGGACTCCCGAAAGATCATGGGATTAATGACGTGACCTGCTGGTCCTCAGGATGGAGGCTGACCCGACTCCACTTCTGATTTGTTGGATCTGAGGTGGCTGCTGAGGCCAATGTGGGAAGCACAGACCCCATCACAAATTGGGCAGGAGTTGCCTTATGGGCGGGCAGATAGGTAGTCTGTGAGATGGTATGCTCCTTCCACTTGCACTGATCTTCTATGTGCCGCAGATATATGAATCCTTTGACAGCAAGCAGACTGCACCGATTTTCTCCCTATTTTTCTCTTACCTCACCGTATGCACCTCACCCCTGTACATTCAATCCTTTTCTGCCTTCTCTCCCCAACTACTTTGGTCCTTACCAACTAGCAGTTCAAGTGTCTTTCTTTAGACCTCGTGAATGCGTGGCAGCAAAGGGTTGATACAAAATCCAATACTGAACAACATTTTACTGGGGAACAGTAAATAGGAGAACTGCAAGCAAAATGACCTAGAAATTCTAGAGTGCCCAATGGGATGAATGAGCTGGGCATGGAGGTTTGATCATTGGAATTCCACTGCAAGCTTCAAGTGACTAGGTGTAGCTTGTTTTCTTTACATCTACTCCATGTTCAGGTACAGCTTTAGACCTGATTGAAGCTCTCTTCAGTGTTGATAGAACATAGAACAGTTAAAGCACAAGAACAGGCTCTTCAGCCCATGATTTTGTGCTGAATTAATTAAGCTAATAACACCTAATTTACCTAATCTTTTCTGCCTGCACATGGTTCATATCCCTCTATCCTCTGCATATTCACACATCCACCTAAGAGCCTCTTAAACGGCTCTATCATATCTGCCTCCACCACGACCCCCGGCAGCGCATTCCAGGCACCCACAACTCTTTGTAAAAAAAACACGACCCACACATCTCCTTTGAACTTACCCCCTCTCACCTTAAATGTATGTCCTCTAGTATTAGACATTTCGACACTAGGAAAAAAGATACGGGCTTTCTACTCTATGCCTCTCATAATCTTATAAACTTCTATCAGGTCTCCCCTCCGCTGCTCCAGAGAAAACAACCCTAGTCTGTCCAACTATGATGGTGGTCACTGGCAGAGTTGGGTGGGGGGAACTGCTGCTAGGGTGGGGTGGGGGAGAAAGGGTTTGGAGATGAGGCTTGCTGTTGGTCCCCTTCCCTCTGGTTCTGTGCTGCACTTTTACAGCAATGCTGCTTTCAATCAGCAAGGTTCTGCTGCTATGTCCGTCCTTGAACTGCCTTATAGCTTTTTATTAGTAGTCAGAGTTTTGAAATCTGAATAAAATAAAAAAACCTTTAAACTATTATTTGATTGGATATTTATATAAAGAAAACTAAATTTAACTTTCTAAGCAAAACCAATGACCCCCATCAAATAAGTGGAACGGTACCAGACATTCTGAGGGGACTGACAAGTGTAATTGGCTCCTTAGCACAGCATCTTGTGGGGCACCTCTGGGCTCAATGACAAGTTCAGGGTTGGAGAGAGAGGTCTGATACAAAAGAGCACAATGCAGCTTTTGTACTATTTGCTCTGTCCAAACATTAGGTGGCAGTTTTATCCAACACAATGAGCAAATAAAACATTTATATTAGTACCTTCCACATGATTAAGATATACAAAGGTTTCAGAACCAACTAAATGGCTCCAAAGTGTGATCTAATTGGATGCCTGTCCAATACAGTAGCTACTTTGCTCACATTA
The DNA here is from genome assembly GCF_009764475.1 of Pristis pectinata. NCBI lineage: Eukaryota > Metazoa > Chordata > Chondrichthyes > Rhinopristiformes > Pristidae > Pristis > Pristis pectinata. The sequence continues at coordinate 78,793,715 of NC_067409.1, read as the reverse complement.
ATTTGGGTAGGGCATTGGAGAGAACTCTCTCCATTATCTGAATTGTACCATGGGTGCTTGAAATGCCATCAGACCTGGTAATAACAACATCTATTAAAAAATACACCAACTGTGGACAACTCCCTCAGAGCGTCTTTGAAGCATTAGTCTAATGGTGTTCAGCTACCTGTACATGAGACTTGAACCTATGGGTTTGACTCTCTATTCCCACTATGCCCAATCTGATATAAACAGCACAGAGAACACTTAATTCAATGTCTTGAGTTTAGAGATAAGCAAGATTCCAATTATAGTCATAGAGCAACACAGCACAGATACAGGCCACGTCGACCAAAATGCCCACCCAGCTAGTCCCAATTTCCTGCATTCGGCCCACATCCCTCTAAGCCCTGCCCCTCCATGTACCTATCCAAGTGCTTCTTAAATGGCATGAACATTGAATTCTCCCACTTTAAGTAATCCCTACCCCACCTTCCCCACAACAACCCCCTCCCCCACCATGCTCCTTCTCTTTCTTTTCTCTACCCCCTTTTATCCCCCCTTACCTTTGACCCATCCCCCGGTGATCTGCTCTCCCTTCCTTCCCCTCACCTGCCTATCACTATCTCTTACCTGCAACTACCTATCACCACCTCGTGCCCACCCCGCCTCCCCTCTTTTATCCACCGATCATTGCACTGCTTTTCCCTCCTATATATTGGGCTTCACCTTTCCTATCTTTAGTCCTGAAGAAGGGTCCTGACCCGAAACATTGACCACCTGCTTTTCTACACGGATGCTGCCTGGCCTGCTGAGTTCCTCCAGCATCATCGTGTTTTTCATTCTTCTTAAATTATATTATTGTACCTACCTCAACCACTTACTCTGGCAGCTCGTTCCATATACTCACCACCCTCTGCGTGAAAATGTTGCCCCTCAGATCCCTTTTAAATCTTTCCCCTCTCACCCCAAATCTATGCCCCGTAGTTTTGGACTCCCCTACCCTGGGGAAAAGACTGTTACCATCCATCTTATCTATTCCTCATAATTTTGAATACTTCTATGTTGCCCCTCAGTCTCCTACGTTCCAAGGAATAAAACCTAGCCTGGCCAACCTCTCCCTATAACTCAGGCCCTCTAGTCCTGGCAACATCCTCATAAATCTTTTCTGTACTCTTTCCATTTTAACTACATCTTTCTTATAACAGGGTGACCAAAACTGTACACAGAACTCCAAGTGCAGCCTCACCAACAACTTATACAACTACAACATAATGTCCCAACTCCTATACTCAGTGCCCTGTCTGATGAAAGCCAGCGTGCTAAACACCTTTTTGACCACCCTGTCTACCTATGATGCCGCTTTCAATGATCTATACACTTCTACTCTTAGGTCTCTCTGTTCCATTACACTCCCTAGTGCCCCACCGTTCATTATACTTGCCCTACTACACTGATTTGACTTTCCAAAATGCATCACCTCACACTTAATCTATATTGAAATCCATTTGCCACTCCTCAGCTCACTTCCCAATCTGATCAAGATCCCCGTGTGACCTATGATAACCTTCTACAGTATCAACATCTCCCAATTTTGTATCATTTGCAAACTTACTAATCTAGCCTTGTGCATTCGCATCCAGACTATTTATATAAATAAAAAATAACAAGGGTCCCAACACCAACCTCTGCGGCACACCACTAGTCACCAGTTTCCATTCTGAGAAACAACCTTCAACCGCAACCCTCTGCTTCCTACCTCCAAGCCAATATTGAATCCACCTAAATAGCTCTCCCTGGATTCCATGGGACCTAACTTTCCAGACCAACCTACCATGCAGGACCTTGTTGAAGGCCTTGCTAAAGTCCAAATAGACAAGATCCACTGCCCTTTCTTCAGCTCCCCTTTTGGTTACCTTTTCAAAAAACTCTAAAAGATTTGTCAGGCATGAATTTCCATGCACAAAGCCATGCTGACTCATTCTAATCAGACTCTGTCTATCCATATGCTGGTAGACTGTGTCCCTCAGAATTCCTTCCAGTAACTTCTCCACCACTGATGTCAGGCTGACCAGCCTGTAGTCCTAGTCTTGTCCTTGCTTTCCTTCTTAAACAACAGAACAACATTAGCCACCATACAGTTTTCAGGAACTTCACCAGTGGCTAACATTGAAGCAAATATCTCTGCAAGGGTCGCTGCGGATTTATCCACCTTAATGTGCTGTAAGGCTGCAAATACCTCCTTCCTGGTAAATATGAATGTTCTCCAAAATATCTCCACTTGTTTCTCTTATCTCTCGAGTACCATGATTTTCTTATCAGTAAACACAGAAGAGAAATATTCGTTAAAAATTCCACCCATCTCCTGACGCTCGAGACGTAGGAGGCCCTGCTGATCTCTGAGGGGACCTACTCTCTCCCTGGACACTCTTTTACTCTTAATACAGCTATAGTATCTATTGGGAATTTTCCTTACCCTTATCTGCCAGATCCATCTCATACCCTCCCTTTGCCCTCCTGATTTCCCTCTTAAGTGCATTCTTAATCTTTTTATAGTCATCAAGGGGTTCACTCGTCCGACCTCCTAAACCCAATGCATGCTTCCTTCTTTTTCCTGACTAGAACCTCAATATCTCTGGTCAGCCAGGGTTCTGACAAAGTTATTACTCAGATGCCTCCTTCACTGGAATATATATAAAAAACATGCAGATGCTGGAAATCTAAAACAAAAACAGAAAATGCTGGAAACACTCAGCAGGTCAGGCCTTATCTGTGGGGAGAGAAATAGAGTCAATGTTTCAGGTCAAAGACTGTTTATCAGAACAAGGAAGGAGAGAAAAGAAGCCAAATAAGCTACATGGAGGGTGGGGAGAGGGGGACACATCTCTGGTAGGGCAAAACCAGGATGATCATGGGGATAAGCTGTAAACACTGGTCAGTGAGTGAATGGGAGCAGTTATAGGGTGAGACAATAGACTAAAGAACAAGACCGACCAAAGAATGTGGGAGTTGTGAAATGCAAAGCAGGAAGACATGCCTGGCAGGTCAGGCTGGGAACGTCCTCCATTCCCAGAGAGGGAAAGCAAACAAGCTGAGCTCAGATCGTAGATGGATGACTCTACAGACCGAGAAATCAAGTTACCTGAAGTTGTAGAATTCCAAAAACTGCAACATGCCTAGACAGAAGATGAGGTGCTGTTCCTCCAGCTTGTGTTGGATCTCATTGTAACGGTGCAGGATGCACTGACCGATAGGTCAGAGTGGGAATGGGATGAGGAATTGCCACTTTAATTCCCCTGCTTTGCATTTTGCAGCTCCCACATTCTTTTGTTAGGTTCTTTTGTTTATGTTCTCACCCTCTAACTGCTCCTATTCACTCATTGAGGGGATAACCTTGTTTACAATTTAGTCCCAGGGTAAAACTGAGCTGGCCATATCAGGGATATCCGTCCTCCCCCACCCTCCCTGCAGTTTAACAAGTTTGATTTGTCGGAGGAACTCAGCAGGCCAGGCAGCATCCGTGGAGTAAAGGCAGTCAATGTTTCAGGTCAGGACCCTTCTTCAGGACATCAATGAACATTGAATTCTCCCACTTTAAGTAATCCCTACCCTTTCCCCACAACCACCCCCCATGCTTCTTCTCTTCTTCCCTCTCCTAACCTCTTTCTCTTTTTTTCTACCTTTTTTTTCCTTTCTCTCCTTACCTTTGACCCATCCCCTGGTGGATCTGCTCTCCCCTCCTCCCCGCACCTGCCTATCACTATCTCTTACCTGCATCTACCCATCACCACCTTGTGCCCACCCTACCTCCCCTCTTTTGTCCACCTATCACTGCTCTGCTATTCCCTCCTATATACTGGGCTTCCCCTTTTCCTATCTACAGTCTTGAAGAAGGGTCCTGATCCAAAATGTTGACCGCCTGCTTTTCTCCACGGCTGCTGCCTGGCCTGCTGAGTTCCTCCAGCATCATTGTGTTTTTCATCTAGATTCCAGCATCTGCAGTCCTTTGTTTCTCAAGTTTCATTTGTCTCCTTTTCAGTTCTGACAAAGGGTCCCTGACCTGAAACATTGACGTTTTTCCTCCCACAGATGCAACCTGACCTTCTGAATATTTCCAGCATTTTTTGTTTTACTTTCACTGGAATAGAATGCAGAATATGCAACAACTTGCAAGTGGGAAATTTGGCTTCCTCTGGCTCATTTGTAAACGGCATCTATACAATTATCAAACCATTGAAAGGTCACAACTGGACATAGCATGAGTAAAATTTCTAAGTATTGAAGGCTCTACTACACATTGTTCAAATGTGAGGTGTATTTGCATATGATATACAACCATAATTTTAACAACAGAAAGTAATTTTAAAATTAGTGTTTCATTAATCAACAGATATATTACTGATTCATAAAATCTTACGCTCTATACAATAGACATTGATACACAACAAACCATGCAGAAGCCGTAGGTCATTGCTACTGAGGAAATGCATTGAGATTTCAGGTCCCTTTTAAGAAAATGGATACTGGTGGATACAAGTCTTCTGAATCTTTCTCTAAAGGTCAATGATTGACTTGAAAGCTTTTAAACTGGTAAACAAAGCCATGGGAAACAGTAAGTTCATAGGGGATTTGGCTGGGTTACAACTTAGTCAAGAAACTGAAACTGTTACCCCAATACCAAACAAGTCAATGTGGCAAGCTTATGTAACCTGATAAAGTGACAAAATACCCTATAGAAGAGTTGTGTCTATTGAATATTTCAACTTGAACTTCTTTTGTTGCAGGAAACAAACATGACGACTCAGCTTTCAACTACCAGTGTGAGCAACAGCTCGGGGTGGCAGAACTCTCAAATCAACAGATCACAGGTTGGCACCTCACTCCAGGGACTTGAGCACACAATCTAGGCTGACACTCAGAGCTGTAATGAAGAAACACTGCATTGTTGGAAGCACAGCCTTTCATGTAAAATTTCAAAGAAGAAGAGACCTTTTCTTCCTACTCAGATTAATAACGAAGGAACAAACACAATGGGAGTAGGCCATAGGGCTCCTCTTGCCTGATCTGCCATTCAATAAGGTCACAGCTGATCTTTTACCTCTGTTTCATTTTCCTGCATTAACCCATACCATAGTCAGAGTCATACAGCATGGAAATGGGCCCTTCGACCCAACTGGTCCATGCCAACCAAGGTGCCCATCTAAGCTAGTCCCATTTTCCCGCATTTGGCCCATATCCCTCAAAACCTTTCCAATCCATGTACCTGTCCAAGAGTCTTTTAACCTTGTCAATGTACCTGCTTCAACCACTTCCTTTGGCAGCTCATTCCATATACAGACCACACTCTGAGTGAAAAAGTTGCCCCTCAGGTTCCTATTGAATCTTTCCCTTCCCACCCTTAACCTATGCCCTCTGGTTCTTAATTCTCCAGCCCTTGGAAAAAGACAGTGTGCATCCAAGGAAGAGGATGGTGTTTATTCAGAAAAAGACAAAGTGGACAGTGTTGTAACTGTACTGGAACAACTTGGCCAGAGACACAGCTAGTTGTGGAGCACAGGTCTCAGTACTCCAGCTGGGGTTTTGTTTGGTCCCAGAGGTTTTGCTGTATCCAGCCCTTTGATCTCCTTAAAAATTATTTCCATCCCTAGGTTAAAGTTACATCATGTTCAATTGCTTAGTTTATGATTCCATGATACTAATCTGAAAAAGAGCAAGAGAGTTATCCCCAGTCTCATAGAACAGCACAGCACGGCACAGGAACAGGATCTTCAGCTCACCATGTCTGTGCCAATCATGCAAATCCAAACTAATCCCATCTACCCACACATGATCTATAACCCACCATCCTCTGCCTGTTCATGTCCCTGTCTGAAGTCTCTTAACAGTTGCTATTGTTTCTGCTTTCACCACTTATATACTTATTAAGCAGAGAAAGAGAGTCTGCACAGAAGACATGACACTGCATGGTAGACTCCAGTAATAATAAGTTTGAAGCCGCATCAAAGCGCCAAAACATTGACACAGTCCCTTCTACAGCATTGGAGAGTGTACTGATAGGACATCCAATTTGTAAGCACATTTTTCATGTGTAAAAGCACCAGAACAGTATTAATAGCAGATTTCAACTACTATAACACTAACTGGAAGACAGTGGCCAAAACGTGCATCAAGAAATGCATTTAAGTTCCTTGGATATGTCATCATTCACCAAAAATTGACTACTGTTTCCATCCCAGCAGATTGGTCAAATGTGATTTTCCTTTCACCTCTCCATGCTGACTCTGCTAAATCTTATTATTCTTTGAAGTGTTCTATTGTTACATTCACCATAGATTGCAGAATTTACCCCTACGACATGATGTCAGACACCAAGTCAAGTCATTCCACATTTTCTCTCTCCCTCTTTTCTTAACAAGGGGTTGGTCACATTTGCTAATCTACAATCCACAGGAACAAATCTCGAAACCTATAGAATAACCAGAGCACCACCAAAAACTCCCACTATATGACTATCGCAAATGTAGGTATAATAGAAAACGCTTAAGAGGCATTTAATCAGACACATGAACAGGCAGGGAATAGAGGGATAAGGACCACGTGGTGTTAGATGGGATTAGTTAGATTGGCATCATGGTCAACACAGACATGGTGAGCCAAAGGGCTTGTTGCTGTACTGACTGTTCTACATTCTATGTTCCTGCATTTGCTCACCAGGTGATATTTGTTGCATCCCGTTTTCACTCATCGGGGTCCTGGTTCCTGTGTTCCCTTCTGGACTCACCGGAGCCCCAGCTCCACACTCTTTAAACTTGCAGTTTACAGGAAAACTTAATGTGATATTGTGTAACATCTTTTAAAAAAGTGAAAAGTGCTTTGGGTATTAGAAGGACTAACATCCATAAGTCTGGAAGATCTGCTAATCTGACACCACAAGTCCGGAGAGTGCTGGATTATCAGAGTTTTACTGTATCTCCATAGGCATCTTTTTTCAAAACCCTGGGATGTACATCATTAGGTCTTTGGGATTTATCAGCTTTCAGGCAAACCAACTTTTCTAGTACTGTTTTTTGAATAGAAATCATTTCCTTCAGTTCCTCATTCTTACCTCCAGCAGACTGGTCAAACAGGATTTTCCTATCATATATCTATGCTGACTCTGTAAAATCTTGTTATTCTTTGACGTTGTCCTGTGGTTACATTCTGCACTATAGATTGCAGAATTTATCCATACTACTAATGTCAGACTAATGAATCAGTTGTTCCTATTTCCTCCTTTCTTAAACAATGGGATCACATTTGTAACCCTGGTTCTTCAATATTTCTGGCAGTTTTATGGTCTTTCCTTCTGTGAAGACAGACACAAAGTATTTGTTTAACTCCTTTGCCATTTCCTTCCTCCTCTTGATATTTTCTCCCATCTCTATCTGTGAGGAACCCACCAGTTTTTTTTCCTTTAAACACACAAAAGCAGATTGTAAAAAAAAACTTCTATATATTTCTTGCCAGTTTACACTCATATTCTGGAGACTGAAAAAACTGCAGATGCTGGAAACCTGAAATAAAATCTCAGGAAAGGGGGCGGTGTACATGCACCTGTCTACATCAATGGTGCTGAGGTCGAGAGGGTTGACAGCTTCAATTTCCTGGGAGTGAACATCACCAACAACCTGTCCTGGACAAACCATGTGGATGCCATGACCAAGAAAGCTCACCAGCGCCTCTACTTCCTTAGGAGGCTAAAGAAATTTGGTTTGTCCCCTTTGACTCTCACCAATTTTTATCGATGCACCATAGAAAGCATCCTATCAGGATGTATCATGGCTTGGTATGGCAACTGCTCTGCCCAAGACCGCAAGAAGCTGCAGAGAGTTGTGGACACAGCCCAGCGCATTACGGACACCAGTCTCCTCGCCTTGGACTCTGTCTTTACCTCTCGTTGTCTTAGTGTAGCAGCCAGCATAATCAAAGACCCCACCCACCCCGGACATTCTCTCTTCTCTCCTCTTCCATCAGGTAGAAGATACAGGAGCCTGAGGGCACATACCACCAGACTTAAGGACAGCTTCTACCACACAGTGATAAGACTATTGAACAGTTCCCTTATACAATGAGATGGACTATGACCTATGACCTCACGATCTGCCTTGTTGTGACCTTTGCACTGCACTTTCTGTAGCTGTGACACTTACTCTGTACTGTTATTGATTTTTTTACCTGTACTACATCAATGCACTCTGTACTAACTTAATGTAACCGCACTGTATAATGAATTGACCTGTAAGATCAGTTTGTAAGACAAGTTTTTCACTGTACGTCGGTACAAATGACAATAATAAACCAATACCAATAAACACTCAGCAGGTTAGGCACCATCTGTGGAAAGTGTTACGAACCAGCAACAAAAGAAACACACAGAGTCATGATTCAGTGTTAAAAACTATTTTATTAATCACTACTTATGATAATAAGAAAAATAAAAGTAAAAATGTTAGTATGTTATAAGTAAAAATGTTAAACCTTGAACATTAACACCAAAAACTAAACTCATAGTGTGTGTGTGGCAAAGTCCCAAACTCCAAGTCCAGGAATGGTTATTAAAGTTCAGTTCAGCAAGCCATAAGGTGAAACATGAGCAAAGGCTCTTCAACAACCACCGTTGTCTGAAGATAAGACGTTATGTAGAGAACATAGAGAGAGTAATTATGAAATCCAAATGTTCCACGATGGAAGCCAAACAACACCTCAGTGTTTACTTGGTAGTGACTTCCTCACCCCGAAAAGCATCCGACTCGTGGTCGTCCACACAAATACCTGTTTCCCTCTACAGGTTAACGATAAAGTGAACTCCACTGGATTACTTCCAATTTCCATACGTGGATTGTAGTAATAGACACAGTTATTGTTTCTCATCTGTCGATAGAGAAACTAGCAGGCTGGTGTCTGTCTCTCCTTTCTCTCTCTCTCCTCTGACTGACTTCTTCAACAACATCATTACGTCCTTTATATTTGGTTGACGTAAGCATGCCCCCCCCCCCCCCCCCCCACACACACACACACTACTAACTCTATCTTAAAGGGACATTCACCGAGTCCGTAACAAAAGAGAAACAGTTTAACCTGAAATGTTAACCTTTTGTCTTTCCACAGAAACTACTTTGCATGCTAAGCATATCCAGCAGTTTCTGATTTTGTGTTATCAGTATTGGTTTACTAACCTGTAGTGAGATACAGTAAAAATCTTTTGTTTTGCATGCCATCCAGACAGCAGATCTACTTGTTTTTTTCCCATAATCTCAAATGTTGTTTACCCAGAGGATTTGAGTCGATGCTGCTCATGATTTTTCTTTTGATACTCTAATTGATTTCTATGGTTTTGGATTTCTTTTCAAAATTTGTTTCAATTCAGCTTGAGTGAAAAACATTCCTGCTCCTAAAATGCAAATGAGTGATTTGGTTTAGAAACAGCTTTGATTCTGAGAATTTGAATGAGCAGGTCTGAATTGGAACATTTCCTGAAACAAAGTTGGGTTACTGAGTTTTTGTCAAATGAAAGAAATCAATATAGCAGGCTGGCTTGTGAACACGTTCGTTTGTAATGGAATAAAATGAAGACGAACATGGGCTGCCATGAAAGCATGGCGCAGTTAGCAGAGATGCTGTCTCATAATGCCAGAAACTTCGGTTCAATCCTGACTTTGATACTCTGTGTTGAGTTTACATGTTCTTCCTCTGGGTGCTCCCATTTCTTCCCACATCCTAAAGATGTGCAGATAGGTAGGTTATTTGGACTCTGTGCATTGCCCCTAGTATTTTAGGTGAGTAGTAGAATCTGAGGGGAGTTGTTGAGAATGTTGCTGAGGAACCTGTTTCCATGATGTCTCTCTCTATGAATCTACATTATGAAAATTCACCTGCTCCCAAGTACAAGCCATGAACCACAATCAGAAAAGGTCAACACACAATTGCAGTCAGAAGGACATACGTACTAGAAGAAATAGTGCAAGTTGGATAACCCAAGAACCTGTATCACAGTGCAGAACTTGATGGCAAAGCTGTGTTTTCTTTTGTGTTTTGCAGATAAAGCAACCATGAAGTCAAGGGAGTTCTTGCTGTGTGGCTAACTTTGTTGCCGAAGCAACCAGCATAGGATATTGCAAATCAAAAGTCATTTACTTAGGAAATACTCTGTGGTGGATTAAGCAAATAGTAGGGTAAACACTAACAGTACTGTTAAATATTTGTTGTAGATTATGTTTAAGGTTTTTGAAATAAGGGCTAGGAAGAAGTAATGCAGCAGTTAATGCCACATCCTGTAAGAAGGCAAACTTTTAATACAATGAATCCAGGGGAGGGGAGGGGGAATTAAAATATATAGTGCATAGCTCTGCTACCAGTAGATGGATGTCAAAAAGGAATTATCTGATGAAAAATGATGCTCTACTGAATTACAAAACAATGGTAGGTCTGATAATGTAAGCTGCTCCAGACCCAATAGAAGGTTCCTTCCATCTTTGTAATATAGTTGAGCATTCGTCACCAGGGTGTGGGTTTGGTTGGGTCACAGATCCCTGCAACTGCACCTTGACAGGAACTGCAGGCTATGCCTTTCAGTGTCATTAGCCCGCAGAGGGAAATGGTAGTACTGTGTGCTCACGGTGCACAGGGAACATCAGTACAACAGAAAAGCTCGGTCTGTTGCTATGTCAATAACTTTTGATCTACCCCACTCCAACCTGCAGGATTTGAAACACGGGTTGCAATGTACATGTATTTGCACGAAGGCAAATGTAGTCACAGTAGTGAGGTAACTAGAACAATAACATTAGGATATGATATTCAGTGATATCCACCCTAACATAATTAAGGAGGCGGTCCCTCATATGAGAGCAGGGGTTGTAGAACAAAGGCTACTCATCCTAGTGGGATACTTGCAAGGATTAGAATTCTGTCATGATTCTGGTTGTGACACAACTACTCTTAATTAGGTTGCTAATTAAAATCCATCCTGGGTATTGAAAACAGAGAGAGAAGAGTCTGGCTAGATTCATTGCAAATACAAATACAGGAGGAGATTATGCCCAGTTGTCCTAGAACATGCCCTGTTAGACACCCAACCTTTTTGCCTACTCAATGAATGTTGATACAACATAAAATCCTACAGTCCTGACAACAAGAAAGAGAAATTAATACTGATCCAGCAGATCAATTGCCTAATTCAAACCTGGAAGAGTATGTTAACAAACTTAGATTGACTTACTTAAACTTGGAAGTCCAAACTAACATATCTGAAAGGCTAAATGATTTTGATGTCACACAGCACATGTTATGGGAATGATAACAAAGACAGAATGAAACAGAGATGTACAAAAGATCAGCAGTACTCTATGGTGGCAACAAGTATAGAATGGTGGGAGTGGGGGACAACAGTTGATACATCCCTGAACTAGAACTGTGATCCAATCAGTCACTGTCATCATTTCCTACATCTAGGGTTGAAGAAGAAACATGACAGAGGAAGAAGCAGCAGCAATGAGAGCTAATGCACAAGGATCTGACAGCAAGAATGCGAGCAGCTGGTTGGAAGCATCCATGGCTATAACATGTTACTTGTGGGTGGACTGCTGTAGTCATACCTTCAGCAAAAATGCCAACACATGGTGAACGAAAATTGACCCAAATCCAATCCTCAGATGCTGTGAAGAACTTTTCAGAGTGGAAGTCAGAATGAAAATGCTGAAGTATTTGTTCAGGGAAACAAGTTTTGCTTGGGGAGAAAGAGAGCTGCTTGTAAGATTTTACAATTCATTGCAAAGGCTTCTAAAGAAAGAGCCAGGATTCTAAGTACATGCCCTTTTGTTTCCTTGGTAGATTATCATACAGGTTATAATCCTCCCAACTATGGAAGTGGTAGCATTAAGACTTCCTCATATCTGAACCCCTGCAGAGTGGAAAACATTGGGCAGATGTTAAACAAGATACAAATGATAATGGAACATCAAGGTTAGTTATGTAGTCCCATAATTTCTCTTACAAGTGGAGGAGCAGGGTGCTTGCCTGGTGGGATTTCAACAATTAAGTGAAAAAGTAAACTGTCCCCACAAACAACATGCCCAGGAAGGTTCTGCATATGGATTCTCAGAAAAGGGGGTAAAATCCACAATGCGTTCTACATCGGGGAGATATGGAATTGTTAATTTGGCTTAGAACATAAAACAGTATGGCACAGGAACAGACCCTTCAGCCCATGATATCTGTGCCAAACATGATGGCAAATTAAACTATGTCTTTTCTGCCTGAACATGATCCATATCCCTCCATACCCTGCATATTTATGTGCATCTAAAAGCCTTTTAACTGCCACTAATGTATCTGCTTCCACCACTATCCCTGGCAGCCTATTCCAGGCACCTACCACTTTCTGTGTAAACAAAAAAAATTGCCCCGCACATCTCCATTAAAAACTTACCCACTCTCACTTTAAATGCACGTTCTCCAGTATTTGACATTTCTACCCTGGGAAAAAGATCGACTATCTACTCTATCTATGTCTCTCAGCTTTATAAACTGTTATCAGGTCTCGCCACAGCCTCGAGCATTTCAGAGAAAACAATGCAAATTTGTCCAACCTCTCCTTATAGCTCATTCCCATTAATTCAGGCAGCATCCTGATAAACCTCTTCGACACTCTTTCCAAAGCCTCCATGTCATTCCTGCTCACAGAGGATGCATTGTGCAACTAAAGCTGTAGCACTTTTCATCAAGGGCGATAATCTCATGTGCTCAGTTATACACCCAACATTTTACAATCCACCCACTCAGTGTCAACAGCACACAATATCCTGTAATTTCACCTCACCTAGACTTAGCATATGCAAGAACTACTTACGGTAAAGGGCATTGAATTACTGGACTGCATTCAGAAGAACTTTTCTTGATATAGCAACCCCAACAAATGAAAGGGAAACTCCAAATTTAGCTTTAGGGAACGAAGCTGGGTAAGTGGAAGGAGAATCAGTGGGAGATGATTTACACTTAGGTAAATGTAGTGGCAGTATAGTGATCAGAATGCAGTTAGATTTAGCATAATTATGGAAAATACAAAATGGGAGAAATAGTTCCAATTTGGGGCAAGACTAACTCTATTAGACCAAGAAGTAATCTGGCTACTTGGAAATAAATCAGTGTCAGAGGAATGAGAGGCATTTAAAAAGGAGATTTAAGGGGTTCGGGTAAAATAATTATCCTCCCCCCCCCCCCGCAGAAAAAGCATTAGACTGATAAATCTAACGCCTCCTGGATAATGAGTAGATGGTCAGTTAAAAAAAAAGATGCTTAATGCACCTAAAAGCCCGGGAAAATATAATGAAATTAAAACGAATAATATTAGGAAAGCACAGAAAAAAATAACAAAAAATGCTGTCAAGTGAAATCAAAGAAAATTCAAAGGTATTTTATAAATATAAAAAGAACAAGAGGATAACTTAGGGAAGAAATGAAGTATTAGGGAACAAAAAGGTAATGTACAGAGGCAAAGGATGTGGTGGGATTCTTAAATACTACTTTGTGACCATCATCACAAAAGAAGGATAATGCTGATGCTGCAGTTAAGGTAAATGGTGTAATTGTAGTGAAAGAGGAAATGTCAAGTATATCAACCTTGAAAACTGATAAATCACCAAGTCCTGATGAAGTATGTCCCAAGCTATGAAAAGGCAAGAAAGAAATTGCAGAGGCTTTGAATTTTTTCCATCCTGCCCAGCTACAGGAGTGATGCCAGAGGACTGCTAATGCTATATTATTGTTCAAAACTGGAGGAAGGAATAAAACAAGTAACTGCAACTTTCAGTAGAGTAATGGTCAAATTACTGGAATCCATTTCAGGGTACAGTATACACATTCATTTGGAAAGGCAGAGATTAATCAAGGACAGTCAGCATGGATTTGGCAAGGGAAAATAGTGTATGACTAATCTGAATGAAATCTTTCAGCAGGTAACCAGGAGGGTTCATGAGGTCAGTATGTTTAATATAGCCTACCTTGATTTTACACTAACCAAAAATGAATAGCTCATGGAATCCAGGGGACGGTGGCAAATTAGACCCAGAAATGGCTTAGTGGAAGGAAGTATAGTAAAAGTTCATGATTGACAGGTGTTTTTGTGACCAGAGGCTGTTACCAGTTGGGTTTTACAGAGCTCAGTACTTGGTCCCTTGCCCAGTATAACACAAATGATTTTGACCTAAATGTAGGAGGAACGATGACGAAATTTGCAGATGATACAAAAATTCATGTTTAGTTGAAAATGAGAAGGAATACTTTAGACAGCAGAAAGATATAAATGCATAGTCAGTGTTTGAAACGCATAACATGATGACACAAATAGTAGCAAGATAATCACATCTCTATATTGCAATGGGTGAAAGCTCTCTGGATCACTCTTCTGATCAGAACACACATGTTTGTTACAACATGACTTGATTTAAGTGGTCAATCTACCATCATAAATGAATTATTTGGAAAACAAATTGAAGCAACAGGGATGTATCTTGACCAATAAAGGCTGCTTCCATCTGTGGCCAAAATAGAAAAACTCCTAATTCACAAGAGGACAAATAAAACTGCAAATTTCAGAAGACTTAATATTTCATACAAATAATTAATGCAGTTAAGCCTCACTGTAGAAGAATGATAAAACTGCCAACTATCCAGGATGAGATTATACATTTACATACAAAATTTCTGTAAATAGGTTTTACTGAAATAACAAATGATATATGTAGGACTCGAAGTTAAAGGTTTAAATAAATTACCATGGCAACCATCATGGTCTTTCCGATCACTCCATTTTACAACACGCAAGTTTCCTTTCCAGCCTGCTGCAGGCATTGAACCAGGTACACCTGTGGAATGAATATGTAGTATTAAAAGGTGGCAGAAATTACAAATATTGCAAGCCTCAAGAATCTATCATGTCAGTTTTCAATAAAGCCACAAGGTGTGTGTTGGAGTTTTGTAAAGTGCTGATAAACCTCTGAAGTTTCCACTTAGAAGTTAAAAAGACACAAAAGTACCATTATAGATTTAATTCTACAGAATTACTGTCCCAAAACTGCATTTTCAGCAAAAGGAGTTCAACTGCTATTGGATGCAAGTTTCTCACTGCTGGTGGTTTTCATTGCAGCAGTTTGACATTGTGAATTAATTCTCAGACAATAAAAGCTTTATAGAATATTAGGTCATCTTGACTTACACATCCAATGGTGTGTTGCCATCAGTATAGAAAGTAAATGGTAACAAAATTGGCATTTAACTGAACATATAGTTACTTTAAATAGAAAATAAGATTGCCAAAAGATATTAATCTGAACTTTTTATGATGGGCGCTAGAGTGTTATTAATATAAAAATTGTGAATGATGTTATCAGACTTTAAGCAGTTGAGAAGGACAATCATTCTGAATGTCTCTACTTGAGATATGGATCTGAACAGGAAACACGGGGCTACAAGTCTCTGAAACATGGAGAGGCCAAAGACATTGATATGTTGAGAAGATTCCACTCTGCACGTCGAGGAAATTGCAGTTCTTTTAAAACTTGGTCAAATTATGATCCTCCCAGAACTATCTACTGGAACCCAGGGAGTGTCTTGTACACATTTACTCTATGAGAGGAACAAAGAACAACACAGAACACAGATGGGTCAAAAGTCATAACGTACAAATATTTTACCCTGAGAGATATTCTAAGATAAACTTGAGATCTCAAGCCTAAATACTACCAATAAAAGCTAGACCTCCAATACCACGAACATAGCATGGTTAGCATTCTATTTGGTTGCATAGCTAAATGGCAAAAATATAAAATGGCCCAGACAATTGGCAAAATAGATATTCTTCCAGCGAATCTGGAGATGACGTCCTCACCTTTCAGCAAGAAGTCTTGAAGTGAAAGTAAAAGGCATTTCTCTCAGCAAAAATGTGATATTTCATGGAATTTGGAAACCAGTCCATTGCCCTGATACAGCTCTAGCCCTGGCATCTGCCCTTCAATTACATTTTGTTTTATAATTTGCCACTAGTATAATAATTCAACTTGTAGTACAAGTCAGAGACCAGAGATAACATCCACTGAAATTCTGTAAATCACTCATTTTATTTCAGTGGTTGATTTATAATATCAAATATTTCAATCTTCATGGCTGGCACCTGCCATTCTAGCTAATCTGCTTTCTTTAAACAATCCACAAGGCCATCGCTAGATGGGCTCATCTCGTTGCATTTCCTCCTGATGTTTCCCTTTACATTTTGTCTGGACAACATATTCCTCCCCAGTACAAATGCTCAATCTGCTCTATCGAGCCAAGCACCTCACTTTGACCCTGGAGACAAGTGTAGCTGTTGTCACACTAGTAAAGCCTGAAAGGAAATCACACCACTAAACATATAACATAAAATTGAGCAACTGTTGTTTACCTTGACTTATTACTCTAGATATGGATGAATATTAAAACAAAAGAAGAATTATCACCTAATTTTAAAGTTTAATCCTAAACTTCAGGTGTAACAGCATTGTTTTGTGCTTACCACTAACATCCCACCTTGGAATTAAGCACAGCCAGAAATTGTAAAGTGTGTTTTAACCTCCCCAGCATGTCACAACTTTAGCCTACCAAACAAATTTCCCACATTAACCATCTTGTAGCCTTTTGAATGGGACTAGTATCTAGAGTTTTGCACTCCAGGTCTTTGCTCACAAGAATGTTTGACTAAAACTATATAAATGCATCTTGACCAGCATCTCTCCAGTCAACAGCGACAACAATGAATGGTTTGCATTTATAGCATTCTCTCCATGACACTAGAAAATCCTAGTGCTTTGCAACTGATGAAACACTGTTGGAAGTTGTTGTAATGTAGGAAACTTAACAGCCAATTTGCACACAGCAAGTTCACATTGTAGCAGGGACCAGATTTGTTTTTAGCAATCACATTTCTTCGTAATACTTCTCTGAAATATTGTGTAATGTTTTGCAATTTTAATCCTAGCTAGCGAGGAATTCAGTAAACCCAAAATGAATGTCAAAGAGCTACCCATCTTATAGCTGGCCCTCTTCTGAATCTGGGTACTGAGGGACCTGAACTTAAAGCAACCCTTCTCCCAACCTCCTTGGTAATCAGGGCCTTTCTGTCTCATTTGTAAGCGGGGCAAGGCATTCAGTCTGGGCAAAGACTTGGCAATGGGCTAAGGTTGAGGATATTGGAAAAGGAGGGTAGCAAGTTTCCACTAGTTCTTTTGCCTCCATGATGATGGTAGAATGGGACTTCTGTCTACTCACTGGTTGCAACTCTGATCTCAGCCTAATTTTTTTTTGCACGTCACTATCTGGATCTGGTTTTCTCAATTTTCTTTCTCAATCCCTCTCTCTTTTCATGTATCAGTGTATGGTCTCTCCCTCTCCCCACTCGTCATTCACTTTCCTGTTTATCTGCCTGTGTATCAATCTCACATTGCTCTCCTTCCCCTCTCCCCATATGTTTAGAGGGTCATGAGCCAAATGTAGGCAAATGAGACTAGCTCAGATGGGCATCTTGGTCAGCCTGGGTGATTTGGGCTGAGGGGCCTGTTTCTGTGCTGTATCACTCTAGAACTCCACCTTCCACGTTTTCTCTATTTCTTGCATAGAGTCTTGTCTCTTTTGGATTGAGGCCAGGTGAATGAAGAGACTCAGAGGCAGAGACCTTTGGTCACACTGGACAGTTCCAGAAGTGATAGTCTGATTACCTCACAAGCCAGAAATAAATCTCATTATGTGTAACAGTTGATAGAGGATGTCAGTGAGGTCGACTGCTGAAGATCAAGGGGCTGGAAGCCCTGAACAGAGAACCAGTCACATAGTGGAGGCGGTAATTGACAGATGTCCGGAAGTGCTAGCATCTCACTGGATGTGAACCAAGTTTCAGGATGCTAATGCACTTGTCCACAATAAACTGATGGATATCACACTCCCTGTTCAGGAGGGGAAGGACATTATGGAGAAGAAAAACAAACAAAATTCTGTAAAAACTCAGTGGGTCAGGCAACATCTCTGGAGTGAAATGGACATACGACATTTCGGGTTGAGACCTGATAAAGAGTCTTGATCTGAAACATTGACTGTCCATTTCCCTCCACAGGTGCTGCCTGACCAGTTGAGTTCCTCCAGCACCTTGTTTGTTGCTCCAGATTCCAACATCTGCAGTCTCATGCATCTCCATTCTGGAGAGGAACAAATCTGACTGATACATGAAGGGTAATGGTGGGGTGGGGGGTTGTAGATTGTAGAAAGTGAAGGAGGTTGGTGAGGTTAGGCATCAGCTTGTGTAATTGGTAGAAAGCTGGAGTGGTGGGTGCTGGTGGTGGGGATGAGTCAGGTGGATTGTTGGTTAAAGGGAGGGAGGAACCTTGAAGCAGTCTTTGGAGAATATTAAGTATGGAGGATTAATCCATTATCAGATCAAGCTTGGAATATGGGCAAGAGAGTTGAGAGGGCTGGAGAGAAAATTTCAAAGATTCACCACTCTTTGAGTAAAGAACTTTCTCCTCATTTCAGTCCTAAGAGACTAATCTTTTTTTTAGAATCAACCCCCAGTTCTCATCTCCTCAGCCATGAGAAATATTACTCCCAGATCTACCCTGATAGCCCTCTAAGAATGTTGATGTTTCAGTGAGATTACCTCTCATTCTTCTAAACCCTAGAGAACAAAGGCCCAGTCTACTCACTCTTTCCTTAATTGACAGACCTGCCACCCTAGGAATCATAGAAAAATAGGGACAGGAGTAGGGCTTCCAGTCTTTTGATGCTACTCCACCATTCAATACTATTATGGCTGATCATCCAATTCAGAGACAAGGTTCTGTCTTCTTCCCACACATCTTGAACTATTTGACATTAAGGAATATATCTACCTCTTTGTTTAATATATTTAACAATTTGCCCTCCACTATCTTTTGTGATCAAGAATTCCCCAGGGTGAAGAAATTTATTCAGATCTGCATTTTTAATGGCATTCCCCATATCCAGATGCTGTGGCCCCAGTTCTTGGGTTAAGTGAGAAGGAGGGAGAATGGGGTTGAAAAAAATTCAGCCATGATTGAATGGTGGAGCAGACTCAATGGGCTGAATGGCCTAATTCTGCTCCCATATCTTATGGTCTTAAGACATTGTTGCATTCCTCCCTGACAAGAAGATCCTTCCTCAGATAAAGAGACCAAAATTGCACACAAGATTCAAAATGGTGTCTTACCAAAGCCCTGTAGAACTGCAGCAAGATATCATTGTTTTCCCAAGTGTTCCGACATTGCATCTTCTATTATTAATTCTAGCACTTCTCCCACTATTGATATCTTGCTCCTGTACTCAAATCCTCTTGCAATGAAGACCAAATACCAGATACCTTCCTAATTCTTTTCTTGACCTGAATGTTTGCCTTCAGTGACTGGGGCACAAGGAAAGTTAGGTCTGGTTGCATCTCCCTTTCTCACACCATTCAAATAATTTGTTTTTAGAGCCAAAGTGGATAATTTCACATTTATCCAGGTTAAATTGCATCCACCATGCATTTGCCCACTCACCCAATGTGACTGAATCACATTCCAGCCTCCTTACACCCTCCTCATAGTTCAAACTGTATCCTACCCCCTCTCCTAGCTTTGTGTCATCTGCAAACTTGGAGATTACGTTTAGTTCACTCATCCAAGTCATTGATGCCCAAGCACTGAACCCAGCAACACCTCACTGGTCACTGTCTGCTACCCAGATAAAAAAGACCCCTTTTTTCTATTTCCTATCTGTCAACCAATTCTCTATCCAGGTTGGTACCTTACCTTCAATACCATAAGCTTTAATACTGTACACTAACCTCTCATGTGGGGCCTCATCAAAGGCCCTCTGAAACTCCAAATACACCACATCCACTGGTTCTCCAAGTATTCTACTACTTAAATCCTCAAAAAAAAACTCCAGTAGATTTGTTAAGCACGATTTCCCTTACAAAAACCCATGCTGACTTTCACCAATCCTATTAGTGTTTTCCCCAAGCGTTCTGTCATTACGTCTTCTATTTTCAATTCTAGCATTTTCCCCATTCCTGACATTAGGGCTTTGGTCTGTAATTCCAATTTATTCCCTGTAAGGAGAGAGTTAAATTGAGCAGAAGTCCTATTTGGTTCCTCCTTGGTATGTGCAACTTTAAAATGGTGGTTGTAAGACAAAATGTTGTCAGCCTGGAATGTGGGGAATGCTTTTAGAACCTACAGGAGTACTGACGTAGAGCCTTAGGAGTGAGTAATAATGGCGAACATGTCTTTCTGCTGACATGCTGTCTCTGTCTTTGAGATATACCATGATCTCTCTGCCTCTGAGATAAAATATCTTTATTAGTCACATGTACATCGAAATACACAGTGAAATGCATCCTTTGAGTAGAGCGTCCTGGGGGCAGCCCGCAAGTATTGCCACACTTCCGGTGCCAACATAGCAATGCCCACAACTTCCTAACCCATATGTCTTTGGAATGTGGGAAGAAACCAGAGCACCCCGAGGAAACCCACACAAACACAGGGAGAATGCACAAACTCCTTATAGTGGCCAGAATTGAACCCGGGTCACTGGCAGCGTAATAGCGTTACGCTAACCGCTACACTACCGTGATGCATCTAGGCCAAGGGTCATCAAGAGATAAGGTGGTATAGATTGGTACCATAACTGAAAAGAACTGGTGTAGGAATTATGCTAGGTTTTGAAAGGTACAAAAAGAGGCAACTTTTGTGCAAGTTGGAATCTTCACTTAGGGGGGGTCACAACCGACACTAAGTGACAGAGAAGGTTGCGTGAAAGGCTGTCAGACACTTGGGGTTCCCTCCCGTAATATGTAGATCAGTTCACTGAATACCATTTTGTTTCCTTCTTTATTTTATTAAGTTTCTTTCTTTTTGTACGTTATTCTTAATATAACTCAAATAAAGTAGCCTTTAACATGCATACTGTGCCTCCTTTGTTTGTGAATGCCTCTTGTTGCTGAATCAGAAAAAAACAAGGAACAAATTTTAAAATAATTTTGTTACAAAATTGGCATAGTCAGCAGGATCCAGCACAATGTTTCGCCAACAACTGGAGGTAGCCGCAGGCGGGTTGGTGTTTAGAGTACTGACAGTCAACACCCATGATTTTGGAGCGTGTTGCCCTCCCACATGTTGGAGAGCTGAGATGGAAAGCGGTGGTAGTGATCTCCTGGGTAAGGTAGTCACTCTGTTGAATGAGGTAGGGTTTCCCAAACACAAGGAGGGTAAGGTTATGGCCTATTGGATCTTGCTGTGCGCCTGGAAAAAGACATATGACGGGTAGTGGAGCAACGTGGCCACCCTCACTGGGAAAATAGTAGCCCTGCAACAACAAAATGTCACCTTATCTGAATCGCCTAAGTTAGCCTACGGATGGGCTGACAAAGCTGAAACCCAGCAAACCAGCCTAGCCTGTAGGTTGATTAAAGCATGCCAGGAAGATTGGGCAAGGCTGAGGGATTGGGATCCGGACCCCGTCAGAATAAGGGCATTAGCGGCCAAGGGTTGGGACCCCGACAGCTGGGATGGCAATATATGGTATGATCTCGACATTCGGTGTGGTGACGGTCCCAAGGATCTCCCACCGAGGTGTGAGCAGGGCTCCACATATGAGAACCTGAATGTACAGACCCACCTGGTAACAGTCCATGATCGTAAAACCACAACAACACCAGAAGGTGAGCAGATGACACAAGAGGAAAGAGTGACCAGGACATGGAAGGCTGAGGAAAAGGAATAAATATACGCAAAAGACTAGGGAGCCTCTCTCCTCATGGTTAACTCGGTTATGGGATACGGGTGCTGGCATGGTGCCTCTGACCATGGAGGAGACCAATGACTTGCTCCCTTTTTCCACACGGGGTACTATTAATAACCAGGTGCAGAATGGGAATGGTGAGCTTACGGACTTGCTTACACAAGTCCGACGCGCGGTATTTAGGGTTTATCCCTCTGCTGTAGACTGGGAACAACAGGGTGTGCCTTGGCACACCATAGACGAAGGAATTATGACGCTTCAATCCATAGTTACGCACTTGGGGATCACGGATTGAGGTGGGATGGCCTGGATGATGAGATGGCTGAATCAGGGACACGTGAGCAGATTTGTTCAACATGTGCCCGCACACTTACAGGGAGTCCTGTTGGCTCTCTTGGCACCGCAACTGGGGTATCCCTCGTGGGAGGCACTCGATAGGATGGAGGGACTGAGGCAGATTGATGACAGAAAAGCGAAGGTCAAGGCCCTGCAGTCTAAGGGAGGCGCAGGAGGCAGGAACAATGACATAGGCAGTACCCCCCACCCCCTGGTTAACCCACAGAGAAATGTTTCTGGCCCTGTTGAAGGCAGGGATGGAAAAGACAAAGATTGATGGTATTCCCATGGGAACCATGTACCCCCTATGGTAACATCACTGTGACAGTAAGAAAGTTGAGCCTAGTGCCCCTCCTGTGGGAGGACAATTTATGACCTGGGCCCAAGTGGAGGAAATAATGGAGAAATGGGCTGACAACATGTCGCTCAGTATTTATCAATGACATCTTGCTAAGAGGACCCGTCTAGGAGGGGCCAGCTGAAGCCCTGGATATGCTGGTAAGGGGAGGATAGTGGCAAACGGAGACAGTTACACATACTGGGTGTCAGTACTCGACCATTTGGTGTGTTTAAACAGGGAGAAGTTGACAAAACAGAATGATCTCTGAACTTATTTTGAAAAACTGATAATAACAGATGTTCTTGTCTTCTTTAGGTGGAATGAGAGTGTTGGAACTAATTCTGTTAATGACATGGGCATTTCTTCGGGTAGAGAGTACCCTCTGGATATGTAGGAACAACACACACAGACCTAATATGAAAAAGGAGACATCCTCCGATGTCACAGCCCCCTGACACACTTGTGGAATCTAACAGTAATTAATTGTAATTGGGTTCACCTCACTTGAAATAAAGCATGGGACTGGGGAATGAATGGTGAGTGAAAATTGGCACTGCCACGTGGAGACTAATTTGTCACCCCAATTTTCAATGCCCGGCACAAGGCTGTAATGCAGCCTACGGTTGGGACTAGTGTGATATGTAAGGGAGGGATTGAGATACCTGGACAGAGGGTGACAACAGTGGAATGTGAGGATGGGGGTTCAGCAGGGGTAGACACCAGGCTATGGTGCACTCTACA
Organism: Pristis pectinata; assembly: GCF_009764475.1. Taxonomy (NCBI): domain Eukaryota; kingdom Metazoa; phylum Chordata; class Chondrichthyes; order Rhinopristiformes; family Pristidae; genus Pristis; species Pristis pectinata. Next base: position 78,770,464 of record NC_067409.1, on the reverse strand, counting down.
AGTAAGTGGGCCCATTATTTTGACATGCAGGGCTTCTGGCTCTCTGACCAACTATAGCATAGATTGTAATTTGACTGCCCCAACCCCTGCCTCTACACCCACTACAGTTTTAACCACCACCACTGCCCCAGCATGTGATGAAAACACTGGCTTGATTATGACCCCCTTTGAAGAGAAGATAACATTTGTGCCCCGATATTGACAAGTACAGGTAGTTTTAAATTTAACTGGTTTGGATATTCCCTTTTGGTGTCTCGTGAGCATTAGGCAGACATTTCATCACCTTCTGTCAAAGCAATTAGCTGGCCGAGGGGTGAGTGCAACTCGGAGGAAACATGGGCTAGTGGAACTAGTAGGAGCTGGTTATGCTGCTGGATTGTCCACTGTTAACACCAACGATATTGTGGAAGTAGACACACAGATACGACGATCGAAGGATACTCTTAGGAAACTTTTGAAACAGCAATCCAGGGATATGGGGTCAATAGCAGAAATGGGCAAAGATGCTGCCCAACTGATCACTGAAGGGCTGAAAGTGTTGAAACCCTACCAGGAAACCATTAATACATTGATTGACAGATTAGATAATGTGTCACAAAGTTAGCACAGAACACAAGTATGTGGGGTATATTCTAGCTGGCTGTTATGGCAGGTACGGGGAGGTATTCTCCAACTGGCATTGCACCAGGTGCCAGATTGGATTATGGATAAACACCTCCAGGAATGGAGTGAGACTTCTCACCCCTCCTGCCTATTATGAATGATAACCTTAGCTAACCAGGTGGACAGACCATGTCAGGATAGCTGGGGAAATTATATTGTGGCCATTACCTTGCATGTCCCAGAGCAGACCAATAAGATATTCCCTTTTTTTCGGGTATGTAATATAGGGAGGTATGACAGAGGGTTATGGATAGCACCCCACCATCCACCTAACCATGCCATTGTTAAGGGTAATACACCCATTGGGATACAGCTGGAGAAATACCATAACAAAAGGAACACACTGGGCCTGCCCAGAGGAAGCGTTAGCTACGATTGAGGGAGAGTGTGGATTTACCCATTATAATAACTGTAAGATAGCTATTGACTCCCGTCCCAACAGAAATAGAACTATAATATTGTACACGGCAGGGTAACATTACATAGCTACATGTTGGCTTCAGTACCACAAGAGGGGAATAAACTGCTCACTGCCTGATCATAACATACTAATCCAAGGGTTGACATCCTCCATTAGTATAATGGAAATGGCAAGGACCGAAGGAAGTAATGAATAGCACCCTGAATGTCAGAGCAGAGAAAAGGGATGAGGATTTGTGGAAGCTTGTTAGACCTGTATTACTTCCCATTCCACATTTAGAGATTAATTTGGACAGGTTATTAAGACGTGGGGAACAGGTGATGCACGAGTGGATCATTAGGGAAGGCCAAGCCTGAGAAACAGAGGTAGGTAAGGATCTGAGGGGCAGAACCAGTAGAACCAGTAGAACCAGTTCTGGAATTGGAGAACAAACATTCAAATACACCCCTAGCTTAGGATCCTTTCACATCTTTCGATAATTGTGATATTGGTTGTGCTTGTAGTGCAAATTATTTTAGCTCACAGTCTGAAGCAAGAGGTTAGAAGACTGCAGTGCCAGGCCTCTCCTGTGTCATATGATTTATTATCTATATAGAGCCTACATTACGATAATCCTGCTGTTTAATCCTTTATGTTATAATCAATTTGTATTTAATATAGTGTTTTGATTTTATACAACATACTAATGAGAAATCAAGAGGTGGAGTGTAAGGAGAGAGTTAAATTGAGCAGAAGTCATATTTGTTTCCTTCTTGGTATGTGCAAAAGTGTGTAACTCTAACATGGTGGTTGTAAGACAAAATGGTGTCAGCCTGGAATGTGGGGAATGCTTTTAGAACCTACAGGAGTACTGACGTAGAGCCTTGAGAGTAGGTAATAATGGCGAACACGTCATTCTGCCGACATCCTGTCTCTGTCTTTGAGATATACCATGCTCTCTCTGCCTCTGAGATATGTGCCTAGGCCAAGGGTCATCAAGAGATAAGAGGGGTACAGACTGGTACCATAACTGAAAAGAACTGGTGCAGGAATTATGCTAGGTTTTGAAAGAGGCAACTTCTTTGTGCAAGTTGGAAGCTTCACTTAGGCTGGGTCACAACCAGTACCAAGGGACAGAGAGAAGGCTGCGTGAAAGGCTGTCAGACACCTGGGGTTCCTTCCATCCAGTTCACAGATGCGTATCATTTTGTTTCCTTCTCTATTTCATTAAGTTTCTTTCTTTCTGTACGTTATTCTTAATATAACTCTAATAAAGTAGCCTTTAACATGTGTACAGTGCTTCCCTTCTTTGTGAATGCCTCTTGTTGCTGAATCAGGAAAGAACAAGGAACAGATTTTAAAATAATTTTGTTACATTCCCTTATTCATTTTTGAATAGTAGGGTTACTCCTCTTCAACCTGCAAGAACTGCTCCAGCGCCTAACAAAGTTTGGAAGATGAGCACCAATGCACCCTTTTTTCCAAGGCCATTTCCTTTAATACTCTGGGAGACAGATTGTCAGGCCCTGGGGATATGTCTGCTTTTAGCTCCATTAATTCCCCCAGCACTATTTCTTCAAGATCCTGCCCCTCTGTAGATCTCTGGATTCTGTATTTGTAGTTGCCTTAGTGAAGAGAACTAAAATGTGTTTACTTGTTCTGACATTTCTTTTTTCTGAACTTCTCCATTTCTGACTGTGGGGAACCTAGACTTGCCTTACTAACATGTTTCTCTGCATTACAGTCAGTTTTTCATGTCTCCAGTACAGCTACTCTTATGTAGTGGTTAGCGTAACGCTTTACGGTGCCACAGACCCAGGTTCAATTCCGGCCGCTGTCTGTAAGGAGTTTGTACATTCTCCCCATGGCGCGTGGGTTTCCTCCGGGTGCTCCGGTTTCCTCCCACATTCCAAAGATGTATGGCTTAGGAAGTTGTGGGCATGCTATGTTGGCGCCAGAAGCGTGGCGACACTTGCAGCTGCCCCCAGAACATTCTACGCAAAAGATACATTTCACTGTGTGTTTCAATGTACATGACTAATAAAGAAATCTTATCTTAGCCTTCTCTGGCAAATGTTTGAAAGATAAGCATCAGCTACTCCCATTTCCTGTAGTCCTTTCAAACAGCGCATTGGGATATTTTATGTCCTGAGTGAGCAGGTGAGGCCATGACTGTTATCGAAAATATAAAACTAAAGACACTGCACAGCACCATCAGCAATGTGCCAAAGCCTTGGTTTATACAGGAAACAGCAGATGCTGGAACATGGAGCAAAAAAAAACACAAGATGCTGGAGGAGCTTAGTGGGTCAGGCAGCATCTGTGGTCAAGATGAAGGGTTTCGACCATTTCCCTCCACAGATGCTGCCTTACCCACTAGGTTCCTCCAGTGTATTGTTTTTTGCTCCTTGGTTTATATGTTCCAGTCTCTGAAGTGGACTTATACCTACGATAGACCATAGAACAGTACAGCACAGGAACAGGCCCTCTGGCCCATAATGTTGTGCCAAACTAATTAAACTAGCAATTAACCGCCTAACTAAACTAACCTCTTCTGCCTACTCAAGGTCCATATCCCTCCATTCTCTGCACATTCAGCCCAAGAGCCTCTTAAATGCTTCTATCCTAGTTACCTCCACTACCACCTCTGGCAGTGCATTCCAGGTACCCATCACACTGTTAAAAAAACATGCCTCAGACATCTCCTTTGGACTTGACCCCTCAGACCTTATATGCACACCCTCTCGTATTAGACATTTCAACCCTGGGAAAAAGTTACCCGCTGTCTACTCTATCTATGCCTGTCATAATCTTATAAACTTCTATCAGATCCCCCTCCGCTGCTCCAGAGAAAACAACTCTAGTTTGTCCAACCTTTACTTATAGCACATACCCTCTAATCCAGGCAGCATCCTGAGAAAGCTCTTCTGCACCCTCTCCAAAACCTCCACGTCCTTCCTATAATGGGGCAGCCAAAAATGAATGCAATCTTCTCACTGCCAATCTTGACACTCATTTGCCCCACCACCCGGTAAAGATTTGAATTTGTTCTCCCTGTCCAAAGACTGAATCTAACTCTTCCTTGTGGTGGAAAATGCAGACATTGTACCTACCTGGTATCCTGTTCAATGTTATCCAATAGTGTTCATCAGGACTGTATGTATCCCTTGACCAATTTAATAAATCCAGGGCACGCTTGTCCTTCAAAATAAATTCTACGAATTCCATTGTCAGAGCATAGTATGCAGATCCAAAATAAATAGTTATGTTGTGGGGAGGGGGAGATTTAAGTTTCTTAGTTCTGATTACGAAGGAATTATTGGGAGACAGGACCTGCTTGTACACGAACTTGGTGCGGATTTTGGCATGATCTGGGGGCAAAACGCCAGGAGTAATGTTCTTCCCTTTGAAGGTTTTGAGGTGACGGATGATCTCCAGGTTGGTTTTCAAGGGGAAGTCCTGACCACACAGGTTAAGAACGTACTTCCAGCCGGTCTTGAGCTGCAGGAGGTCGGTCAAGCACCTGATGTCGGCTTCCAACCGAGACATCCCGGCGTAGACGATGGGCTCCATCCTGGAAGCGAGGAAGACGTTGCTAAAGCAGGTCTCCAGGAGGTGCAAGCGCCTCTGAAAATGCCCAGGGGACTTCTGATCGACGTGGATGCAGTAGAGGTTGTGGGGGCGGTAAATGGTCCTGAAGAGCCTCTCGAAGGTGTCGAAATCCTTGTGCACGGTGATGATAAAGGCTAGGGGGAAGTCGGTCTCCTCCACTCTGAGCGGGCTCCTGCGGTAGAGGAGCAGCGGCTGCAGGCGCTGACAATAACCCATTTCGGGATCTCCTTCTCCCGCACCAGCCGCCGCCCTCCTCCTCTTCCAGAGAAAGACCTTTTTGCCCTGGAAGTAGGAATCGCAGACAGGCTCCAGGCTCCAGCCGGGCACTCCCCTCTCGGACAGTCTGATAAGAGCCCTGGCTCTGCCCCAGCTCTGGCCCAACTGAGTCCCCTTGATCCAGATGCAGCCCGCCGCCAGCCCCAGCAGCGCCAAGACACCGGCTTGGATCCTGCATCTCGCCTTCATTCCACAGCCGTCTACAGCTCAGAATGGTAACACCGGGCGGCGCTGGATGCCCGAGGTGAACCCCATTCACGCCCGCCCTGGGGCGGAGCGGGACGGAGACGGGGTAGGTCCAACAACCCGCACCCCCACTAACCTTCGTCCCTACCCGTGCTTCGGCCGCAGGCAAAATGGGCAAAACTCAGACGCTAACACTTCCCGTTCCGGAAACTGTGCCGTCTTTAACAATTATTCAAGCTCCTAGTTATTTTTAAAGTGGCCGCTTCTCAAACAGCACTTAAACTTACGCAATGGTGGGAGGAACAAGGTTTTATTTTGATGTGGTGAATTTAAAATGATTTAGAACGATTTATGGGTTATTTCCGCAAGTGGGGGAAAGTTGACTTTTTTTTGGAAAATCAGTTTTTGGTAACTAATAATATCAACAAAGTCCGTTTCTAAAGTGAAATAGCTGCTGAGGTCGGGCGGTCGAGGGTTCCGGCCGGGTCACCTGTTTGCCCCTTTTCCAGGCTTACGTCTGTGCGCGGGTGTCCTTGGATATGGAGCACGCAGTATCGGCGGGCACCCTGGCTGAATTCCGCGATAGGTAGGCCCCTCAGGGGAAAGTATGTGTGGTGGATGGTGTGAACCAGATTATTTTCTGAAGTAGTGTGTTTTGAGGTAGTTTAGATACCGTTATCTGCTGTTGTTATGTAGTTAGAATATGTCTGGGTGGTTTCTTTCTTGGTATTGGCTTTTTTTTTGTGTAAGTTACGGTAGTTTTAACACTGCATGTCATTTTGTAGTGCTTTTGGAGAATAAATTTTTGTATATTCAAAAAACGTAGCTGTTAAGATCCTTCATTTTGCTTTCCCAATGGAAAGGACACAGCACAAATCAGAGATAACTGTGTATGTCCTATTCTTAAGCAGTCTCTCAGGATTGAGGATGACTTGCTTCCACTTCCAGTTCTGTCGGTTTTGAAGTGGCTGATGAAGCTCATATAGGGCCCGCAGACTCTGTCACAGAGGAAGCATGAGGTACCTAACTGGGTGGATGGTTAGTGTGTGAGGTGGTCCACTGCTTGCACAGTCCTGATGAAAGGCCACAGGATTCTCAAATGCATCTCGAATGCTACTTCTCCAATTAGAGCAGTCGTAGACCAAAGGGTCACAGGAGTCAGTGGGGATGTTGTTATTTTTCAAGGGTGCTTTGAGTACACTCTTGCATCTTTTCTCTTGTTAATCTTGTCCTATGACAGAGCTTAGGATAGACTGTCTGTTTCGGCAGTCTGTGCTGGGCATACATAGAACGTAAAACAGTACAGCACTGGATAGGCAATTCGGCCCAAAATGTTGTGCTGATCTTGATGCCAATTTATACTAAATGTCCTCCTCCTGTGTATCATCCATATCCCTCCATTCCTTCCATATTCATGTGTCTATCTAAAAGCCTCTTAAACTCCACCAAACTGCCTGCTTCCATTACTACCCTGGGTAAGCCATTCCAGGCACCTGCCACTCTCTGTGTAAAAAAAAAACTTGCCCCTCATGTCATCTTTAAACTTCCGTCTTCTAATCTTAAAAGCATGACCTCTGGTGCTTGACATTTCTACCTTGGAGAAAAGATATTGACTGTTTACCCTATCTATGCTTCTCATAATTTTAAAAACCTCTGTCAGGTCTCCCCTCAGCCTCCCACGCTCTAAGAACAACTCAAGTTTGTCCAGTTTGTCCAGCCTGTCCTTGCCCTCTAATCCAGGCAGCATCCTGGTAAACCTCTTCTGCACCCTTTCCCGTCTCCACATACTTCCTATAATGGGGCGGCCAGAACTGCACACAATACTCCAAGTGCGGTCTGACTAAAGTTTTATATAGAGTGAGTGCAGATGTGCTGAGTGCCATTAAAGACTTGCCCACCAATGTGTGTGCAATAATATCAATCTGGTCTCCAGTCAACATGGCACTAAGTCTGTGTACATCAGCTATTCCACACTAACTTCCACTTCTAAATCTGACTTGGAATGTCAGGATCTTCATGAATCCCTCCAGCGATAGATCTGAACACCTCTCTGTTATCATATCCATTACATTCTTCTTGTAATATAATGACCAGAATTGAACACAATACTCCAGTTGAGACTAATGGGTGTTTATTATAACCTCCCTGCCACTGATAAAGATCAGAACTGTGTATGCCTTATTAACCATTTTCTTTATTTGCCCTGCTACTATAAATGATTTGTGCACACATACCTCGATATCCCTCTGCTCCTGCATCCCTTGAAGAACAGTATCATTGTTTCCATATTGCTTCACTCATGCTTCCTACCAAAACGCATCACCTCACATTTCTCTGCATTAAACTTCATCTCATGCATCTTCTCATTCCACCTGCCCGATTATATTCTGCTGCAACCTATCCCTAAACTCTTCATGGGTCACTACTAAGTTTTGTGTCTTCTGGAAATTTCAAAGTTTTTGCACTCCAAGTTTAGGTCATGAATAATGATGCAAAAAAAGCCCTCAAACCAATTCCTGGGGAACATCACCATTCACCCATCTCCTGTCTGACAGTCAACCATTTGCCATGACCCTCTGTGGTCTGAAACTCAGTTAACTTCATATCAATACTAACAAACTCCCTTTTAGGCCATGTGATTTAACTTTGCTGATAAGCCTGTTATGTGGCACTTTATCAAATGCCTTCTGGAAATCCAAGTACACCACATTAACTACATTTTCCTCATCAACGCTACCAGTTATCTCATCAAAAAATACTATCAACTTGGTTAAATGCCATTTACCCTTAACAAATCTGGGCTGGCTTGCCTCAATTAATCCACTTTCCTTTTCAGGATTAAAGTTTATAAAAACTTTCACACCGCTGAGGTTAACTTGACTACCCTATAGTTGCTGAAGTTATCCTTACTTGTTGAACATTTCATTCTCTCCAGTCCTCTGGAATCACCCTCTTACTCTTGGAATATTGCGGCAGAAGCCAATGTCAGCAAAAATTCCCTCAGAACCTACCACCCCACCCCTTATAGACTTTTGCATTTTGCAAGTACTCCAGGCAGCATCAAACACTTGTAGAATCGTAGCCAAAGTCAGAAGAAATCAAATGCCATTTAAAGAGATAACTTACTGATTACAGACAAATTGCTGATTATCAGTCCTTCTTGAGTTTGAATGTGTGTTCAGTTTTGCAACATTAAGGGCAGAGTTAGTTCAAAAATGACAGCCCTGTTCTGCATATTTCTGGCTGATAACCACTACACATTTGCTAAGGTCTTCGTGTCTGACTTAATTCAGCCCATAACCTAGGTCATTGCATTGAGGTCATAAAGTCAGAGAGAGATACAACACAGAAACAGTCCTTTGGCCCAGTGAGTCTGCACCAACCATTACCTACCCTTTTTACACGAATCCTATGTTTATTTCATTTTTTACTCTTCCCCCAGATTCTACCACTCACCTACACACCAGGGACAAGTTACAATGGCTAGTTAACCTACCAACCTATTGCTCTTTGGGATGTGGGAGGAAACTAGAACACCCGGAAGAAAAGCATGTGGTCACAGGGAGAATGTGCAAACTCCACACAGACAGTGCCTGAGGTCAGGATTGAAGCTGGGTTTCTGGCATTCTCTACTTGCTGTGCTACAGTGTTGTCAGTGTCCTTGCATGTTCTTTGTTAACTAAATCTGCATTTACCAGCCTTTGTTACAGTCAAATTTCCATGTAGCTCACTATGTTAATGCTGATCTTGTTAAAGTTACCAGTGCACCTACATCCATGCTGTTATCCTCCATTCCCCACCTCCTACGGATGACCCCTTCTCCCTCTTTAAGCCCTCTTCCTCCTCTTGGACACTTCATCCTGGCCTTCTGCCTGCTCTGGATCTCTTCATCTCTAACTGCCAACGGGACATTAACCGTCTCAACTTCACCACTCCTGTTACCTATTCCGACCTCACCCCCTCTGAACGCACTGCCCTCCACTCTCTCCGTACTAATCCTAATCTTACCATCAAACCCGCAGACAAGGCTGGTGCTGTTGTAGTCTGGTGGACTGACCTTTACATTGCTGAGGCCAGACGTCAACTCTCGGATGCCTCCTCTTACTTATCCCTCAACCTTGACCCCGCTAAGGAGCATCAGGCCATTGTCTCCTGCACTATCACTGATCTCATCACCTCTGGAGATCTCCCCTCTACAGCCTTCAACCTCGTAGTTCCCCTACCCCGCACTGCCCATTTCTACCTCTTACTAAAGATCAATAAACCCAACTGCCCCAGTAGGCCTATTGTTTTTGCCTGCTCCTGCCCCACTGAACTCGTATCCTCGTACCTTGACTCCATTTTGTCCCCCTTCGTCCAGTCCCTTCCCACCTATGTCCGTGACACTTCACATGCTCTTCATCACTTCAGCAGCTTTCAGTTCCCTGGCCCTGACTGCCTCATTTTCACTATGGACGTCGAGTCCTTGTACACTTCTATCCCCCATCAGGAAGGCCTTAAGGCTCTCTGCTTCTTTCTGGACAACAGACCCAACCAGTTCCCCTCCACCACCACCCTCCTCTGTCTGGTAGAACTGGTACTCACCCTCAACAACTTCTCTTTTGACTCTGCCCACTTTCTCCAAACTAAAGGTGTAGCCATGGGCACCCACACGGGCCCCAGCTATGCCTGCCTTTTCGTCAGCTACATGGAACAGTCCATGTTGCAAGCCTACACTGGAAACACTCCCCAACTCTTTCTCCGCTACATTGATGACTGCATTGGTGCTGCTTCCTGCACCCATGTTGAGCTCGTCAATTTCAATGTTACCTCCAACTCCCACCCTGCCTCAAATCTACATAGTCCATCTCTGACACCTACCCCCCCCCCCCCACCCCCTCCGTTTCTGGATCTCTCTGTGTCAATCTCCGGAGACAAGATTAACCACAGACATCTTTTACAAACCCACTGGCTCCCACAGTTACCTTGACTACACCTCCTCCCACCCTGTCACTTGCAAGGATGGCATCTCCTTCTCCCAGTTCCTCAGCCACATCTGTTCCCGTGATGAGGCTTTCCATTCCAGGACATCTGAGATGTCCTCCCTTTTCATTAAACCTGGTTTCCCTTCGACCACCATCAATGCTGTCCTCACCCATATCTCCTCCATTTCCCGCATGTCTGCCCTCTCCCAATCCTCCCGACATAACAGGGACAGGGTTCCCCTTGTCCTCACCTACCACCTCACGAGTCTCTGCATCCAACACGTCATTCTCTGCAACTTCTGCCACCTCCAACGGGATCCTACCATCAGGCACATCTTCCCCTCCCCCCCACTTTCTGTAGGGGTCGCTCTTTCCTCGACTCCCTTGTCCAATCGTCCCTCCCCACAGATGACCCTCCTAGCACTTATCCCTGCAACCGCACTAAGTGCTGCACTGTCCCTACACCACCTCCTTCACCACCATTCAGGGCCCTAGACAGTCCTTCCAGGTGAGGCAGCGCTTCACCTGTGAATCCGAGGTTGTCATTTATTGCATCCAGTGTTCCCGATGTGGCCTCCTGCATATCGGTGAGACCTGACGCAGATTGGGTGATCGCTTTGTTGAGCACCTTCACTCTGTCCACCGCAAAAGCCAGGATCTCCCAGTGGCCAGCCACTTCAATTCCACATCTCACTCCCATACTGACATGTCCATCCATGGCCTCCTCTACTGCCAGGTTGAGGTCACATGAAGGTTGGAGGAACAACACCTCGTATTCTGCCTTGGTAGTCTCTAACCTGATGGCCTCAACATCGAGTTCTCTAACTTCTGGTAACCCTTCCCGTCTTCTCCCTCACCTTTTTTTTCTCCCACCCCTCCCCCTCCTTCCCTCATTCCTGTGGCCCCACCCCCTTCTCTTTCCCCTTCCCCTGCCCTCATGACCTGCCCCCACCCTTATGACTTACCCATCTATTCCCCACCTCCTTCCCTTTATTCTATGGTCCACTGCCCTCTCCCAGCGATTCCTCCTTCTTCAGCCCTTTGCTTTTTCTACCTTTCACCTCAGCCTCTTACATCTTCCCCCATCCCCCACCCTCCTACCTTCCCCCTCTCACCAGGACTCACCTATCACCTGACCTCACCTATCACCTGACCTCACCTATCACCTGCCTGCGTGTGCTCTTCCCCCTCCCCATTCCCCTACCTTCTTATTCTGCCCACTTCCTTTCCAGTCCTGATGAAGGGTCTCGACCTGAAATGTCGACTGTTTATTTCCCTCCATACATGCTGCCTGACCTGCTGAGTTTTGCAGCAGTTTTTGTGTGTGTTATCGTCCATTTTCCTCTTTGCAACCATTCCATCTTCCTCCTCCAGTGCCTCTCTTCTATGGTTCACGATGACACATTCTTTCTATTCCTACCTGATCTAATATAATTAATACAGCAGTTTTGATGACATTTCTTTCAGTTTTATATTGTAGAGCATATCACAGTTCTTTAAAGTTACTTATTAATTTATTTATTTTCTGGGATCTGGGCATCATTGTCCATCCCTAATTGCCCTCAAGAAGATGTTAGTGAACTTTCTTCTTGAACCACTGCAGTCTGCTGATGAAGGTTCTCCCATAGAGCTGTTAGGTAGGGAATTCCAGGATTTAAACCTGCAATATACAGGTACCTGCGATATATTTACAAATCAGCATCGTGTGTAACTGGGAAGGGGGAGCCTGCAGGAGGTGGTGTCCCCATGCACCTGCTATCCATGTGCTTCTTGCAGGAAGAAGTCATGGCTTTGGAAGATAATATTAGTCTAGGCTAAGAAATTCAGTGCATTTTGTGGATGGTATACTCTGCAGTCACTCTATGCCAGTGGTGGAGGGAATGAATGTTCAGTGTGATAGAAGGAGTTCCAATCAGGTGGCTCTTCTATCCTGGATGTTGCGGAGTTTCTTGAGAGCTTTTGGACCTGCATTCATTAAGGTAAGTGGAGAATATTCCATTGTGCTCCTGACTTGTGTCTTATAGATTGTTGAAAGTGTTCGGGGTGTCAGGAGGTGAGTTACTCACTGCAGGATAACCAGCCTCTGACCTGCTCTTGTAGCCATGCTCTTTATGTGGCTCAGAGACACAATAGCCCGCAGATGCTGGAATCTGGAGCAAAAAAAAACTGCTGGAGGAACTCGTGGGTCAGGCAGCGTCTGGGGAGGCAAAAGGATGTCGACGTTTTGGGTGAAGACCCTGCATCAGGACTGAAAGTGCAGAGGGAAGATGGCCAGTCTAAAGAGGTGAGAGAGAGAGAGAGAGAGAGAGGTGAGACAGAGGCCTGTTGGTGATTGGTGGAACAAGGTGGAGGATGATGGGTGGGTGGGACCAGATGGGGAGGAGGAGGGGGAAAGTTTAGAGAAAGAGGCTGGTAGGTGATATGTGGGACCAGACAAGGGAGGGATGATGGGCGGATGGAAACAGATGGGGGAGGGCATTGGAAGGGTCGGCCAAGGGAGAAGAAATCCAGGTGGATGGGTGGGTGCGTGGGTGTTGGACAGATGGAACCAGGTGGGGGAGGGTGATGAATCTATATAATGGGGAGGGGAGGGCCAATGGAAAAGGTGGACAAAGGGGGATACTTCTGCACTACATCAATGGCTGCGTTAGTTCTGTTTCCTGCTTTCATGCGGAACTCAACAATTTTAGCACCTTTCCTACTAACTTCCAACCTGCACTCGGATTCACTTGGACACTTCCTGACACTCTCTCCCTTTTCTGGAGCTCTCAGGAGACAAACTACCCACTGATGTCTACTATAAACCCACTGAGTCAATTTCCACTGTCGATTGCATGCTGTCTTTGCTTTTGGAAAACATATGTAGTCCTCAGTTGCAGTTTCAATGGATACCCCGTCATTTTTAGGTATGCCTGGTGTTTCTCCCAGCATGCTCTTCTACATTGAGCCAGGGTTCATCCCTTGACTTGACAGTAATGGTAGAGAGAGGGATATGTCAGGCTATGACATTACAGATTGTGTGTTGAGTACAATTCTGCAGCTGCCTTTGGTCCACAGCTCCGCAAGGTTACCCAGTATCGAGCTGCCAGACTTGTCCATCCCATTCAGCACATCTATGGTGCCACCCTGCCTGCTTAGTGAATGCATCACCCGCAGCAACATTAACTGCAACTGTAGATTCGGTCTCCATTTGCACACTAGAAATATCTACTGTCAGTGCTACAGTACCACCCCAAACAATGGTGCAGTGTTCAAGATTATTGGGGTTATACTCAACTTTCTTCAACTCAATAATGAAAAGCCTGCTCAGCTCCCATTATAATTTCTGCACTTTGGCTCCTCAATCCTGCTGCTGTTCATGAATGCTCACCAAAGATTAATGGAATAGATCTGAGGGAAGGTGCAAAGTTAACTTAAAACTCTGTAATCACTATTGTAAATGGCAGGAGAATGGGGCTGAGAGGGAAAAATAAATCAGCCATGATCGAATGGTGGAGCAGACTCGATGGACCATATGGCCTGCTTGTGCTCCTGTGTCTTATGGTCTTATCTACAAGAAGGGAGGAGGCACTGCTATGCTTATTCCCCTCATTTTTATCAGTTGGTGCAATTTTCCCTTTCCTGTGAGAGGAGCCCTGAAAGTCTTTGGGCAGTACAAAGAAGGCAGAGGTTCGATGTCATGGCTGTCTCCCTCTTTCCTCTGTTGTACATGGAAATTGCACGGAGAGGCCACTGTCCCTGTAGCCTGCTCAGTGGCCTCCTAGACTCAATTTTCTATCACATTGGTATTGGTTTATTATTGTCACTTGTACCAAGGTACAGTGAAAAGCTTGACTTGCATACCGTTCGTACGGGTCAATTCATTCCACAGTGCAGTGTGGTAGTACAAGGTAAAAACAATAACAGAATACAGAGTAAAGTGTCACAGCTACAGGGAAGTGTGTCATCATATTCAGATTTGTCATAAAGTCTCCTTGCAGCTTACTCCCTAGCTTTGCTCTCCTGTGGTTTAACTGTGCATCTCCATTTTCATAAATTAGCCACCACCAGCAAAGTATCAGATGTTGTGGTACAACATTCTGGAATTCTCTTTCTTAACCTTTCCAATCTGTGCGCACCTTTCAAATCTTATGCAAAATATACCTTTTTGATCACTCCTTCATGTACAATGATCCAGAAAGTTCTTGAAAGAACCATTGTGTTGTGAAATTAACAGCAAGAGCAGTCTGTAAAAAGCTTGCCTGCATTGTTGCAGTTTATGTAAATACTTTAAAGTAAAAAGTCGAGTTCACTTTGTAGCAAACCTCAGGTGTGCTTTATGAATATACAGATGGCAGCAGGTGGAAGGTAATTGGTTAAAGCAATTCACATTTTATTTTGGTAAACATCTTGGAGCTGGCTGTGTTGTTTGAAAGTTACTTCGAAACCTAACCGTGCACACAATAGCTTCAAGGAGACATTTAAGAGTACTTAAAGAGACATTCAAGGGTACTTTAAGAGCTTGTACATCATGAAAATGTTGCAGAAAAGTGGAGTGTATTCAAGTTCGTCTGGCAAAACTTTGTTGTGGCTGGAGGGAGGAGATAGGACAAATCCATGCAATACCTTTCCTTTTGTGATAGGGTAGAAGAGCATTAAGTTTATTCCACTTGTAGGCACTGCGCTGAAGAGAGGGATAAATACAAGATAGTAGCCATGTTGAGGAAATAGAATAACATTTTAATAATCCAGATGGTTCAGCATTTGGATCACTCATTGGCCTGGAACGTGAGCCAAGGTTGTAGGGGTGCAAGTGGGATGTGCAGACAGAGCCAGGGGTCTAGACTGCAGCTGGGGCTGGGGTCTATGCTGTGGGCTGGGCGTGTGGCTGGACCCAGGGTTGGGTCCGGGACAGCAGTGGTCAAGAACATGTGTAGATTTGCAGCAGGAGCCAGGGTCTGGAGTGCTTGTATATTTCCCACTTCCTTTAAACTCATTGGGCTCACCAGAAAATGTATTACACTGTGTAACATGTCAAAAAGTGAAACAAAAATGTGTTGAGTTTAATTTGCTTACCACCAAATCCTGATGTTGTCAGATTATTAATACTGCCATCTGCCAACCACTAAAAAAAACTAACAGGTAAAGGTAAGAAAGTGGTGAATTCTGATTTAGAACAGCATTGCAAAAACTTGCTGAAGGATTGCACAACAGCGTATAAGAACTTTGGCTGCTGCTGAACGTGCTTATACATTTTAAATTAAATTTTTAAATTTTATTTACAGCATGGTAACAGGCCCTTCCGGCCCAACGAGTCCACGCCGCTCATTTTAAACCCAATTTTTGTCCAACTCGGTTTTGCACTAACCCTGCACTAATTTTGCATTCTGTATATACTGGTTTTTTTGCACTATTTGTACTTGCACAATTTTTTTGTCTGTATTTATTGCGTGATCTCTGTTCTATGTATGTCCTCTGTTGTGTGAGTCTGGGGGGAAACAACATTTCGTTCCTCCATGTGTTTTTATAGCATATGGGTGAATGGCAATAAAGTATAACTTGAACTTGGAAGGAAAACTCAGGGACAGACTTTGTTTGGAATTACAGATTCAAGGGTCCCCACCATCGGTAGTATCTACATAAGGTGCCTCCTCAAAAATGCAACATCTATCAACAAAGACCCCCACCATCTGGGCCATGCTATTCTCTCGCAGCTACCACTGGGCAGGAGGTACGGAAGCCTTAAGTCCCACACCACCAGGTTCAAGAACAGCTATTTCCCTTCAACCTTTTGGTTCTTGAACCAACCACACAACCCTAATCACTACCTCAGTATAGCAACACTACGACTACTTTGCACGACAAGTAACTTTGTTTATTTTGTTTGGCTCTAATTGTGTTCTTTTCTTGTACAATTCATGTTTATGTATTCTTAATTTATGTTTTTCTTCTGAATGTTGTGCCTCTAATACCATGTGCCTGTGATGCTGCTGCAAGTAAGTTTTTCATTGCACTTGTGCAAACACGTCCTTGTGCATATGACAATAAACCTGACTTGACTTGGCAAGAAAGATTATTTCATGAAACTATTCTGACCATTGAGATGACAGGTGATTTGTTACACAGCAGAGAACAGGGAAGCTCAAGTTTTTGCAATGCTGTTCTATATCATTTATAGAATTCACCGCTTTCTTGCCACTTCCTTTTTTTTAGTGGTTAGCACATGGCAGTACTGATAATCTGACAATATTGGGGTTTGGTGGTAAGCCAATTTTTCAAGACTGTAATAATACCTCAACACATTTTTGTTTCACTTTTTTGACATGTTACACAGTGTAATACGTTTTCTGGTGAGCCTAATGAGTTTAAAGGAAGTGGGAAATATACAAGCAGCCCAGACCCTGGCTGCCTAGTTAGTTATATACTGGGAGAGAATGTGAACACAGAACGCCAACCCAAAGAAATCTCTGGAGACCTCCTGACTCTGATCCTCCATCACTGGCCCTACCATCACCCTCAACTACCTGACCGACTGCTCCACCACTCCCTGAGCACTTGCCCAACCTAATCTCCTGACCCCCTCTCTGAATACCACTCGCTCCAGCCCTCCACAATCCTTCTCTGTACCATGTCCTTGCCACCATCTCTTTCTTTCCCTACCATAGTAAATAAATCACTTCTGCCCCTGTGGATGTGTAGCTACTGGGATAACACGTGATGATGAGTGAAAGATGCACACGCAATTGAATAAGGCACTATCGATGTGAATGAGGGGCAGGTGAGTGAATGAAATGAATGGTGAGTAGCTGAGGGTGATCAAGGGATTGGAAACGAAAGAGGGAGCAGCAAACAGATGAGGGAAATGACAGAGTGAGGTCCTTGACCAATGGCAATGAGGTGCAAGGCAGTTGGAGACCACGCTCTGCTGTACAGAATTATCACACGCATGTATGTCAGCATTCACACTGTAAGCACAAACAGATGTGCTCTGAGTGTTGAGCACCTCCCTCCCTTTAACTGGTTGCAGTCATTAATTTAATCAGCTGCAGGCAGATTCAGCTGGTACAAGTGACTCCCAAAGGATTTGCACTAATGCTCTAAACACTATTGTTGATACTGACTGCAATCTTGATAATGAGGTAGCTGGATAAACCTCAGATGTGAGCCATGCCAGTAAACTTGCACATCCTGGCTCAAGTGCATGATTCCCAATGCAATTGAATTTCTAGGCTATTTCCAAAGGGATATGAACAGGTTAACAACAAAAGCAAATTATGGCAATGCTGAATTCTGAAATAAAAAGAGAGATGCTGGGAATACTCTTCAGGCTGAATTCATAAAACAAAATGGGATTAGTGTAGGATTAGTGTAAATGGGTAGGGATGGTCAGTATGGACTCGGTGGGCCGAAGGTCCTGTGTCTGTGCTGTATAACTCTATGACTCTTTTTAAAAAAAGAACGGAGTTAATAGGATGGAGCACCCTCCTCCCAGTCTGTTCCATGCATTTGTTTCCTGCAGGATGTCCACAGTGGCGCTCACTTTTTGCAGCTATTTGGCTCCTAATATCCTGGAGACTAAATAATACTGCAGATGCTGGAAATCTGAAACAAAAACAGAAATGCTGGAAGAACTCAGCCCGTCAAGCAGCATCTGTGGAAAGAGAAACCTGTCAACGTTTCGGGCTGATATTGCTTGACTAGTTGAGTTCTTCCAGCATTTTCTGTTTTTGAACCTAGATAATGAATGTCCTCAAATACTAGAGGACATGCATTTAAGGTGAGAAGGGGAATGTTTAAAGGAGATGTGCGGGGAAAGTCTTTTCTTACACAGGCTGCAAGTGGTAGTGGTGGAGGCAGATACCATAGTGGAATTTAAGAGGCCTTTTAAGAATATGCAGGGGATGGAGGGATATGGATCATGCGCTGGCAGAAGAGATTTAGTTTAATTTGGCATCGTGTTCAGCGCAGACATTGTGGGCTGAAGGGCCTGTTCCTGTGCTGTACTCCCAGGATTTATAGGATCCAGGATATATATCTTGGAGACCTTGTTGCCACAGGCATCCCTCAAGGTGGAGTGGGCTGCAAGCAGCAACCCAGCCTCAGGCACACAAACCGAGGCTCTGCCGAGAGACCGTCCTGAGGGCCTTCTGACAGCTCACGAAGCCGTTTCCACTATCTCAAATTCATCTGAGACATTGAGGAGAAGTTGTACATATAAGTTCGTTTAAAAAAAAGATTTTTTTAAAAATTGAAAAATAATATGATTTAATACACTAAACATAGGTAAATTAATTAAAACATTCATATTAATTATCTAACAGAAACAATTCAAACCATTTAGCTTCACAAATCTTTTTAATGAAGGTCTGACACTCCAGTCAATTGAATGGGGCTGTGCTAGATAGAGTGAGGCGGCACGGTGGCGTAGGTGGGGTGGCATAGTAGTGTAGCAGTTAGCGCGACGCTATTACAGCGCCAGCAATTGGGGTTCAATTCCCGTCGCTGTCTGTAAGGAGTTTGTACGTTCTCCTGTATCTGCGTGGGTTTCCTCCGAGTGCTCCAGTTTCCTCCCACATTGCAAAGATGTATGGGTAGGTTAATTTGGGTTTAAAATGGGCGGCGCGGACTCGTCAGGCCAGAAGGACCTGTTACCAGTTATAGCTTGGGGGCCAAACATGATGCATTCTGACTGGTTGCACCATGGCCTGGTACGGAAACTCCAATGCACAGGGAAAAAAAGAGGCTACAGAGAGAGACGGACTCAGCCAGTTCCATCGTGGGAACAGCTCTCCCCACCACTTACGACATCTACAAGAGGTGATGTCTCAGGAAGGCGACATCCATCATTAAGGACCCCCACCATCCGGGCCATACCCTCTCCTCAATGCTGCCATCAGGCAGGAGGTTCAGGAGCCTGAAGTACCATACCCCAATGTTCAACAACAGCTTCTTCTCCACTGCCATCAGCTTCTGGAACTGACCTGAAAACCCTTAATTCTACCTTGGACTATATTCCCCTCAACTTGCACTAATGTTGTTAAGTTACTTTTTTGTTTATTTTGTTGTGTAAGTTATGTATAATTTATGTTAATGTAAGTTTATGTAATTTATGTTTGTCATGGTTGTGATGTACTGTGTTGTTGCTGCTGCAAAAAGTTCATTTCCATGGCATTTATACCTGGGTACGTATGCCCATGACAATAACTTTGAACTTGAAGCATAATATATTCCAGTCTCTCAGTTCAATATATTTAGGAGCTGCCCCAGGACTCAGTGCTGAGCTTGTGGACACAGGTCAGTTGCTGGAGTGTGCACCTTCCCTATAGTTGGCCAGCCATCAATGGCATCCCACAAGTTACTTAGGATAATGAAGGTGCAGATGGAGTAAGATGTGGCAGATTGAGAGATTGCTTATTTGGTAGGAAGGAAAAGTAGAATGTCTTTTGAATAGTGAAAAACTGTTAAATGCTGATACTTAGATGGATTTGGATGTCCTGACACACGAAACACAGCAGCCTAAGATTCTTTGCATTATGTGCCACTGCACAGGTGGTCTCTAATGGTTTCTTGCAAGTTAAAAGGATGAGATTTCCCCCCATTCATGATGCCTCTTGCACACCAACATCACAATTGCAGGCTTTTCAGCATGGATGTTTACAGTATTTAAAAAGTTGCCAAAGAGTCATAAACCTTACAGCAAAATATCCTGACATGGTAGGGAAATCATCTTCCCTTTCCTTCATCTTCAATTTACACTTCCCTCAGGTGCAGCTTGTGTTATTCACCAACCATCACCAACCTATCTCAGCAGACACCACCACCACTTATGTTATTCAGATTTCCCTAGTCTCCACCCTATCACAGACCTTCCCTCCTGTTTCCCCCCCCCCCCACCCCTCCTCTCAGTCCTTTGAAACTTCTTCAATCTCTAACTTTTCCCAACTCTGATGAAACATTCACTCTCTGTTTTTCTCTCTCTGCTTCCTAACCTGCTGGGTATTTCTATAACCTTATGTTTTCATTTCAGGTTTTCAGCAACCCCAGTATTTTGTTTCTGCACTGCAAAAGGTATATGGTGACCAAATAGGAAGGAGGGATTGTTAAGGATTAACAATGATCTTACTGGACAATGAAGTATGTTTGGGAGGCAGTACAAATGTTGACTGTCCATTTCCCTCCACAGATGTTGCCTGACTCACTGAGTTCCTCCAGCAGCTTGTTTTTTTACCCCAGATTCCCGCCTCTGCAGTCTCTCGTGTCTCCATGCACTTATTTCTCATGTTTTTGTGCTGTTCATTCCTCCTGCCTTCTGCACGGTGTTGAATTTCCACTACAAGGCACCTTGTGATGTTTTGCTATGTTAAAGATGTTATTTGAGTGCAGGCTTTGTTGTTGTCCCTCAGCTGCATTCTTATTTATCAGGGCTCTTGATAAAACAGAAGAATAGGAATGGATTAGAAACCTTGGAACTAGGTTCAAAATGTTTCTTCTAAAACCGAAGGAATAAATTAAAACTAGTTCCTATGCTTAACAATGCTTCATATTTGGTTTGGGCAGTCTACAACCCGATGGCATGAACACTGAATCCTCCAATTTCAGGTAACCTGCTCCCCCTCTGTCCCCTTTCTCTCTCCTTCTGATACACCCAGGTTCTCCTACACACACCCAACTCCCCAACCCCCAGCCCCGTGTCACATAATTTCTGTCAACTCCCCCACCTACACCATCTGCCATCAACCACACACTCCTCCCACTGGGTCCCCTCCCCCTACTGTTCCCACCTGCCCTCCCCACCTCCCTTATTTGGTTCCATGCTCCATATTCCTTTCCTATCAGATTCCATCATCTGCAGCCCTTTGTTACTTCCACCTATCACCTCCCAGCCTCTTCACTATTTCCACCCGTCCCTCCTCCATCTGCCAATCACCCACCCTCACCTGGATCCACCTATCGCTTGCTCCACCCCTCCTCCTCACCTCCTTATATCGGCTAAGTCCCCTCTACTCTTTTAGTCCGAAAGAAGGGGGTCAACCTGTAATGTTGACTGTCCATTTCCCTCTACAGATGCTGCCTGACCCGCTGAGTTCCTCCAGCAGTTTGTTTTTTGCTCCAGATTCCAGCGTGTGCAGTCTCTTGTGCCTCCTAGTTCTCCGGGTTACTCTGCTTGCTGCTTTGATGTTTGGGCTCCATACTATGAAACAAACTACTATGAATAGATAAAGCTTGCAACTTCCAAGGCCAGGTGAGTTGCAGACATTCACAAGACCATTTGTACACTACCTCAAAACAACAGGCTTCACCGAGCTAAAGGCCTTTCCTGACATAAAAATAGGTCCAACATTTGTAAGAATGGGGTAGAGGAGTAGATCCTGGCTTTGAGCTGCTGGGGGTGAAGAGCCGCTCGGAGAATGGAGCAGTGGGTGCAATGACCCTTAATACAAGCATTCATGCAGAGGAAATCAGGTAGAATAGTCTCCATGAGGATCAAAATACACTAGCCCACTCTCACATGGTCTATTGAGAGCTAAGGACCACTGACCCGGTTGAGGAGCCCTCCACCTATGTCACTTTGCATTGCTCCCCTGGATACATTGTGGGTTGGAGGAATCTCTCCCTTTGTTCAGCTTTTCCATCCCTTCCCTCTTCCCCACCTGGCTCCATTCTGCCCATCATTCCCCTCCTCATTTTTCTACCTATCACCTACCACTTTCTGTTGTGCCTCTCCCCCTGCACTTCTATATAGTGGCCATCTCTCCTCTTCACCCCCAGTCTTGATACAGGGTCTTGACCCTAAACATGGACACATCCCTTTTGCCTCCACAGATGCTGCTCAACCCGCTGAGCTCTTCCAGTGGTTTATTTTTTGCTCCAAATTTCAGCATCAACAGTCTCTTGCTTCTCCGTACTACTACCCCACTGCGAGCTCTCTTTGAGGCATGCCCACTTTGAAGAAGTTTCTCCCACCAGCAGGCTTAGCAGCAAGGAGGAGGAGCAGCAGTGGTGGTGACTGTTTGAAAAGACAGGGACCAGGCAAGAGAGTGAGGTCTTCCTAACCTACTGGCAGCACATAAAAAGGAGGCGAGCTCTAGCAGGAGTGCCAGTTTGAGGGGCTTCCTGATGTAGAAGTGCTGCTGTTGAAGTCAAAGTGCAGGTTTCAGTGACCAGGGTGAGTAGAGACAAAGTAAGGATTTTTTTTCTCTATCTTACTGTCTTAGTCAAATGGAGTAGTTGTAAAGGTTATGGAAGCCAGGGCAGTGATATGTTCCACCTGCAGGATGTGGGAGATCAGCAACATTTCCAGTGTCCTGGATGATTATACCTGCAGGAAGTGTCTAGCTGCAGCTCCTGGCAGACTGCCTAGAGCAGTTGGAGCTGTGGATAGATGCAGAGAATATAGTAGGCAGTACGTTCAGTGAGCTGGTCACTCCACAGGTACAGAAACAGAGGAGATGGGTGACCATCAGCAAGGGCAGTCAGGTCATGCAGGAGTCATGGAGTAATAAAGCACAGAAAAATGTCCTTCAGCCCAACTTGTCCATCCTGAACAAGATGCCTATCTAAGCTAGTCCCAATTGACCCTTATTCCTTTAAACCTTTCCTATCCATGTACCTGTCCAACTGTCTTTTAAACGTTGTTATTGTACCTGCCTCAACCATTTCCTCTGGCAGCTCGTTCCATATATGCACCAACTTCTGCATGAAGAAGTTGTCCCTCTGGTCCCTTTAAGTTCTTTTCCCTCTCACGTTAAAACTCATATCAGAAGTAGATAAAACTAGTGAGTTTATAGTGAGGCTGAAGAGATTTAGAGGGGATTTGTGGGGGACCTTCACCCAGAGGGTGATAAGTACTTGGAATGCACTGCCTGAGAGAGTGGTTGAAGCTGGGTCACTGACAGCATTTAAGAAACACATGAATCGCTTCAGTACAGAGGGCTGTGGGCCATGTGCTGGGAGATGGATTTGCTACAGAAGGGTGCCCATTAGTCAGCATGGACGTATTGGGCTGAATGGCCTGTTTCCATGCTGATTCTATGAAGCTTTCCTCCTCTCGTCGACAGGACTTCTGTGAGACCCTCTCTCACAGTTCTCCCTCTGTTGTTTCTACTGCTATTCTGCTCTTTGATAAATATCCCGCTTGGGTAGCCTACAACCCACTGATATGAACATTGAATCTTCCAGTCTAAGGTAACCCACTCCCCCTGTATTCCTTTCCCACTCCCACCAGTCCACCCAGGGTCTCTCCCCCTTTCTTCACATTTTTCCATCCCTTCCTACTTCCCCCACCTGGCTCCATCTGCCCATCATTCCCCTCATCTAATTCCACCTATCACCTACCAGCTCCTGTCCCACCCCTCCCCCTGCACTTCTATACACTAGCCATCTTTCCCCTTCTCCTTCCCCAGTCCTGATGCAAGGTTTCGACCTGAAATGTCGACCGTCCCTTTACCTCCAGAGGTGCTGCCTCATGCTGCAATGAGTTATTCCAGTAGACTATTTTTTACATTGTGGGTTTCATCAGTGCTGACATCGATGCAGACCACATCAAGTAGGTGTACTATCATTCTCTATCTTATGCTTTTCACGACACAGAAGGAGGCCCATTCAACCCATCAGGACAGTGCCAGCTCCCAGGGAGCAATCCCATTAGTCCTGTTCCCCCTCTCCTATTTCCCTGTACCCCTGCAACTTATTTTCTCTCACACCTGCCCATCAACTCCCCTTTGATTTTATTTTTCACCCTTTACCTAAAGGTCAGTTAACCTAGCAGCACATCTTTGGGATGTGGGAAGAAACCGGAGCACCCAGAAGAAGCCCACACAGTCACAGGGACAACACCCGAGGTCAGGATCGAGCTCAGAACTCTGGAGCTGAGGTAGCAGTCACTATGCTGGTCCTTTACAGTCATCCTGTTGTAGCTCTACTTGGGGATGTAACCTGATCCTGCCAGATCCGTAGTGTTGATTACAGAGGGGCCTGTAGGATACGTGGCATCATTGCTGAATCCACAGCAGGCTGGGGTAACGTGTATCCTAATTCCACATGGAGACAGCTATCACCTGGCCCCTCTTTTCTCCACCTCCATCCACTCATTCCCTTTCTGCCTCTCACTCCCCTCTTTCTAGGGTGCTTTCACCTTGATTACTGCAGCTTCTGAGGGCAGCTGCACTACTGCTAATAATTCTTGTACCAACCCCCTATGCTGAACACCAACACCTACTGAGGTTACGACTCCCTGATATGCCTGAGCTGTATACAGAGGAGCTTCTATCAGTGCCACCAGCTCTGGCACCTGGGCTGAACATCCCCCCCCAGCAATGTTCCTCTCCTGCCTCTGTTACCTTGGACTGTCAGGTTCATGGCTTTTCATCGATGTACCACATGGACCTACCATCTATAAATCTCACTCTGCCTCCTCTGAGGAACAGGTTTCCTGGTCACACTGGTATCTACTTCCTATTCTATTTCCACCTGACATTCTGTGCTTCCCCCTCTGTTGGGGTGGGATTTTTAGGGTTAATATAGGTGAGCTAACCCACACCAACCTGCTGCACAGTCCAAGGCTGCTACATCCCAGGGATGTCCCATTACCATGGCAGTTGGTTTTGTGGAATAACTTGCTACTAGCCTTTCTGTAGACACAAGAGAGACTGCAGATGCTGGAAGTCTGGAGCGACACACAAAATGCTGGAGGAACTCAGCAGGTCAGGCAGCATCTGTGGAGGGAAATGGACAGTTGACATTTTGGTTGAGACCATCAGGACTCAAGCTGAAACTCGACCAGAGTCCTGATGAAGGGTCTCGACCTGAAACGTCAACTGTCCATTTCCCTCCATAGATGCTGCCTGACCCACTGAGCTCCTCCAGCATTTTATGTGTTGCATGAGCCTTTCTCTGTTGCTCTGGATCTGTACCTCTACTGAGTTGTTACACCTTCCCTCATTGCCACAGCAAATGTGATAGTGTTGAGTGTGGTAAACAGAAGACGTGTGGAGACCAGGGTGATCTTAATATCAGAAAATGCCACCTTCTCGTCTGGTCTCCACTCAGCTTCTTCCTGAAAGGGCTTCCTGCTTTTACTGAGGCTCATATTGGGACCACTGATGCTAGAGGCCCTTGTGTGAAGTTATGGCAGTGAGTGAATAGGTCCACAACCTTTTTTTTAAAACCCCAACTTGCGTTTACTGGACAGGGGTATGGAGCTGATCATGTCTTGTCTGTTATCCAGCACATCCTTTCTTCCCCCTAACAATTATGTGCCCTGGGTACTGTACTGTCTGTTTCCCTGTCTGAGCCTTGTGTGGGCTGAGCTTAAATCACGGGACTTGTAACACTTCCACACCTGGTTGATTCTGAGAACCAAGTATGTCACGTCCATGTTAACATTACACCTTTACCATTCTAACCAACTGCGGTCTTTATCAATCAGGTCTGTTTTGGTGATTTCAATTGCCGATAATTGCCTCTAATATCAATAGAATACTAGGGCCTCTGTGATGTCAATATAGGATACAATGGAAATTGGTTGAAGACTGGTGCTTGGTTATTATCAATTGTTTCCGTTAACTATACCCTCTATGTTTCTCTCTCTTTTCTCCGTGACAGTGTGATAATGTAAAACCAACAGTAGCGAAATAAAACCTGTGTCTCATCTCTCCCCATTGAAGTCAGAGAGATGTAACCTAAGTTGTTCATTCAGTATCAGCTTTCCTACACTATTGTACAAAGTCAAGATCAACCCTCAGTGTGACCAAGCGGACAATCCAGTGTAGTACTGCAGCAGCAGTAAAAGAACCTATGTTGATTTCCAGGAGTGAGGAAGTTTCCCTTCGGTGTTCTGACAAATGCTTATCCTTCAACAAATATTTAAATAGATTTGTGACCTGTGTCGCAAAAATGGCTACGTGTCAGACAAACTTCATAGCTCTAGTGATGCTTTGAGATTTCCCAAGACTTTGAAAGATGATATTTACGTCCAGGTTCTGTGCTTTGAAAGTTTTTACAGTGAAATAATTGCTAGTTAATTATCTGATCAGAATAATATATTTGTACAATAATATGCTGCAAATGAAATGTTCAGGAGTGTATTCTGAGACTGGATGGATCATTTGCTACTTATGTATTCTCAAGAAAAATGTTTCTTTCAAAATTAAGATCCCAGTCAGAGATTTTGACCTGCCCAAGTTACAGGTGTTTTGAAGTTTTCACAGAGAATGAAAATAATGCCCATCTATAATGCTTTATTATTGTGGACCAACCTCGTCAATGGTAATAATACCTCTAGTCACATGTTTTCACCTGAGCTGTTAACTCACTCCAAGATATGAAGTTGCTCAAAAGCCCCAGGCTGCTCCTCCCACAAGGACTGCAAGAGATGGTGCAGAGCCAATATAGAGTTCTCCTCTCCCTTGGGATTGCACGGCAAGGCCAGGTTGCAGGAATATAGTGTTCCTTTCCCATCATTATTTTTCTGCAGTGGAGGCTTGAATGCCTTCTATTTTTCCATCACTTGTGGGGGAAAAAGCTGGAACACTGAAGGAAAGAAGGCTATCCCAATGTATATAGTAACAAAAATGCTCTTTTGGATCTATTGGGTTTTTAATCTTATGGAGGGCTTTAAATATTGCTGCAATACTGAAATAGCCTGTCTCCACTAAAATGGTGTAGCTTTTTTCATTTCCATTCACAGAGGCAGAATAATTATCGGATGTATTGGTTCTGTTTCCATACTTACCTTTGGGGAACTGGATTATTTTAAGAAGCTTCCTCAGCGGATTAAGTCAGGCAGAGCACAGTTCCCAATAAGAGGTGTTACGGACTAGGTTACTGTTGCTGAATATCCCTTTAAGATAGGGCATAGTGTGTGTGTGTGTGTGGGGTATGCTTATGTCAACAGAAGATAAAGGACATTGTTGACGAAGTCAGTCAGAGGAGAGAGAGGGAGGAGAGAGCGAGAGACACCAGCCTGCTAGTTTCTCTATCGATGGATGAGAAACAATAACTGTGTCTGTCACCACAATCCACGTATGGATTTTTGGAGTAATCCAGTGGAGTCCACTTTGTCATTAACCTGTGGAGAGAAACAGGTGTTTGTGTGGACGGCCACATCTCGGATGCTTTTCGGGGTGGCAGATACTTCGGAACGACGCAGTGGAGTTCACTTTGTTGTTGACCTGTAGAAGGAAACAGGTATTTGTGTGGACGGCCACGATTTGGATGCTTTTCAGGGTGAGGAAGTCACTACCAAGTAAACACTGAGGTGTTGTTTGGGTTCCATCGTGGAACATCTGGATTTCGTAATTACTCTCTATTTTCTCTCTACATCTACATTTTATCTTCAGACAACGGTGGTTGTTGAAGAAGCCTTTGCTCATGTTTCACCTTATGGCTTGCTGACTGGAACTTTAAGAACCATTCCTGGACTTGGAGTTTGGGGATTTGCCACACACACACTTCGAGTTTAGTTTTGGAGTCAATGTTCAAGGTTTAACACTTTTACTTCTAACATTCTAACATTCTTACTTTTATTTTTCTTATTATCATAAGTAGTTATTAATAAAGTAGTTTTTAACACTGAATCATGACTCGGTGTGTTTCTTTTGTTGCTGGTTCGTAACAGAGAGGTCAGACAGGGTCTGTGAAGGGAGAAATATTGTTAACATTTGAGAGTCAATGACCTTTCAGCAGAATGGTTGTGATGAATAATTTTGAGGAAATGCCTTTGACATGGACTGTTAACTCTATTTCTCTCCCCACAAGTGCTGCATGACCTGCTGAGTATTTCTAGCATTTTCTGTTTTTGTTTCAGATTTCGAGCATCTGCAGTTATTTGATTTTCATTCCAAGTAGGAGAGATTGTACGCAGCCTGCAGAAGGACTAGTTTTCTGGAGTGAAAGGCCTTTTTATTCTATAGAATAAAAGGGCCTATATTCTATATAATAGTGGCCTCCTCTACATTGGTGAGACCAAACGCAGACGAGGCGACTGTTTCGCAGAACACCTGCGCTCTGTCCGTAACTGCGACCTGCATCTCCCCGTTGGCAGTCACTCCAACTCCCCCTCCCACTCCATCACAGATACGTCAGTCCTCGGCCTCCTCCACTGCCAGAAGTCCAAGCGCAAACTGGAGGAACAGCACCTCATTTTCCCTCTTGGAACCTTGCAGCCTAACGGCATGAGTATTGAATTCGCCCACTTTAGGTAATCCCCACCCCCTTCCCCACCCCCCACCATGCTCTTCTCTTTTTCCCTTTCCTAGCCCCCCTTTTTATTTCTCTCTCTTTTTAACCTTTGACCCATCCCCCGGTCGATCTGCTCTTCCCTCCTCCCCCACACCTGCCTATCACTCTTACCTGCATCTACCTATCACCACCTTGTGCCCACCCTGCCTCCCCTATTTTGTCCACCTATCACTGCTCTGCTTTTCCCTCCTATATATTGGGCTTCCCCTTTTCCTATCTTCAGTGCTGAAGAAGGGTCCCGACCCGAAATGTTGACTGCCTGCTTTTCTACATGGATGCTACCTAGCCTGCTGAGTTCCTCCAGCATCATCGTGTTTTTCATCTTTTTATTCTATGTTTTCTGATCCTTTCTTAAAAATCCAGTATTACTGTTACAAATAAATCTGACTCATTCTGAAATAGAACTAACCTGTGAGGTCCATCTACAAGTGGAGACTGTACATCAAAGAAAAGTTCCATTCCTGCCAAATCGCCAATCATGTTTCGGATGACTGCATGATAGCAATTGATCAGAAAGACCATTCAACCACCCAGAAAGGTCTCCTACATTCAAGTCTATCAGCCTCATGGGAATGGATGCAGGGAGGAGCGTAGAACCAGGGCTCACAGTCTCAGAATATGGGGTAGGCCATTAGGACTGAGATGAGGAGAAATTGCTTCACTTGAAGGATGGTGAATCTATGGAATTCTCTACACTGAAGGGCCATGGAGGCTCAGTCAGTAAGTTTATTTGAAACAGACATCTATAGATTTTGGGATTAGGAAATCAAAGGATATGGGGATAGTGCAGGAAAATAGTGTTGAGGTAGAGAATCAGCCATGATTTTGAGGAAAAGCAGAGTAGGCTTGGAGGACCAGACGACCTACTCCTCTTCTTATTTATTAATTTATTTTTGGAAATTTTGCATTTCCTTTTGCAGCTCGTAATATATACTTTGTTTCCTTGTGCTTCCTTTTTCCAGACACTGGAATGACCCCATGCTCCTCTTTGAATTACACTAAAGGATCAGTCCAAGATAAGTTAATAAACATCCACCCCTTAAATGTAGAGAGGTGCCAAGGTACAAACAATAGTAATCCAACATTTTGACTGTAAATTTTATGTTAGTTGCCAAAGATAACAAAGAATATAACCTGTGACCGATATTTGCTGTGTAAAAACAGGATTTGAGCAGTGTAAAAACAAACATTTGGCACTGTTTTACTATTCTTTAGCAACATAAAACTCTGCTTCCTATGGGAATATTTCAATCAGGATCACAGTCTGAATAGAAACATTAAGTCCAATGCAAGAATTATATAACTCATTCCAATATGGAATAGGACATTCAGTTCATCCAGTCCAATCCAGCTCTTAGAGGAATCCCATCTCCTCACTTATTTCCCTGTAACCTATTCTCTCATAGGCACATTTACTTTCTGATTCTCCAACCACCCATTTACACCAGGGTTAAATTAAAACAGCCAATTAACCTAACAACCAGCACATCCATATCAAAGACAGTTGTAAGTAACGGTTGACTTTGCTACCTATATTTACAAAATGTGCCTTAAGTCAATTAAATATTAACTTCTTGTTTAGTTTATTTGATCTCTTCATAAAAAAAGTAAAATTCACTGTTAATCTACAGTTATAAAATTACACAACTTTCACTGTTAGGTTTATTTCATTGTCATATCTTTTCATTGTTAATTGTTCACAGTGCAGTAATTGTGGAGAGAAACTTTGTTCAATCCCAAAATCCCAGCATGAACATTCCCTTCCAAGTATGACAAATCTCTGAAAAATCCTAAATTTATTTTATCTTTCTCACATTATTGACTTTTTAAAATTATTTTGCTTTCATGATGTTTGTCTCATCTCTGCCAAAGCCACCAATTTATTGAGGGTGTCTTCAGGTATCACATCTAAGCAGCTTCATAGACAAGCCTGAGCAGTGCTTCTCTGGCCCAGTGGGAGTATCCTCCCTTGAGCCACAAATTTGTAGCTTCAAGGCCCACTTCAGATCCTCAAGCACATAATTCTTGCTCAAGGAGTGTTGTACCAACAGAGGTGTTATTTTGGAGGTCAGATGTTATCCCATAGCTGACTACTTTCTTGGGTGAACATTATGATCTGATGGTACTAATTTGAAGACAAATTCTCCTCTGTGTCCTGGCTAATATTCATCTCTTGACCAATATCACTAAAATATAAGACAATAAGAATTAGGCTATTTGGCCCATTGAGTCTGCTATTCAATCATGGTTGATTTTTTTTCAACCCCATTCTCTCCATAACCCTTAACCCCTTTACCAATCAAGAACCTATCAATTTCTGCCTTAAGTACATCCAATGACTTGGCCTCCACAGTTTACTGTGGCAACAAATCCCACAGATTCACTAACATCTAGCTGAAGAAATTCCTCCTCATCACAGTTTTATAGGGACATCCCTTTATTCTGAAGCTGCACCCTTGGATCCTAGATTCTCCTAGTAATGGAAACAGCCTCTCCACATTCACTCTTTCTAGGCCTTTCAGTATCTGGTAGGTTTTAATGAGATCTCCCCTTGCCCTTCTTAACTCCATTGAGTACAGGCCCAAAAACATCAAATGCTCATCATATGTTAAGCCTTTCATTCCTGGGATCATTCTTGTGAATGTCCTCTGAACCCTCTCCAGGGCCAGTAGTGTAACACTATTACAGCACCAGTGACCCGGGTTCAATTTCGCTGCTGTCTGTAAGGAGTTTGTACGTTCTCCCCGTGTCTGTGTGGGTTTCCTCCGGGTGCTCCAGTTTCCTCCCACACTCCGAAGATGTACAGGTTAGGAGTTGTGGGCATGCTATGTTGGCGCCGGAAGAGTGGTGATGCCTGCGGACTGCCCCCAGCACATTTTCAGTAACTCAAAAAGATGCATTTCACTGTGTGTTTCAATGTACATCTGATTAATAAATAAATATCTTGTCTTCCTTAGATAAGGAGCCCAAAATTCCATACAATATTCCAAATGCAGTCTGACCAACACCATATAAAGCCTCAGCAGTACATCCTTGCTTTTATATTCTAGTCCTCTCTAAATGAATGCTAACATTGCATTTTCTTTCTTTACTACCGACTCATATACTTTTCAGTCATTATTGTGCTGCTGTTAGAAACAACGTAGAAAAGTACTGCACAGGAGCAGGCTCTTTGGCCCACTATGGCTGTGCCGACTATGATGTCTATCCAAACCAATCTCATCTGCC
This sequence comes from Pristis pectinata, assembly GCF_009764475.1. Lineage (NCBI taxonomy): Eukaryota > Metazoa > Chordata > Chondrichthyes > Rhinopristiformes > Pristidae > Pristis > Pristis pectinata. The sequence continues at coordinate 78,738,916 of NC_067409.1, read as the reverse complement.
TGCATATGGTCTATATCCCTCTTTTCCCTGCCTATTCATGTGCTTGTCTAAATGTCTCTTACACATTGCTATTGTATCTGCTTCTACCACCTCAGCACATTCCAGGCACCCACCAATCTCTATGTAAAAAAAACTTGCCACATAAATCTTCTTTAACCTTCCCCCCTTTCACCTTAAACCTATGCTCTCCAGTGTTTGACATTTCCACACAGGGAAAATAGACTCTACCTACCCTATCTATGCCTTTCATAAATTTATACACTTCTATCAGGTTGCCCCTCCAGCCTCCAACACTCCAATTCACGTTTGTCCATCCTCTCCTTATAGCAAATACACTCCAATCCAGGCCACATCCTGGTGGACCTCTTCTGCACTCTCTCCAAAGCCTCCACATCCTTTCTATAACATGATGACCAGAACTGCACACAATATTCCAGATGTTGTCTACATGGACTTTGGCAGAGCCTTTGACAAAGCCCCACAATGGGATGCTGGTCCAGAAGGTTAAGTCACTTGGCATTCAGGATGAAGTAGCCAGTTGGATTCAACATTGGCTTAGCGGGAGAAGCCAGGGAGTGCTAGAAGATGGTTGTCTCTCCGACTGGAGGCCTGTGACTAGTGATGTGCCGCAGGGATTGGTGTTGGGTCCGTTGTTATCATCTGTATTAATGATTAAGATGATAATGTGGTAAACCGGATCAGCAAATTTGCAGATGACACCAAGATCAGGGGTGTAGTGAACAGCGGGGAAGGCTATCACAGCTTGCAGCATGATCTTGACCAGCTAAGAAAATTGGCTGAAAAATGGCTGATGGAATTTAATGCAAACAAGTGTGAGGTGTTGCACTTTGGGAGGACAAACCAAGTCAGGACTTGCGGGCTGTGAGGTGTGTGGTGGAACAGAGGGACTTAGGAATACAGACCCATAGTTTCTTGAAAGTGGCATCACAAGTAGGTAGGGTAGTAAAGAGAGCTTTTGGCATTTTGGCCTTCATAAATCAGGCCATTGAATACAGGAGTTGGGATGTTATGTTGAAGTTGTACAAGATGTTGGTGAGGCCAAATTTGGAGTATTGTGTGCAGTTCTGGTCACCTACCTACAGGAAAGATATCAATAAGCTTGAAAGAGTGCAGAGAAAATTTACAAGGATGTTGCTTGGACTGGAGGACCTGAGTTAGAGGGAAAGGTTTCAATAGGTAAGGACTTTATTCCCTGGAGCGCAGGAGAATGAGGGGAGATATTATAGAAGTATACAAAATGATGAGGGGTATTGATATGGTGAATGCATGCAGACTTTTTCCCCTAAGGTTGGGTGAGATTAGAACTAGAGAGCATAGGTTTAGGGTGAAAGGTGAAATATATAAGGGGAACCTGTGGGGAAACATCCTCACTCAGAGGGTGGTGTGAGTGTGGAACGAGCTGCCAGCGGAAGTGGTAGATGTGGGTTCAATTGTAACATTTAAGAGAAGTTTGGATAGGTACATGGATGGGAGCGGTTTGGAGGGATATGGCCCAGGTGCAGGTAGATGGGACCAGGCAGAAGATCAGGTTGGCATGGACTAGATGGGCCGAAGGGCCTGTTTCTGTGCTGTAGTACTCTATGTGGCCTACCAATGTTTTATTCAGCCGCAACATGACTTCCCAACTTTTTTACTCATTGAGCTGATCGATGAAGGCAAGCATGCTCTACACTTTTTTTTACCACCCTGACCACTTGCGTTGCCACTTTCAGGAAGCTCTGGACTTGCACCCCATGATCCCTCTGTACATCAATGCTCCTAAGAGTCCTATCTTCACTGTATACTTTCCCCTTGCATAAAATGCTACACCTCACATTTGTCCAGATTAAACTTCATTACACTACTTGAGGGACATCTGTAGACACGTTTGCTGTGTATTTCTCAGTGCAAAAGGAACTAAACTTCAATATTACTTCTGAAATAAAACCAGAAATTGCTTGTAATACTCAGCAGGTCAGGAAGCATCGGTAGAGAGAAAAACAATGTTAATAGCATAAACCAGTTCTGAAGAAGGTCCATTGACCTGAAGCATTGTTTCTCTCTCCATGGATGCTACCTACTTAAACAAGCATTTTCTGTTTTTATTTAAGATTTCCAGCAACTGCAGTTTTTGGCTTTTCAATAAAGCACTATGTGAAGGCAAGTCTTGTCTTTATTTGCACAAGCACCCAATGTGAATATGCAAGAAAACATAGTATATAAATTGCCCACACCCCCATCATCCCTAATAATCAGCATAAGCCTGTATATATAAATAGTATGCAACATTGTCATTAGTATATTTACCAAACTCACATCAAATCACAGGGTGATATCAAAATGGCAGCAAGTCACTTAAAGCGTGAGGAATCTCGTGTAGCTTATAAAGAATCATTAAGAGACTTTCCTTGTAGTAAATCCACAGAAACTAAATTAATGGAAAATTAAACTTGAACTTTTATTTTTGAAGTATTATTGTAACAGTGCATTATGAACAAAATAACTAAAGATCTGCATAACCAGGTCCACAAGTGAGCAAATCTGATATCACAGTACCGTCAGTAATATTTGATTCGTTAGGAATGTGCAATTATTAAAATATGGAAAATCTTACATTAATACAATCAGCTCCACTTAGTTAATCAGCAGCACCAGCTTATCTATTTTTGTGCAGAAGCTTAGACACACATTAGACACACAGGTGATGTAGTGATGGAAACTGGAATTACATTTTTCAGTACAATACCCAGTAGGGAACTTCATACAATTTCTCAATCTATAGAATATTTAGATACCAAACTGTAGTGTTCAAATAATATCTAACTGTTGAGAAAGATGGATTTTAAAGGCTGGATACAAGCAGATTCTGATTAAAATTATTTTTTGAAAGGAATTGAATGGAAAATATTTTTAACCAAAATATTTTAATCAAAATATTTTACTATGATTCAGAAGCATTTGGATATCACACACACACACACACACACACAAGTGTGAAGGTAATGTATTATTCCCCTTTTATCAAATGAAAAACATATTTGGTTTACAAATTGAGACAAGCGTATTATGGAAATCCACATACACTGGTATCCACCCTGCAGTGCTGCACAGAGCACAGATTCTTACAGCATTCTTGACCAGGGAAAGAAAATTAGTAAAAGTTTTACTGAAAGATACAGAATCAAAGAATAAACTTGAGACGTAACAGTTTATCAGCTGGCTGAATGGATCTAGCCTGCATTCACATGTACCCTTCAATTCAGTAAACTATACACTCTACTCACAATGCAGATACTTTCTCATCTGGTAACCTGTCACTTTAACTATCCACCCCATTCCCACTCCAATGAAGCCCAATGGAAGCTCATAGAACAGTGCCTTTCTTTCCACAAGTCATTACAGCTGTCCAGGCAGCATTGAATTAAACAATTTCAGATGATTCTTCTTTTGCTATTTATAACTCCTTTGGGCCCATTTTGTTTCCTTACTTGTTCAATATTGCCAAGTTGGTTGGGCAGGCACAGTAGTGTAGCAGTTAGCATAACACTATTATAGCGCCAGCAACCCAGGTTCAATTCCGGCCACTGTCTGTAAGGAGTTTGTACGTTCTCCCCATGTCTGTGTGGGTTTCCTCGGGGTGCTCCGGTTTCCTCCCCAATTCCAAAGACGTACGGGTTAGGAAGTTGTAGGCATGCTATGTTGGCGCCAGAAGCATGGCGACACTTGTGGGCTGCCCCCAGAACACTCTACGCAAAAGATGTATTTCACTGTGTGTTTCGATATACATGTGACTAGTAAAGATATCTTGTCTTAATTCTGACGAACGTGAGGTGATGCATTTTGGGAAGGCAAACAAGGGTAGCATATACACAGTAGGGCCCTAGGAAGCATTGATGAACAGAAGGACCTTGACGTACGTCTAAAAATGTTTGAAAGTCACAAAACAGGTAGATTAAAGCGGTGGGGAAGGCATATGGGACACTAGGAGCAACAAACAATCTGCTGGAGGAACTCAGCAGGTCAAGTAGCATCCGTGGGAAGAAAGGAATTGTTGATGCTTTGGGTCAAAACCCTGCATCAGGACCCAAAATGGCAACAATTCCTTTCCTCCCACAGATGCTGCTTAACCCACTGAGTTCCTCCAGCAGGTCGTTTCTTGCTCCAGATTCCAGCATCTGCAGTCTCTTGCGTCTCCATACAGGACGCTAGCTTTCATTGGTCATGGCATAGAATATAAGAGTTGTGATGTCATTATAAAACATTGGTTAGGCCACACCTGTTGGTATTGGTTTATTATTGTCCCGTACCGAGGTACAGTGAAAAACTTGTCTTACATACAGATCAATTCATTACGCAGTGCATAGAGATAGTACAGGGTAAAAACAACAGAATACATAGCAAAGTGTCACAGCTACAGGGAAGTGCAGTGCAAGTAGACAATGGTGCAAGGTCAAACAAGGTAGATTGTGAGGTCAAGAGTCCATCTTATTGTATAAGGGAACCGTTCAATAGTCTTTTCACCATGGGGTAGAAGCTGTCCTTGAGCCTGGTGGTATGTGCCCTCAGGCTCCTGTATTTTCTACCTGATGGGAGAGAAGAGAGAATGAGCCAGGTGGGTGGGGGTCATTGATTATGCTGGCTGCTGCATCAAGGTAGCAAGAGGTATAGACAGAGTCCATGGAGGGGAGGCTGGTTTCCATGATGTGCTGGGCTGGAGTATTGTGTAGTTCTGATTGACGCACTACAGGAGGGATGCGATTGTGCTGTAGAGGGTGCAGGGGAGATTTACTCGGATGTTTCCTGGATTGCAACATTAGTTATAAGGCAAGAGTGGATAGACTGTGTTTGCTTTCCTTTGAGGGGGAGGGGCCAATGGGTGACCTGATGGAGGTATATAAAATTGAGGACATAGGGTAGGTAGTAAAAATATTTTTCCCATGATTTTTTTGGGGGTGGGGGTGGGGGTGGGTGGATATCAAAGATAAGAGGGCATAGGTTTGTGAGAGGCTCCCCTCCCCCAACACGGGGTGGTTGGAGCCTGAAGGCAGGTACTTTCATGACAGTTAAGCAGCATCTATACAAGTACTGGAATCACCAAGGCATAGAAGGCCACAGACCTGGTGTAGGTAAATGGACCAAGTGTAGATAGGTACAACAGACAGCATAGACGTGGTGGGCCAAAGGGCTTGCTTCTATGCTGTAAGACTATGATTCTCAACCTTGCACTATCTTTTGCCATTCTCCTGCCCTAAATACCATCACAGAACTTCCCCATTGTTCTTCCATCATTCCTTCACCACCAGAGCTTCCACAACCTTTTATAAACAAAACTTACCTGTTAGTTTAGACCTGCAGTGTTAATGGTCAGAGTTACGCTACAGGTTGTGCCTGTATTCATAGCATTTTCTGTTTTTTTTAATTACATAATCTAGTCCCAATTTTAAAGTCCTATATCTTCATTTTCTATGATTTGATCTGGTTTATGAATAAACTGTAAAAGTCATGGAGTAGGAAGTTCTATTGAATGGCATGACTGGGTTTTAGAATTAAAAACTTTCACTGATTGGCAACTGTTACAGATGTACAGCATAGCTTATTGATCGAGGCTACTTGGTGCACAGTACAGCAATTGACCCAGTGCATGCCTGATATTGCTGTTGCAATATTTCTAGTGCAAATACATTCTTAGGAAATGGTGTGGGTCTTCGACACAGGAACAGGTCTTGGCCTAAGATGGTCCAAGTTAAGGGACCTCAGGTGCAGTCAGGGGGTTGCACCAGTGAGTGAACCAAGACCTGGAACTTTCAAACATGGTCCCAATATCTTCAATCTCAAAGGCAAGTTCCTATTTCGTCACAAGGAATACAAAACAAAAACACAAGTCGGGATACAAGGCTGACCAACCAGGAATGTTGTAACATTCACCATGATCATTGGCACAGGTACTCAGCTCCTATGACAACGTTTCACTGACAGTGAAAAACACCATGGCAGGTGTGACAATGCAAGAAATCAGTCTGTAAAAATATTTCTGTAAAGCAGTGATGCAAAAGGTCCCAATTCAGAAACTTTACACGCGCAATACATTGCACAGAATTCATATTAGAAAATATGGTCCTCTGTCATCCCCTCACAAACTGATGCGGGGTCTCCGCACAGAAATATTTTCATTCATGCTTCATAGCAACGAAGAATTTTTTGTTCATACTTTGGCAACAGAGTTAGGTTGACACAGCCTGAGTAATTGAAAGATTCAACACAGATGCCATAGCACAACTAATGGTTCAAGGATGTAATTACAGAGCAACAAATTCACAAAGGCAACACACACAAAATGCTGGAGGAACTCAGCAGGTCAGGGAGCATCAGTGGAGCGAAATAAACAGTCACAAAGGCCATTTTAAATTTTGACATCATACTTTATGGACAAAGTTCACACAAAAAGCAGGCATAAATGCAGGATAATTTTTAACAACAGTCATTTGAAAAGCAGCTCAATCATGAAATTACAAAATGCATAAACATTTATGTTCCCACATATTTTTGTACATAACATGCACAAGGAAATTAAATCTGTCCAATAGGTAGTTGCCTTCATAATGTGCAGCCACAATGATTTTTCTTTCATCCACTTTGCTACATGGATCGAGGATGGCCCCACCATAATGATGCTCCTGAATTCTGTTGTATATTCAGATCATGCACATTCACAATGCAGCTAACAATATCATGGTGCACACAGAATGACTAGTCAATTTTCTTTTCTACATGCAATCAATGCAGCTCTGCTGCTCCTTCCTCAGTTCTTCCCTGTAGTTTATTTCCAAATATTTATTCAGTTCCCCATTGATAGTTATTGACTCATCTACCTGGCAGCCTGTTCCAGGTCACACATCACTGCATAAGAAGAATTTTTATCTTCTGAAATCATTGTAGCTGATAAAAGGTAATTGCCTTGGAGACAGTTCCAGGTAAATTCACCAGATTGATTAATGGCGGCAAGGGACTAACCCTATGAAGAGAAATTAAGGAAGTTTGGCATAATTTAGAAAACAAAGGAGGTAACTTCATTGTGGGAGAAAAGAAGATTCTGAATGGGATTGGTGGGGTGGACACAAAGGAGCCATTTCCTGGACTGGATAGTGTAGGTCCAGGGGGCACACCTCTAGATACGAGGCTGGCAGATAAGGAATGAGATGAGAAATATCTAAATTTAGAAATATTTAAATGTCTTCACCCAGTAGTCCTCCAACATCTTTATTTAACTGAAGTCACTTATGGCATACTTGTAAATCCTTGCATCCTCTCCAAGAACTTGACACCCTTCCTCAAGTGTGATGCCAGACTTGAACACAATACTCCAGCTGCAGCCCAACTAATGTTACAAAGATTTAGCATGCTTTTTTTTTGTAGTCTATGCCTTTTGTTTCTAATGCCAAAAATTCTGGGTTACTTTAAAAAGAAAATATCCTTTCATTTTATTCTGGTTGTCATCTTCAAAGATGTGTAATCACAAGGATCCTGGTGCAATTAAGCACTTTAGGCAGCTTAGCCATACTACCATTCATGGTTTACTATTAGAATCTGCCCAGAAGCTATATTAAAAAAACATTTACAGCTGAATGTCAACAGGAGCCAAAAGCTAGCTACTGTGTTTTTCATAACACTTTAGGGAGCTGAACACAAAGCTCAAAAGCAAAAGTTGAGGTAAAATACCACATACAATACTCATTTTAAAGACACAAAGTTTGCCATTTGGTGTCTGAACACCCCCAACAGTCACATAAATGCTTGAACAAATTATCAGTGTATAAAATTAATACAATATACGTGGGAAATATCATTGTATTCTGAATTGACTGTCATGGGACTATTATAGAAAGAACATTATTTTGAAGATGCAATGATTGTAACATACAGTTATTAGTCTATTACATATACGAACAAACTATAAATACATCCAACCAATTTTTAAAGTACATTTAGCCTATGATTGGTATGTTAAAACCAAGGGTGTAGTGTTCCCAGGATACACAGATAACTTCAGTTTTTTCTGAAGCAAAAGAATGTACGAGTTTCATTTTCTGGTTCTACTACGTATTTCAGTTTTCCAATCCACATTATTTTATTGCTGGTGCTGTTTTTTTTTTCACTATTATCTTATCCATTTCATTTCGGAAATGCTACCAGCTGAACATTTAACATTTCCTTATCTGTGATTTTACCAGAACTATTTTAACTTAATATGAATGAGCTAGCACCTGCATTAAAGTAGCAGACACAGGAATATAAAGCTAATTATCAGCAATATTAATTTCTGGACTCCAAACAACATAAAAAAAATTTTTTTGTTAAGAACTGTTTACTGTAATGTTAAATGCTAGTATTTTCTCCACCTCAGTATAATATGCACAGCATAAAATTTAATAAATATAATTTTTTACGACAAAATATGGAAAGTACTCAAATATCAATACCATTCCTTGTACCCTTTAACTCTAGTACATACTATGCCTAACTTTCAAACTGCCAATACATCACTGGTTAAAATTTTTTAACAAAGATATTCTTCACATTCATTTCATCAATTTCCTATGCAATTATGCCACATTTACTTTACAACAGCAGCACAGACGCAACTTTGTTTCACTAAACAGTTTGGAATAAAGTCAGAGTCATGTAGCATGGACACAGGCTATTCAGTCCACCACATCCACACCATTCTAGTGGGCAACCTTCCATATTAATCCCATCTGCCAACACTTGGCCTGTAGCCCCCAACACCGAGACAATTCAAGTGTTCATCGAGACATCTCTTAAATGCTGTCAGTGATTCCGCTTCCACCACTCTCTCTGGCAGTGCATTCCAGGTACTCACCACTCTCTGGGTGAAAAAGGTCCCCCTCAGAACCCCTCCAAATTACTTGCTCCTCACCCTAAATCTATGCTCTCTTGTTTTATTCACCTCTGATACGGTGAAGAGTTCCTGCAGTCTACATTCTCCATACCCCTCAATTTCATAAACAGTAGCTCAATCATGTCCCCTCTTACCCTTCTCTGCTCCAGGAAAAACAGACCCATCCTCTCCAGTCACTCATTATTACAACGTTCCATTCAAGGCATTTTGGTGAATCACCTCTGCAGCCCCTCCAGCACTATCACATCTTTCCTATGGTGTGGTGACCACAAATGCATGCAGTACTTCAGCTGAGGTCTGACCAAAGTTTTATAAAGTTGGAGTGTGACCTCCCTGCTTTTGTAATTAGTGCCCTAACTAATGAACGGCAATATTCCACGCCTTCTTAGCCACGTTATCTACCTGTGTTGCCACCTTCAAGGATTTTTGGACTTGCACACTGTGGCCCCTCAGTACACCCTAGGCCCATTCATGGCATATGTCCTGGCCTCATCAGTACTCCCAAAATGCATCATCTTACATTTATCAGGATTAAACCCCATCTGCCATTTCTCAGCCCATTTCACCATCACATCAGTATCACCCTGTAGCCTGATGCTACCCTCCAACAGCTCCGCCTATCTTAGTGTCATCTGCAAACTTGGAATAAATTAGGAGTCAGGGCCCAAGCTGACTCTAGAATGAAGCAAAGCACCAACATCACGCTGGAGTCAGCTTAAGTACTCACTCTGGAAATGCTACATTGATACCACTGCTGCAATTGCAAGTATAATCCTACTCATCTTTTCTCCAATGAAAATAGATTCCATTCTTGTTGAATTGGATACAATTCTTATTCCCTTTTTTGTTAAGATTTTCCATGTTACAATTACAGTGACCATAAATATAATACTTCATGTTTTGTTTTGGCCATGACCATAGATCAAGACAAAATGTTCTAAATGATTTTGCACTGCTATTTACTCAACATTACTTTTAATACTATCGACAAGAAAATTCACCTTTTCTGCAACACATTTGCACCTTCCTAAATCTCAATTTATCCAAAAACTTAACTGTCTCAATCTGATCCTGCATGCAATCCTGCTCACTGGTTACTTCAGTCTTTGGTAATCTACATTAGCTTCTAGTCCCCTTCCTTCATTTAAATGCATTCTTAGCTTCCCTTATTATTGAGTTATTTATCTATGTTAAATGGTGCTTTTTAAGATCAATATGTTATTGTAGATACTCCTTACCCGTAATGGTTACTTTCAATATTAGCTGTGATTTATTTGCTCAATCACTATAAACACTCAACTGTCAGCATGTTCATAAACATTTGAAAAATGCTCAAAATCAGATCCTTTAGTCTCATTAACTAGTAGAACTTCTTTAAAACAAAATGAATGCCCTGATTCCTACTAACCATAAAATTAATGTCAATTTACATATTTACATAAATTCACACAAAGTTCAGTATGATCATAACTTATTAAGGTTCATCACATTAACAATTAAGTAGCTCAGAGTTTCTAAATTAACACCAGCTTCTTCCACCATGTTCCTTTGTTTGGCAAACTGAGACTAGTACCACTGAACTGAAGGGAGAAGACAGGGAAAACTCCAGGCTGCTCCTCTACATTTGCTTTAAAACAAATGATTATGCAGCAGCATTGGCAGACACCTTGGGTCAGTTGGACATCTATTCCCCTCTCTCTGCTCATAAATGATGTTCAGCAAAGCAACTAAGAATTTGGGAAACAAATAAATATAAAACCTCCAATAAGATACAAAGGCCACATGATTATGTAAATTCTAAAAGGAAAATGTGTATGAAAATGAGAAACCATTTTTCTATTTAACTGATAGAAAGGCAGTTACTTTTTTTAAAAATGATAAATGAACACTTTTTCAATTGTTGAACAGTGAAGGATCTCCATATCACATCGAAGTAGTACTGCAGTCATTGCCTTCAATGTCAAAGAAACACTTGTTGTTTTTAATGTGCCATTCTTGTGGAATAGGTACTTCAGACTGAGATAATGTTTTTCGTCTTAACCATCGCTCCATGCACTGTGCCACCAGGGGGCGGTTGTCAACTTCAAATTTGTTTGCAAATAAACTGTCCCTTTGAACAAGCCACTCCAGGTCTCCCAACCCATACACACAGATGTTGCGAACATAATGACCTGAGGGAAACAAAATAGATGAAAAAGGCATCTTAATTTATGCACGATGATAGCAGCAGCACTACAATCATACGGTCTCAATTTAAAAATTAAACTCTATTTGTCTCCAACTGAGATGTACAAACACCAATGTTAATAGATTGATGCGCTGCAAAGGAGGAAGATTTCTCTTTTCTGTAAGGTACAATAACATTGCAAGGAATTATGACTTGCAAAAGGTCCACTGGTCCTGCCCAAAACTCAAAAAACTCATTACAAAGCAATATGCTTTTCAAATTTGACTTCCAATGATGTGTATGAAAGGCTGCTTGAGAGTAAAAAGTGTCGAGACTGGAAAGAGGAAATCTCAATATGCCTGCGTTAGAGCCTGCATGATGTTCCATATCCTAACCAAAGCAAAAACGTCTGTGCATTGCCCTGATAACTGTATTGACTGTAAGCTGACACCAGTATGCGTTTACTGTATTTATAGAAGGGAATGAGTTCTATTTATACCACGTCTTTCACAAATTCATAATATCCCAAAGTTTGGTTAGCCAATGACTGTGAAAGTGTAATCAATGATAAATGTTTTAAAATTATTCACACTGTGCTTCAAGACTGCAATTGTTGTCCATCCCTCATCGCTCCACAGACCATGTAAGTGGGAAGTTAAGAGTTGACTTCACTGGTCTGAAGTTATTTGTGGTGCCCTTGTATGGCCCGAGTTTTTTCATCAATCTGGTCATTTTGTGGTCACCATTACTGACACTGGTTCATTATTCCAGACTTATTCAATTACACGAATTTCAATTCTTCAGGTCAATGGTCCAGGATAGAACACAAGAACTAGAAGGAGGAAGCCATATTGCTCCATCATTCAATAAGGTTACACCATATTTTATTGCAGCATCACTTTTCTTCACTGACTACTGCTTCATTACATTAATAACCAAAAATATATCAATCCCGGTTGGGAATATACTTAATGATCAGTCCTCCACACCAACATCCTCAATCCCTCACCGTTTACAATTTTTTTTCCTACCAATGGATGACCTTAGGTTTTTTGACATTATATTCCATTTCCCACATCAACACCCATTCAAAGCCCAATTACGTTTCCCAGAAACACCTCTACATCATCCTCAAGATGCACACAAACTTGAAAGCAAATTTGGATCTTCTATATTTGGGCTCTTCATCTACATCATTGAAAGAGACAGAAAACAATTGGCACCCATTGCTCTGGCACTCCCAGCACCAATTCCTGCAGTGCCCCATTAGCCACTGCCTCCCTACCAGGAGGAGGCCCATTTTCAGTCTATCCTCAATCTATCCAAGAATGTCACCTCCAATCCAATTTGCTTGAATTTTGTTTAATGACCTCTTGTGCACCAGATCAGCCATGATCCAATGAAACAGCAGAACAGCCTTGAGGTACCAAGTGGTCTATTTCTGCTCCTGATCACAATTAGTGTCTTCCTTTGTAATTTGTATGTACCTTATCTAATGAAGGTCCAAATACACCACATCCATTGATTTGCTTTAATCTGTTCTGCCAGTTACAATGCCAAAAAATTCCAACAAATTTTTCCAATGTGATTTCCCTTTCATAAATTAATCTGGAATTGGTCCCAGTAATGGTAACCTTGAAACTACCACATCAGTTACCATCTGATTCACCAAGATCTTTCAGGGAAAGGCTATCCTGTTTGACATTTAAATTATCCCATATATAATGGGAAAAAAATAAGTAACATGATCTCGCCCTCATGACAAACTCAGTCTTCACTACTCATGCAATTTATCACACTTGTTTTAATAGACTTGGTTACAGATCATGGCAAAATGTAGTCACTCTCCTGTTGTAGTCCCATGGGTTACATTATATCACATGCATATGTTATGCAGATGTATTTCTGTGTGTGCTAGATACTGAGTTTGGAGCACATTTTTAAAAATAAAATGCAATAAGTTTATCTGCATGTAAATCTATGCACATTAATTAAACCATTCTATTTAAACCAAAGTTATTTGTGAAGCTTGCTTCAGACAAAAAAAATTGCTTTCTTGACACATTGATATTTCTGTTGGAAGAGCTCCACCTTGTGATGAGGTAAAATATGTTGTCCGGGTACTATGTGTGGTGAGGGAAGAGAAACCTTCTGTTGTGTGGAAGAGAATGCAATCCTACATTAAATGAAAAGTTTTTTTTTAAAAAAAAGCAAGAAATTGTAAGTAGATAGTATTCAAAGGGTGTCCCCTTCACACAAGTCATTTGAAAGTTATTGGTTTGAATCAGCAGACAATTAGCAAATGGTCATAATGGCAATAGGGTTTTACTATAAGAGTAAAGATGTTATACTACAATTATATAGGGTCATGGGATCACACCTGGAATATTATGTACAGGTCTGGTCTCTGAAGAAAGATGCTTGTGATAGAGACAGTTCGATAGAGAATCATCAGATTGATTGTGGAAATTGGTCTACGGGGAGAGATTATGCAGAATGAGCCTATACCCTTCAGGGTTTAGAAGACTAAGAGGTGATCTCATTGAAAATTTTTATGAGGCTTAACATAATAGCTGCAAGTATGATACTTCCCCTAGCTGGGGTGCTTAGTGCAAATGGTCAGAGTTCCATAATAAGCAGGAGACACAAGATGCTGGAATATGGAGCAAAACACAAACTGCTGGAAGAACTCAGCAGGTTGGGCAGCATCTGTGGCGGGCAATTGGTAATTAGTACCTGGTTTATTATCATCACATGTACCAAGATACAGTGGCAGTCTTTGCTTCCTTCATCTGGATTGAAATTTGGAGCAACTTTTGCTTTTTGGAGCAACTTGTTGATGAGCCCACCAGGGGATCGGCTGTTTTGGATTGGGTGCTGTGTAATGATCCGGAGGTGATTAGGGAACTAAAGGTAAATGAACCATTAGGAACTAGTGATCACAAGATGACGGAGTTCAGCTTCAAGTATGAGAAGGAGAATCTGATAACTGGTGTATCGATATTTTAGTGGAACAAAGGAAATTACAGTGGCATGAGAGAGGAGCTGGCCCAAATTGATTGGAAGAGTAAGCTAGCTGGAGGGATGGCAGAGCAGAAATGGATAGAATTTCTAGAAGAAATAAGGAAAATGCAGGATAGATATATTCCAAGAAAAAAAGGTTTTGAATGGAAAAAAGGCACAAATGTGGATAATGAGAGAGGTTAAGGCTAAGATAAGAGCAAAAGGGAGGGCATACAAGGAAGCAAAAATTACTGGGAAAACAGAAGACTGGGAAACTTTTAAAATCCTGCAGAAAGAAACTAAGAAGATCATTAGGAAAGAAAAGATGAATTATGAAAGTAAGTTAGTAGATAACATTCAAAAGGATAGTAAGAGTTTTTTTTTTAAATATATGAAGAGTAAAAGAGAGACACGGATTGATATAGGACCAATCGATAATGGTGCAGGAGAGATTATAATGGATAATAAAGAGATGGCAGAGCAACTAAATGAGTATTTTTCCATCGGTCTTCACTGTGGACGACATCAGCAATATACCGGATAGTCAGAGGTCTCATGGAATGGAACTGAGTTCAGTTAAGATTACTAGAGAAAAGGTGCTAAGAAAGCTAAATGGACTAAAGACAGATAAGTCTCCCGGACCAGATGAGGTGCATCCCAGGGTTCTGAAGGAAGTGGCTTTAGAGATTGCAGAAGCACTGGTGATAATTTTCCAGGAACCGATAGACTCCGGTATGGTTCCGGAGGACTGGAGGGTCGCAAATGTAGTTCCGCTGTATAAGAAAGGTGGAAAGGCAGCATAAAGGAAATTACAGACCTATTAGTCTGACGTCGGTGGTGGGAAAGTTATTAGAATCGATCCTCAAGGATGAGGTTATGGAATACCTAGAGGTGCAAGGCAAGATAGGTCCAAGCCAGCATGGTTTCATGAAGGGAAGATCCTGCCTGACCAATCTATTGGAGTTTTTTTTGAGGAAATCTCAGGTAGGGTGGATAAGGGAGAAGCTGTAGATGTTGTGCATTTAGACTTTCAAAAGTCCTTCGACAAGGTGCCGCACAAGAGGCTGATTAATAAGATGAGAGCTCATGGAATTACAGGTAGGATATTGGAATGGGTGGAGCATTGGCTGGTAGGCAGAAAGCAAAGGGTGGGAATAAAAGGATCCTGTTCTGGTTGGCTACTGATTACTAGTGGTGTTCCGCAAGGGTCGGTGTTGGGGTTGCTTCTTTTTACTTTGTACATTAATGATTTAGATGATAGAGTAAATGGTTTTGTGGCTAGGTTTGCAGACGACACCAAGACAGGTGGAGGAGTAGGGAGTATTGAGGAGACAGGAAGGTTGCAGAGAGACCTAGATTAGAAGAATGGGCAAGGAAATGGCAGATGAGATTCAATATTGAGAAATGTGCCATTGTACACTTTGGGAATAGAAATAAACGGGCAGATTATTATCTAGAAGGAGAGAAAATTCAAAGTACAGAAGTACAAAGGGACTTGGGGGTTCTCGTGCAGGATACCCTAAAGGTTAACCACCAGGTCGGATTGGCAGTAAGGAAAGCGAGTGCTACCTTGACATTCATTTCAAGAGGTATAGTGTATAAAAGTAGGGAGGTGTTGATGAGGTTCTACGGGGCACTGGTGAGGCCTCATTTGGAATACCGTGTGCAGTTTTGGGCCCCATATCTTAGGAAGGATGTGCTGATGTTGGAGAGGGTTCAGAGGAGATTTAGGAGGATGATTCCCGGAATGAAAGGGCTTACATATGATGAGCGTTTGTCGGCTCTTGGACTGTACTCACTGGAGTACAGAAGAATGAGAGGGGACCTCATAGAAACATTTAGAATGTTGAAAGGAATGGACAGAGTAGATGTGGCCAAGCTGTTTCCCTTGGTGGGCGAGTCCAGGACCAGAGGGCACAGTCTTAGAACTAGAGGGTACAGGTTTAAAACAGAGTTGAGGAGAAATTTCTTTAGCCAGAGGGTAGTGAAGTTATGGAATTCTTTGCCACGTACAGCAGTGGAGGCCTGATCATTGGAGGTGTTTAAGGGGGAGATAGATAGTTATCTAATTAGTCAGGGTATCAAGGGATATGGGGATAAGTCCAGAAACTGGGGCTAGAAAGGAAGTTTTTTTTTCTCATGGACATTCCCCCATTTCTTTTTTTCTTTTCCCTTTCTTTTCTTTGGAGCAGACTCGATGGGCAGAATGGCCTACTTCTGCTCCCTTGTCTTGTGAGCTTGTGAAAGAGTAGAGGGATGACAGCCAGTATAAAGAGGTGAGGCAAAAGGGGAATAAGCAGTCAGTCTTACAGGACACAAGTGAGGAAGGTGATGGATCTTTGGAATTCTCTACCTAGGAATGTTGTGGAAGCTCAGTCACTGAGTGTATTCAAGACACAGCTGAACCTGGACATTAACTTTCAATGATGTAAAAGGACACCCAAGTCCCTTTGAACACCAACTGCTTTCAATCCCTTGCTTTTTTTTTGTAAATACTTTTCACTTATTATAAGATAGCAATCTAGTCAAACCACTTTTTGTGACCTC
The DNA here is from genome assembly GCF_009764475.1 of Pristis pectinata. NCBI lineage: Eukaryota > Metazoa > Chordata > Chondrichthyes > Rhinopristiformes > Pristidae > Pristis > Pristis pectinata. The sequence goes on along the minus strand of NC_067409.1, from coordinate 78,722,282 downwards.
CTTTGCAGCCCAGCATAAACTAGTATCAAAAAAACACAGCTGGCATTCTCTTCCACAACAAAGGGCTTCTCTCTCTCGCCACAGATCAGTACCCAGGTGCAATACTTCACACCTTCACCAGGTGGAGCTCCTTCAATAGAAGGCAGCATCTGTGAAGAAACCTTCACAAATAACTACGTGATAAAAAGGTTTAATGTGAATAGATTTACGTGCAGATAAGCCTGCTGTTATCTTTGTTCTTAAAGACCATAAAACCTCAATGTACTTTTCAGAGAGATTCTTCCACCAGGTCTCCCCTGCGTGTTTGCTTGTGCTGAATTAAGACCTCTGACATCTACAGTTCTGTGTGACTCATTCAAAGGCACGACATTCGGGAACTTGTCTGAGACAAGTTCGCATGGTTAGTGATTTCAGCAACCTCCAGAGGGTGAGTAAGCGTAAGTGTAGCTTAGATCAGTAAGGGCAATAACCACAAGATTGTGACATATTGATAAGGACAGGGCCGGAAAGGTAGATGTAAAGTGCGATTGCTGAAGGTGCTGGCCATATGATGAGTCGTAAATGCATCCCAGATTAGCCACGAGATGTTGTGACTTTGTACGAGTCACACAGAGATTGAAGCTGTAGTTGTAACAGGTCTTTATTCAGCAAATCAAGAGGACACAGAGGAGACATGGTGAGAGAATCTCTCCAAGGAAACTGAGTTCTGAGTACATTGAGGCTTTATACTCTTTAAGAACAAAGATATCAGCAGGTGATTGAATAATTTTCAATTGTTACAATTACAGTTTCCTTCTATAGTTCTGCTATTTGTGCACTATGCACCCCTTTCTGTGCCTGACACCTCGTTCTCTCCTATAAGTATTTCCATATCGATTCCAATAATAAACAAAAGACAAGGAATGGAATGTGTTAAATAGTGTGCAAGCAGAGCCACAGAAGGGCTATGTACAGAGGAGAATTGGGTGCAGTGCAAGTAAATCAGGGTGTAGGGTGCAGGAGGGTATATTAGAAAGCAGCCAAAGATATATTAGTCATTAATACTAAGAACCACCAGCTTTCTCACTATGTGCAAACTGACAAGAAAATTTCTTCTAATTGAAAGATATTCCATTAAATAATGTAGCACCCATTGATTCTTTAACACTGAAACCTGACATTAACTGTGTGACATCCTGGTTTTGCACAACTGTAAATGTAGCGGTTAGCGCGATGCTATTACAGTGCCAGCGATCAGGGTTCAATTCCCGTCACTGTCTGCAAGGTGTTTGTACGTTCTCCCGTGTCTGCATGGGTTTCCTCCGGGTGCTCCGGTTTCCTCCCACATTGCAAAGACGTACAGGTAGGTTAACTTGGGTGTAAAATGGGCGGCATGGACTCGTTGGGCCGGAAGGGCCTGTTACCACGCTGTAAATAAAATTTAATTTAAAAACAACAGATGAACATTAATCCTAATTGGACTACACGGAAATTTCCAGGATGGGATCAGGGATAAGGTCAAGACTGGCTATCCTGTCACTAAACATATAGTTAAGGGCATATTTGTTCTGTCAATCAATATTTGGGGTGTCTGTGGATCCAGAGAGCCATCCCAAGGCAGTGGTGAAAGAAAGCGTTTTTGGGTGTCTAGATTCCCAACAAAGGTGTTTGAATATTAAGTGGTCTTGTCAGACAAGATGTGCTCCCATTGTGAATATGTAATGATATCTTTACATATGGAATATTGAAGTAAGCTGTGTAATTGTAACTATCGAACCTATTTATGTGATTAAAGAGTACAATCTCTATATATTCTTCCACCAGGTCTCCTGTCCACGTCTCTTTGTTGTGCTAAATAAAGACCTGTTGCATCCACTCTGGTCTCCATATGGCTTGTTAAAAGTCATACACAACTTGCCAAGATCTCCTCAGCACTGTCTCATTAATCCAAACCCCATCATCTGGAAGGACAAAAGCTAGAGTGACATTGGAACACTAAGTTGCCTCCATCCTGAATTGTCATATTGCCAAACCTAATCTTTGCTGGGCGAAATTCCTGAAACTCCTCACATAACAGCACTGTAGGAATACTGCAGTGATTTAAGAAGATGGTGCAAATTACCTTCAAGAATGGCACCAAACTTCAGCCTTACCAGTAAAAAGAAAACCCTACTTTTTTAAAAAAATTAGTTGTCACGAAGCAAAACATTACAGAAAATCATCTGGGAACATGCACAAGTTTCCAGGGAATTCTGTGGATCCATGCTAGAGTGGTACGTACTCAGAACTTGATTAAATTCTATTTGTCTTCCCACTCATGCTTTTAAATTAACAATACATTTTGCAGAAGATAAAACCAGCTAGGTTTTCCTATTATGGGTACCGAGAAACACAAAGGTTCAAAAAATATCCAGAGTGAGATGTGTCGTTGACAGGCAAGTTTGCACACTGACCTCATCGTTGTGATTGTGCTTGGCTCTGGGTATGTGTGGGAGAAGGGGCAGGAAAACATTCATGGTAAAAGCTCTAATTCCTTATCAAGTAAAATTTGAAGGGAAGCAAACAACCAAAAGGAGGTCAAAATGGCAGTTGAGGGGGTGGGGGGAAGAATTATTTTAAGCTATCATCCATAGATAGTTTTGCTTGAGATGGCACTGAGGAAGGTGGCTGTGTTTACCATTCAAAGGCACCTTATACACAATTTTTATTTATACTATCTTTATATAGGATATTGTTTTAATGCTTTTGATGCAACTGCACACTCTTCTGTAACTTGATTTCATACTTCTAACTTTCCCAGTTCTTTTTTTGTCTTACTTCCTGATCAATCTCCATTTCTTTGGTCTTTATAGTGGCGGCAACCTCTCACTATACTTGTCAGTGTAAGTCTTGCCGATGGAGGTGGTATGGGGATACCTAATCTCCTCCTACCAAGAAGGAGATTAGATATCATTAAACAACCTCCCTTCTCAGGAACAATGAAGAGAAAATGGACTAGCAACAAGAGACTATAACTTGCAACAACATGGATCTTGGTCTTCTGCAAGTGCCCATTCAGAATCCCATTTAAGAAGAAAACATAAGGAAATAGGAACAGGAGTAGAGCACCAGGCCCAAGCCTGCCCCAGCCCTCGTCTCCTCCTCTGTATCACTTTCCCATAGCACTCGATTTCCTGACCTCAAATAATTTACCTACTTCCTCTTTAAATATCCCCAATGACCTCACCTCCACAATCCTCCTAGAGAGAATTCCAGAGATTCACCACCCTCTGTGAAAACACATGAAGAGTCCAGATATAGGTTCTTGACCCAAAATGTTGACTGGCCATTTCCCTCTGTAGGTGCTGCCTGACCCACTGTGTTCCTCCAGCAATTTGTTTTTTTTTGCTCAGGGTTACAGGAATAAGTATATTGCCTATCACACACAAGATTACTTCCAGCTAGTTACAAGCAAAGACAGGACCAGAGACAGCAAAAGCATTTCTTGACTCCCAGGATGAGGTCCACATTATGAGCTGGTGAAAAACTGCTACAAGCATAGACTTCACATACTCATGACAAAGACATAGGAACATCCTCCACTGCTGCTCAAGAGCTACTGAATGTCCCATTGCTCAACCACCGAAAAGTTCACCACATGTGATTATAGCCTGGATGCTAATTAACTCTAAAGCACTGATAACTTAGGAAGTCCATGGAACTATCACTCAAACTACGCTGATCACGCATTCCCATTTCTTGACCACAAACCTTAAAGTATATAAACTACTTGTGGTTATCAAATTAGGAAAACAGTCAGTATAGACTGTTTATACTTTGAATCTGAAGAAACTTGGTATTAGGGATAGACAAGGCTGACATATCTGTAAAATAAAATTGTGTCCAGCAGAAATATCCTTGGTGTCAGACGAAAGTCTTCAAAATCCTCAAACCAGGGAAACCTTGCAAAAATCCTTGGAGCTGCATGCAATCATCTTATTCTCAGTGTCATACTTCAATGCCTCATCTCAAAAAGAATCTGTCTAATTTGCGAGTCAACCAGCGTCCCGTTACCAGCTGGGTTTGGAATGGTCAAAATACAAGCAAGTCTTTACTTCAGCAGCAAGGAACGAAGGTCGGTGTTCCTTTTGTGCACCTTTTCCGATGCTTACGTTAAGGTGCTGCACTCCTCAAACCATTGAAGACATTGTTAATATCAAAGTCAGAATGAAGGGTCCAGTTCAGATGAAGGGCCTCAACCCAAAATGCTGACTGTCCATTTCCTCCCCACAGATGCTGCCTGACTCAGAGTTCCTCCAGCAGTTTGTCATTTGCTCCCGATTCCAGCACCTGCAGTCTCTTGCATCTCCACTTTCCCTGTTAATTTCAGCAGAAGTTTGTTTCTGACTGAGAGGCAAACTGTTGTAATGTTTATCCCGCTGTTTCCCATTTAAGATCAGCTATGTGGGCAGTGACTGGAATCTTAAAATCAACACATTGTGAATGGCTCCCTGTCCTAAATCACAATGACCCACTATGAATTTGCTGGAATCATTCCTCAAAATACAGCTGGTAGGCGGTCAGTCCCACTTAACAAGAATGTAGAATTTTCCCCATACAAAACTCAAAATATGCCAACCTTACTGATCCACTGCAAGAAGTCTTGGATCACAGAAGTCATCCTCCAATACATTTTGGAAGAACTCATGGACCCACTACAATATGTAAAACCAGTACCTTATCCAAACCCAACAAAGGAGATCGTTGGGTTTAACCTACAGTGCAAGGTTTGTTTGACCCCAAATCTTGTCCATATTGAGGAAGGAAGATGTGGCTACTTAGTGTAAAAGCAGCAAACCAAGGACATTCAAATCAAGCAAATTAACACTTATGAATCCCATGTTCCAAATCCTGCTTTTCGGGAGGTTATCTGTGAACTCCATGTAGTGACCACAGATATCATCAGCCTACAGCTCCAGTTTCCTCTTCTAGTACTCCACATTTTTTAATTTCAATTTTTATTCATCTATGTTTTCATATTGACTAGTTTGCTCTTAATTTTTCAAATATATTTCAAGTCAAATATTATTTTCCAAAGGTTTTACTTTCAATATTTTTTTCTTCCATTGTACCTTTCTTGGCTCTATAGTCATCTTCTCAATATTGGTTTACAGCAGGCCAAATTGTGCTAATGTAATTAGTACATTATGCATGTCAGACACTAAACTTGTCATAAGTTGCAGCAAGTCAGGTAAAAATTAACAGTGCAAAAGCTATCAAGGCTGACCTAGCCTTAAATCAGTGGGACCTTTTAATTGGCAAGTGCTGAACTAGATAAAATATACAGCTTACTTGATGTTTTAAGTTGTCCCTTTATAACTAACATCTAGTGACAATAGCTTGCTGGCAACATTCATCCAATATAGATGCCTCTCCATGGATAGCAAAGTGGCAAGGAATCTATGACTAATTTAAAAAGTTTGGAGTGTTATTACTTATTGATCCTGAGAGATCAGCACCTGGCATGCAGTTGTTGAGTCAACGGTAAAATCCATGTCTGATCTTAAACAGAATTTGTCAATTCCACGAATCAACCTCATATAGATGGCAATATGTTTTTTTTTTCCCTAACAATAATATAAAATTCTGACTCTGGAACTTTGATCAAAATCTATAGATTAGGTTATACCACCAGTTACTGCAATTGTTGTCTTCTGGTTCAAGTGTTACAAAGCTACACAGAAGGCTGATGCAATTTCAAAGGACAATGTGCAACTGAAGAACCGGAAGAGGTAAGAAGTGTTTGAAGACTGTGCAATGAGCAAGGGACTCAACTATTTCATCCAGCTCAGAATGTTCTCTCCTGACCATAACCTAAGTTTTTGTGTGAAGATTATGCTTCATTCAGATCCTAACTACAAACACTACAAGGTCAGAAATGATACAATTTGCTGCCTGTCAATAGATGTTATGAACTATTATACCAACATAATAATTTATTAAATTGAATAATTGTGTATTATTACAATTTTTGGGAAAAGTACATTACACACAGAGGCCTCAAGACCAAACATCTTTTGCAAGTGCCTCAAGTTCCATGCATCACCATGTTGAAGTGTCTCCTGCCTAAGATCATAGTTTTATATTTCATATTTTCTTACAACATGAAGGCCAATCGAGTCTATGTCAACCCTCAAAGCAATCTCATTCTCCCACATTTCCCATTAAATTTCTTCTCTCCCATGAATTCCTCTTGATTCCTCTACCATTAGGAGTAATTTACATAATATTTAACCATCCAGCATATCTTTGAGATGTGGGAGGAAACCAGAATATCTAGGGACAGCCACCAAGTCACAGGGAGAACATGCAAACTCCACACAAATAGCACCCAAGATTAGGATCAAACCCAGGTGCTAATACTCCACAATAACCTGCGATGGGCTAAATGCTGGCAAATGGGTCTAGACTGGCTGGGGCATCTTGGTCAGCATGGACCAGTTGGGCCGGAGGGCCTGTTTCCGTGCTGTATAACTCTATGAACTCTACGCTGTGCCATTGTGCCACCTTACTACAAGGGTCCTTGTAGAAGAGCACAGAGTGCACAGTCTCCATCTGTAGCAACACACATCTTTGGTATTGGAATTGGTTTATGATCATCACATGTATAGTGAAAAACTAAGTTTTGCATGAAATCCTTACAGATCATTTCAAGACACAAGTACTTTGAGGTAGCACAAGGGAAAAGCAATAACAGAAGGCAGAATATAGTGTTACGGTTACAGTTACAAAGAAAGCAGGTAGACAAAAAGGCAAGGCAAAGGCCACGATGAGGTATATTGAGAGGACAAGATTTTATTATGTAAACAAGGTCAGAGGTCACAGGCAAGAATCAACATAATTGAATCTCAAATGTGCACTGGAGATTAATTAGCTAAAATGCAAGGATGAACAATTCTAAACTTCATGCTGTTCATATGACCAAGAGTGTCCTACCTGCCATGGTACTGGCTTCCTGCATTCTGCAAGACTTTTTAAGGTTGGAAAATCTCAACCTCTAATGTTGGCTTTACACTTTGAGATTCAATGATGAGACAGCCTGGCTGTCAGTCATGAAGTTCTCCATATCAATCTGGCTAAATCATCAAATTACTGGGTTTGCTGATGAACTTTCTTCCAATGTTCCACAATAATCCTAGGTTTCATCAACCTGAAGGCACTCCTCCTACTTCAAGCCTTCATACCTCCCCCCTCCAGCAACGAAGTCTCTATATTCACAGAAGCATTCATTTCAGCTTCCACATGAAGACCAATTTTAATCTGCACTTGCTGCTTTGCTTAGAACTCCCAGTGAAAGTGTTGCCATTCTGCAGTGAGTTTACCTTTACAACCATTGTGGGCCACTGTAGCCTGGTCCAGCCATTTAATTGATCGTACACTGCCTTCCCACTCAGCACTGGGATCTGCTCCTGGTGCATCTGTTAAGAAAAAAGAGTGCTGTTTAGTGAACTTAAATGAAATACTTCTTCCTAATCCTGGAATTCAAATTGAACATACTTAAAATAAATACCAACTGGCCCATTTGAAATATATTGGAGCAAAAACAAACGGTTGGAGGAACTCAGTGGGTCAGGCAGCATCTATAGAGGGAAATGGACAGTTGATGTTTCAAGTCAAAACCCTGCATCTAGACTGAAAGAGTAGAGGGGAGATAGCCAGTATGAAGTATGCCTGACCAGCTGAGTTGCTCCAGCAGTTTGATTTTTGCTCCAGATTCTAGCATCTGCAGTCTCTTGTGACTCTGAAATACATTGGAAACGTACTATTGCATTAGTCCCACTCCAGACAGGTTAGTTTGCAATGAATGTCACAACAGGTACAACTTGGTACTATTGAAAGGTAGTTTTATGTGCGTGCTGGAAACAGATACAAGTAATTTACTTGGCACCTCCACATTCTCTTTATCCATGCTTGAATATGAATTGGTAATGCTAAAGGGCACTGATAACTTGGGAGCTGTCTGGAGATCCTCTATACACAAGAGGCTTGACATTTCTGCATTGCATTCCAACCATGATTACTCAAAACAAAGACCTTTTTGACTTTTCCCATACATGGTTTTCCTTTAGAGTTCATAAGCATCAAAACCAATGTTTTTGCAGCTTAATGGTAAAATGAACTGTAAAGTTATCAAGGGCAATTATCTTTTTTTTAAAAAAAGGAACCATTACAAACAATTGTCAGCTTACTTCTTATGTTCTGAAGGAAGTAGCTGTAGAGATTGCGGAGGCTTTAGTAATGATTTTTCAAGAATCAATAGATTCTGGCATGGTTCCAGAGGACTGGAAAATTGCAAACGTCACCCTGCTATTTAAGGGTGCGAGGCAGCAAAAAAGAAATTATAGACCTATTAGCCTGACATCGGTGGTTGGGAAGTTGTTGGAGTAGATTGTCAAGGATGAGGTTACGGAGTACCTGGAGGCACATAGGCCGAACTCAGCATGGCTTCCTTAAAGGAAAATCCTGCCTGACAAACCTATTCCAATTTTTTTGAGGAAATTACAAGCAGGCTAGACAAAAGAGATGCAGTGGATCTTGTATATTTGGATTTTCAGAAGGCCTTTGACAAGATGCCGCACATGAGGCTGCTAAACAAGATAAGAGCCCATAGAATTACAGGAAAGTTACGAGCATGGATAGAGCATTGGCTGATTGGCAAGAAACAGAGAGTGGGAATAAAGGGATCCCATTCTGGTTGGCTGCCGGTTACCAGTGGTGTTCCGCAGGGGTCCGTGTTGGGGCCGCTTCTTTTTACGTCGTATATCAACGATTTGGATTATGGAATAAATGGTTTTGTGGCTAAGTTTGCCGATGATATAAAGATAGGTGGAGGGGCAGGTAGTGTTGAGGAAACGGAGAGTCTGCAGAGATACTTGGATAGACTAGGAGAATGGGCAAAGAAGTGGCAAATGAAATACACTGTTGGAAAGTGTATGGTCATGCACTTTGGTAGAAGAAATAGACGGGCAGACTATTATTTAAATGGGGAGAAAATTCAAAATTCAGAGATGCAAAGGGACTTGGGAGTCCTTGTGCAGGATACCCTAAAAGTTAACCTCCAGGTTGAGTCGCTGGAGAAGGCAGCGAATGCAATGTTGGCATTCATTTCTAGAGGAATAGAATATAAGAGCAGGGATGTGATGTTGAGGCTCTATAAGGCATTGGTAAGCCCTCACTTGGAGTACTGTGTGCAGTTTTGGGCTCCTTATTTAAGGAAGGATGTGCTGACGTTGGAGAGGGTTCAGAGAAGATTCACTAGAATGATTCCAGGAATGAGAGGGTTAACATATGAGGAACATTTGATGGCTTTGGGATGTACTCCTTGGAGTTCAGAAGAATGAGGAGGGACCTCAGAAACATTTCGAATGTTAAAAGGCCTGGACAGAGCAGATGTGGCAAAGTTGTTTCTCATGGTAGGGGAGTCTAGTACAAGAGGGCACGACTTCAGGATTGAAGGGCGTCCATTCAGAACAGAGATGCGGAGAAGTTTCTTTAGCCAGAGGGTGATGAATCTGTGGAATTTGTTGCCAGGGGCGGCTGTGGAGGCAAAGTCATTGGGTGTATTTAAGGCAGAGATTGATAGGTATCTGAGTTGCCAAGGCATCAAAGGTTATGGTGAGAAGGCAGGGGAGTGGGGCTAAATGGGAGAATGGATCAGCTCATGACAGAATGGCGGAGCAGACTCGATGGGCCGAATGGCCGACTTCTGCTCCTTTGTCTTATGGACACTGGAGACCATTCATTCTGCAGTCCCATTCCTTCCCCCCCCCCCCCCCACTAATTTCCCTATACCCCTGAAACTTCTCTCTTTTACCTGCCCAACAACTCCCTTCAGGTTCTTTGACTACTTACTTACAATAAGGGACAATTTATAATGGCCACTTAACCAACCAGCATCTGTTTGGGATGTGAGAGGAAACTAAAGCATCTGGAAGAAGCCTACATGGTTACAGGGACAATGTGCAGACTCTACACAGACAACACCCAAGGTCAGGATTAAACCAGAGTTCCTGGAACCATGAAGCTGCAGCACTAACTGTTAGTTATCAGGATTTCCACAGAGTACCATGTGGAAATCCTGATAACTAATAGTTAGTGCTGCATTATGTCAAGGAGATGTTGGAAGGTTAATTCTGGCAAGTTCCAAGAAGAATCAAAGGGGAGTTCAGACATGTGAAGGCCGACAGGTTACAGGGATTTATGAGGAAACAGGATTGATGGGATTGTTCTGCCAGGAGCCAGCATGAACCCAATGGCCTCCTTCCATATTTTAAAAGCAAATTAAATGTGCACAAATATTGTACAACATAGAAGAAAAGCCAATGATATGTGTAAAGATATATCCACCACTTGTTCCTGTACTGGACCCATACTGAAGTGCCCTTCCAAGGTTATGATGACTGATGAAAGGGGCAACACCGAATCTACCAAATCTGAATCTGTTTTTTTTAAATTATGGCTTCTACCCTCTTCCTTTCTGGTCCTGATGAAGGGTCTCGACCCAAAACATTGACTATTTCCCTCCATAGATGCTGCCTGACCTGCCAAATTCCTTCAGCATTTTCGTGTTGCTGTGGTTTTTTTTTTCCCCTGTTTGATTGTTTTATACCATCATCCTGCCTGTGCAGCTTCCAGTGTTTACCTTCCATCAGCAGCTGGTTACTGTATTACCAGACTATCTGACAAAAGTTGGAATTTCAAAGCTCATCACGGCTTCTTAGTCATAGAGTCATACAACACACAAACAGGCCTTTGTCCCACAAAGTCCACACTGACCATCAAGCACCCATTTTACACTAAGCCTGCTTTATTCTCCCCATATTCCTATTGACTCCCCCAAGATTATACCACTCATTTACTCTCTGCGCAATTTACAGTGGCCAGTTAACCTACTAATTAGCATATCTTTTGGATGTGGGAGGAAACCAAAATGCCCAGAAGAAACCCACATGGTCGAAAGAAGAACATGCAAGTTCCACACAGACAGGACCAGAGATCAGGATCGAACCTGAGTCGCTGGAGCTTGGAGGCAGCAGCTCTACTGGCCGCACTACTGTGCTGCCCTTTGTGGAAGCAAATTCAATCAATCTAACCATGTGTGGACTGACACCAGATATCTACTGTAACATTGTCATAAAAACCCAACCTATATATGGCATTCAAAAATAAGACACTGTTGATCCTAACCAAAATGCAAATAACTGCAGATGCTGTAAATCTGAGATAAAGGCACAGAGAGCAGGAACTTCTCAACAAGCATCTGTGGAAAGAGAAACAGAGTTAGTGCTCAGTTCTCTGTGTTCTAGAAACTGTTGACTGTGTCTAGCCTACCCTAACAATAATTCCAGTCCCATACCGCATGTATTCATCCACAGTTCCATGTGCTGTGAAAGGAGGACAATAAAAAAATGCCTTGCCAGTGTTATCCACATTCTAAGAACAAAACAAAAATTCAATTTTTAAAACATATACTAACTAGTAGATAGCAGAACCATGTATCACCAGGTTTGTGGGGCCCTAAACACCCGACTCATCCCAATCCCAGTGACAATTACCAAATTATCTTGGCCTTTGGAAACCTCCCTTGTGCTCAGAAATACATTTGTCAATATTGTTGCCATTCCCTATAAATACTTTGGGATAAATTGCAACTTTGTGACATATACCGATGTAAAGGAAAATGTAATGGTGCAAAAATTGTAATGCAGCTTTATTTTTAATAAACTCACATTGAAGTAAACACCAGCGGTTGATATGTAGACTTGAATGTACAACATTGTTGTATAGTATGTTTATTCATTATGCTTATTTGTTTAAAGTCAATGATGTAAATAGGCAAAGCTGATCACCTTACAAACTCCTGATATCAATGATTTGTGGTTGTAAATTCCACTCCCCACATTAGTGACAAGGCAAAATGGATACACAAAGTCCAGGGAGCCTTTTGCTGTATTAGTCTCCGTCTTTCAGAAGGTATGTGGTTATTAAAAAAAACTCTTACCTCTGTATACCAAGGTGGAGTTATTCTCTCTAAAGAAACAACATATCAATATGTAATGCCAGTCTGATACAGCTAATGTGGCACCAGTGTATTCTGTGAAGTGAAATGACAGGAACTGCTTACACATTTATCTTTCTTATTACTGACAGGTTTCCTGCAATGTTGCTCACAGGAAGTCAGCAAACAGTTACATCATTTTCCTGTCAGTAACAATGGATAAACAAAAAAAATCTGAAAGACTGAGCAAAGTAATTTAGTGTTCCACTTAATTTTATCCTGAGCTTCAAGTCATTTAAAAATGACATGTCAATTAGATTATTTAGACCATGCCTTGTGCAGTGAATTGACAATATGGTCACATTAATTCATAAATTAACATAAAGTTGCTGTTCAGGGTTGGTAGGGACCATGATTAACATGGCATCAATTTAAAAAGACCAAGTTTTACACGCAATTACATAGAACTCACAAAACGGAATGACACCTTTTGACTCAAGTAGTCCATGTTGGTGTTTATACTCCACTCATGTCTCTTCCTGTGATTCTTTGACTAACTTAGCAAAACCCCTTCTCCCTCAATTAAGTTCCCTTAATGTTTCTTATTATAATCTCAGTGTGCCATTTTCCACAGACACAAGGATGGCCACCAGTGGAAACATTAATCCACATCTCCTCTGCTCATTAGCATCCTCTTGTGAAGAGAGGAGGCTAAACCTGCTGTCACATTTCCTCCACTGTACTTGACAGGGTGCTTGGCCTTACAGATGCAGGAAGAATTTATAATGGGGAATAAGGAAATGGCAGGAGGATTAAACAATTACTTTGTCACCATCTTCATGGGGAAAAAGAACACAAAACCTGTTGGATGTATTAAAGAATCAAGCACCTAGCAAGAATGAAGAACTGAACAAGTTGGAGAGTTTAAAAGCTGATGAACCCCAAAGACCCGATGATTTACTTTTCAGATGTGGAAGAATTTGATGCTTAAGGTGCTAAGTCAGCTGAAGTCTGATGAGAATAAGAGCAAGGGAACTGAAACTAGCAACTACATGACTAAAAGAAGCCTTGAGGACAGACCTCAAGGCCAGACTTGGGCAATAGTTCCATGTCTGGAATCTGTTGTCTGTCACAATTATGCTGACAACTGTACAATAAGCATTGTTTAAGCATCCTTTCATCTACGTACAAGGTTCATCTACGTACATATGCTTTACACTAAAACTTGTTTGTCTCTCTGTATAAATGAGAGGGACTTTGAGAGCTCCTCTGAATCCCCGTGTAATCTGATTTCAGCCTGTTGGACCCTCCATGATATCACGAATAAAACCTCTTTGCCTCAAAGTCTATATGGTGAGAGTTAGTTTTCTCTGACACCTGGGGATTTATTCACCATTATGTCTGCCAAGACATCTTGTATTTCAGTCCTGATGCAGTTTCAACCTGAAATGTCGACAGTTCCTTTCCTCCCATAGACACTGCTCGACCCACTGAGTTCCTCCAGCTTCCAGCATCTGTAGTCTCTTGTGTCTACATCTTATCTTATAATATGCTCTAGAATTTCACCATCCCAAATGAAAGCTCCAACTACAATGTCTTTCTCTTAAAGAAAGACAATCTGTAGAGACACAAGAGACTGCAGATGCTGGAATCTGGAGCAACAAATAATGTGCTGGAGGAACTCAGTAGGTCAAGCAACATCAGTAGGAGGAAAGAAATTGTTGATGCTTCTGGTCAAAACCCTGCATCAGGACTTAATCTGCAGTCAATTAAAACCACCCATATGCTCTGGCTCCAAGCACAGATTACCACTAATGTGCTCCACTCTTTCCCATTGCTCTTAATACACACAAAATTCCTTGGGATTTTCCTTAATCTTATCTGCCAGTGATATTTCGTGGCTGTTCTTTGCTCTCCTAATTTCTTTTTTCAAAAAAAAAAGTACCTCCCTATACTGTGTTCCTGAAGGGTCTCTCCCGTTTTCAGTGCTCTATACCTGCCGTATGCTTCCTTTTTTTTAAAGCCAAACCCTCAATATCCCTCGAGATCCAAGGGATGTCAAATACAGAGAAAGGGCAGGGTTCCCCTCATCATCTTCCACCCCACCACCCTTCACATTCAATGGACCATCCTCTCCAATTCCAAAACCTTCAATGTAATGTCACCAGACCATTCTTCTGACTGCCCCACCCCCACTCCCCTTCCAGCACTGCAAAGGGACCATTTTCTCTGTGATGCTCTGGCTCATCTTTGTCCACTTCCTTTCTCACAGCACCTTTCCTTGCAACCATAGGAGATGCGACACCTTTTACCTTTCCTACTGACCATGGAGGGACTTGAACCTTCCTTTGAAGTGAAGATGCAATTTGATTGCACCTCTTCCAACTTAGTGTGCTGAATTCCATGCTCATGACATAGTAGCCTCTATACTGAAGGAACCAAAGGCAGATTGGGTGATTGCTTTGCAGAACACCTTCACTCACTCTGCAACAGACACCCTGAGCATGCAATTGTCTGTCACTTTAATTCTCCAAACAACTCCCACTCTAACCTTTCTAATTTTGGCTTGTTCCAACAAAGCCTGTCATAAGATTGAGGAACAGCATTGCGTCTTCAGACTTCACTTTAGATCAACAGCCTTTCTAGTTTGTATCAGGATGGCCACGTAATTACCTTTCATTAAACATGTTACATCTATCTCTCTTTCACAAACACTGCTTGACCTGTTCAGCATTCTGTGTTTATTTCTGGTGAAGCAATAACTTATCACAATTGGTCAATTTAAAAAAATCCAAAACAGAAACAGAAATGGTAAAAGTGTGGAAGTCTTCCAAAGTCTCAAAGACCTCTATGAGCTCATCCCATAACATACTCTTATGAAGAGAAATGGGGCTATCCTATTCACTTATTCCATTAATGATAATCTCGCATTTCAAGTTTCCTTCTTATGAATTTTTCTGATTCCTTACTAATGCCTTTATACAATATGGAAACGAGAAATGCGCACATTACTCCAAGTGTCATCCAAGTAAACCAGCTTAATTTTTGTGCATTATAAGCATCAAAAATAACCTAGTTTGCTTTTTCACCATTAACAACCTCATCAGCATGTACAGGTACTTGTGATTTGTAGATTAGTATTCCCAGAGGCCTTAGCTTCTCTACCCTATTTAGATTTGTACTTCTTGCGCAACATTATATTTACCAAAATCTAATATTTTGTGTTGATTTTCATTAATTATATGCAAATTTATTATATCCCATCATAATTTATTATTACTCTTTTCTGTATTGATTATCCACCCCACAACTTTTGGTGTCATTTGTAAATACAGAAATTATACATTGTGCTCTCAATATATAAATTGTTATAATAAAGGATGATCTTTGTAAAACTTCACTTCCTATCTTCTGCCATTTTAAACAATTACATTTTATCCTTATAACATTATTGCTTCCAGTCCATGGTTTTATTATGGACACTGTGTACACTACTGTACAAACAGTTACTCATTTTTAAAAGCAGTTCACTTAATTTTTAAATCAATATTTTACACTGCCATTCTATTAACTATTTTATTTCCATTTACATCCTCCCTTAATTTAATCTGTCAATGCCCATTTCATTTCTTACAAAAGTTGTTTCTTTTCTTCCCCCAGACACTGCGACCTATCTGTATTAGCTTAGTCACCTCCCAAGTTATCCTTTCTACCAGCAAAAAAGCCAGTTCTTGTTTTGGTGCAGGCTAATGAAAAAGGCCCTCTATGCTAACAGAGTTTTTGCTTCCAAAGTTTTTGGTTTTGCACTGGTTTTCTTTAGGAATTCCCTTAATATAAATTAAATTATAATATTAATATAAACAGGCTGCTCATCGGAAATTCAAATGCAGTTTTGAGAAGGGAACAACAGATAACTTTGTGCCACCTCTGCTGTACATCTTTCACATCTAGGCCTGGAGAGTGAAATCCAACCACTTGTTAGTACAGTATGTGCTCTGAATTATTGGGCAAGTAATGCCTCAAATTTCTCTCTTCCACAGCTTTGGAAAGCTGAAAAGCTCTCCCTATGAAAAAGCTATCACTTCACCTAGCAACTTTTACACTGATCTGACCATTAGTTATGCAGTTACACTGGTGTCCCACACATCAATACCAGTTTTATAGTGTTTGTTGCAGGCAACAACTACTGGCTTCTTGTTCTGTGTACGTGACATCCAACTTGGCTTTGGAAAGGAATTAGGACTCTCTGACGACTTCAATACTGGGAAATTTTCTTTGAGGGAACTCACAGTCAAATGGAGTGATATTTCAGAAGGTCAGAAATAGAATTCTTGGAAAAGAATACTTCCTGAAACAAGTTAGAGTAGAACAAATGGGGGTGGGGAGGCAGGCTGCACATCACAGTAATAGAACATTGCTCCTCTGAGATACATGTTAAAATTGACAATATTGTTTATATTACAGTCTCCAGCACCCCTTTTGATGTTTGTTGAGCCCTACATTAAGCTGTCTGATGAATGGTAATCACATTGACTTCAACAAGCCACTTACCAGCATTTACATTGCTCCATTTTAAAACCTTTGATGTTAGAAGGTTAATTAATTCTGGTTTAATGTTAAAATGTTAAAAAGACATGGTTGAGTAGATACAGAATTGTTGCTCTCCTCTATTTTAAGAGTGGGGGGGGGGGCACTTAGCTTAGAACCAGGCCCTGCAGATAAGAAGTTAGGAAACACTTGCCCCCCACCACAGGGGATTTGCACTTAGAACTCTGCTCCTCAATTTGCTGGGTCAATCGAAAGAATCAAAATGGAAATCACTGGATTTTGTTTGGCCAGGCTGTGACCAGGGCTCAGTGGTGAGTAAATGGAGTTGAGTTACTTATCAGTAATTAACTACATGTAAAACCGAACAAGCTCAAGAGGTGAAATAGTTTATTCAAGTTCTTTTCTTTGTTTGAAAGAAAACTGCAGAGCCTGAACAGCTGTGTGTGTGCATATCTCAAACAACCAGCTGCAAGTGAAACAAAAGCAGAAAATGCTCGAATCACTCAGCAGGGCAGGCAGTGTTTTGGAAAGAGAAACAGTTAATGTTTCAGGTCAGAGATGTTTATCAGAACAAGAGAGAAAAAAATGTTAGTTTTGAGTTGCAGAGAAGGTGGGGAATGGACAGGTAGGGCTAGGAGAATATTTTTGAAAGGGCAATACCAGCGTTGCCATGGTGATAAGATGTTGAAGAAGTTATCTGGTTACTGAGGGCCATTACAGAGAGAGAACACAAACAAAAGAATGTAAAAGCTGTGAAGTGCTGAGCTGTAGGAATTGCCCATCAGGTCAGACCATGTTAATGGAAAGAGAAAAACCTGAGTCAATGTTACAGGTGGATGTTACAGCAGAACTGACCAATTCTGACACAAAAAAAGTTACAAGAAATTGTTGAATTCAGTAACAAGTACTATAAGTTGTAATGTACCCAGAGAGAAGATGAGGCACTGCTCCTCAAGCTTATAGTAGCTGTATTATAACAGTACAGGAGGTCACAGTTAGTTCAGAGTGGAAGTGGGGTGAGGAGTTAAAGTGACAGGCAACCAGAAACTCAGTCACCTTTGTGGAGTGAATGCAGATGCTCCAAAAAGCAGTCACCCAATCTGCATTTGGTTTCTCCACAGGAGACCAAATTGTGAACACTGAATGCAGTATGCTATATTGCAAGAAATTCAAGTGAATCACAGCTCCACCTGGAAGGATGTGGTAAAAGACAGATGTTGCATCAGCTGCTGTTGCTTGGGAAAGTGCTGCAAGGAGGGCAGGGGTGATTGGGGAAGTGGATCAGGGAGTCAAGAAAGGAATGGTAACTTCAGAATGTTGAAGTGGCAAGGGGATTGATGGGGGGGACGGGGGGGGGGGGGGGTGGTGGGAAAGAGAGAAGACGTGGTGGAATAAAACTGAAGGTGGCATAATTTGCCAAGGATAGTTCGTTAAATGCAGTGGCTATTGGGATGAAAGGACTGTATTTGCTCTGTCCAGGAGCAGAGGAGGCAAGAACAGAGCAGCAAATAGATGAAGTGTGGTCAGGGTTCTCTCAGCTTTGATGGAGGGGAACCCAGAGTTCAAGAAGACATCAGAGGCACCTCTGTGCAAAGTCTTGGCAATGGAGCAGATACAACAGAGGGAGGGACTGGGCGAATGTTATGGAGTCCTTACAAGGGACAGAGTGCAAGGATAGTTGAGATAACTGTGGGAGTCCACGGGCTTGTAATGGATGTTTTCACAAACCTCCTCCCTGAGATGGAGACAGAGACATGGGAAGTGATCCATGTTTTCCAGGGCTTGGAATGAATCTTGATAGTCTGAGAGGCAGTATTTGAGTTGCAGGGAATAGTGAGGAAAGGACCTTTTAAAACATCTTCTGGTTGTTTAATGCAGGCTCATTCTCCCATTGTCAACCTTTACTGAAGCCAATGAATTAGAGCCCAGTCTGCAAATGTGCACAACGTTTGCATTCTTTCCGCAAAGGACAGGACAGAGATTTCTGGAATTCTTCTTGCAGAGCATGGGTGAGGAATCTCTGGAATTCTTCCCACAGGGGTTGAGGAATTTCTGGAATTCTTCCCACAGAGAAGGGTGGGGAAATAAAAAGAAAATCACTGTAATTCTCTACACTGGAGGGTTGTGGAAGTCAGGTTTTTAGAAGTAGTTAAGAGATGAATAGATTTTTGAAAGATTAGCAACTTGGGGAACTGGCACAGAAGAGCTGTTGAGGCCTGGGTCAGATCAGCCACAATTGTATTGAATGGTAGGGCAAGCTTAATGATCCATTTGGCCTACTCTTGCTCTTATTTACTTGTGTTGTTATAAATCAATAAGCAAGGTTGGAGTGATCTTGGTTCTGGAGGGGACACATTTTGAACAGTTGGCCGCTCATTCTAATTCAACTTGTTGGAGGCGAGGTGTATAATTGTGGTAAAGAAGATGAAGGGGGTTGGTATGGTGACACAGACTTCCCTGGCACTGGGATTGGGACTATCAGAGCTCACGTCATCCTGTATGGATGCAGAATGGTAACTGAGGAGAAACAGAGACTGCAGATGCTGTAAACTGGAGCAAAAAGCTCAATGCTGGAATAACTCAATGGGTCAGGCAGCATCTATGGAGGCAGAGGGAAAGTCAATGTTTTGGGTCAAGAGTCTGATATAGTGCTAAGGAAGTCTGTGTCACCACATCAATCCTCTTCTGTCTTTTTTACTAAAATATTACACCCACACCTCCAACAAGTTGAGTCGATCTGCAGAACGAGCAGGCAACTGTTCAACCTGTGTGTCAACACTCTAGAACCAAGATCATTTCAACCTCAGTCACTGCTTCAAGTTGAGTCCTGATGCAGGGCCTCAACCCAGAACGTCAACCATCCCTTTGCTTCCGCAGATGCTGCTGTACCCTATGGTGATCAAGGAATTTGTCAAATGCTTTCTGAAAACCCATTTACATGTTAGCCACATTACCCTGCTGAGCCACCTCCCTGATTTCCTCAAAACATTTCAGCAAGGTAGGCACACAGTTCTTCAATAAGTCCATGCTGACTTTCATTTATTAGTCTACACTAAATGCCAGTTAATTTTGCTTCTGATCACAGGGGGTCCCCAGGTTACACAAGGGTTCTGTTCCCAAGAACTGTCTGTTAACTGAATTGAATCGGAAATAAACCAATATCCCCCAAAATTGTAATGTGAAATTTTTAGCCTCGACAGCTGATTGAGACTGATTTGCAAGGAGTTGACTAAGGAAGGTCAGTTTAGGTGGTAGTTGTTACCAGCAAGTAATCTGTGACAAATGTTTGTCCGAATGCAGCCCAGGTGGAGAGATGGGGGATGGGGGAGGAGGAACTGATCTGCTAATCTGTGAGAAAACTGACAGCAATTTAATAAAAGAGTGCACTAACAAGAGGTGGCTCAGGGTTTGTAATGTTTGAGCTTACCCGAGGGAGAGCTTGGAGAAACCACTGGCTTTGTCTGCAGGTGATCTCTGCATTTTTCCCTTGGTGAGGAGATTCAAAGACTATACCTGAGAGTACAGTCTGCAAGAATTAGCACAAAGTCGGATTTCCTTAAGTCAGCTCTTCTGTAACCTGAGGAACCCCTGAATTATCACTGAAAGTTCCCCCACCACCCATGTATAGTTGATGGCCAATAGTACCAGATTTACTCCTCCTTAAAAATATCTGTGATCCACCAGTCCTCTGGCATCACCATAATATCCAAGAAGAGTTAGAAAGTATGTCCAGAGTCTTCCACCCACACTTACCTGGGATGCATTCCATTTGAAATCTGTGACACTTCTACTTTGGGGACTGTTTGCCTTAAGAATCTTGGCTGATAAATTCTGGGGCATCTAAAATTGGGGCACCAGTAACTATGACAATGGTGGAGTGACGGAGATTGAAAAAGAGGTAATATCAATACCCCTTGAATTTAAATGGGTGAGGAAAGCAGGGATCAAATTGGAGCCTAGTGTAGTGGTATAGCAATTGGTGGTGAAGCAGAGGGAGAGGAGAGCTTGGAAAGAAGGACCTTGTTCCTTAAGTGGTGAGAAGAGACTCCATGCTAAGAATCAGTTGAGGATCAAGACTAATGACGAAGATAGGGTTGGGGGCTGGTGTTGGAGGCAATTTTCACTGGGGTCTCAGCAGATCACAGGATTAAAAGAAGGCAGCCTCAGGAGTGAGAACGTCAGTGGAAGGGGGAAAGCACAAGTGTTACAGTCGACCTGCGCTTTCATTCTTTACAGGATGAAATGTAAATCAAGGACTTGCCCAAAAGGATTCCAGGTTGCAATGGGAAGACCAGGTTTTCTCAGGTGTGCACAACATTAGTCAATTTCAAGACAATATGGTCCAAGTTGCCCTGCAGTACTCCAAATCAATAACACTCTAAGTGATCGTGATGTGAAGATTTCTTCAGGGGCATAAGCATGACTCACATCCAGAAGAGCCCAGTCACATTTCCATTTTCATGAAACAACCCAGAGATGATCATCACCATCTTTCATTCTGGAAAAATTGTTGATTTTCAATAACAAAGCTGGAAAAATTGTTAAGGTCTTGAACTTCTACTTGTTCTTCCCTATATATTTTTAATCCTATTCAATATCACTACTGTCTCCTTTTTTAAACTGCTACATTGGCAGTATTTTATGTTTCTTTATGCAGACTGATGCAAAGAACTCATTTGGTATCTAAACCCATACCCATTTCTGTACAAGATGGTTTCTCTGGTCCCAATTCAGTTGAGGCTATCCTTTCACAATTTATAAGATTAAGATTTCTTTATTAGTCACATGTACATCAAAACACACAGTGAAATGCATCTTTGCGTAGAATGTTCTGGGGGCAGCTTGCAAGTGTTGTCACACTTCTGGCACCAGCATAGTATGCCCACAACTCCTAACCCATACGTCTTTGTGAGTGTGGGAGGAAACTGGAGCACCCGGAGGAAATCCATGCAGTCACAGAGAGAATGTACAAATTCCTTACAGACAGCAGCTGGAATTGAACCCGGGTCGCTGACGCTGTAATAGCGTTACACTAACCGCTACACTACCGTGCCCACCTGTTTATAAAAATCTTTTGGTTTCCCTTTTATGTAATCCAAGATAGCCAATAGTCTTTTCATACAAAGACTAGGTCACATTTCAATAATTGTGACCCGTGACTTTCTCCAAGTAAGTCATATGATAATGTTCTATTATTTGAGAACAATTGAACCAAATGAAAAAAATAGACAAGTCTGCATCTTATACAGAAAGAGATTGATAATAACTAGACTGGAAGCAAGATCTTTTAAGCTGTTGAGCCCAAGGTCAAATCCAGCATTTGGTACACTTGTTTTTAAAAATTTAAGTACCCAATGTCAAATTAATTGAAATAGTCTCAATTTCCCCTGTTCAAGTAGGCATAGGTGTTATATAAACCCACTATCTCAACTGTTGAGGTCACAAAAATGGCAGATTTTGCAGTAGGATAAAGTTATATCAGTGAAGCAGAAGAACTGCCTCATAAGCACAGAGAGAAAAGCACTACCAGATTCTGGCTTACTCCATTCCCAGTATTCGGATTGCTCATCTAATGAATGCAGGATCCACCAAATAAAAATGCACTAAATAAAAATTACACAACACAACTTGACATGCTGGCAAGGATAGGAAAAAGGCTTGTATACATCAGAATACACTTGAAGACATCATTAACTTACAACCATCCATGTTGATGTGTTGTCATTTTTATCTTGTTTGCTTGAATACACTAGGATATTAGCAGTTTATTTTGTTTCTGCATTACATGTAAAGTAATCCCTCAAGGGTCTAATGAAATCCATTAGGTCACAATCTGTGTGTGATGAGAGTTATTGGAAAGTTTTGACAGTCACATCAAAACCTGAATCCTTTCCCCACAGAATGGTTCCCTGGACAACATCTGCCTCGACAATGCTGAAATCATCTGTTACATCAACACTTCTCGCTCCATCTGAAATTTTCGTCACATTTCACACAGAGTCATTAGGTCACTCTGGAATACAGCACTGTGCTCCTCCTTCCTCAATTATGTTCTCCTCTTTGCAACTGTCCATCAGTGCTGAGGCCAACTTTCTCATATAGGTGGCTACTGGCTTATGGGGGACAAAATTACAAGGAACAAATTTAATGCTTACCCTAGGGTCAGACTAAATTAGCTAACAATAATGTCAAAGAGCATGTCTCTGCTTCAAATGAAAGTTAAGAAGGTGAAGCATTTAGTTTGCATTGATCTGCCATTTGATAAACAATTGTTGTTGACCAGAAGGTTAATTAAAAACTAAATGCAAATAATTACGCACAGGAAGTAATTTCTCCACACAGTTTTGTCGTGCTATAATCTGGGAGAGAGAAGTTTACTTTCAATTCAGGAGCTCAGAGATAAAACAACCTGAAGAAACTATTTTTAAACTAGATGAGGTAGGTCACATGGTCAAGAACTCTGCTGTAAATATCCATTAATGAAATTTCACTCCCGCTCCCCCTAAAAAAAACCCAAATTAAAAAATGTGAAAATATTAAAAACAAAGTTATTTGACATTGTCCCAATGCATCTACCTGTCTATACGTGGATATAGTTGTGGCATAGTGATTAAAATACCAGACTAGTAATTCAGAGGCCTGGGCTAATAATCCAGAGACCCAAATTCAAATGTCACCAGGGTAGCTGTGAAATTTAAATTCAGTTAGTATCTGAAAGTTGGAAAAAACTTAGTAATAATTATTGCTAAAATAATAATTATTGTAGTAATAGTAATTATTGTAGCCTTAGTAATAATTATTGCTAAAACTACCAGATTGTCATAAAATCTGTTTCTATGAAGTCCTTCAGGGAATGAAATCTGCTGGCCTGATGAGATCTGGCCTATGTTACTCCAGACCCTCCATGTGATTGACCCTTAAAAGCCCTTCGAAATGGCCCAGCAACCCACACAGTTCAAGGACAATTAGAATGATGCAATAAATGCTGGCTTTGCTCATGACATTCAGCTTCTGAAAAACCAATATGTTTTAAAAAAAAGTCTCTGCGTGGCCTTATGCTATCTTTTGACAGTAATCTCTAATCTAATTTGAAGCTTTGCTCTTTATTGGTTGAGACTGTATTCTACCCTTTGACCTATCACTGGTGAAGGTGAAAAAAAATACTTCTTGCAGGCTTTTCTGTACGAGAGGTCTTTTATTGTCAGCAGTTTATGATAAAACTAGTGCAAGTTAACTATGCGGACTGAACCATAGCCTGGCAATTGTTGTCAGATTTAATTGAGCAAACACTGATCACTCTAAAGGTTGGCATCATTCAGGACCATGTGCTGAGCTTGACTGCACCCCATCCACCACCCTAAACATTTATTCTATTGGGCACCATGGCAGCAATGTATACCATCTATAAAATGCATATCATTTACTCATTTGCAAACCTAGGCTAATCCAATAGCAACTCCCAAACCTATGACCTCTACCACCAAGGACAATGATAATTTCATGTGGAAACACCAATACCCACAGATTCCTCTCCACAATCCAGGCTGATTTGGAAAATCTATTGCTGTTCCTACATCCTCACTGGATCCAAATCCAGAAACAACCCATCCAGTAATATCAGAGGTTTCCTCTGGTATAATATCAAAATCTGACTCAACCAGGGCCAATACACCTGGCCCAAACCTGACACACACAGCTCAGGTCAGATTGCAGGGCTCTACTCACTGCCGTGTAGGGATGGGCAATAAATGCTCAGTATGCCAATGGCATCAACATCATGAAAAATGAATAAGGTGGCCTAAAACAAATTCATAATGTGAAGAGTTGTTGAAGTCTAGAGGTAGGCTGTTAAAGTGGTGTACAATGTTAGAGTAAGGCTGGGCTGCTCAAGTGTTACGACAAAGGTCATTGGAGATTAATTACCTAAAAAAATCTGTGATATTTAAATGACTGGATTTCAACAGCACAATACATAAAAGATAAGTACAGCGGTTTTATTAAGCTTACACACTTTGGAAAAATATTCCCTCTCATCCAAGTATCAACAGCCAAATCTAAAGGGAATTATTCATTCAGATGCCTTCTGTCATCTTGCCTCTGAACTCTGAAATCCTTTCCATCAATCCTTCCAACTTGCTTACAACTTTTCATACCATTATCCAAACACATGCCATTTCCCCCAATAAAAGCTCTCGTCTTCCCTAAAATTATGCAGTGTGTCACGTTATCCAAAGCATTCTGAGACACCATACCATGTTGATATACTGGAGCAAATGACAGTTCTAAAGGATGTGCAGGAACCTGGGTATATCTTTGAAAATGGGACCACATATTGAGAACACAGTTAGTGAAGTACATGCATTCTTGGATTTATAAAGAGGCAGAGAGTACAATGGCCAGGAAATTATGTTGAACATTTATAACAAGTAATAGAAGCAGGTTATTCAACCCTTTGTACCTGCTCCACCATTCACTAAGATCACGGCTGATCTTTTACCTCAATGTAATTTTTCTGCAATGAATCCCTTAATATCCAAAGATCTATCCATCTCTATCTTCAGTACACTCAGAAAATGAGTCTTCATAGTCCTCTTGGGTAGAATTTCCAAAGATTCACTAGCCTCTGGGTAAAGAAATTTCTTCTCATCTTGGCCCTGAAAGACTGACCCCTTATTTTGAGATTTTGACTCCTGGTTCAAGACTGCCCAAGCAGAAGTCAAGTCACCCCTTCATCTCTTTGTCAAGCCCTGTATATATTCTGCAAGGTTTCAATAAGCTTACCTCTCATTCTTCTAAATTCAAGAACCCAGGTTGCTGAATATCTCTTGGTCATTCTGCCCTATATTCCCCCCCAGAATCCCAGGAATCAACCTGGTGAACAGTGATTTACCTCTCTCCATCATAAATAAATCCTTCATTTGGGAAGGAGACCAGACACGTACAATGTCCCAGTTCAGTTTCACTGGAGCAGTATATAATTTCAGTAACAATACACAAAGAGTGCTGGAGGAACTCAGCAGGTCAGGCAGCATTCACGGAGGGAAATAAACAGTCGACGTTTTGGGCCGAGACCCTTCAGCAGGACATTTCAGTAAGACATCTTTAGTCTTGCACTCACGTCCTTTTGCCTTCCTAATTGCTCACTGTTTTTTGGTATGTTAGCTTTCAGTCACTTGTGCACAAAGACACCCAGGTCCTTCTGAACATCAACATCTTTCAGTTCCCGACTACAATAAAATTCCAATAATCAGAAACCCCACGGTTTGGCAACTGGCTCACTCACTGTCCTGGAGCGTGAGCACGAATGCAGCTAAGAGAATGAGCTAGGCACTTAAAGAAGAAATAATTAAGGACTACTTAGAAAGAGAAGGGAATGGGGCCTATTGGATTGCTTTATGGAGAGCCAAATAGTCTTCTTCTGTGTCACAACAACTCTGTAACTCTTTGATAACAATGTGGATCACCATTACTTGTGGCTTGGATCCAATAGTAACAATTAGCGAACCAGAAACTGCACCTGACGAACAGCATGCACTGCCTTTGAAATTATCAGTTCATTGTGCCAACAGGTACCATGTGGGAGTTTGATACAAATAACTACCTGTAAACTGCTGTCATCCAAAGCTTCAACGGAGCTTCTCTGTATTCCACAGATGTTAACAGCAGGAAGTGATAGACTGGCATCCTGTTCATTCCAGAAATTCAGAAGAAACTGACCTTTCAATGGAAAATTGTTCACCAAAGATCGACAAGCAGCCTCGCTAAAACACACAGAGGGCTCAGCGAAATAGAGGCAAGGAGGATGTTCCCGAGTCTAGAACCAGGAATCACAATCTCAAAATGAAGGACAGACTATGTGGGATTGACACGAGAAGAGGTTTCTTCACATGGAGGCTGGGGAACCTTTGAAATTCTAGATGAAGAGAATTGGATAATTTTATGGTGGAGATAAATTTCCAAGGCTACAATGAAAGGGTTGGTGGGTGGTACTAATGAGTTGGGCTGATAGAGGGCCAATACAGAACAAGGGGCTGAAAGGCCTCCTGTACTATAACCATTCTGTCACTGAATTCATTCAAAAGTGAGATGGAGTTCTGGATATTAGAGGACTCATGGGGTATGGGGAGAGTACAGGAGAATGACTTGGAGGTGCAGGATCAGCCATGATGGTGATGAATGGTGGAACAAGCATAAGGGGCCAAATGGCCTACTCTTGCTCGTTCTCATGTTCAACCCTGCATCAGAGGAAACCAATTAGTTTCACTGATTCATAGTCAATGTGAAGGGGAGGTGTATGTAGGAGGAAAGAGCAAATTAGCAGTTACTCTGAGGTACAGAAGCAGAAAGTGACAAATACCAATGAATTGTATTGAATTTCCTGTATATTTCTTATGAATAAAGTAGGTTTTAAAAAAATGCATTCCCTGAAAATATAAACTAGTTAAGAACCCAGAACAAAGTTATAGTTTTCCACATCTCCCAAACCCTGCCTTCAGCTTCATAACGTGTTTCTCCAAGCATTTTTTCCTTATATAAAGTTTATGACCCCATTTTTTTTTTGATGTAAACAAAATAAGTGCGGTTAAGTGCTGCTAAAAACGGAAGACGACTTTTTGGTATCTACAGCAAGAATTCAAACCAAAGCCGGGGGCGAGCTGGGATGGTGAACGTTCTCACAGACCACTGGAGCAAATGCCATTAATTCTCTCTCAAAAGGAAAGTACTTTAAAAGAAGTTGGACTTTGTAATTACATTGGGAGACGCACTGCCAAGAAATGCATCGTTTCACGACCTTAGTAAAAGTTTCATAGGAAATGTGCGGGTTTTTAAGAGAGTGGTAGATGCCTGGAACGGGGTTTCTCCCAGCGGTGGAGGCAGATGCGGTCACGGCGTTTAAGAGGCTGCTAGACTGCAGGGAGTGGAGAGAAATGGATAATGCAGAGGCAGAATAGATTTAGTTTCATTTGACATCGTGTTCGACGCCGACATCATGGGCCTGTTCCTATACCGTTCTATGTTCACCCTTGCTCCCTCTGGTTACCTGAAATGCGATTTAAAGTGACCCAGTAGTGCTCGTCGGGGCTGTAGGTATCCCTCGACCACTGCAGCAGATCCTTAGCCCGCTCGTCCTTCAGTACAAAGTCCACAAACTCCCTGGTGACGGCGTAGTAAGCCGAGCCAAAGTAAAGTTTCAGCCCGTGGGGCACGCCCCCAGCCTTTCTGGTCTCCGTCTTCACGACGTACGACTCGGCCGGGGAGATGTACTCCCGGTGAACGTGCGTGGTCCTCTGCTTGATGTGATCGGGCTGCAAGATGCCCGGGGTGATGTTCTTATCCTTCCAGCGCTGTTTCAGCAGCTGCACCAGCTCCCGGTTGCTCTTCAGCGGGTAATCCTGGCCGCACAAGTTCAGCGCGTACTTCCACGGGACGCTGGAGAGGACCAGGTCCTGCATGCAGTTGAGGTCGGCCTGGAGCCGCGAGAAACCCCCGTACACCACGCTCTCGGTCCGGGACGCCAGGAACACGTTGTCGAAGCAGGCGGCCAGTCCCTCCACCGCTTGCCTGAAGCCAGCCGGCGCCTTCTGGTCGACGTGGATGCAGTAGACGTTCTGGGGCATGTAGATGGCTCGGAAGAGCCATTCCAGGGTCTGCAGGTTCTTGTGCACGACCAAGATATAAGCCAGGGGGAAGTCCGCCTCCTCTTGGGAGAGGGGCTTGGTGATGTAGGAGTGGTCAGCTAGCAGCCGGGAACAGTTGACGGGCAGGCCGGCTCCGAATCCGGGCCGCTCCCGGTGCACTTGTTCGCATTGGGCTCCCAGCACGGCGGCGACCGCCTTGCCATCGAACAGCGCCGAGCACAGCTCGTCCGGGTAGTCGCCACACCGGGCGCAGTCGAAACTCCAGCCCCGAGCGACCGGCTTCTTGGCTTTACTCAGTAGGTAGATGCAGAGGCAGACGAAGGCGCTGACGGCCGCGCAGAACAGGACGCTCAGTTTGGCAGGATTCATTGGCGTCCGTGGCGCTTCAGAGTGCTGGCGCTGCCATACTCTCACGGGCTTCAAGCGAGACAGGACCGTGGGGCGGTGGTGACACACACTAGGACCGGCCTCCTGTTCGCCGCATTGGCTGCCCCGCTCTCCTATTCCTCTGGCTCCACCCACGTGACAGAAATCACGATATTGACCTCCTCTTTCGCATTCTCGCTCCCTCATCCCTCCACACACTCTCTCCCCCACACCAACGCACTCCTCCCGTTACACCCCTCCCCCTGCACCCGCCTTCCATTCCCCTCACCATCCTCGCCATCCCCCAACCTCCCCGTCCCACAACCCCACCCAACAAAAAACCCCCCTCCCCCCTCCCCCCTCCCCCTCTCCCTCTCCCCCTCTCCCTCTCCCCACTCTCCCTCTCCCCTCTCCCCCCCTCCCCTCCCTCTCCCCCCCTCCCTCTCCCCCCCTCCCCCTCCCTCTCCCCCCCTCCCTCTCCCCCCCTCCCCCTCCCTCTCCCCCCCCTCCCCCTCCCCCTCCCTCTCCCCCCCCCTCCCCCTCCCTCTCCCCCCCCTCCCCCTCCCTCTCCCCCCCCTCCCCCTCCCTCTCCCCCTCCCCCTCCCTCTCCCCCTCCCTTCTTCCCCTCCCCCTCCCTCTCTCCCCCTCCCCTCCCTCCCCCCCTCCTCTCCCCGTCCCACAAAACACCCTCCCCCCCTCCCCCTCCCCTCCCTCCCCCCCTCCCCCTCCCCTCCCTCCCCCCCTCCTCTCCCCCCCTCCCCCTCCCCTCCCTCCCCCCCTCCTCTCCCCGTCCCACAAACAACCCTCCCCCACCTCCCTCACCTCTCCCCCCTCTCCCCCTCCACCCTCTCCCCCTCCTTCACCTCTCCTCCCCCCCTCTCCCCCCTCCCCCCCTCTCCCCCCCCCTCTCCCCCCTCCCCCCCTCTCCCCCCCCCTCTCCCCCCTCCCCCCTCTCCCCCCCCCCCTCTCCCCCCTCCCCCCCCCTCTTCCCCTCCCTCTTCTCCCCCCTCTCCCCCCTCCCCTCCCCCTCCCCCTCCCCCTCCCTCCCCCCTCCCCCTCCCCCTCCCCCTCCCTCCCTCCCCCCCTCCCCCTCCCTCCCTCCCCCCCTCCCCCCCTCTCTCCCTCCCCCCCTCCCCCCCTCTCTCCCTCCCCCCTCCCCCCTCTCCCTCCCCCCTCCCCCCTCTCTCCCTCCCCCCTCCCCCCCTCTCCCTCCCCCCTCCCCCCTCTCTCCCTCCCCCCTCCCCCCCTCTCTCCCTCCCCTCTCTCCCTCCCCCTCTCTCCCTCTCCCTTCCTCTCTCCCTCCCCCCCTCTCCCTCCCCCCCTCTCCCTCCCCCCCTCTCCCTCCCCCCCTCTCCCTCCCCCCCTCTCCCTCCCCCCCTCTCCCTCCCCCCTCTCCCTCCCCCCTCTCCCTCCCCCCTCTCCCTCCCCTCCCCTCCCTCCCCCCTCTCCCTCCCCCCTCTCCCTCCCCCCCCTCTCCCTCCCCCCCCTCCCTCCCCCCCCTCTCCCTCCCCCCCTCTCTCCCTCCCCCCCTCTCTCCCTCCCCCCCCTCTCTCCCTCCCCCCCCTCTCTCCCTCCCCCCCCCTCTCTCCCTCCCCCCCTCTCTCCCTCCCCCCCCCTCTCTCCCTCCCCCCCCCTCCTCTCCCTCCCCCCCCTCTCTCCCTCCCCCCCCTCTCTCCCCTCCCCCCCTCTCCCCCCCTCCCCCCCTCTCCCCCCCTCCCCCCCCTCTCCCCCCTCCCCCCCCTCTCCCCCCTCCCCCCCCCTCTCCCCCCCTCCCCCCCCTCCCCCCCCCTCTCCCCCCTCCCCATTCCACTTCCCCCTCTTCCTCACCCCCTCCCTTCTTGCCCCATCCCACCATCCTCCCCTCCTGCCCCCATCCTCCATCCTCCCCCCTGTCCTCCCCAATCCCATTCCCCCCTCCCCGTCCTCCCCTCCCCCCTTCCTCCCCTCCCCCTTCTAATGCCATTCCCCCAACTCCTCCCCCCTCCTCCCTTCCCCCTCACCCCTTGCTTCCCCCCTCCCCACCCCCCAACCTCCTTCCCTCCACCCCCTCCTTGCCCCTTTTCCTCCTTCTCACCCCTTCCTGCTTCCTCCTGCTCCCTCCTCCCCCACAATCCCCTCCCCTTACCCCGCCTCCTCCTTCCCTTATCTCCTTCCTCCCGCTCCCCCGTCCCACTGTCCTCCCCTCCCCTCCTGCCCCTTCCCACTTCCTCCTCCTCCTCGCCCCTATCCCACTTCCTCCTCCTCCTTGCCCCCTTCCCACTTCCCCCCGTCCTCTCATCCCTCCCCCTGCCCCCTGTCCTCCCCAATCCCATTTCCCCAACCCCCGTCCTCCCTTCCCCCCTTCTAATGCCATTCCCCCAACTCCTCCCCTCCCCCTTCTCCCCTTACATCCTCTCTCCTCTCCCCCACCCCTTCCCCCCACTGATAGTTGATATCTAAGCAGGCGGCAAAGTGCTGATACAATTTAATACCTAACTCTTTGAATGCATAGCTCAGGAGGTGCTTTACTGAGTACAAAATCCAATGAGCCCATCTGAATTCATATTCATAAATATGTCTATTCACAATATTTGTATTAATTGTGGAGGGATTGAATGGAGGAGAGGGAGGGACAATATTTGGGTTTGTTTCTTGCTCTACTGAAGTCATAGAGGTGGACCCGGAGAAATCAGATAGTCTTGTTGTCTCTTGAATTATTTCCTCAGCTACACTGATGGTGACTGCATTCCAAATGGGGTTTTCACCTTTAGTGACAATTCCAAAGTCTGGAGCCCATAAGCTTACACTGACACTTGTGTACAGGGTTGGAACTACTGTATTCTTGATGGTGCTTGCCTTCATCAGCCGAGGCATTAAGTATAGAGTTACAGCTGTACAAATCATTGGTTAGGCCCCACTTGGAATATTGTGTCCTGTTCTGGTCACCACACTCTAAGGAAGCATGCGATTAAGGCACAGAAAGAAGGTGGTCTGGAGGGCTTGAATTCTGAGGAGAGACCGAATAGACTGGGGCTGTTTTCTCTGGAACAAAGGAAGCTGAGGGGTGACCTCACAAAGGCTTATAAAATGATGAGGGGTGTGGAATGGGTAGATAGTCACCGTGTTTTCCCAGAGTAGGGGAGTCTAAAGTTTGATGGCGTAGGTTTTAGGTGAGACGGGAAAGTTAAATGGGATCTGAGGCGCAAGTTTTTCACCCAGTGTTGGGTGTGTAGAATGAGCTGCCAGATGAAGTGCTTGAGGGAGGTACAATTACAATGTGTAAGAGACACTTGGACAGATACATGGGTAGGAAAAGTTTAGAGCGAAAGGGGCCAAACACAGACAAATGGGATTAGCGCAGACTGGCACCTTGGTTGGCATGGACAAGTTAGGCCAAAGTGCCTGTTTCCATGCTGTATAACTGTGCTGCGTTTTCAATGAGGTGTTAAACCAAGCATAAGCCCATCCTTTCAGATGGTTGTAAAAGATCCGAAATAAAAACAAGAAGATGCCAGAAATAATCTGCAGATCAGGCATGTTGTTGTTTCGCTTGTCGTCGAGCATATCCTATTACTGATTTGTGCCTCAATCTGTGTGCTCTATTCTGAGAACCAGGAAGTCACCACAAAAAAGGAGAATCTGATAAAGGGAGAAGATCAAAAGTGGGCAAGGAGGTCACAAAGGGCAGTTAAGAAAATGAGTAAATCTTGATTCTAGCCATAAATAATAGTAAGTCATTGGAATTTCATTGATAATTAATAGGAATACTGTTTGTTCTCCCTTCAGAGCCAACGGTAATACAACAAATCAGTGAGTGATTTAACACCCTGATTTCCTATCTGTGCCCAGCAGTAATCCTATAGTCCACTGACATTCACTCTAAACCTAGATACCCCTAGACTAGACTGTTCAATTGGCAATCTCCTTGGATTCTGTTTTGGGCTCAGATGCAATGTGAAAGTGATAACTCAATTAGTTGCAGTTGATCAGTATTTTCACTCTACACAATAAAAACAGAGATTGGAGACACAGAAGGCTGCTGGCTTGTTAAAGGCACAGAATGTCCTGAATAAAATGAAAGATCATTGAGGAGGGAGTATTTCTTAGTGGGTGACAAAAGGAACCAGGCAACCCACAGTGTTTATGTCAGTTACCGTATCTTCCTGGATCTTTATGCATTTCTCTTCCTCACACATTTCCTTTGACGTGTTTCAGTTTTTCCCTGAAGATGTGGTCTGACCAGAACACTTCATGGTTGTTTATAACTTATGCTAACCCTTCTTCTGTACAGTTTAACATTCAATTAGATTTCTTGATCATTGCTCTGTATTGATTTGCATTTTGAGTGCCAAATCTGCTAAGATTCCTAGATCACTTTCAGTTCCGTGCTTTACAATTTCAACATCAGTTCATGGAGTATATATGTCACCTTTTTTTTTCCTCCCTAACTGCAACATTTTTCAACTTGCTTCCAAGGAACAAATTCTTACTTGTTCCTGTTAAGATGGTGGTGGGTCTTTTTGTTAACCATCAGGTTGTTAGGCCATTTCTGAAGAACTTGGGAGTGAAACGTGTGGAGTGGCACAGGAACCAAACTGGAAGCTCAGGGTCACCCCTGTAGCCTGAATGGACGTATTCTGGACAGCTGTCATCCAATCTGCATTTGGTTTCTCCAATATAGAGGCTGCATTGTGAGCACCGTGTGTACTACGCTAGATTAGAAGGAGTGCAAGTCATTCGCTGTTCCACATTGAACAGGCTCATTTTCACCATGGATGTCCAATTCCTAGACCCCTCCAGCCCATATTAAGATAGCCTTGGGATTCAATATTGAATTCAACAATTTCAAATAATCCCATTTGTGTCAAAACTGGCCAGTTCTGATGCTAGGTCAACAACCCACAATATTATCTCATTTCTTCTCTACCCACAGTTATCACCTGATCTGCAGAATATTTCCAGCATTCTCTTTTATTTCAGATTTCCAGCAACTTCTAGTTTTTTTCACTCTTCTGCCCTCCTTGATTTCCTTCTACTTGCATCTCTTCCATGCAGGTCATCAATGATCAACAAATGCCCACCACTGTTTCTTTCATATACCAGCAGAACTTGTGTCATCTGAATTCTCTTGGTCTCCACACTATCACAGATATTCATCTTGTTATCTCCACCCCTCTCCCTCGTCTACAACTCAAGCTTGTTTCTCTCACTTTTCCAGTTCTGGTGAAAGAGCATTGACGTGAAAGGTGAACTCAGTATTGCTCTTAACAGATGCTATCTAACCTGCTGAGTATTTCCAGAATTTTCTGTTTTTATTTCATATTGCAAATTGTTATTATGTGAAAATGAGCTGGTCGTAAAACAATAATCATCTTGATTCTTAAGTTTCATGCATCTTCTTCCTGACTACCTGGAGGTTTCTACGGTGTCACTCAGTTTGTTGCTTCAATATGTTACTCAGCAGAGCCAACAATTTCAGCACTTTCATCACTAATTAATTGCATCAACATGGTGGAGCAACAGAATTCCACAGATTTAGCAGTTTTTTCAGAAATCCAAATGAATCCCTGCATTATTGCTGAGCCTGCCGTGCATCAGCAGCAGTCTTTTATGTAGCAATCATCAACTAGGGAATGGCACCTTCATATGTTTCCCTGACTGGTGGTGACTAAATAAGACAAATAAAAAGAGAGAGGGAACAATGGCATAATGTTTTTTAAAAAATTGTTTTCAAAGGCAGGCAGGAGGAGAAATGCAGAGCATGGTACAAACAACTGGCAGATAAATTAACTAAAAAGGATTTCATTCTTTGAATGTCCAGATGTTCTGTGAGTAAATCCCTGCCTCCAGATCGGCTCTGACAGTGCCAGTCTTAAAGGCATTCATTCAAAATGCCATTCAGTAAGTGTAGAAGGTGCACTAGTTCTTAAATGTGCAATTAACGTATCAAATGTGTTTGTCCAAACTATCACATAGCACCTTGCAGTACCATCAATACCAGCCTTCCATTGGTTGCAGCTTTATTTTGACTAAGCACACAAAAATGATCTGTACAATGTTTTGATCCATTGACTGTGTAGGAATATTGCCAATGAAGAAGAAATCTCCAGGAATCATAAGAAAATCAGGAAAGTTGGTAATATGGTCAACTTAAGTGTCATACAAACTAGAAAGGGATGATGGGGGAATTGGTCAATAGTGCAGGTGGTTTAAAGGTCACATTTCAAGAGAAGAACAGTCATTTGGTTAGGGAAGTGTTTAGACTAAAAGGCTTAGCCACCGGGAGCAGAGATAAACAAGTGGAGGTTGGGATGTAGGCTAAGTGCAGGGGAGCTGATCATAAGATAAGTGGAGTCATGACAGAACAATGAGACCATAAGGTTGCCAGAGACCATAAGGTTCTCTCACCCAGTTGCTGAGAGAATAAGGGAAATGGCTGTCTGGCATATGAAGACAAGGACCCATCTGTCAGTAGAAGTAACCTCTGCAGAGATGACAAAAATCGAATTCTGCAAAAAGAGGGTTACTGATAACTTATTGTGAAATTGTAAAATCCACATGTAACTATTGTAATGCAAATACTATAAATTGCTGGGAATTTATTGGGTCAGTGGAATATCCTTGAGCTCTCACTCGAAGTGCTCCCCAGTGTATACTGTAACAGGTCATGAATAAACTGACTTGTTCGAGAAACTCACCACTGCTGTATGAGATTTGAGCTGTAATTAAGAGGGTGACTGGGCCCTGTGTGAAACCCAGATTCAGGGTCAGGCCAAACACACACATCTCTCCAACACCAACAATTAATTTGCCTCAATGTTTTTCCCTTTGTTCCAAATTCTGCACACCCAAGCTTCTACTAACCTGATTTCCTACTGGGAAAAAAAAATGATATACTTGATTGGATGCAGCGTTTCGCTGACAACCTGTCTGGATTCTGGTATTCTGAGGGCTTCATTATTGGTGTGCCTGGATGGTGCTACCTGCATCTGGCACTTTCAAAATCAATGGACATTAATAACCCTAATGAAACATTTGCTTGAAAGTCAAATCTGATCTGTAGCTACTTGGGGCACTATTGACCGCTGCTGGGCTCTTCTAGATAGATGGATAGATATTTATTTGTCACATGTACATCAAAACACACAGTGAAATGTGTCTTTTTGCATTACTGAGAATGTGTTGGGGGCAGCCTGCAAGTGTCGCCACTCTTCAGGCGCCAACATAGCATGCCCACAGCTCCTAACCTGTAGGTCTTTGGAATGTAGGAGGAAACTAGAGCACCCGGAGGAAACCCATGCAGACACAGGAAGAACATACAAACTGCTTACAGACAGTGGGGGGAGTTGAACCTGGGTCGCTGGTGCTGTAATAGCATTACACTAACCGCCACACTACCATGCCACCCATTGGGCAGTTCTACACCAGTCCATGAATCCCTTCTGCAGGGTCTTCATCTAATATGACAGCCTCTTTAAGGTTAGAGCCCATTCTTGAGGGATTCTTTTATGGATTATACGCAAATTGCTTCCTATATTTGGTCTGTAAGGCAAAACATAATGTAGCCATCACTCTGTAGATCATGGCAGTAGATTCTTCTCCAAGCGTTCCAGAGTATGTTGTACGGATATTCGTGATGATAGAAAAGTGTTTCTCAAATGGTTCTTTTCTTAGATGATCCAGCAGGGTCAAATATGACGTGCTTTCATTCCCAGTTCCGCGGCTTCATCAGCCACCTCAGAACCCAATATGGAAACTGTAGACTCTGCTACAGACTGTAGGTGCAGTACTGCAGCAAGGAATATTGAGAGAAATGTTGGGGTAATGATACAGGCTTGATTGATGCCAGTTTGCACTGAGATGAAGTTTATTATGGTCCCATTGTTTAAGATGACGACCTGCACGCCATCATGTAGCAGATGTGATGGAGACAAATTTCGGTGGGCCGCCGAATTTGAGAAGGATGCTCCACACTCTTTCTTGATTAATGTAATAAAAGCCTTTTGTGAGAGCAATAAGGCCATGCATAATGGCTGCTCCTTAAATTTCTATTAGAGCTGGCTTGGGAAGTAGATCATATTAACCATGCATCTGTATATGAACGGAATCCACGCTGCAATTCAGGGAGCAGCTCTTCAACCACAGGGAGGAGATGGTTGAGGTGAACCCTGGTAATAAGTTCCTCTGTGGCAGATAACAGGGAAGGACTACATTCGAATCAAGCAGACAGCTCATTACCACCTCCTTAAGGGCAATTAGGAATGGGCAATAATTGTTGGTTTTGCCAGTAATGCCTAGATCCCAAGAAATGAGTAGATGACATTTTTGGGACATTTTTGAAGATGATCGCAATTACAGCCACTGCATGTTTTAGCAGGTCTTGTATCAATGACTTTCAGGTGCAGTGTTTAGAACATTAAACCATATTCTTCCACGCTGTTGCAGAAAAATCAGGTAGTGGATATGTCCAAATTGCTGAAATTACATTCATCAATTAGATAATAAGCTATTGGAACCACCAAGGCTGCACAATAGTGTATTGTTCAAAACAGTAAGATCTAAGGTTGGGCTGTAATATGAGAAAATAGAGTACAATGTGCTCAGTATCTCCTTCTTGAACAAATTCTGTCACCATCCCTACACCTATCTATTTTTCAAGTGCTTCATTTAAACATTAAAATGAGCCAAGGAATAAGTGCAAAGTGAGATTTCATATTTGCCAGTGTTTTTCTGAGTCTATAAAGAGGAAGCAGCCACCAGTCCACAACGTTCACAAGCTGTGTTTTAATTTGCCTAGGAGTGCTGCTGTATTTTTGTGAATGCCTGCAATCATTCAGTTAAGAATCACCCATGTGAAGAAGGAGAACACTACTCCATCCTCTGCTACGTAAGCTTCTAATGCTACTCAATATCTTCTTTTCTAAATAAGCCTCTTAACCCCAAACTTATAGTACAAAAGCATGGCCCTTGTTTTGCAGATCTTAGAACTAAGTTCCTTTCTCTCATAAAGTGAACAAAAAGGAATGAAGGTCCATTTAAACATTTTTACCTTCCTGGCTAATTGCATGATTAAATGATAATGCAGTTTCTGAATGTTCATTGTTGACTTGTAATGTCTGAACTGTACATGGCATTTCACTTTCTCACACCAGATGCCAGTGTTGATTGAGACATAAAAAATATTGTTAAATAATGCTTTATTTTGAATAATACTAGAATGACATTGGACGAAGACTTTCATTCCATTAATTAATGTAAATATATTTGTCCACCATGAGGGAGATAGGTAAAGAGAGTCATGGGAATGGAGTAGGAAGAGCTTATTTGAGTAGTGGAAACCTTATGTGGAATGTAAACACCATCTTAGAGCGGCTGCACTGAATGGCTATTTCTGTAATGTAAATTTGGCACATTCTGCATGTGCATTTTATATTATTTTGGTATCTACAAAGTTTACACATTTGGGACAGTCTTAGTAAATTCAAGGTCATACACACACACAATTCCTTTTGCTAGATAAATTGATGTAAGTACAAGGTTGCAAAGTATTCACAAACATATGCATGAGGTTAAAAAAGTCAGTTCACTCTCCATAAACAATTATATCTCTGGCTGTACAAAGAAGTACAGTCACTTTACTGTATTAAGCCTTGTTTTTTGTTGGCAGGAAGCAATAAGCAGTTCATGGATTATATTACTAATTTTGGCCTGGAAGTGGATACAATTCAATCAATGTAATTTATAGTTACAATTACAAAATGTATGATTATTGCACATGCGTTCCATTAATTATATGTCTCAATCACTTAATTATAGTAATTACTTAGCTGAATTATTAGCTGAAACTTTTGTCCAGATTTTATACAACAATAAACAATCAACAATAAGAACTTACAATTTTATAATGCTTTTCATGTCCTTGGAGTGTCTAAAAATGTTTCACAATCAATTAAGTGCTTTTTAGGTTTGGTCACTATTGAAATGTAGCTTAAATCTAAGACAGTTTGTGCATTGTGGTGTTCTCCAAACAACAATGAGATAAACCTTTATTGGTGATATTATTTATATCTGCCTGAGAGAGTTGAAACCTCATTTGCAGAAAGCCCTTACTGTGAGAATAGTAACATCTTCAGTGCTACATTAAGATGTTAGTCTAGATTATGTGTTCAGAGTGGGGAGTGATGTATAATTTTGTTACCTGCAAAATTTGGACACTTGAGAAGATCTTAGTCACTTCAAGATCATACACACACACACTTGAGTGTGTAACAGTGTCAGGAGCTTCTGCTTCCAAGGTGAGAATGCTACCCTCAAGTTGTGACTGACACACACTCCTGTGAAGAGATTGTCCCAAACCAATGGTTCAGGCTAGTTTGTTCCAGTATTAACTGTCACTGGGACCTTTATAGATAGTCACTGATCCTCACATCATAGGGGCTCAAGACAGCTTCATGCTGTTGAGTTAGCTACTAAAGGCACCCCTTGACTCCCTTTTGAGTAATAGCTTGAAAATTTTCCTTGATCGTGGGTTGGGCTTGACTTGCTTCTTAAAGCACCGCATTGGCACAAGGGTACAAGTGAACTTGCAAAGGTGTGACACCATTGCTTCATTTTACTTTGTAACTCAGATACTTTCCAGAAGTAATACTTGTGATCATTTATGTATTATGTCTGTGGAGTTAAACATGAATTATGTCTTTTGGCCTTTAATCAATGCAATGTTGTTAACAATGGTTAGTACATTTGCTGATGACACCAAAATTGGCGGCGTAGTAGACAGTGAAGAAGGTTGTCTAAGATCACAACAGGATCTAGATGGACTGGGGAAATGGCCCAAAGAATGGCAGATGGAATCTCACCTGGACAAGGGTGAGGTGTTGCAACTTCGTCATTTAAACTAGGACAGGACTTACACAGTAAATGGTATGGCCCTGGAAAATGTAGAGCAGAGGCTGAGGGTACAGGTACATGGTTCCCTGAAAGAGGGGACACAAGTAGACAGGGTGGTGAAGAAGGGGTTTGGCACGCTTGCCTTCATCAGTCCGGGAGTTGGAACATAATCTTACAACTGTACAAGTTGTTGGTGAGACTACACTTGGATGGAAAATTGATCAGGAATTAATCATTAAACTGGAAAGGGTGCAGGAAAGACTCTCAAGGATGTTACTGGGACTGGAGGGCTTGAGTTGAGGAGAGGCTGGTTAGGTTGGGAGTTTTTTCCCTGGAGCATAGGAGGTTGAGGGGTGACCTTAAAGAAGCATATAAAATCATGAAGGGCATAGATAAGGTGAGTGATCACTGTCTTTTTCCCAGGGTAGGGGAGTCAAAGAAGGCAAAGATTTAAGTTGAGAGGGGGAAAATTTAAAGAGAATCCGATGGGCAAGATTTTCCACACAGAAGGTGATGCCTATGTGGAAAGAGCTACCAGAGGAAGCTGTAGAGATGGGTACAGTTACAACATTTAAGAGACATTTGGACAGATTCATGAATAGAAAAGGCCTAGAGGAATATGGGCCAAAAGCACACAAATGGGTCGAGCTCAGATAGACATCTTGGTTGGCATGGAGGAATTGGGCTGAAGGGCCTGTTTCCGTGCTGTATGATTGTACTCATGGGAGAACACAAGGATATAAGAAATAGAAACAAGGCGATTCAGCTCATTGCACTCTCTCTTCCGCTTAATAAAATCAAAGTTGATCTTTTAACTCAGTGCATGCACCATATCTCAATTCCCTTAACATCCAAACATTCATTGATCTCTTTCTTGAATATATCCAGGAACTGAGCCTCCAGAATTCTGTAGAATCCAGCAAATGGGTGAAGAAGTTTCTTCTCATCTCAAATTCCCAACCTTTACCATCTAGGAACAAGGCAATAGATGCATGGAACACCATTGCTTTCAGTTCCTTGTCAAGTCATAACCATCAGTATTATACACATTTCACCATCTCTGGATTGTTGAGGTTGTTCATCACTTGTTCTCGAGCAAGACCATGACACCTAGTCCATAGTGTTACAATGTGTATGGAGATGGCTGACCAGATCAACCTGGGCTCGTGTTATGAACCAGCAACAAAAGAAACACACTGAGTCATGATTCAGTGTTAAAAACTACTTTATTATCATAAGTAGTTATTA
This sequence comes from Pristis pectinata, assembly GCF_009764475.1. Lineage (NCBI taxonomy): Eukaryota > Metazoa > Chordata > Chondrichthyes > Rhinopristiformes > Pristidae > Pristis > Pristis pectinata. The sequence goes on along the minus strand of NC_067409.1, from coordinate 78,681,596 downwards.
ATAAGAAAAATAAAAGTAAAAATATTAGAATGTTAGAAGTAAAAATGTTAAACCTTGAACATTAACACCAAAAACTAAACTCATAGTGTGTGTATGGCAAAGTCCCAAACTCCAAGTCCAGGAATGGTTATTAAGGTTCAGTTCAGCAAGCCATAAGGTGAAACATGAGCAAAGGCTTCTTCAACAACCACCGTTGTCTGAAGATAAAACGTAGATGTAGAGAACATAGAGAGTAATTATGAAATCCAAATGTTCCACGATGGAACCCAAACGACACCTCAGTATTTACTCGGTAGTGACTTCCTCACCCCGAAAAGCATCCGTATCAGGGCCGTCCACACAAATACCTGTTTCCCTCTAAAGGTCAGCAACAAGGTGAACTCCACCGGATTACTCCCAATTTCCATATGTGGATTGTAATAACAGACACAGTTATTGTTTCTCATCCATCGATAGAGAAAACTAGCAGGCTGGTGTCTCTCTCCCTTTTCTCCCTCTCTCTCCTCTGACTTCGACTGCCTTCTTCAACAATGTCATTACATCCTTTATCTTCTGTTGATGTAAGCACGCCCCACACACACACACACACACACACACACACACACACACACACACACACACACACACACACACACACACACACACACACACACACACACACACACACACCACTATGCTCTATCTTAAAGGGACATTCACCGAGTCTGTCACACCTCCCACCTAAAAAGAAATTTTTTTCCAAGAAAAATTTTAACTGTGCATACAGTTAGTAATGTTAATAATTATCATTCTACACAATTACAGAAGGTCAGACTAGTAAAGATACATGTTTCCCATTTAGCATCGGGAAAGACAATCAGCGATCACGTTATCTTTGCCTTTAATGTGAGTTATCATGAGATCAAACTCTTGCAAAATTAAACTCCAGTTTAACAGCCTTCTGTTTTTGTTTTTCACTCGGCTCAGAAACACCAGTGGGTTATGATCTGTATACACAGTCAATGGTTTCTGACTGGTGCAATCATATTCACTGAAATGTTGCAAGGCTAAAACAAGCGACAGTAATTCTTTCTCTATGGTGGAATAATTCTTTTGATGCTCATTAAATTTCTTTGAAAAGTAAGCTACAGGATGGTCAATATCATCAAGGTCACCCTTCTGCAACAACACATCTGCAGCTTCATCACTGGAATCTACTGCTAATGAAAATGGCTTTTCAAAGTCAGGTGATTCGAGCACAGGATAGTAGCATGAAATGGCTTTCAGTTTCTCAAATGCTTCTTGACAAGGATCTGTCCAAACAAACTTCACTCCCTTCTTCAGAAGATTAGTTAGGGGAAGAGCAACATCAGCAAAATTTTTACAAAATTTTCGATAATGTCCAACCATTCCCAAAAATCTTCTAACAGTTCTCGTACCTGTGGGAACAGGGAACTTAGATATTGCTTGAACTTTTGCCTGAACAGGAGCTAACTTGCCTTGACCTACAACATAACCAAGATATGTCACAGTGGCATGGCCAAATTCACCTTTAGCCAAGTTAACTGTAAGGTTAGCTTTGGAAAGTCTTTCAAACAACCTTTCTAATGCAGAGATATGATCCTCCCATGTATCATTCCCTGTCACTAAGTCGTCAATGTAGGCATCTGTATGTTTTAACCCATGAATCACTGAATTAATCATTCTTTGAAATGTTGCTGGAGCATTTTTCATTCCAAATGGCAAAACATTATATTCATACAATCCAGAAGGGGTTACAAAGGCAGAAATTTCCCTTCCTCTATCTGTTAATGGAACACACCAGTACCCTTTTAATAAGTAAATCTTTGTAAGAAGTTTAGCCTTTCCCACTCTGTCTATGCAATCATCCACCCTAGGAATAGGGTAAGCATCTGACTTCGTTACAGCATTCGCTTTCCTGTAATCTGTGCAAAATCTAACAGTTCCATCAGGTTTAGGCACAATAACACAGGGCAAACTCCAGTTTGAAGTGGAACGTCTAATAATATCATTTTCTAACATATATTCAATCTCTTGGTCAACAAGTTTACTTTTTTCCACATTCATTCGATATGGGTGTTGTTTGATTGGTTTTGCATCCCCAACATCAACATCATGAGTAATTATCGATGTTCTGTTTGGAACATCTGGGAACAGATTTTTAAATTTTAAAATTAATTCTCTCATCTGTTGTTTTTGTGAAACTTGTAAATGGTCCAACTTCGTTTCAAGGTTCTCCAGGATATTTTGGTTTTTTAGTTGCGATGGAACAATATTTGGTCTAAATTGGCCTTCCTCAACATCAACATCAGACATTCTCGAAACAACCTTCATATCATCCACCATGGCCACAACTGAATCTCTCTCATAATAAGGCTTAAGCATGTTTACATGACAGAGTTGTGTTTTCTTGCGTCTATCTGGTGTTTTGATTACATAGTTTAATTCATTTACTTTGGATTCAATAACAAATGGTCCGGTAAAACGAGATTGCAATGGATTGTTCTGGCTAGGGAAAAATACTAACACGTTTTGCCCCACTGTAAATGTCCTGGGCCGAGCACGTCTGTCAAAACATGCCTTCATTCTCATCTGGCTGGTTTTCAAATTCTCTGTCGCCAGCTGGCAGACTCTCTCCAACCGAGTTTTAAGTTTTTGGACATAGTCCAACAGACTCAAATGCACTTCCTCATTAACCCACTGTTCTCTTAACAACTCTAAAGGTCCTCTCACCCGATGTCCAAATACAAGCTCAAACGGACTAAATCCTAATGACTCCTGTATTGATTCTCTCAGGGAAAACAAAAGTAAATGAACACCATCGTCACAATCCTTTGTGTCTTCAAAGCAACAAGTCTTCAGCATATTTTTGAGAGTAGAATGAAATCTCTCCAGAGCTCCCTGAGATTCTGGGTGATATGCAGATGATACAATCTGCTTTGCTTCCAGCTCATAGACTAGTTGCTGAAATAAATTAGACATAAAATTACTGCCTTGATCAGATTGGATTTCTTTTGGCAAACCAACCAAAGAACTAAATTTTAGAAGAGCCTTTGACACCGTCTTGGCCTTAATATTTCTAAGGGGTATTGCCTCTGGAAATCTAGAAGTTGCACACATAATGGTTAACAAATACTGATTTCCAGCCTTAGACTTTTGCAATGGGCCAACACAGTCCACAATCACCTTCAAAAAGGGTTCACCAAAAGCAGGAATGGGTTTCAAAGGAGCCACATGGGGTCTTTGATTTGGTTTACCTACCACCTGACATGTGTGACAGGTTTGACAAAACATCACCACATCTTTTCTCAAACCAGGCCAATAGAGTTGTTTCAAAATCTTCCCTACAGCTTTATTCACACCAAAATGACTACCCAAAGGCATACTATGGGCCAGATTTAAAATCTCATTCCTATAAACTTTTGGAACCACAACCTGATGAATAACTTCCCATTCCTCATTAACAGGGACATGAGGAGGTCTCCATTTCCTCATTAACACTCCATTTTTGACATAATATCCAATTGACACTTTCTCAATCTCATCACGTGAGAGTACTTTTTCTCTCAATTCTGTAAGCTCAGGGTCTTTCGTTTGTTCCACCATAAAATCTTTCCTTGACAAAGACAAATCTTTAAATTCAGGCTTACTACAAGGATTTTGATCCTCCAGTGAAGACACAAAAGTTTCAGACAAGGCATCATAATTTTCTTCCTGTTTAGGGCTGTCACAGGGAACAACATCAGACTGCACAGGACTGTCGGCCTTGGCTAATTCTTTAGCTCTAGCTTGAGTCACCGCACAGGATGGGTAAACATCTGGATCATTCTCAGACCCATCAATCCTTGGTTTGGTCGTTAATTGTACCACAGGGACAAATTCTCCATCCGCAAGGTCATTCCCCAATAACAAAGAAACTCCTTCCACTGGTAAACTGGGTCGTATCCCTATCTCGACAGGTCCTTCTACAAACTTTGACTTTAAAATCACCTTGTGCAAAGGGACAGACATGGTGTCACCTGTAACACCTCGCACTAGATTTACCTCACCAGTGTCAGTTTCTTCACCAAAATGTAAAACACTGTCCAGCAAGAGAGATTGACAAGCCCCAGTATCTCTAAGGATTTTCACTGGCACTTGGGGTGACCCATCACTCAGTGAAACAAAACCCTCTGATACATGAGAACAGAATTCCTTTCTCACCTCCTCCAACTTTTCAGCCTTTACCTCTGGCAAGGACTGATCTTTAACAACATCCCCTAAACCTTTTTGATTTTTAATTACCAGAAAACAAGCATTGGGCACGGCTTCCTTCCTTTTCTTCAAAAGGGCCCAATTAGATATCACATGGCCAGGTTTCTTACAGTAATAACAAGTACGCTCAACGGGTTTCTCCAACACTGGCTTCTTTTCATCCTTCCCTTTTTGATTAGCTCCCAATTTAATCTCCGGTTTACCTGGATTGTATTTATAACTCTTTTGAAAGGTTTTAGGTGGTCCCCATTTGGATTTATGGGTTAAAGCATAATCATCTGCCAACCTAGCAGTTTCTTGTAAAGTTTCCACCTCCTTTTCATTTAAATATGTTGTTATTTCAGCTGGGACACATCTTTTAAAGTCTTCCACTAACATCAATTCTTTCAATTTATCAAAATCCCCATCTACATTTTTAGCCATGTACCATCGTTCAAAACATATTCTCTTTCCACTGGCAAATTCCATGTACGTCTGATCTGCAGATTTCTTCAAGTCTCTAAATTTTTGCCTATAAGCTTCAGGTACCAAATCATAGGCCTTCAACACAGCTTGTTTTACCTTTGTATAATCAGCTGCATCCTCAACAGACAAAGCAGAATACGCTTTTTGAGCTTTACCTTTAATTACACTCTGTAACGTAAAAGCCCATCCTTCCTTAGGCCAGTTTGAACTCACAGCAACCTTTTCAAAATATTGGAAATACTGATCAACCTGATCTTCTTCAAAAGGAGGGACTAATCGAACCTCCCTACTGGCTAAAAAACCATCATCAGAATCAGAACTCTTTTGTTTCATTTCTAACTCCATCCTTTTTTGTTCCAACTCCATCTTCCTCAATTCCATCTGGGCCTTCCTTTCCTCAAACTTCAACCAAGTTAGTTCCCGTTCAGCCTCTAACTCTAGTTTCCTTTGTTCAGCCTCTAGTTTCTTTTGTCCCAACTCGAACTTCATTCGCATTTGTTCTAACTCCATCTTTGCTAACTGCACCTGGCCATCAGGAATCTCTGACTCACTCTCAGGAAACTCTTCTAACTCTTCCTCCTCCAAATCCTCCAACTCCACTGGTTGAGAAGTCACATCAGAAATCACTGGTTTAATCTCAGGAAACTCGACTACCTCACTCACCTCAAACACTTCCTTCTCCAAATAATAGTCAACTATCATTCTATGAATAACTGCTTTTTTCGTAGACCACTTTACTGCTTTAAGGTTTAGCCTTGTAGCAATTTTTACCAAATCATCCTTTTTCACCACCTCCAATCACTTTAGGGTTGGTGACTCCAAAAATGCCTTAATGTCTATTGCTGCTGGTTTCCACACACACAAGCCAATTAAAAAGAATTTATGAGACCGATCACAGTCAGTCATTCACTAAGACACCAATTTGTTCAAACTCAGACCTCCCTCGTCAATCGTTGGATTCAATCCTGGATGAATCTCGTTGATCTGGGGAACAATCCCGGATGAATCTTCTCAATCTGGGGAACAATCCTGGACAAACCCCCAATTTTGTTACAAACCAGCAACAAAAGAAACACACTGAGTCATGATTCAGTGTTAAAAACTACTTTATTAATAACTACTTATGAGAATAAGGAAAATAAAAGTAAAAATGTTAGAATGTTAGAAGTAAAAACGTTAAACCTTGAACATTAACCGCAAAACTAAACTCGGTGTGTGTGGCAAAGTCCCAAACTCCAAGTCCAGGAATGGTTCTTAAAGTTCAGTTCAGCAAGCCATAAGGTGAAACATGAGCAAAGGCTCTTCAACAACCACCGTTGTCTGAAGATAAGACATAGATGTAGAGAACATAGAGAGAGTAATTATGAAATCCAAATGTTCCATGATGGAACCCAAACGACACCTCAGTGTTTACTCGGTAGTGACTTCCTCACCCCGAAAAGCATCCGAATCGTGGGCGTCCACACAAATACCTGTCAGCAACAAAGTGAACTCCACCGGATTACTCCCAATTTCCATACATGGATTGTAGTAACAGACACAGTTATTGTTTCTCATCCATCGATAGAGAAAACTAGCAGGCTGGTGTCTCTCTCCCTTTTCTCTCTCTCTCTCTCCTCTGACTTCGACTGCCTTCTTCAACAATGTCATTATGTCCTTTATCTTCTGTTGACGTAAGCACGCCACCCACACACACACACACACACACACACACACACACACACACACACACACACACACACACACACACACACACACACACACCACTATGCTCTATCTTAAAGGAACATTCACCGAGTCCGTAACACACGCAATTTCCTGTCACACAGATGGCAGAGGTATAGGGATGGTGTGGCATCAGTGTTTCTTGATTTTGGAGAATCTCTGTTCCTCTTTGCTTCCTTCATTCTAGTTTCCTTCATTCTAGTTTCCTTGTATGAGTGAGCACCGCGTTTAATGCAGGTATACCAAACAGGATGATCCAATGCTTGTTGTTCCCAGTGCTCTGTGTCAATGTTGAAACTCTTCAGCAATGTTTTAAGTGAGTATTTGAATCTCTTTTTCTGTCTACCATCTGATCGTCTGCCCTCAATTTTGCCTAAAATCGAGTCCCAGACCAGCTGTGCTTACATGCTATAATGGATTACAAAATGAAGTAGAGCAGCATTGCCAACAACAGCGCATCCCTTCCCGATGAGCATAATGCATTCTATGCACGTTTTGAACAGAAGAGGATTGGAATGTCACTACCTGCCCTGACAGTCTCCAATGCACCTGAACCCACAGTCACCATTGCGGATGTAAGATCAGTATTCTGGAGAGTGAACACGCGGAAAGCATCTGGTCTGGATGGTGTCCCTGGCTGTGTCTTTAGATCCTGTGCAGATCAGCTGGCAGCAGTATTTACAGACATTTTTAACCTCTCCCTGCTTCAAGATGAGATTTCCACCTGCTTTAAGAAGTCCACTATTGTTCTGGTACCTAAGAAAAACAAGGTAACGTGCCTTAATGACTACCGACCGGTGGCTTCATCCATCATCATGAAGTGCTTTGAGAGGCTGGTCATGGCACACATTAACTCCAGCCTCTCAAACAACCTCAACCCACTGCAAATCACTTACTGCTGAAACAGAACTATGGTGGATACAATCGCCCTGGCCCTACGCTCATCTCCGGAGCATCCGGACAGTAAAGACCCCTACGTTGGACTATTATCTATTGAATACAGCTCCACCTTCAATACTATAATTCCAAGTAAACTCATCTCCAAACTCTGAGACCTTTGCAAATGAATCCTTGACTTCCTGACCAACAGACCGCAAAAAGTAAGGATAGGCAGCAACACCTCCACCAGGATTATCCTCAACACTGGTGCCCCACAAGGCTGCGTCCTCAGCCCCCTACTCTACTCCCTGTACACTTACAACTGCGTGGCCAGATTCTGTTCTAACACCATCTACAAGTTTGCAGATGATACCACCGTAGTGGGCCTTATCTCAAATAACGATGAGTCGGAGTACAGGAGGGAGACAGAGAGCCTAGTGACATGGTGTCTTGACACAACCTTTCCTTCAATGTTAGCAAAACAAAAGAGCTGGTCATTGACTTCGGGAAGATGGGTGGTGCACATGCTCCTGTCTACATCAACAGTGCTGAGGTCAAGAGAGTTGAGAGGTTCAAGTTCCTAGGAGTGAACATCACCTATCCTGGTCCAACCACGTAGATAGGCAATTAGGGTAAATAATTAGAATGGAGGATACTGCAAGTTCTCTCTTTAATTAACACACAAAAAGCTGGAGGAACTCAGCAGGTCAGGCAGCATCTATGGAGAGAAATGGATAGTTGACATTTCAGGTCGAGACCCTTCATCTAGATGGTGCCTGATCTGCCGAGTTCCTCCAGTTTTTTGTGTGTTGCTCCAGATTTCAGCATCTGCAGTGCCTTGTGTCTCTCTTTAATAACATTTTTGATGTTCTCATATTTTCATACAACATAGAAGGAGGTTATTCGGTCTATCAAGTCTATGCCAGCTCTCAGGATAATCCCAGACCCCTCATACAGCCAAGTCCCAGGTTACAACAGGGCTCTGTTCCTGAGAACTGTTCATAACCTGAATTTTTTGTAAGTCAGAAATGAACAGAAACAGTGTGTGGGAGAAGATCACAGAAGCAGCTGCAATGGGAGAGTAGGCAGGGGAAGAGTGGCCACCCGCCAGCCTCATTGACTCAGTGAGTGAACAAGTGAGTCTACTCAGTGCTCTGTAATTTATTCTTTCTCAATCCCCATGAACTCTACTCTGATTCTCCTACCATCAACCTACACCAGGGGTATGTTTTACAGAAAGCAATTAACCTACTAGCCAGTACATGTTTAGGATGTGAGAGGAAATTGGTGCACTTGGGAGAAACTCCACACAGATTGTATCAGAAGTCAGGATTGAACCTAAACTGGAGGAAATGTGAGACAGCAGGATTACCTGCCACTCTGCTACCCTTACTATGCTGATATCCATCCCCAGCTGACTGCTGTACAAGAATCATATATTTATGTTCTCAGATATTCTATGGTTTACTAAATATAAATAAGATACTATAGATGCTGAAAATCTAAAATTAAGATCAAAAAAATATATAAAGAGAAAATCTGAGTTAACGTTTCAGATCAATGCCTTTACCTGAATGTAATATGCTGATGATGCAATTTGAAAATGTACTTTGTTGTGTAACATAAATGAGGAATCTTTATTCTGTCTAAATTTGGAAAGAAGGTCTTTCAGCTTTCTGAAGTGCTGTCATGAAGTACACGTCATCAATTCATCATTGCTGTCCTAACCTGATCTCTGCTAGTGCACATTTTTGAACTGCAATTCACCTAATAAGATCACATCAGACAATGTCTCAGTGTTGTGAGAAAGGTTCTTTTGGTATCTTAAAAATAAAGATCTGGACACACAGTCTTTGTAATTTAAAAATGGTTTATTAACAAAGACAAACGCAGGGACAGAATGAATGGGAACAGATGCACACTCACACACTCTCAAGCAGGAGCACGAATGTGGATGGAAAACGCGACAGAGGGTAAAGTGCACACACACACACACACACACTCACACACACACACAAATACCTGGGTACAAATGATCAAGGAATAAACAGTACAATGTTTGGACGCCCTGATTCTGGACAAACATTGGCTCTTTGGTCTTGGGAGTCCTTAACTAACCACCCTGAAGTAGTGCACAGCTTACCTCAACATCCTCGGAGACAGAAAAAGAGGAAGAAAAACCAAACATACAGCACTTTTATGCTGCTGGGGGGCTGGGTGGCCCAGCAAGGACAAAGGTGTTTTAAATGGGCCAATAGTAGATGTGCCCAGCAACAAAGGTGCTCGCACAGACCAATCCGAGTGGTCCAGCAAGACAAAGGTGTTTACCTAATGGGGCGGAGCCGGACCCCTGATTGACAGTGGTATAGCTTCCGACCTGATAGGCAATGCTATCATCCGACCATGGGAGTCAGTAGTGTTGTCACTGTCACCTGACCCCTGGCCCTTCATACTACACTCAGTAAGATGCCCATGTATTCTCTGGTTCTTATTACATGCATCCTGTACTTGTACCATCTCAGCAAGAATAATCTTTAAGTAATTCTCAACCACACATGGCGAACAGCGCCATTCTTTGAAATGGTAACTCTTAGGAGGAAATTACTACATAATGTGGTATGAGAATGTACGAATGTTGAAATGAACATGACTCAGATGATAATATTTCTTTAGGAGCTGAATTCAAGTTAAGCAATCTTGTTTAGTAGGAGATGCAGCTGTGAGCATCTCATCAGGAGAACATGCACCAGTTCTCATTGAGGGGTCAGTGGTGTAAAGGGTGAGCAGCTTCAAGATTCTGGGTGTCAACATCTTAGAGGATCTGTCCTGGGCCCACCAGATTGATGCAATGATGAAGAAGGCATGCCAGCAGCTTTACTTCGTTAGGAGTTTGTGGAGATTTGGTATGTCACCAAAGACTCTTGCAAATTTCTATAGATGTACAATGGAGAGTATTCTGACTGATTGCATCACAGCCTGTTATGGAGGCTCCAATACACAGGATTGTAAGAGGCTGCAGAAGTTTGTAGACTCAGCCAGCCCCATTACAGGCACAACCCTCCTCACCATCGAGGACATCTTCAAGAGGCGGTGGCTCAAGAAGGAAGCATGCATCACTTAAGGAGCCTCACCATCCGGGACATGCCCTCTTCTCGTTACTACCATCAGGGAGGAGGTACTGGAGCCTGAAAACCCACATTCAACAATTCTGGATGGTCCATGAACCCATAAACACTACCTCATTATTCCTTTTGTTTTACACTATTTATTTACTTCATAATTTATAGTAATTTTATGTCTTCGCACTGTACTGCTGCTGCAAAACAACAAATTTCACGTCATAAGACAGTAATAATAAATCTGATTGTGATCTGAGCAATTAATTATGTGGCCCTGCAGCAAAAAAAATTACCATTTTACTATCTTCACTGCTCAGGAAAGATGAGGCATCACTCATTTCCATAATCTCCTTTTCCTTATTAGTAGATCTACTACCTCACAGTTCCAGTGATCCAGGTTCAATAGTGATCTCCTGTGTTGTCTGTGTGGAGTTTGCATGTTCTCCCTGTGGCCACCCGGGTGCTCACGTTCCAAAGACATGCAAATTGTTAGGTTAACTGGCTGCTGTGAGTTGTGCCTCGTGTATAGGTGAGTGGTAGAATCTGGGAGAGATGATAGGCATGTGGGAAGAATTAAACAGGATCTGTGTAGGATGAGTGTAAATGGGTGCTGGATGGTCAAGATAGGCTCGGAAGGCTGAAGGGCCTGCTTCTGTGCTGTAGGACTACATAATTTTTAAGGGATCTGTTTTTGCTCTTTTCTTGAATTTTGCATTTTCTCCTTTTGAAAACAGCATGACTAATGTTTGAGTAGCAGTACAGCACGCTGTTATCCAATGGATTCAGTGAGGGTAACAAATAAAGCAGACGCATTGTGAATTTCACTGACCTGCATATTAGGAATTGGTCAACAGTGAGGAAATGTACTGAGATATGGGAGGCTTATTGAGGTGGGATCAGTGAGCGCTAGTGATGAAAGGAAGAAGGTGGGGGAGGGAATGCACTAAAATGGAACAACAATGGTCACTGAAAGATCAGTGGGTGTGAAGAGTGATGGAAAAGACAGAGTTAGAGGTAAGTGCACAACAGGACGTAAGTGAATCTGCAACTTTGCAAACCTTTTATTTGGCTATATCATTTTAATGCCTACTGTGCTGATTGTGCCTTCACAATACTTAAGCTCCTATTGCTCACCAAATCAAGTTGAGTTTATTGTCTTGTACAGAAGTATGGTGAGGTACAGTACAATGATAAACTTGCTTGCAGTAGCATCAAAGGCATGTAGGTACAGACAATACACAGAATATAAATTATACATAAAATTATACCATACAGTGAAAATGAAAACTGTGCAAACGCAAGACCTTACTCCAAAAACAAAGACGCAATCAAAGACAAGTCCATGGTAGTGTAAGAGGTGTTCCACAGTGTTCCATTGCTGAGGTAGGGTTAAGATTGTGCAGATATGTTCAAGAACCTGATGGATGTAGCAGTTCCTGAACGTGGTGGTGTGGGACTTCAGGCTTCTGTACCTTCTGATTGATGGTAGCAACGAGAAGAGGGCATGACCCCGATGGTGGGGATCCTTGATGATAGATGCCACCTTCTTGAGGCAACGCTCCAGTAGATGGTTTCAATGATGAGGTGGGCTGTGCCCAGAACTCTCTGCAACCTCTTGCATTCCTGTGTTGGAATTGCCATACCAGGCCATGACGCAACCAATCAAGATACTTCCAACAGTGCATCTGTTGAAGTTGGTTAAAGTATTTGGTGACATGCCAAATCTCCTTAAGGTTTTAAGAAAGTAGAGGTGCTGGCACACCTTCTTGGTGATTGCATCTATGTGCTGGGCCCAGGACAGTTCATTGGAGATGATAATGCCCAGGAATTTGAAGCTGCTGACCCACTCCAACTATGACCCACCAATGAGAACTGCTACATGGTCTCCCGACTTCCCCTCTCTGAAGTCAACGATTAGCCCCTTGATTTTGCTAAGCGTGAGGTTACGTGCAGAGATATCTTAACTGATTCATGTTTTCGTCCACAATCTTAGTGTAATGTGTGAGTGTAACGTAAGGACCTGAGCATATTTTGTGGAATGACTTTTGATGAACTGTCGTACCAGACATTGCCATTAATTGAGAGTTTGCTGCTTTCAATAGAGGATGTTCTGTTGATAGCTTCTGCTCTGTTATTTATCTTTGCAACCTTTACTGCACCCAGCAGTACTTAGCTCTTTGAATCTGACTACAGCCTTTTCACTACCTTCTTCCCTTTTTTCTTTGTAACAAACAAAAACTCCAAGCCTCTTCCCCATTTGTGAACTCTGAGGTTAGACTTAAAACTATTGAGGTGAATCATGTCATTTGGATTAACATCATGTCCATGACTCATAGCAGACTCAAAATGCAAACTTTAGATGTTAATGAGATAACCTATAACACTGTGTGTTTGTCTCCTGCTAAAGTCCCACCTCTTGTTCTGATCTCTGCATTAGACTTAGTTCATAAGGAGTTTAGACTGAATTTTCTCCAACACACAAAAGAAGCTACCAAAAGTAATTACAACTATTAAACGTTAGTATCAACTGTTACTCCAAATTCTCGACAAGTTGCCTGAATGAGTTCTCCTTTGTAGGCTTCACTGGATTGTTTTTGCATTTCCTTGTCAGGGCCACCTTCATTGTATTCTAAATATCAGTATCTTGATCACACGTGATCAATGAGAGTCATGATGCAAAACATGGAACAGTGGCCAAGAAATGTCTTACTTGTCTTTATAGAGATTTATTGTTGACAATACATGATTAAGACTGGAGCACATTCTGGTTTTACAGGTTGCATTGCATAGGTACCTGGCAGCTGGTACAAAATCCATGCAATTATATTGTCAGAGAATGAATTATATTTTTGGATGAGTCAAAAATGAGTGTATATGCACTGGTGTCAGTAACTTGACATTGTAACCATTGTAATCCTGTGACCCATTGACTGTGTCACATCTTAAATATAACTGGGTGGTAGAGGCAGGTACTTTCACAACATTTAAGAAATGCCACAGCGTAGAAAGCTGCAGGCCAAGTGCTGGAAAATAGGATCGGCATAGATGGGTACTTGATAGCTAGCAGATACAGTGGACCAAGGGCCTGTTTCCATTCTGTACGACTCTAAGAGAGAGATAATAATAAGATATCTTTATTAGTCACATGTACATCGAAACACACAGTGAAATGCATCTTTTGCGTAGAGTGTTCTGGGGGCAGCCCGCAAGTGTCGCCACGCTTCTAGCGCCAACATAGCATGCCCACAACTTCCTAACCCGTACGTCTTTGGAATGTGGGAGGAAACCAGAGCACCCGGAGGAAACCCACACAGACACGGGCAGAACGTACAAACTCCTTACAGACAGCGGCCGGATTTGAACCTGGGACACTGGTGCTGTAAAGCGTTATGCTAACCGCTACACTACCGTGCCCTGTCAATTACTGGGAGAAATATTTCCTAGTTCTGCTGCATATTCTTTAGCTTCGAAAGAAGCAATGCAAAATTAAAGAAATAATGGGAATTGACAACTACAAGATAACAAGTATTAGGGAGAGCTGTACATTCAGTTAAACTCCCATACTTTTTTAAAATGATGAGATAATTAGTGGGAAATATCAATATGGCTCTAGTGATCTCAAGCTGAATTAAAAAGCCAAACTGCATATAATGGCAATCTGAAATAAAAAAAACAGAAAATGCTGGATACACTGGACAGGTCAGGCAGCATCTCTGGAGAGAGAGTAACAGAGTTAAAGTTTCAGGTCAATGACCCCTCATCAGGACAGGAAAAGTGAGAAAAAATATGTTTTAAGTTGCAGGGAAGGGTGGGAAGAACAAATGGAATGTCTGTGATAGCTTGGTGAACAAAGTTGTACAGGTCACAACAATGGCCGCCTTTTAGAGGGTATGAAAAGAAACTCTGATTCTCTCTCCACAGGCGCTGCCTAACCTGCTGAGTTTCTGCAGCATTTTCTGGACTGAGTTAGCTGGAACAACAGAGATATGCATGCTCTGAGTCTTACTTGCTGCATATGAATTCTCCCTCTGGTTGACATTCTTCCTCATTTGCCCACCAAGCTGCAGGGACTCTGTCACATCACCAACTATTCAGCAGAGCTGCTGCAGCACATTCCTTACAGTCTGCAGCCAGAGTGCACCTTTGATGGAGAAGTTGGAGACAGACTCCAGAGACGAGTCTCTGGGATGCGAAATCACTCTCCCTTTATTTCTCTGGCACACTGTGGACTCAGCAGAAGCATCAACCTGCATAGCAGTAATTCAACAATCAACCCTGGCATGGGTCTGTGCAGCAGGTCTCATTTGGTTCTATCTTTACATGAGCTTTCCTGTTGAATTTTGGTGTATGCAATTTGAAAGCCCATTTGAGAACACAACCTTAACTGGCTGCTGATAATGGCAAATTGAAATGCCTCCAGCCTAAAAATTCAATCCAGTAGCGCTTGATTTTTATATGCCGGGTTATTGAAGTGAGGTAGAAAATCAATTAAAAATACAATCTATACTTTCTATTATGCATGTGATGTGACATAACATGACATTGATTTGCTTGCTTCAATCCAAGAGATCCCCTAGGCAGGCTAGTGTCCCTAATCAGCATACAACATATTTGATGTTGCTCCTGCAATGCTGCAGAACAAATATGTGACTATAAAACAGCAAGGACCTCAGCTTGGAAAGCAGCATTAACAGAAGAAAGCTGGTTCAACTGCTGCTTAAAAGGGTAGACCTTACCTGGACTGTGGCTGAGAAATCCACGCAGATGAGACAATGACTTCTTCTTGAAGCACAGATGGAACCTGTTACAGGTGAAGCCTTGCAATTTCTTTGGGAAGCAGAGAAGGGGGCAGTGGCCCAACCACTCTTATCCTCTTTCTTCCAGAACCATGGTCACCTGAACCTCCATAGTCCTGCTGCATAATGCATGTGACACTTACATTTACTTACGCCTGTCACCAACTTGTTCATTTGAGTGCTGCAGAAGAGGGATGCCCACTCTCGCCCCTGCCCTGCCACTCAACCAAAGCAGTGGATCCATTTGGGAACCACCACCACATGAGCTCCATACAGGACCACACACCACCCAGGCCTATTTGTGATAGTTCCACACACAACTCTAGGCTCTTAAGGTTGAAGTTAACACTGGCTAAACACCAGCTGCTCTCCAGCTGCCTTAACAACTCCAGTTTTGGTTTCTGCGGGTGAATAACCTCCAGTTCCACAAGTACTGGTGACTTGAGAAGTTCACAGTGAGTCCCTTCAACAGGATGAAACTTTCTAGTGTTGACACGACTATTGTTTTAGCCGCCTTACATGGGTGTCCTGGTTAGATGCCCCAAGCACCCAAGACAGTCCCATTGTACTCTCCAATATGTGATCACACCCTTTCTGTCTGTCAGCCGTGGTTACAGGGGCTCAGAGCTTGCTGGACGTAGGACAAGGGGATGTGGACACCTTCTCCTCAACTTAAGTGCCTTTGCTGAGAGTTGCAGACAACTTGGCAAAGGTTCCCATAAAGTGCTCCTTTATGATACCAGAAATCTAGACGATATGCTGGAAGCAGTCATTCACAGCCAGATAAATGAACGGGAATTTCTTCGGAAGAACATGAAGCAGGTCCATGGATAACGTTCAGAGGGGGATGAGTTGGGATCCGTGGCTCTGCCCTTGGGAAGGCTCTCCAGGGCGGCGGCGCGCTTGCAGACGCCGTGCACGTCACAGGCACGTCGGCTTGGAGGCTGGTCTCTGGTGGCTGCCTTCGCCGTCACTGAGCGGTGTATGATCGCTGGGCTTTCCTGCAGTATTGGCCGACCGGTGACCCCGGGAACCCGCAGCAGCTATCGGTATGAGCCATGCACCCAGAGAGAGAGCTCGGGTTGTCTGTAGCAAAGGATTGCGTATGGGGGACTCCTGGCGCACTGTGCCAACTGGTGTGGCCTGGGGAATGTAGTGCGATTTGAGCAGCGTACAGTATGTGTGCTTGGGAACAGGCTGCACATGGTTCCTGCCATCCAGAGTCCAGGAGACAAGGACATGTTGATTCTGTGGCCCTGGGACGTTACCATTTGTATTCAGGACAGACCAGGATAAGAGGACCCCGGGGTGAGAAGGTTCATGTAATCCTTTAGCCCGTTTCTTGTGTGGTTTATAGAAATTTCAGCCTAATTTTCAGGTAATAGTGATACAAAATCATTAGTGCAGGCTGAGGAAAAGTAATCATTTGCAATCCATTTCCCAACTCTTACCTTGTAGGTCATATCCCTCAATTGTGCCTTTTTCTACTGCAACCACTCTTTCAAACAGTAGGTTCCAGGGTAGGGCCGTTGCTTGTAGCTCAAAACATAACGGACAGTTGTGGAATGGCCTTGTGCTGCCTAACCAGGAAGAATTCCAGCAGTGTTGTCATTTTTGGTACATTCACATCATTACATTTACGCTACATCCGCAAATGTTTTATGAGTAAACAGTCCAAGGGAATTGTACACAAGTTCCACCCCTCAATGTGCAGTGGAGTGGAGGGACGCCCTTTGACTCTTGCAGTGGAGCCTTTGCAAAACCTGCACCAGGCTTCATCCCATCCCTCACCACGTAGTCCTCGATCTTTGCAAACCTGCACAATTTGGTTGTGGACAGCTCCTTGCACTTGGAGACCAGTGAGTTTCAAGCAGATTAAAGTATCTTTCACAAAGTTGATAGATTTATCATCCATGGGAAAACTACCTTTTTTTAATTTCAAAAAAATTACTTTATTTCTGTTGGAATCAAACAGGAAGGACTTTATTCAGCCCTGTAATAATCAAAAATATTTCCACTCATGGAAATGTATGGCACAGAAGAAGATTCTTTGGGCCATTAAGACTGTAGCAGGCAAAACAAAAAGCTGTTTAAGCTATTCTTGCATACCAGAGTTTGATCTGTAGTTAATGAATTACAGTGCTTCAAATGCTCATCCAGTAATTTATTGAAATGTTTTGAGACTCTAGGCCTTTATCTCCCTTTCAGTCAGTGAAAATCTTTTTCCTCAACTCTCTAATTCTTCTACTGATGAACTTAATCTGATGAATGGTCAATGACCTGAACCATGAATGCTGTTTCTCTTTCCATTGATGCTGTCTGACCTGCAGAGTACTTCCAACATTTTCTGTTTTTATTTCACAATTCCAACATCTGCTGTTTTTACTTTTGTCATTAACCTGTTCAGATACCTTTTCAAATGGCCTTCGAGTCTGATTAGTTTATTTAAAATAGCCTGTTCTATAGGCCATCCCCAGGTTAAGAATGCTTCACTTACGGACACCCCCTACATATGAACGAGCTCCCATAATATTATTAAATTCAAAAATCTGACAAACGTACATACATTCGTTCCTACTGTTACGGACTTGGTGAAAGTCCCTTTAAGATAGTGTGTGTGTGTGTGTGTGTGTGTGTGTGTGTGTGTGTGGGGCGTGCTTATGTCAATAAAAGATAAAGGACGTAATGACGTTGTTGAAGAAGTCAGAAGAAGGGAGAGAGACACCAGCCTGCTAGTTTCTCTATCGATGGATGAGAAACAATAACTCTGTCTGCCACTGAAATCCATGTATGGAAATTGGAAGTAATCCGGTGGAGTTCACTTTGTTGCTGACCTGTAGAAGGAAACAGGTATTTGTGTGGACGACCACGATTCGGATGCTTTTCGTGGTGAGGAAGTCACTACCGAGTAAATACTAAAGTGTCGTTTGGGTTCCATCGTGGAACATTTGGATTTCGTAATTACTCTCCCTATGTTCTGTACATCTACGTCTTATCTTCAGTCAACGGTGGTTGTTGAAGAAGCCTTTGCTCGTGTTTCACCTTATGGCTTGCGGAACTGAACTTTAAGAACCATTCCTGGACTTGGAGTTTGGGACTTTGCCACACACACACGAAGAGTTTAGTTTTTGGGGTTAATGTTCAAGGTTTAACATTTTTTTTGAACTCTAACATACTAACATTTTACTTATATTTTTCGTATTATCATAAGTAGTGATTAATAAAATAGTTTTTAACACTGAATCATGACTCAGTGTGTTTCTTTTGTTGCTGGTTCGTAACACTACGAACAGCAGAACTAGTTTCCTCTGTTTCTCCACTCTTAATAACTTTTTTCCTGTCAGTGTTATGTCATTCATTACAATACTGTGGAGATGTAGTTATCATATTGAGCGAAATTTGTATTTTCCAACTTACAGACAAAATCGACTCATGGAGAATCTGTTTGTTACCTGGGGACGATCTATACATATCTCATTATTCAATGTCATGTCCACTTTTCCTGTGATAATAAGTGATAATTTATAATCATTTACCCATCATCAATGTTCTGATGCCTGGCCTGTAGTTATTCAGCATTTCGCTTCTTTAAAACAAAGGTACCACATCACTCATCTTCCAGTTGTCCAGCATCATGGCTCTAAATGTTGGTTTGGCAATGTTAAATCTGTGCTAGATCCTACCTTTCTTTCTAGAGTCTGGAATACATTCACATATTGACTTGTCCACTTCTCCGTCTCTCCCTCTCCCTCTCTCCCTCTCTCCCTCTCCCCCCTCCCCCTCTCCCCCTCCCCCTTCTCCACCTCGTGCTCTCTCTCTGTCTCTCTCTCTCTTCCTTTCTCTCTCTCAAAACATTTCCAATACCTCACGTCCGTCCTTGCTGTCTGTATCATTCACCTCGTTCTTGGAAACAAATGCAAAGTATTCACTTACAATTAAACAAGTGCTCTCCATTTCTACACACTAGCCACTGTTTTAGTATCCAATAGGACCTGCTCTGTCTTTGCATGCATATGTAAATCATGTGTCTTTTTCTAGATTTCACCTGTCAATACTCTTTTATAAGATAAGATTTCTTTATTAGTCACATGTACATTGAAACACAGTGAAATGCATCTTTGCGTAGAGTGTTCTGGGGGCAGCCCTCAAGTTTTGCCATGCTTCCGGCGCCCACATGGTATGCCCATAACTCCTAACCCATACATCTTTGGAATGTGGGAGGAAACTGGAGCACCTGGAGGAAACCCATGCAGTAACAGGGAGAACGTACGAACTCCTTACAGGCAGCCACTGGAATTGAACCCAGGTCACTGGCACTGTAATAGCGTTACGCTAACCGCTACACTACCGTGCCGTACCGTACTCTTTTGTGTACCATCTTTCCTTTCCTAGTTTCCTTTTTAATTCCACCTCAGCTCTTTCTGTCCTCCTCTGAACTTTCTGATATTGGTGTTTCACTTTGATAGCTTGTACCTACCTTTTATTTTCCCATGCACTCTGTGTTTCTGTTTGGGTGTTACCCATACATTGGGAACATATTTGATCTGACCCTTCCTGAGTGCATCTTATTGTTCTGACTATGTTTTATCTCTCAATTTACTTCTGCTAAAACATACCTCAGCCTGGTAAAATTGACCTTGCGTCAGTTTAAAACTTGTGCACATAGTTCGTTCTTTGTCCTGTGCTAAATTTAACTGAATTAGAACTGTTGCCTCCAAAACATTCTCACAAAGTAAGCCCACTATCACCGTGACTCTCGCAGAGTTTGTTATGCAGTGATTGAAATTAAATAGTTCCTTTCTTTTTCAATCTTTTTATTAGTTTTAAAATTAATACAGATTAATATATAACATCAATGTTTGTACGTCATACAAAGAGATTGGGAGAACAATCATGGCATCGATAATCATAAAGAACAATAAAGTATATAAAAAAGTCTGTAGATCCAATGATCTCTTAGTGAATGAATATAATATCAAAGAAAGGAAAGAAAAAGATTTATTATAAAATATAAAAGAAAGAAAAAAAAAACCAAAACAATAAAAGAAAATTTATAAACAGTATATCAAACCAAACTAAGCTAAGGAAAAAAAATTTAAAAAAAAACAAACAGGAAAAAAAAACTGGACTAAAATTTCTCAGTAGAAACAGAGCAATATTATGTCATCAACTCCATTCCTCTAAGTTGAAAGGTTATTACAAGGGGATCTATATCATGTGAAAATATTGAATAAATGGACTCCAAACTTCCTCAAATTTAAGCGAATAAATAGTTCCTTTGAATGCATTTCATATATCCTTCGCTCTGCTACTGCTGCAGTTTATATTGGGATTGTTGAAATCTCCTTGTTATTTTCGTATTTCTAAGGAATTTGCCTACATATTTGATTTAAGGTCTCCCTCTGAAAGTAGGAACATATGGGTCCTAGGCTGCTTCATCAATGACCTTCCTTCAATCATGAGGTCAGAATTAAGGATGTTTGCTGATGATTGCACAATGTTCAGCACCATTCATGACTTGTCAGATAATGAAGCAGTCCAGATCCAAATGCAACAAGACCTAGACAATATCCAGGCCTGGGCTGATAGGTGGCAAGTAGTACTCATGCCATACAAGTGCCAGGCAATGACAAAATCCACCAAGAGAAAATCCAGCTATCACCCCTTGACAGTCAATGGCTTTACCATCACTGAATGCCCCATTATCAATATCCTGGGGGTTACCATTGACCAGGAACTGAACTAGAGTACCCATACACACAATGTGGCTACAAGAGCAGGTCAGAGACTATGAATGCTGTGGCAAATTACCCGCCTCCTAACTCCCCAAAACCTGTCCACCATCTACAAGGGTCAAGTCAGGAGTGTAATGGAATGGTCTCCACTTGCCTGGATGAGCGCAGCTTCAACAACCCTCAAGAAGCTCAACACCAAACAGAAGATAACAGCCTGCATGGTAGGCACCCCATCCACAACCATTCACTCACTCCACCACTGCTGCATAGAAACAGCAGTTTTGTACAATCTATGGGATGCATTACAGCAACTCACCAAGATTCCGTAGACTGCACCTTCCAAATTCATGGTCTCTACCAGCTATAAAGACAAGGACAGCAAAAGATAGAAGGACAGCTCTGTTATGGAATAGAGGGACCTAGGAGTGGAAATGCATAGTTCACTGAAAGCAGTGTCACAGGTAGATATGGTGGTGAAGAAGGCGTTTGGCACCCTGGCCTTCATTATTCAGGGCATTGAATATAGGAGTTGGGAAGTTATGTTGCAGTTATTCAAGATATTGGTGAGGCCACACTTGGAGTTTTGGTCACTCTGTTATATGAAAGATGTTATTAAACTAGAAAGAGTGCAGAAAAGATTTACCACAATGTTGCCTGGACTTGGGGGCCTGAGTTACAGGAGAGGTTGTGCAGACTAGGACTTTATTCCCTGGAATGTAGGAGATTTGAAGGGTGACCTGATAGAGGTATGTAAGATCATGAGGGGCATAGACAGGGTGAAAGCACACAGTCTTTTTCCCAGGGAGGCGGTGCTAAAAACAAGAGGACATAGGTTTAAGATCAGAGGCGAGAGGTTTAAAAGGGCCATCAGGGGCAGCTTCTTTATGCAAAGTATGGTGCGTATTTGGAACGAGCTGCCAGAAATAGTGGTTGAGGTGGGCACATTAGCAACATTTAAAAGCCATCCAGATACATACATGGATAGGAGTGGTTTAGAGGGCTATGCGCCAAACGCAGGCAGATGGAACTAGCTCGCTGGGCAACACAGTCAGCATGGATGAATTGCTCCAAAGGGCCTATCCCCGTGCTGAATGACTTTATGACTCTAAAAGAATGGCAACACCACCACCTGGAAGTTTCCCTCCAAGCTACACTCCATCCTGATTTGGAAGTATATCGCCATTCCTTCACAATCTCTGGGTCATCATCCTGGAGCTCCCTCCCTAACAGCATTATGGGTATACCCACACTACAGCGGTTCAAAAAGGCAGCTCACATCATCTTTTAAGATAAGATTAAGATATCTTTATTAGTCACATGTACATCGAAACACAGTGAAATGCATCTTTTGAGGAGAGTGTTCTGGGGGCAGCCCGCAAGTGTCACCATGCTTCTGGCGCCAACATAGCATGCCCATACGTCTTTGGAATGTGGGAGGAAACTGGAGCACCCGGAGGAAACCCACACAGACATGGGGAGAATGTACAAACTCCTTACAGACAGTGGGCGGAATTGAACCCTGGTCGCTGGCGCTGTAAAGCGCTACACTAACTGCTACACTACTGTGCCTGCCTACTTTCAAGGGCAATTGGGGGTGGGCAATTAAATGCTGACTCAGCCTGTAAAGCTCACATCCCATAAACGAATAAAAAAAGCGCTAGTGCATTCCAAGTAATGTCATTTTTTT
Organism: Pristis pectinata; assembly: GCF_009764475.1. Lineage (NCBI taxonomy): Eukaryota > Metazoa > Chordata > Chondrichthyes > Rhinopristiformes > Pristidae > Pristis > Pristis pectinata. The sequence continues at coordinate 78,658,936 of NC_067409.1, read as the reverse complement.
TCCTTTCACGCTACATGGCCCCATTTACAGATTTATCTAATGTTTAGTCCTACCTCACAAGCTGTAATTATTTCCTTAACCAACCTTGCTACAACAACTAATTTAAAAACAGAAAACATTGGAAAAATTCGGCTGGTCTGGTAGCATCAGTGAAAAAGAAACAAGTTAATGTTTCAGCCTGAAGCTCCTTCATCCATAAGTCGAAAAATACACAAAATGACTCAATACATTAACCATACCTCCACAGTATTGTAATAAATGTTGTTAATGAGGGCCGTTTATTGTCTTCCCCTAATTAGTTACAATGGTACAGAATCAGGCTGCCCCATGCTCAATGGTCTTAAAGTGTCAGTGAATGCTCCATTGTTTAACTGAGTATTATTGCACTAGTATCTATAGAAGTGATTGCTTGTCAATTTTCAAAGCAACGCTCTTAAGTGGCCTCCCCTGCCAAAACTGGCAGCCTGTGTTCTTCAGAGACAATGGTGTCTGATTACTGCAGGGAGGTTACATTGTAAACAAGTATTTTTCCAGGCTGCTTCTTGTTTGAATTTAATAATATTTATGGGAGCTCATTTGTATGTATGGGTGTCCATAAGTCGGTGTCTGTAACTGAGGAGGGTGAGTACAGCAAATCAAGCTGCACTGCTGGACTCCACAATGAGTCCCAAGTCACGCTGCAGTCAGGAAAATCTTAGCATCATCAAGCAAGTTTATGGCTTTCACATTTGCATGGACGGCTGGTATTTCCCATTAAGTTCAGGCCTATTTATTTTGTGCTTCATAGACTATATCTGTGTGACTTTTTCTTAAAGTTTGTGTTACTGTATTCAGCTGCTATTGGCAGCTAAATCTTAAACCCAGAGAACTGGCCCTGACCTGTGAGAACTGCCCCTGTAGAAATCAAACCAGTAAAACTAGTGTAGCAACAACAGGTAATGTGGGACATTGATACTATCTTTCCGTTGTTTTGCCAACATTTAAGTTAAAACCTGCAAATTTGTAACAGCATGCTCATCTTGTTTAATGTTGCCAATGTTGCAGATTTTTTTTGAAAACTCCAAGAATTAAATATTAAACTCCAAGGCACTAGTGCAAGCAACCTAGAAGAAAAATGTCATTAAGATTAGAAAAATTATTCATTTTTTTCCTTGAGCTCTTTTGATTAAGAGATAGAGAAAGAAGACATTTGACTGGATGATCAGGAATTCATATGGCGAAACTTGCGAGAATGCATGTAAACAGACATGGTAACTTTTTATCCAGTCTGAACTGGATTTATTAATTTTGTCTGTAGTGGAGGCCAAGGGTTGTCGTGTAGATGTTCTTCAAACTCTGCTAGTAATACATCTGTGTGGATTTTGAATAAGGAATATTTTGTGGAAAGTGTGATTCTCCAATTATAATTTTTTTTAATTGTTCTTAATTTGTGGGCTTTGCTTGTGAGGTTGCCATCTATCATTCGAGTGCCTCTGATGGTGGATAACCAATTGTGTTAGACAACCCCTCATCAGGATAATGATTCCAATTGATAAGATCTTCAATGGTGCAGAATGGAATTAGGTAAGTCATGATGGCCTTTCCAAAGCTTGGTAGGGACTGTAACCCTGCCGGTTTGTGTTATTTCTAATGAATCTTTAACAGATGCATATTCTCCTTTGGAAACATTAGGTCAAAGTAACCTTCATGACCACAATGCATATTCAGCATTTTTTTGTTCGCTCAATGGATGTGCAGAAGACTGGCTAGGATTTACTCTCCATCTATAATTGCCCCCTGAACTAACTTGCTCAGGGGTCAGTTATGACTTCTTCACATTGAGTCACACGTGGGCCAGACCTGGTACTGGTAGCACAATTGTGTTCGGTTCTGGTCGCCTCATTATAGAAAGGATGTGGAAGCTTTAGAGAGGGTGCAGAGGAGACTTACCAGGATTCTGCCTGGATTGGAGATCATGTCTTATGAGGATAGGTTGAGTGAGCTAGAGCTTTTCTCTTTGGAGAGGAGGAGGACGAAAGGTGACTTGATAGAGGTGTACAAGATGATAAGAGGCATAGATCAAGTGGACAGTCAGAGACTTTTTCCCAGTGCGACAATGGATAACATGAGGGGACATAATTTTAAGGTGATTGGAGGAAGGTATAAGGAGGATGTCAGGGGTAAGTTTTTTTACACAGAGAGTGGTGGGTGCATGGAATGCAGGGGCAGACACATTAGGGAGATTTAAGAGACTCTTAGCTAGACACATGAATGATAGAAAAATAGGGGGCTATGTGGGAGGGAAGGGTTAGATAGATCTTAGAGCAGGATAAAATGTTGGCACAACATTGTGGGCCGAAGGGCCTGTACTGTGCTGTAGTGTTCTATTTTCTATGTAGCTGATTATCTTCCCTGAAGGAAGAGAGGGAACCACTTTTATTTGTGACAGTTCAGTCAGTACGTGGCTACCATTACCGATTCTGATTGGTGGGGATTAAATCCAATTTGTAGTAGTTGCGTGGAGTTTCTACCAGTCTCCCGCTTGAGTTACAGAGGGAGTGTAGCGTGAGAGCACATGGCTGTCACGTGATCGTAATGACACTGACCCCGCTGGTTAGAGGACAGCATTGCTCTTTGGATTGGAAGTGGCACCACTGTCAATCAAGGTGTGGCTTCACCCCACCCATCAGGTGTGGGCATAGGGATTGGCTGTGGCAGGCACCTTTGTCCTTGGCCTCCAAACCACTGGCCTGTCTAAATCATCTGGCTAGGCTCCACCCACCCTCCTAGCACTATAAAGAGTGTTGCAATCCCCTGGTCTCTCTCGACTGCCCCAGGAGTAGTGAGACAACGCTGCAGAGACCACTGGTAAGAGTGGGCATCACCACGTGGTTTGGGGGCGTCTAAGTCAGAATCCAGGGAGTGTTAGGGCCAATGCTTGTTCGGTCAAGGTATTCAGGCATTGAAGTGTTAGCCCTTAATAAGCTGTACCTTGTTTATTGTGTGCTTTTGTGTGTGTATCTCATCCTCGTTGTGATCCCCCCTCACATCTGTGGTCTCCTGCGTGTGTGTGAGTGTGCATCTGTTCCTATTCATTCTGTCCCCGCGTTTGCCTTTGTGATTAAACTACTTTTTAAATTACAAAGACTGTGTCCAGAGTTCCTCTACCTTTAAGATTCCAAAAGAACCGTTTCACACAACAGGGAGACACATATGAAATTCCAGGGCCATTGGGAGTGAATTTCTTGCTCCCTTTCAGTTGTAACTCGGAGGAAAGTGTGGTCAGAAACCTACATATCCAGTAAGGTTGCAGCAGAAGTGCTGGAGCAGCTCTGAAGAAATTCACATCCACTGTCTCAAGAGAGTTGTTGATACATCAGCTGAAGGCAAGGTAATGATTGAATCATTGCAGGTAATATTGAGTGATATTTTATCTTAAGCATAGTGAAAGTTAAGTTAATAATTGTCAAGGAAGGCTTGCCTATGATAGTCTTATGCCTCTGTGTTGCAAAAGCATTCATTAAAAGTTCAACAAAAATTCATCATTAATGTAGTGCTATTGTTTTCACATCTTGCAGGTAAATGTAGAAGGTTTGTGGAAAATTATCAAGCATAGATTTGGCATCAGAAACCATTACTGTTACAAACTGGCCTCTCATTAGCAATTGGACATTGTGATCCCACTTACAGGGATAATCTTCAGTCCTGTCCAATCACTTGACTTCACTGAACTGATTCCTATTTACCAGCAGAATGATACATAGATTTATACACAGAACAGTACAGCACAGCACAGGAATAGGCCTTTGGCCCACAATATCTGTGCTGACCATGATCAGGGTCAGAATCAGGTTTATTATCACTGACATATGTCGTGAAATTTGTTTGTTTTGCGGCAGCAGTACAGTGCAATACATAAAAATTACTATAAGTTACCCAAAAATAAATAATGCAATAAAGGAATAATGAGGTAGTGTCCATGGACAGTCCAGAAATCTGATGGAGGAGGGAAAGAAGCTGTTCCTAAAACATTGTGTGTGGGTCTTCAGGCTCCTGTACCTCTTGTAATGAGAAGGGAGCACATCCCAGATGGTGAGAGTACATAATGATGGATGCCGCCTTCTTGAGGCACTGCCTCTTAAAGATGTCCTCAATGGTGGGGGTTGTGCCTGTGATGAGGCTGGCTGAGTCTACAGCCCAAATGCCAAATGAAACTAATCCCATCTGCCTGCACTCCAGGATGTGCTCTAATATTTGGTCCCTAAACTGTCATTACTGGAACACCATCACAAATGTTCCTCAAGTTGAATTTCTGTGTTGAACAAATTAGTTGTGTTTGGTTCAAGATCTGTTTATACACCTGGAGTGAGTTGGTAGGTAGCTTCTCCAGTCTACTTAGCTTTCACGTGAACACAGATTTTGCATACAAAACTTGAAATGCCACCAGCAATTGTTGGAATGTATTTGTGACAGTGTGGAATTGTCTGTTGTATATTTCATAGAGTCAAGAGAAATACAGCATGGAGACAGAGCCTCTGGTCTACCAAGTCTGTGCTGATGGTGCACTAATTCTACATTAATCCTTTTATTATTCTCCCTACATTCTCAACAACTCCCTCCAGATTCTATTACTCCCCTACACATTAGGGGCAATTTTACAATGGCCTATTAACCTACCAAGCTGCACGTCCTCGGGATGTGAGAGGAAACTGGAGCACCTGGAGGAAGCCCACATGGTCATAGGGAGAACGTTTGAGCTCCACGCAGACAGCACCTGAGGTCAGGATGGAACCTGGGTCTCTGGTGCTGTGAGGCATAGGCTCTACTAGCTGCTCCACTGTGGCACACCAAGTCTATCCATGCTCCCAACAACCAGGAGTATCTAGTTTGTGACACTAGAGCACAAATTAGCTTCCTCTCTGTGTTGGAACACAAAGCAAACAATTTCACTTTTGATGATACTATTTCATTCAAGGTAACAGTTTATTCTTCAGGCAATGTAATGCCAATTTGAAACATATCAGCAAAGGAGGATTGAGGTATTGAAAAGGAAAGTAGAAAATTAAACTTATCTAGTGAGAAAAATCAAAGCAAACTGTGAAAGCTTCATTGGATGTGTGAAAAGTAAAAGATTAGCAGAAGTTAATGTGGGGCCCTTACTGAGACTGGAGAAATTGCATTGGCCAATGCGGAAAGGGCAGAGATTGTACAAAAAAATATCTTCACAGGAAAAAAGTACAAAGATTCCAAGAAAGAGGAGGATAACAGGTCTAGAATGCATGCGGAACTGAAAGAAATTAACATTAGCTTAAAAGAAAGCAATGAGGATAGTAATGTGACTGAAAGCTGCTAAATCCCCAGGAGCTGATGGCCTGCATTCCAAGGTTTAGAAAGAGGTAGCTATGGAGATAGTGAATGCACTGGCTGCCATCTTCCAAATTTCCATAGATTATAGGATGGTTCCCACAGGAAGGTAGCAATTACAATCCCACTATTTAAGGAAGGAGAGAGAAAATGGGACTGCAGAACAATTAGCCTGACATTAATAGTAGGATCCCAGAATTTAATATTAAGGAAGCAGTAATACATCACTTAGAATAATGGTGTTGAGCAGAGTCAGCATGGATTGATGAAAGGGAAATTATGTCTGACAAGTTTATTAGACTTTTTTAGATTGTAACAGGCAGAGTGGGTAAATAGTAACTTAGTGGATGTGGCATATCTAGACTTTTAGAAAGCTTTCAATAAAATGGCATAGAAATCATTAAACAAATTTAGAGCACATGAAATTGAGGGTAATAATGATGTGGATTGAAGATTGGTTAATAGACACAAAATTATTGATAAACTTTTGTTATTTTTGATTCGCAGGCTGTGACAATGGGCTGCCCCAGGGAATCAAACCTGTAGCCCCAACAATTCACAATCTAAATCAGTGATTTAAATGGAGGTGGGGGTTGCAAATGTAATATACTCAGCTGGGTGGTGATAAGTGGTATGAGGAGGATGCACAGAGGCTTCAGGGGGATCGGAACAGGCTAGGTGAAAGACTGAAGATTGGAAGATGGATATAATGTGGAAAAATGTGAGATCATCCACTTTGAAGAAAAAAGAGAAAAGCAGTATTTTTTTAAATATTTAGAGACTGAAAAATGTTGGTACTCGGAGGGATCTATGTGTCCTTATACATAACTTATTGAAAGTTGATATGCAGACACCACCAGTAATTTGGAAGGCAAGCAATATGCTGACCTTTATTGCAAAAAGATTGGAGCACATGAATAAGGATGTCTTCCTGCAGTCATATGGGGTCCTGGTAAAAGTGCATCTGGAATATTATGCACAGTTCTAGTCTGTTTACAGAGGAAGGATTTTCTTGTGACAGATGGAATGTAATTCATTCCCAGAATGGACATGTGGTTCTGCGAGGAGAGATTATGCAGAATGGGTTGATACTCTTAGAGTTTAGAAGTATGAGAGGTGATCTAATTGAAAAGAGAAAAATTCATACACAGCATGACAGAAGAGTTGCAAGAATGAAATGTTCCTACTTGAGGTGTCTAGAACCAAAAGTTAGATTTAGCGCTCAGCCAATTCGGGACTGAAATGAGAAGCTTCCAAGGGGGTTGTGTAGGTTTAGCTGTGGAGCATGTTTATGGCAGATCTGTAGATAATAAGGGAATCAAGGATTATGGGATTAGTGCAGGGTATTAATGCTGAGGTAAAAATCAGCCATGAATCTTACTGAATAGTGGAGCAGGTGTGAAGGGTCAAATAGCCTACTCCTACTCCTGCTTCTGTTTCATAGGTTCCTTTTTTCACTGATGGCTGATAAAAATATATTGTTTCAAAGGGGAGATTACATACATTTGAGTAAATGCAATGTTAATTCTGTTTCACATGAGGTCGTGAATATACAGTTGAAGTGGAATAACCTGCTGACTAGTAGAACAGATCTAATTTTTAGACGTTCTTACATTTATGGATCAAAAATAGTTGTTTTAAGAGTTTAAAATAAAAGTACTTCAGAAATAGTTTATTTTGGGTTGCTAGGGAATGATTAAAACTTAGTTATCAGTATTAAACAACAACAATATAGGGAAATAATTCATTATCAGCCATTGAAACCTCACACTGAATGGTATCGTTGTTTGTAAGTCTTGACTGATTATTTACTGTGTATAACGTAAGTCTGTTCTCTGTTTTATCTCTTTTATCGTTTCTCCAGTTTTGAGTCCTATGCTCTCCCTGGTTTACCCCTTCAGTTTTCATTCTGCCTGCCTTACCTGTTAAGGAGGATTACTTTACTGAACTTTGCTGGCTTACAATTGCCCAAAAAGATGCTGCTGGGCCTTTCTCGAACCAAGTGGAGTTTATTGTCATATGCACAGGTACATGTATGCACAGGTGCAATGAAAAAACTTAGTTGCAGCAGCATCACAGGCACATAGCATCTTATAAGCAGCATTCACAAGAAAAACATAAATTATACACAATTTTTACAAGAAAATTGTAAAAATTTCTTGTAAATTTTTACAATTTAAATTGTAATTAGAACAAAAAAAAGCCATTTTAGTTCAAAGTGATTAGAGTGGTTGTAGTGGTGATTAGGGTTTGTCAAATGGTTCAAGAACCAAATGGTTGAAGGGAAGTAGCTGCCTTGAACCTGGTGGTGTGGGACTTCTGTACCTCTTGCCTGATGGTGGCTGCAAAAAGATGGCATGGCCCAGATGGTGGGGATCTTTGATGATGGATGTTGTCTTCTTGAGGCAGTGCCTCCTGTAGATACTACCATTGGTGGGGAGGGATCACAGAAATGTAGAGACAGAGGAAATATGAGGATGAGGCAGCCACTTAGCTCATCAGGATTTGCTATTCCATTCCACGTGATCATGGCTGATCATCCACTTTTGCACTCTGTTCCTGCCTTCTCCTTGTATCCCTTGATCTCTTCATAAGTAAGAAAAATATCTACTCCCTCTTGAATATATTTAATGTGTTACGGACTCAGTGAATGTCCCTTTAAGATAGAGTGTGAGTGTGTGTGTGTGTGTGTGTGTGTGTGTGTGTGTGTGTGTGTGTGTGTGTGTGTGTGTGTGTGTGTGTGTGTGTGTGTGTGTGTGGTGCTTACGTCAATAGAAGATAAAGGACGTAATGACGTTGTTGAAGAAGTCAGAAGGAGAGAGAGAGAGAGAGAAGGGAGAGAGACACCAGCCTGCCAGAGAAACAATAACTGTGTCTGCCACTGAAATCCATGTATGGAAATTGGAAGTAATCCAGTGGAGTTCACTTTGTTGCTGACCTGTAGAAGGAAACAGGTATTTGTGTGTGGACGACCACGATTCGGATGCTTTTTGGGGTGAGGAAGTCACTACTGAGTAAACACTGAAGTGTCGTTTGGGTTCCATCGTGGAACATTTGGATTTCGTATTTACTCTCTCTATGTTTCTCTACATCTACGTCTTATCTTCAGACAACGGTGGTTGTTGAAGAAGCCTTTGCTCATGTTTCACCTTATGGCTTGTGGAACTGAACTTCAAGAACCATTCCTGAACTTGGAGTTTGGGACCTTGCCACACACACACGAAGAGTTTCGTTTTTGGGGTTAACGTTCAAGGTTTCACATTTTTGAATTCTAACATACTAACATTTTTACTTTTATTTTACGTATGGTCATAAGTAGTGATTAATAAAATAGTTTTTAACACTGAATCATGCTCAGTGTGTTTCTTTTGTTGCTGGTTCGTGACAAATGATTTGGTCTCCGCTGCCTTCTGCAGTTGAGAATTTCACTGCTTCACCTTATAATGACTGCAGATTTCTTCCTTGGAAGATGTTGGAAATGAGTTAGGTTTCTATTACAATCTGACAAACTTGGGGTTGATCTTTAGATGTGTATGGTTATTTAAAATATTCTAAAATTGTATTGTAATTGTATTTCATGGATTTCTAAGCATAGGAACAGGCAAGTTGATCCATTTTGGTTTGTCCCTGCTGCACAAGCCATCTCTCACTTTAACTCTTCTCATCTTATCAATTTATTCATTTCTTTTATCCTTGTGCATATATTTGGTTTACCTCTGAAGGGTATCAGTGCTACTTGCCTCAACCGCTCCATGCGATTATTATTCTGAATTCACACTACCTTGAGTAAAACATCTATTGAGTTACTTTAATTTATTAATGACTATCTTCCATTTGTGACTCTGATTATGAATTCTGCATGACTGGAAGCTGCCTCTTAATGTTTAACTTATGAAAAGCTTTTAAAATCTTAAAAGGCTTTATTTTATCAGTTGTCTCATTCCCAAATCCTTGTGGAGTTTGAATTACCATGAATTATTAATGTTTCCCATTATATTCTAATCCATTAACATTACGTAAAAACACTTCAAATATCCAATAGATTTGCCCCTAAGTATGAATGTTACCACGTCTTAGCGTCTTTGAAATTCTGCTTCAGTTTCTGTAGGTCTTCATTCAGTGCTCTTAATTATATGGTTGCAATCCATGCCATTTCCTATTTCAGTTTTATGTATCTGTCCCTCCTTTTTATTCCTTCCCTTATTTAGTTAAAAATAATAAGCACACCAAACAGAAATAGAAATAAAGTATCCTAAAAATAAAAATGACAGGAAAATATTACTCTGTGGATTTAGTTAAAAGCTCAGCAACATATAAAGACAATCTGCTTTAGTGTAGAGAAACATCTGCCCTTGATTGACTCACACCCATGCGATGCAACTCTTCATGATTTTGGGTCATTCCTGCTTAGATAAACTGTAGAAGGAAAATATGAAGAAATGGGAAGGTTCTGTAACAGAACTTACAAATAATATTGATTTCATTCTTTTCTTTTCCTTGCTCCCACAGATGATGAGTAATCGTGCTTATATTTTGGCCTCTAAACTTAGTGAAACTCGGGGTATTCCACAGAGATATGCAGAAATCATCAAGAAGCATTTCAACATCACCTACATGGAGGAATTTCTGAGAAACGAAGAAGAGTTTCGAAATAAGATCCAGGTCCTTTTTGTGTGGGAATATTGTCCCACAGTAGATGAAAAACTTCTGAAATCACTGCCTCTTCTGAAAGCAGTTGTAAACTGTGGTGTTGGTGTGGACCATCTTGACCTTCCTTTAATCTTCAGTTTTGGGGTGAAGGTCACCAACACTCCTCATGTGGTGGATGCTGCTACTGCTGATATAGGCATGGCTTTAATGTTGGCATCTGCCAGGAATATATTGGAAGGTAGGATGGGGATTCAAAATGTTCCTGCAAAATGAGCAATAACTAATTTTGTGAATGGGTAAAATATTGCAGCACAGAAAAAGGCTAGTCTTGTTCCACCCTTCTATATCTCTTTTTAAAATAGCGGTCCTACTATTTTAATGAATTATTGGATTCCACATCATCAACAATAGGCGATGAAGAAATCTACATTCTAACATCCTTCTTTGTAATTCAACAAGTCTAATAACTGTTGCCTTAAGTACTTGCCATCTTTTAAACATTGAACGTGCTGGAAACACTCAGCAGGTCAGCTGGATCTTTGGGAAGAGAATCTGATATTGGCTCAGCTTATTTGTTCTTTCTTTTTCTTTTGTTTTGCTTCTGGGAATGACGACACGCCCAGCCTGACCTGTTGGGCTTGTCTTCATGCTCTGCATTTCACAACCCCCACATTCTTCTATGTACTTGCCCCGTAAATGCTCCCATTCACTCGTTGACCAGATAATCTTGTTCGCAGCTTATCCCCATGGTCACCCCTGGTTTTATCCAATCAGAGACATCCCCCCCCACCTCTCCTACTCTACCTTCAGCTTAACAAGTTTCTTTTGTTTCCTTCCCAGTTCTGACGAAGGGTCTTCAACCTGAAACATTGACTCGGGTTCATTTCCCACAAATGTGGCCTGAACTGCTGAGTGTTTTCAGCATTTTCTGTGTATGTATTTTAGATTTCCAGCATCTGCAATTTTAACATCTTCTGTCCAATAGCGATAACTATTACTGTTTACCTTCTAGAATCGTACAGCATGGAAACAGGACATTTGACCCAACACGTCCATACCAACCAGTGGGCACCTTGCGATATTAACCCCATCTCCCAGCACTTGATCCATAGTTCTCGATGCCTAAGTGATTCAAGTGTTCATCTTGACACTTCTTAAATGCTGTCAATGATCCAACTTCAAACACTCTCTCAGACAGTTCACTCCAGGTGAAGAACATCCCCCTCAGATCCCCTCTAAATCTCTTCCTCCTTACCTTATGCAAAACTATATTCTCTAGTTTTATCTACCTCTGATATGGGGAAAAGTTTCCTACAGTCTATACTATCTATACCCCTCTTAATTTTATGTACCTCAGTCATGTCCCTGCTGTTCCAGGGAGAAAATACCTATCTTCCCTGTCTCTCCTCACAACTGAATTACTCCATCCCAGGCCACATCCTGTGAATTACCTCTGCACCCTCTCCAGTACTATCACATCCTTCTTATATCTTTGTGGCCAGAAGTGCCCAGAGTACTCCAGCTGAGGTCTGGCCAAGGTTTAATAAAGTTGGAGCATAACCTCCCTGTATTGAGTACTCCAACTAATGAAGGCCAGTATGTCATATGCCTTCCAAACCGCATTGTCTATCTGCATTACCACCTTCAGGGATCTATGGACTTGTACTCCAAGATCCCACTGATCCTCAATACTCCCTAAGACCTGACCATTTAGGGTGTATGTCAAGCCTCATTAATGCTCCCAGAATGCATCACTGCACAATTGTCTGGATTGAACTCCTTATCCATGGTAAGGCCAGAGAAGGAAAGGTCTTTGTGCACGGGAAAGCGTATCTGGCCATTCTCTGGTGCTTGGTATCTTGGGCATCGTGTGCAATTGCTGTAGGGATGGACCCTGAATAAGCATTGAGCACCCATCCTCCGACCCCACATCATCATTCTGACACCTACTGAGGCAGCAAAAAATTACCAGGTCTGCAAGCTTCAAAGATTGCTTCAGTACCTTAGACTTGATCAATTTATGGAGATAAATCAGTTACTGTGCTACATCTTGAATGGGAACTTTTATGTAACAAAGCTATTACTTAAAGAACATAGAACAGTACAGCACAGTACAGGCCCTTCAGCTCACGATGTTGTGCCAAACTATGTGAACAACTCCTTCGTGATCAATCTAACCCTTCCCTCCTGCACAGCCCATAACTCTCCATTGTTCTTACTTCCATGTGCCTATCTAAGAGCCTTTTAAATGTCCTTATTGTTTCAGCCTCTACAACCACCCCTGGCAGTGCATTCCAGGCACCCACCACTCTGTGTAAAGAACCTACCTCTGATATCTCCCCTGAACATTCCTCCTCTGACCTTAAACAGATGTCCTCTGGTATTGGATATTGCCACCCTGGGGAAATGGTGCTGGCTGTCCACTCTATCTATGCCCCTCATAATCTTTTACACCTCCAAGTCGTCTCTTATCCTACGTCGCTCCAAAGAGAAAAACCTTAGCTCGCTCAACCTTTCCCTTTAAGACATGTTCTCTAATCCAGGCAGCATCCTGGTAAATCTCCTCTACCCTCTCTAAAGCTTCCACATCCTTCCTATAATGAGGTGACCAGAACTGAATACAATACTCCAAGTGTGGTCTAACCAGAGTTCTATAGAGCTGCAACATTACTTCGTGGTTCTTGAACTCAATCCCTGGACTAATGAAGGCCAACACACCATATGCCTGCTTAACCAACCTATCAACTTGTGTGGTAACTTTGAGGGATCTATGGACCTGGACCCCAAGATCCCTCTGTTCCTCCACACTGCTCAGAGTCCTGCCATTAACTTTGTATTCCACCTTCATGTTCGTTCTTCCAAAATTTATCACTTCACACTTTTCTGAATTGAACTCCATCTGCCACTTCTCCGCCCAACTCTGCATCCTCTCTATATCCTGTTGCAACCTACGACAAACTTCTACACTATCCACAACCCCTCTAACCTTCGTGTCATCCGCAAACTTACTAACCCTTCCCTCCACTTCCTCATCCAAGTCATTTATAAAAATCACAAAGAGTAGGGGTCCCAGAACAGATCCCTGTGGAACGCCACCAGTCATCAACCTCCAGGCAGAATATTCTCCATCTACTACAACCTTCTGACTTCTGTGGGCAAGCCAGTTCCAAATCCACACAGCCAAGTCTCCATGGATCCCATGCCTTATGACTTTCTGGATGAGCCTACTATGGGGAACCTTGTCAAACGCTTTACTAAAGTCCATGTACACCATATCCACCACTCTACCTTTATCTATTTGTTTTGTCACCTCCTCGAAAAACTAAATTAGGCTTGTGAGGCACGACCTGCCCTCACAAAGCCATTGCTGACTATCCCTAATAAGACTATGCTTCTCCAAATGCTTGTAAATTCTGTCCCTAATAATCCTCTCCAATAGCTTGCCCACCACTGGTCTATAATTCCCAGGATTATTCCTATTACCTTTCTTGAACAATGGAACAAGACTTGCCATCTTCCAATCCTCTAGTACCACTCCTGTGGCCAGGAAGGATGCAAATATCATCATCAATGCCCCAGCAATCTCTTCCCTCGCCTCCTGTAGTAACCTGGGGTATATCCCATCCAGTCTCGGGGATCTATCCTAATGTTTTTCAGAAGCTCCAACACTACCTCTTTCTTAACCTCAACATGCCTGTTCTACACTGACCTCACATACGTCAAAGTCCCTCTCCCTAATGAACACTCATTAAGGACCTTCCCTACCTCTAGGCACGTTTCCCCCTTTATCCCTGAGCAGTCCTACCCTCTAGTCATCCTCCTGTTCCTCATGTACGTGTGGAATGTCTTGGGGTTTTCCTTAATTCTACTCACCAAGGCCTCACGTCCCCTTCTAGCTCTCCTAAGTCCCTTCTTAAGCTCCTTCCTGGCTACCTTCTAATTCTCAAGAGCCCTGTCTGATTTTTGTTTCCTAAACCTTAAGTATGCTTCCTTCTTCCTCTTGACTAAATACTTCACCTCTCTTGTCAACCGTCGTTCCTTTACCATACCATCCTTTCCCCATCTCAATAGGACAAACCTATCGTGAGCCCCATGCAAGTGTTCCCTAAAAAGCCTCCACACTTCTGTGCATTTCCGTGAGAACATCTGTTCCCAAGTTACACTCCCAAGATCCTGTCTAATACCGTCGTAATTAGCCCTCCCCCAATTAAAAATGTTCCCATATCATCTGCTCCTATCCCTGTTCATGGCTATGCGAAAGGTCAGGGAGTTATTGTCACTATCTTCGAAATGCTCACCCACTGAGAGGTCTATCACTTGACCAGATTCATTGCCTAGTACTAGATCCAGTATGGCCTTTCCTCTACTCGGTCTGTCCACATACTGTGTCAGGAATCCTTCCTGGATACACCTAACAAGTTCTGCCCCACCTAAACCTTTTGCACTAAGGAGGTGCCAATCAATATTAGGGATGCTGAAAAGTCTCCCATGACAACAACCCTGTTATTTTTTCACCTTTCCAAAATGTGCCTACTTATCTGCTCCTCAGTGTCCTGGTGGCTACTGGGGGGCCTATAGAATACTCCCAAAAGAGTGATCGCTCCCTTCCTGTTTCTAACTTCCACCCACACTGACTCAGTAGACAATCCCTCCACGATGTCTTCCCTTTCTGCAGTTGTGATACCATCCCTGATTAGCAATGCCACTCCACCACCCCCCCCCCCAACTCTTTTACCTCCTTCCTGTCCCTTTTGAAACATCTAAACCCTGGAACATCAAGTAGCCAAGCCTGTCTTTGCGACAGCCAAGTCTCTGTAATGGCCACATCGTAATTCCACATACTGATCCCTGCTCTGAGTTCATCACAATTATTCTTAACACTTCTCGCATTAAAGTAAAGACATTTCAACCCATCCAACTGACTGCGTTTATGGCCTATCCACTGTCTATCCTTCCTCACAGTCTCTCCACTTAATGCATCTACCTTTACACCAAATGCTCCATCATCTGACCTAACACTGTTTCCCATCCCCCTGCCAACCTAGCTTAAACCCTCCCCAACAGCTCTAGCAAACCTGCCACAAGGATATTAGTCCCTCTCGAGTTCAGGTGTAACCCGTCCCTTTTGTACAGGTTTTACTTTCCCCAGAAGAGATCCCAGTGATCCACAAATCTGAAACCCTGCCCCCTGCATCAACTCTTCAGCCAGCATTTGTCTGCCATATCTTCCTATTCTTACCCTCACTGGTGCGTGGCACAGGCAGCAATCCAGAGATTACCATCCTTGAGGTCCTGTTTTTTAGCTTCCTCCCTAATTCCCTTTATTCCCTCTTCAGGACCTCACCTTGTGGAATAAAACGGAAAATGTACATACTCGGTAGTTCAGGCAGAATCTGCAGAGAGAGAAATGGTTAACATTTCAGAGGAATAAGCATTCATCAATACTGTTTAAAGTTCAAGTTTTCTGTTGATAAAACTGTGGATTTCTCTCCAGTTATTGCCTGACCTGTTTTTGCAGCTTTTTCTGTTTTCCTTTCTCCAACTTACTTTCTCATGAACTGTTCAGCAAGGCCATTTTTAGTGAATGTTTTCCTGACTTTTGTCAAAACTTCAGCACAATGCAATTTGTTTTGAAAACATTCTCATTAGTCCTTGATTTCTCAACGAGAGCTTCATCTGTAATGCAGAGCCATGGATAAAACACAGCAGCAACATGCACTACAGTAACAGAGACCTATTGGGGGAGCTTGCATGGCTGAATTCCACACAGCATTGTCCAGAAGCAGAATTTAGGTTTAAGAACTGTACCTTGTGCAAATGAGGTAGCATACCTGCACTTGTGGCTTAATGGGCCATGGCAGGAGTGGAACTTAAGCCTCTTATGGTATTTCCATAGTAAATTGAAATTGAGTTTAAACTTGGTTTTCCCACAGTATAGATTTGTTGTTTAGAAGAAATAGTTTGCAGCTGTTAATCATCATAGACATGTGCTAAGCGTTTAAGTTAGTCATTGCAGCTACAGTAATTAATTAACTCCAAACAGTTCTGTTGAAGTTAAGGGTGAGACATTGCTAACCTCAATGTGAAACCTGCATAGCAACAAAGGCTCTGCTTTTCAATATCACACTAACATTGACCAGTTTTTACCTTTGTCCAAATTTCTAAAACTAAATCAGATTTTTCCCTATTCAATTCCGTAGATTCTCTGTAACAGGATCCAGCTTTTCTGATGGTTTGTTTGTTAAATGTTAGGTCACAGGATTGCAACTAAGATTGATACTAAGATTTATCCTATCAAATGGAATGGAGTGGAAGTGACAGGGGCGACTCTTGGAATCATTGGAATGGGACGGATTGGATACAAAGTTGCCCAAAGAGCCAGAGGATTTGATATGAAAATTCTGTATCATAACAGAAATAGGAGGTAGGTTTTCTGAGCAATATCATTTAATGTGCATTGAGATGCACCTGGACATATTGTGATAAGAACATACTGGGAGCTCAATTCATCTTTAATCCTCCTTTTTAAGCTTACTTATGTTGGGCAACAGTGAAATCTTTGATTTCTGCACTAAGCTAGTGATTTTTTAGGAATGTACTTAAGGCCTTTGTTAATTTTGCATGACGTATCAATGTTAATTTTAATAATGTCAACATTTAAAAATAATTGCAACAAAATAACTATATATGATTTCAAAGAAATAGTTGGAAGGGTAACAAATTCAAACTATTTAGATATCTTTGGGTCAGTGGACTAAATGTGTTTACTGAGGATTAGTATAATAAAATTAATGTGCAAATGAAGAATTCTTGCACATGTAGCATCATGCCACATCTTCAAGACACTTTTTATGTAAGGAACAAGGTGAGTTAATTGCAAACACAAGTTCCACAAACAACAAAGTAAAAAAAAATGGTGCTGTGTTTGGGGCATAGTTTGAGGGAAGAATGTTGGCCAAGGCATCTGGAGAATATCCTGTTTTCAAGTATTGCAGTGGAATATTTTATGCAAATCTAATCAAGCTGATTTAAGATCTTTGCATATCAACATGAAGGAGAGTAGTTCTGTGCTGTCTGAACCATGATCTTCTGAATCAGAAATGAGACTGCTTCCAATTGAGAGTTTTGCTTTTATGGGATTGTGGCTCAGCCTACTGAGCAGCACAGTTTTGGCAGCTATACATGAAACATCAGCAGAATATGTGACCTCAGTGGAGAAAATATATTGCATCAGCAGAATGGAAGAATACAAATTAAATGATCTGTAAAATGTCAAGTGCTGTGTGACTTAAAAATAGTTTAGTTTTAAATGATCTGTTAAACGTTAAGTGCACTTGACTTAAAAGTAGTTCACTTTTAGCTTCCATTAAATATTAAAAAACATCTCTTACTTTGTAACCCTTTTATCAGTCTGAAAGCAAGAACTTATATCAGCTTTTTCAAAGATTCCTACAATAACATTCTTTTAATTTGGGATAGTTGATGCCTATTGAGTGCTATTTTATTCAAAATAATGTTGTTTTGTTTTTATAGTTTACTGCTCTTGACACAGTTCCTGGTTATTTATTTTTGATAATCAAAGTGTCTTGAAATTCATACAGCATGCAACCCACAGGACCAATAGCATGAAGTACAGTATATCAGCCCATTGTGACCTATGCTGTTTATTGCACCCTTTTGTTCTTTCTGTAGAGCATTTTATTTTTTTCTCCTTAAGCAACATATGTAATTTTTCTGAAATATATTATACTTCCACCATCATTTCAAGCAATACATTCCAGACCCAAACAGGCTCCATAACCTTAATGTACCTCATGTCATCCTTGATCCTTTTGCAAATAACTCACATTTGTGTCTTCTGATTCACGGCCCTTCTAGCAATCTATTTTTCACTTTATTTACTCCATCAAATCTCCTCTTGACATATTTGCTCCACTAAGAATAATTTCAGTCTCCACAAACTGATTTCCTTCATCCCTGGTACAGAGTAGATTTCTTCTTTACCCTCTCTAAGGATTTGACGTAGGGTTCCCGCAACAGTCCAGATGACACCAAAGCTTATTTGCAAAGGTTTAGCAAAATCTCATCTGCTCTGTGCCTCTCTTAATTAAAATGAGGATTTCAAATATGTTTGTTAAAAGATTTCTCATCTTGACTTGCCACTTTCAAAGATTTGTATGCATGTACTCCCATATATCTCAGTTCCCGCACCCTCTTTAAAATTGTACCAATTCATAGAAATGCCTATTGGATACTTCGGCTAAATGAAACAAACTGTCAGCAGTGCAGTTAAAGTTAATCTGTTTTAGCACAGTTCTGTACCTAATTGTTTGTTAAAATTTGAGTTTGCTTGGAGATGATAAATAGATTCCAGAAGGTTTTGAAAAGTGATGATTTGATAAGCATTTTCTGTGGAGCAGTATATGTGGGCAGTGTACAGTACTTCCACGGAAGGTGCTGATTGCTGTAGCTGGCACACATCAACACATTGTAGAGGTGTTTGGGATGAACAGGCAGAGTGCATAGATTCTCAGATGTGGCAATGGAGCTCCTGGAGGAGGAGGTTCAGGAGACTAGGAAACTGTCTTACCATTCTTGTTCTCCTGTACCTCCCTGGTCCTGCTCTGGCTGGCCTTGGTTCCTCCCATTCCACATCCAAGCCCAGGAAGACACCCAGCAAAATGCCCATGAGCAGGCACTCCCTTTTTTTTAGGTGGTTCCCTCGTGTATCCAATGAGCTGGAGGAGAATAGTACTTGTTTTTTTTTAAGTTGTCTTCATAAAAGCTGCAGATTGAGATCCAGCGTTTGCATCTTTCTCAATGTGTCCAGCAATGTGACAGAAATTCAAGAGGGTCAGGGGGCAGAAGTGAGTGTAGTCGCAATTACTAAGGAGAAGGTGCTTGGGAAGCTGAAAGGTCTGAAGGTGGATGAGTCACTTGGACCAGATGGACTACACCCCAGGGTTCTGAAAGAGGTAGCTGAAGAGATTGTGGAGACATTAGTGGTGATCTTTCAAGAATCACTAGAGTCAGGAATGGTTCCAGAGGACTGGAAAATCGCAAATGTCACTCCACTCATTAAGAAGGGAGGGAGGCAAAAGAGGAAATTATAGGCCATTAGCCTGACTTCCGTTGTTGGTAAGATTTTAAGTCCATTATTAAGGATGAGATTTTGGGGTACTTGGAAGCATATGATAAAATAGGCTGAAGTCAGCATGGTTTCCTGAAGGGGAGATCTTGCCTGACAAATCT
Organism: Pristis pectinata; assembly: GCF_009764475.1. Taxonomy (NCBI): domain Eukaryota; kingdom Metazoa; phylum Chordata; class Chondrichthyes; order Rhinopristiformes; family Pristidae; genus Pristis; species Pristis pectinata. The sequence continues at coordinate 78,639,691 of NC_067409.1, read as the reverse complement.
GTTGGAACTCTTTGAGAGAGTAACAGGCAGGATAAACAAAGGAGAGCCAAAGGATGTTGTTTACTTGAATTTTCAGAAGGCTTTTTACAAGGTGACACACATGAAGCTGAAAAACAAGATAGGAGCCCATGGTATTAAAGGAAAGGTACTAGCATGGATGGAAGATTGGCTGACTGGCAGAAGGCAAAGAGTGGGAATAAAGGGGGCCTTTTCTGGTTGGCTGCCAGTGACTAGTGGTGTTCTGCAGTGGTTGGTGTTGGGTCCACTACTTTTCACATTATATATTAATGATCTGGATGACGGAATTAATGGCTTTGTGGCCAAGTTTGCGGAAGATACAAAGATAGTTGGAGGGGCAGATAATGTTGAGGAAGCAGGGAGTCTGCAGAAGGACTTGGACAGGTTGGGAGAATGGGCAAAGAAGTGACAGATGGAATACAGCATAGGGATGTGTATGGTCATGCACTTTGGTAGAAGGAATAAAGGCGTAGACTGTTTTCTAAATGGGCAGCAAATTCAGAAATAAGAGGTGCAAAGGGATTTAGGAATCCTAGTGCAGGATTCCCTGAAGGCTAACTTGCATGGTTGAGTCGGTAATAAGGAAGGCAAATGCAATGTTAGCATTCATTTCGAGAGGACTAGAATATAAAAGCAAGGATGTAATGCTGAGGCTTTATAAGGTGTTGGTCAGACCACATTTAGAGTATTGTGGGCAATTCTGGGCCCCATATCTAAGGAAAGATGTGCTGGCATTGGAGAGGGTCCAGAGGAGGTTTGCAAGAATGGTCCCAGGGATGAAAGGGTTAATGTATGAGGAGTATTTAATGGCTCTGGGCCTGTACTCATTAGAGTTTAGAAGGATGAGGTGGGATCTCATACTGAATATTGAAAGGCCTGGTTAGAGTGGACGTGGAGAGGATTTTTCCAGTAGTGGGAGAGCCCAGGACCAGAGGGCACTTCTTCAGAATAAAAGGATGTCCCTTTAGAACTGAGCTCAGGAGGAATTTCTTTAGCCAGAGGGTGGTGAATCTGTGGAGTGGATTGCCACAGATGGCTGTGGAGGCCAAGTCATTGGGTATATTTAAAGTGGAGGCTGATAGATTCTTGATCAGTAAGGGCACAAAGGTTACAGGGAGAAGGCAGGAGAATGGGGTTGAGAGGGAAAAAAAAAATCAGCCATGATCGAATGGCAGAGCAGACTCGATGGACCGAATGGCCTAATTCTGCTCCTATGTCTTATGGTGTCCCAGAATATCATTCCAGTGCAATGGCCAAGAAAGGGTGTGTGTTCTTTTAAGTTGTGATGGAAATCAAAAGTCACTCATTCTACATTCAGCTGGTTCCACATCCTTCACTCTGTATAAAGAAATTATCCAAAGTACTTTAATTGAGATAAAAATGACTCCCTTAGATTCTGTTCATTTGTTTGGGACTCATTAATAATACAAGTCTTTAACAAAGGAGAAAAGGCCTGTAGACCATTTTGTCTGACGTTTCTTATAAGCAAAACCTGGGACTCCTTTGTTAACAATGTAATATTGGCACATAAATTTTAATATGACTATGCAGGGTCAGTATGTTTTGTGAAGGGAAAGTTGTGTTAGACAAATCTAGTATAGTTTTTTGAAGATATAACTGGAAGGACAGATAATGGTAAGTTGCAATCACATCAAAATTCTTTAAGTTTTGCAGGATATGCTTTGTTATGAGTTTCCTTAATGTGGATCAGGTACATAATAATTAATATGACATAAAGACTGATCCATTGCCAAACAGTGGAGTAGATAAAGGAGTACAAGTGGATGTAGCATAATTGAATATGAAAAAGGTTCTTGACAAGCTTTCGAACAAAGCTTATTACATGACGCCAGGTTGGGGTTAAAAGTAACATCAGTATAGGAATAGTTAAAGGACAGGAAACAGTGAAGTAAATGCGTTGCTTTCAAGTTGGCAGACTGTTCCGAGTGGGATGCAAAAGGATTAGTACTGAGTCCTCAGCAATTCAGTTTTTATATAAATGGTTTAGAAATAACTGAAAATAAAAACAAGGGTAGCATATCCAAGTTTGCTCATGGTACAAAACTAGGTGGAAAAATAAGTTGTGAGGAAGACATGAGGAATTTGCAAAAGGATGGAAGCTGGTTAAGCAACTTGGCAAGGAAGTGGCAGATGGAAAAATTTGAGGTTATTCACTTTGGTGAGAAGAATGGAAAGACACAATACTTTCTGTATGATGAGAAGCTAGGGAACGATGGGTTTGTCCAAAAATGCATAAAATAAACATGAAGGCATAACAAGCAAATAGGAAGACTGATTGTATATTGGCTGGTGCAAGTGGTATGGAAGTCTTGCTGAGATTAACGAGACTATATTTTACATGCTTTTTAGTTCTGGTCATTTCAACATAGACTTGGACAGGTACCTGGGTAGGAAAGGCATAGAGGGATATGGGCCAAATGCAAACAAATAGGATTAGCATAGATAGGCATCGCAGTTAGCATGGTTGAGGTGGGTTGAAAGGGTCCATTTCTGTGCTGTACAGTTCTATGATTCACTACATCCTGTGATGAGGGATTTGTCCTATGAAGAAAAACTGAATTAGACTGGCCTAGACTTATGGAAGTTTAGAAGAATTAGATATGATTTCAGTAGGGCATATACAAGATTCGGAGAATGATTGACTGGGTAGATATTGAGAAGCTGTTTCCCGTTAGCTAAACAAACCTGGGAAACATAGTCTCCGGATAAGGGATCAGCTATTTAAGAGAAGAAGTAATTTCTTTAAATCTTTGAAATTTGCTACCTCAAGAGAAGCATGGATTTTATTCCAAGCTGCACTCAAAAGGTTTTTGCATTACTGGAATGGGAAGAATTGAGGATTTAGCAGAGAAGTGAGCGCAGAATTAGGATCAGCCGTGATCTCATTGAATAGCAGAAGAAACTGAAGGGGTGATATGGCCCATTGATGCTTTTATTTCTTGTGTTCTAACAGAAACTGTTGTTTGCTTCATATTCAACCCATCAACCCCTCTCATAACCTTGAAGTACTCTATCAAGTCTTCTCTTAATAAATCTTTTCTGACAGTTGCATTCTCTCACTTTGTTTAATATATTTACAAATCATTTCCTTGTAATTTCTCCAATGCTTCAATAACCGTTTTGTATAATGGATTGTGGAACTTCACTCAAGCATGGTATAACCTAGCTTCTGTACAAATTTACCATTGGCTCTTTTTATTTGCATTTTGCCAATAGAATATGGCATATCTTTCATAATCATCAAACTATCTACCTGAATTTGCAATTTGTTTTTTAAGAGAACCTTTTGAGTATTGCTGAACAATGAGAGGGCTATAGTGTGGTTTTATAGGTTCATGGCTACCAACTAGTAAACAAAATATTGTGGCGACTTACTGGTATCGAACCGGCTCCCGAGATCGCGAACGTCGTCGGAGGCTCCCACCCAAGATGGCACGGGGCCCTCCTCCTTCTCCATCGTTGGGCTAGGAAAGCCTGCGCGCGGGAAGGTCAGGTGACCCGCGTGTGATGTCAGCGCGGGAAGTGTAATGCAGGAAGAGTTTCGGTATTAAAAGGCGCACCGCACCCCTGTCGAGCAATTGACTTCTGACTCCAAGCAACAGACTCCGTGTCTTTATTCTGTAGTAGTGTAGCTAGCCGCTACAATATACTCATTGTTCAGTTACTCTGTATAAATGATAACTTTTACCTGTGTTTAGAGTCGAGGAGGAGGAGAGACTAGTCGGCGCTCGCTACTGTGCAAAGATTGACAGTCTCCTTCAGGAATCTGACTTCGTGATGTTAGTGGTAAATCTGACTCCTCAAACCCACAAACTGATCGGGGAAAGAGAGCTCTGCCTTATGAAGTCCACTGCTACTCTTGTCAATATTTCTCGAGGTAGGAGAGCATGGTGGTTTAGTTTTGTAGAAAACTGCTAGTTTTCTTTAAAAAATTATTTCCATAAATAAATTATTTTCTTATTTACTGATTGCATGAGCTCATTTTAAGATTAATTTCTACTCTCACACAAAGTCATTAAAAACTACCACTCTTATGGGATTCCGACATCCGGCTGCAGCTCCTTACTGACCGTTAAGGAGCTAGAGCTGGATGAACTCTGGATCATTCAGGAAACTGAAGGGATGATAGATGGGAGTTACAGGGAGGCAGTCACATCTAGGTTCCAGGATGCAGGTAGCTGGGTGGCCGTCAGGAGAGGGGAAGGGGATAGGCAGTCAGTGCAGGGTACCCCTGTTGCTGTTCCCCTCAATAACAAGTATATCATTTTGGATAGTGTTGGTGGGGAATGACCTACCAGAGGAAAGCCACAGCGGCCAGGGCTCTGGCACTGAGTGTGGCTCAGAAGGGAAGTGGGGAGGAAGAGGAGTGCAGTAGTGATAGGGGATTCATTGGTTAGGGGAACAGATAGGAGATTCTGTGGTTGAGAACAAGACTCCCGGATGGTATGTTGCTTCCCAGGTGCCAGGGTCAGGTGTCTCGGACTGAGTCCACAGCATTCTTAAGGGGGAGGGTGAGCAGCTGGAAGTTGTGGTCCACATCGGTACCACATAGGTAGGAAGGGTGATGAGGTCCTGCAAAGTGAGTTCAGGGAGTTGCGTGTTAAGTTAAAAGACAGGACCTCCAGGGTGGTGATCTCAGGGTTTCTACCCATGCCACGTGCTAGTGAGGCAAGAAATAAGAAGATAGTGCAGTTTAACACATGGCTAATGAGATGGTACAGGAGGGAGGGCTTCAGATTTTTTGGATCATTGGGCTCTCTTCCAGGATAAGTGGGACCTGTACAAATGGGACGGTTTGCACCTGAACTGGAGGGGGACCAATATCCTTGCAGGAAGGTTTGCTAGTGCTGCTCAGGGGAGGTTAAACTTGAGATGGAGGGGGTGGGAACTAAGTGGAGAAGCTGTTGGGAAAGAAGATGTTAAACCTACAAGCAAAGTCAGAGATCAACTGGTTGATGAGCATGGTGGGACTAATGTTCTGAGATGCGCCTATTTCAATGCAAGGAGTAAGGCAGATGAACTTAGAGCATGGATCATGGCAGGACTTAAAGCATGGCAGGACTGGCAGCTCAGTGTTCCAGGGTTCCGATTTTAGACATGATAGAGAGGGAAGTATTAAAGGGGGAGGGGTGGCATTACTCATCAGGGAAAATGTCATGGCAGTGCTCAGAGAAGACATACTGGAGGGCTCGTCTACTGAGGCAATATGGATGGAACTGAGAATAAGAAAGGGATGACCATGTTAATGGGACTATATTATGGACCTCCCAATAGTCAGTAGGATTTAAGGAACTAATTTGTAGAGATAGCAGACAGTTGCAAGAAAAATAAGGTGATGATAGTAGGTGATTTTAACTTCCCACATATTGACTGAGACTCCCATACTGTAAAGGGATTGGATGGAATAGAGTTTGTCAAATGTGTTCAGGAAAGTTTCCTTAATCAATATGTAGAGGTCCTAACTAGAGAGAGTGCGATACCGGATCTCCTCTTAGAGAACGAGACAGGGCAGGTGACAGAAGTGTGTGTAGGGGAACACTTTGGATCTAGTGATCATAATTCCATTAGTTTCAAGACAATATTGGAGAAGATTAGGACTGGTCCTCAGGCTGAGATTCTAAATTGGAATAAGGCCAATTTTGACGGCACCAGAAGGGATCTGGCAGGCGTGGATTGGGATAGGTTGTTTTCTGCCAGAGATGCTTGGTAAGTGGAAGGCTTTCAAAAGTTATATATTGAGAGTACAGAGTCTGTATGTTCTTGTTAGAATAAAAGGCAAGGCTAACAGGTTTAGGGAACCTTGGTTATCGAGGGATATTGAGGCCCTGTAAAGAGAAAGGAGGTGCATATCAGGTATAGGCAGTTAGGATCAAATGAGATGTTTGAGAAGTATAAGAAATGCAAGAGAACATCTAAGAGAGAAATCAGGGAGGCAAAAAGTGGACATGAGGTTGCTCTGGCAGACAAGGTGAAAGAGAAAGCCAAGGGTTTCTATAGCTATAGTTTCTAGAGCAAAAAGGTAGCAAAGGATAAAATTGGTCCTCTTGAAGATCAGCGTGGTCATCTATGCATGGAGCTGAAAGAGATGGGGGAGATCTTAAATGAAATTTTTGCATCTGTATTTACAATGGAGACGGAAATGGAGACCATAGAACTGAGGCAAAAGAGTAGTGAGGTCATGGACCGTATCTGCATTATGGAAGGGGAGGTGCTGGCTGTCTTGAGGTGACTAAAGGTGGATAAATCCCCTGGGCCTGACAAGGTGTCTCCTTGGACCTTGTGGGAGGCTAGTGTAGAAATTGCAGGGGCCCTGGCAGAAATATTTAATATGTCCTTAGCCACAGGTGAAGTGCCGGAGGACTGGAGGATAGCTAATGTTGTTCTGTTGTTCAGTAAAGGATCTAAGAATTAGCTGGGAAATTATAGGCCGGTGAGCCTGACATCAGTTGTGGGTAAATTATTGGAAGGTATTCTAAGGGACAGGATATATAAGTATTTGGATAGACAGGGCCTGATTAGGGATAGTCAACATGGCTTGGTGCATGGTAGGTCATGTTTTTTTGAGTTTTTTGAGGAGGTTACTAAGAAGGTTGATGAGGGAAAGGCAATGGACGTTGTCTGCATGGACTTTAGTAAGGCCTTTGACAAAGGCCCGCATGGGAGGCTGCTCCAGAAGGTTAAGTCACTTGGCATTCAGGATGAAGTGGTCAATTGGATTCAACATTGGCTTAGGGGGAGAAGCCAGAGAGTGGTAGTAGATGGTCGTCTCTCTGACTGGAGGCCTGTGACTAGTGGTGTGCTGCAGGGATCAGTGCTGGGTCGGTTGTTCTTTAACATCTATATTAATGATTAAGATAATGTGGTAAACTGGATCAGCAAATTTGCAGAAGATACTAAGATTGGGGGCATAGTGGACAGCAAGGAAGGCTATCAAAGCTTGCAGTGTGATCTTGACCAGCCAGGAAAATGGGCTGAAAAATGGCTGATGGAACTTAATGAGGACAAGTGTGAGGTATTGCACTTTGGGAGGACAAACTAGGGCAGGACTTACACGGTGAATGGTAGGGCTCTGAGGTGTACGGTAGAACAGAGGGACTTGGGAATACAGGTCCATAGTTCCTTGAAGGTGGCGTCACAGGTAGATAGGGTTTTAAAGAGAGCTTTTGGCACATTGGTCTTCATAAATCAGGGCATTGAATACAGGAGTTGGGATGTTACGTTGAAGTTGTTCAAAATGTTGGTGAGGCCGAATTTAGAGTATTGTGTGCAGTTCTGGTCACCTACCTACAGGAAAGATATCGATAAGCTTGAAAGAGTGCAGAGAAAATTTACACGGATGTTGCTGGGACGTGAGGACCTGAGTTATAGGGAAAGGTTGAATAGGTAAGGACTTTATTCCCTGGAGTGCAGGAGAATTGAGGTGCAATCTTATCAAGGTATACAAAATTATGAGGGGTATAGATATGGTGAATGCATGCAGACTTTTTCCCCCTAAGGTTGGATGAGACTAGAACTAGAGGACATGGGTTTAGGGTGAAAGGTGAAATATATTAGAGGAATCTGAGGGGAAACTTCTTCACTCAGAGGGTGGTGGGAGTGTGGAACGAGCTGCCTGCACAAGTGGTAGATGTGGGTTCAATTGTAACATCTAAGAGAAGTTTGGATAGGTACATGGATGGGAGGGGTCTAGAGGGATGTGGTCCAGGTGCAGGGAGATGGGACTGGGCAGGAGATCAGGGCAACATGGACTAGATGAGTCGAAGGGCCTGTTTCTGTGCTGTAGTACTCTATGACTCTAGGGCTCTATCTCCATTCCAGAAACAGATGGTTGCAGAGTTTTAGGTATGGAATTTTTTTGGCTACAGCTGAAGACACAAGTTTCAGCCTTCCTCATGTTTAACTGGAGGAAATTGACTCATCAGGATTAGCTATAGGATAGCCAGGGGTAGCAAACAACACCAAAAAATATGGAGGGATTGGGAGATGGTGGAGAAATAAAGCAGGATATCATCAGTGGAACCTGATGTCTAAGGGTGATATCATCTAAGAGCAATGTACTATTGAGGAAGAGGATGAGACAAGGGCTAAATCATTAAGGGCAGTAAAGGTAGCTCTGGGACCCAGAGGTGAGTCAACCATAATGTTGTTAATACACCCCTGGAATTCAGCTCTTTGGTCCATTTTACACCAGGGCTCTGAGCTGGAGGTGAGTGGTCCTGGTGAAACCCCAATGGGACATCGTTGAGCAAGTATTGGTGGGTGAGTCCCACCTGATAGTATTGCTGACAACACCTTCCATTACTTTGCTGGATTGGATTTGTCCTGCTTTTTGTTAACAGGACACACCTGGAGAATATTCCACATTGCTGCATGGGTGCTGATGTTGTAACTCTACTGGAACAGTTTGGTGAGAATTACAGCTAATTCTGAAGCACAAGCCTTCTGGCAATCGAGATGTTGTCTGATCCCACAATCTTTGCTGTATCCAGTGCTCTCAACTGTTCATTGATGTCACCTGGAGTAACTCTCTTCAGCTGAAAATCAAAAAAACTGCAGAAGCTTAAAATCCGAAATAAAAAACAGAAAATGCTAGAAATACTCAGCAGGTCAGTTAGCATCTGTGGAATGAGAAACAGTTAACACTTTAGGTATGGGACCCTGCAATATAACTACGAAAGAGAGAAAGACAAGTTAGTTTTTGGCAGGAAAGAAGGCGGAGAGGAGGGGTGAGTAGAACAAAGGGAATATCTCTTGATGGGTGAGACTAAATGGATTAATGATAACTGTCCCTAATAATCATCCATCACGATTCACAACAAGATGTGACAGGATGCGGAGCTTGGACCTGATTGATTTAACTGTAAAATAACTTACACTGCAGTATGCTCTGTTTGCTTTTTAGAGCACCAGTAATCATTGGCTGCAGTTGCACTGGGCTCGCACACCATCATTTTTAGGTATGGCTGGTGTTGCAGCTGCCATGCCCTTCTGTACTCCTCACCAAACCAGGTTTGGCAGTAATCTTAGAGGATGGGTATGTTAGGCTACATGGTTACAGATTGTGGTGGTGTACACATCCACTGCTCATGGCCCTCAGTGCTCATGGATCGCCAGTTTTGAGCTGCCAGACTGTTTACAGTTTATTTCATTTAACACAATAGTATGCCAATACAACATCCTGTAGCATGTCCTCGGTATAAAGAAGGGACTTCGTCTCCACAAGGCTTGTGTGGTGGTCTCTATCAATGTTTTGGGTACTTGCATCTCCCTTGGGTAGATTGTTGAGGACATCTCCCATGTGGATTCACTTACAGCTGGCTGCAGAACCAGTCTGTCAGCTTTATCCTTTGGGGTTCAGCCAGTGGCGATGCCAATCCTGGTGATGGACATTGAAATTCCTGACCCAGGGTACATTCTATGCCCTTGCTATTTTCAGTGCCTCTTCTAAATGTGATTCAGTACAGAGGACAATTGAGCTGAGGGAGGACGGTAGGTGGTAATTAGGGGAAGGTTGCCCTGCCCATGTTTGACCTGCTGCCATGAGTCTTGGGGTGTGGAGTCAAAGTTGAGGACTCCTGGGACTAAGTGATATACAGTAGGAAGATAATACAGCATTTTGTATGGCATGTGTATCCTGTCACTGCATCCAAAATGATAATGAGTTCATTTCAATTTGGGATTTGACCATAAATATTGTTTTTCAGATGAAAAGTTAAACCACTCTGCTTTTTCAGGTGGATAATAAAAAGATATAATAATACTAATCCCAGAGAAGCTGGGCAGATACTTAAACCAGGCATATAACTTGGCACTGCTGATCTATAAAATTTTGAAGATTGGACTTCCTTCAAAATTTTGAGATTATGGACGTATGCCATAGACATTTAATTATATATTATCATGTTTCTCTGGTTTGTACTTATTTCAATAAAGTTAATGTTTCACTTTTAGAATTGTAGCAAGTAAATCTTGGGATAAATTCCAATAGTACAACTGGTATTAAAAGATACACAACTGCTGCTTTGTTGACAAAGTTTTAACATAGTTACAATTGATTTTCCTCATTCAGTAGGCTAATAGAGACTTCTGTTGATGTTCCAAGGTGCAGTGATTGATCAGGATGCATTGGTACAAGCACTTCAGAAGGGATATATTCGGGCAGCTGCTTTGGATGTTACTGATCCGGAGCCACTTCCGAGGTAGTATGTTGTTTCTTCCACTATTCAAAGTATCAGAAATGTTCAACTGAAAAGCAGTTGATAACCTAACAACAGGGACACAACTGATATCACAGTTGTCTTGTGTTTTTCTTTCAAAATAAGGGATCATCCTTTGCTGCACTTACCAAACATCACTCTGACTCCCCATATTGGAACTGCCACCGACCAGACGAATATTAACATGCTGGAGAGAATGATTGAAAATGCTTTGGCTGCTACTCGCGGGCTTCCTGTTCCTGATGAAGTACTGCCATCATAACGGACACAAGCAAGAGAGATATTGATCATCTCAACAATAGTTTATACAAAATAAAATTGACCACTTTTATTATAGAAATTTGCACCACAGAGGAGACCATTTGGTCCATTGAAAACACATTAGACTTAAAATATGTAGGTTGTTCTTAACCTTGACCCGCTACACTTGATCCAGATCATTGATTTACACACAGGTAAAGAATCTACCACTGAGCCATGACATATAACCTTAAAAACAAGAGAACTCTAGTTGGCCATAACCCTTTACTTTCTGCCAGTGAACCAATTTTGGATCCAACATGTCACTTATCCTTGAATCCCATTGGCTTTTACTTTTCTGATCAGTGTGAAGTATGGAACTGTCAAACACCTCGCTAAGACCCACGGAGACTACATCAAATGTACTGTTCTCATTAACCCTTCTTTGTTTCAAGAACTTCAATCAGGTTAATACATTAATAGAAATTTATTCCCGTTTAGTATCCTTGTCATCTCCTATAAGGAGATTTTAATGGAGTGAATTTTGGAGAAAGGTTACAGTGATACCACTGTATGGGATGTTTAGTGCTAATTATCCAATTACTGGGAATAAATCCCTAGACAGATTGCCTCCCACTACCCCCCTGCCACCCCATCTCTTATTAAATCCATTGCTGATTATTCTTTATTGACCAAGTGCCTTTCTAAATGATGATTCTAATCATATCACAGGACTTTTTCACATAATTTTCACACCACTGAAGTTAGCCTCACTAGTTTATCCCTAATTTACCTATATCTTTCCTTTTTTAAACAACAATACCGCATTAGCCGTCTTCTGTAACACTCCTACAACCTGTAACTAAAGAGCATTGGAAAATTATGGTCAGAGCCTCTGCTATTTCCTGTAAGAGTCCAGGAAATATCTATCCAAGTTTGACATGTATCATTTTTAAAGATCTATTTCTAAAGGCCAATTAATATTCATTTTTCTTTGTTTATCAAATCTAATATCTCATATTTTCTTCCTTAATGTCAATATCTATAAGGTACCACTTCTGTGAAGACAGTGGCTAAATATTCATTTAGATCCCTATTTGCATCTTCCTGCTTTACACTGTGGTTACCTGTTTGCTCCCAAGTAGGCACACTTAGTAATCCCTTTCACCTTTATGAACTCCTAAGTTATCTTGTGGTTTTCCTTGATTTGATTTGCCAGTATGTTTTTCTCATGCAATGCCTTTGACGCCTTAACTTCCTTTTCAATTTCATCCTTAGACTTAATATACTGCTCCAGACTTGCTGTTCTTTTGAGCTCTTGATATTTATCATCAGCGTCAGTTTTTTCTTATTCTACCCTGCATGCTCCTTGATATCAAAAAGGTCTAGAGTTGGAAGTTTTCCATTTTTTTTTACAGAAATTGAGAACACATTTGGTGTGAACCCTCACTATCTCTTTTTTGAATGCCTCCCACTGTGATATAGACTTACCTGCAAGTAGCTGTTTTCGGCCAACACATATTATCTCTGCTTAGAACAATTAGCTTAATTCTGGATCTATCTTGACCTGTTCCATAAAAACATTAAATCTGACTGAATTATCACTACCTTCAAAATGCTCTCACACAGCTGCCCCTACCACCTGTCCACATTCACATCTATAACCAAGTCAGAACGACTCATTATTTTGAAAACCAAACAAAAACTGCAGTTGACTGAAATTTGATGAAGGGTCTCAGGCCCGAAACATTAACTCTGTTTCTCTTTACACAGATGCTGCCTAAGCTGCTGAGTGTTTTCAATATTTTCTGTTTCCACTTACTATATTTTTGGGTTTTCTAAATACAGATTAAAAATACTTAATTGAAAACATTAAGAAGTTTGCTTCCTTTGTCTTTTATGGCATTTCTGTATGTTATGATAAATGAAATGCACTGTTACAGATATGGGGCAGTAATAGTAGAATAAATCTTTATTTCCTCTCTTGTCTGTTTTGAGAATTCCCTCTTCCCTCTTTCTGCATAAGTGTGCAGCTACCCTTCTGAGCAAGCAAAAATTCCCTGTGCAGAGATGCTGAGAGAAGCAAATCAAACTCAATGAGAAAATGCTGCATCATTAGCAGACTACTGGTAATTGGTTTATTATTATCACATGTACCAAGATACAGTGAAAAACTTTTGTTTGAGTGCCATCCTGACAGATCATGCCATACATAAGTACATTGAGGTAGAAAAAAGAAAAACAGAATGCAGAATGTAGTGTAGTAGCTGCAGAGAAAATGCAGTGCAGAAAATGTTGAAATAACTTGTAAGAACCACAACGAGGTAGATTGGGAGATCGAGAGTTCATCTTTAATGTATGAGAGATCCGTTCAAGAGTCTGATAACAGTGAGATAGAAACTGTCCTTGAGTCTGGTGGTACCTGTTCTCAAGCTTTTGTATCTTCTGCCTGACAGACTACTACTTCAACTCAGTGCTGGGGGATGTTGGCCTGAGAGAGGGCACTCTGTTGGTTTACTTGTGCATTCAGTGGATTTTGTGGAGATAGCATTGGTGATGCCTTCAGGTGCCTACTGTTAGTAAATCAGATGTCCAAAGCATTTGCAGAGACCAAATAAAGTGGTGACTTAGAACTAGAAATTACTATGATGGAAATGTGGCATAGGTAAGGTACATTTGGATGCAGAATATTCCTAGTTGCAAAATATTTGGCAGGAATATATGGGAATAAAGCAAGGAGGTGGTGTGTTGTTCATCAAGGTTCAGTTTCTACAACAGGGTTTTTCAGGGAGTGGTGTTGCTCTTCATGGATCTATAGTAAAAGCACACCTATTTTGTAGTAACCTTTGTGTGTCCCTTAAAAGAACCAGTAGTTGACAAAATAGAGAGTAGGCTGCTATGACTGGGGTTCTGAACCAAACTAATAAAACAGATTGCTAGAAATACCCAGCAGGTCAGGCAACATGGAGCGAGAAACAGATTTATCTTTCAGTCAATGTCCTTTCTATGCTTCTGATCTAAATTTCCAGGCTTGCTCCTGAAACAGGTGTCAGTCTTCTTATTTGCATAATCTGATTTTCTGATAACCTGCAAATTATTTTTTAAAAATGTTTTATGCATATACATTTTTAATATAGATTGATCCACTTTTTAAATATGATGGGCTTTAATTGTAGATTTCCTGATCTCCTCAGTAATCCTGACAATTACCTTAAATCTTTATCTCCTACTTACTGATTTCTCTGCTAAAGCAAGTAAGTCTTCCATATACATTATCTAGCTGTCTTTTTTTTTGTAAGTCAGGGAAGTTTGAACATACATGTCCAGTGGCATGCAAAGGTTTGGGCACCCCTGGTCAAAATTTCTGTTATTGTGAATAGCTAAGCAAGTAAAAGATGACCTGATTTCCAAAAGGCATGAAGTTAAAGATGACACATTTCTGTAATATTTTAAGCAAGATTACATTTTTATTTCCATCTTTTACAGTTTCATAATAACAAAAAAGGAAAAGGGCCTGAAGCAAAAGCTTGGGCACCCTGCATGGTTAATACTTAGTAACACCCCCTTTGGCAAGTATCACAGCTTGTAAATGCTTCCTGTAGCCAGCTAAGAGTCTTTCAATTCTTGTTTGGGGGATTTTCGCCCATCCTTCCTTGCAAAAGGCTTTGAGTTCTGTGAGATTCCTGCATGCACTGCTCTTTTGAGGTCTATCCACTGATTTTCAATGATGTTTAGGTCGGGGGACTGTGAGGGCCATGGCAAAACCTTCAGCTTGTGCCTCTTGAGGTAATCCATTGTGGATTTTGAGGTGTGTTTAGGATCGTTATCCTGTTGTAGAAGCCATCCTCTTTTCATCTTCAGCTTTTTTTTTTGCAGAGGGTGTGATGTTTGCTTCCAGAATTTGCTGGTATTTAATTGAATTCATTCTTCCCTCTACCAGTGAAATGTTTCCCGTGCCACTGGCTGCAACACAAGCCCAAAGCATGATCGATCCACCCCTGTGCTTAACAGTTGGAGAGGTGTTCTTTTCATGAAATTCTGCACCCTTTTTTCTCCATACATACCTTTGCTCATTGCAGCCAAAAAGTTCTATTTTAACTTCTTCAGTCCACAGGACTTATTTCCAAAATGCATCAGGTTTGTTTAGATGTTCCTTTGCAAACTTCTGATGCTGAATTTTGTGGTGAGGACGGAGGAAAGTTTGGAGAAAAAAGGGTGAAGAATTTCATGAAAAGAACACCTCTCCAACTGTTAAGCACGGGGGTGGATCAATCATGCTTTGGGCTTGTGTTGAAGCCAGTGGCACAGGAAACATTTCACTGGTAGAGGGAAGAATGAATTCAATTAAATACCAGTAAATTCTGGAAGCGAACATCACACCATCTGTTAAAAAAACAAAAAAAAGCTGAAGATGAAAAGAGGATGGCTTCTACAACAGGATAATGATCCTAAACACACCTCAAAATCCACAATGCACTACCTCAAGGAGCACAAGCTGAAAGTTTTGCCATGGCCCTCACAGTCTCCCGACCTAAACATCATTGAAAATCTGTGGATAGACCTCAAAAGAGCAGTGCATGCAAGATGGCCCAAGAATCTCACAGAATGAGAAGACTTTTGCAAGGAAGAATGGATGAAAATCCCCCAAACAAGAATTGAAAGACTCTTAGCTGGCTACAGGAAGCGTTTACAAGCTGTGATACTTGCCAAAGGGGGTGTTACTAAGTACTGACCATGCAGGGTGCCCAAACTTTTGCTACGGGCCCTTTTCCTTTTTTGTTATTTTGAAACTGTAAAAGACGGAATCTTGCTTAAAATATTAAAGGAATGTGTCATCTTTAACTTTATGCCTTTTGGAAGTCAGGTCATCTTTTACTCACTTAGCTATTCACAGTAACAGAAATTTTGACCAAGGGTGCCCAAACTTTTGCATGCCACTGTAACTGTGGATTGTTGCATTTTGCCTCCAAGTATTTCAGTCTCTTTGCCCTGGCCTTGAGTTACGGGAATATAAACACAAGAGACTGCAGATACTGGAATCTGGAGCATAAAACAAAGCACTGCAGGAACTCAGCAGGTCAAGTTGAAGTCTAGATGAGGGGTCTCAACTGGAAACAACTGTCCATTCTCCTCCACAGGTGCTGTTTGACCTGCTGAGTTCCTCCAGCAGTTTGTTTTTTGCTCTTGGAAATGTAGTTTGCTCCCCTAGATAGTTTTTGTAAATCATCTGCTCAATAGCAATCTATCTGCAGCTGCTGAATTTACTGTGGCTCGTTCCGGTCTGTGTTATGTGTTTTCATAATTAGCTAGGTTTGGAGAGAAGGGCTTGTTAAACTGATTTACTACAAAGTGGACTGAGAACTAGCTACCTTTGATTGGAAATCCTGAGCTGTGAAGTTTGTTCTTCCTGTGAACATGTGGCTTTCACCTTGGTGTTCCAGTTTCCTCCCATATCCTAAAAGTATATTGGTTGGTAGGTGTTGTAGGTGGCTGGTTGGAGAATCATGGTGGTATTAATGGGCACGTAGGAGAGAATAAATTGCAGGTAAATGGATGGGATGGATAGGATTGCTTTGAGTTAGTGCAGAAGAAGGCCATTTGTCCCATCAATTCTATGTAATATGAAAAAGACCCTAAGACATTGGAGCAGAATTAGGCCATTCGGCCCATCGAGTCTGCTCTGCTATTCGATCATGGCTGATTTATTTTTTCCTCAAACCCATTCTCCTGCCTTCTCCCTGTAACTTTTGATGCCCTTACTAATCAAGAATCTATCACCGTCCATTTAAAATATACCCAATGACTTGGCCTCCACAGCTGTCTGTGGCAATTTATTCCACAGATTCACCACCCTCTGGCTAAGGAAATTCCTCCTCATCTCAGTTCTAAAGGGACGTCCTTTTATTCTGAAGAAGTGCCCTCTGGTCCTAGGCTCTCCCACTACTGGAAACATCCTCTCCACGTCCACTCTAACCAGGCCTTTCAATATTCGGTAGGTTTCAATGAGATCTCCCCTCATTCTTCTAAACTCCAGTAAGTACAGGTCCAGAGCCATCAGACACTCCTCATACATTAACCCTTTCATCCCTGGGATCATTCTTGTAAATCTCCTCTGGACCCTCTCCGACACCAGCACATCCTTCCTTAGATATGAAGCCCAAAGCTGCTCACAATACTCCAAATGTAGTCTGACCAACACCTTATAATGCCTCCGCATTACATCCTTGCGTATATGTTCTAGTCCTTGAAATGAATGCTAGTATTGCACTTGCCTTCCTTACTACCGACTCAACCTGCAAGTTAACCTTTAGGGAATCCTGCACTAGGACTCCCAAGTCCCTTTGTACCTCCGATAATTGAATTCTCTCTCCACTTAGAAAATAGTCCACGCCTTTATTCCTTCTACCAAAGTGCATGACCATGAACATCACTACGCTGTATTCCATCTGCCACTTCTTTGCCCATTTTCCCAACCTGTCCAAGTCCTTCTTCAGACTCCCTGCTTCCCCAACACTACCTTCCCCTCCACCTATCTTTGTATCATCCACAAACTTGGCCACAAAGCCATCAATTCCATCATCCAGATCATTAACATATAATGTGAAAAGTAGCGGACACAACACAGACCCCTGAGGAACACCATTACCCACCAGCACTCAACCAGAAAAGACTCCCTTTATTCCCACTCTTTGCCTTCTGCCAGTCAGCCAATCCTCCATCCATGCTAGTACCATTCCTTTAATACCATGGGCTCCTATCTTAGCTTCATGTGCGGCACCTTGTCAAAGGCCTTCCAAACATTCAATTAAACAACATCCACTGACTCTCCTTTGTCTATCCTGCCTGATGCTCCCTCAAAGAACTCCAACAGATTTCTCAGGCAAGATCTCCCCTGAAGGAAAGCATGCTGACTTCAGCCTATTTTATCATGTGCTTCCAAGTACTCCGAAACCCCATCCTTAATAATGGACTCTAAAATCTTACCAACTGCTGAAGTCAGGCTAACCGGCCTATAATTTCCTGTCTTTTGCTTCCCTCCTTTCTTAAAAAATGACTTTGCCATGACATAGTAGAATCACAGAGTTTAGTTCAACTCTGATATGGACAAGGATATGTAAGACAGACTCAGGCCAGAGTGGAAGAAGGAAAGGATGGGGGGAAACTGTAGTGAGCCTATAATCTGACAAGAATTGTGTCAAATTCCATCTCAGTCCCGACCTGCAGTCCTCCTCATGCTCCCAGCTATAGCCCGGAACTCTTTAGAATCACCGTCCCTACCATATCCCAAAAGCAGTCATGACATTACTCCCTATGCACTCTGAATTCTTGCAAGTATTGACAAACCTGCTGCTAATGTTTTCTGTCCTGGTCTTCCTCAGTTACACCTCTCCCTCGAGTGGTTCCTAACTGGAATGCTTTCCGATGCTGCCACATGGGTTTGTAGAGTTCCCAATTTGATCAGAACTCTGCCAGTTTTTCATAGCATCCCTTCTTTAGTTATTCACAGAAGATCTGAGAGCCCCAAGCCTTAAATGCCAATCGGCTAAACCCTCTTTGACTAATAACCTTGGAACTCCCTTACAACCTTTAACCACAACATGTAGAGTTATAGTGTAATACAGCACAGACCTGGTCCTTTGGCCCAACTCATCCATGCCAACGAAGGTGCCCACCTAAGCTTGTCCCATTTGCCCACATTTGGCCCATATCCCTCTGAATCTTTCCTATCCATGTAGTTATCCAAACATTTTTTGAATATTGTTTTTGTACCTGCCTCAACTACTTTCTCTAGCAGCTCGTTCCATACAAATATGGACTACTGTCTGAAGAAGTTGCCCATCCACATCCCTTTTAAATCTTTCACCTCTCACCTTAAACCTATGCCCTGTAGGTTTTGATTCCCTTTCTCTGGGAAAAAGACTATGTGCATTCACTCTATCTATGCCCCTCATGGTTTTATACAACTCTATAAGTTCACAGTCTCCTACATTCCAAGGGATGAAGTCCTAGCCTGCCCAACCTCTCCCTATAACAGGCCCTCGAGTGCTGGCAACACTCCTGTAAATCTCTTTCCAGCTTAATGATGTCTTTCCTATAACAGGGTGGACCAGAACTCCAAGTCTGGCCTCACCAACTTGACCCCTTTCTCATTTCAACTTCAAGTGCCCCTTACCACCACACCAACTTGACCCCTTTCTCATTTCAACTTCAAGTGCCCCTTACCACCACACAAACTTATTCGATATCAGTCCTTGAAAAGCCCTAAGGATCATCCAAGATCAACTCTACCCAACCAGCTCTCTGTGGTAGCCTACAGTGGACATCCTGATTTCACCAGGGAAAACACCCTTTGCAGGCTAGCAGCCAATAAAGCTCTCCCACCAATGATGCACCTTAAACCCCCAACACATGACTTTCTAATATGCCACAGCTCCTCCTGGAACACACTCTGAGTCCTGCAAGCTAATGACAGCCCAGTACTAGGAAGAGATTTCTAAATGAAAGCATTCCAGCAAATTGGAAGACACACCAGAGAGAATATATGAAAAGAAGGAGATTTGTGTAAGACTTAAAAGAAATTATGAAAGATTATATGTAGATGCTAAACTGGAAACACATTTGGTAAATGTACAGAGGAAGACTTTACACATTTAACAAATGTCGAGGATCCCACTGACTACTGTCTGCTTGCCCAACCCCCCCTCCCTTTTGAAGGCTATGAGAGTAGGCATCTCCTGATTTGCCTCTGCTTCCAGAGTCCTGTTCAGCACAGCACCGCCTCTCTGAACCAGGAGTGGAATCCTGAACCCTGGGGTCCTTGTTCTGAGGACGGTGGGAAAAGACCTGGACCTCTTGGTGCACGGGTAATTTTCCAATAATTCATAATCCTTTTGGCCAGCTGACTGGTTAAAGTGTTAAGTGAATCAACTCTAGTGGGAAAGCTATTCTTTCGCTCCAATTAATAAGCAGTCCGTGCTGGTCTCGCTCGTTCTCCCAGCGCACCAACCACAAGTGCAGCACCAGTCTCAGCACCGCTGGGAGACAGCTTTGTATTTATTTGCCACTGAAGTTAAGTCATAACTAAGAGAAGCTGGGGAGGCTTGGGCTTGAATGTGAAAGTTTGAATTGCAATATAAGGGTTGGAAGAAGCCCTATAACGTGGAATTTATAAATGGTGAATTTCAATGATTTATTTCGACAGTGATGTGGACTATTTTATTTGTACAAGGTTGAAGATTGTTGTGTTTAAATTCTAACATTTATGATAGTGCTCTCTGTAGTTGTGTGTTGTGCTACTTTTTCCTATCAAATTTTCACCTTAATCTAACTCTTACTCTTTTCACTCAACTGTATTCCTTCTTCACTTTCTTCTATTTGTGTATAGCACAGGTGCAAATAGTGTATCTTCCTGCTGCGCGGCAAATTTGTTGATCTCCACAGTGCTTTCAAGGTAATGGACCACCTAGTAAATTGCAGCAACATCATCAGCGGCTAACGTTTAACACTATTTTAAGTATTCGGCTATCTTCAATACAATGAAAGATAAGCGATAAATATATGTTTTGTTTTAATTCACAGTGATTACTGTCGCAACAAGTGATTATTGCATTAGAATGAAATGGCAATGCCAAGAAGTGAATTTGTTCCTGCTGTGAGGAACACTACTATCTGGAAAATAATGTATGCTTTTTTTAGGTCTCCTTGGTATTCAAAACTTAATGGGTTGATTAATATTTTCCCTACTACATTGTCAGTTAACTATTAACATTTAAGTGGTGCATAGGATCTGTCTTCATATAAATTTTGCAGATAGCATTATAAAGTCTAGAATAGATGGTTGATGGCCCTTCAAATGTAGTTTCAAAGCATTCTTAATACAATACTGTACTATAGCTTTTAGACAAAATGGATTGCAATTAAAGCTTTTACTTATAGTTCATCTTTATCCCTGCAGCTCTTGTAGTTTGCGCAATGTACTCATCTTGTTAGTTACTTATGGGTTAAGTTTTATTTTGGCTGTGAATAATATTCAGAATTGATACCAGACAAGGTGATCAATTTTACAATTAAAATCTAAATATACCAAATCTCTTTTCACAGGCAAGCCTGGAAAATATTTATTCTTCCCTGAAGAAGGACTTACATGTATAAGAACTAGCCCTGCCAGTCAGAAGTGTTAAGGTCCTGGGATATAGTCAGACGCCGTTCCCAGTGCTGGTTTAGCAATATTCTGGTAGATTTGCCTGCTAAATGGATCATACTATTCCTGCTAAGTAGATCATATCATGGAACTGATTTGTTCTAACTCACTGTCTGCCATCAAACTCCTGAGCTAATTCCCCCAGCCCCAGTTCATTCATCCAGCTACTATGAAGTTAACCAAACATGAGAAGAGAAGTTAAAAAGCAAAGCTAAATGCAAAGTGAAAACCTGTGTCCTGATGGATTGACAAATTGATGAGGCATGGCTTCACATTCCAACCACAAGTTATTGTTGATATTGTCCATCAGAAAGGAGAATAAACTGCATTAAATATTAGCCATATGTTCAAGAGTACTATTACAGACAAGTATGTATTTAATTTTAACTTTTTCTTTCCATTTTTAATTTGAGGCCACCAGTTTGCTGTGTCACCGGACACAATATGTCATCCATCTAATTTACTTTGAACAGATGTGAGTGTTGCAACTCTTGGAATCATTGGAATGGAATGGATTGGATACAAAATAGCTCAAACAGCCAAAGCATTTGATATGATAATTCTGTACCACAAGAGGAATCAGAGGTAAGATTTGCAATATGTACAAAAATGTACAGAAAATTAATTCCTTGGGTACCTAAAACAAAAACATGCTGGAAATATTAAATCAGGTAGCATCAGTGGAGTGAAAACAGAGTAAATGTTTAATCAGAACTGGAAAAAGTTAGAAATAGGCAGATTTAAAGGGGTGTTGAAAAGGGGAAAGTGTGGGGAGACAAACAAAGATCTTTGAAAATGTGGAAGGCAGGAGAAATTAAATGACAAAGAAAATGATGCTGCAGGATGAAAGAATTTGGTAATGAAATAAGTAAAGAAACAAGAATATTGTCTGGGGAGGTGTAAATCAGAGAAGTAAAGTCACAAACTGAAATTACAGAACAAAAAAAAACAGGGGATGCTGGAAACACTAAATTAAAAGAAAAGCAGAAAATGCTCATTATCTACAATTATTGAACAAAATGTTGAGTCTGGTAGGCTCAGTCAAAATATTAGGTTTGTTCTCTCAGTTTACATCAGTCTTCATTGGAACAGTTTAGGAGGTCAGAGTGGGATTGGGATCCAGAATTAAAATAACAATCCAGGTCCAGGGTCATACTTACAAATAAGTGGAGTGTCCCATAAAGCTAGATTTGGCCTTCCCAATATAGTGGAAACCAAATCGTGAACAAGTAAATTGTTGGGATTGTGGATGGTGGAAAAGGAGGAGGTAAATGGGAAAGTGTTGCATCTCCTGAAACTATGGAAAAGTGTCAGGGGAAAGGGAATGGATATTGGTGGAGATGGAAGGGTAAAGCCGAGAGTTTCAGAGGCCACGCTTTGGATGATGGAAGGGGAGGATGCGTTTGGTGGTGGCACCATGTTGAAGGTGTCGGAGATGACAGAGCTTGATCAGTTGAGGCCAATTAGTGGAAGATGAAGACGGGGGAACTCTATCCTTGTTCTAAGGAAGGAGGTGAAGGGTGAAAACAGAAGTGCAGGATGTGGAGAAGACAGTTGAAGATTCTGTCAATTTTAGTGGAGGAGAATCCTTTGCTGAGCTCTCAGACAATATTTTTTGTTCAGCTATGAAGTGCTCTTCTTGTTTATGGGATGTCCCTATGATCTATAATTGTAATAAATGTTTAAAATTCATAAGTAAATGCTGTCAACATCATTCCAGAGTGTCATAGTTAAATTACAATATAATGTCGGTAAAATCTTAAGTTCCTTGTTCAGGGAGAGTACTAGACTATGGAAAGAAAAAGGAGAAGCTATAGAAGCATGTTATATTTTAGACAAGTAGAATTAGTTATTGTTAACCAAAAAAAATCCATGAATCACAAAAGTTGTGCTATCGTCTATTGTGGTCAGGAAACTTTTGTACTGATATTCAATACTGGGTAACTGAAGAAACTTTAATCATGGGTGATTTTAGTCTATGATTACAAGTTGATATTGTTGAGGGAGTGGCTTCTTGATAATGTAGAAATACATTCTGGTTATTAAATGTTATTCTGGTTTTGCAGTTGCACTCTTGCATCACAGAAGATCATGTCTTCAACTCTTACCACAGCATCACAATGCCTTTTTAAAGAAAAAAAAGTCATTGTGGCATTGCAACCCTGCAAAGGCTCTATGAGTCTCCAACTATTGGAGTCAATATGAAGATATTCCCTCAATGTTGTTTCGTTGAATGTTCTGGGATTTTGAACCCGCAACAACGAAGCAGCAATATTGCCTGTCTGTCAAGTTGGTATGTGACTTGGAGGAGAACTGAATTCTTCCTCTGTTCAATTTGCACTTGCCTGTCTGAATGGCTAAGGTCAGAGTTTGAGCAAGTTCTGTCAAAGAAGTCTTGAGAAGTTGTTGTAACACATAGTGTGACATTGCATATTTTAGCTCTGGTAAATTAGTCATGGAAGGCGTACTTGTGAATAAGTTGCCTAACAAGTACTGAAGGATACCATTTATTTTTGGATGAAAGTTCAAATGTTGCTTTAAATGGATACCTACTAGTAAATAAAAGACTAAATGGCAATGGAGAAAAGGGACATAGGGATACACATACACAAGTCACTATGTGTAACAAGATCAGTTATTATAACCTTAAAAAAAGTAAACGAGGCATTTGCATCTACAGGGATGGAACTGAAAGTCAAAGAAGCTATTTTAAACATATGGAAGCTCAATTAAACAACATTTGGGTGTGCTGTGTTCCTTTCTGGCATCCATTTAGAGGCATTGTAAAGGGTGCAAAAATACTATACAAGGATGACATCAGAACTGTGAGGACAAAATGGTATCCATTGTAATATAAGAATATAACAAACAGAAGGAAGAGTAAGCCCATTATGCCAGCTCTGCTAGCCAAGAAAATTCTGGCTGATCTTTTACACCACTTTCCTGCACCATCTCCATATCCCTTGATTCCTTCAATATCCAAAATCTACTGAATGTACTAAGCAACTAAACCTCCACAGCCTTCTTGGGTAGAGAATTCTGAAGATTACTCTGCGCAAGAAGAAATTTCTTCTCATCTCAGTCCTGAATGATTGACCCCTTACTCTGAGGCTCTGACCCCAACCAGAAGAAACTTCACGTCTATATTGACCTCTCATGTCCCGTAGAGAATTTTATAGATTTCCATATGGTGATTTCTCATTCTTCTTAACTCAATGAAGTATGGTCCCAGTCTGTTTAATCTCTCCTTGTAAGACAATCCCTACCTTGAGTCCAGGAAATATCTGGTGAACCTTTGTTGTATTTCCTCTATCATAAGTAGATAGGAAAAAAAGATGCTTGCATAGCATTCCATGTGTAGTCTTACCAGATCCTTATTGTGTTTTGTAGTATATTTTCCTGTGAGTACAATTCACCACATCTTCCTGATAACATTTATTCCAAATTACAACTAATATGTACTTTGCAAAAGGGTCTTCACAAAAGGAAGCAGATGATGCAAAGAGTACACTAAAAGAGAAAAAATTAAAATAGTGTACATGGTAAAGATGCACCAAAAGGGTTGCTATTCTTTGAAGTTCATAAGTTGCCTGAATCAGATGGAATGCCTCCTAGGTAAATGAAGTATAGGTAGAAGTAGCAGAGGTGATCTGAAAATTCATGCAGGATCCAGACTGCAATATTATTGTCTGGCTTTGCTGTATTCATTACCTATCTATTCTTAGGACCAAGGAGGAGGAAGAAGCAATCAGTGCTTGTAACTGTGCAAAGACTGATGATCTCTTTCAGAGATTGGACTTTGTGATGTTAGTAGTAAAGCTAACACCTCAAACTTGGAAACTGATTGGGGAAAGAGAGCTTCGCCTAATGAAATCCACTGCCACCCTTATCAGTATTTCCCAAGGTAGGAATGAACTGGAACATACTTATTTCAGAAAACTATTTATAAATCATGGTGCAAATTCTCTCTATTTTGAATAAATTTACTGTCTTTTTAAAAGAAGTTACTATAATGATACAAAGCAATAGTATATTTCCCCAAATTTGATATGACGGATGGAGATATACTCCTGAGAATCAAATGCAATCACTGCACATGCTTATTTGTTTGTGAGGGTAATAAATTTGTCTGTTTCCAAGGTTACAGTTCAGGTAATGATTACTAACTTTTGTCCATGTTCCTAATAAACAAAACCTTTTGCAAACAAATACATCCAATGCACATTGATTCATTTGGCATGATTTTTTTTGCAGGAACGCAATGTAATTTCCAGTCACCACTCTTCTTTTATTTGGAAAAAAAGATTAAAATTTTGAGGTGCTTACTAATACCCCCATTGAAGCAAGCATGCTTGGAAGTTGAACCCATGCATATTGAAAAGCATAAGTCCCAAATTCACCCTCTGATTTAAATGCTATCAGTACACTCTGCTGTAAAAGTCCACATGAAATCCAGCAGTGGAGATCAAACCTGCTGAGGTTCCCCAGCACTTGCACTGGGAACCTTCCCATAGTGTCTGTGCCAAATCAGACCAGGAACAGGATCTGTGAGCCAATTAATTTAATGAAAATTGCAAGGAAGAAAAGCAAAAATAAGTTATATGTTTCTTTAAATTGTGTTTTCAGTAAATGTTTAAGCATTTTAGAGCTTTTTAGATAAGCAGGGGGATTTTCACACTTTTTGAAAAGAAATTCAATATTTTATTTCATTTTAATTGTTTTTGAATGCTCCTGGAGGTCTGGAACATTTAGTAGCATTCCAAATGCTGGGCAGCTCTGACAGAAAGCAATGTTTGAAACATGGTTTTGTCACCGGTCAAAGATTTTCTTAGCAATTTTATTGGAGGGCTTTTTTTCTGGTCTAATCACATAACCTGATTATAATGTGTGACAACCTGAATCCATTAAAGGTCTTGCATTTGGGTCCAGGATGCTGTCAGGTAGCAAATTCATCCGTATGGGTGTGAACTAGGTAAGACTGGGGAAGTGGGAAATTTGGGTGACACAGCAAAATCTGGGACTTTTATTTTTACACAAACTTCACACTGAAATATGAAGCACTGCATCCAATATCTTTGCAGGTCAATTCACTATTTCATGTTGTCTTACGACATGGAAGGACACCATTCAATTCATTGTGAGTCCATCAATCTCATTCATCTCCTCCCCCCATTTCTCTAGAACCTATTCTCTCTCAGCTGCTCATGAACTCCACCCTGATTCTCCTACCACCCACCTAACACTTAGTAAAATTGCAATAATTAATTAACCTGCCATCCATTACATCTTTGGGATGTGGTTGGAACCCAGAACAACTGGGAGTAACTCATACAGTCACAGGTAGAACATGCAAACTCAAGAGTATTGGAGTAATGGCCCAACTAGTCCATGCCAACCAAGATGCCCATCTAAGCTGGTCCCATTTGCCCACACTTGGCCAATATCCTTCTAAACTTTTCCTATCCATGTACCTGTCTAAGTGTCTTTTAGATGTTATTGTACCTGCCTCATCCACTTCCTCTGGCAGCTTGTTCCATATACTCACCACCCTCTGGGAGAAGAAGTTGCCCCTCAGGTCCCTTTAGATCTTTCCTCTCTCACCTTAAGCCGATATGCCCTCTATGAATCGCTTTCCCTTGGAAAAAGACTGTGTGTATTCACCATATCTATGCCCCTTATGATTTTATACACCTCTATATGATCATCCCTCAGTCTCCTATGCTCCTATGCTCTATGTCTACGTAGACCTCACCTAAAGTCAGGACTAAACCCAGGTCACTGGAGCTCTGAGGCTATATAACACAGACAAGATAAGCCAAGTTTGATGTTTGTGCTGAAGTAATCTTGTTTCAGCCAGTGCAACATCTGCCTTCCAAATCTTTGGGATAGCGAAGGGAAAACTATCACTCCTGAGGTAGAGAATTAGGCATGATGTTGATGAATGGCAGAGCCGACTTGAAGAGAGCCAAATGGTTTACTCATTTGCTTATTTCTTGTGTTCTTATTGTTAAAAAAAACAGAAAAGTTTAACTGTCAAAATCTTAATCACTAATTTTCCTTTCTCAGGGCTATAAAGTTTCTCAACAGTAATTATCACAAATTTTATTTTTTTAAGAAACATCAATTATTTCCAAATTATTCCCAATGCAACATTGAAGCCTATGTGTCCCACGTAGTACCTTTTTGAAGTTCCTTGTTCAACCATACCTGTGCAAACTCCAGAAGCTACCAGCAGAAAGAAATGGAGCCGCTAATAGACTCGCCCTTATAAACGTTGCATAATCTGGGACCATTTATGTTTTTCCATAATGAAAATTTTTCAACTTGTTTGAGATTGGAAAAGTAAGTTCAAGTAATTATAGCTTGGCATAAAATGCATTAGCGCAAACAGAAGATGCAGCATATCTCGTCAGGAAAGGGTCCCCGACCTGGAACCTTAATTGGGAATTTAAAAACCTGCAGCTGCTGGAAATCTAAAATAAAAGCAGAACATGCTGGAAATACTCAGTAGGTCAGGCAGCATCTGTGGGAAAAAATAAGAAGTAATCCGTGGGAAGAAATAAACAGAGCAAACGTTTCAGGTCAAAGACCATTAACTATTTCATGGATGCTGCCTGAGTGTTTCCAGCGTTTTCTGTTTTTACTGTAGTAGATTATTAATGAAAAAATATCTCTCAACGCATTATAGTACTGAGGATGCTGTTGCTTTTGTGGTGGAGATCATTTTGGTGCAAGGACAAGGTCGCAGATACAGTACTTGAGTGTTTTATATTTGAGGTTAAACTCGCAGTTTTCCATGATCATTAAATTGCAATGTATCGGCACTAACCTTGCAAAGAGGCAAATGGAAACCAAACCACAATGGTGTTGACCAGCCAAAAGCAAACATCAGCCTACAATTTTTATTTCAAAAATAAGCTACATACATATTAAAAACATATACAAAAGAATCAACAAAGTACAAAACTTTTTACATCTTTGTGTCATATGGTCAATACATTCAGTGGTGTTAATACTTTCCAGTGTCAAGCCCCTTCACAATGCGCAGCGGGGCGGTGCACATCTCTGCAAACGTCACACACTGGGATGACTGCGGGTGAGATAACGCATGCGCAGTTTCATCGGACGGCGGCGCCGGCCTTGAAGGCCGTGCGGCTCGTTTGCTCTCACCGGACCGTTCCCGTTGTTCATCAACCCCCTTCCTTCCCCTTCGCCTCATCCATCCCGCCCGCCGAGACAGCCGTGAACGCGCGGCCGACGGCTGCACGCAACTCGCTCTGCGGTTCGCCTCCGCCAGCCCGGGTTGCGGGCCTTGCGACCTGATGGCGGCAGCGGCCGGCCTCGGGGGCGCGCTGCGGGCGGCCGGTCCCCCATTGAAGGGCCGGCTCGCGCACGCAGCTCAGCGGATGCGCGTGCACGCCACGGCATGCGCGCTCGCGAAGAGAAGTCCTCTCAGGAAATTCCTGTCCAAGACAAAGTAAGTCCCCTTCCAGAGAAAGGAAGGACTGCAGATGCTGGAATCTAGATGGAAAACACGATGATGCTGGAGGAACTCAGCAGGCCAGGAAGCATCTGTGGAGAAAAGCAGGCGGTCAACGTTTTGGGTCAGGACCCTTCTTCAGGACTGAAGATAGGAAAAGGGGAAGCCCAATATATAGGAGGGAAAAGCAGAGCAGTGATGGATAAAAGAGGGGAGGTGGGGTGGGCACAAAGTGATGATGGGTAGATGCAGGTAAGAGCTAGTGATAGGCAGGTGCGGGGGAGGGGGGGGAGAGCAGATCCACAGGGGGAATGGGTCGAAGGTAAGGAGAGAAAGGGAAAAAAAAGGTAGAGAATAAGAGGCTAGAAAAGGGAGGCAGAGAAGCAGCATGGGGGGAAGGGGTTAGTTAAAGTGGGAGAATTCAATGTTCGTGCAGTTAAGCTGCAAGGTTCCAAGATGAAAAATGAGGTGCTGTTGTTCCAGTTTGCACTTGGAATTCTCCTGGCAATGGAGGAGGCCAAGGACTGACATATCAGTGATAGTGTGGGAGGGGGAATTGAGGTGACTAGCAACAGGGAGATGCAGATTGCTGTGACGGACAGAGCGCAGGTGTTCTGTGAACTGGTCACCTAGTCCTCTTCTAAGTACCCAAACTGTAATTATTAGTTACCAAGACTGCCAGCTGATCAATTTGCTGGATGGTTATAAAGGAGCACAGATAACTCAAACCAAGCTGAAATTCATTGTTGTCATAGGCATACGTACACAGTATAAATACCATGAAAATCAGTTTTTTTTTTTGCTGCAGTAGCAACAGCACAATACAAGACCAGGACAAACATAAGTTAATATAAACCTAAATTAACCATCTTTTGCACGGGTGCCAGTAACATCAGTCTGATCTGATTTCTTAAAAACCCTGCAATAGGTTCAGAGCACAACTGTTGCACCTGTATTTACATAAGCAGTGCTGCTTTCGTACTTTATTGTTATTCCACTGGTAAGTAATATAGTCTGCGGAGAGTTGATGGGAATGTGGAAATTGGATTAGGGTAAGTAGGTGCTTGGTACAGACTTGGTGGGCCAATGGGCCCATTTCTGTGCTCTGTGTTCTGCCCGGACTTTGAGAATTTCCCATGGTGTGTTGATGTACATATTTGTGAAGTAGTTCAATGGCATGATTGTCATTTGTAATGGAGAGAAGTGGGGGGGAGTGGAGAGGGCTGTGGGAATTTTTCTAGTGCTAACTGCTACAGATAAGTCATTGTCACAGATTGGTGTAACCACAGTCTAAAACTGTACTTCAGAAAAATGTGCATGTTAGCCCTGTTGTTTTGTGCTTCCATACAGGAAGAAGTTTTGGTATGAAAGCCCTATGCTGGGATCGCAACTGGTAAGAACAGGTTTAGTGAATAGCTGGCGTTTCTTCTCGCCAAAGTAAATAGTCCTTGTCTTTGGTAGTTTGGGTGGGAATCTTGTTAGCTTATGTATTATTTCTGCAACAGTAAATAGTCTCCTTGACACTTGTCAAATCTTAAGTCCTTTATTGTTGATTTTGTTTTGAGTCATGGCAAAATCCAGGAATGAAGCCTACCAATTGAACTTCAACAAAAGCTAATTGATAGCATTATTGATTAGAATTTTTTTTGTTGGCCACTAATAGAAAAATACAATCTATGGCTTGAACATCAATTCCCTACAAAAGATATTTTGAGATGCTCATGAAATTACCTATGTAATTGGGTAAACTGAATTTAACAATCTGAGGCTGAATATCATTTTGGGACTGGCACTTAGCTTTAGTTCTGAAATCACTAATTCTGTTCTTAGTGTAACGTTGTCCATGGAAGTGCTTCTTTTCTTTCCAAATGGCTTATTACTTACTGTCTGTTAATTAGCTTGCTGGTCTGGTCACCCTAAATGAACATGTGCATGTGAATTGGGGATATATATATACCAAATCAGTGAATTATAGTTCACTTTTTGTTTGTTGGCCAAGTCCCCAACCAGTACTCGTGACTGGTCCCCTTTAACATGAACAAATGCTGTGTTATACATGTAGGTTTTGTAAAATGTAGAAATAAACGCTGAAGATTAAATGCAAGAAAGGAATCTGAGGTAGTAGATAATAACTAGTTTAAGGTCTACAAGTAATGTGAGCTGGTAATTATAGAACCTTGTAACACAGATGGCAGCCTTAATCCTATCATGCTTGTGCTTGCTTTTCCCCGCATCCATGCAAATTATTCTCCAAATATTTATCCAATTTTCTTTCAAAACATGTTGAATCCATGTCCAGTGAATTCCAGAACATAACACCTTTGTGTTGCCTGTGGTTCATTTGTGAATTATGATAAATCTTCATCCATGTATTATTTACTCTTTACTAGAAATACTAGAAATTATTTCTCCTTATCATATTTACTCTGCTAGTGGTCTTTAGGATCTTGAATGTCTGTCAAATCTTCCTAGAGCCTCAGCTTCCCTGGCCTCTCCACTAAAGATTTTTTTCATTCCAAGTACTTTTCTTTACATCTTTCCTCTGTCCCCTCTCAACATATGACAAATAACACAGCTTTCTGCATTGTCTGTAAATTAGCTTTTCTATTCCCTTCCTTTATTGTGATCTACAGTTAATATCTCCTGTTGCTTAAGTTTAAGCAAATAGATTGTCTTTGAATCCTCAAGAACATCATCTCTAGTATTGAAATATGTTTTGATCCGTCACTTTTCTCCTGCCTCATCTTTTCTGAACCCATTGGTCATGATTATAATCTTTTCACTGTTATTACTACCATATCTCTTCTGGTTATTTGCGTAAGTAGTTCTTCATTCTAATTTGCAGTGATCCTTTTGATTTATGCATATGATTTGGTCGGCCTTGAATTTGATCCTTGTATGATTCATTTTATTCTAATTGTTGTTTTAACAGTTCTCCATGCACCATATACAATATACCCTCTCTAATAGTTTGCACTGTTGTCACTCCCTTTACCGAGTTAGGTTAAATCATCCCAGAATTAGTTAATCTTTTGGAAAGACGAGAAGGTTTTAGTTTGTAGTGATGGTATATTTGACAATTAAACTTAAGACTTATGCAGCTGCTATTGGCTTTCATACAAATGTGCCAAATTTTGGTCCTGACATATTATTGGGATATTGTAGCCTAGAGAGAGAAATCAAAATACCAATGTTTATCAGTGGAAGTTCCACAGTAAAGATGCACATATTTAGGTCCTTGCAACTGAGAAAATGAATATATCCAGTTCAGTTGGAATGTGTTTTTGAGATAAGCGTACAGTTTGGGAAAACAAGTTTAATCAAATACTTGTTTGTTGGTAAGCAAATGGAAATAACAGGGCAGCTAAAGTAGTAGCCAGAGCTAGAAAATGCCCAGTTCTTTTAAAAAAAAATGTTTTTATAATGTGCTCATTTTGTGGGATGTGCAAGTCCTGGGCCAATTACAGAAATATGGGAGGGAGGAGTTCCCCTTGAATTTCTTATCTAGAACTAGTGACCATTTTCTTGGATTTCTGGTAGCTTTTCATATTCCGCACTCCAGTCTTAAAGGCTGGGGTGCTGCTTTCTGGTGACCTTTTCGTTGTTTGAGCGGGACATTTAGCGAGTGGCTTGTTAATGATGCTTATTTGTTAAATTAATGGAACCTACCTGCTATCCTTACAAGAGGGCAGCGTTATGCTCTGCTGGAGCTCTCACATGGAAGTTAAAATCAAGCCCTGTTTGCCAAATAATTAAGCCTTGCCGTACAATTTCTAGAAGTCTGTTAGATGGTACTTTAATTCTTATGTTATGCTGTATTCAAATTTCCAATACATCTAAATTTTGACCTTGGCCCATGCTTGGCCACTGTGAACCTTCAATAATTTTAGGTGTTTTTTTAAAGAAACCCTTCTTGATCTTTGACTAAGCAATAGCATAAAGTTTTATGCACTGCAAGGTACAACTCCTCTGCTTTAATAAAACAGAATTTGAGTTGAATGAGCAGCTAATCTGTCTTTTAATTGCAATTGTTGGCCTGGATGTGGAGAAAATAGTGGCTGGAGGCATTTTCATTAAAATGCAATGGGATGACTTCAAGAATAACAAGCATCACAGGAGAGTTTGCCTTGATCATGTGCAGATCTGTGAAGTATCTTTGGTCTACCACCCTCTGATTCAGGATGTTACTCACCATTCAAGCTATAACATCAGAGTATGGATGAAATCAAACTGACTATATTTAGGCCAGTTTGGAAATACCTGGATAGCATTTGCTTAAAAATTGGATCGCCACAGTAAATAAGATTCTACATTTGCTCTGTTCTAATTGCTGCTTTTGTATAGCTTTACAAGCCCTCAGATTTGGAGGACGTGTTGAAACCTCAACGCAAGATGCAGAAGGAGGACACCATCCGAATGAGGGCACTCAATGCAATTCTTTATAAAGCAATCACAGATCTGTTGAATAGTACTGAAGTCAGTGAAGAGGTTTATGACGAGAAAGTGGAGATATCCAAAGTAAGAGCATCTTTACTTACTTCAAAATACATCATTCTATCCAGAGATATAATGCAGTGAAGGAAAACAATTCAGATTGTTTTAATACCAGTATTATGTCATCTACTGGGAACTCAATAGTGAAAACTTACGAGTGTGCTATATACCATCATGCATTGAACTGTAATTTTTTGTATTAATGTTGTTCATAAATGGTATGACTGTTTAGTGGCGACAAACAATGACCCATTTAATTATCCTTCCAAACTTCTATCTGATTCTTTTTAACATGGCGATAGCAATAAAAACTGTTTCTGAGAGAAATTCATCCATTCTGTTTATTTTGAAACCTACGATGGTTTTCTATTCCATTACTCCCCATCCACTTCCATCCTGCAGTAATCTGTTTCTTTTTGTTTGCACACTCATTCTTTTAAATAGTCCAAAGAAGGGCTTTCTTAAGTCTGTGTTTCACAAACCTCTAAAAAGCTGTATTGGCTTCCCTCCTGCGCATTCAATCCCTTTTGGAATAATTTGAAATGGAAGTGACTTTTAACTCAACCCTTTGGAATAAACCTTGCAACTTCTCATCTGTACTATAGCACAAATCAGACTGAACTTTGCTTACCAAATTCAAATACAACCTTAATATTGCCTCTTTGTCTTCTGACCCATTACACTTAGCAATATCCTTCTTTGCTAGTTGAATTCTGAACCAGTGGTCTGAAACCAGCTGAAGAACTTGTTTTATTCAGTTCTTCCATCTAATTCCAGCATACTTGCATTGAACTCTATTGTCTCTCTTTTGTCATTTTCCCCAGACTAACACTGATACCTTTTAATAAGAACAGAAACATAAGAGCAGGAGTGTACCAAGCCTGCTGAGCCATTCTATAACATCATGGCAGATCTGATCTCCACTTCAACTCCACTTTTTTGTCTGTTTCCCAAAACTCTTGACTCCCAATAGATGAATTTTTTTGGTCTTTCTCAGCCTTGGATATAAAATGATTTCAGCTTCTGCAGTCATTTGAAATACTTCCATGTCTTCCTTTTAAATGGGTGACCCCTTATTTGAAACTATCTGCCCTTGTTCTAAATTCCCCAACGGTCATTATGACATTATCATGTCAGTGCGATGCAGGACCATTTTGCTTGCTTCTCTGAAATCCAAATTGTTAACCTGCACTACCAACTGATAAAATGCACAGTTTAACAGAAATCTGGGAAACCTACAGGACATAACTTGTCCTTCTGATACCATGCTGCTTCTTAAGTACTCTGTCCTTCTGAACGATCGTCTGTTATTTGCAACCAAACTCCAGAACACTTCCAACACGTTTGAAGATTTTCACTTTGGATTTTTGTTTTAAAGCCAGGCAATCATATTTGTTGCATTTCAATGTATCTGAGAACTCTGGATTTGACTGAGTCTTGAATCTCCAGTAATTTGTGAAAATAATTAGGGCTCTGGGATTTGGTGGGAAGACCCATCTCCACTTTGAACACATTTGAATTCTGTGTTGTAACTGCACATTCACTTAGTTGGAGTACGAACATTGACAAACTAGGGTTAAAGTTCCCAGGTATGTCAGCTGGGATTTTACTTGGTTGCAATAAAACTAAAATATTATTGTGAAGATCAGCTCTAAACTTTTCAACAAACTTGTTTGGAACCTTAGCAGAAATTGCCAGAGTCTGAAGCCTTATAGAATTCTGCTCCGTGCAGTATCTTAACACATGGCCATTTATTTTTCTTTCCTCTCTCTCTCCCGTCTTGTCACTCATTAGCTAAATATAAAATAACACATTAAGTTTGCAATTTCCTTGTCTTCTGATCTAAACTTTATACAACTCGGATAATCTGCTATCCAACTATTCAGAAATACTAAACAAGATCAGAAGTGCCGGAAGAACTCAGCCAGTCAAGTATCATCTGTGGAAAGAGAAACTGTTAACATTTTGAGTCAGTGACCCTTCCTCACAACTGGGAGAAATATGGTTCAGAAATCCTGATGCTTCGGCATCTGGCTTACCCTGCACTCCCTTAAACATAGCATGGCCCCACCCCCACACTCCCTTGAAACTTCGGGAAAATTTATTACTATACTGTGTAACATCTTTTAAAAAAAGTAAATTAAAAATGTTTTGAAGTATTAATGTGAATATTATCCAATAGTTCAGAAAATCTGCTGGTCCAACACTGCCAAAGTCCTGAGTGTGCCAGATTAATGGGTTTTACAGTACAATTGAAGCTCTTTGAGGACTGTGTTGGGTCCCTGTTTTTTAAATGTTGTATGAAAGTTTTACAGGTTGATTTAAACATTTGTCCCAATGCTTCTTTAGCTCTTAATATGATTTCAGTCATGTTTCTGCATGTGATTTGTTTTCACGTTATTTCTGTAAAATCGGGTGTCTCTGTCGGTCCATTCTGTTGTAGTTGCAATGATTGCAACTGGAAAACTTTAACACCAAAAAATGTTTCCACTGTACAATATTTGTGGTGAGATGGTTAATCCATTTATGTAATAATGTATTCATTTTGCCCTGTGATGTTGGTAGCAAAATTAATCATTCACCAGCATAAAACTGTAAGAGAACAAATAAAATGTCTTGGAAAGTAAGTATTGATTATTAAAATCCTGTGGAAGGTTTTAAGAAGTTTAAACCAAAGATGAAATATATCTGAGGGTTGAATTTCCCACTTTTTACATTAAGATTAGACTATTTTTGGTTATTATATATAATTTATTTTATAAAAATATAATTAATAATTTTAGATAATACTTGTGAGGGAAACAGGCTAAGTAAAATGTTTTTTCATTTGAAAAGTGGAATTTTATTGGTAACAGTATAATTAATGCCTATTGAACATAGCCTAATTACAGTGATAAATACCAGCTGACTATTGGCAATTTAACAATCTAGAGTGAATCCCCTTTGGTACATGTTTTGGCAATAAAATTGGGATGTGCTTCTGTTACAGGTTCAGTTGACTGTGGACTTTTCAGCATGCCGAGCCTACTGGGTACCAAGTGGTTTGCTGGAAAAAGATAATCGCATTCAGCAAGTCTTAGAAAAATATTCTCCTCGTGTAAGGTAAGCATCATCATTACTTGACGGTTAAATAGAGCTCTGATCATTACTCTGGCAATTTCATGCTAACTAAATAGTTATCAAAATAGTGCTCAAAAATTGTTAATGAAAATGCTCTGTTAGCATTTATTGATTTAGAGGTTAATAATTTTAAATCAAATCAAAATCTGTTATTAATTTCTAGACACCTTCTCATAACCCAGCAAGTTATGGGTTGTGTTCCACCTGTGGTCTTTGTCAGAGACCGAGAGCAAGCAGCAATTGCTGAGGTGGGTAATAATTACATTTCTACAGTGAAGCAAAATACAAATGGAAGGTTTCATGCCAGTTAATGATGTACTGCTAAAGCCTTCGTAACTGGTCCTTTGTAAAAGTGTAGGCCTACAATTAGGTGCTCAAGAAGGTGATTTCATTGGTCGCGATTGGGGAAAAAAAACATAATTCATGTATGTTATTGCTTTTTAACACGTTTTTAAAACAAATTTTATTTGCTATCACAGGTAGAGAGGTTGTTAGAAATTGCTGATTATGGCTCCGAAAAGACTGCTGATGTAACACAAGTTTTGGACTCCAAGCATTTTGGGTAACTACACAATATTATTTAAAGTTGTTTTAATCCAGCAGATTTGTTTTATGACCTCTTTTTAATAAAGAAATCATGAACTAGATATTATTTGCTAAAGTCATGTCTTTATAATCAGAATGCTGTATATGTTTGACAGATTGAGTAGATGTGCTCAAAGTAATACCAGCTGTGACAGATTGTTTCATCTAATCACAAGATCTGCAAGAATTAAACTGTTTAACAGGTCAAGTTAAGCAGTAGTAACAATTAGCTATTGCTAAGGGGTGGAGAAATTGCAGTACAGCATTTTATTCTTGGGGAAAGAAGAGAAACGGCCAGAGAGCTTTCCAAGTTTTTCTTTCTCAAGGCTGGATGGAGCTAACTTGAAAGTGAATTTATTCATGCCTTGGGAAGATCTGATTTATTGCTGATCCCTAGCTGTCCTGTAAATTGCTTTTACAACTGTGGCAAGCTGGAGTTTTCTTTTCCAGAAGGCATTTAAACAGTTGATTAAATCATGTGAACTAGTATGTAAGAGAAATCTATTTATTAATAAAACTGGGCTTTAACATTATACCAACTGGTTTCATGATCATTTTCTCTGGCGCTAACCTAAAAACCTAATGGTTTTTTTCCCCTTGAGTATTTATTACTAATCCAGTCTTTTCAACCAAATTAGAAAACCCAATTTCCACACTTTCTGTGAGGGTTGGAGAATGACTATTCAAAGAGAAATTTCAGAAAATAACATGCGTGGGACACAGTACACAGTCAGTGTAGCCTGCTTGGGAGGAAGGTGACGTTACCTCTCTAATTCTTGAAGGCATTTTATTGTGCTTTATACCTGACACTACTGGACAAGGTTGACAATGGTGGATTCCTATGATTAGACAATTTCCTTGTATTACACTGCTACTAGGATGGTACAGGTTACATGGATAGGAAAGGTGTAGAGGGAAGGGATCAAACTCAGGCAAATGGGATTAGCTTAGATGGGTATGTTGGTTGGCAAGGATGAGTTTGGCCAAAAGGCCTATTTCTGTGCTGTATTACTCCATTACTCTAAAGCAAACTAAATGGAACTTTGTCTTTTTCATCTGGCATTTGCAGTGCTCAAAAACAAGTCATTTTCAAAAGCTAATTTTCTCTGGATTACTATGTCAAAGTTTTTTTTGTTCTAGGCAACTTGCTGCAGATAACACTTTGAAGCCTACTCATCAAGGATCTATTCCAGTCTCATCTCACCTGCCACCATCATCTCCTGAACTTGACCTTTTTGGTATTAACCATGACTTACTGAACAAACAAATACTGGAATATAAAAAGAAAAATACTCAAAAGTTATTGGAAACAAATAATTTAACATTGTCAGAACGGCACCTGGAACAAATAGCTCAGCTAAAAAAACTAAAAGAGAAGAAGAAGAAATTTGATTCTAGGTTTGATGATATCACACCAGAACTGTACTTGTTAGAAAAATACAACATGAACTATTTAAACACATTCTCAGACACAGAAGAGGAACTGAAGGAATTAGGTGAGGAAATAAAAGAGCTTGAATTGGAGGAAGAAGATCCAGAAAATCAATTGAAAATTCCAAAAGATTTAAAATAAATGTTTTTTACAGCCTGTATCTCTCCTATTTCTGCAATTTGTAATTAAATTTTAATTCTTCAATGCTGAGCTTTGATTAAAAGTTTAGATTATAACCTTTCATCCTTCCTAGATTGCAAAAGTGAAAGCCAAGACTATGACAGTCATTATTACTATGTGTTAACTTTGTTAAAACTCAATGGGTGTAGTTGCATAAATGTTAATTTATTTTGCTGCAGAAGATATGCTGAATGTCAGTGTGTCAGTTTTCAATCTGTGTAATCCCATATTTATAAAGGCACAGCACAGTTAACTTTGTAATGCCCTCATCAACAGCTGTCAAGAGGGAAACAACAATGTCTCTTGATCATGGTAGCCTTTCTCAGGATCGTAGGCCTCCAATCAACTTTGAATTTTTTCCTTGGGTATTCTTTCATTTACTGCCATCTATTGGGAAGTAATTCATATTGCAAATGATTTTCAAGGACAATCTACATTTTAAAGATTACAACAGTCACTCAAATTTGCATTTCACTTTGGGATTGATTATATTTAACAGGTACTTGTCATTACCATTAATGATTTCCTGACATGCACTGTTTAGCACAAATGGTATATTTTCAAAAGGTGAACAAGTTCAATATATTTTGCCTTTGAGAATGGATGGTATTTGACTACAGAGCATACATTTAGAGACCCTCGAGTATTGACTGAGATTGGTGATTATATTAGTGAAACCTAAATGGTTAGCTAGATGGACTAAATTATTTTTTTTCTTGCCTTTTTCAAAGGGCAATTTTGCATTGGAATGTTTTTGATAACTTATTTGATTTCATTGGGTTTAGCTTCTGTAATGTTTTTCAAAACATAGTTTGTTTCCCTCCCCATTTCCCTTTCTGAACATAATTTTGAACCTGATTTTTGCACTGGTGGAAACGTTAACCTCCCTGTAACTTGTTCAGTTTTGATGGCTTGTAAATGAAAAGCAAAAAACTGCAGGTGCTGGAAATCTGAAATAAAAATGGAAACTGCTGGAAATGCTCAGGGCAGACAACATGCATGGAAAGGGCATCAGAGTTGGTATTTCTGGAAGAGAAGTGGCAGAGATTGCAACATTTATCAAAAAACAAAAAAGTTGCAGGTGCTGCTTGAGTTACTGACCTTTTTTTCTGCATTTTCAGATTTTATTTTCTGATGGCTTGTAAACTTGGTATCTTAGTGTGGATTTAAGTTCTGCTCAACAACTTGAACTTGTACTGTAGACAAAGGCTGCCAAACTGACACAGCAGTCTTGGGAATGTGCTTTGTTAACAATGGTGCACTTCAGAAGAAAAACCAGGAGATTTTCCTTTATCCTAACCAACATTTGATTTTTATAATGGGTTCAAAATGTTGTTTAGTTGGTTCAGAATGGGAATAGAAAATCCTTTTGCGAATGACACGTACTTTGTAGTTGTAGAATCTTTTGCATGGACTTGATTGAATGAGCAAATGCCAAGTGTCAAGACCCAGATTTTGAGAGCAGATGAATTGCTTTTGGTTGATGAGATGTACATTGGCTACCCTTGGTCTAAAATAATCATGCAGTAGATTAAAGAGATGCTTCATGTTCAATGTGAGTTCTGACTAGAACAGATAAGCCCAAATCTGATGACCTGTTTGATTGCTGTGCTGGACAGACATTTTGTTGGCACTATATTGAACTGGTTTATAGTATACCATTCATATTTGATACATATTTCATCCACATTTAACGATATATTTTCTGTACTCTGCCATTTACCTCAGAGGGAAACAGTCTTGGTAGGTTAAAATGGCTGCACATCCCAACAGTGGCAAAAGTTCTGTACATTCTGGACATATGATTATACAGACAATTTTTGCCAAAATTTACAGTAGCTGGTGTGCAATGGCCACCCCATATTAAAAGAATCCATGCATAAACGTCTTCCATTCTTCAATATGAAACTCACGACCTGGATTGTCAGGCCCTTTGTGGATCGTCCCAACAGTGGCAGATTTGACCCCCATTCTTGGAACGCAGACTTTGACATTCCCTTCTGATTTAGACGAGACTTAGGCAAAAGGCTGAAGAAGGTCATCTTCACAAAGTGAGTTTGTTGTGGAGAATGGGCTAGGTGGACATCACAGTGACTGTGGAATTGGTGAATGCCTTCTGACCTTTGACCGACTGTAACTTGGAACTAACATTTTACACTGGATGGCGTGTATGCTCCAATCCTGGAATTTCTGTTACGGGGGAGGACTTCTACTCTGATCTTGAAAAAATCCTGGTGTGCATCCCAGAGGGAGAAAAAATAATCCTACTGGTGACTTCAGTGCCAGGGTAGGAGAAAATTGTAACTCTCTGCCAAAGCCTGATCCACGAGGATGGCGTTGGGAAGGCCAACTCCACTGGAATTCTTCTGATAAAATGCTTGGAACGTAGTCCTATCACAACACACCCTACTTTGAGAGAGAGCCAACATCCCTGATCCAAGTTCTAGCACCTGTTGGATGATATTGTCATCATAGTGAGGGTTTGCAGAGGTGTCCATGTCACCTATGCCATGACCAGTACCTATGACTGTTGGACTGATCCCCTCTTTGCCCATCCTAATATCTCCATTAACCTGGCTGCAAAATATCAGCATCAATAAAAACTTGATGAAAGAAGATCGATATTGAAGCTCTGAAGGACATCACAAAGCTGGTTCTTCTTAGATAGTGCCTTGCTGACAACCTGTTAACTCCCAGCCAACAGCAGGCACAGAGTGCCCATAGTTTATGGGCTGCTTGGAAGTCCACCATAACTGATACCTGTAAAGGGACTCTTGGTATCTCTACCAAGAAGAACCAGGGGAGGTTTGACCAGGAGATGGAGGAGCTAATTAACTTAAAGCATAAGGTGTTCTGGTATTGGAAGTTCCATCATTCCTCAAGGAAAAAGAAGCAGACACCTG
This sequence comes from Pristis pectinata, assembly GCF_009764475.1. Taxonomy (NCBI): domain Eukaryota; kingdom Metazoa; phylum Chordata; class Chondrichthyes; order Rhinopristiformes; family Pristidae; genus Pristis; species Pristis pectinata. The sequence continues at coordinate 78,598,800 of NC_067409.1, read as the reverse complement.
AAGGTAGAGGTCCAGCAGAAAACCTGTGACTTAAAGGTGGTGGCTGGAAAGACTGCAGGAAGCTGAGCAACTAACAGCCATGACATGCACAAGTTCTTCTGCACTGTCAAGGTCAACACCAAACAGACCCAAGAACAGTGGTGAACTTATTCAGGACACAGAAGCAGCAAACAGCCCCTGGAAGGAACAGTTGACCTCCTCAACTGATTCTGTCCTTAACATGGGAACTTTTGACCGTATTCCACAGTCCAGCCTTGCCACTAGTCCTGACAAAGGCCACATCTCAACAAGAAAACAAGGCTTTGGGAATGGAGCTTTAGTCACAAATCCACAGTTTGGGAAAATGAGTATATACTCTTGAGACCTCCAACGCTGTGATTGTGACCATCTTCAAGCAAGGAGACAAGTGGTTTCCTTGCTGGCTGCCACAGGGATAGTCATTGCCGGGGTCTTCCTTAATCATCTTCCAATGACAGAAGAACTGCTTCCTGAATTGCAGTGTGGATCCTGTTCATCTAGAGGGAGACTGGAATGATCCTCACCATGCGATAACTCTAAGAGAGATGCAGGGAGCAATACTGACCACTATAATACCCTTTTCTGACCTCTCTGAAGTCAGTGAGGAAGGAATATGGAATTCTATCTTCATATTTTGCTGCCTACAGAAATTCTTACGTTTGCTTAAAAATGGCATGCGAGCAATAAACCTAATCAAGGGGTCTGTAATAGAGCCAATCTCTGAAAATTAGTGTCAAACAATGCTGGTGTTTTCCCAGCACTTTTCTCCAATCATTAGTGCTGCAACAATCTTCCCACAGGAGAATCTCCAGAAAGAATGTGAAACCATTCAGCCTATTGTCACTGCATCCACAAACTTCTGTAGTCAAGCTGCAATATATAGATGCTGCTTGTGTTTATACATGTTTGGAGACCAACCTCAAAGCCATTGTTGACTTGTTCATTAAAGAATTTGAGAGGATGGGCCTTGTATTCAACATCTGCAACAGAAAAGTCCTCTACCAATCTGCCCTCACTGTACAACACTGCCCTCTCACAATAAAGAAAATGTGGACCATTTCCCATATCCTGGGAGTTACCTCTCAGTGAAAGCAGACATCTATAATGACTTTCATTGCTTTCTTCTATATGGCAGCACTTCCTTTGATTGAGCAAAGAGGAGCCCAAAGATCAAGACCTTGGATCTTCACAAAACTCTTTGGCTATTGAGGAGCAGTGATCTCTATCCTCCTATTAGCTTCTGAACCTGGTTTGTGGGGTCTCCCACAAACGGTACAAGAGCACGAAAATTTCTCATTGCCAGAATGGCTATGAGTTTAAGAACGACACTAGATGACTGTATTCCAATTTAGCTGAACCGTGTAATTGGTTCAAGGCAGATTTGGTTCTCTATTGCTAGAGGGTGTGTGAATTGAATAGTACATCGACCAATAAATCCATGTTTCTTGGTATTAACTCTGTGATTTCCAGTTTTGGGCTGGAGTATTTTATATACAGGTTGTTAGTTTTACTTATTATCAATACATAACACAAAAAGTGCTGATAAGTACTAAAGCTTCCAAAAGGTTGATTTTAAAAAAAACAAGTGGAGTATCAAGGTAAATGTAATGACAAATATTAGAAACATCATATAGTGGGTACCAACTGGCATCTGTGATGTCGGGAGCTGGGGTGAGACCAGGGTCCTGGCAATGCTATTCAGCCACCTGATATTGAGTGCATTCTCCAGAATGATGATTGTGAATCTTGACAAATCTTAATTGTAATGATGGAGGCCTATACACTAAAATAAATGAGTTCAATTTGCTCCACCCACCACAGTATTGAATTATATTACCAACTACCTTTCTGGAAAAAATATCCAAATTGCTCCTATTCCCAAAAAAAGCAAGACCGATATAAATTGACCATATACTACCCTTGGCCTTTTCACAGTCTTCGTAAACGTGGAAGGAATCATCATCGTAGCAACCTCTCAGCAAGAAGATGCTTGCTATTACTCAGTTCAGATTTTGCAAAACTCTCACAATCCAGTCCTTATCAGACAGGCTTAAATACAAAAGTTGAATGTGAGTGTATTCAACATAATAACTATTCAACTGGCAGGGCACCACCACATCACTCCAGGAACCTTGAGGCCAGTGGTGATCTAAGGGAAATTCTCCTGTGACAAGCAAAAATATCAGAGAATGTATTTAAATAGCACGTTCAATGTAAAAGAAGTCTCAAAGCATAAGAAGCAATGTCATGAAAAAGAAAATAGGAAGGATGTAGAGGTGCCTTGCCGAAGGAACAGATATTTAAAACTCAGTTCATAATGATTCAAAGCTAAGTATCACTGTCTCAAGACTTCACTGCGGAATTGCCTCAGTGCTGTGTCCTTGGTAAAACCATCTTCAGTTACAGCTTTGATTCGAGCATTAAGTCAAGAGTAAGGCTATTCACCAATGACCTGCTGTGCTCAGTTGAATTTATAATCCCCTTTGATAATGAAACAGCTCACATTGGACTTGGGAGAATGCTCAAGTGAGTGCCACCATGCCAAATCAGTACCTAACAATCTGATCTTTAAGACCATCACTGTGACAAAGTTCAATATCATCTTTATCCATATTGACTCAGCTCCTCCAGTTCCAGTTTGATGTTTGCCAGAGGTGGAATGTACACCGCTACCAGGATGATGGTGGAGAACTCCCTCGGCAGATAGAACAGACATTCCAGGTCGAGGGAGTATCACTGAGACAGAACTACTATGTCTGTGCACCGTGATGAGTTAATCATAAAGTAAACACTGCTGCCTCTGTCTGGTCCATGCGGTGGATGGTGAAGCATTCGGGCTGGAGTGCTGTGTCCAGAGTGCTGGGGGTGATGTCTCTTTGAAGCAGAGTACACAACAGTCCCTGATGTCCTTCTGCTACTGCAGTCTTGTTCTGCAATTTTAGTTTCCAGAGACTGTATTAGAAGGTGGCATCCATCACTAAGGACCCTCACCATCCAGGACATGCCCTCTTTTCATTACTACCATCAAGGAGAAGGTACAGGAGCCTGAAGACCCATACTCAGTGATTTAGGAACAGCTTTTCCTCTGCCATCAGAATTCTGAATGATTGATGAACCTACAAACACCACCTCGTTATTCTTTTTTTTGCATATTTATTTATTTTGTAATTTATAGTAACTTTTATTCTTTGCACTGTACTGCTGCTGCAAAACAACAAATTTCATGACATAAGTCAGTGATAATAAATGTGATTCTGATTCTGGCACTTCAGCTACAAGAGCAGAGGTTTACTGCAGTTCACACCACATTTCCATTCCTGGGTGAATTATATTGAAGTGTTCAGGACTAAAAGACTAAAGCAGAAAAAGACTTAGAAATTGCTGAAGAGGTAATTTTAACCCTACGTTAATGGTGTACCACGTGGTGGGGGCAATGAGAAATAGGAGCCAATGATGTCAAGGCCCTGGAAAATGGATTCACTAGTTGAGAAGATGGTTTTGCTACCTTGTATTGTTAACCCGATTTTGAAGTCCCACTTCCGTCTGCTGTAAATCGCACAGTACCACAGGTTAATTCAAACGTGTTTATTTAGTAATGTATCGCTAGGGAGAAATCTCCTTACTCTCAGGCAGAGTCCACGGCGGGGTTCTTCGAGGTACAGAGGGGGAAGACAGTAATGTATACAAACATCGTCACGCACACTTTAATGAGTCAGGTGCCGGAGTTCTTGGTTGAGCAGGAAATGGACAAAGGGCTACTGCAGATGGACAAGGAGCAGCCTCACACCCCAAGTTCAGCTAATCATTTTGCAATCGGGTGAGACAAAGGCAGGTATTACCTTCATTGTTTGAGACAGCCTTCCCATTTCCCATTAAGATTGACCATCATCTCCATAGTCAAACATAGTGGGAATCCAATTAAGTTCCAGACACAGCAATTACCACACAGCACCCAGCCCAGGAAAGCAGTGGTGTGGCTGTTCTGGCCCGAAGGACACTTTTTAAATCAGTATTTTGAGCAGCCATAATTCTCATCCGTCTTAAGATATGAATACAGTTATAGTTTATTAATCCTACACCTCAGTATGTGTTTAAAGATCTTACAATTTTGAGAATGTCCCCTGTGACCCTCATCACTCCTTGATTTGCAGTTTGTATTGTGGAGCATCTTCAGCTCTTACAGATTCTTCTTGTAATAAAGCATTTTCTGGCAAATAAGGTGGTCAACACAGTCAACACTTTTATATTCACTAGGGGGAATGCCTTTAGGAACTGACAGAAAGTGCAATAAAATGGTTTAATGGATGGACATCCTATTTGTGTTGTTGATCATTTTCTATCTGACTCGCCTAGATTTGCTCTTTCACAGTAATGTGCAAGAATAAAAGGTGGGATGGACCTACTATCCAGAAATGGTAGGGAATGAGGTGGAACAGCCACTTTGGTGAATGTTTTCTGCTGCATGCTGGGTTAAATTCATGTAAAGAACATGTTCTATATGTATAAAGAGCAAAATGTTGTGCATTGCTAACAGCAGTCCGGAACTAGCACAGAAGGGTTAGGGCGAGGGGCAGATCCCATTGAATGGTGGGGCAGGATTGTGTGTGTGTGTGTAGGGGAGGGGTTGGTGCCGGTGGATCCCACAAAGGATTCCTGGGAGGCGCCAGTAATCCCCTCCAGGGTATTTGAGATGGTGACATTTTCTCGAAAGCCCCTTTGTCGTCCCAGTGATGAGACGACAATCCCAATCCCTCCCGGGCGGAGGCTCTGGGCGGCGCTGCGCCGGGCGGGCTCTGTGGGCGGTGCTGCGCCGGGCGTCGTGGCGCAGCGCGCGTTTTATGAAAGGTGCCGGGTGAGTGCGGGCATCGTGGGTTCCTGGGTGGCGGAGTTGGGTGCTGACCCTTGGAGGGAGGGAGATCAGCGAGCGGGGTGTTGGCTGGCGATAAAGCGGCGGCCTTGTTCTGGGCAGGGAGGTGGGACCCGCTCCCCTCTGTCCGGTGGCGAACACGAGGGAGGTCCAGTCGGGTGTCCCCCCCCCTCCCCCCGGGCTTTGGATCCTGGGCTTCAAGAGCGACCGGTGGCGCGGGTTGGGGAGCAAATCATCGCTTGTAAAACAATTTCTGCAATGATCTGGGTTTATTTCAAGCCTTCAAAGACAGTTTTGTGAAACAAAAAAAAAGCTTCCTGTGTGTGTTCCGGGTTTGCATCATATGCGCAAGATGAAACCTCTCCGGGCCTCCCCCCCCCCCCCCCCCCCCCCACACACACACACACACACACACACACACACAGCGTGTGCTCCCAGTACATCTGCGACCTAATTTGTTCTCCAGTGGTACTTGACCTTGCAGCTTTCATGCACGAAAGTTTTAAAGAGCCTTTGGTTAACCCCCTTTTTTAGAAAGTGTGTTGTCGGCATCCCAGTTTGCCTTTATGAAATGGAGGCACAAGAGACTGCTGGAATTCAAAGCAATGAAGGGTCTCGACCCGAAACGTCGACAGTTCCTTTTCTCCCACAGATGTTGCTTGGTCCGCTGAGTTCCTCCAGCAGATGGGAGGCGCAAGAGGCTGCGGATGCTGGAATCTGGAGCAACACGTGTCCAGATGAAGGGTTTCGCCCCGAAACGTCAGCTAACCGTTTCCCTCCACAGATGCTACCTGTCCCGTTGAGTTTTGCTTTTTGTACAACCCTAACGTGAATTAAATTATGAGGGAAGGGTGACTAAATTCGTTCTGGGAGATACTAGCACTTGTGATCTATCCTGAGGCAGTTGCTCGGGCTCCTTGGAGACTGATATAAGGTTGCAAAACTGTTTGGAGCAATGGCATTAGAGGTTTAAGAAAAGGATATGTTTATAAATGGCTTCGCACTTGCTGGGGATATGCCAAAGCACTACACAGCCAATGTGTACTGTTTATAGTTGTCATTTGTAGTGTAGGGAAACACAGCAGTCAAATTGTGAACATTAGAGTCCAGGTTTAGCAGTTTCATGTGAATGCTAATGGGGGACGGGTGTTATTGTACATGTACTGCACTCTTCAGCTGAGGCAACATTTGGTTGTATACAACTAGTTTCTTCCTTTTTATTTTAATGTGTGTTTTAAATATAGTCAACTTACTTTATAGTGGTATAAATAATAGATAAGGTTGCACTGATATAGTAGATTGTTGAAAACATAATTACACTTTTTTACAGGACTGAATCATTCATAATTGGGTATCAGTATGGCTGAACATCCATTGTGGGAGCAGATTGGCAGAAGTTTTGTGCAGCACTATTATCAAAAGTTTGATGTAGACCGAAAGCAGCTTGGGCCTTTGTATGTAAGTTTCCATAGTTTTGTAGTTACAACTTGTGTTGAGCTGTTATATTTGTTTCTGCTGAACTCTGGCATTGTGGGTTATGTAATGGGGAGAGGACTGTGCGAGTTGCTGAACAAGGCTTCTGATGCAAGATTAGGGATCATTCTTGTGCCAAACTCTTGTGTAATCTTTTCTGCACATACAAATGATAATTAAGCGCTTTCTGTAGACTGCAACGTTTCCCCTAGAAAGTCCTGTTCTAAAAGACACTTCCCTCCCTCAGCTCCCTGGGAGAGGTGATTGGGGGTGTGGGGGGAGGGACTGAGGAGACATTGAAATTTAGATGCAGATGTTATTGTTGAGATTTTGAATGTTTTTTTCAAAAAAAGCTCATCTTTCTAAGCTAATGCGCCCTCTTCATGTAACAGAAGGACCCATCTTGTTGCATACTTAGTGTATAAATTTTGAATGCTGGTTGAGTTCCTGGCAGTTGGCTGGGTTCTGTGAGACCTGTATTTTTAGAATTTTTGATAAAGTGGAAATCCATTTAGGCTGTTGGTATGTTCATTAATTGCTTTACTTTGTACTCTTAAAATATTTTCTTAGTGCTTTTGCATACTTTTTAAAATGTGTTGATCGACTGGCTTCATTTAAGATGGAGCATTTGTATCTTAAAATAAGAAACTTATGAAAAGTCATTAATTTGAAAGATTAACTTTCTCTCTCTCCATAGTTGCCTGACTTGCGGAGTATTTTGAGAATTTCGTTTTATTTCAGATTTCCCACATCTACATAGGGTTATAGTTTTGACATATTTCTTCCTGAAATGTTCATCTGGTAAAAGCTTTCACTCTCCTCTCTGGGACTTCTGTTAGTTTTGCTTGTCTTGTTTACATTTGTTGGCTTCTGCTTTTGTTGTTCTTGATAAGGTGTCTACCATGACTCATTTTAACAGCCAATGTCTCTTTCCTGTATTTAATGTCTGGTTCTGACTTTCACATTTTGATTTATTCATGGATATAGATATCCAAGATATTCAATGTTTCTCGATTCATGTTCTCTTTGATTCCTTGGGTCCATTCTGACTCTTATCAGCAGTGCTCCTCTACTCTTTCCCAAATTTATTCTATCTGTCTTCCACCTCATCCTTCTCATCTGGCATTTACATTTTCCTTTAAGGTATCAAGGATTGCAAATTTCAATATTTCTAATGAAAGGTCATCATTTGAAACCTTAACTATTTTTTCTCTTCACAGATGCTACCTGGCTGCTGGGTAGTTCCATATAATGTGCTTTGGTTAAGAAACTATAATTTCTGGAAATCTATAGCAGAAAATGTCAGAAAGGCTGGGAAGTAGATCTTGGGTGATGTATGCTTTAGGTGGGGGAAGATGTGAAGGAAGCTGGAAGTGGGGAATCGAGAGGAGAAGCAGTGGAGTGAATAAGAGAGAGCATAACAGACTTGGGAGTAAAAGAGGAGTTTGCAGAGAGGATAGTGTATGGGAACATGTTTGGACATGGTTAATAAGGAGAACTTGAGCAACAGCGATGGTGCTACGTTCATACCAAGTGGGACCTTCGGAATAAATCTGCCTCTTGTTAGACCTTATTTGGCTGTTGCTCCTTCTGCTGGCTGATCCAATATTTGCAGCACAGCATGGATGTCAGGAGCCATTAAATACACCCTGCCTCCCAAACTGATCCTGTTTTCACATCTCCTAACTAAAGCGGTAACCGTTTACTGTTTACAATCCACCCGATTTGATTATTTTGATTCCTTACATGGAGTGCCTCTGATTCTTTGCTTTCTGTCTCCTGTGTTGGTGGTGGTTGTTGTTGAGGATTTTCTTTCATTGTAACATGGCCTGTACTGTTCAATCCCACCCCCCACCCCCCAAATCCCTTGACTCTTCTGTCCTTGCAAGCCACCACCCAACTCTATCCTGTCTTTTCTCTTGTCTTTAAGTGTGCTGTTAATTTTCAAAGCCATATCAGTCTTTCCCAGGTTCCATGTTTGAATCTCTCCAATTTGCCTCCACAGTAATGCCAAAGTGAATCTTCCCAGAGCCACAATTTATCATGACACAGATAAATTATTCCTCCTCTTTCTTCTTGACCTGAATGGGAAGATCACTTCATCCATTTTGGTGGGACTGTGTTTGGTGGTTCTGTGCTTGTTTATCCATTCGCAGGCAGAGAATTACCTGCAAAGACTTTGCTTGCACCTGTGCTGTGTTTCTCTACTGCCCCTGAGAATCTATCTTTGGTGGCCTCCTACTTCTTGCCTCCTTCCCAAGAGCACATCCTAAAACATCGTGCCAATTTTCACATATTGGCTGATGACCTCTACTTCATTGACGCTACTTTTGATTTGTTCAATTACACTAACTTATGACTACTGACACAGCCTTCAATCCTTATCTTGGTGAACCTGATGGAAATAGTTATAGTATTCAGCCAGATTTTCAAACACTATAACACCACTTGACTGTTACCTTATGCCCACATCTTTATTACCACTGCGCCTGACTGCACTAATACATCTCCAGAAGAACTCTAATCTTCCACCTATTATCCTCTTGAACTCATCCAAAAATATGGCACTCCTTTCCCAAATTCCTATAACGACTTCAGTCATGCAATCTTCTAATCTGTGGTCTTCCTAATACTTAGTTGGAGCAAGTTTCTGCTCTGGTACTGAATGTTGGACAAGTAGTGTTACAAATTTAGACAAGTGGTGGGGTTGGGAGAAATGGCAGTGAAGTGGAGTTGAACATTCTGTTGTTGGTTTGGATACTGTGGTTCAAGGACAACATGTAGATGAGAATTCAGAGGGCTGGGTGTCAAGGGTTAAGGAAGGTTTGATCTCTGTGGGGTTCAAACACTGATAAGTAGTCACCTTCAAATATAATGAGTAGTTCAGAGGCTTGTATCGGTTGAGACCAACAACAGTGATCCACTTTAAAAGGAAGCCAGTTCAGCAAGAGAAATTCAAGTATGTGTTAATTGAGCTATATGTGGAGGGTGCAAAGAATCTAATGTTGTCACAGATGTATTGGGCTAAATGACTGCCTTGTGCTATAAAATTCTGTCTTTGTGTGTCACCATGAAATAATTTGTAAGAATCCATGTGTATGCTGCATTCTGTTTTCAAACTTTTGTAATTTCTTCAAATTATTGTATTAAATTTATTCACTAAAACTTTTAAAGTTTATGATCACTTTACCTTTTTTCTGCTCGATGATGCCTCCTCAACTGGTGTTCAGACACTTTTTTTCTGTAACTGAATGAGGCTAACTGATGTACAGTTACCTGGTTTAGTCCTTTTCTTTTGAGTGCACATTTGGAGGAAGATTTTTTTTTATATTATGTTGGATCTAATTTCTGGCTCTTTTTAAAAAAAAAGAAAATTGGCACCATTGCACAAACTTGGTGTGCATAATGATTTTCATTCTGAAAGCTTTAAATATCTGCTTAAATTGTAGCTAATTTAAAACCTTTTTTCCACTTCCAGAGTGATTGTTCTTGCTTAACGTGGGAAGGACAACCTTTCCAGGGAAAAGTTGCAATAATGGAGAAAATAACTGTAAGTATATCACTATTGTTTGTATTCTTGTGTCAACATTATGATTATTATTGATGTGGATGGAACACACTATTAGACAATGTGTATTTAAACATGTTGAAGAACTTCCACCATTTAATTCCTACTTTAATTTGCTTCCTAATTCTGTAGGTGTGTTTTCTGCTTTGTTGTAATGTAGGTGTTCTTCCAAGATTGGTTGTTTGTAAGATCAGATTATGTTTTTGAAATATGTTTGTGTAAAAACAAGCGATTCCAATGTCCTTTTGGGATTTGAGGTGTTGCTGAGGATTTCTCTGGCCTCTTTGCCACCTAGAATTTAAAATATAACTTTATTTCCTGAAGTGGAATCAGAGAAAGGAAATGGGCCCTTTGGCATTTCATGTCCACGCAGGTGTCCACCTATATGAATTCTAGCATTCAGCCCATATCCTTCTATACTGTGGTATTTCAAGTGCTCATCTAAATGATTAAATACTTTGAGTGTTCCAGCCTTTACCACTCCCTCAGGTGGTTGTTTTCCAGATTTCAACCACTCTCTGGGTGGGGGTGGGGGGGGGGGGGGGGGGGGGGAGTGGTGGAGAAAGTTCTTCCTCAAATGCCCCCCTAGCTACAGACCTAAGAGATAAAAACTTTTTATTCTCTATCTTATTGTGCCCCACATAATTTTATTTACCTCATCAGGTCCAAGACAAATAAACCCCACCTATCCAGTCTTGTAACTGAAACACTCCATCCTAGACAAATCTCCTCTGCTCCTCCTCAAGTGTAATCAAATACTTTCCAAAATGTAGTGACTAGAACTGCACATAGTACTGCAGCAGTGGCCTGATGTTTTGTATAATTGTGCCAGTTACTCCCTGTTCTTGTATTCTTTGCCCTGATAAATGAAGGCAAGTACCCTGAACACCTTAATCTCCTCATCTACCTGTACTGCTGCCTTCAGAGATGATTGGACATGTACACGATGATTTTTCTGTTCCTCAGTATTCTAGGGCCCTGCCATTCCTTTGTATAAATCCTAGCCTTATTAGTCCTCTGAAAATGAGTCGCTCTCTATTTTTTCAAGATTAAATTCCATCTGCCATTGTTGTGCCCGATTTACCAACTCATCAATATTAATCTATGGCTAAAGACTACATTGAATATGAATAACAGCTCCGATTTCTGTGTCATCTGGGAACATACTAATCATATCTCCTACATTCATATGCAGACCTTTAATGGATTTAACGGGGAGGATCCTAGCACTGATCCCTGCGTTACACGGGGTAACAGGGAGGAGCCTAGCCCTGATCTCTGTGGTACACCACTAGTCACAGGCTTCCAATCACAAAAACATCCCTTGACCATCATCATCATCCTCCTATCACCAAACCAGTTTCAAATTCATTTTGCCAAATTGTCCTAGATCCCATGGTGCAGCAAAATGGGACAGTCCACCTGTACCACAAACTGCACTGAGACCACGGATCCAATTCTATTTTGGTTGAGGATTAAAGGTTTCAGACTACTGAGGAAAAATCAGCTTCATTTCTTTAATCTTGCTGCAGGATCTTTTATGTGGGGCATTGATTTTTTTGTTCAACTAGAAGTGTGAACACCCTCTTGAATTGCCTATCTATGTGATGTAATCAAGTTGTTAGAATGGGTTTTAAACTTTTAACTTTGACTTACAAGGTACAGAATTACCACTGCATGCATACCATGTGATGGATACCATTATTGAATTTCTAAAAACCATTGGAATGGGATTTCTGGCAGAACTACTAAATTTTTGGAGTTGTTTTATTAAGGGGAATAGGATTCTACTGTGGCATGTATACAATTGAGATTTCAGCCCATTAATTATAGGCACCTTACTGAGCTAAAAAATTGTACATTAGGTGAATTGAAATCTGAAGTTTGTTATAGAACAGGAATTAGCTTGACTAAGTTTCCGAATACACGGGGTAGATAGTTGCTTTATATTGCTTCATGAAATCCAACTTGCATGCATTTTCCCTATAAACATTTGACCAAGAATATTTTATAGCTCATGTGAAGGAGGTGGTAGTGCTGGAAACATGACTGAATCTTGTTTTTTTTTAACAGGAGTACATATTCCTGTTGTAGTGTCTAATGGATGAAATTTGTATCCATCCTGTAGGTCTATTCATAAGTTCCCTTTTCATATTCCTTTGTCAAATGGTGCTTGATGTACGAGAACTATTTTTGAAAGAATTGTTGCATATTTTGCTCGATTAATCTTGTGTTTTAGAGGGCTCGACCTCTAATGTGGAGTGTGCCATTCATTATTGTGTTATGATTGACGTTCCTTCAGATATCCCAGATAAAAGGATGAACCAAACTCATGTGGAGTCCTGCACCAATGTTCTATCTTGCTAAGATTCCTGAGAATTTGCATTGGGGGAACTGCTCTCTGACCCTGCGTCAAGTTTGACTTGGTGCAGACTCTGATTTCAATGAGCATTGTAAGGCTACAGATGTGAAGAGAAGAAGAAGACAAGTTTTTAACTTTAGCAAAAATTAACTTGATGTTTAAATGTCTCTGAATATCAGAGAGATAATTAAAAACTTAAATATCCTGCACAGCTTTTACGGTTGGCAAAGTTGAGTGATGGCTCTGGCTGTAAATGACTTTTAGGAGGAAGGGACTTTGTCAGTGGACTTTTGGAGGTCAAACTGCCGAAGTCTGAGAGGCTTTAGGACAGCAACATGGCAGGTTGGTGTGGGCATAGAGTAACAGTGGGTGGCAATTGCAGGTGAGATGAAAGCAAAGTCTGTTACTTACTCACTGAACATTCACTGTTTGTTGATACACTGGCTACCAATAATCTAAAAAGCCTACCAATGTGACTGGAATATACAAACTAGATTTCATTGGTAAGTTGCCCCTCAATTCAAGTCAGTGATAGAATATACTGTTAGGCAGACTTTCAAGCTGGCTGATTGCTTTCTTTTCCCCCCTCCCCAACATTTGGAGACTTGATGCGTAATTTGTTTGGCTTTCCTATTGGTTTTGTCGTTGATATTTAATTAAGTTGTTTCTGAAACACAATGAAATTCTCTTTTTTTTGAACTCAGAGCCTACCCTTCCAGAAAATTCAGCATAGCATAACAGCTGAGGACCATCAACCAGCACCTGACAATTGTGTTCTTAGCATGGTGGTAGGGCAGCTAAAGGTAAGAGGAAATTGCTTCAGAAGTATGGGATTCTTCCAGTTGGAAATTATTCTTTTTACATTGGTATGGCATGGACTTGTCAGAAGTGTGGTCTTAATTTTGCTCTGCTAGTAATTTAATCAGTTGAGCAGCACTTGCACAAGTGGTAAAACAGTGAAAAGCTGCAGTGCACTATTCAACTGTATGGTTTCATTATGTCTTGAAAAATTCAAAACCCAACATTTTGATTGGATAGTTTAAAACACGCATTCCACAACTCTTTCATTGAATTGCACTGTACATATTGCTAAACTTTGGGTTCCTGTAATCCCCCACTTGGTCCTTTTGCCATTTTGTTTTTGGCTCAAATGGCTGTTAAACTAAAAGTTACCTTTGTACTTATGGGTGAAGTTGTTTCTTAACAATAGGGCAAATTTACCTGGTATAAAAGTGAAACATTCAACTCCAGAGATCCCATCCATAGACCTGATTACAAAATCCAAGCAGATGCTCCAGTGCAGTATAGTACTGAGGGAGTGCAGCATTGTTGTGGGTGCCTTTTTAAAAAAAAAGACAATAAATCATTAAACTGAGGCCCCGTTTGTCTGTATGATTAGCCTACAGAATTGTTACAACACATACCATTTGGCCCATTGAGTCTATCCTGCCCTTCGTAGATGCACCTATTTGATCCCAGTGGCATTCCTTTACTTTTCCCTATAGCTGCACATTTTTTTCTGCAATTGCATATCAAGTTTCCTTTTGAAAGCACTAACTAACTGTATCATCCTTCTGGTAGTGAATTCCAGATCAACGTTATTTAAAAAAAAATTCCTTGCATCCCTTCTATACATTTCACCTTTATTTTTAAGTCTGAATTCTGTGTTTCTAACTGTTAATGGGAACAGCTGTCCAAAACCCGGTCAGGACCTTGTGCACTTTTGTAATATCTTCTTTCAGCTTCCTTTGCTCCGGGAAGAACGACCACCATTTCTCTAGTTTAACCTTCCAGCCGAAATCCTTAGTCCTTTTATAGTAATCTTTTCCTGTACCCTTTCTAACACCTTCATTTTGTTCCTAAACTGGTGACAAATTAGATTCATCACACCAGCTGTTGCCTAACCAGCATTTTGTATTCTATGCTCATGTTTTGTAAAGCCCAGGGTCGCTCATGTTTTACTAATTCCTTTCTCAAACATCTCAGCCACTTTCAAAGATTTATATGTATTTCTTAACTACATGATTTTTAGAACAGTGCTATTTTTAACTTGTATTGCTCCTTTTTGTATCATTTCACACTTCTGTTGAATTTCATGAAATTTAACAGTGTGGAGTGATACAGAAAAAATGAGTCTATTACTATCTTCCTCATTTATCACACCTGAGTTTTTGGCTGCAAATGTTGAAATATGCAGCAAATCCACAAAGTTGTTAATAAATCAGTTATATAATAGAGAAGGCCCTTCTGACCACTGAGCCACGCCAACCATCAAGCACCCATTTATACATCACTTATTCTCACATTCCCATCGACATGGTAAACCTCTTTGTGCTTTCTCTATCCATCCAGTTTATCCATCCTTGGGTAGGGAGACTGGACTTCCGCACATTTTAAGGTGAAATCTCATCAGGGCCCTGTGTAATTGCATTAAGTCATCTTTACTCTGTACTCAGATTCTCTCGCAATGAATGCTAACAGACCATTTGCCACATTTATTGAGTTAATTTTCAGTGATTCATGTACAAGTATATCTAGGCTACTCTGAACACTAACAAATATTTAGCTTTTCTTTCTGCCAAGGTGGGAAAATGAGATCATCTACATTATATTCCAGCTGCCAAGTCTTTGCCCATTCACTTGACCTTCCAGATCTCCTTGAAACCTCTCTGCATCCTCCATACAACCCACACTTCCATCCAGCTTTGTATTGCCATGTCTTTTTAATTGGCTATTGTTTCTATAAGCTTTCCCACTCAAGTTAACTGGTCAGGTCCTTGCATAACCTTTTGAACAAGGGTGCTGCATTTAGAATAGAGTCGTAGAGTATGGGAACAGGTCCTTTGGCCCAACTCCTCCATGCTGACCAAGATGCCTATCTAAGTTAGTCCTACTTGCATTCACCTAATCTATACGCATCATGATCTTATACACCTCTATAAGATCACCCCTCAGTCTCCTACACTCCAATTAAAAAAAAGTGCCAGTCTGCCCAACTCTCCCTATAATCCAGTTCCTTGAGTCCTGGCAACATCCTTGTAAATCTCTTCTGCATTCTTTCCAGTTTAATGGCATCTTTCCTATAGCAGGGTGACCAAAACTGTACACGATACTCCAAGTGTGGCCTCATCAGTATCTTGTACAACTGCAACATAAGGTACTTATTCTATACTCAATACCCTGACTGATGAAGGCCAGCGTGCCAAAAGCCACCTTCACCATCCTGTCTACCTGTGATGCCACTTTCAGGGAAATTTGCCATTCTCCGGTCCTTTGAAACATTGTATTTAGGGAAGATAACATGGCCTTTCAGAATCTCCTTCCCCACTTCTTTCAAGCTAGAGCTCATCGCATCTAGACCAGACAGACTTTCTGATACAATCTTAACAACTTTCAACTCATCCATTATTTCTTCTGCCTCTAGATCACCTTCCTGATTGCTAATTGGCCCACCCTTCCTCTTACCACATGCTTAACTATTAATGAAGACCTGGGTTCCCTTTTGTGTTTGACTACCATTTATTTTCTTTGCTTGTTTTATTTTCCTTACCTTTCCACCCTCCTTTCTCATGAAATGGTAACATTGGTGCAGTACTGGCAGGCATAGGTCTGGCACAGTGGAAAGGAGCATTAGAGACAGGGCAAGTGGGCAGTGAGAGAGAAGTGAACACTTATGGCATTTGTTTCTTTTAGCACAACTAAAATCAGTATCTAGTTATGTCTGGTTAAAATAAAAAAAATTTATGGCTTTTGGTAGTGGTTTGAATTGAAATACACGCACATGTATTGATATAGATAGTTTTAATTTTTTTCTCTGTAGCAGTCAGTTTATAGTGACAGTAACTTGTGTAAGCTGAATTTTATACTGTCCTAAGTTTGAAACTAGTTGAGGTCAAATGGGTAGAACTCCCCATTTTCCTGCAAATAAAGGGAGAGGTTAAAATGCTGTCAATGGCCAGTCTAAAATAAAATTTTTACATTGCATGTGGTGTGTTTTAATTAACATGGACAGGATTTTTTTTTTAAGCATATTGCTTGCTCATTCTCTCCAGTCTGTCTATTCTGCACAGCTGCTATGAGAAAAGAAAAATTATGTGTCTTTCACGGCTTCTGCTTTGAAGTGCTTTATGTCCTTCATTATAATTCAATTAGAATTATCCTGTTCTTCGAGTAGTGTTGTGGATCTTTTTCATCCATCTGTGAGAACAGGTTGTGCCTCTATTTAACTATTGGAAATATAATACCATATGGCAATATTGCCTTTTCTCATTTCTGCAATTGAGTGAAACTGGAAACAAGTGCTATCACTGAGCCCCTCTGCATATTGATTTCTTTCAGTCCTTTGAATAGGTGAATACGTCTATAACTACTGCAGAGGCCTAATGTAGTTAATCTTTGTTTATGTACTTTTAAGAATAATTCAAAACTTTCATTTCTTCCGTAGGTGGACGATGACCCTGTGATGGGTTTTCATCAATTATTCCTTCTGAAAAGTGATAATGACAAGTGGATCTGCACAAATGACATATTTAGATTGGCTCTACATAACTTTTGCTAGGGTTGATTTTATAATTTTGGTTAACTTGAACCAGCACATGGTTTAACCTGAAATTGTAGTGAAACAATGTATTAACAATGATGTTGTAGAATGGGACCAATGTAATGAAGTGAATTGCTAGTGAAAATGATTGTAGTATTTGGCTGTAAGATTTTCAATCTCTTCAGCATTCCAAGAAATGGAGGTATTATCAGTTTTTACTTAACTGGTGTTGAAGAATGCCAACTTTTTGAAGTTCTGTAATGAAAAAATATTTGAACTGCTTTGAACATCAGTTGAAAACTTGACAAGATTTTTTATTCATGAAGTGCATTTACAAAAGGTCACTGATTAATTTACAAGCTTCATCATACTGACCCTTCTTTCCTGGTTGGAATTGTAAAATGTTCATATGTACTTGTTTTCACGATGTGATTTGGAATAAAGGTAACATTAGTAAATGCATCTGCTGAGATCTATAAATATGCAAATAATTCAACTGGAAGGAATGAATCCACAAATGCTTTTACCAATCTAGTTTTGTTATATTATTTAGCTATAGTAACGGAAGAACTAGAATGATCAAACTTATTCTTAAGAATGCCACATGAATAGACAATAACAGAATGTATAAGTGAATTGGGGACTAGTGCTTGATAGCATGGACCTTGACAGTGATAAAGAAAAGTGAGAGTCTGATGGATAGAGGCTAAAGGTGAGGGTGATCAGCTGCTGGCTAATGAATTGGAAAGATGAAAGAGTGGACCAAACTTGAGGAAACCTTTTTGAGTTAAGGTAAATGAATCATCAAATACAATTACGGAACAGCTCTTGGAGACTTGTGGTGATATTTGATGTACAGTTTTGGATTCAATCTGGAGAAATTAATATGTTTGAGACATTGAAGTGATTATCAAAGTTAAGGTCATTACTGGAAAGATTGTACATAAAACATAAATGCAAAATCTCTTCAAATGAAGAATTTAAGTACCAATATGAGGTAAAGGACAAAAATACCTTTCTCAGCTATGGACCAAATATTTTTATAAGAAAAATGAAATAGATGGCATAGGTTAGTTAGCACACACATTTCAGATATGGCAGTGGTGCAGAATCTGAACTGTTCAGTTGGATTAATTAGTGTATTGTTTATTGATGATCTTCTGGCTGCTCTTCATTTTGAGGAACACAAAAATGAAGCTTAAAATATTGAGAGATTTGTTTTGCCTTTTTTTTAAGGGATGCAAAAACTGTCAATATCCTAATGTGATATTAATGTATTTTATTAACACCCATACAGAGTTAGCATAGCCTCAAAATTATAGTGATTCTGGTAACCTGCTTGCTGAAAGAATATACCTGATGTCCACCATTTAGTCAGTGGATGGTATACATTATGTAGGCTAAGACAGTTTCAAATTATTTGCAAAACATCAAATGGTTCCTGAGTCAAGAATTAGGATTAAGCTATACAAAATGTACTCTCAACTGTTTAATGAAGAGATTTATGAGTTTTAGTAGTGATATTTTCTTTAGTTCATTTGTGTTTTGAATTGGCCTCTAATATTTTCAGTTTTAAAGGCTTGCACTGTTCTTAACTACCCTCTAAATATAATTGTAAATGTTTTGCTAAATCTTGAAGATATTACTTCGCACTCCACTTTTGCAATTTTTAACTGTTTAGCAATCCTTGGCTGTTTTTAACTATCTTTCCCATTCACCAATATTGGTGCTTATTAGTTTTGTCCTGTAACTCACTTCCTTAGCTATCATTAATTTTTTTTTTGCAAATAGAGTTCTTGCCTTGAAGGGTGTAAACTACTTCTGTATCACGTTAAATTCTTTTCAATACTATGCACTGATCTGTTATTTTACTTGTTAAGAAATTTGCCCAATTTACTGTGAACAGTCTCAATCTGTTGAAGTCAGGCTTGTCAATATGTAGAATTTGTGGTTGTTTCCATCTTGCAAAACTACATAGCAAACTTCCTCGATGCACTACCTTTCTTTTGACACTGGTTCCTCAGTTTAACTATAATTAAAATTATCCATTATAAACGTGTTTTTTTTTACTTGTATGTTTGTCCAAATTCCATTAACAAATTCTTCAACTTAACTATTATTCGTGGATTGTTCACAACTTCTCCCACAGTCGTAAATATTCTGTTTAATTATATCCATAGTCTCCACTGTCTGGTAATGTTTCATTGTATAGTCTTGTCATAGGGAATTTCATCCTGAAATCATTTTTTTGTTTTCCACTGCCAGACTTATGCTTGCTATCCCTATGCTATGGGATAGTGAGCACAATTCTGCCTGGAGATCATATAACTTGCATATCCAGTTCCCAGTTCTGGCCATTTCTCATCAATGCCTCAGTAACGGCTACCATGTTATAATCTTATGATGAATTAATGTAACAAAATGAGAAGTAAACTTTGGCATAACAATGAAAGTCTAAATTGGGGAAACAAGGGAAGAAGCAAATGAACAACTTTTGTGTAGTATTCAAGTACATAAATCATTAAAAGCAATCAAAACAACCAATATAGGATGGTGAACAAAAATATAAAAGTATTTGCAGCACTGAATTCATTTTTAATTAGATTTAGATGCATTATCTTGGGAAGGAAATAATGGCCTTGGACAGGAAATACTGGCCATGGAAACTATGCAGCATTGGGACTGAAAAATGATGAAACTTTGAGTTTGGGTACTTCTAAGTATAGATAGTTCTGCTATAATGTGTTTCCATAATGCAAATTGGTCATAATGCGATTGATGGTTTGGGGAACACTATTTGCATTATGCCAATGTCCTTGCAGGGAGGTTTGCTCATGCTACTCAGGAGCGTTTAAACTAATTTGTTGGGGTGTGTGAGAAGCAGAGTAGCAGGTGGGGATAAAAATATAGAGGTTAAATCAAGCACATTCAGTGGGCAGAGCAGACAGAAGCAGGTTAGGGAGCATGGGAGGGCTGGCAAGCTCAACTGCATTTACTTTAATGCAAGGAGCCTCATGGCTAAGTCAGATGAGCTTAGAGCATACATCAACTCTTGGAATTATGATATTGCAATCACAAAAATGTGGTTGAGAGAAGGGCAGCCTAATGTTTAGCAGTTTCAGATGAGACACAGGGGAATGCAAAAGAGGGAGCAACTGATTAGAGAGACCATTATGGCAGTACTTGGAGGATATCCTGGAGGAGTTGTCCAATGAGGCCATATGGATGAAACTTGGGAATAAGGAGGGGTGGTCACTTTGCTGGTTGTACTGTAGGCCTCCCAATAGTCAGTGAGAATTAGAGGAACAGATGCGTATTTTGCCGAAAGGTGTAAGAGCATTGGGGTTATAGTGGTGGGGGTGGGGGGGGGGGATTTTAACTTCCCCAATATTACTGTGATTGCCTTAGTGCAAGGAGTTTAGATGGGGTGGAATTTAACTGTCCAATAAATTTTTTTGAGAGGATATGTAGAAAGTCCTTGAGACAGGACAATACTTGATCTTGTCTTAGGAAATGAAACTGGGTAAGTGTTGAAAGTGCCAGTGGGGGAGCACTTTGGGAACAATCACCATAGTTCTGTAAATTTCAAGGTAGTTACGGAAAGGGATAAGGTTGGTCTTCAAGTTTAGATCTTGGGGGAAGGCTGATTCAATGGCGCAGGACAGGACCTGGTGAAAATAGATTGGGGAGCAGATGGTTGAGGGTAAAACGACGGCTGACAAATGGGAGTCTTTTAAAAGAGAGCAAGAATTCAGGGCCAGCATGTTTTGGTAAGGGTGAAAGGCAAACATGGCAAGCTAGGGAAACTTGGCTGACAAAGGATATTGAAAGCTTGGTGAGGGAAAAAATAGAAAACCTGGCATGTACAGGCAACTGGTACCAAATGAGTCTCTTGAACATAGAGAGTGTAGGAGAGAAATAAAAGAAATTAGGAGAGTAACAATGGATCATGAAATATCTTTGGCAACTAAGATTAAGGAGAATCCCAAGATATTCTATAAGTATAACAGAAGGTAGTTGGGGAAAGAGTGAGTCCCTTTAGAGACTGAAGGGGTAATCTATATGTGAAGCCATGCAATGTGGGTGAAGTTCTAAATGAATACTTCTCATCCGTATTCACTAAGGAGCTGGACATGGAAGCTGGTGAATTCAGGGACATGGATAATCTGGAGCACATGAGTATTATGAAGAAGGAGGCACAAGGTGTTATGGGACACACAAAGGTTGATAAATCCCTAGAATGCTATGGGAAGCAAGAGAGGCTTAGCTGTGGCTCTGATTTTTGGATCTTAGCTATAGGTGAGTTACCAAAAGACTGGAGAATAGCTAATGTTCCTTTATTTAAGAAGGGCAGCAAGGATAAGCCAGGTAACTACAGGCTGGTGAGCCTTGCGTCAGTGGTAGGGAAATTATTGGAGAAAATCCTAAGAGATAGGATTTGTGTACATGTGGAAGGGCAAGGATTGATCAGGGATAGTCAGCATGGCTTTGTGCAGGGGATATCGTACCTCACTAATTTGAGCTTTTAGAGGAAGTAACTAAGAAGATTGATGAAAGCAGGGCAATAGGCATTATTTAAATTGACTTTAGTAAGGCAGTTAACAAGGTTCCACATGGTAGACCCATCTTGAAGGTTAGGGGACATGTGATCTAAGGCGAGCTGGCTAATTGGATCCAGAATTGGCTTTGTGATAGGAGGCAGAGTGTGGTGGTGGGAAGATCATAAGTTTGTAACCAGAGGTGTACCACAAGGATTGATGCTGGGACCCTTCTTGTTTGTGATATATATCAATGACTTTGATGTAACTGTAGGAGGTATGATTAGTAAGGTTGTGGATAGCGAGGAAGGTTGTCCAAGGCTACGGCAGGATATAGATCAGATGGAAAGTTGGGCAGAATGTGAGCAAATGGAATTTAATCCTGACGTGTGAGGTGATGCATTTTGGGAAGTTATATAGGGGTTGGACATAGACAGTAAATGATGGGGCACTAAGGAATGTTGATGAACAGAGGGGCCTTGGGGTTCAGATGCATAGTTCCCTGAAAGTGGCGACACGGGTAGATGGGGTCGTGAAAAAGGCATGTGACATGCTTGCCTTCATAAGTTGGGGGTGGGGTGGGGAGTAGAATATAAAAGTCAGGACATTACGTTGGAACTTTACAAAACACTGGTTAAGACACACTTGGAATCTTGTGTGCAGTTCTGGCTGCCACACTATAGGAAAGATGTGGTTGTGCCGGAGAGAGTGCAGAGACAATTCACCAGGATGTTCTCTGGATTGGAGGACTTTGGTATGTTGAGTGATTGGATAGGCTAGGCTTGTTTTCCCTGAAGCAAAGGAGGCTGAGGGGTGATCTGATAGAGGTATATAAAATTATGTGAGGCACAGATAAGGTAAATAGAATCTTTTTTTCCCATGCTAGGGGTATCAAAAACAACAAGGCATAGGTTTAATTGGAAGGAGTTTTAAAGGGGACTTAAAGGGTAAATTCTACACAGGGAGTGGTTGTTATCTGAAACTACCGGAGGAGGTGGTGGAGTCAGCTGAATCACTACACTTCAGAGACATTTAGACAAGCACGTACATAGATAGGCAAGGTATAAAAAGATACGGACCTAGTGCAGGCAAATGGGATTGGTGTGGATGAGCAAAAGGGTCAGCATAGATGTGGTGGGCCGAAGGGCCTATTTCTGTTCAGTATAATTCTATAACAATGACTTATTCTCTAGAAATATGATAGCTAATGGTTGATATGATTGAATTGTTTAAAAGGGGCAGGGTAAAGCCGTGTAAAAATCCAGAATGGGCCGACAAAAGGATGTATTAGAATCTTGAGTTACAGAAATCCAAGAGATAGATTCTTCTGAATAAACAGTGATAGAATATGGAGGACGATACCTAAGAATTAAAGTATAAACAGGAATTACTTTACAAAATGTGTATGAATTATGAGGACCATTGATATGGACGTGTCAACTTGAGTTTATTGTCATGTGCACAAGTCCGGTGAGGTACAGGTACAATGAGAAACTTGCTTGTACAGACAACACATGGAATATAAATTATGCATGAATGATACAGGACAGTGAAGAGAGAGAGAAGAAAGAATGTAGTCTGGTAACTAGGAATAAGAATAAAACTTGCAAATTCAATGGGACAAAAGGTTAGTTCTGATGTTTTAGTTCTAAAAATTTACACCTTGCACAAGTCCACCTGAAACACGATAAGAACTATTCAGTCACATCAGCAGATTCTACACTGTCACTATAACAGCTGTACAACATAAAGCTTTGTGGACCCCAGACCTCCTGAAAAAGACCTCTATTTCGTTGCACCCCGTACATAAACTATTTATGTATAATGTGTGAGTTATTTAGATCTCTATGGGTTCCCCCATCACCATTACATTAGACTGGACATTCCAAGGCCTAATAACTGCATGGATATACTGTTTTTTGGTGACAGCCTTAAAATTTATGCTCACTACCTGTGAAAATCGTTTTTCCTGACTGTAATGGTCTTTCCTTTCTGACAAACTCCACTTTCCCTGGCTTATCAACTGAAACCTCTCACTCTTGAATCGTTTTGACGAATATCAATGCACCCTCGATATGGTCTCAAGATTCTGCTTCAAGTTCTCTAAACTGGCCATTGTACTCTAACTGCAACCATAAGAATTAATTTGTATAATGTGGTTTTGGTATTCTGTAAGCCCAATCATAAAAATGGAAGTTGAGAAGCATGTTTAAGAATGAGAAGTCAGTTTTATCTGAAATTCCTCATCAGTTCTTTGTAATGTTTTACATTTTAAATGTGTACATCCTTAGTCACAACTCCCACAATGTTTAACAATTACCTAGATGAGCACCGGAAGTGTCAAGGCATAGGACACTACGGACCAAGTATTAGTAAATGGCATTGGAAGAGATAAATACTTGATGATATTGGACGTGGTGGGCTGAAGGACCTATTTCTTTGCTGTATGACTCTATACCGTGTGCTCATTAAGGCCCAGATCCTCACCACCCTCTGAGAAAAAGTGTTTCAGGATTGTGTTGGGGAGAAGAATAACAATTACATGATTGGATGATCAGTTTTCTCTTCCAACCTATTTTCTGTAACTGAAGTATCTCTATGCTTTATTTTCGGAGTTTGGTACGATTTTCTTCATTTGAGCGTCCTACTTTAATGTCAATTTCTGTAATGAACCAAAGAGTTTCAGCTTTTACTCATTATAAGAATGCCTAGTTTGTTTTTCACAGGATTTCACCCCGTACGCATCATAATTCAACCACGCAGCTACTTGATCACGATGCTTGTCAGGTCCTCGTCCTGCGTGTGCGTGTGAGAAAGTGGTCAGCGATCTTCTGCAATACCAAACTGCTTTAAACAAATATTGCAGAGTACGGCCTTAAAACAACCCAATCCTGCCTGATCCATAAGTTCCGGGGAAGATCATACCCAGGTGGATTGAGTGTCGAGTAGCTTATGAAGTACTCAAGCTGAGAATTAACCTCTTCCTGCTTTTTGAGGCAATGTTCAAATACATGTCAGGTGCCATGATTTGGCATCCTTCTGACCCTTGGATGATGGTTTGTGCCATGGTGTTTAATTCAGTGATGAACATTGTATGTGGCTCCATCACATTTGTTGCAGATGAAAGCAGTGAGCTGAGTTGGTATAAAATTTGCTGGCCTTTCTTTTCTCTGGGCTCTCTGAGGCGCAAACTAATGGATTTTCTCATCTCTAGCATATATTACTTAGGCCTGGCTACCATAGAGGAGTGCATTACAGACACAGGCATGGTAATTTACATTTTGGTCTTCTCTGTCAGGTTGCTGTTGGTCTGTACTCTTGCTCAGTTTGACTAGAGCAGCTGCAATGTATGTGACGATTCCTGCATCCAGAGACAGATTGCTGGTGACTGTGCAGCCCAGAAATATAAAGTGTTAGCAACCTCCAGCAACACACTATCAGTGTTAATTAATGGTGGTATGGCAGCATCCTTGGCCACAGTATGTGATTTCCTGATGCTGATGGTCAATCCAAATTCTTTGCAAGCTGTATTGTGGAGGGCTGGGGCTGTCACGTGACAGCACGGCCCAGCACCTGGTCAAAAGACCCACCACTGTCAATCAAGGCCTGGCTCCACCCATCCATCGGTGCACACCAGACAATTGGCCTCTCTAAAGCACCTTTGTACCTGGCACTGGGCCATTGGCCCTTTTGAATTACCTGGGCTGGACCACCCCCAGCCCTCCAGCACTATAAAGAGTGCTCCATGTGTTGCTTCTGTCTCTTTGTTGCCCCAAAGGAATCGTGGAACAACGCTGGAGAGACCACTAGTAGGCTGGGCACTTCGACGAGGTTTAGAAGTATCTTAAGTTTGGATTCCCAGTGGCGTGGAGCCGTGCCTGCATTGAGCCAAGGGGTGGCGGGTAGCGTATTGCTTTTCCTTGATTGTTTGTACCCAGTTCATTGTGTGTGTGTGTGTATTTTACCCCTGTTGCGATTTTCCCACGCTCGCTATCACCGGTGCGTGCGTGTGTGTATCGCCCCGTTACTTTTCCCGCGTTTACCTTTGTAAATAAATCATTTAATTCAAAGGCTGTGTCCAGAGTCCTCGTCCTTTGAAACTTCAAACTTGTTTCACAACACAAGCACAGAAGTGTCTGTCCATAAGTCACTTTAGGTGTTGCTTGAGATGTGTGCTAGTATGGCATAATTATAGAGCAGCTCCCTAATGAGGACTTAACGCACATTTTGGCCCTCAGCTGGGCAGGGTTGAGTGGCTTTCCATTGGTTCTGAATGTGTTAATGGACATACTCTGTGGAAAAGCTGAAGGCGTGTGATAGCAGCAGTGAGAAAACTATGCCAAAGAGTGATAGAATGCAACTCTGCTTAACTCCACTGAGATCTCAAAATGTTTTAAAATTGCCTCATCGTAGCTGCCTTCAGTCCTTAAATTATCATTGAAAAGGATCCATCATTCTGAGCAGCTTCAGCAGGCTGCTGGTTTTCTTCAGCAGTTTAATAACCTACCCCTGTTCATATAATTGAGTACATAGGTGAAGTCAATGAAAGGGTAATGCCTTTCATTGCTTTGGCATGTCTCTTGCAGCTGCTGAACTGAGTAGGTTGTATCAGTTGTGAATCTGGTTCTAAAACCTGTCTGGATTCAGGGGAAACATATTCAGCCAATATCTGCACTCTGACCAAGGCAATACAGACAAATACCTTCCCCACGAGACTCAGTGGGGAAATGCCTTGGTGGTTGTTACAATTGCTGTAGCTTCCCTGTCTCCTACACAAAGTCACAGTCTTTACATCATGTATATTCTGGGGCACAGACACCTCCCTCCAACATGGAGAAGTTCAAGCCGACACTGAAGGTGTGCTGTCTTTCGGAGCTTGATGCAGTTAGGCAGAGTCCATCATCACCTGGAGCTTTGCTCATGGTAAATGTGTTGATAGCTTTACTAAGCTCCTCCACTGTGTGTTTGGTACTTGGCCTCTATGGCAGGCAGACTCTCCACCATGTGCTTCCCTGCTGACAATAGTTTCCCTGGAACAGAACTTGAGGTTCAACCCTTTTGCCACAGCATTGCAATGGTATTGTGGTTCCCATCTGAATGTTTGACTTGAGTCACTTATGAATTGGTTACTCCAAAACTTCATGTTTTTGATGGGTGTGCTGTTAAAGACAAATATAATTAGATGTTAAAGAAGTTTTCTGTTTTCTTAGCAGGGAGCTGGTGCCTTCTGTTTTCTTAGTAAGAAGCCAGTGCAATGGGTAGTGCATGTCAACAGGAGTATGGTATTTCACACAATATGCTTGTTACATATGATACTCTCTGGCTGAGAGGACAAGGGAACAAATTATTTCAGATTATAACAAGTTATTAGATAAGAGAACAGAAGATTCTATTGCTGATGTAATGTCAAAAACATCCTTCTTCCATACCTCCAGTGGAGAAGAGTATAAAATGTTGCGGTACAAAGGGGTTTAGGGGTCTGACTGTATAAAATGCAAGGGTTTGAGATGCAGGTGCAGCAGGTAATTAGGAAAGCAATTGGAATATTGGCCTTTATTGCAATGGGTATAAAAGCAGGGAGGTTTTGATGCAGAGACACAAGAGAATGCAGACCTGGAGCAAAAACAAACTGCTAGAAGAACTCAGTGGGTCAAGCAGCATCTGTGGAGGCAAAGAGATGGTTGGTGTTTTGGGTTGAAACCCTGCAACAGGACCCTTCATTTAATTCTGATGCAGGGTCTCTTTCTTTTTCAATCTTTTTATTAGTTTTCAATTAATACAGATTAATATATAACATCAATGTTTGTACACGTAATACAAAGAGATCGGGAGAACAATCATAGCATAGATAATCATAAAGAACAATAAAGTATAAAGAAATCTGTAGATCCAACGATCTCTTAGTAAATGAATATAATATAAAAGAAAGGAAAGAAAAAGATTTATTATATAAATTAAAAAAAAGAAAGAGAAAAAAACCCCAAATCAATAAGAAAAATTATGCACAATATATCAAACCAAACTAAGCTAAACAGAAACATTTCAAAAAAAACAAACAAAAAAAAACTGGACTAAAATTTCTCAGTAGAAACAGAGCAATATTATGTCATCAACTCCGTTCCTCTAAGTTGGAAAGTTATTGAAAGGGGATCTATATCATGTAAAAATATTGAATAAATGGACTCCAAATATCTTCAGATTTAAGCGACGGATCAACAGCACCACTCCCAATTTTTTCCAAATTGAGAACCATTGAAAAGTAGTAGGGGGTATTGGATCCTTCCATTTAAGCAAAATAGATCGTTTGGCCACTGATGCAGGGTCTCCATCCAAAACATCGACCATCCCTTTGCCTCCACAAATTTTTATGCAGCTTTGCGTGGGGTTTAGGTCTCCATATTTAAGGTAGGATATACTTGCATTGGAAGCAGTGTATAAAATGTTCATTAGGTTGAATCGTAGGAAGAGGTGTTGACTATGAAGAGATGTTGAGCAGGGTAGCCTACACTCTTTGAAGTTTGGAAGAATGAGAGGCTATATTATTGGAATATGCAAGATTCTGAGTGGTTTGATAGAATAGACGCTGAGAGGGTGTTTCCCCTAGTGGGCGTATCTAGAACTAGAGGGCATCATTTCAGAACAAGGAGTCACCTATTTAAGACAAAGCTGAGAAGGAATTTCTTCTCTCAAAGCTTTGTGACACTGGTGTTCTTTACCCTGTGTTGGCATTCATTCAACATATTCAAGGCAGAGACTGAGAATCATTTGAGTCAAGAGCTAAGGGGAGAGAAGAAAGTGGTGTTGAGGGATCAAGATGGAATTAGCCTTAATATTATTGAATAGTGGAACAGGCTCAAGGGGCCATTTGGCCTACTTCTACTCCTGTTCTCATGAGATAGAGCAGATGTGCCTGTATAGTGGATATCACCTGGGTAAGTTCCAACACTAAACCTCTTTACAATCCGTTGATCTGACCTTCCACACACCACAACTAAAAAAATGCGTCTACACAGATGATTTGACCCTGTCTATTTGGGCAAGTGCACTCTCAAAACTCAAACTGATTTGTCTCAGGATATCAACACAGTAGTCTCCTGTTTTAACAACAGAGACTCAAGTTCAAGTCAGACAAAAACTACCACTTCTTCTGTAACACCATGGCATATAAAAGGATCAAGACTTATCTGAATGGTAATAAACTTCCCTTCAATGTACCAGGAATAGCTCTGAATAGACAGTGAACACAGGGAACTCTGAATTGTGCAGGAAACACCTATTGAAAACATCCAAGGTCAACTTTCACTTTAGTACCGTAAGATGGCTAGCAGAAACCACTTAGGGACAAAATTTTGCTGGTTTAAGGATATCAACCCTCACATTGAATTTAGACACCTAATGAAGATTGCTATTGTATAAGGGGGCACAATATGACACATATGTAGAAGTCCACCCCTGTTCAGTAGACCCATGTGTACCGTATAGTTAAAGGCACTGTACTCTGCAATGAATTTCAAAGGCAGAAGACAACATGTAGGTGTGACTATTATGCATATTTAGTACTACCAATTAGGAATAAATTTCTCGGTAATAATGTCTAATCTGTAGATTGATCATCTTTTACTTTCCATTTGTTTGGTTATCTTTCCACTCTAACTATGCCACTTCTATTTTTCTTTCACTGAAATTTACCTTTTCTCTGAATACCTTTCTTTTAAGGTTCCCACTTAGATTTTTAATGGCTACCTAACTATGTTATGATCAATCTTTCCTAGATGCTCCCCAACCCTTACGATGCTTATTTGCTCCACTTCATTTTTGGATTCAGCACTATTTCCTCTTCTTGTGTGACTAAAAACAAACTGATCAAAGAGACATAAAAGTGACATTAGAGGATCAGCTGTACTTCAACAACATCTCATCTGATTTTGATTGTGAAAGAATGGAGAAAATGGGCATTTTAAAAAAACTGGTTGCTAATTTTCTATTGCATGGTTTGCTTTCTCATTGAAGATGACTTTTAGCCCTATGCACAAACCTCTCTTTCTTGCATTATTCTTGCATCTCTGTTGCTATTTGCTTAATTAAGCCATTCATATTAAGAAAGTTATTTCTGCACATTTCTGTAATTCATCTGAAGATCTATTTCCATTCCAACATTCAACAGTTCATAATATACCCCAACAGAGTAACGATTCCCTTCATATCTTTGGGTTTAAGCACATAGTTTAAACTTTTGCACCAATCTATAGCTTTCCTAGTTTGTACAGCACTGCAATCTTTCATTAATACTGTCCTCTGAATACCATCATCACCAATTACATGCGAGCGTACAAAACAATGTGATGACATCTGGTGTTAATTCCCTTCTCCTTTCTTGTCAATGTTCATCCATCAAAATTATGGATCCTTTCAACAATAGGTACTGTGGCATTTGTTTATGTGGTGAAAGCCGATAGCCGAATTGCTAATTAGAGAGGTTCCCAGAGCCACAATCTGGTTGTTCCTGCAGTGGCCCCTGTTAATCCTTTGATGAACAGGAAACCATTTAAGTAGAAATTAGAAATTATTTTTCAATTCCAGCTGTTTGCTAACCCAAATCTGGATGATTTTCTATTGAGTAGTCTTCATAGATTTTACTAAGGGTTCTCTTAAATAAAAACAGAATTTTCTGGAAACGCTCAACACGCTAGACTGCATCTGCGGGAAGAGAAACAGAGCAGCATTTCAGGTCAAAGACTTTTTATTAACTACTTTTTCAAGTTCAGAGGAATGAAGGGTGATCTTATTAAAATGTATAAGATCCTAAGGGGAACTAAAAGGGTAGATGTTGAGTTGTTTCCACTAGTGGGAGAGTCTCGAACCAGGGGACAGATTTACAAGAAAAGGGGTCAGACATTTCAAACTGAAGAATGTAGGTAGGAATTTCTTCTCATAAGGAGTGGACAGTCTCTTAACTTCTCAAACCCAGAAGGTGTGGAGGCTAGGTCACTGGAGTTACTTGAAGAGGAGGTAGATATATTTTTGGAAGATGAGGGAATTGAGTCTGACACAGATGAGGAGTTAAGGCCTGGGACAGATCAACCATGATCCTATTGAAGGCTTGATGGTCCCAGGTGACCTATTCCCATTTGTTTGTTCAGTGAAATTGCTTAGGTGTTGATTTCCCCAGTTTTTAAAATGCATTTGTGATTGGGAAATCAGCCAATCACAAATTAAATCCTCCCTCCACTAAATCCCAAGGCTGCAAATTCAATATATTTTCATTGTTTGAATTGCTTTCTGATGTACCATCCATTGGCTGGCAGATTCACCTTAAGTCTCTTCCAGATTCACACAGATTTAAAAATGGATACAATGCTTGTAACATCTCAACATTTCTACCACCTCAATTTCTATGCCACAAATCAAGATAACAACAGCCCTGTTCCTCAAGGGGAGGATATTTGGTCCTCTCAAGATTTATTTATGATTAGGAGAAGTAAAGAAACCAATAATGTTGAAGGTGGTCCCTTGCTGAAACTTCAAAATATAGAAGATGGGAGCTGTTGATTTGATAGCAAAGGCATGATGAAAGCCATTCTTTTTGGACTTGGAAGAAACAGTATCTTTATTTCCCAAAATCTATGTCCCCTCCCATCAGTAGAACTGCTGGTGGTTCATGAATGAGCAGCATATTCCAATTAATGTCACATATTCATGATGAAACAGTGTGAAGACACGTTGGCAAGGAATCAACAGATTATAGGTAAGCGTTCAGAATTTGAAATACAAACCTAAGGGAAAGTAACAAGGGATCGGCTTGAATACATTTGATACTAAATTCATTGTAGGGTACTGTGTTGTGTTCTTCCAAAGCTATTGGAGTTACTGGAGATAATGATCAAAATGATACAACAGCGGAGTTCCAAATAATTCCAAGAATCCCACTAATAACTTCCTGTACTCAATAGGCAATGTCTGGTGTGTTTCTTCCAACTTTTCAAAGGGAAAGAGATAAACATTCTAATTATAACAACTGGTGTAAAGTTTTATCCAACAGAAATGCATTTGGGATTTTGGATATTTAAGTCATTTGGTCAATTAACCCAATTTTCACAACTAATTATATTGTTTGACAAATTGTGCATGATCTGTGTACCCAAAGGTATATTTCTGCTATGTGGAATTCCTCTTGCAAGGAGAAAATTGTAGACTTTTTTTCTATTGTCTTTTGTAAACCTGTCCAAATATTCCTGTCTCACACCTTAGATGGTTCTAGCCTCAATCTTTCTTGTTGGCATTTCTATCATCTTCCTTCAGTAGATCATATCTCTTTTATGATGGTAGGTCATATCTCTTTTCTGTTTATCTCCTTAAGTGACTCTTAGATTTGTATAAAGCCCAATTGTAATCTGCCCTAGTATTCTGCTTCATAACTATGGCTTGGCAACAAATGTTTCATATGATCATTCAAAACTTTGGTTCAGTGGGAATGCCATAAATATTGTGATATAAAAGATTTTTTTTCAAAAACCTGGTTAAAATATCCTTTTCTCATGCTCATAAGTTGATGATATCAACACATCGAGAGTTGTCTGGTTTTGCTACTCGAAATATAATTGTACATTCAGTAGAATTTATATTACTGACATCATTGTCAATAAAAGATGACTTCATGTACTCAATAGGCAATGTCTAGTGTGTTTGTTAATAAAAGAGATGGTTATTAACTAATATATTTTTGAAAGTTGACAGATGGGATATAGCCATCAACTCCCTTGTATTTTCTTCAACTACTCAACTCAAACTTTTACACTCACTCAGTAAACAATTTGAATTCCTACTGGACTTTCAAATCTTAACATTTGTTGAAGAACTTTACATTGAGAATCAACCACCAAAGTGATCCAAGGCATCTTCTTGACTAACCAACATTAACCTACCAATTTCACAACCAACTCAATTGCATATGTCAAAGTGTATTCAACTTTTGGCCCACTATATTCATTACTATCTTATACACACAGGGATCATCAACATTTAACCCCTTGTTAATCAACACTGCCATAATGGAGTGCACACCATTCCTGTTCTAGGTTGACTTATCACTCATACATTCTGAGATGAAATATTCACTTATACAATCAGAAATAACCTCCACTCATAAGCTTCCTTTGTTACTCTTACTAACTAGTCTTCATCCATTAATGGGCACTCCTTTCCCATTGGAGACCAATCCAATGGCTTGGCATGGCAGCACGTTGATGCAACCCCCCACATGCAAAGGAGGCCAAGTGTTAAATTTCTCCACGTGGTTATTTCCAACTATTGAAGTCATCATGCCACGCCCCTCTAATCACGTCATAATGACGTAATCCTTTAATTCGCGCGAGAATTACACATTGGGAGGGGGTCTCCAACACAACTTAGAGTGATAAGATGCAACATTTGGGGAGTCAAGTTTATTATGCATTATTTATTTTTGGAATAAATGTCAGCAAACTGTTGTGATTTATTTTAATATATGCAAACCACACTTTATTCCTATTGGTCAATTCAACGATATGCAAATTATGCCATACGTCACTTCCAGGTGGAATCGAACGCCATTTTGTCAAGAACGTTACGGTTGTGAAGTGAATTTGTGATTTAAAAAAAACATTTATTGGACATTTTTCATTAAGCATTTAGCTGCGTGGCAGCGAGCAGGTGGAGGAAAGTTCGACGCCAGCTGAAGGTTAGTTGGGTGAGGGAAATTGGCGCGCAATATTTTAAGTGAGAGGGGCGGGGTAAGAGCTCCCTCCCTCAGCCCTGCCTGGTAGTGAGGGGGGCTGAAGGAGCGGCTCGGCATCGCTCCCACTCAACCCCAGTGCACCGCCCTCTCCCTCTTTTGCAAGGGCCATTGCTCCTTGCGTTTTGCCCCTCGTTGACAGCACTGAGCAGTCCGGGAGACAGATGCTTTCGGGGCTGGTGCTGCTGCTGCTGGTTTTTGCATGGAGGCAAACGTGGGCCAACAGGTGAGCGAGTGGAGCCCGGGCGGCGCTGCAGATACCTGTGCGCGAGCGGCTCCAGGGCACACCTGGGGCGCGCGCCACCCCCGGAACCTGGCACTGCCGCCGGCCCGGGACCAGGGCCCGCACACAACAGCCGAATAACAGCAGCAAAAACATTTCCCTCGCAAACCAAACCACCGGCGTGAACTGTTGCGGTGGGAGGAGAATCCTGCAATTTGGCTCCTGCGCAGTAATAAGCGCATGAAGGTTGTCATTTTTTCCTTTCAAAAAGAAAGTAAATTCAGTCCACGCCTGTCTCAGTGCGTGTTCAAGGGGATGATGTCGATTTTGGGAAGTTTAGGCAAAAACAAAAATCGGTCGTATGGACGGCATCTTTAATAAAGTGTGGAAAAATGGATGTGCACTTGTATCTTTCAGGTTATCATTGGATTAACGTGCTTCGTTTATTGCAAACAATACATTTTTTGCCCTGATTAGTCTTATAACGAATAAGGAAGAAATTTGATTCGAGAAAACATTTTACAGTAGCAATGTGGCTTGTCACAGGTGATAGTAATCTGTACTTGATCAAGATATTAGGATTTACACATAGATGAATAGGCAACGCATGCTTGTGAATAAGCAACAGGTCAAAAATGTAAACAAACATCCAATTGAAACACATTGCAGGGCGAAGTTAAACCAGACTGGTTGCAAGTATCAGATGCTAATTTTTTAAAACTAAATAAACAATGAATTTTACATTAACCTAATCTTGGTGTTTATAGTACTCAAGCAAAATTATACCTTGTTTACTTTGGCATAATTTCTAAAAACTTCAAATTTATCAGCATTTCTTTGTTTCTTCCAGTCTTGCAAGCTATTGCTACACACGTGATCTGACGGTATTTATTTCTCTGCTGGGGCTCCTGGCAAATAGGAACCAAATGGGGGAGGAGTTTGGTTTGCTGCTGGTCCAGGCTAGCCACGTGACTGTCTCCGTGGTAACAGTAGCTTATTGGATTGAGTGGTGTGATTGGAAAATACATTTGTCATTGGTCAGTTAGATGCTGCAATTTATTGGCTTGCTGCAATCATGTGATCACAATGAAGTGCATCACAAGGAGTTTCAATTGATATCTTTTGCCTGGGATGCAAAATTTGTCATGGCAATTGTCTGAAACAGAAACAGGCCATTTGGTCCAACTGTTCCCTGCCAGTATTTAGCCTTCATAGGGGCATCTTCTTCCAAAAGTGTAGCACTGCAGATGCCGGAAACCTGAAAAAAAGAAAATGCTGGAAATATTCAGTAGGTTGGGCAGTGTTTAGTGGAGAGGGAAAACAAAGGGATATATTAAAGCTGTGAAATGCAAGTTGGAGCCGTGCTGAAACCCGAAAACCAAAAGGAGGATGTTGGAAATGTCCAGCAAATTGGGCAGTGTCTGTGGAGAGAAAAATGAGTTTACGTCACAAATACCAACATCGGCATTTCTGTCTTGTCTTCCTTGGAATCCTGTTGATCTCCTTTATGCCCTTATCTGACATCTCTTTTAAGTCCATTCATGTTATTGTTTGGACCACCTCATGCTACATTTTCTGCGTAACAAAAACTCAACTGAATTTATTTTTGGACAAATTTGGGACTCTTATTTAGTTTTCTGACTCTAACATAAATGGAAACATTGCTTTGGTGTCTACCTCATCAACCCCATTCATAGAATCACAGCACAGAAGAACCCATTGTGTTCATGTTGACTAAAGGAATTTGGGTTACTTCCACTTTTTTCAGCTTTTAGTCTAAAGCCATGCCAGTTGTGGCTCTTCAAGTTCTCATTCCAGGCACTTGGTGAGGGCTCCTGTCTCTGTCACTCTTTCAGGCAGTGCCTTCCAAACATTCACCAATCTAAACTTCTACCTATTCATTTAAATCTATGGCCCCTTGTATTGATCACTTTGCCAAAGGAAATGGACCTTATTATTTGCCCATGCTAGGCCCTTTTTTTTGCACTTGTTTTGTTTTCCTTGTTCCAAGCAACCACAGCCTTAAAAAGTCTTTCTTCATAACTGTACATTCTCAAGACCTGCTTAGATCTAGCAGGTAAATCTCCTCTATAGTCCCTATAGTGCTCTTGCATCCTTCCTGTAGTGTGATGACCAAAACAGTAGGAGCAGCACAGTGGTGCAGCTGATAAGAACTGCAGTGTCACAGTTCCAGGTACTGAGGATGAGAGCTTCAAGTTCCTGGGAGTGAACATCACCAATAGCCTGTCCTGGTCAAATCACGTAGAAGCCACAGCCAAGAAAGCTCACCAGCGCCTCTGCTTCCTCAGGAGGCTTAAGAAATTTGGTTTGTCCCCTTTGACTCTCACCAACTTTTACAGATGCACCATAGAAAGCATCCTATCTGGATGTATCACGGCTTGGTACAGCAACTGCTCTGCCCAGGACCGCAAGAAACTGCAGAGAGTTGTGGACACAGCCCAGCGCATTACGGATACCAGCCTCCCCTCCTTGTACTCTGTCTTTACCTCTCGCTGTCTTGGTGAAGTCGCCAGCGTAATCAAAGACCCCACCCACCTGGGACATACTCTCTTTTCTCCTCTTCCATCAGGTAGAAGATACAGACGCCTGAAGGCACGTACCACCAGACTTAAGGACAGCTTCTACCCCACTGTGATAAGACTATTGAATGGTTCCCTTATACAATGAGATGGACTATGACCTCACGATCTACCCTGTTGTGACCTTGCACCTTATTGCACTGCACTTTCTCTGTAGCTGTGACATTTTACTCTGTACTGTCATTGTTTTTACCTGTACTACATCAATGCACTCTGTACTGACTCAATGTAACTGCACTGTGTAATGAATTGACCTGTACAATTGGTTTGTAAGACAAGCTTTTCACTGTACCTCGGTACAAGTGACAATAATAAACCAATACCAATCATGACCTCTTGTACCGTCTGTGGAGTTCGCACATTCTCCCTCCAACTACTTGGAATTCCACTAGTGCTCTGGTTTCTTACCACATCCCAAAGACATGCTGGTTGACCATTGTAATTTGCCCTTTCTGTGTGGGTGGGGTAGAATCTGGGAGGAGTTGATGGAAATGGGAGAAGAAAAGGTTCGTGGAGGAATGGGATTGCTTGGACTCAGTGGGTGGAAATGGCCTCCTATGTTGTAAACAAATGTGAATATACATTATTCTAGCTATGGCCACTAATATTTCAAGCAGTTTAGCATCACCACTGTGCTCTTATATCCTTTGCCTTGGTCAATAAAGGCGAGCATCTCATATTACCTAAAGCAACTTATCAACCTGCATTGTCACTTTCAGGGATCTGCAGACATGCATTCCAAGATCTTTTTAACGCTTCTTTAATATCTTACCATTTATTGTGCATTCCTTTGCCTTGTTTGCCTTCCCAAATGCATTCATTCTCACTTCTTAATGAATTCCATTTAGCACTTCTGCATTCACCTAACCAGTCTGTTGACATCTTCCTGTAGTTTAGAACTGTCTTCCTCATTCAACCGCTTGACCATTTCTTGGTATCATCAACAGACTTCTTAATAGTTAATCATTTTACATATACCACAAAATGCATAAAATCCTGACTGCATACAGCCCAGCAGTCATTAAAATTTCCATCAAGCATTAGCCTTTGCTTTCTGCCACAGAGCCAATTTTAAATCAATTTGCCATTTTCCCCTTTTCCATGAGCTTTTGTTCTCTTGATGAATCAAGACTTTGTCAAGTGCTGAATTTGATGTGTACTAAATCAGACGTTCTATTCTAGTTGCTTCTTGTTCTTTCCTCAGGAAGTCCAATTAAGTTAGTGAGGCGACTGCCTTTTCTTAACCTGTGCCTCTCAATGCTGATTTATGTGATTCCTTAGAATTTTTTGAATGCTTTACCCACCACTTATGTCAGACTGACTAATCTATAGTTAGTTTGCCTATTCTCACTTTCTTAAACAACAGTACCACATCAACAGTCTTTCACAACCACATCATATTGCCTTTAACCCAGGTGCAGTGGTAAATTATTGTCAATGTCTGTATTATTTCTTCCTTTTAAGAGCTTAGGATGCATTTTATCTGATTCTGGCAATTATCCACTTTTTAAAAAAAAGCTAGATCCTGTAATATGACTCTTTTAAGTTCATAATTTCTAATACTTTACAATCTTCTTCCTTAACACTAATGCCTATGTCAGCTCCCTCTTCCCTGAAGACTTTATTCAGAACTTTACATGTCTTTTGTCTCCACAATCAGGCTTCGAGTTTGGTCTCCAGCGGGACCCACTCTTTCCTTTCTAACCCTCTTTTCCTTCACATTTATAAAATATCTTGGGGATTTCCTCAATTTTATCTGCCAGTGTTTTATTTTCCAGTGACCCTGATTGACTTTCTAATTATCTTTTAAATTTCATGCCTGCAACTTCTATACACCACCTCCAGTTTTGAATGCTTGGTATCTGTTGTAAGTTTCTTTCTATTTTCTGCTCTGCCTGTTCCTCAGTTAACATGGGTTTCTCGATTGGGAGCTATCCCTTTTCTTTTAATGGGTACTTGTTCTGAACCTTCACTCCATTTGTAAGTATTGGTTCCTCAGCTAATTCCTCCTTTCACCCAATCTAGTGGTTTTCAAACACTCTACCTTAGCCACCAATGCAATGCAGGTCATCTGCAGTTATTTATCATTCATGTATTTTTGAGGACTTCAAAATAGTATCAACTATCAAAAAGAACATAGTTCATTACATTGAAAAAATTAGTGTTTAAAACAAACTGTTACTAACCTGGCAAATAGAGAATTAATGACTGCTGGTGACACAACTAAGCTATCAAATCTTGCTGCAAAGCACACAGTGATGGTGCAGATAAGCCTTTCTCCTGCCATCCAGCCAATTGGTCAATATTCAAAATGTGTGAGGTGGCAGTGGCGTTCATTGGCAGTTAATTTAAGTATTAGCACCTTGGCCGTTTTGACCAATCTATGATCGGCTCTTCTACACTCGTGTTTAATGTGTTCCTTTCAACCACCTCAGCCTTTTCTCATCACTTAGTGTTTGTTTTCTATCTTCCCTGGTCATGTTTTTTTACCCCTTGATATCCTCCCTTACAACAGCTCCACTTTCTCAGTGATATTGATTTCTTCAACCAAGTTTGTTTTGTTTGAACTTTTTTCTTTCTTTGAGCTCTCACATCCACTCCCTTTGATAGCTTCGATGGTCTCTATCACAGACTAGGACATCTCTGATCGTTTGCTTTATCCTTCACCGTGATCCCTATCCAAACTTGTTTTTATCTGTGTTTGTGAATGTGGTTAGCTTTCCCCAAGTAATGTAGTCAGCTATATTTTCTAATGTCTACCCTTTATTGCTCCATTTGTTATAATCGAACTGCTCAACCATTTTCTATTTGATCTCCATTGAAACCCTGTTCTCTCTTTTGGATTGTGCTTCGACATGGTCCCCATCTCTATTTCATTGTTGCCAAGAGTGCAGACCTGACCGGGATTCCTGGTTTCCCCTTCAATCAACAGACCTGAATGGAGTGCACTGAGCAAGATTGGGCCGTGCTTACTTGTCAAGGTTGTTTGTTACTAGCTTGTAGATGTCTTGTCACTGGATTGAATCCATTTACCTCTACTGTGTTCTCTCATCCTCTTGCTCATTAAGCCAAGCCTCCCAATACATCTCTGTCTTTAGTGTATCACCCTGGCACATATTCTCTTGATTATCTTGTTTCCCTCCTGCACTCATGAACTTGTTTCCACTAAGCAGCAGGTCACTCAATTTGCTGATGCAGGGTTTCAACCTGAAAAGTCAACAATTCCTCTTCCCTGCCACCCCCCCCCCGCTCCTCCTCCTCCTGCAGAGTTCCTCCAGTAGATTGCTTGTCACTCATCTTGCTATCCTGGTTACTGTGCTTCCTGATGTTGCAAAATCATCTGTCTCCCAAACTGCCAACCCTACCTCTTCAAAAATCCCATCATGAACCCCTTGAAACTGCCATCCCATTTTTGTTTTTTTCTTTTATCTTCCCATCTGTGTGCTTTCCAAATCTTTGCCCGTCTTTTCTGCAGTTCTATATTTGAATCTATTGCATTATATTTTCTTTCATTCCCCCACATTGAAATGGTTCTAATCAAAATCAGAATTTTTGTCAGCAAGCACCTTTTCTGATGAAGGGTTGTCAGTCTGAAACGTAAAATTTGCTTTCTCCAGAGATGCTGCCTGACCTGCTGAACATTTTCTCTTTTTGTCTTGCAAATTACATTGAATGACAGTGTCTGGCACACTCTCCCTGTGCAATACAGGGATGGATATAATCCTCGCACAGAATATCCAACAAAAATAAATAAATGAGGGTTGAGAGAATAGTTTTTGCTTTTATATAACAATTTCTACACTGCAAAAGTGGTCACACTTTATAAAGCATTCGGGATGTTCCTTCATTGTGCCAAAGTAAAGGTAATTGGTAATTTGTTATTGTCACATGTACAGAGATGCAGTGAAAAGCTTTTGTTTGCATGCCATCCAGACAGGTCATTCCGTACGTAAGTAGACTGAGGAAGTACAAAAGGAAAACAATAACAATGCAGGATATAGCATTACATTTACAGAGAAAGTGCTGTTCAGTTAGACAATTAGGTGCAAGGGAAATGACAAGAGAGATCAAGAGTTCATCTTTATTGTATAAGAAGTCTGTTCAAGAGTCATATAACAGTGGGATAAAAGCTGTTCTTGATCCTGTTAGTATGTGTTCTCAAGCTTTTGTATCTTCTGCCCAATGGAAGGGGGGTGGGGGGAGAGATGAGAGAATGGTATTGCTCATGTTGGCTGCTTTCCTGAGGCAGTGGGAAGTGTAGGCAGAGTCAATAGAGGGGAAGCTGGTTTTTGTGACAGACTAGATGTGTTCTCAATTCTGTAATTTCTTGCAGCCTTGCTATACCACGCTGTGATGCATCTGGATAGGATGCTTTCTAAGGTGTATCTGTAAAAACTGGGGACGTGCTGAATTTTCTTAGCCTGAAAGGGGGCAGAACATTCTTCCAGGGAAGGGAAACAGCTAGAATCAATATGGGATGGATGTCTCTTCAGGTTCTGCAGACAAAAAGCAGGTATAGGTGGTAAATTTGGATTATCCCCAGTAGTGCATATTGGTGAGTATAAGAGCTGGTGTTAATGTATTGGAGAAATGGTGCAGGAAGAAGGTTGGATTGGGACCATTTCTGGGGCAGGTGGGACCTGTAGCAGATGGATGAATTTTTCTTCAGTGTGACTGGGGGCTGATATTCTTGGGGTGGGTGGGGGAGGAAAACTAACTTTAGCAGGTAAAGAGGTAACATGAAGTATTGGAAGGAGAAAATGGGGAAACAGCAGCATTAAAATTGTTATTCAAAAATAGTGATGAACTATAATGAGTCATCTTGGGTGGCTTTGAATTGTGTATTCTAAATACTTGGAATGAGATCAATGAAGTTGGTGAGTTGCAGGCACAAACTGATTCATTCATATTATATAGTGGCAATAATGGTATAGAAGTGATAAAGATTGGCCTAATAATGACTGGCAAATCAATGTTAAGAGTAAAGAGGGAGGGGAATTTCTGAAATGATGATGGGTGTTTTAGGTCCTTGATTATGTGGAATGAAGTGGAACATATTTAGTTGTAGGATCATTTAGGAAACAGCATGGTTATGAAGAGTGACAAAGAACAAACAATTCTGGGAATACTCATCTGTATTAAGAGCTAATTTTAATGATTTTAAAGGGTATTTGGCTGAGTGGTATTGAAATTCGAGTTTGGAAGGTTAAACAAAAAAAGATTTTCGTAACTTTTTGATGTTCCAAAGCACTTTTTAACCAATTAGTTGAGGTAGTGTAGTGACTTTTGTAATGTAGAAAATATGGCATCCAGTTATTACACAAGATCAAGTGAATAGAAATGTTGTATCCACTATTTTTATGAAATTGATATAGGATTAAATAGTGGTAGGTAATTGAAGATAATTCTTCAGTTTCTTTGTGTGCAGGTTTCACAAAAAAGCCCTGACAAATCCACATAATTTAGCACTCTCACAGCACCACAATGTAATTTTATGCTTAATTTCTGTGTTCAGACTTGAACCTGCAACCTTTCAGCTAACGGAGTTACTAGCTTGCCTCTGTGTAAAACAATAAATGAGTAAATCTTCACAGGAGATTTGTACCCAGCTTCTACTTAAACCCTCTTGTGAGAGGAAAAGGTGAACTGCTCCCTTGGTGACTGATTAAAAAAGAGACTTGTGATCAATGTCAGATGGCTAATAAAGTAACAAACTTGGCTAAATATGAAAGGCTAGAGAAGTGACTAAGATATAGGAGGGCAAAGATAATGTACAAAAACTAGATTAGTTGGCAACAGTTAGAGGGTGTTGATTAAAGAAAAGATGTGGTTGATTAGAGACTAAAACATTCATGTAGTTGAAGAAAGGGCTTGCCTGAAGTACCTAAAGAGCACTTGTCTTTTTTAGACGAAGATAAAAGTAGATGCTGTCAATGTTATAATGGAATAAATAGAGTTTATACTGGATAAAAGAAGAGAGAACACATTTCAAAGCTTGGCAGAAGTTGCAAAAGAAGTTGCCTGGGCCAGAGTGAATCCACCCTGCGATGCTGAGGGAAGTGAAGAAACAAACTGCAAAAACTCTACAATTTTGCAAGTCTGTAAAATGAAGTAGTGCCAGAGGAGGATGGATCCAGCAATCATTCTAGGTGTAGGGTGTGGACTTATAATCTGAGACAAAATTAATTGATGCTTGGAAAAATATCTTGATTGATGGTGACTTTGTTAAAAGGCGATTGCTTTTTGATAAGGAGTTATTTGAGAAATTCACTGTTGGTGGTTAAGGGTAGTGTGGTTGTGGTTGCTTGTAAATGGGCTTTCGAAAACAATCTAATAAATACCACGTAATAGACTTATTGAGAAAAGAAGCTTTTGATTAAAGGGGCTGAGAGCGATGTTGGATCTGGCAACAGTCAAATCCAACAATGATCATTCACCAGTTTTCTCTCTGCTGTTAGTCTCCTAGTCAATTTTGTACCCACACTTGAGCTCTAATCAATTGCTCAAAAAGAAATTAATAACATCTCAAGGTTAATTTAATTTTATAGTTGCTGGAAAAATGCCAGCCCCACAGTGTGAGGAAACATCCCAAAAGAATTTTCACTTGCTTTAAAATGTACATGCTGCCTATTAAGATGCTAGGAAACCATGGGGGGGTGGAGGGACGTCTGCAAATTTGAGAAAAAAATCTTGTTCTACTTCTGCATACAGAATAGGATTCAATTTTAATGGGTTCCTAAGTTTGGAATGCTGGTGTTCAGGGAAATTTACCTGATACAAGAAGTATAACATGCATGTACAGCAAGTAATTGGGAAGACAAAAGAAGTGTTGGCTTTCATAGCTCAAGGGATGGCCTACACCCATAAGGAAATCTTGCTATAGCTCTGCAGGGTATTGAGACAGTTCTGGTCTGCCTTTAAAGGTATTCCTTCCTTGGAATCAATAGAGAGTCATTTCCCCAGTTTGTTTCCTGAGATGAAAATGTTACTTGAAAGATTAAGTAGATTGGGCCTACACCATGAGTTCTATAAGTATAAGAGCCTCTTACTCTCCTATCAGATTCCATCATCCTCAGCCCTTTCACCTCTCCCTCTCACCTCCCAGCTTCAGTCGCTATTCACACTCTTTCCCCCGTATACCTATCGCCCCCCCTCACCTGGATCCACCTATCACTAGCCAGCTCTTGCTCCACCCCTTCCCTTCACCTTTTTATACTGGCTATCTCCCCTCTCAGTTCAGATGAAAGGTCTCCACCTGAAACATCAATTACCCATTTCCTTCCATAGATGCTGCTTGATCTGCTGAGTTCCTCCAGCATTCTTTTTATTGCTGTAGCAAAGGGGACGGTCTGGCTCAGCCCTCTTGCACCATGGCCATGGAGATGCAGGAGCCCAAGGGCCAGAAACCTTACAGGGAGACGGTCGGCATGCTCTCGCTCCGGCAGATGGGTGCGGAGCGAGAATATATCCTGTCGGGTAGATGAAACTCATCAGCCTGGGAAGGCACTCCATCTAAGAGAGGGAAAACTCTGATTTCAAACCTCCGCTGCCTTGCGGGAAAGGCTACGAGAGTAAACCCTGAGGACAAATCCGGAGCTGGAGTCCCTAAGGCAGTTTGACATTGTCTTCAACCTCGTTCTGGCAACTCCTGTATTGGCTTTTGCCCTTCCCTTGAACAACATCGGTG
This sequence comes from Pristis pectinata, assembly GCF_009764475.1. Lineage (NCBI taxonomy): Eukaryota > Metazoa > Chordata > Chondrichthyes > Rhinopristiformes > Pristidae > Pristis > Pristis pectinata. Next base: position 78,555,154 of record NC_067409.1, on the reverse strand, counting down.
GTGTGGAGAGGGGAGGCCTACTGCATGGGCAACTGCCAGTCTTCCATACAACCTTGCCCAGGCCTGCGCCCTGGAGAGGATACTCCAGCGTTGCCTCACCGCGATGGCACAACATGGAAAGCAGCAGACTACCGGTTATAAGCCTGTGCTCGATTGGCGTAGAGCAAGGTGCTAGGGGTTGCTCTCGACGGAGGGAGAAACCATAGCATCTCACTGGACAGCTACCGCCCGCCTTAAGCTGGGCAGCCCCTAGCCAATTAGGTGCTGTCCCGCCACAGTCCGCCCGCTCCACTGGGTGCGTGGGGCTTAGGGATACAAGTATCCCGAACTGTGGACTGCAAACATTGCACCAGGCACAACAAGAAGACAAAAAAAGAAGCCAGCACTCAGACTAGGATGCTGGAATGTATGGACCATGACCACTGGTACATCAGATGACCTTCGGGAGATCAGCGACTCATGCAAGACAGCAGTGATTAACAATGAACTGCTGGACTCCAAGTGGACATCGCAATGCTCCAAGAGACATGTCTTGCAGGATTGGGACCTCTATGTGAGAGAGACTATACCTTCTTCTGGCAGGGCAAGGGCTCAGATGAGACCAGAGAGCAAGGTGTCGGCTTTGCAGTGAAGAACTCGCTGCTGAAGATGGTGGAGCCTAGCGAGAAAGGGACGGAGCGGATTTTGTCACTACGACTCCACACATCTGACGGGCCTGTCAACCTTGTCAGCATCTATGCCCCAACCCTCTACACAAGACGTGAAGGACGAGTTCTATGATCAGCTCTCAGTGACAATACAGGAAATCCCAAGTCAGGAATAGTTGCTGCTACTTGGCGACTTCAACGCCAGAGTGGGCGCCGACCACAACTCCTGGCCGAGCTGCCTGGGGCGGTATGGGTTTGGCAACATGAATGATAACGGGCAATGACTGCTCGAGCTTTGCATGCTCCACGAATTGTGTGTCACTAACACCTACTTCCAGACCAAAGCTCAGCATAAAGTGTCTTGGAGACATCCCTGCTTGAAACATTGGCATCAGCTAGACCTGATAATCACAAGACGCTGCCACCTGAGAAACGTGCTCATGACTCACTCCTTTCAGAGTGCCGACTGCGATATGGACCACTCTCTGGTTTGCTGCAAGATCAGACTTCAGCCAAAGAAGATGCACTACGCCAAGCCTCCAGGCAAGCAGCGCAATGACACTAGTAAGACCCAACACCCAGACAAAGCGGCGGAGTTCATCAAATCACTGGAGGATGCTCTCCTTGCAGACCCATCAGAAGGGGATGCTCTGCAGAGATGGGAATCTCTCAGGGACACTATCCACAGCACTGCACTCAAGGTCTTAGGGAAGAAACGGGGCAAAACACAGGACTAGTTCGAAGTGAGCTCAAGTAAGCTCACCACTGTCATTGAGGCAAAGCGTGTTGCACTACTAGAGCACAAACGCCACCCCACCCAGGCAACAATGCAAGCGCTAAGGACAGCAAGAAGCAGGGCTCAGAAAATAGCCAGACGCTGTGCAAATGACGACTGACTACAATTCTGCGAAAGCATCCAGTTATCATTTGACACAGGCAACATCCATGGAATGTACGAGGGGATCAAGAAAGCCATCGGTCCAACCCAGAGCAACGAAAACAGGCGAGACCACCAAGGACAAAGGCAAGCAGATGGCGAGATGGGTGGAGTATTACTCTGAACTCTACTCCAGGGAAAACAGCGTCTCGGACAGTGCACTAGACGCCGTGGAATGCCTCCCTATCATGGAGGAACTGGATGCATTGCCGACTGCAGAAGAGCTGAGTAAAGCCATCGACAGCCTGCCCACTGGGAAGGCACCTGGATTGGATGGCATTCCACCAGAGGCCATCAAGTGCACAAAGGGTGTCCTACCAAACCACCTGCACGAACTACGCTGCCAGTGCTGGAAAGAGGGAGCAGTGCCGCAGGACATGAGAGACTGCAACATTGTCACCCTATATAAGAACAAAGGGGACAGAAGCGACTAAACTACAGGGGGGGTCTCTTTGCTGAGCATCGTCGGGAAAGTTTTCGCCCGTGTGGTCTTGAACAGACTGCAGAAAATCGCCGAAAGGCTATATCCCAAATCTCAGTGTGGCTTCAGGTCAGAACACTCTACAATCGACATGATCTTCTCCCTTCGACAGCTACAAGAGAAATGCAGAGAGCAAAGACAACCGCTCTACGTTGCTTTCATTGACCTCACGAAGGCCTTCGACCTTGTGAGCAGAGACGGCCTGTTTAGAATCCTCACCAGGATTGGTTGTCCCTCGAGGCTCCTCAGAATAGTTCAGTCATTCCACACAGACGTGAAGGGCGTGGTTCAGTTTGACAGCTCTTCTTCGGAGGCCTTCAACATCCGCAGCGGTGTGAAGCGGGGCTGTGTGCTTGCCCCCACCCTGTTCGGCATCTTCTTTGCAGTCGTGCTGAAGCACGCCTTTGGACCATCAACAGATGGTGTCTACCTCCACACCAGATCGGACGGGAGGCTGTTTAGTCTGTCCCAGCTAAGGGCGAAAACCAAGGTTCGTGAAGTATTCATCAGGGACATGTTGTTTGCAGACGACGTGGCACTGGCAACACACTCTGAAGAGCAACTGCAAAGCCTCATGGACAGCTTCTCAAGAGCCTGCTAGGACCTTAGGTTGACCGTCAGCCTGAAGAAGACGAACGTTTTGGGTCAAGGTGTTGAGACCCCCCCCCGCCATTACCATCAACAACTACGAGCTGGAGGTAGTCCACAAGTTCATATACCTTGATTCCACCATCACGGACTGTCGGACTGTCTCTCCCTGGACTCCGAGATCAACAGACGGATCGGACAAGCAGCCTCAACATTCGCCAGGTTGGCAAAGCGAGTCTGGGAGAACAGAAAGCTGACAACACACACCAAGGTTGCAGTCTACAGGGCCTGCGTCCTCAGCACGCTGCTTTACAGCAGCGAGACCTGGAGCCTCTACTCCAGACAGGAGCGGCGTCTTAATGCCTTCCACCTTCGTAGCCTGAGACGCATCCTGGACATCAAGTGGACTGACAGAGTCACCAACAACGAGGTCCTGGGCCACGTACATTGCATGCCAGACAGGAGGATCCCGAAAGATCTGCTGTACGGGGAGTTGGCCTCCGGCAAGAGAGTGCAAGGACGGCCCCATCTTCACTTCAAAGATGTCTATAAGAGATATGAAGTCACTAAACATGAATGTCGAGAGGTGGGAAGAAATTGCAAGCGATTGCTCTCGCTGGAGGCTGGAACAACACAGAGGTCTGAAATGAGAAGAGAAGTTAAGGCTAGCTGCTGAAGAAAAGCGCACTCACTGGAAAAACAGCGCCAAAGCAACACAGGAGGACAGCGCCTTCAAGTGCAGTCGCTGCAGCCGAGACTGTCACTCCCGTGTAGGCCTCTACAGTCACAATAGACGCTGCTCTACCACTACCGACTGAAGCAAGACTCTCCATGCGCAGATCCATGGTCTTGCGAGACTAACGGATGCCACCAAACCACCTAGCAAAGGGAAGGAGGGTTTAAAGGGATTTGAGTCGTGTGAGAGGGTTTGGTAATGGAGATCCTGAAGGGTCCCAAGAACCAGTTTCCTTGCAATCCCCATTGCATATTTGCAGCTTGTGTCATCAGCACCTCCTTTTCCCCTGCATGCCATCTTCTTGGATTTCACATAATATACCATCTTGGCCCAACCTCAAGACATCAATATGGATGAGAACAGAATAGCGAGGGAGCCACACAAAAGTAAGAAAGAAAGACCTAAAAGATACGCAACCTCAATAAGAGAATTTGCGGAATGCCTGGTTAGAGACTGGGAGGGGTTACTCAAGATAGTTGGATAACTTTGCACCCATCCTTGTGAAAAATGTTGCTGCCGGTGTAAGAAATACTTCTGATGTGTATTTCTTGTATATTGTGCTCCCAGGCTTGGTATAAGTGCAAATGAAAACATTTGTCATTGGCAAAATGCAGGATTTAGATTCCTGAAGGGTGATTCTTAATGTATTATTACAATGATTAATTTTCTTCTGTTTGTTCATTCAGAAATAGTAAAAATGTATCAGCTTCCTGTAACCAAGTTGGAAACAATCAGAAAGTCCAGGAAAAAGGTGAAGAGGATCTTGTCTGATATTGGTCTACAATACTGTAAAGAACTGCTGGAGGTATGTGGCATGGTGTGCCTGTAAAGGCAAGGAAAAGGAAGAAATCGCTCATGGCTATGAAGTTTGCAGTGTAGAAATAAACTGCAAAAATAATGTGCAACATTTAAATTCAAATAAGTATTCTGAATGTATTTTCTCATTTAAAATGGAAGATATCAGGCTTAAATGAAAGCATAAACAAAATAGGTAATGCAGAGTATGGGGTTGATCATTTGGTACTTTTTTTGCACTTTGTTAGAGAGAAAACAGGTGGATCTATTGACCTGTGGCATTAGTTGTGTGGGATTAATGTGGTTGTTTTAACTGTTGACCCCTTTTTGATATTTCACTTTATCTCCTTAACTTCCTATCTCCACTAAGTGATTGGTAGTTGTGATTATTACCTCACGTAATCACATCCCATTCAAGGTGGTAGTCATTATTCCTGGGAGGGGAGCTCAAATGGAAGTGTCAACAATGGTGGGACTTAAATAGATCAAGTAATGCACTTAAGTTTATTACTGTCTGTGTAAAATCTGACCTGGAATCGTGCGTAGAAAGGGAATTGGTCTTTGTGCTCGCTGATATGAAAATCAAGAGAATTGATCAGCCAACCTTTTTGCATGACTGGGCTTCCATTGTGCTGCTAATGTTGTGAATGGAATTGCTTTTCTAGGATTACTTTTGGTTCTGGATATTCAAGTATGCACACTGAAAACTTGCAGGCATTGCAAGTGCCAATATTGACTTCACACAGTAAAATATCTGGTAAAATGCTAATGTAATAAGCTTCAACTACAACTGTGATGTTGGGCTTCCTGTGCCTGTGTACTGATTCAGACTATCATGGAATGCTAATTTTCCTCTGAATTTGTGAATTGGCATTTTGGCATGTTACTTGTTAGCTTGTACTGTTCAGAGAGCCTTTTTGAGTTATCAGTGTAACAGGCCCATCTGTTGGATGTACTGTAGTTTGAAAAAGATTCACTTTATAATGTTCATAATCTTCTGGACACTGAACTGCATTCTTTGTAAATGTCTCTGTGTTAACAAGTAAAATGCTTTTATTTTCAGGAATTTAAAAGTTATAATCCAGGGGATTACTACATGAAAAACACATCATGGACTGACTTTTCAATATGGCACCCAAGTAAAAAGTCAAAGGTAACCTTGATGCTTAAATTACATTTCTCCATACAATGTGTGTGTACACTTTATGCTATATTATATATTCAATGCAAGTGGGTTGTAAAGGTACTTTAAAAGATTAAGAAACCTTTTGTCAAAGTCAACCTACACTCTGTAATAAATCAGACAACAGCAGAACCAAAGGATGTACAATAAATGCTTTATTAGTTTTACACTAGTGGGAGTTAGGGATACAGAGAAAGAGTAAACAGTGTAACCTGAGCTTTGTCTTAGGCTCACTCAAAGAAGCCCTGTTTACTGCATACCTTTATACCCACTTTTGTGGGAAAGCTTGGTGGGAAGTTGCACTTAATAAGGCAGTTGTTTACATAAGCTTTTAGCACAAGATATGTCTAAAAAAAACTTTCTTTCTCACTCACACCTGGCCTCAAATCCAGTCAAAACTATAGTCACCCTATGGCTGTGGTAATTCCTTTCTATGGGAAGCTGACAATGAGAAGCATACCATTAACCCTTGCATTCCCAGTTATCTTTTACACCTTCATAAATAGAGTCAGTCACCAACGTATCTCTTGGCTGATACTTTTGTTAGTATTTATGACAGGCTAATTGGAGGATATGCTACTTTTTAAATTTTACCTTGTGTAGCTTAAACCTCAATGGAAGTAGCCTTTGAAGACCCATGGAGTTGCCATTTACTGTACACTTTGCTCTTGCATTTGACATCCCAAAATGCATCACTTCATACTTGTCAGGAATAAACGCCATCTGCCATTTCTCTGCCCAGATTTCCATCTGTATCCTTTCAAAACCTTCCACAACCCCACCAGTTTTCATGTCATCTGAAAACTTGCTAAGCAGAACATCAACATTTTCATCCAAATCATTTGAGGTCCCAGGACTGATCCTTGCAGAACGCCACTGGTCACAGACCTCCAGTCAAACATAACACCCCTGCACCACTACTGTCTTCTTTGACCAAGCCATTTTTGTGTCCAATTGATCAACTCACCATGGATCCCATGTGACTTAATCTTCTGGACCAGTCTACCATGAAGGACCTTGTCAACATCCACTGCCCTATTCTCAATCACCTTCGTCACCTCCTCAAAAGAAACAAATCAAATTTGAGAGACAGGACCTCTCCAGCACATAGTCATATTGACTATCCGTAATAAGCCTATGCTTTTCCAAATGTGAGTAACTGCCATCTGTAAGAATCTTCAATAATTTCCCTACCACTGATGCAAGGCTCACCAGCCTATCAATTTCTTGGATTATCACTGTTGCCCTTATTAAATCCAGCAATCTCCTCCATAGCCTCCTTCAGTATTCTGGGATAGATTCCATCAGGACCTAGGGATATATCCACCTTAATGATTTTCAAGATACTCAACACTACCTCATCCTCAATATTGACATGCCTGAGAATATCAATGTACTCACCGTCATCCATGTCCTTCTCCCTGGTGAATGCCAATGCACTCATTCAGAACCTTACCCACTTCCTCTGGCTCCACGCACAGATTCCCTCCTTTGTCCTTGAGTGGACCTACCTTTTCCCTCACTACCCTCTTACTCCTAAAATGTGCATAAAATGCCTTGAGATTCTCCTTAAACCTACTTGCCAGGGGCTTTTCATGGCCACTTTTAACCCTTATTCCAAGTTCTTCTCTGCTTATTTTCAGCCTATAAAATCATATAACTTGAATGGGGGTGAAGTCATTGTGATTAAAAACAGATTTCTTTGGCTGCAGTATCATCTTCTTGAGGGAAATTAAGTATGGGTAATAAATGCAAAGCTTGACTATGGTTATGTACAGTGGTGTGCAAAGGTTTGGGCACCCCTGGTCAAAATTTGTTACTGAGAATAGCTAAGTGAGTAAGCGATGACCTGATTTCCAAAAGGCGTAAAGTTAAAGATGACACATTTCTTTAATATTTTAAGATTACATTTTTATTTCCATCTTTTCCTTTTTGTTATTTTGAAACTGTAAAAGGGCCCGAAGCAAAAGTTTGGGCACCCTGCATGGTCAGTACTTAGTAACACCTCCTTTGGCAAGTATCACAGCTTGTAAATGCTTTCTGCAGCCAGCTAAGAGTCTTTCAATTCTTGTTTGGGGGATTTTCACCCATTCTTCCTTGCAAAAGGCTTCTAGTTCTGAGAGATTCTTGGGCCGTCTTGCATGCACTGCTCATTATCCTGTTGTAGAAGCCATCCTCTTTTCATCCTCAGCTTTTTTTGTTTTACGGACGGTGTGATGTTTGCTTCCAGAATTTGCTGGTATTTAATTGAATTCATTCTTCCCTCTACCAGTGAAATGTTCCCCATGCCACTGGCTGCAACACAAGCCCAAAGCATGGTCGATCCAACCCCGTGCTTAACAGTTGGAGAGGTGTTCTTTTCATGAAATTCTGTACCCTTTTTTCTCCATACATACCTTTGCTCATTGTGGCCAAAAAGTTCTATTTTAACTTCATCAGTCCACAGGACTTGTTTCCAAAATGCACCAGGCTTATTTAGATGTTCCTTTGCAAACTTCTGATGCTGAATTTTGTGGTGAGGACGGAGGAAAGTTTGGAGAAAAAAAATGTGCAGAATTTCATGAAAAGAACACCTCTCCAACTGTTAAGCACGGGGGTGGATCGATCATGCTTTGGGCTTGTGTTGCAGCCAGTGGCACGGGGAACATTTCACTGGTAGAGGGAAGAATGAATTCAATTAAATACCAGCAAATTCTGGAAGCAAACATTACACTGTCTGTAAAAAAAAAAGCTGAAGATGATGGCTTCTACGACAGGATAACAATCCTAAACACATCTCAAAATTCACAATGGACTACCTCAAGAGGCACAAGCTGAAGGTTTTGCCATGGCCCTCACAGTCCCCCGACCTAACCATCATCAAAAATCTGTGGCTAGACCTCAAAAGAGCAGTGCATGCAAGACGGCCCAAGAATCTCACAGAACTAGAAGCCTTTTGCAAAGAAGAATGGGCGAAAATCCCCCAAACAAGAATTGAAAGACTCTTAAGCTGGCTACAGGAAGCATTTACAAGCTGTGATACTTGCCAAAGGAGGTGTTACTAAGTACTGACCATGCAGGGTGCCCAAACTTTTGCTTCAAGCCCTTTTCCTTTTTTGTTATTTTGAAACTGTAAAAGATGGAAATAAAAAAGTAATCTTGCTTAAGAAATTAAAGTAATGTGTCATCTTTAACATTATGCCTTTTGGAAATCAGGTCATCTTTTGCTCGCTTAGCTATTCACAGTAACAGAAATTTTGATTGGGGTGCCCAAACTTTTGCGCGCGCATGTGTGTGTGTACACACTTACTTTCATAGTCACAGGAATTTCATTAGTAAAGCTTTCTTCTGAATTGCCTTTATGTACTCTCCTGGTTCTGTTTGCAAGTTAGAAATCTGACAAATAAGGCTTCCCTCCCATAATCTGTATTTCCTGTTTTTAATGATATTGTAGAGTGCTGCATTGTCAGAAGTGCAATCTTCTGAATGAGATCTTGAACCATAACGCCTGTTCACCCAGTGTCCTAGCTGATATTTATTCCTCAAACACCATGGAAAAGCAAACAAACTGCCCATTCCAGTCTCAGACCCTTTTGCAAGCAAGTTTACATTTTTAAATTTGCAACTGCACTGATAAACATTCTTTAGGCATAAAATGCCTGAGCTCATGAAAGTAAAAGAATTTTGTTAATACAGGCTTTTTGTTTGCAGGCCTATCGAGCAAAACCGTATTTCTGTAGCCTATGCGATTTCTCAACAAAATTTATTTCTGCTTATAAGAGTCACATGCGATGTTTCCATGAGGATGAAATGGATATGGAAATGTTGGTCAGCTGTCCTAATTGCACATTTATCGCTCACCCCAAGCATATGAAGAAGCATGCCAAAATATTCCATATTGATACTCGGAAAGCATCCAACATTGCTAACCACGTCAACACAGATCAAGGGAGACAGATGCAACCCAAAGTGTATCAGGGCAAAATGTCAAATCTCGTCCAGCCAGTTTATTTTTGCAGAGTATGTTCCTACAAAGATGTATCATTGTATGGCATCAAGAAACATGTCTTTCTATCCCATTTTGGCAGTTTAGTAAATACCTACATCGGTCAGGTAGAGGACCAGGTAGAGCTTTCGGTGTACAAGTATTTTTGTAAAGGATGCCAAATGAAAATGGTCACCTATGATGCCTTACTATATCATGTTCTGGACAAACATAAGGAAGTGGAAGGTCCAGTGAGAGCTACAATTGGACACATAACAGAACTGAGACCCAAGCTACATATTGCTCCTAAGCCTCAAATAAGCCAGACTTCTTTGCCAGTGCCTCTCAGTGTGAATTCAGCAGTGTCATCGTGTAACGTCAGACTAGCTGGACAAATGCTTTCCTGTGTGAAGACTGCTGCTTCGGCACCCACCATTAGACCAATTGGTCCAGTGCTCTCATGTGTGAAAACAGCTGCTTCAACAACAAACATAAAACCATCTCTTCCAGTAATTTCCAGCATGCAGTCACCAATAACAGCACCCGTACAACAGTCACTTAATGTATTAGCACTTCCTCAGAATTTTGGTCCAGTGACTTTGGGATCATTGAGACCAGCTATGAATGCTTTTCCTTTACAAAGCAATCTGATCCCAGTTACTGTAGCTACAACTGGCCCTGGAGGAGCTTCAAAGCCAGGCCAGGTCAACCTTGTGCCTGCTACTTTTCAAGTGGGCCAGAATAATCTTGCAATTAGAGCAGTGGGTCCTGTCCTTCCTCAGGCATTTTTGATGCCACAAGGATTGACTGTGGATCAGACAGTAAGACCCAGTATTCCAGGAAATGTTTTATCAGCCAGTTCACAGACAGTTAAGCATCTAATTCAGAGCAACAAACACGTTAATGGCGTTCCTGCATACACACTAACTCCAGTTCAGTTCTCCTTGCCTGTTGCTTCAACTACTACAACAAACCACAAACCTGGGGTGCTTTCTACAACACAAGTGCCACTTAATAATGCCCAAACAAATAAAATGACATCTGTATCTCAGCAACCACTAAACGAACCCTCAGTAATAACTGTTGCAACAGTGGAGCAGAAACAGAGTCCACCAATACCTGCAGTTACTCTAAATTTGACAGCACAGAGTACCAAAGCTCAACAGTGGAAGAGTTGCTCCATGTGCAGTGCATTGCTACCACTGAGTGCTTATGATAATCATGTTGCAACTGCACACAAGGCCGAGGAGCCTAGTGACAAACCTGAGAAGATTGTAGCCTGTGCTACTTACCTGCAGAGAGTACGTGCTCACATATGCAAGTGTCTTTTCTGTAGAAGCTACGTTCATAAAAATGTACTCATTTCCCATTTGCTGATGCATGGCCTAACTTGTTTGTTCTGCTCCTTGACGTTCCATGACCTATCAAAATTTTCAGAACATGTCAAGGCCTCGCATGCTGGGCTAAGGTTTGAATCTGTTGAAAATGTTAAAGATGGAGTTTCAACTTATAACCAAATAAATGGTGGCAGCTTTAACTTAACTGTTAAGTTGCCAGAAGCTAAAATTGGCCCTAATGATATTCACTTGACACTTATTCCAAACAAAATGTCTTCTCCTCATGCACCTTTAGTAATTGAGGTGTGCAGACAAAAGGAGGAGGAAGAGGAAATCATCATGAAACCTATAACAGAAGAGTCTCTAAGCTCAAAGTGTCCTTTTTGTTCAAAACATTTTTCCAATTTAAAATATGAAAAGCATTTGCAAGAAAGTCATCATGTGGCATCTATGGTTCATCCACTGCTGAAAATACCATCGTTTAAGTGTATTCACTGTCTTGGTGTGTACACAGATAGCATGGCAACTTCAACAATCACTCTTCATCTGTTGCGTTGCAGAGGCCTTAACAAACAGCAAGGTAATGCTTTGCCAAAAAACACTATGCAGTCAAAGCGTGCATTTTCAGAAAATGGCAGGAAATCAGGGACTGAACCAGTTTCAAATGGTGATGGAAAAAAATTGGCATTGTCACCTCCAAAACGATTAAAGACTGATGTAGTAGCAACTGATTATGAAGTTTCTGCCCAAACACTGAATGACACAGCTAACACTTCACACTCCGTACCCTCACCAGATCCATCAACAGTTTTGGCACTAGTTCCGAAAGGATTTGAGAGTCGTCCCTATGAAGAAAGAAAGGGGTTCCTTCTTGACTACTTTCACAAGCAACCTTACCCTAGCAATAAAGAAATTGAGATGTTAGCTTCAATCTTGTGGCTATGGAAGAATGATGTTGCTCTCATCTTTGGCACAAAACAAAAATTGTGCTTGAAAGCAATGAAGTACAAACCATTTGTGCTTTTGGGATTCAACATGTCAGAACTTAAGAAAGTAAAGCACAGTTTAACACTGAGTTAGATTTGATTTGGGGAACAAAACTGGTTTGAACAAACAACCAGAATATTGAACAGAAGTTAGTGTGTCTACCTTGGTCATGTGCTACAAATACAGGGAGCCATCCATACTCAAAGACAATCAAAGAAAAAGAGTTAATGTCCTAATCATTTTCCTTTAGGGGTTGCCTTCCTGTGCCACACTGGTTACAATTCCTTGTGGTTGGAAGCTTGAGATCAAGATGAATCTAAGTGGAAATGTTTAACTTGAATCCTGCTTAAAACCAAAAAATGTTATGTTTATTTAAAACCACTTTATATGGTTGCTCTGTGGTTTGCAGAAAAATGTAAACTTGTGTAAAGGCAGGAAGAGATTTATTGGTATTAAGCACAGATACAGTACATGATAGGCTTTGCTGTCAATGTTACAAGATTGAGTTAATGTGCAACACTGACTTTTTCTTGGCTCAATTTACAAAGTTCCTGCCTTGCAGTGTTTTAAGTTTGAAATGCTGTAAACAGGAGGGTGAGAAGTATAGCTTATTTGGTCAAACGATGCAAAGTTGCTTCTGGTGTTGCGTTTGTTGCGTCTGCATAAGCCCCACATTGCCCATTTCACAGTTCCAATGGTCATGAAGGCTTTCGAACTCAACCTCCTCCTGCCTTGTTTTACCTGCTTTTCACTACCATAATTTTGTATTTATTTCCACAGATGGTTAAACATCAGACTGTCCTCATTATCCAATAATTAGTCATACATTTCTCTAATGTTGATGTGCAATCGCTTGTATTTTCATAAACAATGGAGACTAAATAATATAGACTGTAAATGGGAGGTAGTTTATAAATTTAAATTTGCTCTAATTGCACGAGCAATTTTCCACTTAAATTCTAGGATATTTTATTTAAAGGGCAATGCCTGTTACATGACTGAAATCTATCTTGCATTGAATTTGTACTGTAAAGTATTAGCTATTTTTCCTCCCTTCATTTGTCACTTCTGTTACATTAAACACTAATACTATTAAATAGCCATTGAATGCTGTCTGGTCAGCTAGTCAGAAGACAGCATACATTTGAACATTTCAGAATTGCCAGGTAGCTTGATATTTTGGCAATGTTCAAATGTGGCCTTGCTTTTAGATTGTATGCCTGAAATGGGGACATAATATCTCAGATCTAACTTTTAAGTGCTGTTGGAAACTGCAGCATTTATTAATTTTTTGGTGGTGTTTTGGTCTGAATTGTATATCATTATTGATCAGTAAGAAAAATAAATTTGAGTTACCATTTGCTACAGCAAGCTGATTGAAGTGTTGGGAAAGCTCCAATGAAGAGGATGGAAATTTTTAAACAAATAACACTCCACTATAGTTCTTGCAAGAAACTACCTTCTCTCTCTCCACGCCCCCCCCTCCCCTCCACCCCCCACTGCAAACCCAAAGTGTGTGCTAGGTAGCCTTGGCTGGTTCACTTCAGGATTGATTGAGATGTTATTGATAAGGAATGTCAGTGGTTTTTGCAGCAACAAACTTCACAGCTTTTGCCAGTCATGGGAGGAAAAGATTGCAGGATTTTTTTAATAAAAGCACAAATGTCCTTTTTAATCCCTTCATTTTCTTTATCTTCCAGTTTTTTTGTGATCTTCCTTTCCATTAAACTATTATTTACCTTTTAGTTCAGAAGGGAAAATTGAGAAATGATACGCAGTGACCAGAATCAGCCAATTAAATAAGTGCAGTTCTGTTGCTGCATTAAAAACTGAAAATGCTGGTAAAACTCAGCCAGTTAGGTAGCATATGTGGAAAGAGAATATGGTCGACTTTTTGGGTCTGCAACCCTTTGTCAGAGCTCGTCAAACTGAACTGACAGTTCTGATGAAGAGTCACAGACCCAAAACGTTGATAGTCTCTTGCCACAGCAGTTTCCTGAGCTGAGGATTTCCTGCACATGCAATTTTTAAAAAAATTTTCATCTGTTGCTGCATTATCCACTTACGTTCTACTGATCCCTGCCATGTTTACTACCTGAAAAAATGGACGAAGGATCACATCTTGGACTGTGCCATTTTCAGTTGTGGTGACATTTGATCCTTAGGCCAGCAGAAGAAAAGGGGAGGCGGTCATCAAGGTACACATCAGCTGGAACATGACAATTTTTAAGAGTTAGCAGTAAGAAAAATGAAAACCAAGAGATTGTCCTTAACCATTTTAAATTAATGGTTGTCTACATCATGTACCTTGATTCAAGTAATTAAACGTGATTGCACTCGATTTCTCAGTTCTGAATGTTTTCAGAGAACCATTGCACACACTTCCAGGTTTTAATGCATAGCCTTCATTTTATTTTACTGCAATTTTGTTCTCACTTGCATAATACAGTAACTATGCATGATTCCATACTCAACAGTTATGATCTCCCTGAAACAATTAAAATCGCTCTATGGAAGATAATTAGTACTTCACAAAAAATACATTGTATGACATGAAATTGGGTTTGTTAATGTACTTATTTTAAACCAATTTTAAAAAAAGATTTAAGAGACTTATGATTAATCTTGACAAAGTGACTGCTTTTTACCATAGGATAACCATAAGTGTTCTAAACATTTAGTCTTTCAAAATGGCAAAAGCCTTTCTAAAATTACTTGAGCAGTGGTGATGCTCAAGGCCAAATGACAGAATTTTGTTTCTGCACTGATTAAATATACATTGCATTTTTATGCATATTACTAAACGTACATGACGTGGGGTACATGTATTCATTTGTGTACGTCTCCAGTACTTGACTGGTAGTAGAAGCTTGTTAAAACTGTCCTTGTTGATAACTGGTTTACTGTTATTCACCATAGCTGGTTTGTCTTAGTTTGTTCTCATAGTGGTTGTAATTTCAGTACGAAACAGGTGCTTGTACATGCAACTTCTGTGTTGTGTTGACAATTTGTGTGCAGTTAGTGATGTAATTACTTGTACATAGTAATACAAAGTACTTTTTTTAAAGAAGCATTTTCTGTATTTGTGCAGTGATTTGTTTTGTAAAATGACTTTTCTCTCCCAGGGTGGAAATCCTTTTTATGAAATACATTAAGGTTTTAATAACCTCAGAGGGGTTTTATGCCATTTTTTATATTCATTGTGAGTAGTTGAATTTTGCCCAAGTACAAAATAAAAAAAATGAAATTCCTTTTTGCATTTTTGTAGCATTTGATCAGTGTTCCTCTTTTACACAGATATGTGACATGAAATATTTGAAGGCAGATAAATGGAGATGTTACATTGTTTGTTTAATTTATCTGTACCACTGATGACGGTACAGATTTGTTATGGTGTTTGACATGACCCCACAAAAGTAGGCAAGACCTATTGAATTCCAAGTCAACCTATAATGCAGTAACTTGCCAATCAACCTACAATCAACTATAGAAATGTTGTAGTCATACAGCACAGATATAGGCTCACTATTCAGAGGCCCTCCAATTTGTGTCATCTGCAAACTTAAATCACACCTCTGACATCCAAGTTGTTTATGTATAAAACAATAAGGGTTCCAGTACCTATCCCAGTGATACACCACTGGTCACAGGGCTGTAATCACAAAAGCAACACAAATGTCCTTTGTTTCACCAGAGGTCAACACTCAAGTACACACTACAAACAACACAACTTCTAAAGTGGAGTCAATAACATGTTGTGTATTAGCATACTAGAGAATGGTACCAAAGCACTTGTTCAAAAAACAAAAGATGAGAAATGAACCTCACAGACAGAGGTCAATCAAACTGGCAGCAGGGATTGGAGGGGGTTGTGTAGGGGGAAGGGAAGAGTCTGCAACCAAAGCACATCACATTTTTAACAAAAACACAAAATACTGGAAGAACCAGATCAGGCAGCATCTGTGGAAAGAAAAATAATGTTTCAGGTTGAAGAATCCTTCATCAGAACTTATTAGCAACTTTTTGAAAATTACTATTCAATCCACTACCACCACCCTGTCAGGCAATTCATTCCAGATCACAACCTTGAAAAACCATTTCTTACCTCTGGCTCTCTCGACAAATACCTCAACTCTGTTTCCTTGGGTTACAGACTCATCTGCTGATAGAAGCAGCTATTCCATTTTCTCTGTCGTAACTCTTCAGGATTTTGAATACTTATAATAAGCCTCCTTTACATTCTTGGCTCTGATGTGAATAATGCTAGTTTCTCAAGTCTCTCCATGCATTAGTACTCTCTCCTTCCTTTGTCATTTCCTTTAGGGATGGAGATCAAGAAAAAAGTCAGTCCCTTACGCAGTTCTGGTTTGTTTGCTGCTCGTCTGCGAGATGAGCTGAAATATCCTAAAATGTCCCATGAATAAATATTGGCATCAAAATTTCATTTATAAAGCACAATTCATGGTTTTAGGTCATCGAAAAAAAAATCACATCCAATCCAAAGTATTTTTGAAGTTACTGTTGCAGTTTGGGACATGCATTGTATGGACACCAAATAATAGTGACTAGAAAATAAATTTTAGTGATACTGAGGCAGAAATATTATCCAGAGTACTGGAATACCTCTCCTGCTCTTCACAAACCTTGCAATGGCATTTATTACATTATCCTAAAAGAACAGATGCAGGACCAGAGATGTGTTACACATTCCCTCAAAAAAAAGTACTGGTGGAACTATGCACAAAAGATCAAGAAATTGCTGTCATTTTTCTAGTGATATTTTCATCTTTCCCTATGATTTTTAAAAAAAATCAGTATAAAACTATTTAATGACATTAACACAGTCCTTTGTTTCTCTGATGACATTAATGATTGTTCATCAGACAAAATTCATCTGCGGTGAGACTTTCAAACCAACTGATCTGAAAAGTTACTTTTTCCACTAATCTTGTTTACCTAGAAACCAAGCTATTTAAAAGGCTAACAATACAAAGCTGCATCCATTGCCTTCATTAAGATCACCCCGACCTGAAATGGACTGCCTTGTCCATGAAAGTCGTGATCACAATTGCTCTCAGCATCCTAGTTTCAGAATCATTCCAAGTTGCTGTTCCCGACACGTCTGCTCACTGGTGCATTACGGAGGTCACCCAAACTCCTTGCTACAGGTGAGCTTTCATCGGCTTTTCATTTTGTTCAACCCTTAAGAATAAGCACAGGTATTTACTAAGGGTAGGTATTCATACACAGAGCAAATGCCCTTACAGAGTCCTTCCTAGAAACCTCCTGCTAGGACTTCTGGTCCCCATACGTAAACATGTTTCCTGCAGGCACTCTTCTTCACTAGCCTGTCAGCTTCCCTCAGACCACTCTTCCATCATTACAGCATTCAGGAACAATAAGCACCAGGAACTGGACGAGTTGTTTGTGTTGTGATGTGCCTGCTGGACTACATGTGAGAACTTACAATGTACCAAGTGGGAACAGTGTCAACTCCAGCACACCATTACATGGAAATCCAATAACACTGTGCTGTGAACCTTGCAACTGATATTCCCACTAATTACGTGACTTTCACAGACCTTAGGATGGCCTGCAAAATTCTTTTTTCCCCTCTTAATTTAAACAATCTCTATTTCAGGACCTCTTCATGTTTCATCTGAAAAATGGCACCTCTGACCGTCATTGCAATTATATCAGAACTCAGATTTGGAAATTCCATGTAATGCACTAAAACTTGTCCTCAGTGGTTTGGGCTTTGGCTCAATGGGCTTCGGCGAGACCGGGAAAGAGGTGAGATTTATAGAGAGTGGGGTAAGGTATTAGTTTATTTATTTATCTCAGTAGTATTTAGCAGTATGCATCTGGGGTTGGTCTTATATTTGGAGTGTCAGATGTGGGGACCCTGGGAGACTACCAGCCTCCCCGATAACTACATCTGCACAAAGTGCACCGAGATGCGACTCCTGAAGGAATGTGTTGAGAGTCTGGAGCAGCTGCTCGATGACCTTCGGTTGATTAGGGAGAGCGAGCAGGAAATAGACAGGGGTCATAAAGAGTTTGTAGACAGTACCTCTGTGGCGGTCCCCCTTGAAAATTGATATCTCATTTTAGATTCCGTTGGAGAGGATGACCTGACAGAGGAAGACCACGGCAACCGGGACCTTGGCACCGTGCCTGGTACTGTGGTCCAGTGGGGAAAGAGAAATGCAGTGGTTATTGGGGATTCTATAGTGAGGGGTACGGATAACAGATTCTACGAAACCGACAATTAATCCTGGATGGTGTGTTGCCTCCCTGGTGCCAGGGTACGGGATGTCATGGACCGGGTCCAGAATATTCTGAGGGGAGAGGGTGATCAGCCAGAAGTCTTGGTACATGTAGGTACCAATGACATAGGTAGAAAAAGAGAAGAGGTCCTGAAGGAGGAATACAAGGAGTTAGGGAGAAAGTTGAGAAGTAGGACCTCAAGGGTGGTAATTTAAAGATTACTACCTGTGCCACGTGCCAACGGTAGTAAGAATAGAAAGATCTGGCAGATGAATGCGTGGCTGAGTGACTGGTGCAGGGGGCAGGGCTTCAGATTTCTGGATCATTGAGACCTTTTTTGGGGGGAGGCATGACCTATTCACTAAGGATGGGTTACATCTAAACTCCAAAGGGTCCAATATCCTGGCGGGAATGTTTAACTTAGCTGTTGGGGAGGGTTTAAACTAATCTGGCAGGGGGATGGAAACCAGGATGTTAGGATACAAGATGTTAGGGTAAGGGAGGAGGTTTACAGAAACAAGTCCAAGACAGTGTGCAGTGAGGATGGCAAGAAGGACAGACAGGTGAGAAGTCAGGATAATTTGCTGAACAATAGAAGTACAACAAATCAGGATGTTAGGATAGAAGATGCGGTATATAGAAACATGTCCAAGAAAGTGTGTAGTGACGATGGTAAGAAGGACAGGCAGGTGAAAAGTCAGGATAATTTGCTGAACAATAGAAGTACAACAAAATCAATAGCAGATACTGGACTAAATGCACTATATTTAAATGCACGTAGCATTAGGAATAAGGTAGATGACCTAGTGGCACAACTACAGGTTAATAAATATGACATTGTGGCAATCACCGAGTCATGGCTTTATGACGGATGTGATTGGGAACTGGATGTCCAGGGGTACAGAGTGTATAGGAAAGATAGGCGGGTAGGCAGAGGGGGTGGTGTGGCCATGATGGTTAGTAATGATATAAAATCAATAGAAAGGAAGGACATTGGGTCAGAAGAGGTGGAATCCTTATGGGTGGAGCAAAGAAATAGCAAGGGTAAAAGGACAATAGTAGCAGTTATATATAGATCCCCTGAAGTGGATGACAAGTTGCAGTTGAAATAGAAAAAGCTTGCCAGAGTGACAATGTTAAGATAATTATGGGGGATTTTAACATGAAGGTGGACTGGGAAATCCAGCAAGGCAGTAGATCTCAGGAGAGTGAGCTTGTGGAATGTCTACGGGACAGCTTTTTGGAGCAACTTGTTGATGAGCCCACCAGGGGATCGGCTGTTTTGGATTGGGTGCTGTGTAATGAACCGGAGGTGATTAGAGAACTAAAGGTAAAGGAACCATTGGGAACCAGTGATCACAATATGATTGAGTTCAGTTTCAAATTTGAGAAGGAGAAGCTGATAACTGGTGTATCGATATTTCAGTGGAACAAAGGAAATTACAGTGGTATGAGAGAGGAGCTGGCCCAAGTTGATTGGAAGAGTAAGCTGGCTGGAGGGACGGCAGAGCAGAAATGGATGGAATTTCTACAAGTAATAAGGAAAATACTGGACAGCTATATTCCCAGAAAAAAGGTTTTGAATGGAAAAAAGGCACAAATGTGGATGACGAGAGAGGTGAAGGCTAAAGTAAAAGCAAAAGGGAGGGCGTACAGGGAAGCAAAAATTAGTGGGAAAACAGAAGACTGGGAAACTTTTAAAAACCTGCAGAAAGAAACTAAGAAGGTCGTTAGGAAAGAAAAGATGAATTGTGAAAGGAAGTTGGCAGATAACATTCAAAAGGATACTAAGAGTTTTTAAAAATATATATATAAGGAGTAAAAGAGAGATACGGGTTGATATAGGACCAATCAATAACGGTGTGGGAGAGATTATAATAGATGACAAAGATGGCAGAAGAACTAAATGAGTATTTTGCATTGGTCTTCACTGTGGAGGACATCAGCAATATACCGGTCAGTCAGGGGTCTCACGGAATGGAACTGAGTTCAGTTAAAATTACTAGAGATAAGGTGCTAGGAAATCTAAATGGGCTAAAGACTGATAAGTCTCCCAGACTGGATGAGGTGCATCCCCGGGTTCTGAAGGAGGTGGCTTTAGAGATAGTGGAGGCATTGGTGATAATTTTCCAGGAATAGATAGACTCCAGCATGGTTCCGGAGGACTGGAGGGTCACAAATGTAGTTCCGCTGTATAAGAAAGGTGGGAGGCAGCATAAAGGAAATTACAGACCTGTTAGTCTGACGTCGGTGCTGGGAAAGTTATTGGAATCGATCCTCAAGGATGAGGTTATGGAATACCTAGAGATGCAAGGCAAGATAGGTCCTAGCCAACATGGTTTCGTGAAGGGAAGATCCTGCCTGACCAACCTATTGGAGTTTTTTGAAGAAATCACAGGTAGGGTGGATAAGGGAGAGGCAGTAGATGTTGTGTATTTAGACTTTCAAAAGGCCTTCGACAAGGTGTTGCATATGAGACTAATTAATAAGATGAGAGGTCATGGAATTACAGGTAGGATAACAGAATGGGTGGAGCATTGGCTGGTTGGCAGGAAGCAAAGGGTGGGAATAAAAGGATCTTGTTCTGGTTGGCTACCGGTTACTAGTGGTGTTCCGCAGGGGTCGGTGTTGGGGTTGCTTCTTTTTACCTTGTACATTAACGATTTGGATGATGGAGTAAATGGTTTTGTGGCTAAGTTTGCGGATGACACGAAGATAGGTGGAGGAGTAGGGAGTATTGAGGAGACAGGAAGGTTGCAGAGAGACCTAGATAGTTTAGGAGAATAGGCAAGGAAATTGCAGATGAGATTCAATGTTGAGAAATGTGCCGTTGTACACTTTGGAAACACAAATAAATGGGCAGATTATTATCTAGAAGGAGAGAAAATTCAAAGTACAGAAGTACAAAGGGACTTGGGGGTACTCGTGCAGGATACCTTAAAGGTTAACCAGCAGGTTGGATTGGTGGTAAGGAAAGCAAATGCTATGTTGGCGTTCATTTCGAGAGGTATAGTGTATAAAAGTAGGGAGGTGTTGAAGAGGCTCTAAGGGGCACTTATGAGGCCTCATTTGGAATACTGTGTGCAGTTTTGGGCCCCATATCTTAGGAAGGAGGTGCTGATGTTGGAGAGGGTTCAGAAGAGATTTACGAGGATGATTCCTGGAATGAAAGGGCTTACGTATGATGAGCGTTTGTCGGCTCTTGGACTGTACTCACTGGAGTACAGAAGAATGAGAGGGGACCTCATAGAAACATTTAGAATGTTGAAAGGATTGGACAGAGTAGATGTGACCAAGCTGTTTCCTTTGGTGGGTGAGTCCAGGACCAGAGGGCACAATCTTAGAATTAGAGGGTACAGGTTTAAAACAGAGATGAGGAGAAATTTCTTTAGCTAGAGGGTAGTGAATTTATGGAATTCCTTGCCAGGTACAGCAGTGAAGGCCAGATCATTGGAGGCGTTTAAGGAGGATAGATAGATATCTAATTAGTCAGGGTATCAAGGGATATGGAGATAAGGCCGGAAATTGGGGTTAGAATAGTTTTTTTTATTGTTTCCCCCCCCCCCCCCCCCCCCCCCCACATTTCTCATTTCTTTTTCCCCCTTTTCTTTGGAGCAGACTTGGATGGGCTGAATGGCCTACTTCTGCTCCCTTGTCTTGTGATCTTGTGATTATCTGGAAGAGATCCTAGCCATGTTGGAATGGAATTCACCTTCTAGTTTTGTTAGAATCAGAGCAATTACCTGAAAATGATTTAGATTTTGAAAAGTTTACAGATGGAGAATAAAAAGCAAAGTCATCACAATGCTATGCTTGTTCTAAAAGCACAAAGGCAAAAAAACTTACTCTCTTCAGTCTTTCCTCTACATACAAGGCTCCCAGTATCAGAAAATGTGAACTTTATTCTAACATTCTGATGAGTTTAAATCTGGAGGATACTTGCACAGACAAAATGTGATAAATATCAATAACCATAAATACTGAGGACAATTCCAGCATTTTGTTTCTGTACAGAAGCCCTACAGCCAGACAGTAAATTCACTGGGTTTGCCCTCAGATTCTTTAACATCTAAGAGCCTCATTACAGGCTGACAGACATACAAAGCCCAATTTATGACTTGGAAAGGTGTTGGTAATGTCTTTGGAATAGTGACTGCAGTTCAATACACTAACCACCTCATGAGGAACACAACAGCTGGTCAGCTATAAACATGATAAAAATGGTCCACCTTTGTTTTGTTACAAGCAAACTTTGTACAATATTTGGCAAAGTCTCAACTCGCAGTTGCCATACATGACCATCTTAATTCCATCCCTTCCATGATAATGGGCATAATAATTGCCAGCCATTCCACAGTTAATTCATAAAACTTTTCAATTGCCTAAAAAAGTACCTGGTAACTCACCACACATGAAAGGGCATTTTCTACTGACTTATCCTTGAATGAGAATATGCTGCAAGACACAACAGAATCAGAAACAGGTTTATTATCGCTGACATATAACGTAAAATTTGTTGGTTTGCGGCAGCAGTACAGTGAAAAGGCAAAAATCTATAAATTACAAAAATAAATAAATAGTGCAAAAAAGGAATAATGAAGTAGTGTTAATGGGTATTGTTCAGAAATCTGATGGCAGAGGGGAAGAAGCTGTTCCTGAATCATTGAGTTTGAGTCTTCAGGCTCCTGTACCTCCTCCCTGATGGTGAGGGTCCTTAGTGATGGATGTTGCCTTCTTGAGGCACCACCTCTTGAAGATGTCTTCGATGGTGGGAAGTGTTGTGCCGTGATGGAGCTGGCTGAGTCTACAACCCTCTGCAACCTCTTGCAATCCTGTGCATTGTGTACAGAGGCTCCATACCAGGCTGTGATGCAACCAGTCAGGATGCTCTCCACTGTACATCTATAGAAATTTGTAAGCCCACTAAACAGGCTAAGTGGAAAGGTTAATTGGCCAACCTGACAAAACGAGGCTGGGGTGAATTCAGATAGAAGGCAGAGATCACAGAGAAAGAAGCTACATGATAGTGCCTTTCATGACTGTGATGCCTAAAGCACTTGAGCAAATTAAATAGTTCTGGTGTATATTTACTGCTGTAATGTAAATTTACATAAGGTGCTACAAACTGCGGTGAGAAGATAACCAAATTATCTGATGAAGAGTGATAAGTATTTGTCAGGATATTTGGCAGACCTTCTGCGCCACTGGGATTTTCTTTTATATCCACCCAAAATCGTTTGATGTCACTACCTCCATACAGAAGATTAAATGTAGCCACAGCAAACAATTAGAAAAGCAAATCGTAGAGACAGCCAATTTGGACTGAGGCATAGAACATTTTGTTTAAATATGGTGCAATTCTTTGAAATTCTATACCTCCGAGGGTTGCAGAAGCTCAGTTTTTGAGCATACATAGCCAAGTATTCAAAATTCCATTAATCAATAGATTATGGGAATGCTACCGGAAAGTTAAGGTAGTAAAATCGGTCATCAATCCACAGCAGGACTGAAGGGCCTGTTGCTTTCCAGATCCCTGCAAAACATATTTCCTTTGCATTTTTATTTAATTCCCTTGACTCTTTGCATCAACCAATCAAGCAATGCATTTCAAATTGTAATCATGTTGCACAAATAAAGCTCCAGCAAATAAGTACGCGGATGCATGCAAATCCACCCTCACAGAAGAAAATTTGCAGATTTATGACAATAATGAAATAAATCCGATTTCAATCGATGCACCTACCTGAACAATATTGCAGGTGCAAAGAACACTTTATGATGTCCAAATAATCATTTTCCAAAAGCCTTGCAAAATATGACAAAGCAGTACAGTAATTCAATACAGACAGCTATAAAGGTGGCAACTATACTCAAACAACAGATGTCAGGTCCCAGGGAAACACTCAGCAGCTGGGCAGGAATAGGACAGGGCCTCCACACTGTGCAGCAGAGGCTTCAGTCTATCCTGGATGGAGACAACTGAAGCACATGACCAGGCACTTCAAACACTGATCAAGCTAGAGGAACAGGCAGCTCGTCTTAAAGAACAACTTTCAAACAAAAAATAAACCCAGACTGGAATACATAATATTTTGCATCAAAAATCTACTGGAACTTATGCGAGGCTGTAATGCAGCATGAAATTTCAGGATAATTGAGCTTCTGTAACTTTACGGGTTTAAAAAGCTGAATTTAAAAAATAAACTAGTTATCAAATACTGTGATTATAGTCAATCATATTGTTCTATTACATGATGTAATAGCAAAGCTTATAAATAATTTCATCTTATACAAATGATCAAAACAGCTGGATGGATTTATATACACCATCACTTCTCAACCTCTCCAACACCGTCTCTCCCCTAAACCCATGCTTTTGACAGTTCCCATCCCCAAATATACTTTATTTATAGTATATTACAAATATTACCTTCATTCACTGTAGCAGGCAATTCAATACATTCACTTATAGTGGTAAACTAATTAACATTTTAGTCCTTAAACATTCCATCGGTGAAATGTTTGAAAGGCTGTTACACAGGGCCCAGTGTCCAGTGATGGCAGGACCCTAGACTGCAGTCCTTCTCTACAAGCCTTTGTAGTGGTTACACTGAGCTTCAGTGCATCCCTCAGCAAGTATTTCTGCCTCCTGAAATGTGCCAGTCGGCAGCTTTCACTTGCAAAGATCTCATTACACTGGAAGACCAACTAACAACTTGCGGGCAAACCAAAGACATCTTTCACCGAGTTGATGACCTTCCAGTGGCAGTTGATATTTGTCTCCGACTGTGTCCCTGGGGACGGCCTGTAGAGCAGAGAGTCCGCTGTGACGATCCTTGACAAAGACCTTGGCATCCCTTTCCAGGCCTACTTGGCAAACACAGACCATAATGCAGTGGACAATCATCTGATCAGTTGTGCAGTCACCAAGGGCAGCACGAGGTGGGATTGCAAGTCCTGCTGTGCAGGAAGGAACTAACATGGAGAGTCCCTCTTGTTACTAGCCAAGTGAGGTCTTGTTGCTCATCTGAGAGTTGTGGCAATGAGATTTTCTGTTCAGAAAACCATCACTCATGATCCATCTTCATCTCCTGTAGGGCCTGCAGGACATTCTGTGCTGACCACTGCTCGATTGATGTGGGGGAAAAAATACCTTTGACCTCAAAAGAACTTTTCTGCAAAGGACAGATCGTGTGGCAAGGTACAACTGAATGGAGCATTGTGCAGCAATGAGGCCAAGCCCATCCTTCACAACACTGGGAACACGTAGATCCTCAGCATGTAGTGACACTTGGTGTTTGCATACTTTGGTTCCCTGCACAGCTTGATGCAGCTGCACAGAAAGGTGGCCACTGGAATGAGGGCAAAACGTCTCCAACATTGACTCTTTCTCTAGAGACCTCTGCAGCCCTAAGGGCATGATCCATTTTGGATCTTCAGACAAAATGGAAGATGGTTTGGGTGACTGCCGTGGTGCAGTAACAGAGTACAGGCCACTCCTACACCAAGTACAGTACCACCGAGAGCACCTCGCTTGTGATGACCGGGTTCTTGCCTGCCATTGAGGGGGAGCGCCATTCCCACAGTCCCCATTTCTGTTTCACCTTTGCTATTCACTCCAGCCAATTCTTGCCACATGTTTGGCTCCCCCCAGACCAGATTCCCAGCACTTTTAGGTAGTCAGATTTGACTGTTCCCTCCACTGAGGATCAGTTGGGTCAGTTGCCAAAGAACGTGACCTCACTTTTGTTGCAATTGATTCTGGTCTCTGAGGCCAGTTCAAACAGTCACAGATATTGGTCAATCTGCAGACCAAATGTGGGACTGAGCAGAAGATGGTGACATCGCCCACATACAGCGAGGCCTTGATCAGAGTGCGCCCACTACCTGGCATCATTATGCCCACACCCTTCCTCATGGATTCAGCAAAGGGCTCGATACAACATATAAACAAGACAGAGGAGAGTGGGCAGCCTTGCCTGACTCCAGACTTGACAGGAAGCTCTGTTTCCCACCCGTTGATTTGGACTGCATTACTGATATCTGTGTAGAGCAGCTGGATCCAATTCCTGATTCCCTCCCCAGAGCCCATTTTGAAGAGCACATCCAACATGTACAAGTGTGATACTCTATCAAAGGCCTTCTCCTGGTCCTAGCTGAATAGGCAGCTGTTCACCCCTGTCCCACACATAGTTGACGGTATCCCTGAGGAGCACAAATTTGTCAGATATTTTCCTGCCAGGTACAGCACAGGTTTGGATCACCCATCCCAGAGCAGACTTTTGATTGAAAGCGACCTTGGACAGAGTCTTGCAAACCACATTCAACAGTGAGATGGATCACCAATTTCTGATCTCCTCCCTCTCCCACTTCTGTTTGTAGATGAGGGCGATGTTGCTAGTTGGGGCCCATCCAGTCCCACTGAGCCGAGTACAACTTAGCTGGTAAGCCGTTGCTTCTGGGAGTTATATTCTTCTCAAGGGAACAGATGGAGCCCATCAGCTTCTCCAGAGTCAGTGGCTGGTTCAGACTCTCCTTCTTGCTGTTGTCTACAGTCTTCAAGATCAAGGACCCAATGTTCTGGGAGGTTGAGCTGTCTGTGGCCTGCCAATTGCAAGGCTAGCGTAGAAGGATCTGCAGATCCTCAATATACCTGGCTGTTACCGAGCTGTGCTCTTCCTTAAGTTGCAGAGCTCCCTCCGTGAATCTTCTGTGTCTCATCTTGCTCCACAGAGCAAACTGAATTGGAAGATGACCTTGGAGAATTCAGAGGCAAAGAGCGAGACTTGCTGGCTCCTTACCTCTTGGAGATCTTTCTGCACATCCAATCCCTCAAATGGCAAAGAGCAAATGCTGCACAATTCTCTGGAACTTCTGCAATTCACTTTGGTGCTCCTTTACCTTCTCAACACCTTTGCGGATGAAGAACCACCTTGAGTGCTTCCCACCAGGGAGTCAAAGAAGGGATTTCATGGATCTTTTAATCCCTTTTAAGTCCCTCAATGTTTTCTAGGGTCAGCAGTTTGACGTTCACCTTCCATGTCCCCTTGCCACTCTTCTGCTTTTCCTGTAGGTGGCAGCGGTTAGCAAGGAACAGCAGCACGGCATCAGTGGATTTGACCACAAGAGCTTGGGACACAGTAGTAGTCTGGGACCAGGCTGAGCTGTGTGGTCTCAACCAGGTGTAGTACTTTGGTATTCCCCTTGTGTCATCTTCAGCAACCCTATGTAGTTTGGCATCTTATAATTGCTTCCATCAGGAGCCTGGAGATGTCAGGTTGCCGTCAGCCCTGCCAGATTGTCCAGCTGCATTGCTGATGCTGGTTAAGTCACCAGCCAGAACCAGTGGACGGGACGTCACCAACGGCTGTGATAGTTGATGGAAGATGGCCAGCTATATAATCTTCAGAGCTGGGACATACACACTGGTTAGCCAGAGCAAAGCATTTCTGTTTCATTTAGCTTGTCTCCCTTCCTAATATTTACTTGCGTGGGTGACTATCTTTTTGATATTAATCAGTGCCAAACATTTGAGTCCTGAGCATACTAAAGTTGATAGGCGCAAGTCCTCTTCCTGGAGCTCATTTTAGGAGGTGGTTCGTTGGTGCAATAAACACAACACACATCCAGTGTCACTGTCCAATCTACGAAATTCCCAGAAGTTTATCTGTAAAGCCATTTGAGTACTAGTGCAAACTAAACACTCCCTCGTACCAAAAATACACTTGTAGGTGGATTCTAATATTCCTAATAAAAGATCACCACCTGATCTGCTTTCAAATGTGTTTGGAAGTAGAATGCATCTTGTACCATTTTAACCATTAAAACAGATGCACCGCATGCATTTAAAAACTGAAATACTGCTGCAATTTAATATTTTTCAAAGCAAAAAAAATTCAAAATCCAGTGCCTAATACAGTCATTAGTAAAATATAAAAACAAAACATCTAATTTAGCGATTTGGGAATTCCTGCTACTAAGATCTGGTATAATTAATCAAAACAGATTTTGGAAACTTCATATCACTATGACCAAAAAGTGCAAAAATTATGGCTTAGGATACGAGACACTGCTATAAACAAATCCAGTCTCAAAAGAGAACTGAATTTTTGAAAGAGCTCAAAAGCACAAGTTTGACAACCATTAATTTATACACAAACATCTAAAACCAGTCAAAACCAACCATCCAGCAGTGCGTATATTTAGGCAACAGTGTGGTACCTCAAGTAATTTTTGGAAGATTCAAAAGGAAGACAAGATTTGTTTCACCACAATTTTAACACTGGTTCAATATTGTCCATAAGGTTCTTATTAAGTACATCCATCAGGGTTCAACAAATTGGATCCCCTCATTTGTGCTGCTATTATTTCAGTATTATCATTCATGTTCCTGTGAATTCTCTGCAGGGAAGTAATCTTCTGCCCGGAAGAGAGGTGCAACCTCAAATTTTTGCTGCTGCTTCTTTGGAAAGGATGGTTTCTACAAGAGAAAAACAGATTAAATAGGAAGAGAGCCCCTTCCATCTCTTGCACCTCAGTAAGTCACTCACCTTTAAGCCTTCAACTTCAGTAAGATTACTTACTCTTGTATGTCAATCACACATCCCCTCCAACCTAAAGTGAGAATTGCTTCGAGACTGGCTGCATTTTGAGTCAGTGCTGAAGTGACATTGTTGCTGCTGAACTTGAAGGAAACTGCCCACAGAAATAATCTCATGGTGGTGTGGACACCCCTTTTCCAAAGTCAGCCCTCATTGTCAGTTCCAAAGGATCTCCTGCCTCCGGCACTAATGTCAAAAAGCTGACCCGAAAGCCAATCATGTTAAATAATTCTCACGTTTGGCAAACCACAAAAATAAAAATCATAAAATTTTAAAACATTTTAAAGAATTTAAGATAAAGATTAGAGCATACAGGATTAAGATAACTGAAATACAATTATTTTTACAAGAGTTAAAATAATCAAAATAGAGATTTTATTTTGGAATTTTTTCTGAGGGCATTATAATACAAGGTATAAAAATCTAATGTACAAAATGAGGGTAGATGTAATCATGCCTCAGAATAAAAGTAAAAATTCACTTGTACATGAGGGAAAATGCAAGGGCACTGCAATTTCACGTCAGATCACTGATTTCTGAAGATTAATTTGAAGAATGTTGCAAAGGCTCAGGAAGTACAGCAAGGGAGACTTCAACATTAAGCACTTAGAAGAACTCAGTAGTACCACCAGCAATCAGTGGTTGTGGAAGGACTTTTCTTTCCCCGTCAATGAATGGGATGTGGCACTGGTGAGTTGGTGTTTCTTCCCACCTGGTTCCCTAAAGGAGGTGGTGAGCTGTTCTTAAACTGCTCAGTTCCCCCTAAAGAAACTCCTGCAGTGCAGTCAAGTGGAGAGTCCCAACAATTTCCATCCCACCCTTTATCAGGATTACCTCGTCTCCTTTTTCACTTTGCCAATCTCTTCTGAAAGTTATTTAGTTCCTAATAAA
The DNA here is from genome assembly GCF_009764475.1 of Pristis pectinata. NCBI lineage: Eukaryota > Metazoa > Chordata > Chondrichthyes > Rhinopristiformes > Pristidae > Pristis > Pristis pectinata. The sequence continues at coordinate 78,525,737 of NC_067409.1, read as the reverse complement.
TTTATACTTATTTCTACTTGTTCCCTTTATTTCTGTGTTCCATCTATCTTGATATGAATGCTGCATTCAGTTTTGTCCTCTTACCAGTTTACCCTATTCTGACTAACTTCACGTAAACTTGTACATGTGTATACTTGTGCCCAAGGAAACATGCCACCTTAGATCTGGTTCTGTTCAATGAGACAGGTAAAGTTAATGATCTTGTAGTTATGGATCCTCTTGGAAAGAGTGATCACAGTATGATTGAATTTCTCATACAAATGGAGGGTGCAATAGTTTAATCTAAAACCAGTGTATTATGCCCAAACAAGGGAGACTACAAAGGGATGAGGGAGGAGTTGGCTAGCGTAGACTGGAAACACAGGCTATACGATGGGACAGTCATGGAACAGCAGGAGACTTTCAAAGAGATTTTTCACAGTACCCAACAAAAATACATTCCAGTTAAAAGCAAGGACGGTAAGGGTGGGGAGAGCCAGACCTGGATAACCAAGGAAATAAAGGAAGGCGTCAAACTAAAAGCTCATGCGTATGAAGTCGCCAAGAGTAGTGGGAAAATGGAAGATTGTTGCTTTTTGAAGTTTTCCCAAAGAACCACTAAGCAAGCAATAAAGAAAGGGAAAATACATTATGAAAGTAAACTAGCACAAAATATAAAAACAGATAGTGTAAGTTTTTATAATTACATAAAGCAGAAAGGGTGGCTAAAATGAATATAGGTCCCTTGGGAGATGAGAAGGGGGAATTAATATTGGGTAATGCAGAAATGGCCGAAGCTTTGAACAACTATTTTGCATTGGTCTTCATGGTGGAGGACAAGTTTAACAGGCCAAAGAGAGATGTTATGGATGCGATGGGAGGTGAGGACGTTGATACAATCACTATCACTAAAGAGGTACTGCTGAGCAAACTAGAGGGCCAAACAGTAGACAAGTCCCCTGGTCCTGATGGGATGCATCCCAGGGTACTGTAAGAAATGGAGGAGGTTATAGTAGAGGTGTTTGTGATAATTTACCAAAATTCTCTGGACTCTGGGCAGGTCCTGGCAGATTGGAAGACAGTGAATGTCACACCACTGTTTAAAAAAGGATGCAGACAGAAGGCAGATAACTATAGGCTAGTTAGCTTAACGTCTGTAGTTGGGAAAATGCTTGAAGCTATCATTAAGGAAGAGATAGTGAGACATCTGGATAGAAGTGGTTCCATCAGGCAGATGCAGCATGGATTCAGGAAGTGGAGGTCCCGTTTGACAAACTTACTGGAGTTCTTTGAGAACATAACAAGCACAGTGGATAGAGGGGGAACAGTGGATGTTGTACACTTAGATTTCCAGAAGGCATTCGATAAGGTGCTGCATAACAGTCTTATCCATAAGATGAGGATGCATGGAGTTGGGGTAATGTATTAGCATGGATAGAGAATTGGTTAACCAATAGAAGTAAGAGGGTTGGGATAAATGGGTGTTTCTCTGGTTAGCAATCAGTAGTGAGCGGGGTGCCGCAGGGGTCAGTGCTGGGCCCACAACTGTTCATGATGTACATTAACAATTTGGAAGAGGGGACAGAGTGTAGCGTATATAAGTTTGTTGATGACACTAAATTGAGTGGAAAGCAAATTGTGCAGAGGATGCAGAGAGATATAGATAGGTTAAGTGAGTGGGTAAGAGTCTAGCAGATCGAGTACAATGTTGATAAATGTGAGGTCATCCACTTTGGAAGGAAAAATAGATGATCAGATTATTTAACTGGTGAAAGATTGCAGCATGCTGTTGTGCAGAGGAACTTGGGAGTGCTTGTGCATGAATCACGAAAGGTTGGTTTGCAGGTGTAACAGGTTATAAGATAAGATATCTTTATTAGTCACACGTACATCGAAACACACAGTGAAATGTATCTTTTGCATAGGGTGTTCTGGGGGCAGTCCGCAAGTGACTCCATGCTTCCGGCGCCAACATAGCGTGCCCACAACTTCCTAACCCGTACGTCTTTGGAATGTGGGAGGAAACCGGAGCACCCGGAGAAACCCATGCAGTCACGGGAAAAACATACCAACTCCTTACAGACAGTAGCCGGAATTGAAACCGGGTCACTGGCGCTGTAATAGCATTACGCTAACCACTACACTACCTTGCCTATCAAGAAGCCAAATGGAATGTTGGCCTTTATTGCTAGTGGTACTGAATTTAAGAGCAGGGAGGTTATGCTGCAACTGTACAGGGTGCTGGTGAGGCCGCACATGGAGTACAGTGTGCAGTTCTGGTCTCCTTAGTTGAGAAAAGATATACTGGCTTTGGAGGCGGTGCAGAGGAGGTCCACCAGGTTGATTCTGGAAATGGTGGGGGGGTTAGCCTATCAGGAGAGATCGAGTTCCCTGGGACTATACTCACTGGAATTAAGAATGAGAGTGGATCTTATAGAAACATAAAATTATGAAAGGGGTAGATACAATAGAGGCAGGAAAGTTGTTTCCACTGGTAGGAGAGACTAGAACTAGGAGACACTAGAACTAACCTCAAGATTCGGGGGAGTAGATTTAGGGCAGAGATGAGGAGGAACTCTTTTTTTCCCCCCACCCCCAACCCAAGAGATTGGTGAATCTGTGGAATTCTCTGCCCAGGGAAGCAGTGGAGGTCACCTCATTAAATATATTTAAGACACAGTTAGATAGATTTTTGCATAGTAGGGGAATTAAGGGATATGGGGAGAAGGCAGGTAGATGAAGCTGAGTCTGCAGCCAGATCGGCCATGATCTTATTGAATGGCAGAGCAGGCTCGACAGACTAGATTACCCACTCCTACTACTATTTCTTGCATTCTTATGCATGATCTATGCTTTCCTGACACATTTTAGTTATCATTACCAATTTCTCTATCAACACCTAGTACTTTGCTTTTAACGTTCTGAACGCTCCCACCCCATGCTTTAATGCTTTGCCTACAACATCTAGGTATTTTATTTGGTAGTCACTCGCCTGAACCTGTCGCAAGTGAAGCCCGTTGCTCTTTCCCCAGTTCCCTTCAACTCCCACATACTGCAGCAGTAACACATAACCTACCCTATCGTGGCTCTCTTAATTTAATGATGTAGAGAATTTTTTTTTAAATTACCAAGTCACTATCTTAAAGTCCACACTGTACACAATGCACTGAGTGGTATTTCCAAATTGCCTTTCTATTTCTGATTTGACATAACACACAATTTCTACTCAGTTCTTGCACTGTTGATTTCACATTGCCTCAATTGTGCATCTTACCCAGCTCACACTAATCACAGATGCCACCTTGCACTTCCAACAAAAGGCGTCAACATAAAACAGCAAGTCTCAAAATTTTAGACCAATTGCCTTCATGTTTCATCCGGCTATTTTAATCTTTTCAGTAAATCTTATCCATGTTTTCTTTCTCTCCTTTTCTATTTGATCAAGCATATTAAATAACATGCTTCCCTTCCTACTTATAGTTTTGACTTACAATCCACATCCCAAATCTTAACTTACATTTTCCCCTTTGGTTGTTTCAGATGTTCACTATTTTTAGCCACTTTTGTTCAACCTAGGTTCAAAATTAGTCCTTTTGCTCAGAACTTCATTTAAACTGCTACAGAGAGAAATTACGCCGCTTTTGAGGCTCCAACAAATAAATGTAATAGTGTTACAACAGCCACAAAACTTAAATGTCTTATTAAACACAACATGTTACTCACGTTAAAGAATGCTGAAGAACTGAATGAATGCAAGATTTTTCTAAATGCACTGGGAAAGGTTCCAAGCTCAGCTTCAGCCTGTGTTACTTGATCGTCCAGCGTAGATAAATTCTTCCCAATCATCTTAACAAAGGCCTGAAATTGCAATATTAAATTATTTTAAGGCCTAAATGACTGCATTTTATTAATACTTCCTTGAAAGCAAACTGAACTGCTGAAAAAAAATGCTTGTGTCTAAGAGCCACATTTGACTGCTACTTTATGTGAAAAAAACATTTTCTGAAAGCACACTGAAAGAACCTCAAAAAAATGCATTCAGCAAAGAGTCAACTTTTACTGCAACTTTATGTGAAAACCATCCAAAAAAAAGAGGAAGACATACATCAGATTTCAAGCCTTCAGCACACCTTGAACTAGCTGACAGCTAATAAAGTACTTTTAAAATGCAGTCAATTGTGCAACAAAGGAAGAATGCAGCCAATTTGCACATGACAGGTTCCCACAAACATCAAGTGGTAAAGATGTGATGGACTTCTAGATACTCTTGTTGGAGTAATAACTGTTGACCAGGACAGTGGGAGTAACTCCCCTGCTCTTTGAAATGGTTGCTGTGGAATTTTTTTTGCATACAACCAAGAGGCAAGATTGGTCTTCAGTTTAATGTCCCATCTGCACTGATATAAATGCAATCTTCCATTAGTCTCTCAAAACTGCACCAGAGAACAGATTTAGGTTCTGGTGTGAGTCTTTGTACTTGAGCCCTCACATTCTGGCTCAGACACAAGTTGCATTACCCACTGAACCATTGCTGATATCATATGACCAGTATTAAAAACTTGAATAACTTTCCCTTTCTTGGTACAGTAAATGAAAAGCTGTTAATTGGAAGAGTTGAAAAACAAAACACAGATTTAAAATAATTGGCAATAGAGCTGATCTCTTAAAAAATTTAACAACGTGCAGTAATGACTTGGAATGCACTTGTGCAAGCGTGTTAGAAGCAAACTCAACAGTATCCTTAAGAAAGTAATTCCAGGGTTCTGGGGAGAGAGGAACTAACTGAACAACAGTAGCAGATTCCAGTCTCCTCTGAATGTTCAACTGACCCATAAATGGGAGCTAACAGATGATTTCCAAAGTCAATATGGTAATAGGAATTTAAGGGAAAAGTTAACAGGAGTCCCTCCTGAAGTATGCTTGTTATATATTGTAAATAAATTGTAGATAGGGAGTTTCTACAAAGAGAAAATAAACATTGAATAATAGCTAACTGCTTACCTCAAGTTTATCAATCTTTTTGTACATTTGCTTCATTTCATCAGCTTTGGCATGGATTTCAGGGATACTTTCATTCATTATCTGTGAAGAATCATTTCGAATCTACAATAGAAAAGAACATTTCAGTTTATTCATTGTATTTCCTGCATTTCCAAAGGTTAAAACAATAATGCACTTGTGTTGCAGCACATTAACATGTTATTCAGGGAGCCTGCAAAAGTTAACTCCTGCTTCAGAAGTTCCTACCACCAGCTGATAAATTTCAAGTCCTTGTGACGTCTGCCTTTTAAGTCCATCTATCTTTGCGGTGAACTTGAATCATATTTTATTTAGACTTGGGATGAGGCATTCCCTCTTGAGAAACACAGTGTTCAAGTCATATAATTTTAAAATGTCACCCACCAGTTATGCAACGATACTGATGATGCTTGTGGAGAATCTGCACAAGACATGACTATCACAGCAGAAGATTTCATAACAAAAGCATATGTAAAAGGGCAAAAATAAAGATATCTAAACCACTTACCATGTCCAGCATCCCACAGAATTCATCCACTCTGGTAAGCATTTCTTCTAAACATGTCTCCAATTGCTGAGTCTGCAACTCAAAAACAAACTGGTCAGTGGAACTATACTGTCTTGAAAATGATGTACAATTAAACTATGTTCAATTTCCTCTGAAAATAGAAGTGCTTTGACTTCTGAGATTACCAGTGCCCCCTTTGCTTTTGGTTTGCCTTCTATCTTGTCCAATCATGGCACCGTAAACCAACTTCCCCTACGCTATTTCCAACAATTAAGTATCCATCCTCTTTATGCTACACAGACCTAGAATCTTAGGAAACTATGGGCATCTAGGAAATACCCCAAATGCACTGGATCAAAGAATTTTGTGAAATAGTTAGAGACTCTAAGATAGTTCCTTGGATGCTAGGGATTGAGCCACAGAAGGAGAGTTAGACATGGGAAAGTAAGCAAGTCACCAACCATTCACGTGATGAATTAGGACACTGACAGAGGCAATGAAGGAAGCTCAATCTGTTTACACCTAAACAGAGCTGGATGTCCATAACTGTAGTAGTGAACTCAGGCAATTACAATGCAGCAGATCCAGGAAGCACTAACGTGGGAAGAGATAGCTGCACCTGTTAAACTTGGTTAGACAGTTAAATTCCCCTCCACGTCTTTTCTGAATGTGTGTCGTCTCTGAGGTTCCAGGGTGAGGGACGTATTTTTTTCCATATTTCCTTTAGGATATAGGAGTTCCTTATTTTGGCCCATCAAGTCTATGCAAGTTCACAAAACAATCCCATTCCCCACTAATTTTCCCTGTAATTTATTCTCCCAACATCCCCATCAACCTCTCAGATTCTACCACTCACCTGGACAGTAGTGGCAATTTACAGCAGCTAATTAACTTGCCATCCCACACACCTTTGGGATGTGGGAAGAAAATGGAGCACCTGGGAAAAACAGGGAGAACAAGGAAACTCCACACAGACAGCAACAGAGGCCAGGATTGGACCTGGGTTGATGGAGCTGTGAGGCAGCAGCATTACCAGCAGCATCACTTTGCCATCCTAACAGGGTGAATACAGAAGTTCTTTAAACTCCTATACAAGATTCAGATCTTGCAACACACAAGTAGTTCAGAAGTAGATTAAACAGGGCGTGGAATGGAACATTTTCCTCTTAGAATGATAATTGCTGGCATGCACCAGCTAATAGAAACAGCCAGGACAGGAAGGTCATTGTTTAGGAATAGGTAGACGAGTGCTCAGTTTGCTGAGGCACTGGCACTGGATTGGAATAAGCAAACTGACAGTACAGTCCATACATAAACACAGAAAACATCAACAGCCTTGCGGTGACCTTAAATGGAGTTTTGGAATTAAAACGTCAAAGAAAGTAGTGACGCAAGAATATGCTGATTAAAAGGAAAAGTGAAATTGAAAGGCACAGCAATTAGGTTAAACAATTGAAAGTTATAGATAAAAAATGAAAATAAAATTGCAAGACAATAAAAAGGATATAGGTATAAAATTAAGCTTCAAGGATTAACCTCTCCACTGACATGAACCAATCCCCATCTCGATCGTTGTAATTTTATTTCTATTTACCTACATTCCTAAAGTCAGTTCCCTTGATCCATTTCATGGTTCAATGAGTGGTACCCTTTCTACGGATTCTGAAGATCTTGGAGTAAGTGTCAGTTCTGAAACTAGCACCTAAATCAAAGCTCACTCCAATACAGTACGTGGGGGGGGGGGGGGGGGTGTTACATTTATTGGAGGCATATCTTTGAGCTGAGACCTTAAGTTGGGGCCTTATTTGCATTCTCAAGTGTTTGTAAGTGCAAGGGGCGTTATTGCAGACGTCTTGTCCAATACAGTTGACCTCAACTTGTCATCATTTCGCTGCTATTTGCGGGATCTTGCTATCTCCTACAGTGACTACACTGCAAAAGTTCACCACTGGCTCCAAAGGGCTTGAGATGTACTTTTGCAGTACAGTTACTGTGGTAAACGTCCTGAGGGAGTTATAAAAGCTTCCCCGCACTTTGCAGACACCGAGTTCTTCGGGTAGCAGACCGTAAGCAGAAGTCCCAAACTTTCCAGGAAGGAGAAGGGAGGCACGGCCCCGGACCTTGCTTAAACGAGCTGCAGGCGCTGGCTGTTCCCGGTCCGACCCCGGAGCCAGGACCCTGCCACTCACCTCCTGCCCAGCACTGGCCGTCAAACAGTCCGAGTAGAAGCGGGCCGTCCGCTGCAGCAGCGCCTCCTGCTCGCTCACCGTCCGGGGCGCGCCCGGCCCGGGGCTCCTCGGCGCACCTCCAGGCCCGCGGCCGTCTTCTTCCTCTTCTTCCTCCTCCTCCTCCTCGGCTTCCTCCTCCTCCTCCTCCTGCTGCTGCCCGGTGACCCGACAGCCCGGACTCCCACCAGAACCAGCAGCATTGGGCACCCCGAGCCACGTTTCCGCCATCGCGCCGAGTCAGCTGATTGATCGCGGGTCCGATGGCCCACCCCCTGCCGCTGGCCCCGCCCACCTCCGCCTCTATCCAATTGGCCACGCCCAGTATGACCCCACCCACTCCCACCCAGCCAATTGCCCTCGCCCACTCCTCCTGACCCTGCCCACGTCCCGGCCCCGCCCACTCCTCCCGGCCCCTCCCTTGTCCACTTGGCCTCTGTCCAGCAGACAAGAATTTACAGCAGAAAACCTGCTCTGTTCGGCGCCTAAACATTGTGACTCATTTATTAAGTATCTGCAAAATTGATTAACAACTGGTCTGGTGATGCTCTACACAGACATCGGTAGTGCAGTCCAAATCAATGGGTGGGAAACAGACAGCTTCCCCATCAAGTCTGGAGTCAGGCAGGGCTGCCCTCTCTCCCCTGTCTTGTTTGTGGGCTGTATAGGGAGTGGGGTCACCCAGGTGAAAACCTCCCTGTACATGGACGACGTCACCATCTTCTGCTCAGACCCAAGGTCAGTTTGCAGATTGATCAGCGTCTGCGACCAGTTTGAGTTGGCATCAGGGGCCAGAGTTAACTGCACGAAGAGTGAGGCTGTGCTTTTCGGCAACTGGCCCAACCAGTCCAACGTCCCCTTCACCGTCAGGCCTGATTATCTGAAGGTGCTGGGGATCTGGTTCGGAGGGGCCGAGGCGTGCAACAAAAATTAGCAGGACCGAATTAGGAAGGTGAAGCAGAAACTGGGACTGTGAGAACAGCACTCCCTATCAATTAACTGGGAAGAACTTGGTCATCAGGTGTAAGGTGCTCTCAGGGCTGCTGTACTTGGCGCAGGTGTGGCCTGTTCCTTGCTCCTCTGGCTTGGAGATCACCCGTGCCGTCTTCTAGTTCATCTGGGATCCAAGATGGAGCGGGTCTGACGGGTCACCATGCACAAGTCCCTGGACAATGGGGGTAAAGGCATCCCCAGTGTTGCCCTCATCCTGATGACCACCTTCGTCTGTGGCTGCATCAGGCTGTACGTGGAATCAAAGTACGTGGGCACCAAGTGTCACTACATACCGAGGTTCTACCTGTACCCACTGCTGCGAAGGATAGGCCTAGCCCCGTTGTCGCGCAATGCCCCAGTCAGCTGGACGTTGTCGCACTACCTGTCCTTCGTGGAAAAGTTCTTCCAGACCAACACCTTTGACCACAAGTCCATCAGGCAGTGGTCAACATGCAACATCCTGCAGACACTGCAGAAGAAGTCAATGGATACTATGGGGAGGTTCCCTGAGCAAACTGTCCAGACCATCTGGCAAAATGCCTCATCGCCAGAACTCACCAACAAGCACCAAGACCTCACTTGGCTGGCAGTGAGAGGGGCCCTCCCAGTCAGATCCTTCCTGCATTGTCGGAATATCACCCCCAGCGCGCGCGCTGCCCCCGGGGAGGACTGCGCTGGGGACAAGACGGTTGCCCACCTTTTTGCGGGCTGTGGGTTTGCAAGGAGGGTGTGGTGAAAGACGCAAGGTTCCTTGTCACGTCTCATCCCCGGCAGCTGCATAACAGAGGATTCTCTGATCTACGGGCTGTTCCCGGGGACGCACACAGACGCTGGAAGGTCATCAACTCGGTGAAAGATGCCCTTGGTCTGCCCGAAAATTGTTGGTCTCCCAGCACTGTGAGATGTCCATAGGGGAATGCTGCCGACTGGCACATTCCAGGCTGCAGGAGTACGTGCTGAGGGATGCACTGAAGCTGGGTGCAGCCAACGCAAGGGCTCAGTGAGGAAGGACGACAGTTTAGGGTTCTTCTGCCACAGGAGAGGGAGGGGTGGGGTCAGGCAAGGAAGGCCCTTAAATATTGTAATTATAAGATTGGGGTATCACCCCAGGGAGCCACATGAGTGGCATCAGTGCTGTGGTTTTTATAAAAAGTAACACTAATAATTGATCTGTACACAAATGTAAAAGTTTGCACTGTTTTATTATTGGATATAGTTTGTCTTTTATTATGAATAAAGTTTATTTTGGTTAAAAAAAAACAACTGGTCTGGTGGATATAAGATACCCTGGCTTTTTCCAAAATAAAAACTAGAAAAAAAACCAATCAATCAGTTTTCACCTTAAAGCAGATTTGCTTTCATTTAACATAAAACCTTAGTTCATTAGCTGGTTTATGAATCGGATTTGGTTTATTGTTGTCACTTGTACCAAGTTACAATGAAAAGCTTGTCTTGCATACCATTCATACAGATCAATTCATTACACAGTGCGTTGAGGTAGTACAAAGTAAAACAATACAGAATGCAGAATAAAGAGTTGCAGTTACAGAGGAAGTGCAGTGCACATAGACAATAAGGTGCAAGGTCATAACGAGGTTAATTGAAGTAAAGAGTCCATCTTATTGTACTAGTAAACTGTGCAATAGTCATTTAACAGTGGGATAGAAGCTGTCCTTGAGCCTGGTGGTACGTGCTTTCAGGGCTTTGGTATCTTCTGCCCAATGGGAGAGGGGAGAAGAGAGAATGTCCGGGGTGGGTAGGGTCTTTGATTAAAATAAGATTTTTATTAGTCACATGTACATTGAAACACACCGTGAAATGCATAGAACGTTCTGGGGGCTTCCCACAAACGTCACCACGCTTCCGGTGCCAACATATCATGTCCACAACTTCCTAACCTGTACGTCTGTGGAATGAGAGAGGAAACCAGAGCACCCGGAGGAAACCCACACAGGCACAGGGAGAAAGTACAAACTCCTTACAGACAGCAGTGTTACAGATTAGGTTACTATTGGTGAATGTCCCTTTAAGACATTGCACAGTAGTGTTTGTGTGGCGTGATTACGACAAGAACAGGAGATAAGGATGTGATGACATTTTTGGAGGAGAGGGAGAGGAGGGAGAGAGAAATCCACTTGGAATAATCCAGTGGAGTCCACTTTGTCGTTAACCTGTAGAAGGAAACAGGTATTTGTGTGGACGGCCACATCTCGAATGCCTTTCGGGGTGGCAGATACTTCAGAACAAAGGAATGGAGATCAGTGATTGAGGTGTCATATGGGTTCCATCGTGGAACATTTGGATTTCGTAATTACTCTCTATTTTCTCTCTACATTGCCTCTTCAGTCAACGGTAGTTTTGCAGAAGCCTTTGCTCACGTTTCACCTTACAGCTTGCTGAACTGAACTTTGAGAACTATTCCTGGACTTGGAGTTTGGGAATTTGCTACAAACACACTTCGAGTTTAGTTTTTGGGGTTAATGTTTAAGATCTAACATTTTTACTTTTATTTTTCTTATTATCATAAGTAGTTATTAATAACATAGTTTTTAACACTTATACATGACTCAATGTGTTTCTTTTGTTGCTGGTACGTGACAGCGGCAGGAAGTGAACCCAGGTCACTGGCGCTGTAATAGCATTATGCTAACTGCTACACTACTGTGACTGCTTTACCGAGGCAGTGAGAAGTATATACAGAGTCCATGGAGGGGAGGCTGGTTTCCGTGATGTGCTGTGCTGCATCCACAACTGCCTGCAGTTTCTTGCAGTTTGAGATCAGTTGCCATACCAAGCCGTGATGCATCCAGATAGGATGCTTTCTGTGGTGCATTGATAAAAATTGGTGAGTATCAAAGGAGAGATGCAAAACTTTCTTAGCCTCCAAGGCACTGGTGAGCCTTCTTGACCATGGCATCTATGTGGTTCGACCAGGACAGGCTATTGGTGATGTTCATTCCTAGGAACTTAAAGCTCTCAAACTTAGCACCGTTGATGTAGATAGGAGCAGGTGCACTGCCCACCCCACCCCCACCCCACTTCCTGAAGTCAATGGCCAGCTTTTTTTTTGTTTTGCTAACCAAGAAATCACAGCAAGAAAGCTTCTCAACCACATACTGGTGATACGTTTGCTGTGGATCCAATTTGTTTTGTTGTCCAGCCCTATACCCATGAGGAAGCAAGTTGAAAGACATTTTTTTTTGCAAAACAAGACTGCCAATGTGTCAGTTTGAGTCAAGGAAGATGAGATAATTCGGTCTTTTGGAAAGATTGCTTGTCATTCTTAATTTCCCTTTAATGCTCATTTGCAATTTCCAAAGCTTGTCCATCTGCAACAGCCCTAAACAACATACAAGTTCTGTAAAGAGCAAATGAGCTAGAAATATCCCAATCTCTACTTTAGAAATAGCTCTGATAAGATGTGTGCTGGCAATACCTACAGGCCCTGCACAGGTTACTTAATTCCCAAATTGTGGACATTCCTGTACATATAAATGAGCTCCCATAAATATTAAATTCAAATAAGAACCAGTTTTGAAAAATAAAACCTCATTACATGTAACCTCCTCACAGTAATCAGACACCATTGTCAATTTCACCATGGGAGGCCACTTAAGAATATAGCACATTAGAGCACAGTGGAGGCCCTTCAGCCCACAATGTTGTGCCAACATCTTATCCTGCTCCAAGATCTATCTGACCCTTCCCTCCCACATAGCTCTCCATTTTTCTATCATTCACGTGGCTATCCAAGAGTGTCTTAAATGTCCCTAATGTATCTGCTCAACAACCTCGGCCAGCTGTCCGTTCCACGCGCCCACCACTCTGTGTAAAAAAAAAACTTACCCCTGACATTCCCCTTATACCTTCCTCCAATCACCTTAAAATTATGCCCCCTCATGTTCACCATTTTCACCCTGGGAAAAGTCTCTGACTGTTCACTCAATATATGCCTCTTGTCATCTTGTACACCTCTATCAAATCACCTCTCATCCTCCTCCTCTCCAAAGAGAGAATCCTCCTCCTCTCCAAAGAGAGAAGCCCTAGCTCACTCAACCTATCCTCATGAGACATGCTCTCCAATCCAGGCAGCAGCCTGATAAGTTTCCTCTTCACCCTCTCCAAAGCTTCCACATCCTTCCTATAATGAGGTGACCAGAACTGAACACAATACTCCAAGTATGGTCTAACCAGAATTCTATAGAGGTACAACATTATCTCACTGCTCTTGAACTCAATACCCCAACTATTGAAGGCCAACACACCATACGCCTTCTTAACAATCCTATCGACCTGCGTGACAACCTCGAGGGAACTATGGACGTGGACCCCAAGATCCCTCTGTTCCTCCACACTGCTAAGAGTCCTACCATTAACCTTGTATTCTGCCTTCAAATTCGATCTTCCAAAGTGTACCACTTCACATTTCTCTGGATTGAACTCCATCTGCCACTTCTCAGTCCAGGTCTGCATCCTATCAATGTCCTGTTGTAACCTACAGCAACATTCCACACTATCCACAACACCACCAACTCTCATGTCATCAGAAAACTTACTAACCCACCCTTCCACATCCTCACCCAAGTCATTTATAAAAAAAATCACAAAGAGCAGGGGTCCCAGAACAGATCCCTGCAGAACACCACTGGTCACCGACCTCCAGGCAGAATATGCTCCATCTACAACCACCCTCTGTCTTCTATGAGCAAGCCAGTTCTGATTCCACACAGCCAAGTTTCCCTGGATCCCATGCTCCTGACTTTCTGAATGAGCCTTCCATGAGGAACCTTATCAAATGCATTACTAAAATCCATCTACACCACATCAACTGCTCTACCTTCATCAATGTGCTTTGTCACATCCTCAAAGAATTCAATCAGGCTCATGAGGCACCACCTGCCCCTCACAAAGCTATGCTGACCGCCCCTAATCAGCCTATGCTTCTCCAGATGTCCATAAATCCTGTCTCTAAGAATCTTCTCCAGTAATTTGCCCACCACTGAAGTAAGACTCACTGGTCTGTAATTCCTAGGGTAGGGTTATCCCTACTCCCTTTCTTAAACAACGGAATATTTGCCATCCTCTCCAATCATCTGGCACTATTCCTGTGGCCAGCGAGGACACAAAAATCATCACCAAAGGCACAGCAATGTCTTCCCTCACTCCCCATAATAACCTTGGATATATCCTGTCCAGCCCCAGTGACTTATCTATCCTAATGTTTTTCAAAAGTTCCAATACATTCTCTTTCCTCATGTCAACATGCCCTAGCATATCAGCCTGTTGTACGCCATCCTCACAAACGTCAAGGTCTCTCTCTCTGGTGAATACTGAAGCAAAGTATGCATTAAGGACCTCCCCTACTTTTTCAGACTCCATGCATGTTTCCTCTTTTATCCCTGATCAGTCCTACCCTCACTCATCATCCTCTTATTCTTCACATATGTGTAGAACGCCTTGGGGTTTTCCTTGATCCTACTCACCAGGGCCTTCTCATGCCCCCTTCTAGCTCTCCTAAGTCCATTCTTAAGCTCCCTCCTGGTTACCTTGTAACTCTCCAGAGCCCTGTCTGATCTATGCTTTCTAAACCTTAGGTAAGCTTCTTTCTTCCTCTTGACAAGATATTCTACATCTCTTGTCAACCACCGTTCCTTCACTCTACCATCCTTGCCTTGCTTCAGTGGGACAAACCTATCCAGAACCCCATGCAAGTACTCCCTAAACAACTTCCACATTTCCACTGTGCACTTCTCCAAGAACATCTTTTCCCAATTTACGTTCCCAAGTTCCTGCCTGATAGCATCATAATTTCCCCTCCCCCAATTAAATACTTTCCCATATCATCTGCTCCTATCCCTCTCCAAGGCTATGGTAAATGTCAAGAGTTTTCTTTAGAAGTTGACAAGCAATCATTTCCATTGAAATTTGTGCAACAATACTCTATTAAACAATATAACATCCACTGATACTCCAAGCTCATCAAAACCAGCCATTGATCTGGACATCCTGATTCTGCACCATTGTAACTAGACAAGGGAAGACAATAAATAAGTGTTCATGTCAATTGGCCCTTATCAACACCATTTGTTACAACACTGTGGAGGTATGGTTACCGTAGAGGGATTCTGTGTATCTTCCAACTTTCAGCATGGACTTCTGTAAAAAAAAGTCCATTGTAATCCTGGAACAGCCTGTACAGTATTTCATTCCTTGCTGCGACAAAATGCTCAACTTTAGTATGAGAGAAAATGGAATGTATTGTTATTAATCTATTGCTTCCAATAGGGCATGTCGAAGCTTCCAAATTGGAAGCAATCCCAATACTGAAGAAAAGCAAGGTAACATGCCTCAATGACTACCGACTAGTGGCTCTGACATCCACCACCATGAAGTGCTTTGAGAGGTTGGTCATGGCACGCATCAACTCTAGCTTACCAGACAACCTGGACCCATCGCAATTCGCCTATCGCTGAAACAGGTCTACAGCCGATGCCATCTCCCTGGCCCTACACTCAGCTCTGGAGCATCTGGACAGTAGAGACACCTACATTAAATGATTGTTTATTGACTACAGCTCTGCCTTCAATACAATAATCCCAAGTAAGCTTGTCACCAAACTCTGAGACCTAGGACTCAACACCTCACTCTGTAACTGGATCCTTGACTTTCTAACAAACAGACTGCAATCAGTGAGGATGGGCAGCAATACCTTCGGCACGATTATTCTCAACACTGGTGCCTCTCTTCTCTCCTCTTCCATCGGGTAGAAGATACAGGAGCCTGAAGGCATGTACCACCAGACAAGGACAGCTTCTACCCCACTGTGATAAGACTATTGAACAGTTCCCTTATACAATGAGATGGACGATCTACCTTATTGCACTGCACTCTCTCTATAGCTGTGACACTTTACTCTGTACTGTTATTGTTTTTACCTGTACTACATCAATGCACTCTGAACTGACTCAATGTAACTGCACCGTGTAATGAATTGACCTGTACGATCGGTTTGTAAGACAAGCTTTTAACTGTACCTCGGTACAAGTGACATTAATAAACCAATACCAAAATTTGGAGATAAGATGCAAGCTCCAAAAATCAATTAGTCACTTAGCCTTTGAAAAATATAAAGCTCAATGGCTTGGAATTGTCATAGTTTGTAGCAAGCAATGACAACGTGATGTTTACAAGCTGACAGTTGGCAGATTTAGTTGATAAGATCTGTTGTGCATATATTGAGAGCACTATCAAATTGCGAAATAATAGCTTTTTTTTAAGACAGCATGGAATGATGGAAGCCAAGTTGTTCAGAAGAACCTGGTGTCTACCTGACCCTATGTTGGAGACTCTGGCTAGAAGATCTCAGTTTGGATATTGTACACAAGTCTACTTACATATTTTCCCACCATCTCCTGCTTGTCTCATGACATATTTCTGTAATTTAATTATATCCTGCATGTATTTTAGTTATAGAGGAAACAGTTTTCCCCTCAAGGAAACTTTAGCCTTGCTCTGTGGTTTAGACTGTTGATTTTATAATGTTTCAGAGGGCGAGGGTGTGCAGTAGAAAGTTTGCAGTCGTTCATAATTGTAGTACTTATGTAATAGCTCATTATAATGGTTTAATTTGGTAAATAATTCACATGTGATAACCAGAACTCTTGATTTTCTATTTTGTGTAGTTTGTTATTTCTTGCATACATTTAGTCATTCACAGAGTCGGTTTTACTTTCTTTCTTTGAATATTTGAGAATGAACAATCTAAATAACAGCACTCACTTCATGTATTTTTTAATAATCAAGGGTTCTTGATGTTGCATTCAAAGATGAGAACCATTTTCCAAAGAACAGGGTACAAATCTATGTTGAGATGGTACAGCATGTTTATCTTAACATGTATTTGAAGGAAGTCAATAGGACTCCCTATTTTAATTGGGATTCTCTTTAGTGGGACTCCTGCCACCAAACACTGTTGCAGAAGAACTGAAAAAGTACTTTAAAAGGCAGAAGTATCAGATAAGCCAGGTGGGTAAATGGTATGAAGAGGCGTCCATTTTGTAGGATTGCAGTGATCCTTTGAGTTCCTCCTTTTAGGTAGATGATAAATGCCAACATTTACTAATCTGCCTTTAGTTTAAGGTAACAGTATTGCCTGCAGTAAACCTTGCAGAAAAAACATTTCCTTCTGTAAACAGAAAATGCTGGAATTATTTAGCAGGTCACACAGCTTCAGTGGAGGAGCAAATAGTGTTAATGTTTCAGGACAATGACCTTTCATCAAAGTTGGGAGAAGTTAGAAATAAAATGAGATTTAAGTTGCAGAGAAAGGCAAGGGATGGAGAGAACAAAAGGATGGATCAGAGACCAGGAGAGATTGAACGAACAAGTAGGAATGGTGCTGGCTGGATGAAGATGAAGGCTAATGAATATCAAATGGTGTGCCTAAGGGCATCAATATAGGAGGCAGAAGCAAATTAAATCTGGAAAATACCAGATGAGAAAGAAAAATCAACACAAATCTTGGATACAAGGTTGGAATGACTGATTAGTGGAAACAGTTACATTCAGTGGTGGGTCCAGAAGATATGCCTAGTCAGAAGATAAGGTGCTGAAACTTGACCTTATGTTGAACTATGTTGGAAGTGTGTATGAGGCCAAAAACAGAGGGAGTGAGACAAAAAACAAAAATGAAAGGGAACTGGAAGATTGGCATTATGCTTGCAGACTGAGTGAAGATTTTCAGCAAATGTCATTTTGCAGAAGTTGGATGTGTGGGGAAGGGCTTTTGAGCTCCAGGAGTCACTTTCAACAGGACACCCAGCCTCTGATCTCTTGTAGCCACAGTATTTATGTGGTTGGTCTAGCTGAGTTTCTAGTCAATGGTGACCCAGAAGATGCTGATAGTGAGGGAGTTAGCAATGGTAATTACATTCAATGTCCAGACTAGGCAATGAAACACTATTGTAGGAGATGGTCATTGCCTGGCCCTTCTGTGGTGTGAATGTCACTTGCCACTTGTAAGATGTCTGAATATTGTCTAGGTCTTACTGCATGTATTTACTGACAAGCTGCATGTAGAATTAAACATTATCAGTGAACATCTTACTTCTGACCCAAGTATGGTTATTGATGAAGCCACTGAAGATAGTCAGTCAGGCCTAGGAACTGCTCTGAGGAACTGATTGACCTCCTCCAACCAGAAGCCCCTACTGGATGTTTTCCCTTCAATGACCATTGTCTTCACTTTTATCAGGGCTACTTGATGATATACTTGGTCAAATCTTGCCTTGATGTTATGCGTCATCACTCTCATGTTGCCTCTGAAATTTAGCTCTTTGGTTCATGCAGAGGTCTGGAGCCAAATGGCCCTGAAAAATCAAAAACAAGCATCTGCAAGCAGCTTATTGGTGTGTTGATGGTGCCTTCCATCACCTTGTTGATGATTAAGGGTTGGAATGGATTGAACTTATCATGCTTTTTATTCTCAGAATGTCCTTTCTAATCTTCCACATTGTCAGGTAGTTGCCAGCCTTATGACTGTACTAGTACAGCTTGTCTAGAGGTACAACCAGTTCTGGAACACTTCAATATCACAGTCAAGATATAATTCTGGTCTCACTGCCTTTGTTGTATCCAGTGCTCTTGTCATTTCTCAATATCACATGGGAGTCAAGCAAATCCAACTTCCATAATTGTGGGGATATCAGGACGATGCCAAGATGGATCATTCAATTGGCACTTCTGGCTGAATGTAGTTGTAAATACTGGGCCTTGCCCCCATTGCATATTAGGACAGTCGTGGAACTTCATCCTCTCAGTTATCTGGTTAATTGTTTGCCACCATTCATGATCAGATGCGACAGGATTGCTAGCTATGATTTGACTGTTTAGCTGTAGGATCACTTAGCTTCATTTATTGCATGCCGTTTTTGTTGTTTAGCATACAGATTGCATTGTAGTCCCTGCAGGCTGGGACCTCATATTTAAGTACACAGCATATCCTTCCACATAACTCATTAGACATAACTCCAGACAACAGTAGTGCCACAGAACACAATGGAGGGAGCATCGATAAATGGTTGCTTCTGAGGGAATTAAAGAATCCATTTCATAATGGCTGGAATTAGAATTCCAAAGCAACATATGTTTAAACATGTAGAAACATTAAACACAAGTAGATACTCAGACCCACAGGGTTGCTCTGTTATTCAATTAAAGCATGGGGAATTTTGCTGCTTAACTTCATTTAACTGTTCCTTATCTAATAAGTCGGTTTTGAAAGTTATGGTTTTCTAAGCATCCACAGCCTTTTAAGGAGTTCCAGATTTCAGCTACACCACTAAATCAGTTTCTATTTCATTACTGAATGGCTTTGTTCAAATACTATAATTATGGCCTTTGGTTTTTACTACCCATGTTAATTACTCTGTATAAAAACTATCAAATCTTTTCAACAGTTGAAATAGTTCAAACAAATCATCTTCAATTGCTACTTAAAATGTGTCATTAATGCCACATTGCATCAACTCGTCTTAAAATCACTGCATCACTGGAGCTTTGTGGGGTAAGATCATGCATTACAAAACTGAAGCAGATTTATCTTTTGTTGCAGCTTCCTTGAATAAAGGCTGGTATTTCATTAGCCTTCAACTTTTTGAATATTAACTTTGAATGAATGGAGTACTTAGAATTCCCATCACTATTTTGCTTTTCCAGTTCCTAGTTCCTCTCCATTTTAAAAGTACTCTAATTTATCTTCCTTGGGTCCAAAGTGGGTCAGTTTCATTTGCCATAATTTTCCCACATTTAATCTACTTCCCCTTAAAATGTCTTACTTCTGTTATTTACTATTCTTACTAATATGGTGCCAGAAAACCAGGACCTACAACTCTTCAGTCATTAATAAATTTAGATGAACAAAATGGTGAAAGTTGAGACTCCATAACTAACCTGATGCACAGTACTGTCACACACCCGCCAAGAGTATTAAGATTTATTTCCACTCTGTCTCCAAATTCCCAACCAGTTTCAACAAGTTGAAAAGATATTTCCAATCTTGTTACAATATTACTCAAACTGGAATGGGGATAGGAGGTCATGAAGATCTAATATAAACAGCACGAGCTTGTAATATTTGTGCTTCACCATAGATCCGTGGTGTATTGCACAGGTCCTGAGCAACTTAAATATCAAAATATTTTGATAGTGGTAGAGTGTTCAAAATTGTCTTGATTAGACAATTTTAAAACTTGAATAGCTTCTTCAAGTTTGTTGTAGGGTGCCAGTGTTTTATCAGATCTTTCAGTATTCCTGTGACTTAGGCTGCTCATGATCATGCTCTTTTTTTCCTGATTCAATGGATATTAAAATTTACAAAACATTTTTAAGAGCTGGGAGCGCTGAGCAGACTCGCTCGCTGAGTCAGTAAGGCCAGCTGGCTGCCGCTCTTCCTGTGCCTGCTCACTCTCCCGTCACAGCTGTTCTTGTTCATTTCTGACTTGCAAGCAGTTCTCAGGAACAGAATGCTATTGTAACCTGGGGACTTCCTGCATATTTAAAGGCATAGATAATTTTCTAGACACAAGGCATGAAAGGGTATGGGGAGAGTAAGGGAACACGGTATTGAGACAGAGGATCAGCCACGGTCATGTGGCTCCAAAAGCTGAACGAGCTATTTTGCAGGTTTCTATCTATTTTGCAGGTTTCTATCTATTTTGCAGGTTTCTATCTATTTTGCAGGTTTCTATCTATTTTGCAGGTTTCTATCTATTTTGCAGGTTTCTATCTATTTTGCAGGTTTCTATCTATTTTGCAGGTTTCTATCTATTTTGCAGGTTTCTATCTATTTTGCAGGTTTCTATCTATTTTGCAGGTTTCTATCTATTTTGCAGGTTTCTATCTATTTTGCAGGTTTCTATCTATTTTGCAGGTTTCTATCTATTTTGCAGGTTTCTATCTATTTTGCAGGTTTCTATCTATTTTGCAGGTTTCTATCTATTTTGCAGGTTTCTATCTATTTTGCAGGTTTCTATCTATTTTGCAGGTTTCTATCTATTTTGCAGGTTTCTATCTATTTTGCAGGTTTCTATCTATTTTGCAGGTTTCTATCTATTTTGCAGGTTTCTATCTATTTTGCAGGTTTCTATCTATTTTGCAGGTTTCTATCTATTTTGCAGGTTTCTATCTCTACTACAGATAGAATTACACTGGTAGAATCACAGACATGAACATGGAACTGGAGAACCAATGATTAGATTGATAGCTAGCAAGAGTTGATGGGTGGAATGAACAATGCAAGTCAAGAAACGGAGTTAAATAACCTCAAGTACAAAAAGTAGAAATAAGAAGGGTGACAGGGAGGGATGAGTGCAGGGTGGGATTTGTAAACAAAGAGAAATTTTAAGTCAAAGCATTGCTTGATCAGGACCCAGAATGAAAAGATTTAAAGGGATTCCAAAATTCAGTAGAGGTTTGGGAGACATAGTCTAATCAGTCTAGTCTTGAACATACCCTCTGACATACATCTACAAATACCCAAATATTTGGAACGCAAGAATAAAGATATTGCTCCTCATTTCAATACCAAGGGCCAATCCTTTATCCCAAAACTTACAAATGCTCTAACCAGAAGAAACAGTCTCTCTAGATCTACCCTGCCATGCTCTGAGAATTCTTTAAGTTGACCTTCCTTGTCTAAATTCCATGCTAGGCTCACATATTCAACCTCTACTCACTTTACAAGATCCTCAATCAGGGAACAGGTGAAATAAAAAAGCAGAAGGAAACAAAATTGGGAATTTGATGGTGCAAGTCAACATAAAAGAAACTGACAAATAACAAAGGGTAATAAGAAACATTTACTAGTACACAAATAGCAGCAACAGAAAGGTAGTCATGAAGGAATGTAAAATAGCAAGCTATTTCGGAAGTACTTAAGACTCCATACAGATGAACAACGGCGAATGATTAACAGTAGGACATCAGAAGACAGCAACAGCAGACAAATGCAGTTGATGAATGGGCCCATATATTTTGTGATATCTTTCAATATAGATAAATGCACAGGTAGAAATGTACAAATATCCTGCAGAGCTATAGAATGAAGGCCAAAAAAATTATTTGGGTGTCACTCTAGAAGAGCCATTACAAATTGTTAACCAGTGGTGCAAGGTGGTTCTTGAAACCAGGAAACACAAATATTTTTTTCTTATTTCCTTACAACATAGAAGGCCACGCCATCCCATTCAGTCATTGGCAATTCACAGAGCAACCCCATTCCCCACTTAAGTGCTTCAAATTAGAGATCACTTTCATTTAAAGTGTCAGCTCAAAGTTGATGAAATCACTGAGAATTATGCACAGCTGTCAAAATGAGAATAAATGCACAGTCCAGTATGTTATTGCAAACTGAAATTTTTTTGTTGCAGCATAATGATGCTTCAGCAAACATCCATTGTCCATTTGTACCCTCACTGAAGGACCAATTAGAACTTGCAATGAAGAAAAAGGCACTGAAAACTCCCCTTAAAGAATTAAAAGAAATATAAAGTTACATATGAATGAAATAATGATAATAATTTTCCAGTACAAAGTATAATACTGGTTTCCACATATTGTATTAGTAGGTAAACAGGTGCATTGACAACCATTGCAGATACAAAAATAGATACCCCCACATAAGAGTATGCTTTACATATAAAAATTGAAATGTATACACTATAAAATACCATAAAATGATTTACAGCCAAATTTAAGAGACTCAGATGACAACTGCACTTTGGTCAAGCTTTGTTTATATCACCTTAAGCTCCAGATCATTCATTCTTAGGTATCCATTATTTTCTACATACTACCAACTGTCACTATCTCCTACTTGCTGATAGAGTACTATTATTTTCAGCTCCAAAAAGTTTTTCTAAAGACACATTGCAGAGGTACTTAACATTTGCCGTGACTAATCTCCAAACATATTTAACATTAAAACTTACAAATGAAAACATAGGACATGAATACCAAATTGGCCATTTTATGCTGAAATATATTTAACTGCAGTGGGAAATTCCAAATGTTATTACTTACCGCTGCTTCAAATTGTCTTAAGGGCTTCCAGATTGTATTTATGTATGGATTAACAGCTGTAATGCCCAGAAACATGCTTGAAGAATCTAGGTAATGTAAAATTATTACTACAAATTTCTGTTCGTATCTAGCAAGTGGTGCTATACAACACAATCATTTCTGCCCATAGGATAGCACCATGATTAATTTAGTTTAAAATAATTTGGTATTGTGCTTTTCCAAGTCAAAGTACATTGACTAAAAACCTCAGGATTTAAAATAATTTATGGCTCTGTGACCTATTTATCAACAAGATTTGAGTAACAGTATTTGCCTTCAAACATATTAGGCATTCATAGAAAAACTTGACATACCAAATTCCAGTAAAAATAGTAAATGTTCCCAAAAATTACAGAAATTAAAAACAATGAAATGCAACTAAATTCATTATTCTCTGCTGGCACTCCACATCAATCTGAATCAAACTTTCAAAGTGTTATGACTGTTCCATCTTCTTCAATGCCTCCTCTACTGAGAGCTAGACTATGCCTTGCCTCAGCTTTGATTGCAGTTAGTGTTTTCAATATATTTCCTTTGTTTTCTCTAATGGAATCATTGAATGCCAGTTCCTTCTGTAGTCTCTGACTAAGATTACCAATGTTTGTTCGAGAAGTGGTGAAGGATGAAGACAGTAATTTAAATGGAATGCTCTGTGGGTCATCAGTTCCTTCAATAATAATGTCAGCTTCCTCATCACTTTCATCTTCAGGATTATAGTTCTGCATCATATGGGTAGAGGATAGGCTATGGTGACTGGTTGTACTATCGTTTGAATGGCCAGAGCTGCCAGACATTCGACTGCTGCGAATGACATTGTTCCTCTGGTTCACTGGTTTTACTGTGATGATGAGGTTGTGACTGTTGGCAATCATCATGTCTGTAACTTGATCAAGAGTTTTTCCCATCACCTCAATCCCATTTACCTCGAGGACTTCATCATTAACAGCAAGGAGCCCTGTACTTTCAGCTAAACCTCCAGGTACCAGCCTCGAGATGAAGATACCTGGAACTTTTTCTAACCCATGTGCAGTCACCCTCACACTAGTGCCATCTCGAATGTAGAATCCCAAGGGTTTCTCACATCCATGTTTGTACAATCGGACTCTCCTGTGAGTTTCAGGCAGAATATCCACATCAATAATAGAAGAAACAGGTCTGAAGTCTTGAGGAATACTAATAGTGAGGTGAACACGCTTTCGGAGTGTATCAGTTCGGAGACCTCCCAAAGGTTTCTTCTTTCTTGTCAATGAATCTGTGCCAAAGAGATCGTAATCTACCTCTTCTGAAAAAGATTCAAAAGCAAAAACATTTTCTGAAAAGATTCATTCTTAAAATTGTGCATCGTGTAAAGAACAAATCTTTCCTTTTTAAAAAAAGTATCAACGTTTCTTTTAGAGATTCTGAATAGGGAGGCATTTTAATTTCACAAACCTGATATTCAAGCTACTTTAAACATATTTCAAGTCAAACTGGTTGCTATGTAGACATTTCAGAAGTGGTAATTAAATATCAATTAGAATTCACAGCAATACAAATTAGACAAGGAAAGTATTAGCAAAAATGTGCTGCAATTCCAATTAAATCAAAATTAATTTTATGCCTTACAGTCAAAATGTAATAAAAATGAACTTGCTCAAGGCCCACCTCCTTTAGTTTTAACATTTTACATTAATGAGGAAAGCTTACACAATAGGAAAGTCTTTTTGCTATCACAATTATGACTAGTCTGGAGTAGAACAAGTGATATTGGGACAATATGCTAATAACATTAACAATTAAAAACAAAAGTTAATAAAGATAAAATTAAAACATTAAAAGCTTGAACACTTGAAAACAATAAGATATTTCTAAATATATGCAAGTTAACAATTTACTCAATTCAACAGTGTTAATTGCTTGAAACTCACCCCTGCCCTCAAAGCCATTCCTGTCCATTGAACTGAATGGGGTTGCTGACCTGTGCCAGTCTAACCATACCAAAAAAATAGCTGCTAAAGTGCTCAATGTTCAATGTCTTCAAAACAAAATAGCTTCAAATGATATCCGATGTAAGCAAATTTTACAGACCAATAGAGACAGAAAAGTCTTAAAATTATTACACCACTTTATCTGATTTTTAAATTCTTGAGAGCAATTTAATGTTGTTCAACTAGTATAACAGTATGGATTTATTCACATATAGAACTAGGCATTAATTTCTCTCTCTACTTTTGCAGTGCCTGACAGGTGGTTTGTGGAGTATATCCCAAGTCTGGCCCCTTAGATATTTTTGTCTGGCTCACCCCAGAGCCTCTGACGTGGTTGTAAGCAATAGGTAGGTGCTGCCTACCTCTCCTGTAAAGATGTATAATGAATCTAATTTATTTTATTATATAAACGATTTACATGGTGGGAGCAGATTTGGTTCATATCCAAACCTGCACAAACTCACCATCTATTGGGTTGCCTATCAGGCACTGCTGAATCTCTCCCCAATAATGGACAGACTCCCTATTAGAATTTCAAAACAGAGCAGCAAATAAGCCATTGTTATACTGTACGCTAACCAGTTGTTGCTCTGTTATCAAGTCTTTATGCTGCACATATTGTGACATATTAAGGACATTGACTTGTGTGTGGACCTGTATTAGAAAGATTCCATCTGGATACTGAAATAACTTTTAACCATGTGTGAGGTGGTAATGAAAAAAATCCTGATTGTGAGACTTGGCAAAACCATTGCTTGCAGTTAACCCAGAGATCATGGTTGTATTTCAATTTTTTTTGGTCAGACATGATGAAATGAGGGTGGGACTAAAGTGTTCAACTTGGGTGGAGTATAGTACATAGATTAACACTAGTCCAAATAGTCCTGGAAGAGCGCAATGTAAATTGAAATGCAATTACAATTTGTACCTGCTTTAATAATTAAAATATAACAATTTGTAAACCTGTGAATATTTTAAAATCAAAAAGAGATGCCAGTTGAACAAAAAACATTTATTGTGTGTCCTGGGCTGACAAGGATTGTGTAATCGTTTCAAGCTATCATGCTGTTAAAATACAGAAGTGCCAGTCATAATTCACTGGATTTTTGCCTTCTTGTTGTTTGATAACAACCTGAATAGAAACCAGACTGTTATCAGGCTCTAGGATGCATCTTCACACAGGTGACGATAAGTATCAGTAACTGGTTATGCACGGTCAAAGTAAGTTATATATTTTAACAAGAGTGGCTTGAACTGCCAATCTACCATGAGAAAGTTGGGGCCCCAATGCAAACTCGAGCAACATCAGTACACCTTCTGTCTGGCACATTGTCGCCCTCAGGATTTGGTATCAAATTCAAAAATTTCAGACAATTCACTTTTCCTGTTTGCTTCAGAACTGCTGCAGAGTTATTCATCTAAAATATTAATCTGTAATATTTGATGATACACACTGCAGCCACTGTGTGCAAGTGGAGGAATGAATATTTAGGATGGTGGATGGGGTGCCAATCAAGCCAGCTGTTTTGCCAATAGTGTTGAGCTTCTTGAGAATTGCTGATGTTGCACTCATTGAAGCAAGTAGAGCGTATTCCATTAAGCTCCTGATTTGTGCCTTGCAGATGGTGGGAAGACCTTGGAGTGTCAGCAGGTGAGTTGCATGCCATATGATTCCCAGTCTCTCATTGCTATTGTATGTAACTGATCCAGTTGACCTCCAGGACATCTATGGTGTGGAATTGTGATGATAATGTCACTGAATATCAGTGGTAGGTGGTTAGATTTTCTTTTCTCGGAAACTGTCATTGCCTGGCACTTTTGTGGCACAAACATTATTTGCTACTTATAGTTCATGCCTAAATGTTGTCCAATAGAACAAATGATTGAGGAACTGAATAGAAAACAGCAGATAGAAATTAGATGATCTGACCTTGATTAAAGATGCATAGATATCAAGGTGACCCAACCAAAGTATCAATTATCAAGAACTCTTACTGGAAGAAATCTAATTTACAAGATTTCACCTAGGAGGATTAGTCGGTTTGGATTATGAAGGAATCATCCAGCCCAAAACAAATAACAGTGATACAATAACTTCAGAAACACATTTTAAATGTTAATCCAAGAGAAAAAAAATTGTATAAAAATGACAATGTTGTTAAAAAGCTACTATTGAAGTTCTGTTTAAGGATGCTCATGAGTAGGCATTGTGGCCAAGTTTGCAGATGATACAAAGATAGGTGGAGGGACAGGTAGTGTTGAGGAGGCAGGGAGTCTGCAGAAGGATTTGGAGAGTAGGCAAAGAAGTGGCAGATGGAATACAGTGCAAGTAAGTGTGGGGTTATGCACTTTGGTAGGAAGAATAAAGGCGTAGACTATTTTCCAACTAGGGAGAAAATTCAGAAATCGGAGATGCAAAGGGACTTGGGATTCCTAGTTCAGGATTCCCTTAAGATTAACTTGCAGGTTAAGTCAGTAGTACAGGCAGCAAATGTAACATTAGCATTCACTTGGAGAGAATTAGAATATAACAGCAAGGATGTACTGCTGAGGCTTAATAAGACATTGGTCAGACAGCATCTGGAATATTGAGAGAAAGTTAGGGCCCTGTACCTAAGGAAAGGTATGCTGGTCCTGTAGAGGGTCCAGAGGAGATTCACAGGAATGATCCTAGGAAGGAAAAGCTTAACATGAGGGGCATTTGATGTCTCTCGGCCTGTAGTCCGATCGAGTTCAGAAGGATGAGGGGTGATCCAACTGGAACCTATTGGATACTGAAAGACCTGGATAGAGTGGATGGAGAGGATGTTTCCATTAGTAGGAGAGTCTAGGATCTGAGAGCACAACCTCAGAATAAAGGGATGACCCTTTAAAACTGAGATGAGGAAGTATTTCTTTAGCCAGAGAACAGTGAGTCTGTGGGATTCGTTACCACAGTGAACTGTGGAGGCCAGGCCATTGGGTGTATTTAAGGCAGAGATTGATAGGTTCTTGATTGGTAAGGGAATTAAGGGGTATGGGGAGAAGGCAGAAGAATGGGAATAATTGAATGGCGGAGCAGACTCGATGCTGCTCCTATAACAACCTATGAATACACGAAGTGGAAGTATTGCTAGAAGTATGGATTGTTAGAAGCTTGTGTGCTGACAAAGACTGTGTCTGCATTAAATCTCTAACTAAAGAGCAGGAGTGCTCTGATATTTTTATAGATCCAGGAGAATAAAAATGATAGGAGGAAAACGATAAAAACTACCATCCCAAGTTATTTTGTTTTGTCTGCTTGCAGATACTCTGCCAAGAAGTCGTGATACCACCAAGGATTTACCACACCATAAAGCTGGGCAGTGCCAGTCTTGGGTCATCAGCTCAGGATGCTCATGCTACTTCAAACCAGTTGTGTCACAAACAAAACTGGTCTTGCAGAAGAATGGAAATTACTCTGGGTTATAAAAATATCTATAATGTAACATTTAAATCATAGAAAGTAAGGAGCTTGAGAACACTGAAGAAATCTACAAAAGCCACTACAAAACAATGTTTATTATCTACTTTAGAAACCTAACCTATTGCTGTTCTTTCCCAGCTTGG
The DNA here is from genome assembly GCF_009764475.1 of Pristis pectinata. NCBI lineage: Eukaryota > Metazoa > Chordata > Chondrichthyes > Rhinopristiformes > Pristidae > Pristis > Pristis pectinata. The sequence continues at coordinate 78,497,340 of NC_067409.1, read as the reverse complement.
AAACTTTTTCCCCCCTCGACAATGCATCATTAACTAACAATCAAATAATGCAATAATCACAGAGTCTCAATCAAAAAAGATCTGCCTGTATCATGAATGAAGTTTGCTTGAATCATAGAATGGTAACAGTATAGGAACATCCCTGTTCTGTCCATCAATTCCATGCTCGCTACTTGCAAAGCAAGGCACCTAGGCCCATTCTCCCACCCCCTTCCTGCAACCTTGAATTTTTTTTTAAAAAAAGTATGATTTAATTCCATGTTAATTGAATTTGCTGTCACCTTACAGAAAATGCATTTGGGATGCTAATCACTTGCCATGTAAAAAGAACTTCTCTCATTTCAGCTTTGGCTTTTTTGCCACTTTGTGTTTGTCTTCTCAAGTTCTCGACCCTCTCATCAATGGAAACTTTCTCACTCATCAATATTCATTATTTTAAGCACTTCTACATCATTTCTCAATCTTCTTTGCATTAAGGAAACCAAGCCTTTACAATATGAAGCTACTTCACAAAATGAATACAGCAATCATATGAAACAAGTATTAAACACTGATGACCTTCTACTTTAAATACTTTTGGAATAAATTACATCAGCAGAAAGTCACTTGATCTTACTTCAAAAAGTCCTAGCATTGAGACTGAGGGGCAGGGACAGTTGATTGGAGGATTTTCATGCACGCTGTATTTTACCACAATTCTCTAATAAGTTTAAAAACTTCACAATGAATCACTTTGAAATGGATGGACTTGTACATGTAAATACTGCAATCACTTTAAACAGCATCCACTATAGAAGACAATTAAAAAATGTGTAGTTATGGCTGTAATGAAGCTCAACTTTGTGGGAAAAATTATTGTACCTGCTCCTGTAGGTGATTTAGTTATGTTTTCTGGAGCATTAACAATCTTTTAGCTCAGAATGTCACAGTTTCCCTCTGGTCAATCGGTTTGTGAGCTTGAGTTCATAATTTAGATCGATACTTGTATAGTTCTGAGGGAGAATTTATTTCCTGAGGTGCCATTTGTTAAACATTGGCTAACTCAGCATTTCAACTTGCGAGTCGCCATGGGCATCTTGAGCTCTTTAGTATCATCTGTCTTCACATGTGTATTGATTAAAGACCCTTGAAGGCAAAGGAAAGCATTCCCCTGGTATGCTGGCTAACTTCACATGCTAACAGTTATCAAAAGACATAGGTCAGCATTAAAGTTGAAACTGGACAATAGACTGACAAAGTTAAAACTGATACACAAATGCAAGTTCTCCTTTATCATCAGTTACAAATTTTCTCAAGTTGAATATGTTTTAGATGTCATTGTAAGCTGCACATCATTTGGACTTTAGGATACCAGGAAATGAGGAGAAGGATTAGGACAAATGGGTTTGCTCCCCAGGAGCTGGTGTGGACCTGGTGGCTGAATGGCCTTCTTCTGCATTGTTATAAGTACAAGAAAATGTAACACAGCAAGAGGGTTGCTGATTATGTTAATGGAAATTTCAAAGAGTTTAGTTCTGCACTTCAAATAGTAACATGACAGAGGGAAACATTTTGATATGATAAACCATGAAATGAATACTTGCAATATACACTTACAATAAGGCTGCATGAAATATATTTATAGTTCAAAAAAAAAGCTTTTCAAACAATTAACTGCCGTATTTCAAGTTCAAATCCAAACATGCCGAAGTCTGTACTTTCAAGCATATTCTTCTCCAAAACACAAGCAGCTGCAGTCTTTACAATGCAAATCTAAACCTGTAAGTTTATTTCATGTCATTACTTGTTTTAGCATTGAACCAATCACATCCATTACATTCCCTCTAGCAACTTTTCATAAACAAGGGATCGACAAACATACAAAGAACATGGAATCCACACAACAGTATAGTTTCCACACAAATGGAATTCAAGTCAAAGAGTAATTAATTTAAGTGATTCTATAGAAATATGAAAATATGAATGTTTCGACAGAAACAATGTTTCAAAACTCATATGCAAAATATTCTACACTTGTGGGATAGGTGGGGGAGGATAGGCAGAAGAGGAGATTTTTCCTACAGATGCTTTAGGCGATAAAAAGCTCAAGATGCCCATGGCAACTCAAATTGAAAAACTGAATTAGCCTATGTTTAATGCAACACAGCACCATGATAAACAAGACTATATTGGGAATGGGTGCCCAGAAGACCATTATGAGGCTGATTGCCACTTAAGTTGCCCACCATTGCTCACTGAGGAGACCTTCTAGTGTTTTGCAAAAATCGCCAATTCACCTTTTCCAGTTGACTGAGTAAACCAGGTTTTGCAGAGGGTTCCAAGTAAATTACCTTTGATGGTGGTTTGAAGTAGATTTTAAAAAAGATATTGGCAGACTTTCATGGACTCCTCACCAAGATTTCAGCATTATTAACGTTTCTTCCAGAAATTCTGTAAGGATTTCACCAAGGACAACCAAACAATTAAGGCTTAACACCAGACTATTAATCTACCTTCTTGGGTCAATAGGAGAAAAGTAGTACAGTAAACTCTTGTTTACCATGTACAGAAGTTCTGGATGCATAAATACAACTGGCAAAAAATTTCTAAGGAAATTAAGCAGAAATGTTAAGCTCAAATAGTAGATTTTATTTTGTATTTTTAGATTTTAGATTGTATTTTTATTCACAAAATAAGTGTGAAAAGATATTATTTTATTTACATTTATACATAAGGGCATTTATTAATACTGATTAGTCTTAAAATATAGAACTGCATGCAAAGCATTTCCCATGGACACAGAAGTCTGAGAGTATACTGTACTTAGTATTTGGGACTTCTGTAGGGGCACCTCCTTGAGCTGCAGGATATGGGAAGAGGACACAAAGCAAGGTTAAGTCGCACTAGATGTTGCGGGATAGAGACAAGAGGGCACAATCCTATGTTTTCTCCCTCCCAACTTGTTAGTACAGTATCATTTAGTTCACATGTTCACACTTTCACCAGAAATAGCCCCTTAACATCTCTCTCTCAATCTATTGTGGTTTGATATCTTGAATGACAGCAAGTCAGGTTTCTGTTGCAGTTAAGTATTTTATAGAAGACAATGCTTTTCTTTCTACCACAGTTGACTAATCTGGGATAGTAACACAGATGCTATATTTATATATTCCAATATATTCAAAATGCAACATATGTTGGGGAAGTGTGGCGACACTTGCAGGCTGCCCCCAGAACATTCTACGCAAAGGTGCATTTCACTGTGTTTCGATGTACATTTGACTAATAAAGAAATCTTACAGTATCTTATATGTAGTCATTGCTGTGTCTAATATTCCCATTAATAGCTTTTCCAAAATGAAATACATTTTCTAGTGAAATAAGGTACCAGGAAAAATATTGCACTGGGGAACATTCACTGGAATAATGTAGCTGATTAAGAAACACATGCGCAGTTTCAGATGGGTAGCAGCCACATTCCTATAAGCATGCTTCATAATTTAAAACAGACTGGTTAACTTTAGGAAGCTGTCAAATTCACAAAAATTGACAGACATTACTTAAGTCAGAAACAAATGTGAAAGCTAAATCCATTCACAGTGTTTACAATTAGATAACCTTTTGTGCTTTATAAAAGGTTTACAGCAGGTGACTCCAGGTAAATAGAAATAGCACTCTGGGGGAAAATACTCTTTCATCCCTCCTCTATTCTTAGTATGGGAACACATTTTCAGGCTATAGCCCACAAATGTGAACTTGTCTTCACATATGCAAGCCATATGAGTATTGTTCACATGTAAACACAGATTATGGGTATAACTGGCTTTTTAATCTAGGAACCACAACCAAGGCGAATACTGTCCCAACTCCAAGCAGGATCAGATATCTTGAAGTTGCCTCTGAGGTTGGGACATTGAAGTAAATTATAGGGAGCCAAATAAATGTCCCAGCCAAACTCATAACAGAAAACAATGGGGGTGGGGTGAGGGGGATGTCCCTTCCTAATTCACATGACTAAGTCACATCCTAGACAGAGCACTTACATAGTAAATGGGATTTATCAAAGCAAAAATTCTGTTAAATTTGGACCTTACCTAGACATATCTGTGAGCAATTCCACTGAAACAATACTAATAGGCTGTTTCCATTACCCAATGCTAAAGAGTCAATATAATAATGTTACCTGTCTTCAGGATCCATTTGGAAGTCATTGACATATTTTATCAGTTTACCTTTTATAACTGTTCAATTAGAGTATCATATGTAAACAATTTATTTGAGGAAAGATACACAAGATATGCTGTTATCTGTTTATCCTTTCCTTGCACTTCAAACTTTTAATTGGCTCTGGAAGGTTTATTGACAAGGAAGGTTTCGGAGCACACGATAGTTCATTTTAGAGCTATATAAGCATTTAGAGGAATTACATTCCTGCTCACCAAGCTCTTAGAACAGATGGTACAATATGTTCAATTAATTGACAAGGACGTAGTCATTTCCTCATACTTGTAAGTGGACCATGTAAGTATTACACCATGTTCTGAACTTTGGTCAGTGTACCTTTTACAAAGTGGTTTCAGATTTTCTCTTGGCAAAGTCTTCAAGAGTTGAAATGAAAAATAAGCCTCAACCTTGAACTGATTTTAAAGTACAGTACCAGCCTAGCTTTTTCTTCTCTCCAAAGTATATTTATTACAACCCATTAAGAATATTTACCGGACCTAAAAGTCTGTATCACAGATTTTGAATTAATATAAAAATATTGCTTTTTTTTTAAAGAACTAGCTGAGCATAACTGAAGAAAGTGCCTTCACTGAAGCACTCAATCTCCTTACAGTGTTCCATCAATAGGCAGTGTGAACACTCACCCAGAAAACAAAATGCTTTCACTTCTGATGTTTCAATGTGCACCCGCAACTGAAGATGTGCAGCATGCAAGTTAATCCAAACCACATGCACTTAAAAATGTTGTCCTCTACTTTTGTTCACAGGCACTACTTTTTTGTCCTTGATATGTCACGTGGTCTCCTACATTATTTTCTAGATCTTGATCACACCCTTGGTCACATCTTAATCATAATCCTTTGCTGATTTACTCATCTGTTTTTTTTAAAAATCTTTTTTATAAAGCAGTATGTGGATAATAGATACTGGCTGCCTCGTACCAAGCTGCAGAATGATAATAGGACTGGGTATGAAGAGGCCCTTTCCAGGGTGAACACTGTCTACATTGGCTGCACAGTAGAGGAGTTAGTATAGCTGCTGCCTCACAGCTCCATTGACACTGCTACAATCCTGACCTCCAGTAGCACCTGTGTGGAATTTGTATGTTTTCCCTGCAAGTCTGTGGGTTTCAACTGGCTACTGTGATTTCCTCACACAACCCAAAGGTGTGTGGGTTGGCAAGGAAACTGGCACTGTAAGTTGCCCATAGTTCATAGGCAAGTGGCAGAACCTGGGTAGAGTTGATGATTAGTGTAAATGGGTGCAGACAGCCATGACTTGCAGGATCTTCAGTCTACTGTCCAAGGCTTCATTCTAATGAGAGCCAAGAACACAGGCAAACTCATCAGGATCAAGAAGGCAGAATGCCTGCTGTAAAGAATACTTTGAATATCTCAACCATGACTTCACCCTTGACCCCATTCCACAGCAACCTATTCGGACCAGCCAATGTGAGCAGGCCACATCCTAACTTACAAATGATAAGGGCTCATGAGCAGACATAACCCCCCACTGAGAAACTAAAATGCAGCAGTAAAGAGCTTTGGTCACAAATACACAATCTCAACCCTCATTTGGGGAGAAGGCCCCTGATGCTGTAATCATGACCATTTTCAAAAATGAAGACATCCAACTGTGGTAACTACAGAAGGGTCTCCCTGTTGTCTACCACAGGGAGAAGGGTCCTCAGAAACACCTTCTCCCAGTGGCCAAAGGCCTGCATTCTGAATCAGTGTGGATTTTGATCACCTCGAGACACAATGGACATGATCTTCACAGCACAACTAATTTAAGTAAAATGCAGGGAGCATCACCATACATGGCCTTTGTTGACCTCACTAAAGCCTTTGACTCCATCAGTTAGAATGGACTGTGGACCACCTTCCTCAAATTCAGCTGCACACAAAAAATCCTCTCATCTTACATTTACTTAACGCTGCAAGCCAGCCACAATACTAACCAACAGGTGTACAACAAAATTAATTTCAGTGAAGACTAGTGTCAACCAATACTACGTGAATGCCACAACACTTCTCAATCTTGGAACTGCAATTGGTTTATTGTTGTCACACATACTGAGATACAGTGAAAAACTTAGTTTTACAACCCATCCATATAGATCATTTCAAAACACAAGTACTTTGAAGTAGTTCAAGGGAAAAGCAGTAACAGAATGCAGTATCTTTCTCACCACATTACAACTCACCTCCTACAATCTTAACTTGGGACTGGAGCTAATGGGAAATTTCTTCAACCTGTACTACAGAATCAAGTTCACCCAGTAGTCAAACTGCATTTTGCAGATAACATTTGTGTTTGTGCACACTCAGAGGCCACTCGTTCATATGAGGGGATGGGCCTTGTACTTAACATCTGCAAGACCAAGGTCAAAAAATCACCTGCTCCTGCTGCACCACACTGTTCTCTGACAATTAAGTCTCACAATGAAACTCTGGAAAACGTGGCTCACTTTCCATATCATGGAAGCCACCTCAGCCAAGGCAGACATTGATGAAGTTCACCACCTCCTTTAATGGGCCAGCACAGCTTTTGGTTGATTGAGGAAAGTGGTATTTGAAGAACATCTCAGACTTGGCATAAAATTCATGGTCTACAATACAACAATGATCCTTGCCCTCTGATATGCTTCTGGGACCTGGATTACCTACAGCAAGCATCTCAAGGCATTGAAAAAAATACCAATACTACCTCTGCAAAATCCTCCAAATCCACTGGATGGATAAGTGAACTCAACATCACTGTCTTCCTCCAATTTAACGTCTCAAGCTTTGAGGCCTTAGTTAACCTCAGTCTGTTACATTAAGCAGGCCACATAGGTTGCATGCCTGACACCAGATTCATGAAACAGACACTATTTTGAACTCTGTCATAGAGTAATACAGCACAGAAACAGGCCCTTCAGCCCAACTGGCCCATGCCGACCACAGCATCCTCTCTGCTAGTCCCAGTTGCCCGCATTTGGCCCATAACCCTCCAAGCCCCTATCCAAATGCCTCTTAAATGTTGCAATTGTACTTGACTTGACCACCGCCTCTGGCAGCTCATTCCAGGTACTCACTTACCCTCTGTGTAAAGAAGTTCTCTCTCAGGTTCCTTTTAAATCTTGCTCCTCTTATCTTGTATCTGTGCTCTCTACTTTTTGACTCCCCAATGCTGGGGAAAAGACAATGACTGTCCACCTTATCCATAGCCCTCAAGATTTTATAAACTTCTTTGATGTCACTCATTTTCCTACGAGTGGCCAACCTCTTCCTATAACTCATGCCCTCTAGTCCAGGCAGCATCCTTGTAAATCTCTTCTGCACCCTCTCCAGCTTGAAAATGTTTTTCCTATAACAGGGTGACCAAAACCGTACACAATACTCCAACTGTGGCTTCACCAATGACTTATATAACTGCAACATGATATCCCTAGTCCCAAACTCAATGCCCTGACTGATGAAGGCCAGTATGCTAAACCCCTTCTTCACCAACCTGTCTACTTGCACAGCTGCTTTCAGCAAACTGTACATTTGTACTTCCAGCTCCCACTGTTGCACAACACTCGTCAGTGCCCTGCCATTCACTGTATCGGTCCCACCCTGGTTTGAATGTCCAAAATGGATCACCTCACACTTATCTAAGTTAAAAACCATTTGCCATTCCTCAACCGATCTCCCTAACTGATCAAGAACGTTTTGTAATTCATTGCAACCTGCTTCACTATCAACAAGACCCCTTAATTTAGTATCATCAGCAAACTTGCTAATCATGCCATGCACATTCACATCCAAATTATTTACATACATAATGAATAACAGGTCCCAACACTGACCCCTGGGGCACCCCATTAATCACAGGCCTCCAGTCAGAGAATCGACTTTCAACCATCAACCTCTGCTCCCCATCATCGAGCCAATTCTGAATCCACCTTGCTAGCTCTCCCTGAATCTGGATCATGGGAGGAAGTCATCAGGCAGACAGAGGAAAAGATGCAATGATGTGCTCAAAGCCTTCTTGAACAAGTGCAACATTTCCACTGCTTCCTAGAAATCTCAGGCCCATGATTGCTTATGGTGGAGGAGATGCATTTGGAATGGTATTGAGAACCTGTAGTTCCCACCTATGTTTACATTGCCCCTATTCAATTTTAAGAAAACTAGAGTACAAGAAATAGTGGTGCATAATTAAACAGAGGACCTGCATGAACAGAAGGAATGCACCTCACAAATTATCTGCCTCATCAGGCACCACCTGGTCCATTTGAGAAAGGGTCTGCAGTCCCCACATTGGCCTTATTAGCCACCAAGGAACCCACTAAACTGGAATGGAAGCAACTCCCTTGACCTCGAGAGACTGGCTAAAATGAAGGGCCAAGGTACATGGGGTGAACTTTTAAAGAAATGGTTAACGCAGTTGACGTTAAAATTTTGTGAAACTTCAATTAGTCTAAATAATTAACTCTAAAGAAATTTTTAAGTGGCACCCTTTCCCCCATAAATATTCAACAGGAGATTCATGAAGGCAAATAAAATACTGAAACAAGAATTAATGTTGTGCAACATTATGTGTTTATGTGAAACTGCTTAAAGGAGTTGTTGAATTACGTCATCTTAACAGGTGAACTAAATGAATCTGAGGGGCTGGGTTTTGGGTATTTATCATTTTCTCAGTATCTGCTTTTATTAAACAGATTGCTTTAGTCACAAAAGGTTCTGCATCCCTTTTTCCTTCTGGGTTTCTACAATATCACTTAGTCCAGATAGATCTATCCAAGTCAAAAATCACTTTCAGCAACTTTGTTAGTAGAAATGTCAAAATATTAGAGCTTGGAAACAGAAAATCTTCTCACTTTCTGCAGTAATTAGGTACCTTGCCACTTTCGTAATTCCTATTTCATGCCACCTGGTAAAGACTAGCAAATACACCATAAAAGCAGCCCAGTATTATCAGTTCAAAACAGCATTTGGAAACATAACCTCTACTAGTTAACTAGAGGTTTATAAACAAAGTTGTATCTCAATCTCAGAATAATGATCAAAGTAACAAATTCCCATTTATATGTCACCATTCAATTTTAAAATAAGGATGCTAGAGTACATTAAACAGTTAACAGGAGGCAGCAGCTCCAAGAACGGTTATTGTCTGGCAAGTAACATTTGTGTTTCAAAATGCCAGATAATAACCATCTCCATGGAGACATTTTAACCGGCTACATTTCATTCAATGCCATTACCAGCGCCAAGTCCCCCAACATCAATATCCTGGGGGTCAACATTGATTAGAAATTCAACTGGACCACTCACATAAATACTGTGGCTACAAGTGCAGGTCAGAGGCTTGGTATCTTGCAGTGAGTGACCCACCTCCTGATATCCAAGGCCTTTTCATTATCAGCTGATCTGTTATGTTGTTAAGAATCAATTTTATATTTTTAACAAATTATTTTCTATGAAACTTCATTACAAATGTTTTAGTTCTAAATATTTGGTGATTCATCTGATATAAAATCAAAGGAGCATAAGGAATGCAGAGACAAGAGGTCACAAAACCGAAATGGAGATTAAATTTCTCAGTATGGGCTTGGGGGGAGAAGGGGGGCACATAGGTAATCTTAATTACATTGCGCAGAACATAAACATTTTATTTTAATTTAATCTACTTCCAAAACCATACCTTTCCGTTGCACAAAAATTCTGAGCAATGGGTTAGCCATGGAAATGGCTTTGCAGAAGTTGTCGTTGTTGTTGATTGGAAGCAGGTCACCATGAACATCAGCATATCCAATTAATACATCCATATTGGAAATATTATGTGTATGAAGGATTAAGTTGTAGAATTCATCAAACTTTCCAGGTTTGTACCGGCATAATGAAAATCTTCGGAATTCTGCTCCAAACTGATTGAAAACAAAAATTAGAATGGCATTGTCTCAGAACACACTTAATATTACATTTGGAAATATTAAGTTAATAGGAAAATACTCATGACATCTGCATAAGAAGAACTTTAGTTCACAACTTATAGAGAAAGATATCAGTCTTTAAAGTGCTGCCGAATCAAAGAATCAAGAAATTAATTTCCTTCTTTTCCTACTCCACTCCTAATCAACTTATTTGCTTTGCATCACATTCTCATTTTTCTGATTTTTTTTATATTAGTATTCTCTTTACTTTCTTTTTGGCAACTCTTATTCTTCTTATTATACACATTTCTCACACATTTGTCCATAATTCCAAAGTTAAAAATTCTAGTGGGCATAAAATTCCAACCTAGTAAGCTATTGGCATGTTTAATAATGATTTTGTGGTCACCTGCAATGGTCATTCACAGCACAAAGATATGTTGAAACTTAACTCTTTTTATAGAGAAATTGCCACAAAATTCAAAATACAGTTTTTCAGATGCTGAATCTAAATCGTGATATGCCATATAACCCTTATTTTAAATGGTATCATTTGAAAACAGAAAAAAAGTGGTGAGTGATTAGTAATAGCTTGCCTGTGGATAACTACCAGTAGTGGTTCAAAAATTAATCCATAGACAGTCACTAGAATATTTAAAATTCTTTAGCCAAATATTGATTTTGGGTGGGGGAAAAAAGTTAAAATATGACTGATAAAAACATTAATGTTGCAGAAAATTATCTTCTCAGACACAGTCATGTCATTACTACTGCCTGAAACAATCACAAAAATGATATACAAATCTGCAAATTCCCACGTCATTCTTGGAAAACAAATAAAACTGCAGATGCTAGATCTGAAACAAAAACAGAGTATGCTGGAAAAAGTCAGCCAAAGAGCATCTGTGGAAAGAGAATGCAGTTCTCAAGGAGGGGCCATTCCTTAGAACCAAATTGCTCCAGCATTTTCTGTTTCAGTTTCTCACGCCATGCTTGTTCACCATGACATGAAATCATTTTTCAGTTGGTTATTGTTCCTCAGATTGAAAATAGATGACACGAGGAAGGTAACCTGCAAGTCTGTAGAAATTCCGAATATAGTCTCCTATACAACCAATATCTCCTCATGGGAAAGCTGCATACATGGTTCAGCTGATTTCAGTAGCAAGATTTACAGTTTCAATTTTACACTGTTAACATTCACGGGAGTCAGTTGAAAGATGAAGGTTTTGAACAGCTTCAATCAGTTGTTTGCAGTTTTGATGCACAGGTTGAGATTCTACAGTTATTGGCAAAAAAGATGGCACCCATTGTGGGTAACATTTCTGTGGCATGGCTTTCACTGTTCCTGTCATTGGTTGCTGCCACCTTCTGGCATCCAGCAACACTGAGGTTATCAAGCAGGTTGAGCAGCACGGAAAATTAAAAAACTGCAGATGCTGGAACTCTGGAACAAAACCAGAAAATGCTGGAAACATTCAGCAAGTCAGGCAATATCTGTGGAAAGGGAAACAGAAAGTCAATGTTTCGGGTCAGAGATCCTTCATCAGAACAGTTCTGACCAAGGATCTTTGACCTGAAACATTGACTCCATTTGTCTTCCCACAGAAGCAATTTGACCTGCTGAGTATTTCCAGCCCTGTTTTTGTTTGAGCAGTAAGGAATCCTCATTGATAAATGAACATGAAATAAAACAGCTCAACTTAAATAATTTTTAAGCATTTTTATATAGTACACACACAAGATTAGAAATTGAAATGCCAAGATTAAACTAATAAATGAATTCTTATTTTTAAATGCAATGAATTTTGTAATTGCGATACAAATAGTTTCAGGCAAACAATGATGTTAACGGTAGTTACAGCTTAATCCACCATTAACAAGTCACATAACTTATGCAGCCATTTGTGATATTTTCAGTATTTTTTAAGAAGAGAAAGAATAGTTTGTAAATACTTGAAAGCACTTGTCAAATCACTACAAGCACTGCATTCTTCGGAGAAGCCAAGAATAATTGATAGCAATGATGGATTCTGTTTATAACTCCATTTATAATGTTGAGTATTGACAGCTTCATTTACTTTTCACTGTAAATTCTATCACTGTAGCTTAACTATACATTGCTTGGAGCAAGAGCAAAATGGATCACCCCAAATGCATCCACTGTAGGTAGTTAGGACTGTCCTTGGAAAACCAGGAAGCATGTTTAAATCACAACTTTGACACAAATGTAGATGTAAATTTTCTGAAGTGGCATAACTGGAAAATTACATGAAATATTTTGGCAATCTTCCCAGTGTCAAAATTTAGCAAAATTTCTTTAGTCGTACTTACTTTGGAATATTAGAGCGCATGTAAAACAAACGTAAGTCATCAAACAACCTTTTCAAGACTGAAGGAAAGCACTAAACTGCTGTCTTGTTTCTTTAAAATTGCTCTTTATATATGAAAATTGATTAAATAGCTTCAAAGTTTAAATATGCGCATTCAGCACATATTAGACTATTGTCATAATGATCTATCCAAGGAGAAAACAAAAATTACACTTCACTGCAAACATTCCCAATTTCTCTGACATTTCAAAAGATCCCATAAATCTGAGGTACATGGCTTCCAGTCAAACTCAGGCACACCACAATGGGTAGACTATAATCCATTTAGGATAAATGTTATGCTTTCAACTTAATTCTTTTTTATGCTTTCTGCAGACCAAGAACTTATTCTGTTCTATTCTTCCCTTATGTCCTGTTGCTCTTTGGCTTCGTGGCAAGGGGAAAATTCAAACTGGTTTAAATCTTTCCTTGACCTATTTAACCTTTCCTGGAAGATGACTATTGGTAATCCCCTTTTTCTTTCCCACACATCATTAGCACCTGAAAGACCATATCCATTCAACAAGCAAAGCACCAACCATAATCCCACATATACTCCCTGCTTTCTTTTGATGGTCACCAAGTATTCACTGCTTCCTTCTCTATTCTTGGCAACTGAGGTTTTGAAAAATCTCTCCCAAAATGTTGCTGAGCATTTCCACTTGACAGTCACTTCGATACATTTCATGCATATGTCTTAATCTAACATGACAGCCATCCAATCTTGTCACGATTGTCATATGCTAATCCTTTCTACACAAATGTTTAACCTCATGAATACTTAATCCAAAATTAAAATACTGCAAACGTTGAATAGCTGAAATATGACCAATTATTTTTCTGAACTATTTCTAATATCTTAGTTTGACTGAACAGATTTTGAAAGCATAATTTTCCTTTACCTGAGGCAGTATTTCAAATATTATAAATTGCAGATGAAAAATTAATTTTTAAGATGTGTTTTGATAGGAAACAATATCCTATATGTTCTCCATTAAACTATTTTGTCAGTATTGCAATTGTTATAATTAAGCTACACTGATTAAAATGTTTAAAAGAATCTGGTTGCAGCTTGCAGAAATTTTTACATGCTGTTCCAATTTTCTAAAAGCATTAAATATAATAACTAAGAACTAATTTCCATATATAGAATGCAAAATGTCTAATGCAAACTTGCCACAATGTAATGACAACCTCTTGTGCTGTTTAAATTGCTATCCAACCTAATCCCATGCAGCAACATATTCATTTCTACCCCCAAAAATTTCAACAATTCAAATTTACTGTGTAATAGTTATTTAAAGATGACAGTTTCTGGAACTGATTTCATTAAAAAGCTAGTTGTTTAAATCCAAATGTCATAAATAGCAAATATTACAATTGAAACAGCCACAATTTTATAATCCTATCAGCTAACCCTGCACTAAAAACCATAATTCTCATCCAGCGTCACTATTAATTAACTCCTTCAAATACATCACATAATCAAGCCTTATATCTGCCGCAATTACTTTAATCATAAGACATTAGGAGAATAGTAGAAACTTAAAAGCTTCCATTAAAAGATAAACCGGAGATATTGTATGTGTGTGACTGGCAAAAGCAGGCTGGGACAAGCACAGGATTTTTGAAATTTAAACACAAACTAGTTTTGCAGGAACTCTCCCTTCTAAGAAATAAGACTCAGCCGCTGCACAGAATAGATAAACAAACAGTAGTAGGTATACACAAAGCAGGCAAGCAAGCAGCTCACTAAGGAAAAGGATTTTACTCAGCATTGCAAGATTGAATGCAAGGCTTTTTATGCTATTAGGAGTTATTGTTTATTAAAGCATCTTTACAGCCAATAAAGTACATTTCAAGATTTGCCACTGTTAAGAAGCAGGGTAGCCAGTATGCATGTAGCAAGCTCCTACAAATGTCACTGTGATAACAAACAGATATGCTTGTTCTATGATGTTGACAGTGATACTATCTCCCTCACTCCTTAAGGTTTATTTTTATGCCAATTCAACATTCCCTTTGTTCCACACATCCCTACCCCACCTTCTCTCCTACTGAAAACTAACTTGCATTTCTCTTTCCCAGTTCTAACAAAATCTTGTCTGTTTTTCTTTCCACAGATGCTGCCTGACCTACTGAGTTTTTCCACCATTTTCCATCTTTGTTTAGAAAGTTGTGTTTCTTCCAGAAAAGACACAAGATGTTCATTCCAGAACTTTGAACCATCAAGTTTTGTGAACTATATACATCCCGAGAACCATTGGTCAAGATGGAAACTGACAAATCAAGCCTCCACTCCTGCTAAGAAATACAACTCTATTAACCCAAAAACTAGCCACAAGGCCACAAACTGCATTTTTTTTTTACTTTTTAAGTTGTGATTTCCATTGCTTCCAATAAAAGGACATCAATAATGAGATTCCACAGTGATGCACTGAAGCAATCTTGCAGAAAGAAAGTCAATAAAGGTGACTTCTAAAAGAGAATTTAAAAAAAATCAGAATCTCTATAACTATTTGTAACTTTTATAATATGGAGCACTTCAAATAGTGAATTACGTGAGCAATAAGAGTAATTAACTACATTAAAAATCAGTCAATCTTGCAGCCCAAAACGAATATTCAATCCCAAGCAAACACCTTGAAATATACAGGTACAGTAATGTAATGTTATATTCTTCATGATAGGACAAAAAGTGGCTCAGGGAATGTACTAAATAAAAGCAGGAAATTCTGAGCATGGACCAATAAAACCATTTAACAAATAATGTAAGACTATCAATCCCAAATCATCATGTGTTGTTTACCCACACAGCATCTGTTGCTGACACAATTAATGTAGAAAATAAATACAGCAATACTAAAGAACAGTGAAAATGTTCAAGTGATATTTTTTCTTACACATCCCAGCAACATCAAATGGGAATGAGGCCAGCTACCAATTTTAGCAGAGTGAGATCATGTGCAATGTTACTTTTATGCAGTTGATTGATACTGATTAGTCTGGGATAGTCATTGTTTAGAGGTTCTGGTGTGGTGGAATCCTCCATGCAGTTAAAACAGAATAGACTCCACAAAGCAAATTAGCCCCCAGACTGATTCCTTAAGTCAGTATCCATGTAGCTATTCACTGATGGAACAGACAGACTGCAAAGATACACTAATGTTGAGGTGCCAAATTTGTGTGAATTTTTTTCAATTCAAAATTAATGGGTTAGCATGCAACACCAGCACAATAAAAAACACGTATAGGACTAGTCTAATGAGCATTGACAACAACTTGCATTTATATGGTGTTTATGTCATCGCAAAACATTCCAGAGTCCTTCACAATGGTTCATCAAATGATGTTTGATAATGAGATATTAGGATAGGTGGTTAAGAGTTTGGTCAAAGGTCTGATTTTCAGAATAACCTTGAAGTCTGGCACAAAGAGATTGGGCAGGTTGCAAACTTCAGAAATTAGGTCCCAAGCAGCTGAAGGACTAATTAAATTTGGGAATACACATACACAGCCTGAATTGGATGATTTCACAGATCTGGGAAGACTTTAGAGGGGTAAAAGGTGTAGAGATAAGACAGGTTTGGGCCATGAAGATTTGAAAACAATATGAAGAACATTTAAACTAACGTGTTGCCAGATATCAGCCAATGTGCATCAATGAACACAGGGGTTATGGATGGAACTCAGCACAAGACAGGATAAGGACAGCAGAGTTATGTTTAACAGGTTTGCGGCAGGTGAAAGGTGGAAGCCATAGAAGAATAAAATAATAAAGACATGGGTGAGGGCTTTCAATAGCGGAGATGGGTAGAGACAGGCTATGTCATGAAAGTGAGTGTATGCCATTGAGGCCCAAAATGCTTCCCAGGACCAAATAGGATGCCAAGTGAGCTTCACGTCAATGGTAGGCAAGCTATTGGAGAGGATACTGAAGAATAGGATTTATGTGCATTTGGAAAGGCATAGTCTGCTTAGGGACAGTCACCATGGCACAGGTCATGCCTTACAAACTTGGAGTTTTTTTTCTTAAGGAGGTGACAAAGGAGCTTGATGAGGGTAAGGGAGTGGACATTATCTATGTGGACTTTAAGGCATTTGATAAGATCCTCATAGTAGGTTGATTCAGAAGATAAAGATGCATTGGATCCAGGGTGAATTGCAAGTTTGGATTCAAAAATGGCTTGCCTATGGAAGGCAGAGGAGGAGTGGAAGGCTGTTATTCTGGCTGGAGGTCTGTGACCAGTTGTGTTCTGCAAGGATCGGTGCTGGGACCTCTATTGTTTGAGATATATATCAATGATTTGGATGAAAATGTAGGTGAGTGGATTAGCAAGTTTGCAGATGACACCAAGATTGGGGGAGTTGTGGCCAGTGCAAAAGACTACCAAAGAATACAGTGGAATATAGATCAGTTACAGATATATGCAGAGAAGTGGCAGATGGAGTTCCATCCAGGCAAGTGTTACACTTTAGGAGGTCAAATGAAAGGAGAAAGTATACATTTAATGGTAGGCTCCTTAATAGCATTGAGGTACAAAGGGATATTGGGGTCCAGGTCCATAGTTCACTGAAAGTGGCTACGCAAGTGGACAAGGTGGTAAAGAAGGTGTATGGCATGCTTGCCTTCATTGGTAGGGGTGTTGAGTACAAGAGTAAGGAAGTCATGCTGTAGCTATATAAAACTTTAGTCAGTATGCACTTGGAGTATTGCATGCAGTTCTGGTCACCCTATTATAGAAAGGATGTGGAGACTGTGGACTGGGTGCAGAAGAGGTTTATCAGGATGCTGTCTGGATTAGAAAGTATGAGCTAGAAGGAAAGGTTGAACAAACTTGGGTTGTTCTCCCTAGAGTGTCACTGAGGGGAGACCTGAAAGAGGTTTTTAAAATTATGAGACACATAGATAAGGTAGACAGTCAGAATCTTTTCCCCAGGATAGAAATGTCAAACACCAGAGGACATGTTTTTAAGGTTGGTTTTGGGGGGTGGGGGGGTTAAAAAGTTTAAAGGCAATGTGAGAGGCAAGTTTTATTTTTAAACGTGGAGAGTGATAGGTGCCTGGAATGGGTTATCAGAGGTAGTAATGAAAGCAGGCATTTTGGTGGAGTTTAAGAGGCTTTTAGATAGACACATACATATAAAGGAAATGGAGGGACGTGAATGATACACAGGAGAACATTTAGTATAAATTGACGCTAAGATCGACACAACATCATGGGCCGAATGGCATATTCGGTGCTGTATTTCTCTATGTTCTATTATGTCCGAAAAAGGTTCACCCTCAAAATGTGGCTAGGACAGAGGTAATAGGGTTCACCTTTCCCAATAATCAAATGATGGGAACTTCTGCTCATCTAGTGAAGTGATCAAGCGATTTCAGAGCAAGCAGCAACATGCTCATCGTTAAAAGCTCCCACTTCAAATACAACCATAAAAACACACAGACGTCGATATTGCGCAAGATTACATCCAACAAAACCCATCTGGAAAGCAACATCAACCATTGTCATCCGGGTGAACAAACAGAAAATCTCTTTACCCAATTTTCACTGCAGCTGATCCTGAAAAGACAGGTCTCAAAAATTCCTCAGGGGCTGGGAGAAGACACGATAGAGACAGAGGGGAACAACTCTCTCCAACTGCCGAAACGTTGTCCGTTTCTCCCTCCGCCGGCGCTGCCTGACCTACTCAGTTTTGCCCGCACCTTTTGTCTTTGCTTCAGATTCCCAGTATCAGATTCTCAACGGGTTCCAGATGTTGCCCTTCAACTTTACAAGCACGATGCAGAGAAGTCTCAACAGTTTTGTCTCAAGCAAAAAAAATCACTGCTAGAGGAACTCAGGAGCAATAAGCAATCTGCTGGAGGAACTCAGCGGGTCAGGCAGCATCTGTGGAGGGAAATAGACCCTGCATCTGAATTTTCGACCCGAAATCCCCCCCCCCAACATGCTGCTCGACCCGTGGAGTTCCTCCAGCAGTTGGTTTGTTGCCCCAGATTCCAGCATCTGCAGTCTCCCTTGTGTGTCCAGTTTCGTCTCAAAACTTCCCCCGACTGGTGAAATCCCACTACGGAATGACGATGGGGGGGGGGGGGGGGGGAAGCGACGAGGTTGCGTTATTTTTTTCCCCTCGCCCTCTTCCCCCCCCCCTCCCCCGGCGCGGTTGAAGCATAAAGGTGCGCTACGCATTTAAACATTAAAGGTGCGCTACGGATTTAAGCATAGGCGCAACAAGTGGCGTCCCCATTGCTGCCCCCCCGGCCGAAGGAAGGCCCTCTCACTCACCTTACTCTTCACTTCCACCGCCACCCTCTCAAAGCCCCTCAGCGAGCCCGATTTGCTGTAACTTTTGCTCATTTTTAAGAATTTTACTTTTGTTGCCTTGCCCTCTGGGGTCGGCGCCGCCTATTCCCGGTTGGATGAGGGGGGGGGGAGGAGTTTGTGCTGTGATTGAGACGCTCCCGCTCTCTCCGACCGAAATCCGAACGCGTTCCGGAGGGACGAACCGTCGGCACCGATCCGACCCGCCCCGCCGCCAGCACTCTTCTGCTCCCTCCCTCCGACTCCCGCGACGTACTCGCCGCGCACCGATGACGTCACCCGAAGCGGCTGGACGCCCGCCAAGCAGCAGCGACCTCCACGCCGCATATGGCTCCTCCGATGCTCCGGGTGGCGCTAGACCAGGGAGGACCACCTACACACCTGGGGTTAAACCCCCAGTTG
Source organism: Pristis pectinata (assembly GCF_009764475.1). Taxonomy (NCBI): domain Eukaryota; kingdom Metazoa; phylum Chordata; class Chondrichthyes; order Rhinopristiformes; family Pristidae; genus Pristis; species Pristis pectinata. Next base: position 78,478,132 of record NC_067409.1, on the reverse strand, counting down.
CCCAAACTTTTGGAGTGGATTACGCCTCTGTTACCATTTGGTCCTTCAGAGGAAGGAACTGTGACTTTAGGAGAAGGACGATAGAAGGGGAAATCTTTGAGTAAGTTCTTAAGCAGGGAAGATCTTTGGTTCATAGTCAAAGTCGAGTTTATTGTATATGCACAAGTACATGTCTGCACAGGTGCAATGAAAAACTTACTTGCAGTAGCATCACAGGCACATAGCGTCAGAGACACCACATTCACAAGGAAAACATAAATTAGACGTAAATTATACACAATTTTTACAAGAAAGGACACAATTAGAACAAAACAAAAAAAAGTCAATTTTAGTGCAAAGTGATGCTAAACTGTAGTAATTAGAGCTGTGCCAGTTGGTTCAAGAACTGAATTGTTGAAGGGAAGTAGCTGTTCTTGAACCTGGTGGTGTGGGACTTCAGGCTTCTGTACCTCCTGCCCAATGGTAGCTGCAAGAAGACGGCATAGCCTGGATGGATGGTAGGTGTTTTCTTCTTGAGGCAGTGCCTCCTGTAGATACTACCGATGGTGGGTGGGGGGGGGGGGGGGGGGGGGAGGGGGGATGTGCCTGTGATGTATCGTGCTGAGTCCACTACTCTTTGTAGCTTCTTAGGTTCCTGTGCTTTCGAATTGCCATACCAGACTGTGATGCAACCAGTCAGGATAATTTAAACAGTACATCTGTAGAAGTTTGTTAGAGTGTTCGGTGACAAGCCGAGCCTCCTTAACCTCCTAAGAAAGTAAAGACGCTGGCATGCCTTCCTTGCGATTGCATCTATGTGGAAGAGGAAATCACTGAGTATGCTCTTGTGCAAAGAAGACCATTGGTTCAATATTATTTCATCCATTTAGGACTTAGGAAATATTGATAAACATTTGCACCAAAAGTTTGTGGTTTATTTAAATCTTTACCTACTTGGATGACTAATTGTATTATGCAGTGCCTCTAACATAGCAAAACTTTCCAAATCACTTCACAACAGCATTTTCCTTTCTCCTGATTAATATTCTAGATCTACTCTACCATGATGTTCATTGTTTCATGCACTTCTTCAAATCACCTCTCATAAGTCTCCATTCAAAAAAATTGACACAAAAGACTACAGATACTGGCATCTGGAGCAACAAACAATCTGCTGGAGTAACTCAGTGGGTCGAGTTGTTGATGTTTTGGGTCGAAACCCTGCATCAGGAAACATTAACAATTCCTTTCCTCCCACAGAAGCTGCTCAACCTGTGGAGTTCCTCCAGCGGACTGTTCGTTGCTCTTGTCATTTGGTAATTGATAATTATTGTCATGTACTGAGATACAGTGAAAAGATTTGTTTGCATGCCACCCAGATCATACATAACTACATTAAGGTAACCATGCTGTAAATAAAATTTTAAAAAAATTAAAGGGAAAAACAATAACAGAATGCAGAATATACTGTTACAGTTACTGAGAAAGTGGAGTGCAGGTAGTCAAATATGATGCAAGGGCCCTGACGAGGCAGATTGAGAGATCAGGTGTTCTTTATGCATTCAAGAGTCTTATAACAGTGAGATAGGAGCAATTCATGAGCCTGGTGGCATGCGTTCTCAAACTTTGGTATTTTCTGCCCGATGGAAGGGGGGAGAAGGGAGAATGACTGGGGTGGGTGGGGTCCTTGATTATGTTGGCTGCTTTCCCAAGGCAGCAGGAAGTGTAGACAGAGTTAATGGAGAGGAGGCTGTTTTTTTGTGATAGACTGGGCAGTGTTCACATCTTTCTGCAATTTCTTGCGTTTTTGGGCAGAGCAGTTGCCATACCAAGCTGTGTTGCATTTAGATAGGATGCTTTCTATGGTGCAACTATAAAAATTGGTGAGAGTCATTGGGGACATGCCTAATTTCCTTAGCCTTCTGACGAAGCATAGGTGCTGGTGTGCTTTCTTGGCCATAGTGTCTACATGGCTGAACCAGGACAAGTTATTGGTGATGTTTACACCTAGGTAATTGAAGCTCTCAACAATCTCCACCTCAGCATATGATACAGACAGGGGCATGTACTGCACCCTGCTTCCTGAAGTCAATGACCAGCTCTTTTGTTTTGCAGACAAATGGTTGTTGTCTTGATATCATGCCACTAAGCTCTCTATCTCCTTCTTGTCCTCTCTGTCTCTGCCCCAACATTGTTTGAGATCCAGCTGAGTAGGGTGGTGTCATCTGCAAACTTGTAAATGGAGTCAGAGCAGAATCTGGCCAAACAGTCGTAAGTGTATAGGGAGTAAAATAAGGGGCTGAGGACACAGCCTTGCGAGGCACCAGTGTTGAGGATAATTGTGGTGGAGGTGTTGCTTGCTCTCCTCATGATCTCCATGGAATCCCATTCTGATTATCACTGAGTTTAGGTCAGTTAGGTGTATGAGAAACATAAATGTTTCCAACACAGTGACCTGGAACACCCCAACCTGACCTAACTCCTCTAAAGATTACTCATTCTATTCTTCTTTACATACCCATTCCTAATTAAGCCTAAACCCTACTGGTTTGAGATTGATTAATGACCATTTATGAGGAACTTTCTCAAATTAGTTTGAAGTTCCTGTTTTCAGGCACCTCAGCTTGTTCAAAGGAACATACTTAATTTACTCAATTTAAAAAAGATATTTTCTTTACAAAGAAATATGACTTTCTTTTGTTTCAGGTTGAAATATATTGTCTTCAAATCATTGGAGACCTGAAATGGGAAGAATATTCCTGTCTTAAATAAAAATAAGAAAATGTTGGAAAGACTCAGCAAGTCAGGCTGCACCTTTGGACAGACAGAATTTCAGTTTTGGATCAAAGATTATTTGTCAAGTTTTCTACCTGAAACATTAACTCTATTTCTCTTTCCATAGGTGCTGCCTTATCTGCTGAATGATTCCAGCATTTCCTTTTTCTGTTTCAAATTTCCATCTTGTGCAAATTTTTTATTTTTATTTCCTGTCTTAATTCCTTCTTTCATCTTACCAGGTAAAGTTGCACATATTCCTGTAATCAATGAGATAATGTGACAGTATGTTTCTCTGTTGAGTGACTGGAATGCGTAATTCCATTCCAAGATACATGTCAGAAGTTGTAAACCTGGAATGGCTTTTAAGTATTTCCCTACCAGAAGAGCTCATTGATCTTTTTCAAATTAATATCTACCTGGACTCTAAGAAAGGCAGATGGAATCTCACATTAATGTCTCATCTGTGAACAGGGCTTCCAGCACTGTGACATCATGTCAGTGCTGCATTGAAATGTCAGTCTAGATTATTGCTCCTGCAGTAGGGTGGGGCTTGCCAGTGCAGGCTTATTAAGTAATGTTATACTACTAAAAGAAATGCTTAACAAAAAATTTAAATAATTGTTTATATTCACATCAATTTGTGCCTTTTCATTAGCTGGTAATCTACTCTTCAATATTTTAGCATCTATTATGACTAAGCCAAGTTTATATTTATTTTATATTAAATTAATGTTTTAGAGATACTATAACTTTCCCATTAATTTGAATGGTAAATCAGTTTCCATTTTTATGTGATTCCCACTACCATTTTATAAGCTAGGGTCTGCATCTTCAAATCACCAATAGAGCCATAATCTGTCAGTTCCTGAACCAGAGTCAGAACATTTAAGATTGATTTGACTGCATCATTGAAATGACTGCTCAGTCTTAAGACACTTACTCTGGAATAACATTAAGCATTCCAGTCACTAAAGAGATACAATCAGATAAAGTGATACAGACAGCACATAATTATCTCATTGGAGGAGCAGTGTGTGAGTAACATTACTTTTAGATAATTGTGGAAAGTAGTCTATTTTACACTTTACTTGATTTTCCTTTCCAGAGCACGATTCAAGAGTGTAATATTCCCTCTACTATGGTGCCTCTGTTTCTTGAATCAATGTTCACATGCTCAATCAAGAACATACTGTGATTGCAGAATGTACAACTTTTAAATAGTAAGACAGTAGCTTAACTGTAGGGAAAATGAAGAATTCTTGGAATAAATTAGGGCTTTTGTGGGACTAGACTTGAAATATTGTGGACCCTTTTGGTTTCCTTATCTAAGAAACAATGTCCTTGCTTCAGGAGGGCAGAACAAAGATTGATTCCTGGGATTAAGATTGAGTAGAATGGGTTGACAGCCTCTGGAGTTTTAAAGAATGAGAGGTGATACAATTAAAATGTATAGGATTTTTGAAATACTTGTCAGAATAAATAATGAGAGGCTTTTGCCCTGGAGGTTGAGTCTAGAAGTGGAAACTATTGTCTCAAGTTAGATGATCTGATCATTGACAACTGACATGTGCAAGAATTTCTTCACATAGAATATTGTGATGTTTTGTAATTCTCTATCACAGACAGTTGTCAATGCTCAATCACTGAGTGTATTTAATAATAATAACATCAATTTATATTTATGTGGCACCTTTAACATAGCAAAAAATATCAACATGCTTCCCAGTGGCATTATCAAACAAAATTTAAGAATGAGCCATGTGTGGAGAAATTAAAGCGTACGTCTGAAAGCTTAGGCCAAGTGTTAGGTCTTAAGGCCGAAAGGGATATAGTGAGGCAGAAAGATTTAGGAAGGAATTTCCAAAACTTAGGATTTTGGTAGGTGAAAGTGAACAGTGGTGGAGTGATTACTTTCAGAGATGACCATAATGTTGGAGTTAGAGAACAGAGGGATTTCACAGTCATTAAAATGAGATGCCACTTTAATTCTTCATCCCACTCCCACTCTGATCTATCTGTCTGTGGCCTCCTGCACTATTACAACAAAGCCTGACACAAGCTAGAGGAACAATACTTTATCTTCTCTCTGGACATGTTGCAACCTACCAGATTCAAAATTAAACTCTCCAATTTTAGGTAATCTATTCTTTCTTTCTGTGTGCATCACAACTGATTACTTCTGCCTATCACTCACCTATGATTTTGATCCAGTTTTTCTCCCTCTATTAGTATAGTCTGGCTTGCTGGGCATGTCCCACAACCATACAATCAGCAACAAATAACATAGACAAAGAAGCACAATCTGCTTCTTGGTATTGGTTTATTATCATCACTTGTACCGAGGTACAGTGAAAAACTTGTCTTGCATACCGATCGTACAGGTCAATTCATTACGCAGTGCAGTTACATTGGGTTAGTACAGAGTGCATTGAGGTAGTACAGAGTGCATTGATGTAGTATAGGTAAAACAATAAAAGTACAGAGTAAAGTGTCACAACTACAAAGAAAGTGTAGTACAATAAGGTGCAAGGTCACAACAAGGTAGGTCGTGAGGTCAGAGTCCATCTCATTGTATAAGGGAACCATTCAATAGTCTTACCACAGTGGGGTAGAAGCTGTCCTTCAGCCCGGTGGTACGTGCCCTCAGGGTCCCGTATCCTCTACCCGATGGAAGAGGAGAGAAAAGAGAATGACCCGGGTGGGTGGGGTCTTTGATTATTGGTATTGGTTTATTATTGTCACTTGTACTGAGGTACAGTGAAAAACTTGTCTTGCATACCGATTGCACAGGTCAATTCATTACACAATGCAGTTACATTGAGTTAGTACATCTAATTGCCACATTAACTCATTTGGTCTCACCCTATCAGAGATATTTCCTTTGTTCTACCCAACCCTTGCCCACCTTCTCTCCTTCTGAAAACCAACTCATTTTCTCTCTTTCCCAGATGAAGGGTCTCGGACCTGAAACGTTAACTCTGCTTCTCTTTCTACAGATGCTGTCTGACCTACTGAGCATTTCCTATCATTTCTGTCTTGATTTCAGAGTGATACAAGTATGGATAAATATACAGAGCTAGGCAGGTAAAAGGCCTTGGACTGAATTTTGAACATGGATGAAATTACTGCTTAACCAGGAGCCATTGTAGGTCACGGAGATCAGGCTGGACGGGTGAAGGAGACTTGCTATGACTTAGGACATAAATAACAAAATTTAGAATGATCTCAAGCTTACAGAAGCTACAACAAGCAGGGTTAGCTTTGGAAAAGTCATCTCCAGAGGTAACAAATGTATGTATCAGTGTTTCAGCAGCAAATAATGTAAAGATGGAATTGAGTAATGTTACACAGGTGGGACTGGTGATGCCACAAAAATTGCATCACAATATTTTTTCTCTACATTATTGCAAATGTGCTCCTTTTAAGATCCCCTCAAGCCCTTGTAATATCCACATGGAAACAACTCTCATTATTCTGCGCCCTATATTAACCCTCCACACTCAAAGAGAATATGGTTTGCAGCAGGGTAGATCTGGAGAAGAGCATTTACGATCACATTTACAGCTCATTCCTACCAGTTTAACTTTGAGTTTTTGAGAGATATATCAGGTACTTCCTGCAAAATCATCAAACGTCACAGTCTGATTCAAACCTCTGCATAATTTTAAACCCGGCTCTTGCATATCATGTACAGTGCTGACTGCTCCAGGAAAAGCAGCCACAAGTAAATCTGAGATGTGTTTCTCTGAGCCCCACAGCCCTGGGAAACCCTTTGCCACTTTCCCATCTGTTATTGTCTCCTGATCAGACCCATCAAACACCTCTGCTCCAACCTTTGGGCCTTCCCATGTTCTGACCAGGTTTTACTGAAATTCATCTTAGAAGGAGACCAAGGTTGAAAAAGACCATTCCCCAATGTGGTCATCTGAGCCTGTCATTTCACCTTTCCTCCCCACCTACTCCTCCAGTGGAGCACTCCGATCTCATGTTCAAATCGGTGCAGAGTTCATTCTTTTAAATTAAAACATTAACACACCAACCCCAGCTCCTAACCACACTCCTTTCATTTTGAACACAAACGATTCTTAAAATGTAAACTATGCATCAACTTTTTTTCAATGTAGCATTGTTATCTCTACAGTTGTTTTTATCCTTTGATTTCCTGTGTTTTGGCCTTTTTGTCATTCACTTGGATGGGATTTAGCGTCCCTAAACAATTGCTCTAAATGGTATTTTCATTCCTTTAGTGATAAACACTTATCATTGAATTCAAGCATAAAATTGCAGATTCAACAGTGCCTAATTAAATATTACCATTCTCTGTTACTGTCTAATTGCCAGTGAACAGCATTCTAAATGAACATTAAAAAAAATCTAAAAATGGCATACAATTTTTTTTCAGCTTTTTCCTCAATGCTATCTTGCCTAAATAAGAAATCAGCAATGGCCATAATTTATTAAATCTATTGCATCATTTTATTTCTTTAATAATGCAATAGATTTAATAAATTGATGTTTTGGAATAGATGAGAAGTACAATGAAGAGAAGACAGATCACTGAAGCTCACGTGATTTATGTCCATTTGGGATATAACATAAGTCACGCCGCACAGAGATCTCAGCTGAATTGCAGATATACATTCCAATTGTGTAAAGTTGGACGTGTTACTTCATAACATTTGTCCTGTATCTTGGTGATTTGCTGATGTCAGACAAATGGACACAAATAAAAGTTTGCATTTCTTTTGCCTGTTGTTGCTGGTGTAGTCAGCTAGTGTAAATGGTGAAGGCTCGACAGCACTGAGAGGCCAGCATGTCACTGAACTGCTGCCAGATGAACTCACTGTTAGAAAAACATGTCAGTTCCATCACATTATCAGGCTCAACAATTCTTCAATGGTAGTTGCTCTGATAAGGGAAACAGAACTCCAAGCTTTCAATAAAAATAAACAAAAAGCCTTTACAGTTAATCAAGGTAATAATTTGATCTTGAAACAGAAATACCAATGGTGACGCTTGCCCACTAAAATATTCCAGAAAGGAACAACAAAAAGGGGAAAAAAGATTAATTGTAATTTGGGAATTCCCAACAAAAAGTGTTTGTGCAAAAACAGACCTCAGATAACATCTCCATTATAATTCCACTGAGATTAAAGCCTCAGAGACTGGGAAGACAACTTCTAATTGGTCATGAATATACACTTCAAAGAACAATGGAATTTCTGTCGGATTTCTCCAATTTGGGAAGGAGGTCTGCAGACATAGAGCAAGAATGATATCCACAGTGACTATCCAATACAAATTTATTTCTTGAGCAACAATACTAAAACAATGGCCTTTATCACATTGCTGTTGGTATACTCTTGCCATTGTCCAAATTGTTTGTCACATTTTCTATATTACAACATGACTACATTTATTTTAGGGATATTCCAAGTTTCTACAAATCTCAATCCTTTTTTTCTTCCTTAGCTCTGATGAACAGTCATTAACCTGAAACTTTAACTGTTTCCCTCTCCATACTTGCTGTCTGACCTGCTGTGTATTTCCAGCATTTACTGTTTTAGTTTAAGATTTCCGGCATCTATAGCTTTTTGCTTTTTGATTTCTTTCTATCTTCCTTAACCAAAGGAAAGCTGTCATAGAACCTCTTAAGCTAACTGAGTGCAAGTCCTACCTCCTGCCAACACAAGCAATCACATTGTTTAAAGAGATTTACCATGAAATTCTAGTGCATCTATTAGGGTCTGTTAAAATGGGGCAGATGCAATACACCAGTGACTGTTTTGGCTGTCAGGCTTAAACTTCAGTGGCAGACAAAGCCCAAAGCTATGAGAACCTTCAGCATTCCTGTCCATTCGATGTGCCATGCACCAACCCTCTGGACCCTGGTGGCAGCTGCCCTCTGCCCAACATTCCCTTTTTCCTAGCCTAACACTGTTGCCCAACAATTGTAATAGGCTGACACAGATAAGTCCCAGCTGGTAAAATTTTCTAGATCTCACGCTGTCAAGGACAAGATGGTTTTCCAACCCCTTTAGCCCCTGCCACTGAACTATCGCCCCAATTAAAAATTATGCTTTTGATAAACTCCCTGAATGTATTCTTCATATAATTCTAGGCAGTTATGTCTTTATCCTACAGATTTGCCATCAGAATAACATGTATCCATACAATCTGCATCATGTAACACAAAGTTTATCAGAAAATTTATAGCTGAATGTTATCAAATACTTATTGGGTCCATCCTGAAGTTTGCAGTTTTGTTTTTGCATTCTCTGTGCATGCAGCAAGCTGATGAACGGAGACCATGGTGAGCATGGTGTGTATCTGATGGCATCTCTGCAAAAATGTGTCCTGCAGACATAGTGGGCTTCTCACGAAGAAACAGGCCTTCATTCCAAAGGGGAGGCCTGCTTTGGAGATTCTTAAAACTAACTGTTTGGAGTGTCTAGGAACAGCAGCAAGAAGAGGCCTTTAGATTATTAATTTACCTTTTGCTGTAGGCCTCCAGTGCGCCCAACTCCCAAGAATGGATTATAACCCTGAATCCCACAATTCAGCCCTTGAGATCCTGATCGTCTCAAAATGAGGCCCTGAACTCTTCTCCAACCTGCGGTCTTTCTCACCATGACACATCATTACCTGTTTTTCTCCACCCACTACTCTATTGCAAAAGGTCTTCAGATACATTGAACACATAAGGCCTTATGCTTCGTGCACAATAGAATACTGAGCAGAGTGCCCATACACAAAACAGTTGTTAGCTCACTATGTACTGCACATTTAACATACCTTTCCCAAAGCAGAAATGTTCAAAATGTAATTGAGATTATTTGAAAGAACAGTGTAAGTATTACTAAACTATTTTAACTTGGGTTGTACTTTAGCTAGTAATCTTTAAAGTCAACCAATCTCAGCACATAGTTTGCCTGCTGTGCATTGCAACATATAAAATGAAGATTAAGCCAGGGCTTGTCTGTTCATGCTGCGGTTGCAATTATGTCTAGGGCAGAATGACATTGATTAATGTCTTCATCACACAGTAAGAATAAAGTTAAACAAAAGATTTACCACTTGGTAAAGACTTCATCAGTCTTTATAAACTGATTCTTCTTATGAGGCTGGAGTCAATCAGAAGGATCAGGACAATTACTGTCAGGAATATGCAAATTGTGTTTCATATTACAATATATAATCATGCCATACATTTATAAACAAATAAGAAAAATGTTTACTAAACAGCTTTTCATGAGGAAGTGTCCTTATTTGAGCACTGAATGGGCATGCAGGTAGTCTACTCTTATTTAACTTGCCTGACAGTAAGCAACTGTATCTATAATAGCAGCATCTGCAGAGATAAAAGGATAGTGGATGTTTCAGAACGAGACCCTGCAGCTGTCCTGATGCAGAGTCTTGACCCGAAACATTAACTATCCCTTTGCCTCCCCAGATGCTGCTTGACCTGATGAATTCCTCCAGCAGTTTGTTTTTTGCTCCAGATTAATGGCATCTGCAGTCATAACAGTTTTAGATAACTTGGATATGTAGAAAGAGATTAGCTTTCTGATGTATCTCAGGACAGGAAATGTCTGCATGCACAAAGGTGAGAACTTGGAGCCTTGCTACAATGATTTAAAGATTTATTACAGTCAGGCATACAATGTTCAGTTTGCTTCCTCTGTTCTATCCTCCCATGGAAAAAAACTGATCAAACATCTGATAAAAAGCAAATCACATAATTTGGTAAAGACTACGTACAAGTAAAGGGATACATTCATACATTAATAAAGGACAATTCATAAGAGTGCAACCAAAACTCCTTGCATCACATGACCTTTGTACTGCTTTGATATTTGAAAAGAGCTGTGTTTTTATTTCAAGTGAACCTCAACAGGCAGCAAAAAGAGGTGAGCAGTCAAGGTCACATTGAATGATTTCCCTAATATTTAAAACATTGCATGGATGCAGCTATCATACATCCTATAAACTCTCACTTCGCGGAGAATATAACATTGGAGCATTTAAAGATTCAGTTGATTCACGGATTATACTGAAAACCTCAGGTCTGTGCATCAAAAGCACAGAGCCCTGTATTAATGAAGGAGTGTTCCGCCTCCCAAACTAAGCCTGAGCCCACCTCACCAAACATTTTCTCCCTCATCTATTGCAAAATTTGTGGGTCCTATATTGATTTCATCAATCACCTCAGAGTCACAGGGTTAGAGTAGAAGCAAACTATCCTCCATCCTAAGGAACTACCTATGAAGCAGAGACTCAGTCTCATTAGAGATGGTCATTGCCTGGCACCAGTGTGGCACAAAAATATTTGCCATTTAGTAGCCAAGCCTGAAAGCTATCCAGGTTTTGTTGCATGCAAGCACAGACTGCTTTGTTACCTTCCCAATTAGTTGAATATGTTGTTTGGTGTAACATTTTGTTTACTAGTGTTTCTGTGCAGCACCAAGGAGTGTTTTATCACATTAAAGCAGAATATTAATGTGTTACTTTTGACTGTTGTTATTTATGGTGCAAATTTCAATGCATTCCTGAATATAGAATCATAGCGACATAGAGCACAGGAACAGACCCTTTGGCCCACTAATTACCTATCTATACTATCCCTTGGTCCGTAAGTTTTTAAATATTGTGACAGTACCTGTCTCCACTAGATTCTCAGGCAGTGCGTTCTTGATTGCAACCACCCTCTGGATGAGAAAATTATTCCTCAGGTCCCCTCTAAAGCTCTTACTCTTCACCTTAAACCTCTGCCTTCTGGACTTAGACACCTCTGCCTGAGGAGAATTTTCTTACTCTCTATCCTTTCTATGCCTCCAATAATTATGTCCCCCTTCAGCCTCTTCTGCTCCAAAGAAAACAAACTCATCTTATCCAGTCTCTACTTGTAACTGATACAATCCATCCCAGGCAACATCCTGGTGAATCTCCTCTGCACCCTCTCCAATACAATCACATCTTTTCTATAGTGTGGCAATCAGAACTGCACATAATATTCCAGTGGGGAGGTCTTGATACAACTTTATAAAACAGTGCTTAAATGCATTCCTGAAAATAGAATCATAGAGACATAGAGCACAGAAACAGACCTTTCGGCCCACCAATTACCTATCTATACTATCCTTTGCTTGGTCCATTTTATAAAGTTGTATCGAGACCTCCCTGCTCTGGTATTCCATGCCCCAACTAATAAAGGAAAGTGTCCTGTTTGCCTTTTTCACCGCTTTATCTAACTGCGTTGCTGCCTTCATGGCTCCTTGGACTTGTACCCCGAGGTCTCTTTGTTCCTCAGTATTTCCAAGGGCCCTGTCATTCATGGTATATGTCCTACCCATATTAGATCCCCCAAAATGCATCACCTCACACTTCTCAGGATTAAATTCCATCTGCCATTGCCCTGACTAATTTACCAGCTGATCAATATCATTCTGTGGCCTATGTCATCCCTCCTCACTATCAACAACGCCACCATTTCATAATTTCTTAACAACATAAAAAAAGACCATTCGATCTGACTCTATGCCAGCTCTCAGAGTTTTCCCACCTGTCCCATTCCCCCCATATTTTCCCATACCCTATTCCCTCACATATCCATCAATTAGCCCCTGATTCTTCTGCCACCCACCTACACTGGGCATAAAGTACAATGGACAATTAACCTACCAACATTCTTTGGAATATGGGAGGAAATCCGAGCACTCAGAGGAAACCGACATGGTTAAAAGGGAAACGTGCAAGCTCCACATGGACAGCATCTTTTTTTTCCCAACAGCACAGAAACAGTCCCTTCGATCTACCAAGTATGGGAAGAACTTCAAGCTCCCATTTAAACTAATCCTACACTAATCCCATTTTATTCTCCTTACATTCCGAAACTCTCCCTCAGATCCTACTGCTCACTTACAATAGAGGGCAATTCACAGTGGCCAACCTATCAACCATGCATGTCTTTCAGATGTGGGAAGAAACCACAGCACTCAAAGGAAACACCACGTGGTCACAAGAAGAACATGTAAACTCCACATGGACAGCATGAGATCAGGATTGAACTCAGGTCAGTGGAGCTGTAAGGCAGTAGCTCTACTAGCTGCACCACTGTGCTGCACCCTGGGTCAGGATTGAAACTAGATCGCTGGAGCTATGCACCTACAGTACTAACTGCTGTGCTACTATGCAGCTCTAATGGTTCTAACATTTTTCACAATTATATGTGATTAAAAAAAATCCTTATCTGGATATACAAGTCAGCTACACCCAGCTTTTTGTAAAGAGGGCCAGATAAACAATCCAAATCATTTTGGAGGGCCATTCATGTAAGTGCTGAAGACTCAAGTTTTCTGAGAGATGCTTGCCTCTGTCAGTCTAATTGTTCAACACCTCTGGACTCCTCATAGGGTGCCAACTTCCTGCAGTTGCCCAGCAGTTGTGCTGGGAATTCAGGGCAATGAATGGTATTGACCATTAGCAAGGAACTTCTTGTGCAACCGAAGGAGATGCAGCAACTGTCCATTCACCTTTTCCCTTTCCACCATCCGGACACCTAAACAATCATCCCAGGTGAAGCAGCTATTCACTTGCACTTCTGCCCGTTTAATCTCAGTGTTCACAATGTACCCTCCTCTACAATAGAGAAACCAAACACAGATTAGGTGATTGTTTTGTGGACCACCTGCGCTCAGTCCACAGGCATGATCCTGAGCTTCCTGTTGATGCCACTTTACTTCTCAATCCCACTCCCATTCCAACCTGTTTGTCTACAGCCTCCTCCACTGCCATAGTGAGGCCCAATGTAAACCAGAAGAACAACATCTTACTTTCTGTCTAAGCGCTTTGAAACCTTCTGGAATGAACATTGAATTTTCTAACATCAGGTAAACTGCTCCCTCTTCATTTCCCATTTTCGTGCTGACGTCCCTTTCTCACCCTGTTTCTTTAAAATACCTCCCTAAAGGTCAGTACTCATCCTCCATATCACCGATCTGTCTTAACCTATGTCCAGATAGTCTTTTGTCTTACACCTCACTCCTTCCCCTGCCTTGCTTTGAAAACTGTATACCCTCTAGTCCTGCCCCCATTCTGAGGAAGCGTCATTGACCTTGTTTTTCTTTCCACTGATGCTGCTTGACTGGCTGAGTTTTTAAAATATTTTTTAAATGAGTTTTCAAAATCTTTTAACAGTTTAATGAATAGTTCTGATTTTTTTGACTGTCAGAACATTCAGAAACATTTATTCAGAAACAGTGATTTAAGCTTTGACAGCCTGCTAAATCCACCCATCCAGGCCAGACCCCCACCATCCGGGCCATGCCCTCTTGTCGATGCTGCCATCAGGCAGGAGGTACAGAAGCCTGAAGACCCACACCTCAAGGTTCAACAACAGCTTCTTCCCCACTGCCATCAAGTTCTTAAACTGACCCGGAAAACCCTAATTCTACCTCGGATTATATTTCATTTTCTCTCTCTCAACTTGTACGAGTGTTATGCTTATTTTGTCATATAAGTTATGTATACTTTATGTTGTTTTGTTTATGTTAATTTATGTTTGTCTTGTTTGTAATGTACTGTGTTACTGCTGCAAAAAGCAAATTTTCATGGCATTTATGTATGTATGCCTATAACAATAATCTTGAACTTGAACGTGAAGCCACTGGTCATGACTCAGCCAGCTGTTAAAGATGTTTTTAATCATTTCATGGGCAGGAGTTATTCAGTCCTACCCAACCGTTGTGAGATGGGAATTACAAATGGAAAGGCCTTCCAAAGTGCAGGGCCTCCTTGCCGAGATTGGAGCTGGCACTTTTCAGCAAGTTCTCAACGAGGGATGTGATGAAAGTAAACACAAGTGTGGGTGGCTCACCACTGATGACAAGTTGTGGACCCAAAGGGACAGATCACCAAAGACTTAATTGAATAGGTAAGTTTTGAGAAGCATCTTAAACAAGAAGAGAGAGAGGTAGGGAGCCAGGGAGGTTTAAAAACATAGAACATAGAAAAACTACAGCACAATTCAGGCCCTTTGGCCCACAAAGCTGTGCCAATCATGTCCCTACCCTAGAAATTACTAGGTTTACCCATAGCCCTCTATTTTATTCAGCTCCATGTACCTATCCAACAGTCTCTTGAAAGACCCTATCATATCCGCCTCCACCACCATTTCCGGCAGCCCATTCCATGCACTCACCACTCTCTGAGTAAAAAACTTATCCCTGGGAGGGGTATCCTTTAGGAGGATAATTCCAAAGCATTGGGCCAACACAGTTGAAAGTGCACTTGCCAGTGGAAGACTGTATTAAATCAAGAAGTGAAAATTGGTGGGTTATTATTTTGCATTATTCTAAGAGGAGTAGTTTGATCATTACCTGCTTTCTTCTATTAGTTATCACTGCATTTGCAGTATATTGTTATTTACCAGTTGTATCAAAGTCCTTGGTTTGCTCTCTGCAAATTAATCCCCAACTTTTGGTTTCCTCACTTCTTTACTCTTGGTCCCTGTCTTCCCTGCTCTCAGTTTTCCCATCTCCCTAACCATGGTTTCAGCTCTTCTCTTCCTCCTCTTGGCTTCCCACTTGCAATTTTATTTATATAACAGATGCTGGCACTAAACCACAAGCAAAGATACTCAGCTGCAGCGAGACAAACTCCACAAACCAAAAAAAAAGAAATGATTTGCATATACCATGTGATCAAACCTCCATTAACGCCTCAGACCATAGTGCATTCTTATAATGCTTTTACAGATGCGCTTTGCCATCACAATGAGTCCACCTCTGGAATCTGGGATTTCTAAAAAATTTACACATACATTCTATTCATTGGAAGGCAGAATTCTAGGCAAGCTAGTTTCAACCAATACATTGGACTTGGTGTAAATACTGATCTCTTTCTTTTAGAAACACAGTGTACAGGTTAGTTCCTCTATTACTCTCTACACAAAAAAGACTGGGGAATGGGGAAGTTGGTGACTATACATTGTGGCCTTTTTCTACATCTGTCGTTGACATTGTGACAAAGTGCTGCTCCATTGCCAACATATTCTAGGAATTTGTTGGAATGGTACATTTGACTAAGAACACGACAAGTTGCTGCCTGATTTTCCAGCAGTAAATTTGCATTAGCGTTTCCTGGCAAACTTATTTGAATAGACTCTCGCAGGCAAGAATTAGCAGAGTAGCTAATTGACGTCTCTGCACAAAAGGCAAAGTTATCTATATGCACACTTCAAATTGTTCATATTCATGACTTTTTGAAATAAAAAAGTTTTGTATTTATCTTAAACATTGAGCTGAAAGGCCTGTTTTCATGCTGTGTAACTCTAGTAACTTTGGAAGAACATGAAAGTAACCCTTCGAATTGTTGACCAATTATGAGCATAAAAACCTGCATGTCACTTTTGATTTAAATTGGAACTCTGAACATTAAAAAACAGTGACAGTAGCTGGAATAATGGCTGGATCAACTTTCCCCTTGGCTGTTGGCTCCACTGGCTATCTACAGCTAGTTTCAACCACTGTATTGGTTGAAACTAGCTGTAGCGGTTTGGTTCATCTTGGACTCCCACTCATGCATGGTGAAATGCACGTCCAAGCTACAGCTTGGATGCCGAGGCACCTGATCTCCCACTACATTGCTAAACTGTCCACTGAGTCTAGCAGTGCAACAGTAAACTCACGTGCTGAGGACAGGAACCAGATACACTTTGCATCTGGCCTCTCCCTCTCAGATTTATGCTAGGGCTGGCTGGCATAAGAGCCACAACTTCTTTGGATGTGGTTGCGACCATGTGAATTAAGGTCAGTGAAGGTGAGTATTTTATTTTACTGTTTTCAATTATTTGCTGTCACTTTAAGGAGTTTTAATTAAGTTTAACCTTTTTAAAAATGTACTTTTCTTTATTAACTTTTGTTTTTCTTAATTATTTAAATCTGTTTGGATAGTTTTTAGATGCCTATGACTATTAGAGGCAACTAGAAACAATTCCAACAGTCTTTGACAATTAGTGGGTGAGCTGTCAAAGGCTGTTAGGGTGTTCTCGAGGCTGAGCTCAGGATCTGACATCTTAGGGTTGTGTATCACCTGCATTCCCTTACTTTGGGACACAATTGCGGATCACAATAAATGGCAGCAAAAAAAAAGCTAAAGAAATGAACAACGCTACTGCATGATTATTCTCAACACTGGTGCTCCACATGGCTGCGTCCTCAGCCCTCTACTCTACTCCCTATACACTCATGACTGTGTGGCCAGATTCTGCTCTAACTCCATCTACAAGTTTGCAGATGATACCACCGTAGTGGGCCGTATCTCAAATAATGACGAGTCGGAGTACAGGAAGGAGATAGAGAGCTTAGTGACATGGTGTCATGACAACAACCTTTCCCTCAATGTCAGCAAAACTAAAGAGCTGGTCATTGACTTCAAGAAAGGGGGTGGTGTACATGCACCTGTCTACATCAATGGTGCTGAGGTCAAGAGGGTTGAGAGCTTCAAGTTCCTAGGAGTGAACATCACCAATAGCCTGTCCTGGTCCAACCACGTGGACGCCATGGCCAAGAAAGCTCATCAGTGCCTCTTCTCCCTCAGGAGGCTAAAGAAATTTGGCATGTCCCCTTTGATACTCACCAATTTTTATCGATGCACCATAGAACACATCCTATCTGGATGCATCACAGCTTGGTATGGCAACTGCTCTGTCCAGGACCGCAAGAAACTGCAGAGAGTTGTGGACCCTGCCCAGTGCATCATGGAAACCAGCCTCCCCTCCATGGACTCTGTTTATACCTCTCGCTGCCTTGGTGAAGCAGCCAGCATAATCAAAGACCACACCCACACAGGTCATTCTCTCTTCTCTCCTCTCCCATTAGGCAGAAGATACAGGAGCCTGAGGGCATATACCACCAGGCTCAAGAACATCTTCTATCCCACAGTGATAAGACTATTGGATGGTTCCCTTATACGATGAGTTGGACTCTTGATCTCTCAATCTACCTTGTTTTTGACCTTGCACCTTATTGTCTACCTGCAATGCACTTCCCTGTAGCTGTGACACCTTACCCTGTACTCTGTTACTGTTTTTACCCTGTACTACCTCAAAGCACTCTGTACTACCTCAATGCACTGTGTAATGTATTGATCTGTACGATCGGTATACAAGACAAGTTTTTAACTGTATCTCAGTGCAAGTGACAATAATAAACCAATACCAATACTCCTCATATATTCCAGTTGCAGTGTAAGGAAGGGATGATCAGAGAGATACAGCTGGCCATACCTGGTTTACAGACAGGTTAGGTAATGGCATTCATCTTCACCAATAGCTGTCAAACTCTTGGCTTCTGTGCTCGGAACGTTTTCAGGATCACACACATGCACAAGCCAGGTGTGATGGCTTATTTACTTAGGCTAGCAATTATTGTCAATTTTGCCAACAATTGAGACCAATCACCCTGCTTCATGGGGCATCTCTCAGGTATAGAAGATTGGCTCTATTTACAGAACAGGTTAATGTAGATAGATAAGCAATGCAATCAGTGAGGTTGGGCATGCCAAATTCAGGATAGTCCTCACCATGATTCCATAGAATCAAACATTCTGCATGGCTGACAAAACAGAAATTCTATTTAACATAAAAGAAAGCAGCAATTTAGTCTTTGAAATTATTTCTGCCCAACAATAAGTTATTTGCCCAGCTTTCTCCAAAATTCAATTCAAATGCTTTCCACAGATGACAAGCAATAATGAAGGAACTGCCATTGCCAATATTTTCAATGTGTGGAGAGATTGAGGTTGTATACTCAACTTTAAACTGTTTGTAAAAAATAGAACAGTGGTGCATCAGAAATGGACTGGCAATTGAAATCTATATTATCAAAACTGCACAAAATGAGATAAAGTTCTGGAATATCAGTCTAACAGGTTTATGATTACAATGGGTTGAAAATTTATTTTAAAACTAGCACATTGATTTTCAACTATAGAATCAAGCAATTTTTTTCTTGATTGTATAAATAAACTAAGGGCTTTATGATCCGCTTTCTAATAACCTGCAGATTTTGTTCATGAGCTGGTTTCATTGTAATGGGATCAATCCACACCAAGAAAAATTGAGTAACATCAAACTTGGGGCTGAATTTTGACTTGCTGATGATCTGGGGTAGACAGAAGGGAGGCAAGAATTTGTAGAACACACAAACTCTCCCCAACTGCCACTTCTGCAGGCAAAAAACATCCTGTACCTGGGGGAAACTAGTCAGAATTGCAAGCCATTCTGATTGGCCTCAATTGCTGGCAGATTTGACAATAATGATTAGAATTAGTAATTGAATTAATAATTGAGAACATGTACCCCAAACTCAAGGACATTTTCTATTCCTTTGTTATAAGACTCTTGAATGGACCTCTTATACAATAAAGATGAACTCTTGATCTCTCAGTCTACCTAGTCGTGGCCCTTGCATTTTATTTGTCAACCTGCACTGCATTTTCTCTGTAACTGTAACACTGTATTCTGCATTCTGTTTTTTTCCCTTTTGTACTACCTCGATATACTTATTTGGAATGATCTATCTGGATGGCTGGCAAACAAAAGCTTTTCACTGTATCTTGGTACACGTGACAATAATAAACCAATTACCAGTTCGGTAAACAAATCATCACACCTGGCTTGTGTGTGTGTCAGATCCTGATAAGGTTCCAAGCACGGAAGCTGAGAAGTTTGAAGGCTATTGGTGAAGATGAATTCCTCTGCCTGACCTGTGATACTGAACCTTCTCAAACACTAGAGTTTGGAAGTATGGAGAAAAACTGCCATCTCTCTGTAAACCATGTGGCAGGTATGGTCAGCCATAAGTTTTGGATCATCCCTTCCTTGCTCTGCAACTGGGGTATATGAAGAGAAGTGTACTGCAGTTCTTCAGTTTTTTTGCTGCAGTTTATTGTGATCCTCAGTTGTGTTCCGAAGTAAGGGAATGAAGGTCAAAGTCAAAGTCGAGTTTACTGTCATGTACACAAGTACATGTACGCACAGGTGCAATGAAAAACTCACTTGCAGCAACATCACAGGCACATAGCATCAGATAAGCTGCGTTCACAAGAAAAACATAAATTAAACATAAATTATCCACAATTTTTACAAGGTGATACACATGCTGATAATTCAAATCTGCAAAATGCAGATCAAATGTAGTAAAATCTAATGTGTAGAAACCAAGCTCCAAAGTTTACAAAGCTAATTCTAACGCTTACTCTCATCACAAAGCCTCTCACATCATCAGTTAAGAAAGCAGATGTGAGATTGCAGTAGTTACTGACAGATATGCCTGTTAATGCTGAGGCCCCTCCAGTGTTGCATTCTCTATCCAGGAAGCTCAGGACACCCATGGGCACATGGTTAAATAAGCAAAACAATGTTAAATTTATTCCCATGGAGGGAATATCTTATTGAGATTTGCAACTTGCCCCTCCAGGTGAGGGTTGCCTACATTTCGTCTCATTCTCAGGTTAAGTTCAGATGTCAATGGGTTAGAGCAGCTCTCCCAGCACATTGTCACATTCTGCAACTTTAAAGCCCAAATGGTCCCATACCTTTGCATTCAAATGTGGACAGGCACGGTAGTATAGCGGTTAGCATAACGCTATTACAGCGTCAGCGACCCGGGTTCAATTCCCACTGCTGTCTGTGAGGAGTTTGTACGTTCTCCCCATGACTGTGTGGGTTTTCTCCGGGTGCTCTGGTTTCCTCCCACATTCCAAAGATGTACAGGTTAGGAAGTTGTGGGCATGCTATGTTGGCGCCGGAAGCATAGCGACACTTGGGGGCTGCCCCAGAACATTCTATGCAAAGATACATTTCACTCTGTGTTTCAATGTATATGTGACTGATAAAGATCTTATCTCTATACATTACAGAATAAGTTACTGCTAAAGCTGTTAAAACATAAATGTACACCCATCCAATTTCTTTCTCTAAGCCGAACTATTAACATTGTAGTATGGTAACATAAGAGGCTGTACAAAGGAGATTCACCTAATTCCTGGGATGAGAGGGTTGTCCTACCAAGAGGCTAAGTAGTTTGGGCCTATATTCCTTGGAGTTTCGAAGAATGAGGGGTGTCCTTATTCAAACATAGAGGATCCTAAGGGGGTTTGACAGGGTAGATGTTGGGATGTTTTCACTTGTGGGAGAGTCATAAACAAGGGGACATAACTACAAGATAAGGGGCCAGCTATTTAAAACTGAGGTACATAAAAAATTCTTCTCACAGAAAATTCTTTGCCCCAGCAGGTGGTGGAAGCTGGATCATTCGTAGTATTTAAAGTGGAGGTGAGTAAATATTCAACAGATTGAGGAATAGAGGGTTATGCAGAAATGGTACAGAAGAGGAGTTGATGCCAGCATAGATCAGCCATGATCAGATTAAATGCTGGGGCAGGCTTGAAGAGCCTGATGGCTGACTCCTGCTCCTATTTTCTTGTGTAAAACCCTTGCTTTTAAGTAGTGAGAAGGGAATGTGATACATACACAACGCCATCTGTGCAACAACATTCTTGACTGTATTTTTATTCTCAAAAGTATTAATGTTGAATAGATGTTAAGTGTGTGGTAAAGTTACTGAAGGTCTTACAAAGTCATCATCAGTTTCATAGCTTGGTCAGTGGGCACTAACCTGTTGGAAAATGTGTTGCTGCCACCTGGTGATCTCTAGGGAAACCATGTTTACAGATTTTTGTTAATTAATATGTATGCCACCCACAGTAAAGTTTATCTTCCATACATTTCCAGGTCTTCTGAAGGAATCCTTATGAACTTTTGTCAATGGCTTTTCATTAACAAGCTACATCCAGTCGTGAATGGTGGTGGACAATTAAACAACTCACTGGAGGAAGAGGCTCCACAAATATCCCCATTCTCAGTGATGGGGGAGCCCAGCACATCAGCACAAAAGAGAAAGCTGAAGCATTTGCAAGCAACTTCAACTAGAAGTGCCGAGTGGATGATCCATCTCAGCCTCCTCTGGTGGTTCCCAGCATGATAGATGCCAGTTTTCAGGCACTTCAATTCACCATTGGATACAGGAAAGGCTGTAATATTCCGACATTAGTACTGAGAACTTGTGCTCCAGAACTTGCTGTGTCCTTGGCCAAGCTATTCCATTACAGCTACAACACTGGCATCTACCAGACGATGCAGAAGATTGCCCAGGTATGTCCTGCCCACAAGAAGAAGGACAAACCCAGATTCAATTCCGGCCACTGTCTGTAAGGAGTTTGTATGTTCTCTCCGTGTCTGCGGCAGTTTCCTCCGGATGCTCCGGTTTCCTTCCACGTTCCAAAAACATACAAATTAGGAAATTTTGGGCATGCTATGTTGGCGCCGGAAGTGTGGTGACACTTGCGGGCTGCTCCCGGAGCACTCTACACAAAAGATGCATTTCACTGTGTGTTCTGATGTACATGTGACTAATAAAGATATCTTATCTAAAAATCCAACCCAGCCAATTACTGCCCCATTAGTCTACACTTGATCATCAGCAAAGTCCATTAACTTTGATCTATCAATATTCTGGGGTTACCATTGACCATAAACGGAACTGGATTATCCATATACACAATATGGCTACAAGAGCAGGTCAGAGGCTAGGAATCCTGCAGCAAGTAACTCACCTCCTAACTCTCTAAAGACTGTCTACCTTCTATCTACAAGGCTCAAGTCAGGAGTGTGATGGAATACTCTCCACCTGCCTAGGTGAGTGCAGCTTCAACACACTGAGGAAGCTTGACACTACACAGGACACAGCAGCCCTTGACAGGCATCCCATCCACAACCATCTACTCACCTCACCACCAATGCATAGTAGCAGCAGTTTGTACCACCTACAGGATGCACTGCAGCAACTCATCAAGACTCCTTAGTCAGCACCCACAACCTCTACCACCTTCCAAACCCACAACCTCTACCAGCTTGAAGGACAAGGGCATGAAAAGCATAGGACACCACCACCTGGAAGTTGCCCTCCAAGCCACACACCGTCCTGACTTGGGAATATATCACCATTCCTTCACCATCACTGGGTCAAAATACTGGAACTCTCTCCCTAACAGCATTGTGGGTATATCCACGCCTCAAGGACTGCAGCGGTTCAAGAAGGTAGCTCACCACCACCTTCTCAAGGGCGACTACAGATGGGCAATTAAATGCTGGCTCTGCCTATGAAGCTGGCATCCATTGAATTAATTAAATAAAAGCATGAATTAATTTAAAATTCTTATCCTTGCTTTCAAATTTCCCCATGGTCTCACTCCTCTCAACTCTAATTTTCTTCACCCCTCTGTGATGTCAGTGCTCCTCCATTTCTGGCCTTATGATATCCTTCTTTCTAATTGCTCTGCTGCTGCCCTAAGTTGTGGGTTTCCCTTCTTAGATATCCCTCTCATCCCTCCTTTAAAATCTATCTCCTTTTTGATCAAGTTTTTGGTCACCTGTCTACAAGCTTAGCCACAAACTTTCTTGATGATGCTTCTTTCGCTATGTTCAGAATGCTATGCAAGTGGCAGTCATTACACAATGGTCCACCAGCTCTCTCCAATTTCATTTACTCAACTGCGACTCCAAAACTGGTGGAGCATCTCTATGGCTCATGTCAGGGGGAGCACTTATGAGGACTCATTAGCCGGGAAAGTTGGAGGAGCACAGTGGATACTTGAGGCTACTTCCTACAATGACACAGCAGGAGGCCATTCAGCCCAAAGAGTCTCCACTGGCTCTCACAGGTTTCCCATCAGCCCCATTCCCCTGTAACCTATTCCATCACATGTCTATCAACTCCCTGCCCGACTTACTATCAAACTATCACTTGGCATGAGTCTGGGCTGTGGAAGGAAAGCAGAGTACCTGGGGAAAACTCATGCAATCATAGGGAGAATGTGGAAACTCCACATAGACAACACTAGAGATCAGAATCTAGGCCATTGGACCTGTGACAAAGCAGCACTACCTGCTTCACAACCAACTAATGGTGGTCATTTTACTCATCGGAGTCAGCCCATATTAATTGCATTGAATTAGTAGCTCTCCACAGCAGGAGGCTCATTATCAAAACCTAAAGAGGGTCTCTTGTGAAAAACGCTAGACTCAGATGGAATTTTAACTGGGCCCCTATACTGTACTTCATCAGGTAAACCACTCAGATAAGATAAGATCTCTTTATTAGTCACATGTACATCGAAACACACAATGAAATGCATCTTTTGCATAGTGTGTGCTGGGAGCAGCCCGCAAGTGTCGCCATGCTTTAAGGGAGATGTGTGGGACAAGATTTTTACACAGAGGGTGGTGGGTGCCTGGAGTACGCTCCCAGGGCTGGTGGTGGAAGCAGATACAATAGTGGCGTTTAAGAGGCAGGCAGATGAACAGTCAGGGAATGGAGGGATATGGATCACTTGCAAGCAGATGGGATTAGTTTCCTTTGATATCATGCTAGGCTCGGAGAAGTGATTGTTAGAATTTACGTTGTGGAGTTGGAGATTGGAACAGGGTATTTGGAATCCAGAGCAAAGGGGAATTTAAAACCGAAGCAGCACATGAGGGCCCAGCCCCAAACCTCCTTACTTCACTACCCTGAAGATATTTCTTATAACCTACCTTTAACTGAGTGTTCATCAGTCCCAATGGCTGACTGACTGCCAAGCTTTGTATCATAGCCCTCCTGTGATGTACTTTGATGCATTTTACTATGGTAAATGTATTGTAAAAATGCAAATTGTTGGCTTGTAAATCACCCCCTATGTATTATTATTAACATGAATGATTTTAAACATAATTTTAAATTAAAAATAGGGGAAGAGAGATAAAGAGAGACATGGCAATGATCACGGGCATCAGAGGATGTTCTGCCATCAGGAAAATGTAGTTGTTTGGAAAAGAGTTTCTCTGGTAAAAGCTGTAGTTTCTCCCCCTCTACCTTTTTAAAAATTTTGTGAATTTAAGTACTCTAATGAGTTCATTGTGTTGCCATTTTAATTTCAAAGGCAACAGCAGGCAGGCTTGTGAGAGCTGGGATGTGATTGGCCCTGAGGGGAAACTACCACTGGACTTACAGGTGGTGCTTTATTGTAGGAATTACTTGGGCAATTAGAGAGTCTAACTCTGTGCGTTTTTAATCTCCTTTTACATCAAAATATGATATAAAATTGAGTTTTGATACTTAAAAATAGAATTTCCAATCTCATTTCTTACTCTCACACAGAGACCCATCCACTTGGCCCAATGGGTGCTACTGTATGTGAGCTTCATCTCAAACTACCTGATTAAAAACTATTCTGTCCCTTTCTCCTTCACATCCATACCTTGCTTGCTTATGATAGAGAAGAAGGATGGCATTTATATGACACTTTCCATGACCCTTACGACTAATGAAATACTTTTGATGTGTAATTACTGGAGGAAATTCTATAGTAATGTGAAACTGTAGTTAAAGTTTTTCTAATCCACTCACAAGGCAGGCTCTTTGACTTAAAGAGAACTGATTGAATTGCATATTTATCAGAGGATTTGCTATCAATTCCTCAGGTGGTTGTCATTACACAGTTTCTGTGTTCTTATACCAATTCACAGTCTCATCAGAATGACAACACAAATTTGCATCGATGCCATGGAACAAATTTTACGAAAATGACACCGAGTTGAATCCATTAGATCCCATGTTAAATCTACCAACAAAACGGGTAAGTAAAAATGGGCTGGATTTTAAGTTTGCAAAGCACTGGGAGCTGGAGAATGGTTTCGACAGTGTTGGGAAACCCAGAAGTTTGTGCCGTGGCTTTTTAACCTGCCCGCTGCATTATCAAATTATTTTTCTGGTCTCCTGGTTGCTCGGTGTCACTGGATGTGATGAAAATCCACATTGTCACTGTGACCAAGTTACTGGAGACTGGAAGCTGGCCTTTATTCATTACAACCAGGTCTTCTGGAGAATCTATTTCTCCTCTTCCCATACTCAACAGGACAGTGACATTTTATACTTTTTAAACTCAAAGACAACAATGAACAATTAACTGCAGTTTCAACGGGTATAGTTAACTTAACATTAACATTTTGAGTGTAGACAGAATTACATACATACAATGGGAGCGCATCCTAACTGGCAGAACCCCTATGAATATTCAAATGCTAGTGCTGCCCAAGTGGTTCTGAGCACAAAACACCAGACACCCAAAATATTCCTCTTTTGTTAGTGTTGAGGAATGGCTCCCTGAATGTACAAGCAACCAGAATATGAAGTGACAAAACAGACATATCTGAACTGTGTATTAAGTGGCAAGGGTATGTCTTTAATGACATATTAATACAGGAGATTGCCTTCCCCAATCTCACCGTGAGGGTTTCAATGAGGGTCAATTAACATGAACATTCATCTATTGTCTTTCCTGGGTAGTTACAATGGTACAGAATCAGAATGCCATAGAGCCATGAAGCATGGCCCTTCAGCCCAAATAGTCTATGCCAACCAAGATTCCCATCTCAGCTAGTCTCAATTGCCCTTGTTCCTCTTATCCTTTCCTATCCATGTACCTGCCCAAGTGCCTTTTATATGTTGTTAATGTGCCTGCCCCAATCACTTCCTCTGGCAGCTCATTCCATATACTGACTACCCTCTGGTTGAAAAAGTTGCCTCTCAGGTTCCTATTAAAACTCTCCCTTCTCCCCCTAAACTTATGTCCTCTAATTCTTGATTTCTCCAACCCTGGAAAAACGACTGGGTGTATTCATCCTATCTATGTCCTCATGATTTTATATACCTCTATAAGATCACCCCTCATTTTCCTGTGCTCCAATTAATAAAGTCCCAACCTGCTCAACCTCTCTCCATAACAGTCCCTTGAGTCCCAGCAACATCTTCGTAAATCTCTTTTGCACTCTTTCCAGCTTAATGGCATATTTCCTAGAGCAGAGTGACCAAAATTGAACACAATATTTCAATTGTGACCTCACCGACATCTTGTACAACTGCAACATAACATCCCAACTTCTATACTCACTGCCCTGACTGATGAAGGCCAACGTGCCAAAAACCTTTTTCACCATCTGTCTAACTGTGAAGCCACTTTCAAGGAACCCTATGTTCCTCTGTTCTACAACACTCCTCATGGCTGTGAAATTTGGTTTGTCCCCTTTGACTCTCACCAACTTTTACAGATGCACCATAGAATGCACCCTACCTGGATGTATCACAGCTTGGTACGGCAACTGCTCTGCCCAGGACCGCAAGAAACTGCAGAGAGTTGTGGACACAGCCCGGCACATTACAGACAACAGCCTCCCCTCCTTGGACTCTGTCTTTACCTCTCATTGTCTTGGTGAAGTACCAGCATAATCAAAGACCCCACCCACCCGGGACATTCTCTCTTCTCTCCTCTTCCATCGGGTAGAAGATACAGGAGCCTGAAGGCATGTACCACCAGACTTAAGGACAGCTTCTACCCCACTGCGATAAGGCTATTGAACAGTTCCCTTATACAATGAGATGGACTATGACCTCATGATCTACCTTGTTGTGACCTTGCACCTTATTGCACTGCACTTTCTCTGTAGCTGTGACACTTTACTCTGTACTGTTATTGTTTTTACCTGTACTACCTCAATGCACTCTGTGCTAATTCAATGTAATTGCACTGTGTAATGAATTGACCTGTACAATCGGTTTGTAAGACAAACTTTTCACTGTACCTCGGTACAAGTGACAATAATAAACCAATACCAATACCAATACCATTCACTATGAAAGTCCTAGAAACATAGAAACGTAGAAAACCTACAGCACAATTCAGGCCCTTCGGCCCACAAAGCTGTGCCGAACATGTCCCTACCTTAGAAATTACTAGGCTTACCTATAGCCCTCTATTTTTCTCAGCTCCATGTACTTATCCAAAAGTCTCTTAGAGGACCCTATCGTATCCGCTTCCACCACCGTTGCCGGTAGACCATTCCATGCATTCACCACTTTCTGAGTAAAAAACATACCCCTGACATCTCCTCTATACCTACTCCCCAGCACCTTAAACCTATGTCCTCTTGTGGCAACCATTTCAGCCCTGGGGAAAAGCCTCTGACTATCTACCTGATCAATGCCCCTCATCATCTTATATACCTCTATCAGTTCCCCCCTCACCCTCCGTCGCTCCAAGGAGAAAAGGCCGAGTTCCCTCAACCTGTTTCCATAAGACATGCCCCGCAATCCAGGCAGCATCCTTGTAAATCTCCTCTGCACCCTTTCTATGGCTTCCACATCCTTCCTGTAGTGAGGTGACCAGAACTGAGCAGAGTACTGTAAGTGGGGTCTGACCAGGGTCCTATATAGCTGCAACAATACCTCTCGGCTCCTAAATCAAATTCCCTGATTGATGAAGGGCAATACACCATATGCCTTCTTAACCACAGAGTCAACCTGTGCAGCTGCTTTGAGCGTCCTATGGACTCGCATCCCAAGATCCTTTTGATCCTCCACACTGCCAAGAGTCCTACCATTAATACTGTACTCTGCCATCATATTTGACCTACCAAAATGAACCACTTCACACTTATCTGGGTTGAACTGCATCTGCCACTTCTCAGCCCAACTTTGCATCCTATTTATGTCCCGCTGTAACCTCTGACAGCCTTCTATACTATCCACAACACATCCAACCTTTGTGTCATCCACAAACTTACTAACCCATCCCTCCACTTCCTCATCCAGGTCGTTTACAAAGAGTAAGGGTCCCAGAACAGATCGTTGAGGTACACCACTGGTCACCGACCTCCATGCAGAATACGACCCTTCAACAACCACTCTTTGCCTTCTGTGGGCCAGCCAGTTCTGGATCCACATTGCAATGTCCCCTTGGATCCCATGCCTCCTTACTTTCTCAATAAGCCTTGCATGAGGTACCTTATCAAATGCCTTGCTGAAATCCATATACACTACATCTACTACTCTCCCTTCATCGATGTGTTTAGTCACATCCTCAAAAAATTCAATCAGGCTTGTAAGGCAGGACCTGCCCTTGACAAAGCCATGCTTACTATTCCTAATCATATTATACCTCTCCAAATGTTCATAAATCCTGTCTCTCAGGATCTTCTCCATCAGTTTACCAACCACTGAGGTAAGACTCACTGGTCTATAATTTCCTGGGCTATCTCTACTCCCTTTCTTGAATAAGGGAACAAAATCCGCAACCCTCCAATCTTCTGGAACCTCTCCCTTCTCCATCGATGATGCAAAGATCATCGTCAGAGGCTCCGCAATCTCCTCCCTCGCATCCCACAGCAGCCTGGTGTACATCTCATCCGGTCCCAGCGACTTATCCAACTTGACGCTTTCCAAAAGTTCCAGCACCTCCTCTTTCCTAATATCTACATGCTCAAGCTTTTCAGCCTGCTGCAAGTCCTAACTACAATCACTCAGATCTTTTTCCGTAGTGAATACTGATGTAAAGTATTCATTACTTCCGCTATTTCTCCAGATCCATACACACTTTCCCACTGCTGCACTTGATAGGCCCTATTCTTTCGCATCCTATCCTCTTGCTCTTCACATACTTGTAGAATGCCTTGGGATTTTCCTTAATCCTGCCCACCAAGGCCTTCTCATGTCCCCCTCTGGCTCTCCTAATTTCCTTCCTAAGCTCCTTCCTATTAGCCTTATACTCTTCCAGATCTCTAACATTACCTAGCTCTCTGTACCTTTTGTAAGCTTTTCTTTTCCTGTCCTACCCTGATTTGTCCTCCCAAAATGCAACACCTTGCACTTATCTGAATTAAACCCCATTTGCCATTCCTCCGCCCACTTACCCAGCTGAACTCTGTACTTTCTGATAACCATCTTCACTGCCTACACTGCCCACACCCAATGTTTGGTTTTGATGGCCTTTAAGCATCAGTGGAAGTTGAATTTTGAACAGGTTTTTTTGAAGACTGGTTCTCATTTTAATTAATGCCTGCTATTCACATAATTCCAAATCTCCAGAATAATCTCTAACACTCCACATAATACGATTACAGCCTCTGGTATTTAAATGAACAATTTGAAGAAGAAATTTCAAAGAACTTAGAGTTGGAAGCCAAAGAGAAGAAAGTTCCAGAAAAGAATCTGGACAGTTTCCCCTCATTTTGGAGATGCTGATGGAGCCTTCATGGTCCTGGAGGGATGTACGGCCACAGCAGAGGGAAAAGCTATTGGGGAACAACAGGAAGATATGTCATGGTTCCGAGTGCTGGTTCTCGATTCTGCTCCTTATCTCCATTGATGGTGCCTTGTTGTGCGGCACATGGTTTCCATGCACTACTATTTGCCTAATGACGCACACTGGAGTTCCATCGGGAGACTAGTATAAGAACCCTGTTTTCAGAAACACTGGTTGCCAGATTATTGGTCTATCTCTGGGTATACTTCGTCTCCCGGCTGCTTAGAGCTGTCAACTCTAGAGCAGTCCCGGTTTCACTGTTTCTCCTAGAAAACCCTGTTTCCGTGTCGGGACTCCATCTCAGAGCCCCGAGACAAGATTCCTTCTGTTTGCCGTTCTGCGTTCAGTTCTGAGGAAGCATCCCGACTCCAGTCTCGGACCGGTGTTCCACATTTGAGTTCTCTGTGATCTTGCTCTTCGTGTGACATTGTGACAGAATAATCTGGCCACCACGAACCCAGCAGACATGAATCCCTTGCAAGAAGCCCTCACCAGCCAGGGTTCACTCCTGGGCCGACATGACTAGCAGCTCCAGGAGGTTATGGAAAACTTCTGTACCCTAGCAGTGAATGTTGGGCAGGTCAGCGAACAGGTCAGCCGAGTCTCTGCTCTTCTTACCTCTTCTGCTCTGAGAACTTCGTCTGACCAGCCTGGACAATCCGTAATAGCATCACCCTACAGTTCAACGACCCGACCACCCAAGGAACTGCATGTACCTGACCCAGAACCCTACAATGGGGATCTGGGAAAGTACCGGTCCTTCCAGCTACCATGCTCATTAGTGTTTGAGCAGCAGCCCTCCACATACACCACCGATAGATCCAAGATAACATTTATCGTGGGGCTGTTGCGAGGAAGTGCGTTAGAATGGGCCACCACCATCTGGGACAGTCAGCCAGAGACCTGCTCTTCATTTCACACATTCATTGCGGAAATGAGAAAGGTCTTCGACCATCCCGTCAGGAGTAAAGAAGCAGCCAAGCGACTACTCACCCTCTGTCAGGGCTCCTGCAGTGTCGTGGAATACTCCGTGGAGTTCCGGACGTTAGCGGCCAACTTGGGGTGGAATGATGAGGCTCTCCAGGGGGTTTTTTTGGCAAGGCCTCGGTGACGCGATAAAGGACGAGTTGGCGGCAAGGGATGAGACAACCAGCCTGGATGCATTGATCTCCCTAGCCACCAGGCTAGACAACCGACTCCGGGAACGGCAGAGAGATAGGACAGTTTGTCCAACACCTCCGTTCACCCCATGGGCCTCCTTCCCTGCCTCTCCTAGCCTGAGCCTCTTTGCTTCTTCTGCTCCTTCCACTCCTAGAGGCGCTCCCAACCTGGCCGATTTCACCACGCTGCGGAGGAGCAACCAATGCAGCTGGGACGGAACCGCCTTTCTCCCACCGAACGACGTCGGAGGTTAAGAGCTGGGAATTGCCTCTATTGCGGCCAGCCTGGCCATTTTCTTGTCACTTGTTCCCTTGGCCAAAAGGGAGGGCTCACCAGTGGAGTGGGGGGTCCTGGTGAGCCAGACAACTTTCCCTTTTGTCCCCCAGAACCGGATGCTGGTCCCAGCTACCATAAGGCACCTCCAACAGTCCCTGTCCCTTTCTGCCTTGGTGGACTCCAGCGCCAAGGGAAATCTGTTGGACAAAGATGTAGCTTCCCGGGCTGGGATTTCTTGGGAGCCACTGAGTACCCCTCTAGAAGTTCAGGCACTAGACGGAAGACTGTTGACCTGAGTCACGCGCCGTACACCTCTGCTGTCTTTGCTTATCTCTGGAAACGATCAGGAACAGGTCCAATTTCACCTGATAGCCTCCCCGCAGACTCTGATGGTTCTTGGGTACCCCTGGTTGAGCCGCCACAATCCCCAAATCGATTGGTCCACGGGTGGGATAGCCAGTTGGAGTCCATTCTGCCACTGCACTTGTCTCCAGTCGGCCCTTTCCCCGGTAAAGGCTACCACTAGTTCGTTGGCCACCGAAACCCCAGACTTGTCCAGGGTCCCAGCAGAGTATCACGACCTGGGGCAAGTATTTAGTACACAATGGGCTCTTTCCCTGCCTCCACACTGGCCGTACGATTGCGCGATCGACATTCTCCCTGGAGCTCCACTATCTACCAGTCGGTTATATAACTCGTCCCGACTAGAGAGGGAAGCAATGGCGGGCTATGTCAACGAATCTCTCACGGCAGGTATTATTTGTCCCTCATTCTCCCCGGTAGGCGCAGGGTTCTTTTTTGAGGGGAAGAAGGACGGTTCACTGCATCCATGCATCGGCTACCGGGGCCTAAGTAACATAACTGTCAAGAACAAATACCCACAGCCTCTCATCAATTCTGCTTTTGAACTACTTCACGGGGCCACCATATTCTCTAAATTAGATCTACGAAGTGCTTACCATCTAGTCAGAATAAGGGAGGGAGACAGGTGGAAAGCAGCATTTAAAACCCCTCTCGGCCACTTCGAATACCTGGTAATGCCATTTGGCCTCACCAATGCTCCTGCTATTTTCCAAGCTCTGGTCAATGATGTCCTACAAGACCTCATAAATCGATTTGTGTTTGTCTGTCTGGATGACATCGTCATCTTCTCCAGTAGTCTCCAGGAACACACCCAGTATGTCCGTCAGGTCCTCCAGAGGCTTTGGGAAAACAAGCTCTTCATCAAGGCTGAGAAATGTGAATTCCATGTCCCCTCCGTCAGCTTCTTAGGATATATCATTGAGAGCGGATGAGTGAGAGGAGATCCAGGTGGTGGCGGAGTGGCCTCGACCCATGACACGCAAACAACTCCAATGGTTTCTGGGGTTTGCAAATTTCTATTGCTGTTTCATTAAGAATTATAGTCGGGTGGCGGCACCCCTTACTCAACTCACTTCACCTACGACCCCTTTTCTTTGGAACCCCGGAGCTGACTCAGCATTCTTGAAGCTGAAGAAACGCTTCACGTCCTCCCCCATCCTGTTCCAACCAGACCCCTCCAGTCAATTCATTGTGGAGGTCGATGCCTCCAACTCCGGGGTGACAGTGGTCCTCTCACAATGCTTAGGTCCGGATCAGAAACTGCACCCTTGTGCTTTTTTTTCCTCGCTGGTTGTCCGCCTCTGAACGTAACTACGACGTAGGGAACCAGGAGTTACTGGCGGTCAAGCTTGCTTTAGAGGAGTGGAGGCACTGGCTAGAGGGAGCGGAGCATCCGTTTATCGTTTGGACAGACCACAAGAACCTGGAATATATACAAACCGCTAAACGCCTGAATTCCCGCCAAGCCCGGTGGGCCTTATTCTTTGGCAGGTTCAGGTTTACATTAACCTATCATCCTGGGTCCAAGAACAAGAAGACCAATGCTCTCTCCCGGCAATACACTACCGAGGAGGACCATCCTAACCCCGAGACCATTGTTCCCCAGTCCTGTGTGATGGCGGCCCTCACCTGGGAGATCGAGGCCATAGTCAAGCAAGCCCAACAGACCCAACCTGACCCAGGTAACACACCACCCAACTGCCTTTTTGTACCTGAGTCCGTGCGGTCTCAGGTTCTTCAGTGGGGACTTTCTTCTCGTTTCACCTGCCACCTGGGGACTGACAGGACGCTTTTCCTCCTGAAGAAACACTTCTGGTGGCCCTCCTTTCTTTCTTTCTTTCTTTCTTTCTTTCTTTTTCAATCTTTTTATTAGTTTTCAAATTAATACAGATTGATATATAGCATCAATATTTATACATGTAATACAAAGAGATCAGGATAACAATCATAGCATAGATAATCATAAAGAACAATAAAATATAAAAAAAAATCTGTAGATCCAATGATCTCAGATAAAAGAAAGGAAAGAAAAAGATTTATTATATAAATTTAAAAAAACCCAAATCAATAAGAAAAATTGTAAACAATATAAACTAAACTAAACAAAATAAAATTTCAAAAAAAACAAACAACAGAAAAAAGAAAAAAAAACTGGGCTAAAATTTCTCAGTAGAAACAGAGCAATATGTCGTCAACTCCGTTCCTCCAAGTTGGAAAGTTATTGAAAAGGGATCTACATCATGTGAAAATATTGAATAAATGGACTCAAAATATCTTCAAATTTAAGCGAAGGATCAACATACCACTCCTAATTTTTTCCAAGTTTAAACATGATATAGTTTGAAAAAACCATTGAAAAGTAGTAGGGGGTATTGGATCCTTCCATTTAAGCAAAATGGATTGTTTGGCCATTAATGTAACGAAAGCAATCATATGGTTAGCGGAAGCAGATAAATGGCCAGACTCTATCCTTGGTAATCCAAAAATTGCAGTGATAGGGTGAGGTTGTAAATCAATCTTCAGTACGTTTGAAATAATGTTAAAAATGTCTTTCCAATATTTTTCCAAAAGAGGACGGGACCAAAACGTATGTGTCAAAGAAGCCACATTCGATTTACATCTATCACATATAGGATTTATATGGTTATAAAAACGAGCTAACTTATCTTTGGACATATGGGTCCTGTGGACTACCTTAAACTGAATTAATGAGTGTCTGGCACACATTGAAGATGTATTAACTAAATGAAGAATTTTCTTCCAAGTCTCTATAGGTATAGATGTCTGGAGTTCGCCTTCCCATTCATTCTTAATTTTGTCTAATGATTCTAGACGTATTTTCATAATTAAATCATAAATTATTGCTATCAAGCTCTTCTAATAAGGACTAAGACCTAAAATTTTTTCTGTAGTTTCAATTTTGAAAGGTGTCGGAAAAGAGGGTATAGTAGTTTCTAAAAAATTTCTAATCTGCAAATATCGAAAAAAGTGTGATCTAGGCAAATTATATTTATTAGACAATTGTTCAAAAGATGAAAAACAGTTATCAATAAATAGATCACGAAAACATACTATTCCCTTCCTTTTCCATATGGAAAAAGCTGAGTCAGCTCTGGATGGATGAAAGAAAAAATTAAATTGAATGGGAGTTGACAAATTAAATTTATTCAATCCAAAAAATTTACAAAATTGAAACCATATTCGTATTGTATGTTTAACAATTGGGTTAGTTGTATGCTTACTTAATTTGGTAAGTGCAGAAGGGAGTGAAGCACCTAAAGTAGAAACTAATGAAAATCCAAGAACTGATTGGTGCTCAAGGCATACCCATTTGGGGCATTGAATTATATCAAAATCTTGTATCCAAAAGATTAAGTATCTGATATTAATATAATCTAAAGTTAGGCAAGGCCAAACCACCATCCGTTTTTAGTTTTTGTAAATATTTCTTACTTAACCTTGGGTTTTTATTCTGCCAAATATATGAAAGAATTTTAGAATCAATAGTGTCAAAAAAAGATTTTGGGACAAAAGTTGAAATCGCTTGAAATAAATATAAAAATTTTGGTAAAATATTCACCTTAATCACATTAATTCGGCCTACCAATGATAAAGACAGTGGAGACCACTTAGTAAATAATTGTTTAACATGGTCAATTAAAGACAATAGATTAGCTTTAAATAAGTCCTTATGCTCCTTGGTAATTTTAACACCTAAATATATAAAATAGTCAGTTACCAATCTAAAAGGTAATTGGCTATAAATTGGGGTTTGCATATTCAATGGAAAAAGTTCGCTCTTATTAAGATTTAATCTATAGCCAGAAAAAACACTAAACGGATCTAGTAGTGATAGTACTACAGGGATAGATTCGTCCGGATTAGAAATATAAAGTAACAGATCATCTGCGTAGAGAGATATCTTATGAGTCATCTGTCCGCGAGTAATGCCACATACATTTGAAGAGTCCCGAAGTACAATAGCCAAGGGTTCTAAAGCAATATCAAATAATAAAGGGCTTAATGGGCAACTTTGCCTAGTACCTCGAAAAAGCCTAAACAAAGGAGATCTTTTGTAGCGGTTGCTACTGCAGAACGAACACAAGACAATAGTCGTAGAGTTTCAGAACAGAACTGGTTTATTTTCCCGCCTTGCGCAGGCCTTTTAAGAGAGCCTGTTCCCGCCCACTCAAAACGGCAATGACGTATATGCCACATCATCAAACCTTTCCCGTGCGTGGGTTCTCCCTGTTGCTCGGGGAAGACGAAGTCCCACCGCCATCTTGGGCCTCGCCGCTTCAACGACGTGCCACCCGACCGCCGAGCCGGTTCGCTTGCTCGGACAGTGAGTTGCTACACAACGCCACCCCAGAACCGGCGATACGGTCCCCAAGGTCCGTGGGCTGTGTTAGCCGCTGCTTAGGAGGTCGGCCCCTGCGTCGCGGTGCTGGAACCTTGACTGGTTGTTGTAGATCTAAATGGGCCGGTTTGAGGTGGTCCGTCGTGAAGACCTGCTCTTTGCCCCCAATGTCCAAAATAAAGGTGGACCCATTATTCCTGATGACTTGGAACGGCCCCTCATATGGTTGTTGCAACGGTGCCCAAGGTGTGCCCCTGCGAACGAAAACAAACCTACAGTCTCGTAGTTCTTTGGGCTCACAGGACGGGGCTTGACCGTGCTGTGAGGTGGGAATCTGGGCCAAGTTGTCGAGCCTCTCGCGCAGTCTTTGCAGGACTGCCGTGGGTTGTTCCCCTTGGTCCCGAAGGGAGGGTATGAAATCCCCTGGGACGACCAGGGGCGCTCCGTACACGAGTTCAGCTGACAAAGCGTGGAGGTCTTCTTTGGGGGCAATGCGTATGCCGAGCAGGACCCAAGGCAGTTCGTCGACCCAGTTAGGACTCTGCAGGCGGGCCATCAGGGCGGATTTCAGATGGCGGTGGAAACGTTCCACTAACCCGTTTAATTGAGGGTGGTAGGCCGTGGTGGTGTGCAGCTGCGTCCCCAGCATGTTTGCTAATGCGGGCCAGAGGCTGGAGGTAAATTGGGCGCCTCTGTCTGAAGTGATGTGGGCTGGAACACCAAAACGTGAGATCCAAGTTGTGAGCAGTGCCCGGGCACAGGAATCAGTCGTGATGTCAGATAGAGGTGTTGCCTCTGGCCACCTTGTGAACTGGTCAATGATGATAAGCAGGTACCGGGCCCCTCTTGAAACCGGCAGAGGGCCTACGAGGTCGACGTGGATGTGGTCGAACCTTCTACGGGTAGGCTCGAACTGCTGTGGCGGGACCTTGGTGTGTTGTTGGATTTTTGATGTCTGGCAGTGCTGACAAGTCCTGGCCCACTCCCTGACCTGTTTGCGCAGGCCATGCCAGATGAACTTGCTGGCGACCAGCCGGACAGTTGATCTGATGGATGGGTGTGCCAACCCATGTATCGAATCAAAAACGCGTTTCCGCTAGGCTGCAGGAACTATAGGGCGGGGTTGACCTGTTGTGATGTCGCAAAGGAGGGTCTGCTGACCTGGACCAACTAAGAAATCCTGGAGCTGCAGGCCCGAGATTGCGGTTTTGTAGCTGGGCAGTTCATCGTCGGCCTGCTGTGCGTCAGCCAGGGCCTTGTAGTCGATACCCATGGCAGGCTTTGGATGGTTGGTCTGGAAAGTGCATCAGCAACGACATTGTCCTTCCCGGAGACATGTTGGACATCCGTTGTGAATTCGGAAATGTAGGATACATGTCTCTGCTGAAGAGCTGACCAGGGATCAGAGGCTTTGGAGAAGGTGAAGGACAAAGGCTTATGGTCAGTGAAGGCGGTGAAAGGCCTGCC
This sequence comes from Pristis pectinata, assembly GCF_009764475.1. Lineage (NCBI taxonomy): Eukaryota > Metazoa > Chordata > Chondrichthyes > Rhinopristiformes > Pristidae > Pristis > Pristis pectinata. Next base: position 78,440,511 of record NC_067409.1, on the reverse strand, counting down.
TTCCAAAAAGTACTGGAAATGCCAGACCGCCAGGTACAGCACTAGTTCCCGATCAAAAGCGCTGTATTTCAGTTCGGGTGGTCTAAGCTGCTTGCTGAAAAATGCCAAGGGTTGCCAACTGCCTTCGATTAGTTGTTCCAGTACCCCACCAACCGCGGTGTTGGATGCGTCCACCGTGAGGCCGGTTGGGACATCTGTCCTAGGGTGTACAAGCATCGTGGCATTTGCCAGGGCATCCTTGGCCTTAACAAAGGCAGCCGCAGCCTCGTTGTTCCAGGCGATGTCCTTGACCTTACCAGCCATCAGCGAAAACAAAGGGCGCAGGATATGGGCTGCTGCAGGGATGAACCGATGGTAAAAGTTGACCATCCCCAGGAATTCCTGTAGCCCTTTGACCGTGTCGGGGCAGGCAAAATGGCGGATAGCGTCCACCTTGGCAGGTAGGGGTGTTGCTCGGTCGCTGGTGATTCTGTGGCTGAGGAAATCGATAGAGTCAAGCCCGAATTGGCACTTGGCTGGGTTGACCGTGAGGCCGAAATCACGCAGACGAGAATACAGTTGGCAGAGGTGGGAAAGGTGTTCTCGGCGGTCACGGCTGGCGATTAGTATGTCATCTAAGTAAATGAACATGAAGTCCAGGTCTCGGCCTACCACGTCCATCAGCCGCTGGAACATCTGCGTGGCGTTCTTAAGGCCGAACGGCATTCGAAGGAACTCGAAGAGGCCGAATGGGGTGATATTCGCAGTTTTGGGGATGTCATCCGGGTGGACCGGGATTTGGTGGTATCCCCGAGCGAGGTCCACCTTGGAGAAGATGTAGGTTGGCTGTGAAGTCTTGGATGTGAGGGATGGGGTAGCGGTCTGGGGTGGTGGCGTCATTCAGCCTCCGATAGTCGCCGCAGGGCCTCTACCCGCCAGTGGCTTTGGGGACCATGTGCAGGGGGGAGGCCCAGGGGCTGTCTGATGTGCGAACAATCCCCAGCTCCTCCATGCGACGGAACTCTTCCTTTGCCAGGCGGAACTTGTCTGGAGGTAGTCGTCGTGCTCGGGCATGAAGTGGTGGCCCTGTGGTAATGATGTGGTGTTGCATCCCATGTTTGGGCATAGAATTTGTAAACTGAGGTGCCAAAACTGATGGGAATTCGGCTAGGAGCTTGGTGAACTCATTGCCGGACAGGAAGATGGAGTCCAAGCGCGGGGCTGGTAGGCTGGTTTCTCCCGGGGGTAGGTCTGGAAGGTTCTAGAGTGGACTAGCCGTTTCCCCCGCAGGTCGACTAACAGGTTGTGGGCCCGAAGGAAATTGGCTCCTAGGAGTGGTCAGGCAACGGTGGCAAGGGTGAAGGCCCAGGTGAAACGGCTGCCGCCGAATTGTAACTGAAGTGCACGGGTACCGAAAGTCTGTATCGTTGTGCCGTTTGCGGCATTGAGTACCGGACCTTGTTGCCTGTTACGAGTGTCACGGCCGGTCGGGGGCAAAATACTGATCTCTGCTCCAGTATCGACGAGGAAATGCTGCCCGGACTGCTTGTTCCGAACGAATAGGAGGCTTTGTCGGTGGCCAGCCGCCGTAGCTGTTAGCGGCGGCTGGCGCTGGTGTTTCCCTGACTTGCAGGGTGGGCGGCATCGACAGGCCTCCGTGCCCCACCTCTGATGGTAGAAACACAGTTGGTTGCCATTGTCGTCGTCTGTGTTTCTGGGGTGTGGTCGCCCGGTTGCTGGGCCTGGTTTAGGCGGGCGTCGGGCTCATGACGTCGGGCTCGCGGCCTGGTGATTTGGCCGATGGACAAACCGCGCTCGCATTTGGCCTTCCACAGGACGTCTGCCCGGGAAGCCACCTCACGCGGGTTGCTGAAATCAGCGTCGGCCAACAGCAGGTGAAGGTCATCGGGTAGTTGTTCGAGGAAGGCCTCTTCGAACATTAGGCAGGGCTTGTGTCCCTTGGCCAATGCCAGCATCTCATTCATTAGGGCGGATGGAGATCTGTCCCCCAGGCCATCGAGATGAAGCAGGCAGGTGGCGCGCTCACGACGGGAGAGGCCAAAGGTCCGAATTAGAAGGTCTTTGAAGTCACCAACCTGGGCGGCTGTCTCCTGGTCCAGAGAACTGACCACATGGTAGTACTTTGTGGAGTCGGAGGTGATCCGCCGAAGGTGGAATTGCACTTCGGCCTGGTGAAACCAGACGCTGGAACGAAGCGTCCAAAAGGTGGGCAGCTTGAGCGCCACTGCGTTGGATGCTGCGTTGTCATCCATTGTGCAGGTCCAAAATCCGTTTGGACCGTCGGGGTCACCAATGTCGCGGTTGCTACTGTGGAATGAACACAAGACACTAGTCGTAGAGTTTCAGAACAGAACTGGTTTATTTTCCTGCCTTGCGCAGGCCTTTTAAGAGAGCCTGTTCCCGCCCACTCAAAATGGCAATGACGTATACGCCACATCACCAAACCTTTCCCGTGCGCGGGTTCTCCCTGTCGCTCGGGGAAGATGAAGGCCTACCGCCATCTTGGGCCTCACCGCTTCAACGACACGCGACCCGACTGCCGAGCCGTTTTGCTTGCTCGGACGGTGAGTCGCTACACTTTGATTATTAGTAAGTATTGAAGCCATAGGTGTATAATAAATCATCTTAATCGCAGATATAAATTTAGGGCTAAAATTAAATTTTTGAAGTGTAGTGAATAGACATTCCCATTCGACTCTGTCAAATGCCTTTTCGGCATCTAGTGAAACAACACATTCTGGAATTTGGGATGAAGGGGTATATATAATATTCATTAATCTCCTGATATTAAAATGTAAATAACGATTCTGAATAAATCCTGTCTGGTCTTCAGAGATAATTTGTGGGAGAACCTTTTCCAGTCTAAAGGCCAATATTTTGGAAAATATTTTTGAATCTACATTTAATAAAGAAATAGGTCTATAAGATGCACAATCAGTGGGATCTTTATCCTTTTTAAGAATTAAAGAAATAGTTGCTTCATAGAAAGATTGTGGTAGTTTACCCACTGATAGGGCATCTTTAAAAATTTTGGCTAACCAGGGAACAAGAATATCAGAAAAGGATTTAAAAATTCAGCTGTATATCCGTCAGGGCTGGGTGCTTTACCCGAGTTCATTGAAAATATTACTTTCTTTATTTCTTCCTCCGAGATGGGAGCATTTAATGTAGAGCGTTCATTTAAAGATAGTTGGGGAATCTTCAGATCTCTTAAAATTTCATACATTAATGTAGGATCCTCAGGGGATTCTGATTGGTATAAAGAAGAATAAAATTCTTGAAAGGATTTGTTGATTTGAGCAGGATCTATCGTGTAGGTATCATCTGATTTACGTATTTTATTAATCTGACGTTTAGATAAAGTAGCTTTCAATTGGTTGGCCAATAATTTACTGGATTTGTCACCATGTATATAAAATTGACTTTTGTTTTTAAGTAGTAGATTTTCAATTGAAGATGTTAATAATAAACTATGTTGTAATTGGAGTTCTGTTCTCTTTTTAAAAAGCTCCAGATTCGGAGTATCAGAATATTTTTATCGATTTCTTTAATCTTGTCAACCAATATACGTATTTCATTATTAGTTCGTTTTTTCAAACCAGTGGAATATGAAATAACTTGACCACGGATATATGCTTTAAAAGTATCCCATATTATCCCAATGGAAATTTTTACAGTAAGATTAGTTAAAAATGAAATCTGTTCTTTGATAAATTGGACGAAATCTGAGTCTTGTAATAGAGAAGGACTAAATCGCCATTGTCTGACATCAAAGGATACATCTGGTAATTTAATTGACAAAGTCAATGGTGCGTGATCAGAAATGGCAATTGCATCGTATTTACAGTCCATAGTAAGTGGAGCTAATCTAGCATCAATAAAAAAATAATCAATCCTCAAGCAGTTATGGTAAACATGAGAAAAGAATGAAAATTCTTTACATATGGGTGTAGAAATCTCCAAACATCTAAAATTCCAGATTCAACTAAAAAGGAATTAATAAAGACAGCGGATTTGTTTGTAAGTGCAGGATTTGACACAGATCTATCCATGGAAGGGTTTAGACAACAGTTAAAATCTCCACCCATAATCAGAGTGTATTCATTTAAATTAGGAAAAAATGCAAATAGATGTTTAAAAAATTCAGATCTACATTGGGTGCATAAACATTAACCATAACAACTTTTTTATTATGAAGCAGACCAGTAATTGATAAAAATCTACCATTTGGGTCTGATATTGTCTCATGATGAACAAACGAAATTAAGGAGTCTATAAAAATAGAAACTCCTTTCACCTTTGCTTGTGAATTCGAATGGAACTTTTGACCCCTCCAAAATCTAAAAAAAGCGTTGATTATCTTTCTTCCTGATGTGAGTCTCTTGAACGAAAATAATCTGAGCATTTAATCTATGAAAAACTTCAAAAATTTTCTTGCGCTTAAGTGGATTATTTAAGCCGTTAACATTCCATGAAATAAAATTAATAGTCTTATCCATTTTAACAGATTAAAAAAAATATGGTATGTAAAGGGTTAATCTTGATATTTCCGAGTCTTACCAACAGGAAGAAGTAAAAAGATTATTCAAAGAGGAAACGGATGTGACGACAATTTAGAAACATTTGTAGTTTAGCCCAGAAGAAAAAGAAAGTAAAAACAACCCCACCCCCCTACCCCAACAGCCCGAAAACTGGCCAATAGGCAGCCAGTAAGCTACCCTCTAATTGAACTAACCCCTGTTCTATTGGTGGCTGTAGTCCAAATTGAAAAAATATATAAACCACCCATGTTTTGTCTAAAAATGAACAACATAATACAAACAGAGATAACGAACTCACAACATAGTTGTGAGATTGAAACAGAGCCAAAGGGCATTAACAGCCGACAGTTAAAAAATACAGTTTAATAATTATTTCGGAAAAAAAGCAAATGATCAGTCATTTTGTTAAATTCTTAATTGTTATTAAAACAAAACATTAAAGATATTAAAAGAAGAAAAAGAAAGGTTTAAATCTAAAAATTAATTAGATAATAAAACAAGTAGGTAGTAAATCAAAGGAAAAAACACTGTGTCTCTTACGCAATTTCTTAGCTTCTAAAATTAAAAGCTAATTTAAAAGAAAATTCTCGGCTTCTTAAGTAGATTTAAAACATTTACGAGATTTATCAGGCAGTGTAATTCGCAGCCTTGCTGGGAATAATAATGCAGGATGATAATTGCTTTGATAAAGACGAGCCATAATTGGTTTGTAGGTCAGCCTTTCTTTCATAACTTCTGGGGTGTAATCTTCAACTATTCGAAACTTCCATTGTTTAAATTGAATCATTCCACGTCTACGAACGGTACGAATCAGGAGTTCCTTGACGCTGACAAAATGGAATCTCAGTATTACTGGCCAAGGTTTTTGATCCGGAGCAGGTTTAGATCTTAATGCTCTGTGAGCTCTATCCAAAATGGGCTGAAGACGGAACATTTCGGAACCAAAAACATCAACCAAAAGATTAGAGAAGAATTCCGTAGGGTTACCAGTCTCAATATTTTCTGGAAAATTGATGATCCTTAAATTTTTCCTCCTGCTGTATCCTTCCAGGTCGATAATCCTCTGTTGTTGCCTTTCCAGGTTTTGCTTGGTTGTAATTAAGGCTTTTTCAAGTGAGTGGAGTTTGGCATCTCTCTCTTTACCAGCTTGGTCGAGTTCAGCAATTAATTACCTTTCTTTGGCATTCTCCTGGATAAGAGTATTTTGTTTTTCTTCAAAGTCTTTTAAAATAGACTTCAATTCGGCAAAGCTCCGATCAAACTTTCTGTCCAGGTTAGAAATAACTTCCAAAGTAGGTTGGTCTCCACTACCTTTACCATTAGCAGAGGCTTTAGATCTGGTGGTCATTTTCACAGTTAAAAATCAAGATTAAACTTGTGCCAGTATTGTAAAAGATTTATTAAAGGGTGGTAAATAATAGATTGAAAAGTGCCTGGACCAAAGCCAAGTTATGACTTAGTCCATCGAGCGCCACCAACAGACTCCTGGTGGCCCTCCATGCATGCTGATACCTGTTCCTTTGTTTCTGCCTGTTTTGTCTGTGCCCATGGAAAAGCCTCCCACCGACCACCAGCTAGACTGCTTCGTCCCTTAACCGTATCTAGCCGTCCGTGGTCCCATATCGCCCTGGATTTTGTCACAGGACTACCCCCTTCTCACGGGAACACAGCTGTCCTCACCATAGTGGACCGATTCTCCAAAGCATGCATTTTGTGGCCCTTCCCAAACTCCCTACAGCTCAGGAGACAGCCGACCTGGTCATCCAACACGTCTTCCACCTCCACAGAATTGCTGCAGACATTATTTCCGACCGGGGTCCCCAGTTCATCTCTGCAGTATGGAGGTCTTTCTGTCAGGCCCTTGGAATGTCTGTAAACCTATTGTCTGGTTTCCATCCACAGACAAGTGGCCAAACGGAATGGGTGAATCAAGATTTGGAAGAAGCACTGCACTGCATAATGATGAACAACCCGTCCACATGGAGTACCCACCTCACTTGGGTTGAGTATGCCCAAAACTCTCTGGTCTGCACTGCCACTGGAAGATCCCCCTTCAAATGCTCGCTCGGTTACCAATCCCCTCTGTTCTCCATCCATGAAGAGGACATCGCTGTGCCCTCAGTTCAGGACCATCTCTGCCATTGCCTCAAGGTCTGGGATGACACATGCGCGGCCCTGCTCTGTACCACCGACCGCAACCGGAGAATTGCTGATCGCTGTCGGGTTCCTGCTCCAGAATACCAGCCTGGGCGGGAGGTTTGGCTCTCGGCTAGGGACATCCCCCTCAAAGATGAGCCCAAGAAACTCGCCCCTCGCTTCTTGGGACCTTTTGAGATTGAGCGGATTGGCAATCCCACAGTGGTCCGGCTCAAATTGCCTACAGCTCTGAGGATACATGCAACTGTCCATGTGTCCCAGGTGAAGCTGGTAGCTAGCAGTCCGTTGTGCCATCCGGCCGAGCCCCCTCTGTGCCCACAGATCGTTGACGACCATCCACGTACACCGTCCGACGTTTACTGGATGTGCGCTGCTGGGGCAGGGGTCTGCAATACTTGGTCGACTGGATCCAGAGGAACGTTCCTGGGTTCCTTGCTGCTTCATTTTGGACCCTTCTCTCATTCATGAATTCCATCAGAGCCATCCGGACAAGCCCGGTGGGTCGCCTGGAGGCTCCCGTTGAGGGTACTGTCATGGTTCCGTGTGCTGGTTCTCAATTCTGCCCCTTATCCCCATTGATGGCGCCTTGTTGTGCAGCACATGGCTTCCATGCACTACTATTTGCCTAATGCACACACCTGAATTGCATCAGGAGACTAGTATAAGAACCCTGGTTTCACAAACACTGGTTGCCAGATTATTGGCCTATCTCTGGGTATACTTCGTCTCCCGGCTGCTTAGAGCCATCAACTCCGGAGCAGTCCCGGTTTCGCTGTTTCTCCTAGAAAACGCTGTTTCTCCTAGAAAACCCTGTTTCCGTGTTGGGACTCAGTCTCAGAGCCCCAAGGCAAGATTCCTTCTGTTCACCATTCTGCATTCAGTTCCGAGGAAGCATCCCGACTCCAGTCTCGGACCGGTGTTCTGCATTTGGGTTCTCCATGACCTTGCTTTTTGTGTGACATTGTGACAAGATGTGGTTGGAGTGGCTCAAGGGCGACCACACTTCTGGATATATTGTAGAGACTGGGAAATGGTAGCATGGTGTTTAATTTATTGGACTATTGATCTGAAGACAACCTATCACAGTAGTCTTGGAATTTCACTAAATAAGATAAGATATTTATTTATTAGTCACATGTACATCAAAACACACAGTGAAATGCGTCTTTTTGCGTTACTGAGAATGGGGTCAGCCCGCAAGCGTCACCACTCTTCCGGCGCCAATGTAGCATGCCCACAGCTCCTAACCTCCACATCTTTGGAATGTGGAAGGAAACTGGAGCACAGACACATGGGGAAAACATACAAACTCCTTACAGACAGCGGCGGGAATTGAACCTGGGTCGCTGGCGTTGTAATAGCGTTACACTAATCGCTACACTACCATGCTGATCTGGGATAAAAAACTGGTATTGTAAAGGTAACTGTGAAACTACCCAAAGGAATTTTCCATCATTAACAAACTAGGCCACTTGTGACTTCAGACCCAGCAAAGTCCGAAACTTAGGGCAAATCAGGGGTGGTCAATAAATGCCAGTCTTGTCAGTGACATCTACACCTTGCGAGCAAATAACGATATGGGCAACAAGACATTCCAAAGTGCCTATTTATATAGTCTCTTCAATTTGCTTTCTTAAATCACTCCTCACTCTAAAGCAGCATGCAGGTGCAACCACCCCTCGCTGACTCACATTTAAAACATTACATCTGTTCATTATTCACTGACATTTGCCTTCATTCTGAGGCAATGCAATGCCTCTACCTATGGCCAGTCTTAATAAATGCTCTGCTTTCTCTCATTCATGTCACTGTTCACAATCAACCTTTCCTCTTGACAGGAGAAGACTGCACAGAACATAGGGCAGAGGCAAGGAACTGGTGATGGTTACCTAGCCATCTTCTACCCCACTGTGATAAGACTATTGAACGGTTCCCTTAAATGGTGAGATGGACTATGACCTCACGACCTACCTTGTTGTGACCTTGCACCTTATTGCACTGCACTTTCTCTGTAGCTGTGACGCTTTACTCTGTACTGTTATTGTTTTTACCTGTACTACATCGATGCACTCCGTACTGACTTAATGTAACTGCACTGTGTAATGAATTGACCTGTATGATTGGTTTGCAAGACAAGTTTTTCACTGTACCTCGGTACGAGTGACAATAATAAACCAATACCAATACCAATCTCACAGCTAATGAGTGAAGAGGAGCAGGTATTGGAAACTGGTAGAACCTCAACATCTTAATCATTGAAGATGGATGGATGGAAGCTTCCTAGCTGTCTGGATTCCACGTGTATGCAGTCAAATGCTGATACAAGGCATGCTGAAAATAAGATACCACAGCTGGACCTACCATTCAGCAAACTAGAGGAGCAGTGACTCACTGAAGAGAAGGTCCAGATGCACTTTGTAACCAAATCTCAGCTTTATACCAGGCACATAAATAGCACTCCCCACTCAAATCATTGGGAGCACCAGTTCTGTGGAAAAGATACATATCTTACTCACTTTACTTTAATGGGATTCTTCTGAGGAATATGAGCAAAAGTATAAGTAGCCAGGATCCAAATTAAAAAGCAGAATGACAAAGGTAATGATCTCTAGATTGGCATCAGGTAGTTAAGATCATGGAGTACAATGTGTAGCTCATAGATTGGTGTGGGAGAAATGAGTTTCAACTCATTGGAGACTTGCACTGTTACCAGTGAAAGAGGCTTTATTTGCGTCAGGCTGGAACTAATGTTCTCACAGATTGAAATACCAGCAATGTAGATAAGGCTTTAAACTAAATAGTAGGTAGGGAGTTGTTCTGGGGAGGAAAACTTAGTTAAAGAGAAAGGAAAGGGTGGTGATAGAGGGTAGTGAAGTGGGTAATAATAACCACAGCCAGTGTCAGGAAGTCACAGTGCGTTCAAACATACAAGTATATTTCCAATTAGAGTCAGAAAAGCGGAAAAAAGGGTAAAATGACAAAACTAAAGGGCCTTTATCTAAACGTCCGCAGCAAGGTAAATAAATTACTGGCACAAATACACTCCAAGAGTTTGTTACCAAAATACTACCAGCATGTTTCCCGTTCCACCGAGGACCCAAACTCCCTTGACCATTGCTACACAGCCGTCAAAGACTCCTACTGATCCACACCCCACCCTCACTTTGGTAAATCAGACCACCAGGCTGTGCTCCTTCTCCCTGCATACAACTAGAAACTGAAACGGGAGGATCCAGTGCAGAAAGTTATGCAGTGCTGGTCTGAGAAAATAGATGAGCTTCTACACGACTGCTTTGAGTCAGTAGACAGGTCCTTATTTAAAGGCTCAGCAGCCAACCTAGATGAGTATGTCACTGCTGTCACAGGCATTATCAGGAAGTGTGTAGAGGACTGTGTACCAAAGAGGACAATCTGGGTGTTCCTAAACCAGAAACCATGGATGAACCAGGAGATCCACTCCTTACTGAAGTCTAGGACTGTGGCATTCAAATCAGGTGACCCTGATCTATACAAGAAATCGAGATACGACCTCGGTAAAGCTATCAGAGATGCCAAGAGACAATATCAGTCCAAAGTCAAGTCCCAGACCAGCCGTCAGTTGTGGCAGGGCTTGCATGCTATAATGGGCTAGAAAACAAAGTTGAGCAGCATTGCCAACAACAGCACATCCCTTTCCGATGAGTTTAACGCATTCTATGCACATTTTGAACAGAAGGGGATTGGAATGTCACCACCCGCCCTGACAGCCTTCAATGCACCTGAACCCACAGTCACCACTGCAGACATCAGTCTTCTGGAGAGTGAACCTGCAGAAATCATCTGGCCAAGATGGTGTCCCTGGCCATGTCCTTAGATCCTGTGTAGATCAGCTGGCAGGAGTATTTGCAGAAATTTTTCACTTCTCCCTGCTTCAATCTGAGGTTCCCACCTGCTTTAAGAAGACCACTATGACTCTGGTACCTAAGACAAACAAGGTAATGTGCCTTAATGACTACCGCCCAGTGGCTCTGACATCCACCATCATGAAGTGCTTCGAGAGGCTCGTCATGGCACGCATTAACTCCAGCCTCCCGGACAACTTCAACCCACTGCAATTCGCCTTCTGCCGAAACAGATCTATGGCTGACGTTATCACCCATGGCCTTAGACTCACCTCTGGAGCATCTGGACAGTAAAGGTACCTACGTTGGGCGATTGTTTATTGAATATGGCTTTGCCTTAAGCACTATAATTCCCTGCAAAATCATCTCCAAACTCCTAGACCTGGGACTCAACACCTCCCTTTGCTACTAGATCCTGACCAACAGACCGCAATCAGTAAGGATAGGCAGTAACATCTCTGCCAGGATTATCCTCAACATTGGTGCCCCACAAGGCTGCACCCTCAGCCCCCTTCTCTACTCCCTATACACCCACGACTGTGTGGCCAGATTCTGCTCTAATGCCATCTACAAGTTTGCAGATGACACCACCATAATGGGCAAAATCTCAAATAATTCTCAAAAAATCTCAAATAAAGACGGAATATGAGGTGCTGTTCCTCCAGTTTGCGCTTGGAATTCTCCTGGCTGTGGAGGAGGCCGAGGACTGACATATCTGTGATAGTGTGGGAAGGGGAGTTGAAGTGACTGGCAATGGGGAGATGCAGATTGCGGTTATGGACAGAGCGCAGGTGTTCTGCGAAATGGTCACCTAGTCTGCATTTGGTCTCACCAATGTAGAGAAGGCCACACTTGGAGCACCGAATCTCTGTCTCACCTGAAAGGACAGTTTGGGTCCCTGGATGGAGGTGGTGTAGGGGCAGGTGTTGCACCTATGGCGAGGGCAGTGGAAAGTTCCTGGGGTGGAGCGGGATGGGTTGGGGGAGGGGGGGGGGTAGGAGTGAACTAGGGAGTTGCGGAGAGAGTGGTCCCTGCGAAGGGCAGAAAGGGGTGGGGGGTGAAGATATGCTTGTTAGTGGGGTCCCTTTTTTTCCCTTTCTTCCTTTTCCTAGCCTATCTCTCTTTTTTCTTCCTGCTTTTTTTCTCTCCTTACCTTTGACACATTCCCTGGTGGATCTGCTCTCCCTTCCTCCCCCGCACCTGCCTATCACCATTTCTTACCTGCATCTACCTATCACCACCTTCTGCCCACCCCGCCTCCCCTCTTTTGTCCACCTACCACTGTTCTGCTTTTCCCTCCTATATATTGGGCTTCCCTTTTCCCTATTTTCAGTCCTGAAGAAGGATCCTGACCCAAACCGTTGACCGCTTGCTTTTCTCCACAGATGCTGCCTGGCTTGATGCATGTTCACAAGTTACTTTTTAAGGCATTCTGTGCCATTTATCTTGATTGAAAATGACCAGTCCTTCCTGAATGTAAGTTACCAGCATTATTTCTTTCTCTTTATTTCTCTGACACTCAATGTAATAATGTTTTCAGAAGACTTCAATCCTCCACCATCTTCCAGCTTGTAGCTTACTTTATCAATACAGTTTCCAAAGGAAACCATTTAAAGATATTATCCAAAGCTGCCATTCATTTCAATGCTACTACAGAAGGTGCTTGGTCCCAGCAGGTTTACAGCATGTGTTTTTAATCATTGGTCACAGAGTACAGAGCTTGTTCTTGGCTGCTGAATACATTATGCTCTGCTTACGGATTTGGCCTACCTTCTTCTGATGTCCTCTTAACATTACTGTTGTCCTTGGACTTGGAAGATGGGACATTGGACCACTGAAGCCTGGTGAGTCATTGTTCATGTTATCTCAGCTGGTCAAAGCATGATAAATATTAATTAGTTAATTCAATAAGTGAGGCAGTCACCCTATACAGCAACTTGGCTGCCAAATTTGTTTTGACAAGATTAAGTTGTAGATTTATAAAGAGCATAATCAATCATCACCAAACCACTTTCAAAACAGCCTTCTTGCTGTCCATTAACCAAAGCTAATGAAAAGATTTCTGCAATAACCATTACAAACCATGATAGACTGCCTTTATTAGGTGCTATTTAGCTCCTCTAAATAGGCAAACACTTGGATCTATTTTTGTGACAATACAGCTTCATCTAGACACTTCTAAGCACATCATATGTCAACTGTTCTTCAGCCATAACAATTTTCCATGACACATAGTCACCAAGAAATTTCCTACAGTTTTTAATTAATAGTCTGTACGTTATATCCAGACCTACATACAAGGTAGAAAAATGTCTGCTGATTAATCAGACTGACTCAAGATGGAGTTGTCATTTCTGCCCCTTTCCTTTACCATTCTTTGCCTCCCTGAAAAGGTAAAATTCTGCTCAGTCACTCCCAGCTACACTCTGCTGCTTTGCTTAAATACCCCTAGGCTCAGATCTTCTCGAGTTATGGCCGCTGCCCACACTCACTGGCCATCTTCCTAGTTGTCACCAAATTTACCATCCCCAAGTTCAGATGGCCCCAGAACCAAGCAAAGAGGACTTGAACGACAACAATGTCAACTCCAAAACTGTCATCAGGAAGAGGCCAGGCTAGAAGAAGCTACAATTCTTCCAGGGTGTTCATAATATGGTCGCCTCTGTGCTGGAGAAACCAAGTGCAGATTGGGTGACCATTTTCTGGAGTCCACAGGGCCCACCCTGAATTTCCTGTTGCCTGACATTTTAATTCACCATCCCACTCCCATCCTGACCAATCTGTCTGTGGCCTCCTGCACTGTTATAACAAAGCCCATTGCAGGCTTGAGGAACAGTACCTCACCTTCCATCTGAGTACATTGCAGAACTCCAGACTCAATATCAAATTCCTCACCTTCAGGTTTCTCAGAACTCACCATTTCTACTCCAAGTATTCACCTATAATATTGGCTCAGTTTTTCTCTCTGCATTAGCACAGTCTTACCTGCTGGGCATGTCCTATTGCCCCACTATCTGCAGCAAATCACATTCCTTTGTCTGTATCACCCCCCTCTACCTGACCTATACATATCCCCATGGCATCCCAAGCCGCACCTCCCCAACCTTCTCTGCAACCCAATTTGAACTTGTTTTTACACTTTGCCAGTTCTGAAAAGGGACTTTGACCTGAAACGTTAACTCTGTTTCTTTTTCCACAGAAGCTGCCTGACCTGCTTAGTGTTTCCAGCCATTTCCATTTTTATTTCACATTTATAACATATTCTTTTTTTCCCACATACTAAATTGGATAAAGTGCAAGTTCTGATGAAACTTTAACTTTATTCCACTCTCCACTGATTATGCCTGACCTGTTGAATACTTCAAGCATTACCTCTGTGCCACCTGTTATAAATATATGTAGATTGCTGTAGATTACAACAGGATATTGATAGAATGCAGACCTGGGCTGAGAAGTGGCAGATGGAGTTCAACCCGGATAAGTGTGCACTTCAGGAGATCGAATTTGGAGGCAGAATACAGGGTTAATGGCAGGACTCAATAGTGTGGAGGAACAGAGGGATCTTGGGGTCCACGTCCATAGATCCCTCATGGTTGCCACGCAGGTTGATAGGGTTGTTAAGAAGGCGTATGGAGTGTTGGCCTTCATTAGTTGGGGTATTGAGTTCAAGAGCCGCAAAGTGATGTAGCTCTATAGAACTCTGGTTAGACCACACTTGGAGTATTGTGTTCAGTTCTGGTCACCTCATTATAGGAAGGATGTGGAAGCTTTAGAGAGGGTGCAGGGGAGACTTACTAGGATGTTGCCTGGATTGGAGACCATGTCTTATAGGTTGAGTGAGCTAGGGCTTTTCTCTTTGTAGAGAAGGAGGATGAGAGGTGACTTGATAGAGGTGTACAAGATGATAAGAGGCATAGATCGAGTGGACAGTCAGAGACTTTTTCCCAGGACGACAATGGCTAACACAAGGGGACATAATTTTAAGGTGATTGGAGGAAGGTATAACGGGGATGTCAGAGGTAATTTTTTTACATGGAGAATGCACAGCCGGCCGAGGACATACATTAGGGACATTTAAGAGACTCTTAGATAGACACTTGAATGATAGAGAAATGGGGAGCTATGTGGGAGGGAAGGGTTAGATAGATCTTAGAGCAGGATAAAATGTTGGCACACCATTGTGGGCTGAAGGGCCTGTACTGTGCTGTGGTGTTCTATGTTCTATGAATCTGGTGGTCATTTGCACCTGGGGCCTACATCCAGGAATGTGTGATACCAACAATAGACCTTTGCATGGAGCTCATTCCAGTTGACATGTAGTGTTTGAAAAACAAATACACTTACTTGGGCTTTAATCATGTCTCATATCTCCTGCAATCCTTGAAGCCTTGCTCACAACATCAATAACCTTGCATGTCCAACATTGAAGCCCCCCAGGGAATTTCTTGGTCTGATATAAAAAAAGTAAAAACAATATGAAAAGGCAGCTTGGACCAGCACCTGGGACTATATTCTTTACTTTTACGGTACCTCAAGTAACAGGATTGAATTGTGGCACCCTTTCATCTGAAGATGTTTACTTCTATTTTCTCAGTATGAACAGTCATATTACAAACATTGCTTATAATATTGGTGGATTTATTCAAAGTATGCTGTGGAGAAGAAGTGGATCATGGGCCATAGGGAGTGGGGTAGGTTTAAATGAAGGTTGTGGCGGACTCACCGTCTAGTCGGTGCGAACCGGCTCGGCAGTCGGGTCGCGCGGCGTCGGAGCGACGAGGCCCAAGATGGCGGCGGGCCTCGTCTTTCCGAGCGACGGGGAGAACCCGCACGCGGGAAAGTCCTGATGACGTAGGACTTACGTCATTGCCGGTTTTTTTGGGTGGGAGTTTTTCTCCCTTAAAGGGCCCGCACAAGGCGGGAAAATAAACCAGTTCTGTTTGGCAATCCTCCGAGTAGAGTCTTGTTTTATTCCGCGGTAGCAACCGCTACAAAGGCATAGTTTAAGAGAACAGTGGTTCATGCTGATGTATAGCACTGGCTACAGACATGTACTTGTAGACCTCCTGCTGTTGTGGACTTCCCTATATTGTCAAATTCTTTAGTTCTTATGATGGGTGGGCCTCTTCATCTCTCACCAAGGTGGATCTCCCTGTGGCAGGGAAATGTTTTTGTAAATGACTTTCCACCATCCCAAACTGATACAGGTTTTACTACAGGAAACCACTGTATATGTCCTAGTAATTAAGTGATATTTCAGCATCCCATGAACTGTTTCTGTTGAGATTGACACTGTATTTGACACTGTATCTGTTTTTAAAGCATGTAATCGCTGGGTAGATAAGGGGGAAATTAATGGATTTGGTTTATCTGAATGTTTAATGGGAGTTTAATATTGTATCACACAAAGGGCCATACCATCTTCTCACAGCTGCCATTGGGCAGGAGGTACAGACGCCTGAAGTCCCACACCACCAGGTTCAAAAACAGTTACTTCCCTTCAACCATTTGGTTCTTGAACCAACCGGCACAAGAGTTTAGCAATACTATGACCGCTTTGATCACTCTGCACTAAAATGGACTTTTTTTGTTTTTACTTGTGTTCTTCCTCACAAAAATTATGTATAATTTAATGTTTTTTCTTGGGAATACTGCTTATATGATGCTGTGTGCCTGTGATGCTGATTCAAGTAAGTTTTTCATTGTGCCTGTGTATACATGTACTCGTGCATATGACAATATACTTGACTTTGATAAGGAGCTCATGTGGATGGGGGCAATATATTAGCATGGAAAGAAGACTGATTGTCGAGAGTAGGAATGAATAGATAATTTTCGGATTCACCAGCTGTTGATAGTGGTGTCCCAGTGGAATCAGTACTGGGCTCCCACCTATTTATAATCTATATTAATGACAGGTAAAAGGACAGAGTATGTTGTTGATGGTAAGCTAAGTGGGAAAGTGATGTGAGATCTGAGGAAGATACAAATAAGCTCTAAAGGCATACATGCAGGGTAGTGCATTTGCATATAATTATGTACATAAGCCAAATGGTCAGAGGATGGACTGACATTATCACTTACCTATGAGCATGATGCAAACACCACATGCAGGGAGTTACTTACTGTTAGAGTTAGAATTAAGCACTGTGTCTTATAATTGTTATTGTAAGTAGAACACTTTCCAACAGTTTTAGAGTCATGGAGTTGTACAGCACAGACACAGGCCCTTTGGCCCATCACATTCATGCAGCCCTTTTTGCCCATTTACACTAATCTCGGTTGTCTGCATTAGAAACATATCCTTCTGTGCCTTGTCTGTTTCAGATGTCCATCTAACACCTCTTAAAATTATTAATTGTACCTGATTCCACCACCTCCTCTGGCAATGCGTTCCAGATATCAACCACCGTCTGTGTAAAAAAAACCAGATCCACTCAGATCCACTTTGAAAGTCCTTCCTCCCACCTTAAACCTATGCCCTCTTGTTTTAAATGTCCCAAGTGTCTTTTTTTTCTTGGGGTAGAACCTAGAACCAGGGGTTTTAAAAATAGGAGGTCATCCATTAAGATAGAAATGAGGTGAAGTTTTTGGAATTCATCCTCAAATGTGAAGTTTTTGGAACATCTTGAAAGAGCAGTGGAAGCAGAATGAATATTTATTTTAAGGATAAGCAAGGGGGTGAAAAGTTATCAGGGGTAGGTAGGAATGGAATTGAGGTTACAATCAGGAGCAGACCCAAAGGGCCAAATGGCTTACTCCTGCTCTTAATTTGTGAAGTTCACATCCCAGCGACATACATAGTTAACTCAAGTTTGAGATTGGTTAATTTTTGGACTCCAGGGGAATCAAGAGATATGGGGCTCAAGTGCACTAGCTGTGACCAAACATAAAGAAATAGGAGCAGGAGTAGTTCTGATGAAAGGTCTGGACCCAAAATGATAACTGTTTATTTTTGCACAGACACTGCTTTACTTGCTGAATGTGTCCAGCACTTTCTATTTTTATTATTGAAACAGAAGTAGGACATTTGGCTAGCTGCTCCACAACTCAGTGAATTCATTTTGACTTTTTGGCACCAGAAATGTAGTGAAACTTGCAGGCTGCCCCCAGAACACAATGCAAAAGATGCATTTCACTGTGTGTTTCGATGTACATGTGACAAATAAAGATATCTTATTTTATCTTATTTTTTTTACTTCAATTCTGCTTTTTTTATTGACCTCCATATTTGATTTCCTCAATACTTAAGAACCTATTGATCTGTGTCTTGAATATACTCCCTCCCCAGTCTTTTTGGGTAAAGTGTTCTCCAAAGATTCACTACTCTCTGGTGAAAGTGTTTCTTCTCAACTCTATACTAGATGGGCCAACCCTTTACTTTCTCCTGTCTCTGGACACTCCAGACAGGGCAACATCAACTCTGCATGTACCTTGTTAAACCCTCTGATTTTTGCTTACTTCAATGAGATCACTTCTCGTTCTATTAAAGTTCAGAGAGTTTAGGATAATTTTACATAGCATATCCCTACACGACAAACCCACTAGGAATCGATCTTTTGAATCTTTGCTGCACTCCCTCTGTTCTATGTGTCTCCTTGCCTAGGCACAGACTTGTATACAATAGTCCAGATGAAGACTCACCAGTGCCCTAGGTAATTGAAGCAAGGTGACCCAACTCTTGTGCTCAAATCCTCTTGCAATAAAGATCTACATGTCATTGTTTTCCTAATTATTCACTGTCTCTGTATGTTAATTTTCAATGATTTGTGTATAAGGACACCCAGATCCCACTGAAGACCAACGCTTTTCAATCTTTAAATTTAAGAATTACTCTGCCTTTCTTTTCTATTATTTCTGTCTAGAAACACAGGCGAAAGTCATTAGCATGGTGTGAATAAACTTGCACACATGTTTTCATCATAGTTGAATCCAATTCCATGTCCAAGAATGCTTTCTGGGAACAATCATGGAATTTTTAAACTTTTTAATCTGAACTGAGGTGGGTCTGAAGTCACATTTGGTCAGACCTGCCAAGGATGGCAAATATGCCAAATGCATTTTCAGGATAGTCATAGTCACAGTGTCATACAGGACAGAAACAGGCCCTTCGGCCCACCATGTCTATGCCACCCACCTACCCATCTACACTAATTCCATTTACCCACGTCAATTTTCTGCTTCACCCTGCGGTGTCCACACCCTCTTCACATTGCCCGGCCCATTTCCAATCACCCCGTTCTTCCTGCTTCAACCTGTCGCCGATTACTGTTGTGCATTCCTGGCTTAGTTGCCCCTTCACTCTGTTCACCCCTGTTCCTGGTTCACCCTACATGGTCCACTAGGCCTTCTCCCATTCAAGTCCGCTTGTGCTCCACCCTGCCTCTCCCTTTCAGGAGCTGCAACATGCTGTGTTCCTTTCAAGTCCGCTCCATAATTTCATGTCCAATAATTTCATGGCTACCATTATTGAAAATAACTATTTTTTAAAGTTCGGAATGTATATAATCACTTGAATTTAAATTTCCCACCAGGGATTTGAACACGTGTCTGTGGATCAATGGTTTAGAATGCTGGCCACCAGTTTAGCAACTTAACCAACTCACTACTATTCCATCATTAGCTGCACCAAAGCCAATTGATCTTGGTCTGCAAGAATCTCAGAACATTCCACCAACAGGTGTCTGTAATCTTTCTGACCAATATGACATGTTGTGCGCTGAACAGCTCGCTTATAGTCAGACCACAGGGGATCCCATACTTGAAAGATGACTTTAATAGCAGTTTTATTCTATGATTGCAGTTATCAGGTAAGAACACCCTCATAAGATTAAGGACATCATTCAGCAGCCTATTGAGTTGGAAATCTGATGCTCCCTTTCACTGTTCAGTGTGTCACTCTCTTTTGTGCTTCTTAGCACTTAGCTGAGATGGCAGATTTAACAGATGCAACTAATACACTGTAGCTCAGGACACTCCTGGCACAATACAGTATGGATAAAGGACATCAATATGTGTTAGTCACATCAATGAATGGTTTATCTTAGAGTTGAAAGGAATAGATCTTTTTGTGCCTTTAATGCATTTTATCCTTGTACAGAATTCTTCTGACATTTGGTGTCTTCTGATATTTTGTCTTTTTTTGACTTTCACAAGCAGGGAAACAACTTTTTCACAGTAAGATGGAAACAGAATAACAACCTGGGAAGACCTTTTGGCATTTGGCCTCTTCCTGCTGGCTTAGCACAGGATTGATTTGTCATATTATACAGGATCTAGTAGGATATCGTGTTATAGATTTCTGAACATAAATGTCTTGCATCTAAAGGACACCAACATGCTTTTTACAACCATAAGTATCTCTGTCACCACCTTCTCCTTGACACATGACTCTTGATACATTGCTGCAATTCATGAATGCATAATTTCATTTTGAACCAGAGGTTTTTTGAGAATTAGACAAGTTGATTTGATTCCAAAATTACGTTGGTTGTGTGCGCAACATATTGTTGAGGGAGTTTGGGATTGTATACTCGGTGCAGGTACGTAGAGTAGGAAAAGCATGATGTTAATCAATGTATAACACTGGTCTGATGCCAACCTTATTGTCTTGGAACTCTGTGCTGCTTCTTAATACAATATGGATGAACATACATTAGGAGCAAGAAAGATCACCCAAATGTGCAATTTAAAGAATCATCAACTACTTACAAGCTAATTGCTGACCAATTTCATTTCACAATTGGAATGAGTGTAGATGCTTTCTAGAGTTCTTCAAAATACCTACAGTTTACTGGGAGTTTTGCCTTTATTTTAAGGCTTCAACCCAAAACTGGCATACATGAATCAATAGGTGATCTTCTTAGAATGCAGCACGAAAGGGAAAATGAGAAACAGCATTCAGAGCAGGATAATTCAAGCTATTACAAGGTAGAGAAAAAGATCATCGAAAGGTTATGGACACATTCAGCACAGAGACAGGACTTTTGGCCCACTAAGCCCACACTGATCATTAAGTAATGTGGAGAGAATAAAATGGGATTAGCATTATTCAAGGATTTATACCAATCCCATTTTATTCTTCCCACATTACCCTCAACATCCCCACATCCAATTCTACCACTTACCCACACACTAGGACCAATTTACAGTAGCCAATTGACCTAGAAGTCTGCATATCTTTGGGAGGAAACCAGAATACTCAGCGGAAACCCATACAGGTGCAGGGAGAACGTGCAAACTCCACACAGACAGCTCTGGAGGTCAGGGATGAATCCAGGTTGCTGGAACTGGGAAGACAGAAGCTCTACTAACTGCACTACTGTGCTGCCCATAAGAAAGGATTTCAGCACAAGGCCATATCTACCAATGGTATTAATGGAGTAATTCTCCCTGTGCATTCGTAAGGTACAGTATGGGAGATTTCTGGGCCTTAGAAGGGCAATTTAATTGAAATCTCACACCTTCTCTGGTCACAATTGACATCTCTGATCAGAGTAAAGACCATATTAACAGAGTGCAGTAACCTTCATTTTTCTGGGTTCCTTCCTGGAGATACTTGTGGCATCTTGTAAATTGTTCTCCCGATGAGGTTTCCATCATGCCACATCAGAAGAGGAGGTGTGCCGCACAACTGACATGCAATGAGGCCCCAGTCCTTGCACTCCAGTAAACAATAAGCGGCCAAGGAGCAGAGTAGGATGAGGAAGAGAGGTGGGGAAGCAGCCCAAGGGAGCCTCCTCTAGTTGGATGTCAGTGAGCAATTCAGTCGAATCTGATCCCAGTCAATGCAACCCGATTCTCCATTCACCAACAGATCCCATCTTACATTCCCTCTGATCATCCTAGTGTCCACTTGGACACAATTCAAAAATGAAACCCAAACCAAAAATTAACACTCCAAAATAAATTTACAAATCAAAACATGCCAAATTATATAGAAACTTCAACTTAACACCTTTGCCATTCCCTTATTGCCTGGTTCCACGTGCCTTTGCCTTTCATAGTCCTCTTGTGCGGTGCTACCCCAGTGGTTTTAGCATGGCCAATAGAAGGTTGTTAACTCTCAGTGGTAGAGACATGGAGGATGACACAAGGCATCTCTGGCCCGGGAAAGCCTTTGATCTGCACTATCTCAGCAAGTGTGGCAGTGGTCTGAGCTGGCTGGGTGATGGGCAACACAGTGGGGACTGGTGTGAGAACAAATGCTGCCATACATAGAACATAGAACACTACAGCACAGTACAGGCCCTTCGGCCCACAATGTTGTGCTGACGTTTTATCCTGCTCTAAGATCTATCTATTCCTTCCCCTCCCACATAGCCCCCCATTTTTCTATCATTCATGTGGCTATCTAAGAATCTCTTAAATGTCCCTAATGTATCTGCCCCCACAACCTCTGCTGACAGTGTGTTCCACGCACCCACCACTCTCTGTGTAAAAAGATCTTACCTCTGACATCCCCCGTATACCTTCCTCCAATCACCTTAAAATTATGCCCCCTCGTGTTAGCCATTGTCACCCTGGGAAAAAGTCTCCGACTGTCCACGATCTATGCCTCTTATCATCTTGTACACCTCTATCAAGTCACCTCTCATCCTCCTTCTCTACAAAGAGAAAAGCCCTAGCTCACTCAACCTATCCTCATAAGACATGCTCTCCAATCCATGCAGCATCCTGGTAAATCTCCTCTGCACCCTCTCTAAAGCTTTCACATCCTTCCTATAATGAGGTGACCAGAACAGAACACAATACTCTAAGTGTGGTCTAACCAGAGTTCTATAGAGCTGCAACATTACCTCGCGGCTCTTGAACTCAATACCCCGACTAATAAAGGCCAACACTCCATACACCTTCTTAACGACCCTATTGACCTGCGCGGCAACCTTGAGGGAACTATGAACGTGGACCCCAAGATCCCTCTGTTCCTCCACACTGCTAAAAGTCCTGCCGTTAACCTTGTATTCTGCCTTCATATTCGATCTTCCAAAGTGTATCACTTCACACTTATCCGGGTTGAACTCCATCTGCCACTTCTCAGCCCGGGTCTGCATCCTATCAATATCCTGTTGTAATTTACAGCAACGTTCTACACTATCCACAACACCACCAGCCTTCGTGTCATCAGTAAACTTACTAACTCACCCTTCCACATCCTCATCCAAGTCATTTATAAAAATCACAAAGAGCAGGGGTCCCAGCACAGATCCCTGTGGAACACCACTGGTCACCAACCTCCAGGCAGAATATGCACCATCTACCACCTCAGTAAATAAGGGTGGATCCTATAGGACTCTAATTAAAACAGATTGAACTACACTTTCATTGTCCTAATGTTCATGCTTCCTGCAAGTGTTTCAAATTTACCTAATAAAACAGACAGTTCACTAATGGATGAAAATGTATCTTCACTTCCTACCCATCATTTTGGAAGCTTGCTGGGTTGCTTAGCATCAACTAACAGGTGCTGTATCTGGGACTTCATGCTATTCAAATGTTCCAATTACATTCCTTCACAAATACTGTTTGAGTTTTATTCATGGCTGTGTGGCACTCAGGAACAATTAAAACATTACATAATTAATTTACTTTTATTTATTTTTCCTGTTTAGGGTGTTGTGAGACTACTGTCTCATCTGCAAATCCAATATAAAAGTTTGCGTGATCCCATTTAGACTTCAATTTTGTGCATACAACTTGCTTTGAGTCATAAAAACAGGAAGTGCTGGAAACACTCAAAGATCCTTTGTCAGTGCTGAGGTGTCTTTGACCTGAAACATTGGTTCTGTTTCTCTTTCCACAGATATTGCCTGACCTGCTGAGTGTTCCTAGCATTTCTGTTTTTTCATTTCAGATTTCGAGCACTTGCAGAATCAGATTTTCATTTGCTTTGGGTAATATGTCATTGCATAAAAGAACTAAAAGGTGCACCGGAATGCTTTCCATCTCAATAATTCTCTCAATTTTTTTAAACCTTGTTTGAAGCTTGCTTGCTCAATGTAAACCTTGAAATTGATTTCATTTACCGGGACACTAACAGATCATGCAGATAATAGGTTCTGTACATTTTGAGGTGTCAGCATTAGACTATTAGGCTCTGCAAGGAAATTGAGTGTTTCAGTGCAGCTTAAACCAGTGTGCGTAAATTGTGGTGGAAGGTGGAAAATCTTTGTCAGCAGGGAGGGGAGGATGAAGTGGAGTTGAAGGGGCCCAGACTGGTTTTATGCAGCTTGGAGAGAGATAAAAATACACACATGCCTATGCAATGCTTTTTGTCTGGAGCGCCAGCTGATTCCAGACAGAACCTGCATTATCCACATTCTATCCAATGCTCCCACATATGCCAATCAGGTCAAAAAGCAGGGTTCTATTTTTTCGATCCTGTTTTCAAGGAAAGAAATCAGGTTACTTAAGTGCAATTTCCTTTGAAAATTTCCTGCTGAACAGTGAAATAAAGCAGCTTCAAAACTGACTCATTTTATCAAGCGCTGCTCAGTTTGCTTTTGAAAAGATTAATGAAATACCCAGGAGAGTATGTGCAAAGTGATAGTACTTCAGACCAGGAGGAATGTCTGTCAATCTTTACCAGCATGTCTCATGCTGGTACGCCTGTGATGTAAAGAATCCTGCCCTACTCAAGTGAGCGGTAATCCCTGGGGTTCAGCTGATTCACGCAGAGGGCAAGAGGTCTGCTTTTAATAAGCTTCATGTTTGGCCAAAGTGAAGGAAAACTGGACAATATAGTGGACTGATCCATGTTCAGTGTTCAATCATTTATGCTGGAAACTCATGCCTTAATCCAGAGGCATGTGTTCAAGTCAATGCTGAAGATTTTGTAAGGTCCCTGGAACTATTTTGTTTTTGTTTTGCACATGTAAAATGTGGGTTCTGGGAACATGCAGAGTGACAAAGAGATTTGCTGAGTCTGGGTTCCTTATTTCAAAAATATACTTTGTTCATAATATATACAGTAAATACAATTACTACACTGTTCTGTCAATTCAATACATCCTCTTACAGTGTATCATGAGTAAGGATGTGAAAGGGTGAACTGAATTCCATCTATATACGTTACACTTTAAATAGGTCTTGGCATGAAACCTAAACCTGCCTGGATTCACTTTAGGTTAGGACCAACTCAAAGTAAATATTCCTCTCCTCCACTGTTAGCTGGGTGATTAAGTCTTAGCAGAGGAAACTTCCCATATCACCATCAATGAGTGATATACAAAATCTGTTGGTGGAACTCAGCAGTTCGAGTAGCATCTGTGGGGGAAAAGGAATTGTCGACGCTTCAGGTCAAAACCCTGCATCAGGATTAGTGATATGCATAAGACTATCACCAGTAATGTAATTGATATCAGACCAACAGCAACCACAAACGATAATTATTCAGGTTTAAATAAATTAAAACTAGTTTTGATGCTCCATCGCCCACAGCTGGATACAACAATCAGCTGGTGTTACTCCTGTTGTGTCATAATAAAGTAATACCAGGCTTGGCTGATCAACAGGAAGAAGAAGAAAGAAAATGAGCTTTATCACCTGATTCCCTTGGTAGCAGGCTGCTTTTCTTAAACAAGTAATCGTGAAAATTCTTCATTTATTTCACAGCTGTCGACACTGGGAAAATGTGAAGACTGGCAGGTGCAATTGTACAGTCCCATCACTGCCTTACAATTTATATGCTTTTGGAGCCAAGCATGGCATTAACTAATCTCTGAGTATTGATCTCTTCTGCTTTACACCACGACCTGTTCTGTTGGGTCTGCACTTTGAAATCCCCATAATAATCTGCAAATTTGAATATCAGAAACTGTGATTATATACATAAAATAATTTTTAAACTAATGCAAGTTGAGTGGTTGCTAATGCATTCCAATTATTTGGTCCTATTTTATTGGTAAAAAGAAATCACACCATCTAGTTACTGATTACAGCACAAAAAATAAATGAGGTTTTTAATAGGAAGTGATTGTCTAAAAATAAATTGCCAGATGAAGACTAATAGAACAACACAGACATATGCAACAGGGAGCTCTCTAAATAATGTTTCCTCCATCAACATATTTTATTCATCAAAGTCAACTGATGTATTTAAACAGTGCTACAAGGTCATTTGCCATATGCTGGCAAAAGTGGTGCAGTCTGAAATTTCCCTCTCAGTAATAAATATTTGAACTCTGAGGTGGAGTTACAAAGCAGGTTGCAGGTTACAGAAGATTGCAGGGCTTAAACAGACA
Organism: Pristis pectinata; assembly: GCF_009764475.1. Taxonomy (NCBI): domain Eukaryota; kingdom Metazoa; phylum Chordata; class Chondrichthyes; order Rhinopristiformes; family Pristidae; genus Pristis; species Pristis pectinata. The sequence goes on along the minus strand of NC_067409.1, from coordinate 78,414,690 downwards.
GGATCAGTGAGAATTTACACCTAAGTAACAGCACATTTTATTCATGAAAGAGACAGAAAATTGTAGACACAATCATGGAAACCAGACAGTAGGAAAAAGAAAAACAAAGTGTGTGCCATAATTCAGGCTTCAATCTTTCATGAGTTCTGTTTTTAAATGATAATTCCCCCGTACATTGCCTGGTTTTGTCACATTAAGGGTGCTATAAAAAAGCAAGTTGATTGAGAATATTTAAGAATTCAAAACAATGCTGGAATGCAAAGAACTAAAGGAGATAACTAGGAACAATTGCTTCCTACAATAGCTTTCCCAGTAGACCAACAATGTTCAGCTATTAGTAAAGCAAACAAAACAACTTTCTTCTATGAAGGCACACAAGGTGAATCACAAGGGTATCCATGCTGCAGATTTCCGTCATCTGTTCCTTTTGCTTTTTTCAAGATAGTTGATGTATTGGCTTTAATTTTCCAAATTTCACTAGATTCTGGGAAAATTCCACTAAATTAAAAGAAGGGAGACAGCAGGAGGCTACAGGCAGGTTTGGTTAATATCTGTCATGGCGAGAATGTTATAACGTAGTGGCTGCTACCGCGATGTGAAAACAAGACACTAGTTGAAGGGTTTCAGAACAAGAACTGGTTTATTTTCCCGCCTTGCGCGGGCTTTTTAAGAGAGACTGTTCCCGCCCACTTAAAACGGCAATGACGTATACGCTACGTCATCAAACCTTTCCCGCGCGCCGGTTCTCCCTGTCACTCAGGGAAGACAAAGGCCCAACGCCAACTTGGCCCTCGCCACTCCGACGACGCGCGACCTGACCGCCGAGCCGGTTCGCTTGCTAGGACGGTGAGTTGCTACAATAAGTTATTATTATGAGACACTACAGCATAAAAAATTCAAGGTAATCGGACAGAATCAATATGGTTTTGTGAGAGGGCAATCAAACTTGTGGAGTTCTTTGTAGAAATAACACGAGTTGTAGATAAAGGGGAACTAGTGGGTTAACCAATATTTCCTGAAAGCATTTGATAAGGTGCCATATCAAAGGTTATTGTGGAAAGTAAATGCTCCTGATGTAGGAGGTAACATACTGATGTAAATAAAAGAGATGTGGTATTTCATAGGGTTTAGTGCTGGGGCCTCAACTTCTTATATAAATTTCTATAAATCACTTGCATGATGACGCTGAAGGTATTGTTACTAAATTTACCAATTTGCAAAGAGAGGAAAGTAAGTTGTGAAGAGGACATAGAGGTGACAAGGGGATATAGATAAAGTGTATGGGTAAAGATCTGGCAAATGGATTATAATGTTGAGAATTTGAAATTATTTCAGCAGTAATAATGAAAAAACATTATCTAAATGATGAGAGAAAAATGCAGAGGGATGCTAGTGTGCATGTTTCTCATAAGGTTCGTATACAGGCACAGCAATTGGGAAAGCTGATAGAATACCATCATGAGGGGAACTGAATACAGAAGTAGGGACATCCTGCTTCAGTTGTACAGGGCCCTTGTACAGTATTGGTTTCCTTATTTGAAGGAGGATGTTAATGCATTGGAAGCAGTTCAGAGAAGGTTTACTACACTAATAACTGGGAATGGGTGGGGTGTTTTATGAAGATAGGTAGGACAGACTTAACCTGTATCTGCTGGAGCTTTGAGGCAATTTCATTTGAAACATATAAGATCTTAACGTGTCATGAACAGGATGGATGTGGAGAGGATATTTCCTCTTGTGGGAGAATGTATAAGTGCTGAAAAATAAGGGTTCACCAATTTAAGACAGGGGTGAAGTGAATTTCTTTTTCCCTGAGAATCACAAATCTTTGGCAATGGCTTCCTCAAAGAACAGTTAAAAGCAGAATTCTTTGAATATTTTAAACACAAAGTAGACGGGTTCTTGGGGGTGCAACGTTACTGGGGGTAAGCTGGGAATGTGGAGATCAGCCTTGATCTTATTGGATGGCAGAGCAGACTCGAGGGGCCAAGGATTTTCATATCTTCATATATGTTTATATATTCTGGTTTGTCCTCAAGTCTCTTCCATTTCTCACTGCTTAAAGCTAAATAAGGAAAAATTCTGGAATACTTTGGCTAGGCATTCAAACACTTGAAGGAGTGGGGCAGACACTTGGAATGCATAAATTAAATAGATGCACATCCAAGAAGTATCAGGCATGTATCCAACATCATTCATTAATTAATGAAGTGCAATTGGGCTAAAAATTTTGGAATTCAACAAACTAACTGCCCTATTACTAAAGGTGACTAGTATTCATGCACATCTGGAATTACAGCAAGGGCAAGAGGATTGAACTCACTGAACCAATCCTACAGGTGTCAAGCATGTGCCAGACATTGCTGGAAGTGCACCTCCATCAAATTGGATAGCCCTCTGCCTTAGATTCTGGGACGCACCCTCAAATCCTTTAGAGAAATTCAGATCCTATGTTTGTTGATGAATACTTTTGAGGAATTAGTTTAACATTGGGTCTGACAAAACTATTAACAAACTGCAAGGATTCTTCAATAATGCTAATCGAAAGGTTCACCCATATCACACTAGCTAGATGCTAGTTTGTCCTTTGTTACTTAAGTTCTGGCAAATGCCCTATATAGTTGATTTCTGATTTCAGTTAACAACTTCCTGCCAATACTGGACTGCCATCACAATAGTCTCAACACAGCCTTTGGTGTTTTTGTAGAGCTGCCTTTCTAGCTAAAGGATGAGGGTCTTCAGCCCAGAATTCAGGGCTAATTCAGCAGGAGTGACGTGTGTTTGCAGGAGGTGATATCAGAAACATCATTTCAGCAGATAAGGGCCTCAAAGACAGACTGCAATCTATCTGTTGCATCCTGGTATGGATCCGAATCACAGCTTATTTTCTCTGCTCTGCTGGAAGTCTCCAAAGTTTTGACAGATGGAACTCATCTCCTGGACAAAATCTTACCGTCCACATAAACAAAAAAAAACAGTTCCGATCCACAGGAGTTCAGCTGGGCCAGTGCTCATGAAGATCAGGATAATGCCCATTTTCTTGGCAGTTGCTGTAGTTCTTTCATTACAACTCTCCATGGCAATGTTACTTGAATGCACAGGCAGATGGCAGAGTTGGTTCATTGGGTACTAAGGTTATCTCTTCAGGGGTGCACCAACCACAGAAAGAAGCACAAAATACAGTACAGTCACAGAGCTTTATAGGATATTATATAATAAACTGTATTGTGAATGAAAATTGTGCCTTCGGAGTGACAAAGAAAGAAATTGAGTATGTTACTTTACTTTCAGTGGCAGGTCATTGAACCTTTGCAGCATTGGTCAGGAATCCCAGGTTTAAAAAGTTGAATCTCAGCACACCACTGTCAATGTATGGCCTGCCCTATGTGTGTAGTTTAAAAGCCGATCAGCAAATTGACTCTGTTCTACACAGGTTTCATTATTCCTATAGCTATATAAATGAGTTAACCATGAAAATCTTGGCCAAAGTACTACTACAGATAAGGAGCAATTGAAATTAATTTTCTATTGGAGTAAGAGTACTGCATGGAATTTCAAGATCAAACTGATGACACTTTGCTCTTCTTTATTTTACTGGACCAGACTTTAAAAAGTTTGTGATTCTTCTCTCTTCTGTTACTTAATAGGTTTTTCTGCAACTTAATAGGAGACGCACAGAAATGAGATTGATCGGCTGGTTGTGGTGTCGCAACAACAACCTCGCACTCAACATCAACAAGACCAAGGAATTGATTGTGAACTTCAGGAAGGGAAAGTCTGGAAAACACACACTAGTCCACATTGAGGGCTCAGAGGTGGAAAAGGTGAGCAGCTTCAGGTTCCTGGCCATCAACATCTCAGAGGATCTATCCTGGGCCCAACACATTGATGCAATCACAAAGAAGGCATGCCAATGGCTCTACTTTGTTAGGTTTGACAAGATTTGGTACGTCACCAAAGACTCTTACAAATTTCTATATATATATATATGGTGGAGAGCATTTTGACTGGTCGCATCACAGTCTGGTATGGAGGCTCCAATGCACAGGATCACAAGAGGCTGCAGAGTGTTGTAGATTCAGCCAGCGCCATCACGGGCACAACCCTCGCAACTGTTGAGGGCATCTTCAAGAGCCAGCGCCTCAAGAAGGTGACATCCATCACTAAGGATCCTCACCATCTGCAACATGTCTTCTTCTCGTTACCACCACTGGGGAGGAGATACAGGAGCCTGAAGACCCACACTCAGCAATTCAGAAACAGCTCCTTCCTCTCCGCCATAACGGTCCATGAACCCATGAGCACTACCTCGTTATTCCATTTTGTTTTGCACTTTTTTTTGTAATTTATAGTAATTTTATGTCTTTGCACTGTAATGCTGTTGCAAAACAACAAATTTCATGTCATCTAAGTCAGTGATAATAAATCTGATTCTGATTTTACTGTGACAAAGTGAATATTTTTGAATGTGCTGACTGGAGTCATTGTAATGCAAGAGTGAATTCAACGAAAATGATTATTGAGCTTCACATTTTATGGACCACTTGAATTTTTCCTCATCCCACTCAACCCCTAAAGTCTGGCACCTTCTAAGCCAGCTGACCAGTGACATTAACTCTTCCTCCTTCATTTTTGTTCCATTACCCATTCACAGTCAGACTTCATTTTGTCCTTATTACCAAAATAGCAAAAGCTACACTGTTTCAGGCAAATATCACAAAGCCTTAACAAACACCATACCAGCTGTTACGGACTCGGTGAAAGTCCCTTTAAGATAGAGAGAGAGAGAGAGTGTGTGTGTGTGTGTGTGTGTGTGTGTGTGTGTGTGTGTGTGTGTGTGTGTGTGTGTGTGTGTGTGTGTGTGTGTGTGTGTGTGTGTGTGGTGTGCTTACGTCAATAGAAGATAAAGGACGTAATAATGTTGTTGAAGAAGTCAGAGAGGGAGAAAGAGGGAGAGAGAGAGAAAAGGGAGAGAGACACCAGCCTGCTAGTTTCTCTATCAATGGATGAGAAACAATAACAGTGTCTGTTACTGCAATCCACGTATGGAAATTGGAAGTAATCCAGTGGAGTTCACCTTGTTGCTGACCTGTAGAAGGAAACAGGTATTTGTGTGTGGACGACCACGATTCGGATGCTTTTCGGGGTGAGGAAGTCACTACCAAGTAAACACTGAAGTGTCGTTTGGGTTCCATCGTGGAACATTTGGATTTCGTAATTACTCTCTATGTTCCCTACATCTACGTCTTATCTTCAGACAATGGTGGTGGATGAAGAAGCCTTTGCTCATGTTTCACCTTATGACTTGCTGAATTGAACTTTAAGAACCATTCCTGGACTTGGAGTTTGGGACTTTGCCACACACACACGAAGAGTTTAGTTTTTGGGGTTAAGGTTCAAGGCTTAACATTTTTGAATTTCTAACATACTAACATTTTTACTTTTATTTTTCGTATTATTATAAGTAGTGATTAATAAAATAGTTTTTAACACTGAATTATGACTCAGTGTGTTTCTTTTGTTGCTGGTTCGTAACACAGCAAACAGAAGAATTAGCGTAAGGATAAAAATATGCATCAAAGTAAACAAAACAGAAAGTCCAAAAAAAGAATCAAACTCAGGCTCCAGCAACTGAGAAAGAAATTGGATCTGCAGAAAATTATATTTCCTTGTAATTACATACATTTATACTTTAATATATACTTAGAATATTACACATTTTTATATAATGTATGCAATTATGTATCATTATATTTACGTGGAATTCTTTCTAATTACATATAATCACCTATATCTGCTCTGGTACCTCTATAACCAGTTTTAGAATTGTCCACATTCAGTTTGCTATTTGCTATTTTGGTTTACACTGCAGGGTAATCACAGGGAGAATGACATGTAGGTAACAGCATTGTATCCACAGTCTGGTATGGAGGCTCCAATGCACAGGATCGCAAGAGGCTGTTGAGAACTCCACGCATTCATTTAAATTACTTTCAGTTTGTCCTGCTCCACCAGGAGGATGGTCCAAATTCCCTAATTTGGTTCTAAGGCTACTTATGAGAGCTACCCATGTAATTTAGCACTCTTGACCACTTTGACATAACTTATCTCACCACTTTATCATTTGTGACAGATGCACATATACAGTATCTTACACTCATGTGTTAGCATTTTCTGTTGTTATATCTTCTCAGCTGTGGTTTTGTATCACACTCCTCCATGTGCTGTTGGAGCATAATCCAATCAGCAGTAAGTCAGGTATGTAATGTACTCATCAAAACTTATTAACTTTGAAAAAAGGCAACCAATTATTAATTTAGAATACATTTTATCGTGAGATTATGACAGGTGCTTATAACAATGCAACAGAAAAAAGACCAGTTGAGACTTTTATTCTCCGTCTTAAAATCATACTCAACTGGGAGACATGCAACCAGAAAAATAGAGTTTAATTAATAAAAATGGGGGGAGGGGAGGGAAGGGAAGGGAGAGGGAAATGAAAAAAAAACATTAAATGTGAGAGCTTGTCCAAGCTTTCCTTGCAGAAGAGAATCTCTGCTAAGAAGTTCAGTTCATTTATAAAATCAACCCTTTTATACCCCACTTAGTTGCTCAACCACTGCTTAGAAACCCCACTCTGCTTAGAAACCCCACCCTATAGAGTGCGTATATCTAATGATTACTTAATTTATATAAAGGAGAAGGTTTTACTGAAGGAGGGTATTTAATGGAAATTGCTTCTAATTTGTTTCACCTTACACATTTGTATTTTAAAATATAGGGGAGGTTATTGAAAGTATATTTTTCTTTATCCAAAATAAACTTTATTCATAATAAAAGACAAACTATATACAATAATAAAACAGTAACAAAACAGTGCAAACCTTTACATTCGTGTACAGATCAATTATTAGTGTTACTTTTTACACAAACCACAGCACCAATGCCACTCGTGTGGCTCCCTGGGGTGATACCCCAATCCCATATTTACAATCTTTAAGGGGCTTTCTCGCCTGACCCCGCCCCTCCCTTTCCTGCGGCAGAAGAACCCTAAACTGTCGTCCTTCCCCACCGAGCCCTTGCATTGGCTGCACCCAGCTTCAGTGCATCCCTCAGCACGTACTCCTGCAGCCTGGAATGTGCCAGTCGGCAGCATTCCCTTACAGACATCTCACGGTGCTGGGAGACCAACAAGTTTCGGGCAGCCCAAAGGGTATCTTTCACTGAGTTGATGACCTTCCAGCAGCAGTTGATGTCCGCCTCTGTGTGTGTCCCCAGGAACAGCCCGTAGATCAGAGAATCCTCTGTTACGCAGCTGCTGGGGATGAACCGTGACAAGGACCCCTGCATCTTTCGCCACACTCTCCTCGCAAGTATAAAGAGATAGTTTCAGAATGAGAGAACCAGTCATGTGCAACCCAGCAAGGCAAGAAACTGGGTATATTCTTAAGCACTCACATTAAATTAACCCTGCAAGGACTGAAAAGGAAGTGGAAGTACAGTGGGTGAGTAAAATCAAATACAGAAAGGGAAATAAAAGAAAAGTTAAGAAAAGGTGGATGATAGGCGAAAAAACAAAAAAGTCAATTTTAAACAAACTTCCAACAACAATTGAAGGAAAGGGTCTCTATATCTGTAGTCATTAATTATTGGTGACATAAAGGCTAATTTACTACAATTAACATCTACCACCTTGTTAACGTGGAGCTTAGATTGCAATGGATAAGAATGGCAAATACAGCATCCACACCATTCAGTGGTAAGGCAGTAGTGGGATCCTGTTTCCACAAACATAACAACAGAGCACAACAACTCAAACAGAAACTTTTGGAATTTTGAGATGAACATCTGCAAATCAATTGGCAAGTCAACTGAAACTGGAGAATTGTTAATGCTCGAAACATGGCAATTTCACAATTACTACTTTATCAGAAAAATGTGGGCAAAGTCAGATGATTAGAGTGCTGAGCACAGGTTTTGGTCAGCCTGTTATAGGAAATGCGTGGTTTAGCTGGAAAGAGAGCAGAAAATATTTACAAGAATGATGCCAGGTCCAGAGTGTCTGAGTTATCCGAGGAGCTCGGCCAGGCTAGATCTTTATTCCTTGGAATGTAGGAGAATGAGGGGCGACCTTATAGAAATGTTTAAAATTATGAGAGGCATAGATAAGGTGGATGGTAACAGTCTTTTCCCCAGGGTAGGGGAGTCCAAACCTAGGGGGCATAGATTTAGGGTGAGAGGGGAAAGATTTAGAAGGAACCTGAGTGGCAACTTTTTCACACAGAGGGTGGTGAGTATATGGAAGGAGCTGCCAGAGGAAATGGTTGAGGCAGGTACAATAGTATCATTTAAGAAGCACTTCGATAGGTACATGGAGGGGTGGGGCTTAAAGGGATATGGACTGAATGCAGGAAATTGGGACTAGCTGGGTAGGCACCTGGTCAGTATAGACTCAATGGGCATAGATTCATACATCACGGAGACAGGCCCTTCGGCCCAACTTGTCTATGCCAACCAAGATACATATCTAGTACCATTTGCCCTCGTTTGGCTCATATCACTCTAAATCTTTCCTATCCATGTACCTGTCCAAGTACCTTTTGAATGTTGTTAATGTACCTGCCTCAACCACTTCCTCTGGCAGCTCATTCCATATACTGACCACCCTCTGGGTGAAAAAGTTGCCCCTCAAGTTCCTATTAAATCTCTTCCCTCTCACCTTAAACCTATGTCCTCTCGTTCTTGATTCCCCAACCCCGGGACTGTGTGCATTCACCCTATTTATGCCCCTCATGATTTTATACACCTCTATAAGATCACCCCTCAGTCTCCTACACTCCAATGAATAAAGTCCTAAAAGGGATGTGAAAGAAACTATGTAATTGTACATCTCCCTTCAATAGGACGTGGGGAAGTTTATACAACTCCTTATCCATCTCAACAAACAGGAATTGGAATCTTGACTGGAAGTGACGAGGAAGGTTGATGGTCCTACTCATTAACGAACAATCACTGAGAAGTGCCTGTATGGAGAACCATGCTTGTGGTCAGCCTACAACAACATTCATCACAGCTCTGGACAACTGTCACTTCCTTGAGTAATAACAAGGACACCATCTTATTTACCATGTTGCCTTTAACGCACAAAAGGAGGCCATTTTGGCCCATCGAGTCGATGCTGGCTCACAGAGCAATTCCACTCCCCATTAATTTTCCCTGCAACCTAATACTCCCACAATCCAGTCAACTCCCCCAGATTCTACCACTCACCCACACACTAGGGGGCAACTTACAGCAGCCATTTAACCTACCAACCCGTTAGCTGAGAACTGGTTTGCTCTGGTTTATAAAGTTATCAACTGTGACTCCAAAGGATATTGCCCCTCCCTTCAGTGAAGAGAACTGTCGTTCCTCCCTCCAACAGTAAACCCTCTGTCTCTGCTTTACACTGCGTACCCTTCCAGTGGCCTTGGGCACTTAGGTTTCACCTTCCCCTCTGCTCTTGCTCCAACCAAACTGCCGGCTGCAGTCCCTGATAAGGTAGTTAATGTTTACTGAAACCTCTGACTGAACCATACAAAACCAGATAGCAGAACCCTGCCTCTCTCCCTGCTGTATCCAAAACCTCATTTACACAGCAAGTCAGTTACTCAACGCAGTGGGATTAGAATCACATGACGGGGGTTCCTTTTCACTCCGGATGCTCCAAGGGCAGGTGCCCCTTCTGCTAAATGGAGCGAAGATCACAATGAAAATGGCACAGCACACAGCTCTGTCCTCACCAATCTTTGACCCTGTCTCATCGCCACTGTCAGTCTCCTTGATACAGGAAGCGGGGTTGGTGCAAGATCTCTCATGGTATCTTACCACATCACACATCCCTAGCTCCAGGATGGCTGAGCTCACACCCTTCCCATCATGCATCAGCATGGTTTCCTCCACTAAGGCACACTCAATGCTTCTAGCCTCTGGGGCATTTTTGCTCTCTGATCCATGTTTCTATGATTATCAAGAGACAAACTACAGGCACATTAAAATAAGGGCAATTATCATACCACTGAAGGGACTTAGAATAAATTTCTAAAATAGCACAAAGACATTTAAGAATTCAGGGTATGACAGTGTTGCTGTAGTTAAGTTACTGTTCTGGTAATTCAAAGGTCCTGGATTAACCAACCAGAGACCTGAGTTGAAATCCTCCTATGGTAGCGTTGGAATTTAAATTTATCTAATAATTTGGAATAAAAGGAAACTAGTCATAGAGTCATAGAGCAATATAGCATGGATACAGGACCTTCGGCCGAACAAGTCCATACCGACCACAGTGCCCACCCATCTAGTCCCAATTTCCTGCATTCGGCCCATATCCCTCCAAGCCCTGCCCCTGCATGTACCTATCCAAGTGCTTCTTAAATGATACTATTGCACCTTTGTCAACCACTTCCTCTGGCAGCTCGTTCCATAAACTCACCACCCTCTGCTTGAAAAAGTTGCCACTTAAGTCCCTTTTAAATCTTTCCCCTCTCACCTTAAATCTATGCCCCCTAGTTTTGGACTCCCCTACCCAGGGGAAAAGACTGCTACCATCCACCTTATCTATGCCCCTCGTGATTTTATAACCCTCTATATGGTCACCCCTCATTCTCCTACGCTCCAAGGAATGAGGATCTAGCCTGATCAACCTCCCCCTATAACTCAGGCCCTCTTATCCTGACAACATCCTCATAAGCCTTTCCTGCACTCTTTCCAGTTTAACCACGTCTTTCCTATAACGGGGTAACCAAAACTGTACACAGTACTCCGAGTGCAGCCTCACCAACAACTTATACAACTGCAACATAACGTCCCAATTCCTATACTGTTCCCTGACTGATGGCCAGTATGCTAAATACCTTTTCACCACCCTGTAAAACTGCTTGCAACAAACTATAAACTTATACTCCTATGTCCCTCTGTTCCATTACATTCCCTAGTGCCCTACCATTCAGAGTATAAGTCCTACACAGGTTTGACTTTCCAAAATGCATCACCTCACACTTATCTGTATTGAAATCCATTTGCCACTCCTTGGCCCACTTCCCTAACTGGTCAAGATCTCCCTGTAATCTACGATAACCTTCTTCGCTATCAACAACACCTCCTAATTCCGTGTCATCCACAAACTTACTGATCAAGTCTTGTGCATTCGCATCCAAATCATTTATATAAATAATGAATAACAGGGGTCCCAACACTGACTCCTGCAGCACACCACTAGTCACCCGCCTCCATTCCGAGAAACAACCTTCAACCAGCACCCTCTGCTTCCTACCTCCAAGCCAATTTTGAATCCACCTAACTAGATTCCATGGGACCTAACCTTCCAGACCAGCCTACCATGTGGGGCCTTGTTGAAGGCCTTGCTAAAGTCCAAATAAACAACACCAACTGCCCTACCCTCATCTACCTTTTTGGTTCCCTCTTCAAAAAACTCTAAAACGTTTGTCAAGCATGACTTCTGTGCTCAAAGCCATATTGACTCCTACTAATCATATTCTCTCTATCCAAATGCTGGTAGATCCTGTCTCTCAGAATTCCCTCCAGTAAATTCCCCACTACTGATGTCAGGCTGACCAGCCTGTAGTTCCCTCACTTGTGCTTGCTACTTTTCTTAAACAACAGAACAACATTAGACACCTTCCGGTCTTTGGGAACTTCACCAGTGGCTAACAATGAAACAAAAATCTCCGCAAGGGCCTCTGCAATTTCTCCTCTAGCCTCACACAAAGTCCAAGGATGCACTTGGTTAGACCCTGGGGATTTATCCACCTTAATGAGCTGTAAGACTGCAAATACCTCCTCCCTGGTAATATGAATGTTCTCCAAAACATCTCCACTAGTTTCCCTTATCTCTTGAGCAACCATGATTTTCTCTTCAGTAAACACTGAGGAGAAATATTCGTTAAAAATCCCACCCATCTCCTGTGGCTCAAGACGTGGGTGGCCCTGCTGATCTCTGAGGGGACCTACTCTCTCCCTGGCCACCTTTTTACTCTTTATATAGCTATAGAACCTCTTGGGATTTTCCTTAACCTTACCTGCCAGATCCATCTCATGCCCTCTCTTTTCCCTCCTGATTTCCATCTTAAGATATTCTTAATCTTTTTATGGTCATCAAGGGATTCACTCGTTCCCGTTCTCCTAAACACAATGTATGCTTCCTTCTTTTGCTTGACCAGAGCCTCAATATCTCTCATCAGCCAAGGTTACCTAAACTTGCCAGGTTTATCCTTCACTCTAACAGGAACATGTTGCTCCTGGACTCTTGATATCTTAAAAGCTTCCCACTTGCCATTTGTTCCTTTCCCTTCAAACAGGCTCACCCAATCAACCTCTGTTAGATCCTGCCTAGTTCCCCCAAAATTAGACCTGCTCCAGTTTAGGAGCCTAACCTGTGAACCTGTACTATCCTTTTCCATCACTATCTTAAAACTAATAGAATTATGGTCACTAGAGCCAAAGTGCTCCCTGACTGCCACTTCAGTTACCTGCCCTACCTCGTTCCCTCAGAGAAGGTCCAGTATTGCACCCTCCCGAGTACAGCCCTCTATATATTGACTCTATACATGAGCAACAATAGCTCCCAAACTACCGGAGTGTTGTAAAAACCCACCTGGTTCACTGATGTTCTTTAGTGGAGGAAAACTGCCATCCTTACCTGGTCTATATATGACTCCTGTCCACCCATGTGGTTGACTCTTAAATGGCCCAGCAAACTACTTTGTTCAAAGGAAACTAAGGATGGGCAATAAATATTGACTTAGTCAGGAATGCCTAGATCCTGGAATACGAATATATAAAGGAAGTGGTGTGATCTTACTAGTATTAGAAACAGGTGTGTTTTGATACATTCAGTGAATATGGGTTCGGGTTAGGGTTGCCAAGCAAACCATTAAATCCCTGCATAATTAGTGAAGCTATGTTGCAAGATACAAGCTGTGCCAGTAGCCAATAAACATTGTATATTAATGGAACATTTTAGATAAATCTGTTCTTGATTTATTCAAATACTCTTTGCCTCCAAAACTGTACCAATGCTCCTTCAAACTACATTCCAGTTTTCCTTGTAATCAATTTATATGAATAATAATTTTAGGTTTTTTATATCATTAAGTAAAATGGTTATCATAATTCTGATTAGAATGGTGCAGGGTTTAAACTGGTGTTAACTGTTCCTCTTTAATCCAAGTCCATGATTTTGTAGGGAAGGGAGAGGGGAAGAGAAATCAAGTCAGTGTCAAAACCTTGCAGTGAAAAGTCCACTTTTTCTCCCTGCATAAGAAGGAAACAAGAACGATATCTCCCCATTAAAAAAAAACCTATTTTAACAGGGAATTATCTTCTGGACTTGAATTATTTCTGAATTGTAATGCAAATTAGAAAATAACAGAGCAGAAGGCTATCAACTACTGTGAGATTTACTGAGTTTATGCAACCTTCAAGAATTGGTTTCGGTTGGTATTTTCAGCCTCTGCTAATTATTAGGAAAGTTATCCGAACAAGGTGAAGGAGTGAACAAACAAAGGAAGGATTTCCCTGTCTTGACCAGTGGTAAAAGTGATGATTTTAAATTTCACATACTTATTTGCAGCAGCGGTATGATTTGTTTGATAATTCCCTTTTTTAGAGTCATACAGGAAGGAAACTAGTCCACTGTGTCTGTGCCAACTATCAAGCACCCACTTATACAAATCCTGTTATATTCTTGTCAACTCCCCACATTCCCATCAACTCTCCCAAACACCAGGGGTAATTTAGAGGGGACAATTGACCTGTCAACCTGCATGTCATTGGGATGTGGGAGGAAACTGGAGCGCTCGGGGAAATCCCATGTGGTCACAGGGATAACATGCAAACTCCACACAGGCAGCACCCAAGGTCAGCATTGAATTCAGGTTGCAGGAGCTGTGAGGCAGCGGCTCTACTGGGACTTTTCAGAAAATAAACAGAATCAACAATTAAGGTTGCCAAATTCTCAAAGCGTACAAGGCTTTCCTTGTAGTCAGTTCATTTGAAAGACATTTTTAAGTATTTTGTATGAATAGATAAGACTGTTTATTTTTTATTTACAGCGTGGTAACAGTCCCTTCCAGTCCAATGAGTCCCCGCCGCCCATTTTAAACCCAAATTAACCAACCTGTACGTCTTTTTGCAATCTGGGAGGAAACCGGAGCACCCGGAGGAAACTCACGCAGACACGGGAGAACGTACAAACTCCTTACAGACAGCGATGGGAATCGAACCCCGATCGCTGGCACTGTAATAGCGTCACGCTAACCGCTATGCCACCATGTTATAGTCTTTCAGATCGGAATGGTACAGCTAAAGGCAGTGTAGATGAGCATCCTTGCTCTCTGCATGACTTCATTGCATATTTCCCAGAATAAGAATACATTTCACCCGAGAATACATTTGTGTCCAGCAATAAACATGTGCCAGGCTTGCTGAGGAATCTTTAGCCGATTAACCTGTACAGGTGGGGCCAACACCAGAGTAATATGTGTCCAGAGTTTGAGCTACTTACATGAGAGTTCAAGTTGCAGCTAGTTAAGAGTTAATATCTGAACACTGTTGATGATGAAAGCTGTAGCAGTGCATGGTACTTTATCATAGTTTGTAACATGTATCATTTATATCACAGAATTCTTCTGTAGTTGCATGTAATACCTTAAGTTATTTGTTTGCAGATACTTAGTTGCAATAAGTGATCTGAGCTGTGCTGTTCTATGAGTTGACTAGATTTCTGATGGGTTTAAACCAAATGTAGGATTACCTATAAAGATAATTATTGTAAGATCTTGGTCCATTAATCTGTAGTCTTCAGTAAATTGAAGACATTGGTGGGGATACTGAAACAATAATCCTCTTGTGTTCAATAGGGTGCTCTCTGTAGAGAAAATGAAGATCTGGGGAGCCTATTTGTTACCATGGGCCTCACTTCTTTTGAAGGATGTTAGGTTGCGACTACTTCAAGTAAAATCAGTTCTTGATTACTTTGTGACTGGATCTTTGTGTTGGGCTCCATTTCTGCCAGACCCTTCTTTGATGAAAATAGAAAAAAAAAACACATAGACACTAGAAATCTGAAATAAAAACAGAAAATGCTGGAAACATTGAGCAGGTCAGACAGTAACTGCAGAAAGAGAATCAGTTAACGTTTCAGGTCAGGGGCACTTCAAAGGAATGGGAAAGCGAGAAAACAAGTTAGTTTTCAGTAGTAGAGAACGTGGGAGAGTGATGAGTAGAATAAAGGGAATATCTCTGATAGGGTGAGACCAAATGACCTAACACGGCAGGTGAAAAAGCAATTATTATAAGATTAAGCTTCATTGTTTGTGCAATATGAAGCTGTGGGACAGGCCCAACAAGCAGGCCTGTATAAAAAAAAAGAGAAAAAGAAAAGAAAAACAAGAACAAATGAGCCAAAATGATGGCAGGCAGAAATGACCTTGTTTTTTAACTTTTCTTTATTGTATAGTACTAATGATAATTTCCTCATAGCAATATGTCATAAGCAACAGCATGATAATAGTTAGATAATAATTTTTAGTGACACATCTTCCAATGAGAGCTCTTTCACCTGAAATGTTAATTCTGTTTCTGTCCTCATGCATGAACATAGAACAGTGCAGCACAGGAACAGGCCCTTCAGCCCACGATGTTGTGTCAAACTAATTAAGCTAATGATGCCTAATTAAACTAATCCCTTCTGCTTGCACATGGTCCATATCCCTCCATTCTCTGCATACTCATGTGTCTATCTAAGTGCCACTTAAATGCCTCTATTGTATCTGCCTCCACCACCACCCCAGGCAGTGCATTCCAGGTACCCACCACTCTGCCCCACACATCTCCTTTGAACTTTGTCTCTCTCACCTTAAATACATGCCCTCTAGTATTAGGCATTTCATTCCTGGGAAAAAGATACCAGCTGTCTGCTCTATCCATGCCTCTTATAATTTTATAAACTTCTATCCAGTCTCCCGTCAGCCTCTGCCGCTCCAGAGAAAACAACTCTAGTTTGTCCAACCTCTCCTTATAGCACCTGCCATCTAGTCCAGGCAGCATCCCGGTAAACCTCTTCCACATCTTCTCCGAAGCCTCCAAACCCATCCTATAATGGGGCAACCAGAATTGAATGCAATATTCCAGATGTGGCCTAAGCAATGTTTTATAAAGCTGGAAGGTAACTTCCTGACATTTGAACTCAATGCCTCAACTAATAAAGGCAAGCATGCCATACGCCTTCTTTACTACCATAGTGCTATCTGAAATTCTGAGTATTTACACAGATCTTGGAAATATGTAATTTTTTTTGCGAAATTGGTTCTGGGATAATACTAATCCTGTGATTGGGAAGGATATCCCAACTGTGTTTGAACAGGAGCAAGGCTTCTCTTACACTCACAAGAGAGGATTTAATGTCTCAACAGAAATGTCACTTCCAACGATGCAGGACTCCTTCAGTACTGAAGTGCAAGCTTAAGTGGCAGGCAAGGTAGTGTAGCGGTTAGTGTAACGCTTTTACAGCGCCAGCAATCTGGGTTCAATTCTGGCCGCTGTCTGTAAGGAGTTTGTACCTTCTCCCCGTGTCTGTGTGGGTTTCCTCTGTGTGCTCTGGTTTCCTCCCACATGCCAAAGACGTACTGGTTAGGAAGTTGTGGGCATGCTATGTTGGCACCGGAAATGTGGCGACACTTGCGGGCTGCCCCCAGAACACTCTACACAAAAGATGCATTTCACTGTGTGTTTCGATGTACATGTGAGTAATAAAGATATCTTATCTTGTCTTATCTTATAAACTGGAACTCATGACCATCCAAAGCATAACCACTGACCCCTGCTGAATTCAATTAATGAGATGTACCCATCACCAGCACCAGCTAATACCAGAGGACATGCTTTTCTTTGGAGTCTGCAGCCTGTATAAACAGCCTGTAAAAACAAATAGAGAGATGGTTGGAGAGTGATTTTTTTGTGTGTGTGTTTTGCATCCGGATTGACTTGTGCCTGCCTCTGATGGACGTGAGACCACTGGGAAATATTTAAGCAACATGAAAAGATTTTTATCACCTAGTATCACCTGGTGATGCTGGGCAGGTCTGATGATTTGATCCTCATGCAGTGGAGGAAGGAATTGAGAAGCTGATTCTGCATTAAATGCTTGGAAAGAATTCTATTTCCAATCGCTGACAAACCCTGCTTTGATAATCATAGAAAGACCAACTAAAGTTGGAAACAGTATTAAGATTTCATGCATTTTTAAGCAAGATATTAATTGAAAGGTACTTGAGGGTGACATACAATTCCATTCATATACTAAGTTTTGGTTAACAGGCTTTTGAATTGCTTGTTCTTATTAAGACGTACTTTTCCTTAAAGTTTTTAGGTTTAAATTTAATATGTTTTGGACCACTGAATGCTAAAGCCTTCACACAAAGGAAGAAAAGCCTCATAGCTGCCTTCTCAGGAATACTTGATTAGCTTCCTGCCCATCTCCTTGCCAAGCTCCTGATAATCCTTTCCTCTAGTAAATAACAGTCAGCAATATTTTCCAGACCTTTTGTCCCATTTGGAAAAAATACCTGTGGTTTTATGCATTTGGATGGAGGCCAATCACAATCTATCCTGCCAGCTAATGAGCTTGTTACTGAACTAAAAAAAAATTACTTAATTATTTTCTTCCTCATTTTACTGCCTTTCTTGAATCTAAAGTAAGAAAAAGGATGTAAATCACCAATTTTAATTATAAACTTCTGTGACATAGAATTCTTTTTCTTCAATTAAAATTCATAGCTTTTGGTATTTTTAATAAGGAGTGCAGATGAAAGATGTCAGAACATTCAAAATTTTACATAGTGGTGCATAATGGTGCTCTGGGCAGGACAACTCTCTCATAGCTACCGTGACCCAGGTTCCATTTTGATCCCTGGTTCTATCATAGTGGAGTTTTCACATTCTCCCTGTGACTGCATGGGCTTTCCCTGAGTGCTCCCACTTCTTCTCACATCCTAAGGACATGCAGGTTGTTAGGTTTATCGGCTGTTGTAAAGCAGTCCTAGTGGTGGGAGAATCACGGGGTGAGGGGTGGAAGGAGAGGTGCTAATGGGGAAAGTGTGAGAGACAAAGTAGGTTGCAGGGAAATGAGTAGGAGTGGGATTGATGGATTGCTGTAACTGGCATAGATTCGGTGGGCTGAATGGCCTCCTATGTCTTATAGAAACATGAGAATGATATTTTCCTTTTAAATATTAGTCTCTATTATTCAAAAAATTTGGATGAAATTGATTGCTGCTCGTTCGGTTATCATCACCTCTTCAACCAAGGTCACGTTTGATTATCTCTGGAAGGCTTCTTCACAAGTGAACATTCACTCTGATGGAAAGTGCACAGAGGGGCAGTGAGAGTTGGTCCAATTGTACAGTCCAATCTGAGAGCAGTAAATGGGATCCATAGGAAGGTGTCACACATTAGCCTGAAGGTGCAAAAGGAGGTAGAGGTGAGGAGATAATATGATAGGGCAAAAACAGTTGCTTTTTGCTGGGAGTCAACTATGAGTGCCTGTGTAGGTCTTGCAGAGGATGCCAGTAAGAGGCAAGCTGCAATCCTAGAGAGAACAGGAGATTTTGGAAAGTTTAGTAGTTGTCTATTTATTACAATTATAAATCATAATTTTAAAATGAGACTAAAATATAGAGGATAAGTTCCCCACCTTCCACTATTAGCCAATCAACAATCTTCATTCCAAATGCTTTTTGCTCACTGTCTTTAAGGGAGGGAACCCAGTGTGAGGAGGGTAGTAAGAATGTTATATATCCAAGTCAGGGTGGTGAATGACTTGAAGGGAGCTTGAAGGTGGCTAAGGTTCCCTTGCATCCTCTTCTCTTGTACTTCTAAGGGTTGCACAGTGGTACAGCTCATACATTTGCTGCCTTACAGCCACTGGTCTAGGTTCAATTCAGTCCAAGTACAACAGTGACTGCTCTTGAACAGAACTTTAGTGATTACAAAACTCACTGGAAAATGTCCTGGACCTCTTGAAATGCCCAAGTTATCTCTTCCACAGTCTGAAGTACTCAGCTGCTATAAAACTCTGGTGCTGTCCGTGTGGAGTTTGCTGGCTTTTCCTGCAACTGTGTGGATTTCCCCTGAGTGCTCCGATTTTCTTCCACATCCCAAAGTTGAGTGCGTTGGTGGGCTAATTAACCACTGAGCCTCGTGTCTAGGCGAATGGTAGAATCTGGGGGGGGCGAGTTGAGGGGAATCTGGCGAGAATAAAATGGGATTGGTGTCAGATTAGTGTAACCAGGTGCTTAGTGGTCAGTTTAGACTCAGTGGGCTGAAGGCCCTATTTCCATGTTGTATGATGCTATGACTCCAGGTTGAGGATTTTGGAGATGCTATTGATAAAGATCACACATACTGCAGCCACAATAAATGGGTAGAGGAGGGAATAAATGTTTAGGGTAATAGATGTAATGCTGAAGAAAGCAACTGGTTTGTCCTGATTATGTTGAGCTTCTTGGGTGCTGCACTCATCAGATAAGTGGAGAGTATTCCATCATACTCTTGACTTGTGATTTCTAGACTGAACAGACTTCAGTCTTACAAAAGCTCCTTAATGCCACACTCAATCAAATGCTGTCTTGATGTCAAAGATAGTCATTTATTTAATTCAGCTCTTTTGCTCATGAACTAAGCAATACTGTTAAATTCAGTATGGAATAGCTGTGAAGTCAATCGGAAATATATTTTCTAATGTTACAGGATAAATATTTAATTTGGTAAGTTTTGATGCTGTAACAAGTATAGGGAAGAACATGTGATCATTAACTACAGAGACACATCTGCCAATGGATTTTTAAAATTGTATGTTTTGTCACCTACAAGTACCTATAGACTTTACTGTGGATTAATTGTGTCCACTGCTATCTGTTATGCTTCTAATTCCTATAACATCTGAAGGGTACTGTAGATGTCTGCCTTGCCTCTGTATGAGCACCCTTGCCTCCAAGTCTGAGTACCATTCCCCCAAAACAGTCTGCAGCACACAATCCAGGATGACATTTGAGTGTGACACAGAAGGCCAGCTGCACTTTTTTGAGGTATCATTTCTCGGATGAGATGTTGAAGCGTGGCATTGCTATAGCTCTCTCAGTAGATGTAAAGGATACTGCAAAACTATCCCAGTCAGAGAAGTGGAGCTCTACACAGTGTCCCAGATGATATTTGTTTTTTTTTATCAACATCAGTGTGACAAAAATGTATATAGTGCCTGGCCTTACTCCATTTCTTGGAATTTTCTGTGCTTGGGCTGTTATGTTAGTCTAAGTGAATACTCTTGAACAGAACTTTAGTGGTTACAAAACTTACTGGGATGTCCCGACCTCTTGAAACACCCATGTTCTCTTTCCACCCTCTGAAATACTCAGCTGCTATAAACCACTGCTGTTTATGTCCTCACTCAGTCCAAACCTGCTTCACCCATGTGTTTGTATCCGTCCATTGGCTCTTAAACATGGTCGCTTCTCCGATGTAATATTCTTTTCTTTGTGTTCAAAGTTATTAGCTTTTTGTCTATCGCTGCAACCTTATTCTTAATGAAAAAAAAGCAACAAAGTAGATTCACATTTCAACCTTAAGATATTTCTTAAGCCTGCTTCCAAAATAACACATCAAATTTAATCAAGCAAGCGGTAAAAGCAGCAAATTGCTTCTGCAGAACAGCATGAAATCCCCTCAGATGGCACTCATGATAAGAATAACATTTATCTCTACAAATGCCACAAAACACACACAAGTACAATCTCTGGTAATTGCAAATGATAATGATTTACGTACATGAGTTGACAACAACGCCCACTGAGCAGGATCTTGGAACCTATGAATAACTTGTGACATCTTGGTAATTGTACAAGTACTCTGGCCTGATATTATTCCACAGAAAAATCAATGTTGGCACATGAATCTTATCCCAACCATCCCCATTCAGAAGCAAAGGTAATCTGCAACAATAGTCAACTTTTTGAAATCTAATTGTGTGAGAAATGCCTTTGGTCTCCTCCCACTTCTCCCAGGGAGCAGAGAGTGGGAGGAATGGACAGAGGGCTAAGAATGAGGTGATGAGGGAATGGAGGTAGGGCAAAAAACATTGTATGTTTTCAGGAGACTTTTTTTTAGCATAATACTTAGAGAGAGATGGAGGGTGTGACAGAAATTTTAATTCAAACATGAAGTGGTAGAGTCCATGAAGTGAGTAATATATACTGGGGAATAAAGAAAAATTTACAGTTATCTCATAGAACATAGAACATTACAGCACAGCACAGGCCCTTTGGCCTGCAATGTTGTACTGACATTTTATCCTGCTCTAAGATCTAGCTAACCCTTCCCTCCCACATAGCCCCCTATTTTTCTATCTTTCACGTGTCTATCTAAGAGTCTCTTGAATGTCCCTAATGTATCTGCCCCCACAACCTCTGCTGGCAGTGCCTTCCATGCACCCACCACCCTCTATGTAAAAAAAACTTACCCCTGACATCCCCCTTATACCTTCCTCCAATCATCTTAAAATTATGCCCCCTTGTGTTACCCATTGTCACCCTGGGAAAAAGTCTCTGACTGTCTACTCGATCTATGCCTCATCATCTTGTACACCTCTATCAAGTCACCTCTCATCCTCCTTCTCCAAAGAGAAAAGCCCTAGTTCACTCAACCTATCCTCATAAGACCTGCTCTCCAATCCAAGCAACAACCTTGTTACCCTGTACTATTATTGCTTTTACCTGTACTACATCAATGCACTCTGTACTAGCTCAATGTAACTGCACTGTGCAATGAATTGACCTGTACGATTTGTATGCAAGACAAGTTTTTCACTGTACCTTGGTACAAGTGACAATAATAAACCAATACCAATCCCAATCCTGGTAAATCTCCTCTGCACCTTCTCTAAAGCTTCCACATCCTTCCTATAATGAGGTGACCAGAACTTTACTAGTTTTGGATTTCACCTAAATGACGTAGCCAATTAAGTACTTTTGAAATATGGTCACTTTAGCAACTTTGGTAAATGTATAGTTATAATCTCTGTCCCGCAAGCTCCCACAAAGAGCAATATGATAATCATCAAATTATTTCCCTTTTTTCATATTTCTGAGGGAGATGGTGGGGAGAGAGCTGTTCAGAGCAATATTTTCCCCACTACTCCCTTCCCAAATTCAACCATTTATCCCTCCCACAGAAAAGGCTAAGGGCGCACATTATCCCAGCCAAAGAGAAAGAAGAAAAAACAGAAGGGGAGAAAAAACAAAATGACCGGGGGGTGGGGGTTGAGGGGGGGAGGAGGTGGTGATTTAAGATGGTAGTGAACCACCACCTTTTCATGGACAATTAGGGATGGGCAATAAATGCTGACGTTGGAAATAGTGCCCTCATCCCCCCAAAATGGGAAAAAGAATGAGAGGGAGAGAGGGAGAGGGAGACAGAGGGAAAAAGAGAGGGGGGGGGGGGGGGAGAGAGAGAGAGAGAGAGAGAGAGAGAGAGAGAGAGAGAGAGAGAGAGAGAGGAAAGATGAGGGAGGGGGAGAGAGAGACAGAGAGAGAGAGAGGGGAAGAGAGCTGGGAGGCATAATGCAAAGACAGAGACAACACAACAAGCAGTCACTGGAAAGGGAATTATCGAAGGGGTGAAATTGAGCTTCAGTGGCATCAGTGAATATGTGATATTGAATCAGTCTGGTTTACTCCACACTTGATTTTCTTTTCCACTGAAGCCAGGTGGGTTATAAATAGCCTGCTGGTTCACTTTCACAGCTATGTGTTGGTGCTGCAGTTTGATTTTACTCCACACCCTCTGACTTGTGCCATGCCAGTGAATTTGATTAGCAGTATACTGAAAATCTCACCTCTTTGTGCATTTCTTCTTGATTTTTAAATGATAAATTCCACTGTCTGCTATTTATGATAGAAATTGCCTTATGAACTGTAAACATGTTCTCCCTCAGTGGAGGTACTGCAGTACCACCTCTGGCTGGATGGGGCAATTACAGACAAACAAGCTTAGACAGGAGGAAGCCACTAACATAAGGCTTTCAGTATGACCCAGTGTGGTCACTGGTGACGGCGCAAGGGGAAACAAACACCAAGAAAAACTGAAAAGATGAAAGCTTTTGAAGGAGCTGGTGCTGTCACGAAGAAGGTCAAATTAAACACTTCCTTTCAATTGTAACTCATTACTGTATAATTAGCAAAGAGCTACAAATGCCCTTTTTTGTCTTTCCTTTTGACAGAAACGTGCAAATCCAGTTTAAGATTTTAATTGTTGTCACTCTTCACTTCCTGTTTATATCTCTGTTGTGTTTTGCTTCTTTACCTCGAAGTCACAACACCACTCACTAAGGACTATTCCCTCATCTTCTCCATTATGGCCTCCATGTTGTGTGTTGTCCACTTCCAATATTGCAGTATTCAGTCAAGAGTTAGCTATCTCTAATTGCTGTTAGTTAGCGAGGACATTAATTGACTTGGTGGACCCAAAGTACACCTAAAATGGCAAAGCAGTTATTGCCTGAACATGCTCACTGATACAGTATCAACAGAAAGCAGCATTGACTAGGGTAGACATGTCTCTTTGTCTGATTTCTTTCCCTCTAATTAGTTTATCAAACAGATGGCTTCTTCAACAGCTTATCACCACACTAAGCCCGGCCTCACACTATCACCTTTTGTCCTATCCATCCCCCCACCCTCACAACACTTCCTACAACTCAAAATTAACTTGTTTTCTCTGTTTACCATTTCTGATGAAGCGTCTTCAACTAAAAATATTAACTTTGATTCTCTCTCCACAGATGCTGCCTAACGTGCTGAGTATTTCAAGCATTTTGTTTTTTTGTTTTTACTTCAGATTTACAGCATCTGCGGTTATTTTTTACCATTTGCATTGAAGAGGATAGACATCACTTACTGCCGATTTAGTTGATATAAATGCAACGCATGTGTGCCAAAATTCCTCTGACCATTTTAAATGAGTTAACACCTCAGTGGAAAAATCAAGGGAATGTCAAATGAAGATGTTAGAGATCCATCTGAAATTATCACCATAGGTAACAGCTATGGTGTTACCCAAATCTGTTTGTTTACAGATGTGGGAAATAATTCAGCAAAGTGATCACCAATGTTTAGCTATGAGACCAGGAATATTTCCATGAATATATTCAAGCAATTAAGAGACTATCTTTGGCCTGTGGAATTATTTCTGCTGGAAGAATCAACTCTTTATTTCCTTCAATGTCTTTATTGATATTATTATCCCAGGAAAAACTTAGCTCAGCCACAGAACCCAGGCAGTGAAAGACAGGTACATTTGTGAAGTCAAGATGAGTTTATTGTCATGTGCACAAGTACAGTGAGGTACAGGCACAATGAAAAACTTGCTTGCAGCAGCATCACAGGCATGTAGATTCAGACAACACACAAAAAATAAATTATACATTAATTAAACAAGACAGTGAAGAAAAAGACTGCGAAACAAGACATCAGTGTGAAAAAAAACACAATCAGAGACAAGTCCATGGTAGTGCAAGAGATGGTGCATAGTGTTCTTTTGCTTAGGTAGGATTAGAGTTGTGCAGGATGATTCAAGAAACTGCCAGATGTAGAAAAGTAGATGTTCCTAAACCTGGTGGTGTGGGACTTTGTGGAAATCAGTTGACAAAGCTGGACCCTCAGCATGTTTTATAGATGGGTTGGTTATTACATTTCATTATTACACATATTTCTAATCAATACAGAAAAAGGCATCAATAAAGTTACTAGCATTAGTGGTGCAGCTCTCTGGAACTAACTTGGTTGTTTTGGGAATTAAAGACACTGCTGAGAGAAACTACAGATGATGAACCACCAGGGCACTAAGTAAAAAAAAGATCTTTTCAAGTTTTCTTTTAACACTGCAGGTATTAACTATGAACCTTTTAGATACAGGGAAAAATTGTATGATTGCTGGTCAAGCATCATCCAATCAAGTAATAAAGAGAGTCTGGAGACACAAGAGACTGCAGATGCTGGAATCTGGACTAACAAACAAACTGCTGAAGGAACTCAGCGGGTCGAGCAGCATTTGTGGCGGGGAAAGGAATTGTCAACATTTCGGGTTGAAACCCTGCATCAGGATTCCAGAGAACAGTAGAAAGCACAGAGGGGGAGCAGAGAGAGAAGGTCTCACAGAACTCCTGTTGAAGAGAGAAGGAATGCTTCTTCAAAGTCAGTATACCTTGAAGAGACTTCGCAGTGGAGTGGTAAAATGGAGACACAAGAGACTGCAGACACTGGAATATGGAGCAACACACAATTGGCCAAATGAGTGGAAAATGGCACCAGTCATACAGCATGAAAACAGGCCCTTCAGCCCAACTTGTCCATGCTGACTGTGTTGCCCAAAGAGCTAGTCCCATCTGCCGGCGTTGGCCCATAACCCTCTAAACCTCTCCCATCCACGTACTTATCTAGAAGGCTTTTAAACATTGCTAATGTGCCTGCCTCAACCACTATTTCTGGCAGCTTGTTCCAAATCCAAGAAACTGCCTCTGATGTCCCTTTTAAATCTCTCTCCTTTGATCTTAAACCTATGCCTTCTTTGTTTTTAGCACCGCCTGCCTGGGAAAAAGACTATGTGCTTTCACCCTGTCTATGCCCCTCATAATCTTGTATACCTCAACACTTGAGGTAATAAATCGGGCCCCAGTCTTAATGAATGATAGAGCGGCCTCAAGGGACTGAATGGCCTCTTCCCGCCCTGTATATTCTTACATCCGTGTCAAACCCCACGAAGGGTTATTAACTGGAACTAAATGTGCGGAGGTGAGTAAAGAGGGCAGAGGACAGTCTTTTGCAGGTTCTGAACTAGCCGACAATGCCAGGTTTCCTCTCTGTCCTGCACCCCAGGTATTTTAATTCACTCTGAACCCCTTGGGAGTATCATAGAAAGGGCAGTTAGTGTGCAACTGAGGTGGGGCCTTCTCTATTTTTGGTTTATTCAATGAGGAAGAGGATAAAGGAAGGGAAATGAATCAAACTTACTCTGACCAGAGGTAGGCCTAACCACAACCCTGTAGACAGGAGGAATGATCCAGGCACACTTGCCTGGGGTAGTGAGGGGTGGAAACAAACACAGAGTGGATGATAGCTTTTGTAGAACACCTGCGCTCAGTCCACAGGGGTGATTCCAAGCTTCCTGTTGTTTGCCATATAATTCTTAACCCCACTCCCATTCCAAAATGTCTGCAGCCTCCTCCACTGCCAATGGTGAGGCCCAGTGTAAATCAGAAGAAAACATCTTATCTTATGGTACTTTGCAATCCTATGGAGTGAACGTTGAGTTTACCACCTTCAGGTAAACTGTGCACTTACCCTTTCAAGTTATCGTGTTTACGTCCCTTTCCTCATCCTGTTTCTTTAAAAGTCAAAGTTAGTACATGTGTGCACAGGTACAATGAAAAACTTACTTGTAGCAGCATCACAGGCACATAGCATCAGATAGCAGCATTCAAAAGAAAAACTTAAATTAAAAATGAATTATACACAATATTTACAAGAAAGAAAATGTCTCGATAATGGTCAGCATTGATGCTCTTTATCACCTGATATGTCTTAACCAATCTCCATGTGGTCTTTTGTCTTATACCTCACTTCTTCCCCTAGCTCTGATGAGAAAACTGATACCCCTCCACTCCTGCACCAGTTCTGAGGAAGCGTCATTGACCTGAAACGTTAACTGGTTTCTCTTTCCACAGACGCTGCCTGATCAGCATTCCTGTTTTCATAGATAGGGGTGAGGCTACATCGTGGCCTGGACTAAAAATCCAGATGAAGGGTCTCAACCTGAAATGTTGGTTGTCCATTTTCCTCCACAGGTGCCGCCTGACCTATTGAGTTCCTCCAACATCTTGTTTGTTGCTTCAGATTCCAGCATCTGCAGTCTCTTGTGTCTCCTAATAATACAGAGTCTTGAGTTCAAAACCCACCAATGCATCTGTGGAACTTGAATTCAGTGAGTAATCTGGAGTTGTTAAAAAAGGGTTAGTGTCTCAGCAATAGTGTCTATATAGGTACAGGATGGTAGTTAAAAACCCATCTTCCCTTCATGGAAGGTTAAACTGCCAGCTTTATCTTGTCAGCCTACATGTGACTCCAAATCCGTAGCAACGTGGTTGCCTCTTAAATATTCTCTAAAAAGACATCCTGTTCAGGGCCCAATCAGGATAGGAATAAATGCTGGTTTTGCCAGCGATGCCCAAAAAATGAACTAAATAACTAAATAAATTAAAAAAAGAATAACATTATGAAATCAATCAATACAGTGATGAAAAGCCAGGTCAGCAAGTGCAGGAGTGAACAATGAGTAACATTTGGTGTGAGAAGATAAAGGCCACAAAGAAGGACAGTAGATGATTATAGAGGCAGTAGCAGAGTATTGATTTCTGCTGGGATCTGATCATTAGTCTCTTCATTAGAATGATAAAACTGTCAGAAGCAATCAAGGTCATTACAGCTCTGAATTTCGACTCAAAGCCACCACAACAGATAGCAGCGATACCAGTTAAACCACTTTGGACAAATACAATAGGATGACCAAATACTTTCATCACTTCCTCTGAAAAGAATGTGGCAGAATAAATGGGCCTGATCACTTTACCCACATAATGGGACTCTCTCCCATCCAGACTATTATACAGAACACTTGAAGTGTTGATTAACTACATGGCATGCCATGCCAACAGTGTCAGAAACATGGAATACCAGCTCTGTGCTCAGAGGGAGCCTCCAGTTTTATCTGTCTAATTTATTCACAACCTCCTCTGCTGCCAAATTGTTCCCAGGGTGACAATGGCTGATACGAGGGGACATAATTTTAAGGTGGTTGGAGGAAGATATAAGGGGGATGTCAGGCATAAATTTTTTTACACAGAGGGTGGTGGGTGCGTTGAACGCACTGCCAGCAGAGGTTGTGGGGGCAGATACATTAGGGACATTCAAGATACTCTTAGATAGACACATGAATGATAGAAAAATAGGGGGCTATGTGGGAGGGAAGGGTTAGATCGATCTTAGAGCAGGATAGAATGTCGGCACAACATTGTGGGCTGAAGGGCCTGTACTGTGCTGTAATGTTCTATGTTCTATTTTCTACGATGCTATACTCAGATTAGAGGAACCGCCTTGGTAGTCTCCAACCTGACGGCATAAACATCAACATCTCTAACTTCCAGTAACCACTCCCCTCTGTCCCCTTTTTTCCCTTATTCCAACAATCCCATCACCCCATCTCTTTCCCCTCCCCTGCCCTCTCGATCTACCCATCTCCCACACATTCATCCCTCCGGTACCCCTCCTCACCTCCTTCCCTTTACTCCATGGTCCACTGTCCTCTCCTATCAGATTGCACCTTCTTTGGCCCTTTGTTACTTCCACCTAAACTGTACGGACGAACCATACAGAGAACACAGCAAAGCCACAGAAGCATCCACTGCCGATGAAGCTACCGTTCAGGTAGATGAACCAACAGACGCTTCATCAAGAGGGGAGGGCCTTCACAGCCCACCAACCTCGGCATCGGCTAGTCAGGAAGACACTGAGAGAGAAGCCCTAGCTATTATGTTTGGCATCAAGCGCTTCCATTTATGCATATTTGGGCGGCCTCTTGAAATCCACACAGATCATAAGCTTCTGCTAGGCTTAATGGGAGAGACACAAGGTATCCAACAAATGTCATCACTGAGAATGCAACAACCTTATCCACTTACTCCTATGCAATGAAGTACAGCCCCAGAAATGAAAACGTCATTGCTGACGCCTTAAGCAGCTTACCAATTGTTGAGGGCACAGCATCCGGCACCCCTCTGTTCGAGGTTGTTCACATGTTACAATGCCTAGATGAAACACCAATCAAAAGTCACCTCATTAGGCAGTGGACAGCCCATGATCCACTCCTATCACAGGTGAAAAGGGCACTACAGCCCTTCACCCGAATTTCAACTATTTACAAATTGCCAACATGAACTGAGCCTACAGGATGGCTGCATATTACGTGGCAGTCCCCCTCAAGACCGCAAGCGCATACTCTGCGATCTGCATGATGCTCACCCTGGGGTGGTCAGAATGAAGGCACGTGAGAAGCTATGTGTGGTGGCTTAAAATTGACACTGATATTGAGAATATGGTGCGCATCTGCCCTATTTGTCAGAAGATGCAAAAAACGTCACTAAAGGCCCCCATTAAACCATGGGCCTGGCCTGATTCTCCATGGAAGCGCATTCATTTTGACTACTTTGGACTGTTCTGGGGACACATGTTTCTGGTTATTGTGGATGCCCATTTGAAGTGGATAGAGGCGTTACCTACTTATATGCTGTGTTCCTCAACAACTACTATAACTAAACTACAGTTTGTCTTTGCCACATTTGGTATTCCAGAAATTATCGTATCCGATAAAGGCCCGGCTTTCACGAGTGCAGAGTTTAAGGAGTTTGTAGAGAAGAATGGTATTACGCACCTGACAACAGCTCCATATAACACAGCATCAAATGGCCTGGGTGAGCGAGCAGTGGAAATGGTGAAACGAGGCCTTTCTAAACAAACACAGGGTGGTTTGATGACAAAATTAAGCTGTTTCCTTTTCCATTACTGAAGCACCCCAAATAAACTAACGGTCATCTCCCCCACTGAATTAATGTTCAACTGTACTTTATAATTGGATCTCCTGCTGCCGGCCAACCAGGAATGAATTTGTAGCAAACAAGAGGCCATGAAACAAAACCATGATACCCACACTAGGCCGTGAACATTTGGTGCTGATGACAAGGTCTACACTTGACTCCCACATGAAGAAAACTGGCAACCGGCTGTCGTCCGACACTGTAAGAGTCAAGTTGCAGAATTTGAAGTGCCAGATGGACAAATTGTCAGGTGACATTTGGATCATGTACGCCAGTGAACCGACGGAGGACCTGGCAAAGCCACAGAAGCATCTACTGCTGATGAAGCTACCATTCAAGTAGATGAACCGACAGACACTTCATCAAGAGGGGAGGACCTCCTCAGCCCACCGACCTTGGCATTGGCTAATCAGGGAGACACTGAGAGAGAGAAGCTGCCCCCCTGCGGTGCTCCACGAGGGAGTGTCGGCCCGTCAACCAATATCAGGCAGGATAAGGGTGGAAAAATCTTCTCAACGCTTTCCTCTGTTCACCTAACCTACCTTCTTGCCCTGCAGTTCCCTCCTGGGGGCGAGGGATGAACCATACGGACGAACCGTACGGAGAACGCGGCAAATGTGATGACTGCGCGTGCATGCACCTGTGTGCATGCTGGCTAGTCGATCGTCCAGCGGATCAATAGCACGAATGTGGCAGTACGCATGCGCGCACCTGTTCGCATACGCGCACTGGCCGGCCGATCGCTTGGTAGAGCAACGACGCCCTCTGACATGTGCAACGCAACTTCACTTTTGGCATGGCACTTCAGACTTCGGGGACTTGCGCTTTTAGGTCTCTGCAGACCTTCTTGTGGATCTACAATTGTAAGTTGCTCAGTTTCTGTATTTGGATTAATTCGAATCAGTTTATTCTACCATACCGTTGTCGTTCTTGCTCCGTGTATATGTAACACCACCTATCACCTCTCAGTTTCTCACTTCATTCCCACTGTCCCCTCCCCCACCTGCCTATCACCACCCCCCCTTCCTTACCTGGATCCACCTATTACCTGCCAGCTCTTGCTCCACCCCTTCCCCCCAACTTTTTATACTGGCTATGTTTCCAGTCCTGATGAAGGGTCCCGGCCCAAAACGTTGACTGTCCATTTCTTTCCATAGATGCTGCCTGACCTACCGAGTTTCTCCGGTCCCTTTGTGTTTTTATCCATCTAATCCTTTATTTTCTTCCGGGACCCAGGATTTATTGAGCATGACGCGAATCAGTGAGTTCTACTTTGCAGGTACAGGGAATCTTTGAAGGTGTTTTACTGGATGTATCAATGATCAGACCAACAAATGGACAGGAAGGCCTTGTCAGCGATTGGCATTGCTTCACAGATCTGCCACATACCAAGCAGGTAATTACATTAGTGGATGAAGGTCAACACCAAATACAATGAACAGAAACCATTTGAAATGCGTTCTGTGATTGAAGAACTTAAAGAATGCAAAAGTACATCGCTCTAATGGGACTTGGTTTAAACCTGTCAAATGCTGATGAAGGTAGCTTAGTTAATTAAAATAATCAATGCACTACAGGGTTTTAGAACAATGACGGGACCCCAGGCAATATCAGCAGAAGGGCTATATTTTTTTCTCTCATGGACCAGTAAGTGTGTAGAATGCATTCTCATCAAAGTTGATAAGCTGATGTAAGGTTTAATGTTGGTACCTAGGTATCCTGGCAATAACAAATGTATGCATTTAATGGGGTAAGCATTTTAAGGCACTTCACAGGAGGCACGGGAGTGTAGCGGTCAGCATAACGCTATCACAGAGCCAGCGACCCGGGTTCAATTCCAGCCGCTGTCTGTAAGGAGTTTTTACCTTCTCCCCATGTCTGCGTGGGTTTCCTCCGGGTGCTCTGGTTTCCTCTGACATTCTAAAGATGTACGGGTTAGGAAGTTGTGGACGTGCTGTGTTGGCACCGGAAGTGCGGCGACACTTGCGGGCTGCCCCCCAGAACACTCTACGCAAAAGATGCATTTCACTGTGCGTTTCCATGTACATGTGACTAATAAAGAAGTCTTATCTTATTATTCGATAAAATTTGACACCAAGCCGAATGAGAGGATGGAATTATTTTTTTTAAACAGTGTCTTATAGAAGGATAAAGAGATACAAAGGTGGAAAGGGTTAGGGAGGGGATTCAGAAGCTTTGGGGATTGGCAGCTGAAGGCTGTGACCAGTAGTGGAATGTGGAATGAGTGCAAGAGGCCAGAGCTGGAATACTGCAGGGTTCTCGGGTTATTGTAAGGCTGGAGAGGATTTAGAGACAGGTCAAAGTCACAGAGAGATAAGAAAATAAGAAAGAATTTTGTAAGTTTGGAAAGGAAATCAGAAAGGAAAAGTGGAAGATTGTTGAAAAAAGGAACAGTTTGGCCTAACATCTTGTTTGCTCCATTAGCAACATCCCTAATGCTGTTTCAAAAAGCTTTAAATGGTCAAGAAATTCTTTAGCGCCAGTTCCCAAAATAGCACTACCAGGCTCCCTTGTGTAATGCTACTTCTGTTCAGCAACAGCAGGCGTGAGGGGCTGAATATCTTGCATTAGCATCGCCTTCACTCACAGCTCTGCCCTCAGTAGGTTCTTCTTTCCTTTGGACATTTCTGGGGATTGAAGGTGACTTGCTTCCACTCCATTTCTGATGGTTCTGGGGTGACCAATGTGACCAAGATGTGACTGCAGACTCTGCCACACGTAGGCCAGAAGGTGGTTGATAGGCAGGTGGGAGCATAGTATGGAAAGTGATGTATTCTCTTAATCCGGCATTCCTATGTAATAAATTGCAAGAAATTCATGGCTGGATGCATCTTCTTTTGTTGACATTCCACTCAAATTTTCCTGGCTAGAGAACATTATTCCTATAGTCTTCAGAGCGGTTACACAACTACTCAGCTGCATCTAGGTAAACTTCATGGCACTAAACCTCTATATGCATGTCTTCTAGGCCAAGATATTGCACCCAACAGTGGCAGGTGTAGAACAGGGGGGCAGAAATCTTCAGGAGAAGATAACGCTGGCCCAAGAAACAGGGCAAGAAACTGGAATAAATCTCCTTCGACAGATGCGCTATAGAAAGCATTCTGACGGGTTGCATTTCAGCCTGGTATGGTAACTACTCTGCTCTGGAGCAACGGAACCTGCAGAGAGTGGTGAACACTGCCCAGTCCATCACAGGCTCGTCACTTCTTTCCATTCAGTCCATCTTGACAGTGCGTTGCATCTGGAAGGGTAATTGTCAAGCATGCCTGCCACCTTGGCAACTCCCTCTTCTCTGTTCTACCTTGTGGGAGAAGATACAGGATCTTGAAAGCCCAGATAACCAGACTCAAGAACAGCTTCTTCCCCACTGCTATCAGATTTCTGAACCAGTCACCTCTTTCATATACCCCTTCCCAGAGGTGCTGCCATGTTCTTGAACTCTTAATCCGACCTCTCTCAGTTTTCCATTATTGTCATTTTTTTCTTTTTTTTGCACTACTTCAGTTTCCACTATTATACTTTACACCATTCCATTGTACTTTGTACCATTTTGTTGTTCTGTGCTCATCACTGTATCTGAGCTTCACGCAAGGAAGGAATTTTATTGCACTCTGGTGTATATGACAATAAACTAATCTGAAATCTGGGAAAAGGTGACAACAAAGCCATGGTAACAAATGCTGTGCTAGACCATGGCAAAGCACCATGAATTTTTATGACTGGTGGTCTGCTCTCCATATGCAGAATCCAGATGCCCATTTCTTGTAACTCACAGGGCTCATTCACAGATGATGTGAAGAAGCACATTTCATAGGCAACAGTATACCGTTGGGCAAAATGCAATAATCTGTCTCCTCACTAGAGACTGGTACTGCACTGGGCTTTGTACTGAGATGTCTGGAGAGGAAGTTAACTTCAGCTTCCTGAGTCAGAGGAGAGAAGGTTGCACAATGTACCTCAACTGACACACCTTTCAATGTGTAGAAGAGATGAACAGATAATTATTGAAATCACACCAATACTCTGAACAGGCATCTGTGGCTACATAACTGGGAACAATGAGGATGTATCAGCTGTGACTCATTGGGTAGCAGTCTAGTCTCAGTCAGAAGGTTGTGAGTTCAAGTCCCACTCTGCGGAACTCAGCACTAACATGCTCATTGTAGTCATTGTAATAACGAAGACCTTGCACCTTATTGTCTACCTGCAATGCACTTCCCTGTAGCTGTCACTCTTTAAACTATATTCTGTTATTGTTTTTACACGATACCACCTCAATACATTGTGTAATGAATTGATCTGTATGAACAGTATGCAAGATAAGTTCTTCAGTGTACCTCGGTACAAGTGACAATAATAAACCAATTCCAGTACAAATACCAAGTGAGAGATCTGGGGTCAGTGCAGAAGATCAGAATGGTGGAATGGAGTTAGTGGACTAAATGATATGTTCCTGCTCCTATTTCTTAAGTTCTTACAGTATGCTGTCATCCTGGTAGAATCATGTTACAGTGCAACCAGCAGCTCCTGCAGGTCAATTATTTTGATCTCCTTCATTATTAAACAACATTGAAGTAATTTCATTGTCCCAATATTTTCTGTTTGCCCAACAAAACAGCATGGACTGCCTCAATTAATTACAGTGGAAGCAGGAAGGTAAATGATTGCTCATCATAATGGTGGAGGTGACAACAAGCTTGAGTTTTCAAACAAGGCAAAGCTCAAAATTCATCAGTGAACAATTGAACCTTATGTACATGCCCTCACACATCAGCCAAACAAACTTAAAGCTATGAAGATAAAATCCTCATCCCTGTCATAATATTTCCAGATTCACAGTCAGTTTAAACACCACGTCATTATATCACATCATGCATTGCAGTTTCTCTGGTATCAACCATTCTGGTTGTTCAGGAATCCTTTATTAATGACTTCAGATTTTCCAATGCAGATTCATTCTTCCTACAATATCTTTTGAAACAATTTTGCCTTTGATGGATTGGAACATTTAGTCAAGAGGTAAACATTTGTCCTTGGTTGCTCGGATTGAATAAGCAATATAGTGACAGCTTTGATTTATTTTCCTATAAACTAATAACCAGGCTGTGGTAATATTGTTATATATTATATGGCTGTGCAAATTATCCCAATTTCACAATGGAATAACTTTTGCTCGATCACTGCTGGTGTTGGTCCCACTCCTACATTCACAGGGACCTTTGCTTTAAGGGTCCATTTGTCAGACCCTTAACCATGTCACTAAGGGCCCAGTAATGGACTTTGTGGGCCTGATTGGCTTAGGACACTTCAGTGACACTGACTTCAGGCAAAGCTGGTATCAAAATGCATTTGCTCTATACTCACCTCTGGAACATATAGATAACAAAGACACCTAAGTCAGACTCCTATTTATTGACTGTAGCTCTGCCTTCAACACCATCATTCCAAACAAACTCATCTCCAAATAGTCTGCAATCAGTAAGGACAGGCAGCAACACCTCCACAATTATCCTCAACACTGGTGCCCCACAAGGCTGAATCCTCAGCCCCTTACTATACTCCCTGTACACCCATGACTGTGTGGCCAAATTTTGCTCTAGCTCCATTTACAAGTTTGCAGATGACACCTTCTTAGTGGGCTGGATCTCAAACAACAATAAGATGGAGTACAGGAAGGAGACAGAAAGCCTAGTTGTATGGCGTCAAGACAACAACCTTTCTCTTGATGTTAGCAAAATGAAAGAGCTGGTCATCTACTTCAGTAAGTGGGGCAGAGTACATGCCTTTTCTGTATCAGGTGGAGATGGTTGAGAGCTTCTAGGTGTGAGTATCACCAAGAATTTGTCCTGGTCCAGCCACGTGTATTTTACAACCAAGAAAGCACACCAAAGCCCTTCCTCAGAAGACTAAGGAAATTCAGCACGTCCCTGATGACTCTTACCAATTTTTACAGCTGTACCACAGAAAGCATCCTATCCAGATGCATCACAGCTCGGTATGACAATTGCTCTGCTCAAGACCGCAAGAAATTACAGAGTTGTGAACACAGCCCAGTCCATCACAAAAACCAGTCTCCCCTCCATTGACTCTGTCTATACTTCCCACTGCCTTGGGAAAGCAGCCAACATAAGCAAGGAGCCCTTCCACCCCGTTCATTCTCTTCTCCTCTCTCCTGTTGGGCAGAGTATACAAAAGCCTGAGAGCATGAACGAGCACAGACTCAAGGACAGCTTCTACCCGGCTGTTATCAGACTCTTGAACGGACCTCTCATATGCTAAAGCTGAATTCTTGATCTCCCAATCTACCTCATCAAGGCTCTTGCACTTTATTTGTCTACCTGCACCTGCACTTTCTCTGTAACTGCAACTCAGAGTATGGCATGATCTGTCTGGATGGCACGCAAACAAAAGCTTTTCACTGTGTCTTGGTTAATGTGACAGTAATAAACCAATAAACCATATAATTTTTTCTGCCTTTTGTTGTAGGAATCAATCACTCCAACACACTAGCTGCGAGTTTGCAACAGGATTTGCAATAATAACTCTAAGATTTCTTACAGTAAACCATCATAGTGCAGCCAAAAGGAGAGAGAGCGCTTCTTTAAGTCTACAGGTACAACTGCAAGCACAGCTCCCAGATTTGCCCAATCAAGCCCATCCAAAAATCCAATCCCAGCCATTTCCTTCCCTGCACATGGGTCCTTGCTTGTGAGGAAAACATAAAATCAGAAGAAATTGTTTACCGGCACAATTCTTGTTTTGCATCACACCGGACGAAACTGTGTTGAGGGAACAAATTCAAGTAATTAATCCTGCAATTTACTCCAAATACATTTTGCTAAATATAAATCTGGAAGGGTAGTATTGATATGAATCCTGCTGGAAACTGATAGCAGTTATGATGGTGCGATTGTGGGTCAAAGGAACTGTTCCTGTGCTGTGCAATTCTGTGTTCTGCAATGTAAGGCAGTTAAATTAATTGCATTTTGATACCACTATCAATTCAGAATGCTGCAATTTCACTTAAAATGTTTGCTCATTTTGTTTCTTTTTTCTAACCCAAAGGGAGTACTCGTGGATAAGCTTCATCCTTCTAGGCTTTAAGAGCTCAGTAGTTAAAAAGTGGCTTGTTCATTTAAAATTGCTTTTAGAACAATGGCTGTAGATTTACATTGAATAAATATTTGTTTTTCTGTAATTTATCAACCAGCTGAGCACACAAGCATGTCACCTGTTGAAAGCAGCACAAAGGCTTCATTCCTCTGTACGTTGACAGTTCCTTTTCAAATCTTGTTTAGTTACTTTTCCTTCCATTCTTGCATGTCATTCCATTTCCTTGTCCAGCAGACGTGAGAGCAAATGATCTGTTCCTGGGCTTCTTTCAATAATGCCTTTTGAAGCTAGCTCCAAGGCTAAGTGTAAGAAAGGTTTGTGCTAAATATAAATCTGGAAGGGTACTATTGAGTATGTTCCCATTGCCATTCTTTGCAATATTCTGTACATGAACATGTTTCTGATAAATGAGGTATTTGTGCACCGCATTGCATTGTACCACAGCTTTTGTTTACAAGCCATAACATTCAATTGAACACAAATCTATTGTGTGAAGTATATCACCATGGTGGAATTATGATGAAATTTTATTCTCCAACACCGTCTTCTGCTATGCTACAGATCATTAATAATTCAGGTACTGATTAAGGGAATAAAGAAGAAATAAAATAATATTCAAAACAAGAGGACAAGTGATTAATGAAGAATATGAATTTCTGCAGAACCTTTCACAACTTCAGGTTTTCCCAAAATTTTCCATAAACAATGAAATGCCTTATAGTTGTAATATGTGAGATAGTAGCCAATTTTCACAAATTCCCACAAACAATAATGATTTAGACAATGATATACCTAATTTTTTAGATATTGGTTTGACCGTTATCCAAGACATCAGGAAGAACACACTGCTCTTCTTTGACATCCATCTGAGAAAGCAGATGAAGCTTGGTTTAACTTAGAGAAACTATCTTAAACAGAGCAGCGCTCCCTCAATCTTGCACTAAAGAGTCAGCCTAGATTATGCACTGAAGTTCCAGAGCAGCATTTGAACCTGCAACTTTCTGTCTGTAAGGAAAGAATGTTATCTGATGAGCCACAGCTGATAGGAAGTTGAATATCAACTAACAATCAAGAGGAATAGAATGAAAAGTGAAGAAGTGAACTAAATTAATCATAAAATTGAAAGATATGTGTTAGAGATTATGCTGGAGCTGTGAAGTTACATGGATAGCAGATATTCATTAAAATGAGCATCAATCTTCAGGAAATAAAACCTGTTCACAATTCAACTTCCATCGATGCTTTAAGGCCGTTGAAACCAATCATTGGCTGTGGGACGTCCTGATTCCGTACCATTGAAACTACACAGGGGAAAACAATAGAAGAATGTTCATGTTAATTGGTGCTCATTGAAACATTGATGATGAGATCAGGGAAGGCATTAAGTTGCCATCTCCTATATTAACTAATTATTAAAGGCATATCCCTGCCCCTTAATACACAGTTCAGGATATGTCCGTTTAGTAACTTCATTTTCTGATGGCTTGTATATCCAGGAAGCCACCCCTCAACACTGTTACAGAAGGGGTATATTTTGGGTGTCTGGAGTTTGTGCTCAGAAGCAGTCAACAGTATTCGCACATTCAAAAGGGTTCTGCCAGTTGGGATGTGCTCCCATTGTAAATATGTAATTCCACAAAAGTTGCCTGCCTACATTCAAAATGTTAAAGTTGGTAATTATAGCCATTGAAACTGTAGTTAATCATTTATTTTTGTCCTGAAGAAGGGTCCTGACCCGAAACGTTGACTGCCTGATTTTCTCCACGGATGCTGCCTAGCCTGCTGAGTTCCTCCAGCATCATCGTGTTTTTCATTTATTGTTGTCTTTGTGTTTAGAAAGTATAAAATATTACCATACTGTTGAGTGTGGGAGAGGAGAAATAGATTCTTCAAAAGATCTGCTGTGTTGAATAAAGACCATTGGTATCTCTCAGCTATAGTCTCTGTGTGACTCAGTTCAGCAGTCATAACAATACGTGCAAAGGGGACCAAATCTGGAGCCTGTAGATGGCTACAGAAGAAAGTGGGTGTGCTGTATGAAAGGCCAGGGGTCAGATGACAGTGACAACACTACTGACCTCCATGGTCGGATGATAGCATTGCCTATCGGGTCAGAAGCTACACCACTGTCAATCAAGGGTCCAGCTCCGCCCCACCCACTAAAGAACACACCTAAGGATTGGCTTGTAACCCACCTTTGTTTTTGACCCTGAATCATTGGCTTGCTTGAATTACCTGAACGGGCTCCACCCAGCTACAGCCCTATAAAAGGTGGTATGCATGGGCAGCTCTCCCTCTTTTCTGATTGCTGCTGGGGTTGAAACCACAGGTAAGAGGGTGCACTTCCACAGGGGTCTAGGAGTGTCCTAAGTAGATTCCCAGTAATGTAGAGCCATTGTTTTTCCAGATTCAGGGGGTTCAGACAACGTATTTGTTTGTTTCCTGATCGTTTGTACTGGTTTGTTGTGTGTGTGTGTGCGTGCGTGTGTGCACTTCACCCCTGTTGTGACTCCCCTCATGTTTTGCAATCACCTGAGTGCGAGTGTGTGAGTGTGCATTTGTTCCTTCACATTCTGTTCCCGCGTCTGTCTTTGTAAATAAAATTCTCCTTTTTGAAGTACAAAATTATTGTAAGAAACTTTACACTTAATGCAAAGATCTGAATGGTTGCTATGAACTGGGTGTCCAGATACCTCTGTCTTTAAGATTCAAAAGAACCTTTCTCATAACAGGGTGAAAAAAGGAGAACATGAGTATGAGGACATCAGAGCAGATGGGTGCTATAGAATGGAGCAACAACAACGATGGTTCAGCCTGGAGCAGCACTCGATAAAGCAGAGATGCCAGAGCAGAAGTTAATGATGTTAGATGAGGCTGCAGATAGAATGGAGAAGTTGGTGTTAATGAAAGATGGTGTTGGGAACAGGGTACAGTTCCTAAAGATGGGGTATAACGACTAAGAACAGGCTGGAGGCTGAGTGAGTAATTGCAAAAAGACAAAGCTGAATTCCTCATGGAATGAGAAGCTGAGTGGATCAACTTGAAGTGATTTACACATTGCCTTGAAGTGGAGCTACTTTTAGTAGCATAATGCTATTTATTATTCATCAAGGGAATAAATGCCTCAACAATATTGACAGGCTTTAAAGGGATTAATATAATCAGCAAAATGAAGTTCTTGATTTGTGTTGTGTATTAGCAGCAGTATTTTAGTTTATGAAAATAAATTGAACTAAGGATCATTCCCAGGGTAATGAAATCCTGAAACTGAACTTGCCAATTCATCACTTTTCCTGCTACTGTAAAATGAGTTGAGTATATGGTGTATCATTATTCGATGGTTCCAACCATCATAATTAACTGTAAAACAACAGAACTTCTTTTTAAATTTCAAAAATAGACTTTATTCCTAATAAAAAAAATATATATACAAAGGAAGAAAGTGCAAAAAACTTTTACATTCATGGTCATTGCATTCAGTAGTGTAAACTTTTAAAGAGAAAAAAAAACACAAACAAACATAGCACCATTGCCACTCGCATGGCTCCCTGAGGTGATTCCTCTTTTATTGTTCGAGGGGCTTCCCCACCCAACTCAGCCCCTCCATGTGCAGTAGTGGAAGCAGCCTAGACTGTGGTCCTTCCTAACAGAGCCTTAGCATTGGCTGCACTGAGCTTCAGTGTGTCCCTCAGCACGTACTCCTGTAGCCTGGACTGTGCCAGTCTGCAGCATTCCCTTACAGATATCTCACAGTGTTGGAAGACCAACAAGTTTCGGGCAGACCAAAGGGCGTCCTTCACTGAGTTGATGACCTTCCAGCAGCACTTGATGTCTGTCTTGGTGTGTCCCTGGGAACAGCCGTAGATCAGAGAGTCCTCTGTTACGCATCTGCTGGGGATGAACCGGGACACAGACCCTTGCATTGTCTCCATACCCTCTTAGCAAATCCACGGTCTGCAAAGAGGTGAGTTACTGTTTCTTCCCCACCGCAGCCATCCCGAGAGCAGTGTACACTGGGGGTGATATGTCATCTGTAGAGGAAAGTTTTGACTGGGAAGGCACCTCTCACCACCAGCCAAGTGAGGTATTGGTGCTTGTTGGTCAGATCTAGCCAGATGGTTTGGACCTTTTACTCAGGGAACAAATCCA
This sequence comes from Pristis pectinata, assembly GCF_009764475.1. Classification (NCBI taxonomy): domain Eukaryota; kingdom Metazoa; phylum Chordata; class Chondrichthyes; order Rhinopristiformes; family Pristidae; genus Pristis; species Pristis pectinata. The sequence goes on along the minus strand of NC_067409.1, from coordinate 78,373,652 downwards.
CAGAATCCATAGTGTCCATGTCCCACAGTGTCTGCAGTACATTCTGCACTGACCACTGTATGATGGACTTGTGGTCAAAGGTGTTTAGAACAGAGAACAGTACAGCATAGTACGGGCCCTTCAGCCCACGATGTTGTGCCGACCTATATAAACCTTATACCTATTCAATCTATCCCCCTCTCTACTTCACCTCCCATAACCCTCTATTTTTCTTTCATCCATGTGCCTATCTAAGAGTCTCTTAAATGACCCTATTGTATGGGCCCCTACAACCCCCCCCCCCCCCCCCCCCCCCCCCCCCCCCCCCGCTGGGCAGTCCAGGCACCCACAACTCTCTGTGTAAAAAAAAAAAAACCTACCTCTGATATCCCCCCGAACTTTCCTCCACATACCTTAAACAGGTGACCTCAAGTATTGGCCATTACCGCCCTGGGGAAAAGATGCTGGCTGTCCACACTGTCTATGCCTCTCATAATCTTATTTACCTCTATCAAGTCTCCTCCCATCCTCTGTCTCTCCAAGGAGAAAAGCCCTAACTTGCTCAGTCTCTCCCCATAAGATGTGTTTTGTAATCCAGGCAGCATTATGTAAATCTCCTTTGCACCTTCTCCAAAGCTTCCACATCCTTCCTATAGTGTGGTGACCAGATCTGAACACAATATTCCAGATGTGGTCTAACCAGGTTCTTATAGAGCTGCAAAATTACCTCTTGGCTCTTGAACTCAATCCCCTGGCTTTGAAGTCCAGCACACCATATGCCTTTTTAACCACCCTATCAACTTGCACGGCAGCTTTGAGGGATCCATGTACTAGAACCCCAGGATCTCTCTGTTCCTGCTAAGAATCCTGTCATTAACCATACACTCCACCTTCAAGTTAGATCTTCCAAAGTGTATCACTTCATACGTCTCTGGATTGAACTCCATCTGTCACTTCTCTGCCCAGCTCTGCATCCTGTCTAAATCCCATTGCAACCTACGACAACCTTCTGCACTATCTACTACACCACCAATCTTCGTGTCATCTGCAAACTTACCAACCCACCCTTCCAATTCTTCATCCAAGTCATTTTTAAAATCATAAAGAGCAGGGATCCCAGAACAGATCACTGCAGAACACCACTAGTCACTGTCCTCCAACAACCACCCTCTGCCTTCTGTGGGCAAGCCAATTATGAATCCACTCAGTCAATTTTCCATGGATCCATATCTCATGACCTTATTCACAAGCCTATTATGGGGAACCTTGTCAAATGCCTTGCTAAGGTCCATATATACCACATCCACTGCTCTAGCTTCATCAATCTGTCTTGTCACTACCTCGAAAAACTCTATTAGGCTCGTGAGGCATGACCTTCCCTTCACAAAGCCATGTTGACGATTCCTTATAAGACTATGCATCTCCAAATGCTCATAAATCCTGTCCCTAAGAATTCTCTCCAATAGCTTGCCCACCACTGACATAAGACCAAGTGGTCTATAATTCCCATGAATATCCCTTTCCTTTTACCTTTCTTGAACAATGGAACAACATTTGCCATCCTCCAATCCTCCAGTACCACTCCTGTGGCCAGGGAGGACTCAGAGATCATTGTTAACTCTCCAGAAATCTCTTCTTTTGCTTTCCATAGTACCCTGGGGTATATCCTATCCAACCCTGGGGACTTATCTATCCTAATGCTTTTTAGTAGCTCCAACACTGCTTTCTTAACCTCGACATGCTCCAACACATTTGCCTGTTCTACGCTAACCTCGTCTTCATCTAAGTCCTTCTTCTGGATAAACACAGAAGCAAAGTATTCATTCAGGACCTCCCCTACCTCCTTTGCCTCCAGGCACATTTCCCCCCCTTATCTCTGTGCGGTCCTACCCTCACCCTAGTCATCCTCTTGTTCCTCAACTCTTCCACAAAGGACATATAGCGTGGCAACATCCAGCTGGCTGGGACGTTGCGCTGTAACGGGGCCAGGCCTATCTTCCGCAATACCAGGGACAGGTAAAACCTTAGCATGAAGTTACATTTGGTGTCCACATACGTTGGTTCTACACACTGCCTGATACAGCCACACATGAAGGTGATCATTAGGATGGGTACACTTTTGCCCTCATTCTCTGGGGCTTGTGCAGTGTGACCCGTTGGACTCCCTCCATCTTGGACCCCAGATAAACTGGAAGACGTCCCGGGTGATTACCGAGGCAGAGGAGCAGGGAACAGACCACACCTGTACCAAGCACAGCAGCCCTGAGAGCACATCGCACCTGATGACCAAGTTCTTCCCAGTTATTGACAGAGAATGCCAATTCCACAGATCCAATTTTTGTTTCACCTTCCCAATCCGCTCCAGCCAATTCTTGTTACATGCATCAGCCCCTCCGAGCCAGATCCCCAGCACCTTCGGGTGGTCAGACCTGACAGTGAAAGGGACATTGGATTGGTCGGGCCAGTTACTGAAGAGCATAGCCACGCTCTTCCTGAGGTTGACTCTGGCCCCTGATGCCAGCTGGTTGCAGATGCTGATCAATCTAAGAACTGACCATGGATCTGAGCAGAAAACAGTGATGTCTTCCATGTACAGGGAGGTTTTGACTTGTGTGCCTTCACTGCCTGGCAACGTCACCCCTATTATGGTCTCGAGAGGGGAGAGTGGAGAACCCTGTCTGACTCCAGACTTGATGGGGAAACTACCTGTCTCCCACCCATTGATTTGGACTGCACTACAGTTTCTGATTCCCTCTCCAAAACCTATTTTCGACAGTACGTCCATCATGTACGTGTGTGATATCCTGTCAAAGGGCTTCTCCTGATCCAAGCTGACCAGGCAGGCATCCACCTCTCTGTCCTGTATGTAGGTGATGGTATCCCTGAGTAGTGCAAGGCTGTCAGAGATTTTCTTGCCAGGTACAGCACAGGAATGGTCGGGGTAGATCAGCTGTCCCAGGGTAGATTTGACCCGGTGGCAATAGCCTTGGATGGGACCTTATAGTCCGCATTCAACAGTTAAATGAGTCTCCAATTCCTGATATCCTCCCTCTCCCCCTTCTGCTTGTTGATGAGGGTGATGATGCCCTTCCTCATGGAGTCTGGCATGCTGCCCACCGGAAGCATAGCATTATACACTTCCAGCAAATCCAAGCCCATTCCATCCCACAGAGTCGAGTACAACTCTGCTGGTAAGCCATTGCTTCCGGGAGTTTGACTCGTGCCAAGGGAACGGGTGGAGCCAGTCACCTCCTCCAGGGTCAGTGGAGTAAAACAACAGAACCCAACTTCATCCTCACATTGGAGATGTGCCAGTGGTTTCCAGGATGTACTGTAGAAACCCATTTAGGCTTCTTAGCAGCACCTCCTTATACTTATAATGAGACACATGGAGGCCATTTACACACATTTGCTCCCAGGGGAGCAATCCCGTTAGTCCCATTCCCTCTCCTTATCTCTCTGGATGCCTTCAACTTATTTTCTCTCAAACATGCCTATCAACTTCACTTCAATTCTTTTTTGCCCTTAGTCTACACTAGGGATAATTCATGCTGGTCGATTAACCTAACAACATGTCTTTGGGATGTGGGAAGAGATCAGAGCACACCTAAGAAAACCATGCAGTCATGAAGAAAGCCGACAGACTGCACAGACAGCACCTGAGGTCAGGATGGAATCTGGGCCCCTGAAGCTGTGGTCCTAACTTTAAACTTCCATCACCTGGAAAATGCATGATAACACCAGCAGCTTCAAGATGTACACTGGTCGGGCCTGTCATTCTTTCATCTTCCTATACCTATCTGTCTAATAACTTGGAGGACATTACGTTATAGACTTCAGCATTTCAACAGTCACCTTCTGTGGTGGAAAATAAAGGCCAGCCTTTGTAGTGATGGTGACTTGCTGTGAATAAATAATTTTTAAAATCATGGAAACTGTTTCCAACTGGAACAATATCATACTTGCCCAGCAGGAACCCAAGTGGTGGACAAACAAACTACAACCTTGATCCAAATGGATTCTGAGTAAAACTTCATGTGTGAAAACAAAACCCCTGGTCTACTTTTATTGATGATGTCGGATCACATTTTATCTACTGGAAAAAGGGTTCAGATGTACTTAAGGAGGATTTGTCTCTTTGTTTATCTTCAACAGGTAACTAGAAATATTGTACATGAGGAAAAATAGGAAAGTTTTGCTAAAATACAATCAAATGCATATGGTATATGTAAATGCATATGCATATGCCATCATTGGTCAGGGTATTGAGTATAAAAGTCAGGAAGTCATGTTGCAGCTGTAAAGACTTTTGGTTAGGCCACATTTGGAGTATTGTGCGTAGTTCTGGTTCCCATTTTACAGGAAAGATGTGGAAACTTTGGAGAGGGTGCAGGAAAGGTTCACCAGGACATTGCCTGGATTAGAGAGTATTAGCTATAAAGAGAGGTTGGACAAACTTGGATTGTTTTCTCTGGAGCGTCAGCAGCTGAGGTGGGGAGGGGAGGGAGTGGGGCAAACCAATAGAAGCTTATAAAAGTAGGAGAGGACCTTAAAATAGGGTGGTCAGTGTCTTTTTCCCAAGGTGGAAACATCAAAGAGTAGTGGGCATAGCTTTAAGGTGAGAGGAGATTTTTGAGGCATTTTTTCTTTACACAGAGAGTGGTGGGTGGCTGGAACACACTGCCGGGGAAGTGGTGGAAGCAGATACAATGCAATGTTTAAGAGGCATTTAGACAAGCACATGAACAGACAAGAAATGGAGGGATATAGACCATGTGCAGGCTGATGGGGTTAGTTTGGATTGGTCGGCACAGACCTGGTGGACTGAAGTGCCTGTTCCTGTGCTGTACTGTCTCTATATTTCTGCATATCAAATATTTGACAACATCAGAGCATCAAATAGCATCAATCAGCATTTATGAAAAGTATGTTAATTGATTATTGTAGAGAGAATAATGGAGGTTATGGCCCAGGAGAGGATTTTACAGGCAGAGGTTAGATAATTTAATTAATTTAATATTTAATATTTATTTATTAGTCACATGTACATCGAAACACACAATGAAATGCTGTGTTTTTTTGTGTTACTGAGAATGTGCTGGGGCAGCCCAAAGTGTCGCCACAGTTCCGGGGCCAACATAGCATGCTCACAACTTCCTAACCCATACATCTTTGGAATGTGGGAGGAAACTGGAGCACCCGGAGGAAACCCATGCAGTCACGGGGAGAATGTACAAACTCCTTACAGCCAGAGGCGGAATTGAACCGGGTAGCTAGCGCTGTAATAGCGTTACACTAACTGTTACAAGGAATGGAATGTGAGTCTGGAAGGGCATGTTACAGGAAGGGTTTTGTCAGCTGTGGCTCAGTGGACTCTCAGCTGTGTGATTACAGAAAGTTGAGCACCAAAATCTAGGCTGCCATTCCAGTACCATGCTGAGACAGTGCTGTGGTGCCCAAAGTGCCACCTTTCAGATGAAATATTGAGGTTCCATTTGCCAAAAGAGCTGGTCATTGACTTCAGGAAAGGGGGTGGTGCACATGTACTTGTCTACATCAATGGTGCTGAGGTCAAGAGGGTTGAGAGCTTCAAGTTCCTAGGAATGAACATCCTAGGAATGTTCTGTGAGGGAGAGATGTTTACTATGAAAGATGATTTAGGGTATTATATATTCTAAGTGATGAGGCTTGTTATATGTAAAGGTTTTGTGAGGGCAGGTGGGCAATGAAGAGTTAGTACTTTGACGGTTTCACAGTCGTGCTGCCAACATTTCTTGATAAATACTGTTGAGTCTGCAGTCACAGTGAAAGCTGGGTCACCGCTTCCAGGTAACTGCTTGATTGACAAATGAAAGATTCTCTGTGGATATATATGGGGATCAGAATAACAATCTGACAATCTTAAATGGAAACATGACCAGATTGCATGCTTGCTGAATAAAAATCAAAGAAGTAATATACATTACAGTGACCAGAAGCTTCAAAGACCAGGATGCCCACACCTCAAGGTTCAACAACAGCTTCTTCCCCACTGTCATTGGGTTCTTGAACTGACCTGAAAAAACTTAACACTGCTTTGGACGATATATTTTTTACCTCTCTCAATTTTGCTCTAGTGTCATTATTTTTTTTTGTTTTTTATTTTGAACACGTGTAAGCTATGTAGAATTTGTGTTCATTTAAGTTGATGTTAAAGTTTTGTAATGTACTGTGTTGCTGCTGCAAAAAGCTAATTTTCATGACATTTATCCCCTGTGCATGTATGCCTATGACAACAATAAACTTGAAATTGAACTTGAGCCCATCTCATGGTTACATGGTTTCATACTGTGGTTGTACAGAACTAACAGTGGACTATTTGATGACTTTTTAACAATGACACAAGGGGGTTGTAACACTTTACCTAGTTATATTGATTGGGAGAATGGTAGATTGGAATATTAGTTCATGAGATTAAAGGAATAGTGGCATCACAGAAAAATATCGCTAAGGGACAGAGTCATAGTGACCAGGATAGGTCAGCAGTCACAGAGTTGATGAGAAGACAGGCTTTATGCAAGTTAGGACATGGGTAGCAGGGTTTTGGATAAACTTGACTTTATAGATCATAGAACACTACAGCACAGTACAGGCCTTTCATCCCACAATGTTGCGCTGACATTTTATCCTGCTCTAAGATCTATCTAACCCTTCCCTCCCACATAGTCCTCCATTTCTCTATCATTTATGTGTCTCTCTAAGAGTCTCTTAAATGACCCTAACATATCTGCCCCCACAACCTCTGCCGGCAGTGTGCTCCACACACCCACCACTCTCTGTGTAAAAAACTTACCCCTGACATCCCCCTTATATCTTCCTCCAATCACCTTAAAATTATGCCCCCTCATGTTAGCCATTGTCACCCTGGGAAAAAGTTTCTGACTGTCCACTCTATCTATGCCTCTTATCATCTTGTACACCTCTATCAAGTCACCTCTCATCCTCCTTCTCTACAAAGAGAAAAGCCCTAGCTCACTCAAGCTATCCTCATAAGATATGCTCTCCAATCCAAGCAGCATCCTTGTAAATCTCCTCTGCACTCTCTCTAGAGCTTCCACATCTTTCGTATAATGAGGCGACCAGAACTGAACACAATACTCCAAGTGTGGTCTATCCAGAGTTCTATAGAGCTGCAACATTACCTCACAGCTCTTGAACTCAATGCCCCGACTAATGAAGGCCAACACACCATACGCCTTCTTAACAACCCTATTGACCTGAGCGGCAGCCTTGAGGGATCTATGGATGTGGACACCAATATCCCTCTGTTCCTCCACACTGCCAAGAGTCCTGCCATTAACCTTGTATTCTGCCTTCATATTCGATCTCCCGAAGTGTATCACTTCACACTTATCAGGGTTAAACTCCATTTGCCACTTCGCAGCCCAGGTCTGCATTCTATCAATATCATGTTGTAATCTACAACAACCTTCTATACTAAAGAAGAGAATGAGAGATGTCAGCCAGCAGAGCATTGAATAGTCAAATTTATGTTTAATGAAGGTTTAGAGGAGGCATTCATCTATCAGGACGCTGTACGGAAGTGGAATATGGGAACTAAGTGGTGACGCAGTTGTGTAGCCAATTATCAACGAACCCATGTATGGCATCAAGGTCATGACAGTTGCTGTGGGAAGGGCTGGAGATAATGGGTAGGAAATAATTAGTGATGCAAGTGAAGACCTTGGGCTGGATAATGCTCTACGAGGCCCATGTCTTGTGTTTGCCCCTGTGTGATCCCCATGGTTGCTCCAACTTCACCCGGCTCCGTGTGAACCAAAGTACTGGAGTCCTCCACTCCATGACCTTTCCATGTAGCTGAGCAAGTCGCATACGGCAACCAGGCCTCTGACTGTGCAACCTGAAGTCCTGCCCCCAACTCCATCCTGACAGCCTTTGACAGCTCACTGCTGCCAAAGGCATCTTTCACTGACATTCAGTGAATTTTTTTAAAAAGAACATCTAAATGGATTTAAGTAATTAGAAAAAATATAAATTATTTAGAAATAATTAAAAGTAGCTCACACATCACAGTTCCAGTAACTTAGGTTCGATCCTAACATCAGGTGCAATCTGTATGGGTTTTGCATGTTCTCCCTGCATTTCCTCCAGGTGCTCCAGTTTTCTTCCAAATCCCAGAGACTGCAGGTTGGTACCTTATTTGGTCACTGTAAATTGTCCCTAGTATGAAGAGGAGTGGTAGTCTCTGGAGGGAATTGGTGGGAATGTGGGGAGAATGGGTTAGAGGAAATTAGTGGGGGAATGGGATTGCTCTGTGTGCTGGCATACTCAATGGGATGAAATTGCTTCCTTCTGTGTCATTCTGCAAGATATTGCAAAGAGTCATGAAGGCAGCCCAGTCCATCATGCAAACCAGCCTGCCTTCCATTAAACCCGTCTACACTTCCCTTGGGAAAGCAGCCAACATAATCAAAGACCCCTCGCACCCCGATCATTCTTTTTTCCCTTCTCCCATCAGGTAGAAGGTACAAATGCTTGAAAGCACGTACAACCAGACTCAAGGACAGCTTCTATTCCACTGTTATCAGACTCTTGAACAGACATCTCATACACTAAAGATGAACTCTTGATCCCCTAGTTTACCTTGTTGTGGCCCTTGCACTTCATTTCACCTTGTTTACCTGCACTGCACTTTCTATGTAGCTGCAACACTATATACTGCATTCTGCTTTTCTTTTCACTACCTCAATGTATTTATGTATGGCATGCAAACAGAAGCTTTTCATTGTATCTTGGTACATGTGATAATAATAAAACCAATACCAATATCAATAAAGAAATATGAAAAATTCAGCATCAGATATCATACAAACAGTCCAACTATTTAGAGAGAGTGGGGAGGATCAGTGATGGTAGTGGTAAGAGAGAACTGGGTGCCTTCAGCAACCAAGTGAAAGCACACACTGTGGCAGACATCCTCTGAAGCAATGTCTGAACTGTAAACTTTGAGTGATGTCTAGTGTCAGAGGTACTTGGAATTCTGCAGCTGCTTTAAATGGCCAATTGGCTCCAGTGTCAATTATTACTGTAACAGTCAGCTCCATCTGTTTGTAGAAAGAAAATCATGCATAACACCTGGAACAGGTTTAATAAAAGGACTTAAAAAAAAGTGCTCCATGCAGGATTTCAAAGGTGTTTGGCTAGCAGTATCAAATTTCAGACAGCTGTACATGTTTGACTACTAGAATAATATAACGGTGAGGCTGGTTGATCAGTGGACCAGCAAATAAAGAACTATTTCCCTGAAGGAAAGGGGAGTAAATTCAGAGGAGAAGTCACGCTGTGTTGCCTTTGAACAATGTTGATTGGCATCTGATGCACACGGCTCGTCTCCTCTCTGCAACAGGAACCATCAACGAGAAGAATAATCATAGTTTTCTTTTATTAACCACACAGTGAGAAAGTTTCAAGGTTTAGTAATTGCATTTACCTGTTTAGCCCTCCAACAAAATGGAGGTTTATTCAAGTCCCAGCCAATTTATGAGGTTCCTTTTCAAATTCACTATTGTGAAGTGAGATAGTGAAAGGCATCATAAATTCATTTATTCATTTGTTATAGTTTCTGGCCTAAAAATCTCTTGCATAGAACAACATATACATGTACTATCAGAAAAAGTCTTTACTTTGTGCTTTTCATATTGCTTCCAGGTTGTCCATGCACAGAGCCACTCACTCTGCTGCATTGGTGCCCAATGATACACAGTGCAATGTTTAGCCTCATCACAAATAAACTACACTGTGAATCTGGGGCCTGCTTCAGCATAACCTGGAGGGAACCTACCCAACTAATGCTGTGTCATCCAGTTTCCCATAGGGTGTTGTCCTTCAAGGCCTCACCGCTAACATGGCTCTCCTTTGTAGCTCCCGTAACTAGATGCCAACCTGCAGATGACTGAGACCCTCCTGACCACCTGACCACAAGGAAGGAATCCCCCACAACCTAGTTACAACCCTGTTAGGGACTATTCTGGAGTTATGAAATTATGGATAGCAGATATTATTTAAAATGAGGACATAAGAGACTGCAGAACCAGTGTTCAGGAAATAAAACCTGTTCACAATTTAACTTCAACTGATACATTAAGGCTATTGAAACCAATCATTGGGGGTGGTACATTCTGATTGTGTACCATTGAAACTACGCAGGGGAAGGCAATAGATGAATGTTCATGTTAATTGGTGCTCATTGGAAACTTCAGGATGAGATCAAGGAAGGCATTAAGTGGCCATCTCCTGTATTAACACATTGTTAAAGGCATATCTTTGCCACTTAATGCACAGTTCAGGACAGGTATGTTTTGTCACTTAATATTCTGGCTAGTTGTATATTCAGGGAGCCATCTCTCAACACTGTAACAAAAGAGATACATTTTGGGTGTCTGGAGTTTGTGCTCAGAAGCATTTGGACCAGCCACCAGTCTTGAACATTCAAAGGGTTCTGCTCGTTGGGTTGTGCTCCCATTGTAAATATGTAATTCTGCATGGTTACCTTTTTACATTCAAAATGTTAAAGTTAAGTAGGTGATTATAATCATTGAAACTGTAGTTAATCATCGTTTTCTTTGTGTTCATAGAGTATAAAACATTGTGTGAAGGGAGCTAGGTTCTCTCCTGTAGATCTGCTGTGTGAATATAAAGACTTTTATATTTCCCAGTTACAGCTTCTGTATGGCTAAGTTTAGTCAGTCACAACATTTGACCACCTCTCCTCTACCATCCAATCACAACCGTCCATCTCCACCAGTGATGCCCCACAGGTGCCCCCCTGAATTGACCCTCATGTCCTTCTCTGTAGTCTCCTTCCCCCCCCATCCCAAATACATACCCTCCACAATCCCCCAATCATCTTCCTGCAACCCATGACCTACAATCTATCTGTATCTCCATTCTCTCTGCAATTGCAGATGGAGCAGGAGGAAGAGCTTTGAACAAGAACTTTGCTGGTGCCCATGCTGTTCATGCCTTTGTGCACAATGGAACCTTAAGTCATGTTTATTGTCATATGCACAAGCACGTGTGTGCACAGGTGCAATGAAAACCTTACAGTTGGTCAAGTATGGGAAGGAGTGTATATCCATGCACAAAACACCTTGACCCACAATGTATTACTAATTACCCAGCCACTCCTTATGAGGGACAACCTCTCAGCTTCTGCCTCAGGTAATCATGAGGTAAAGCAGATCTCATTCTACTACCACTCCTGTCTTAGTTATGTAATTCCTGTCAGTTGTAATCCTTTGAAGTATCATGACAATTCAGTCATTAAAGCTTGCATTCCCACCACATACCTCCTGCTTGGGTTTAGCATGAAAGGCAACTTCTGTAAGGAATTTCAATTAGAAGCAATAATACAGAGTGTGCTGGAACTCTGAATTAAACACAAACATTGCTGGATTCAAGGAAACTGACTTTACCTGAAACTACATTGTCACTGACCCTCAGGCAAGTTCATACAGGGACAAGCACAGAGTAACCACTGCCCAGGGCAGTTATGTGGATCTAAAGAGAACACTTCAGAAACTAAGCCCTTTCTATTAAAGGTTTCCTTTCAATAGGTGAAAAAAGTCCTAAAAGCATTGACAAAGCCTTCCTAATTTTGCAGTGTGTTTGGGAAATAGATATTAAGCCTGTTGTTAATTAAAAACCTGGTTGTTGAAATATAACCTTTGCCAATAAGAAGCCACCTGTGAGTCAGCTCTTTCTTGGTAAAGGAATTAGCCTCACAAAATGTATTACTTTAACCTTCATTTTTCACCCTAACAAAGCTGTTGCATCAGGGTCCAATTTTGCTTCCAGCTATTTACTCTGTATTTAATTTTATTCAGGCTGCCTCCTGCAAGTAGTAACCAGATTAAAGTGATGGCAATGCTGACACAGCTCTTAGACCACATAAGAAACAGTGAAACATAAAGTATTTGAAAACCCAAAAAATTGCTGATGCTGGAAATCCAAAATCAAAACAGAAATGATGGAAACACACAGCAAGTCATGCAGCATCTGTGGAAAGAGAAACTGAGTTAGCATATCAAGGTGAAGATCTTTGTTCTGTCAATGTTTGCCTTCAATAGGTTAGCACTATTCATGACATGTAATTTACAGTCATTACAAACTCTGGTTAAAAATTGAATCTGCATTGCAAATAAAAAAATGAAATTTGCAAAATGTAAGTGACTCATCATGACTGATGATCACTTGACCTCACAATCTACCTTGTTTGACCTTGCACCTTATTGTCTACCTGCAATGCACTTCCCTGTAGCTGTGACACTTTACTCTGTATTCTGTTATTGCTTTTACCCTGTACTACCTCAATGCACTCTGTACCACTTCAATGCATGGTGTAATGAATTGATCTGTATGAACGGTATGCAAGACAAGTTTTTCACTGTACTGCGGTACGTGACAATAATAAACCAATACCAATACCAATATTCATCTTTTTCATTTTTGCATATCATATAGGAGGAGGCCATTTGGGCCATCAGGTGTATGCTGCATCTCAGACTGTTCCCATCAATCCCATCTCTGCTCTCCCCCAATTATTTCTCTGTCTCCTCTCTCACCTGCCCGTCAACTCCGTCCTGATTCTCCTCCCCCACCCCTTCCCACTAACATTGGGGGTTATTTACTTGCCAAGTAGATACATGGCATTTGGTTTACCAGAGGTGAAATGGGGATGCTATCTGTCCATTAGGGAATGGAGGGACAGCAAGCTGGGGTGGAGAGACAAAGTTTCCGCATTGTCAATATGTCTTGCCGTCGGCACACAGCCTGGCCTGAGTGTAAGGAGAGGAAGAAAGTTAGGAGTCATCAGAGACTGTAGATGCTGGAATCTGGAGCAAAAAAAACAAACTGCTGGGGGAACTCAGCATGTCGAGCAGCATCTGTGGGGAGAGAGAATTGTCTTGAGCCAAAATGTCGACAATTCCTTTTCCCTCCACAGATGCTGCTTGACCTGCTGAATTGCTGCAGCAATTTGGTTTTTCTCGCTCAAGGAGTGTTTGCTTTCATTATGTGCAGTTTATAACGCAAAAGACAATGCCAGTTGGGTGTTAGGTGCTACACAAGGAGGAGGATAGAGCATGAGCCTAGTGTGACCTCAATGGTTTCAACATATCATCAACCTTCTGAATAAATGGCTGGTATCATCACCTCCATGAGGATCAGCACCTGCTGATAACTCCATCCTCCTCCAGTAAGCTGATAGGTCTAATTGTGTTCTACTGCAAGAGAGAGGGAAATGTGTTATGCAACAAAAAACAAACTAGTGGAGGAACTCAGTGGGTTGAGCAGCATCCTTGGAAGCACAAGTATAGTTGATGTATTGGGTGGTGACTCTGCACCAGGACTGGTTTTTTACTCCAGATTCCAGCATCTGCATTCTCAGAGGAATTCCTCAGAGGAAAGTGAAGTTGGGTAGTTTAGCTTTGACACTCACCCCTCCACCTCCTTCTCCACCCACATAAATGAGGTGTGTATGGTCTTGCCAAGCATAGGGAAAATGGCTGGATCTGGACAAGCTGCCCTTGAAGCAGCTGAAAGGGGGATGAAGCCTTCATTCATTTTGTCCTGGAAGGCACGTTGGCTAAGAAGGTCTGAAGAGCAGTCCAGTGGCCTTCTTGAACTTCATCCCGAACAGCTGCATGACTCAGGACTCAGTGCTCCTCAGTGTAGCCCTGGAGATGCATTCTGAGACTGGAAACTTGTTGGTCTTCCAGTGCGAGGGACTGCCCATGATCCAACGTTACAGACTGGCACACTGCAAGATCCTGGGCATGTGCTGAGGGTCGTCGAGAAGGTTGATGCAGCCAACACCAAGGGTAAATGGGCAAAGATCCTGGCATCAATGTATTCTGGGGGCTGAAACCCAGTAAAAAAGTTCTTATATTTTGTGGAATATGTATGAAGGAAAAATGGATGCTTTGCTGGAATAATGTAGATGTTGTGAGCAAATGAGAAAATGGGTGACGTGTGGATGTACTGTTTTATGTAGCTGGAAATTTTGTGAATAAAGTATATTTTTGGAAAAGAATGTTGGCTGAGCAGGCACAGGACATTCCAGAAAACTGGACCACTTTCCTCGTCTCCTCAGCTGGAGGAATTCCTAAAGTGGAATTCCTTTACGCATAAAGCAGCCAGGAAATGGTTCACTGGGAATGTGCTGAGAGGAGAGGAGGGGTTGCAGTGAATGGCCATTTCCCCAACGAGATGGTTGAAGTCATTTGGCAAAAGGTCTTGTCACTGCAACTTTCAAACAGGTATCAGATGTAGCTTGGATGGTGATGAGGGAGGCCCTCACTCTGCTGCTCTTCCAACAAGCTTGGAATCTCAGTGCCACCACAGGCTGCCTTTGAGGCTGTGGTGGGGAACAGGCCATCGCTCATCTCCTGCCAGGATGTCCCTTGCCACAGAACATGTTCAGAGGGGTGCATTGGCTTCTGTCCTAGGTCATCCTCAACAGCTTGATTACAAGGGTACCCGTGCTTTATGGGCAGTTCCCAAACTCACATCGTTGCTGTTGGAAAGACCATCAACTGTGTGAAGAAACCCTGCTGCCTGCCTAAGGAGCCTGTTGGTCTTCTAGTGGAAAGATATGTCCATGACCAAGTGTTAACAATCAGCACACTCTCAGGAATGCATGCTGCTGGATGTACTCACACAAGGAGTCACCTATGCAAGGATTAATAAGGGAAGACTACTGTGTAATACCATCCCCAATCTTCCTCCTCTCTACACAATGTGAGATAGGGTAGGACTGTTTGTGCTTTCATAACAGAAGTAAGATTACTTAATGTATTGTCTGTAAATATGTAAAATGTTCCTTCTTTTTCTATGAACTCTGTGTGTACAATCTTTTCTACAGAAATATTTTCCACAAAATATTTTGTTAAAAAAATTCAACTTAATGTCCGTCTGGAGTTTGGAATCATATGATGTATTTGAAGAAGGCCAGATGGAAGCAAATTGCTGAATTGCATGTCATAAAAGAATTTATTCTGGGAGGAAAGCCAATATGTAACCAGAGATCACGAGCAAGGTCATGAATAGTAAATGTCATGGTTACATTTGTAAACAGAGGTTAAACCAAATGTCTTTTGAGCATCTTGCTAAATTTGGAAAATGTGGTTATTTATTATTGATGTGGTTGTTCTTGCAATCTGATGCTTCTCAACTGCTGTGGAAAGTATCATTTTTGTGATATATAATGAGTTAAATGTTCACCTTTTAAGTTTACACACAATGCATGATGAGCCTTTGGTCACTCCTTGACTACTTAATACCACAAGTACCCGTGCAACCACTGGCAGCAGTGTCAAGCTTCACTTATCACGTCTGTTACAAGTCAAAGTCTGTGAACTCCTACTTAAGCACACAGGCAAAGATTTAGCATGAGTACCAAAGACATTTTTAAAAGAGGATTTAAGAAAAAAATTTTAAAAGAAGGCCTCATCGTTTTTAAAAGATTTTTAAAAGAAGTCCTCTTCGACCAGATAAACAGTTGCACTGGACCAAACACAGCAGCATCAAGCTTTAGTTATTCTTACACCATTCATTACCCCACTACAAGTGTATCCACATTCAAGTAGAGAAAGCCTTGAAATTATGTGGAAAATATAAACACCCATTTTGTGTGTATTATTCAATAAATGGTGGGGGGCTCAGGATTTGAGAGGAAGAAGAGGAGAAGAAGGACATTTGGAAATGAAACGAGATTGCAGAGAAGTTTGGACAGACCAAGAGAGGCTCTCTCTGGACATGCTGTCAGGGCATGTCTAATAGGTCAGGGATTCTTTAGAGGACCCTCCCAGCCCAACCTCATACTCAGGCATAAAGTGGGACACTGACACCAGCGCTGGCTGAGGGAACCTAACGCCGGACTTCACATTGCCTTCATTTGATTCTCTGCAGCTTCTCCAATGCCAGTCTCCATACTGGCATTTTGGGGAAACATTGCTATCCAGTGGTGACATCTACCAAACAGGGAATTATTGTCTCATGTTGAAGATTGTCAATTCATACTGATGGTATCATATTCTAACCTTGTCGACCTACCTGTTCACTGGGCAGACTCAAGCTCTGGCAAAGTTCAAGACACTGATTGAAGCTCTGCACTTGACTCTCGGAGTGCTGCTTATACTGGCTCCATGCTTGAGGGGAGCCCGCAATGGGATGAAGAATGGTTTTTCTTTCTTCAGATAGATAACAACTTACCAATCACCTTGTAAATCATTCTGCCCTGTCACTGCAACCCATCACTTACTTCACAGCTGCACTGAGTGTCCCCGTGCTATAGAATGCCAAAAACTTGAGGAAGGTCATAAGGAAAAGCCTCAACCAACCACCTATAAAGCTGGTACCATCAGTTACCTGGATCAACTGCAAGGTGGGCTGGTAATTGTCACCAAAGAGTATTTTCCTTCCTGTGCACCTATAATGATGCATGACAGCTAATGTAGCCTTCTCCTTCTCTCAAGTACTTCAGTTGTTATGAGAGAGGAGTGATTGACCATCTCATTCTGAAGCAGCCATAAACACAGCAAGTTCACCACCTTGCCAAGTCATGATCAAATGCAGCCAATGAATACACATAAACAAAGGTTCACACACTCTGTGTGTGTGTGTGCGTGTGTGTGTGTGTGTGTGTGTGTGTGCACATATGCACTTGTGTGTGCGTGTACTTGTGTATGTATTTATGCATGTGTATTTGTGTGTGTGTACATGCATCTTGGCATCTGTGTGTGTCTATCATTTGATGTAAGCGTGGTTATGAGCATGTGTGTGCAGGCATGCGTGGACATCCGTGAGGTTTTGTAAGTGTAGGGAAGAGTTTGTGAACCTTGAGGAGTATCTGAGCATCGCAGCAGTGGTGGCTGTGTGGTATTCCCAGATATCACTGAGTTTTTCAGCACTAACCATGACCAAACGAGTGAGGTCATGGAATTTTCAATGGCATTGGAACAAGATCCATGCCAACAGATTGTTCTGCAGCCACCACCCTCCCAGTGAAGTGAGGCAGCCACTCTATTAACTGCGCCACTGTACTGCCCACATTTTCAACCTTCTTGTACTTATGGGAGTGTTCAATTAATTTGGATATATCCCAGACTGCTAGAACAAACACATCATGTTGTTGTGATCTAAGATTTATTCAATCATGAAGCAATAAATTTCCAAGCCCAAAAAGTTAAAATGTGAAATATCCAACCCAATAAGCATAAATAACAAGCACTTCACTGTTTACGTTCAAACTCATTGAGTCTTAGTTTGTGTAGCTCTGATTTAAAGATCTCAGAGCACTTATTCTTTACTTGATTCTTTTAAGATCCTTCCATATGCAGGATTACAACATAAGAATAAATTTTATATCCACATGACAGTTAAATTTGCTCCTTAAAATATCATTGGTTGTCACAGAGTCTGATTGATAATGTCTGTCTACAACGATATTAAAACATTTATGCCTGGAGGCAAAACACTGTTCACTCAGAAAAGTAAACCCTTGCGATTCACTGGAAACTGATTGCGATGTTGTTTGATAGTTTAATGATGATTTTGGCAACCTGTTGTGTTGCTTACTGAACTTCTTTTATCAGAACATAGAACAAAGAACACTGCATGGGAACAGCCCCTTTCGTCCAAATGTTGTAAATAAGCTAATGACACCTAATTAAACTAATCCCTCTGCCTGCACATGGTCCATATCCATCCATTCTCTGCATATTCATGTGCCTATATAAGAGCCTCTTAAACATCTCCATCATATCTGCTTCCACCACCAGCCCTGGCAGTGCATTCCAGGCACCCACCACTCTCTGTGTAAGAAACTTGCCCCACACATCTCCATTGAACTTACCCCCCCTCACTTTAAATGCATGCCCTCTAGTACTTGACATTTTGACTGTGGGATAACTGATACCAGCTGTCTACTCTATTTCTGCCTCTCATAATTTTATAAACTTCTATCAGCTCTCCCCTCAGCCTCCACCGCTCCAGAGAAAACAACCCAAGTTTCTCCAGCCTCTCCTTGCCCTCTAATCCAGGCAGCATCCCGGTAAACCTCTTCTGCACCCTCTCCAAAGATCAATAAAATTCAGGAGAATTGTAAATGAGTGATACCCATTTTATAATAATAAGCAATCAAAACTCCACCCCCATCTTAATATTAAAAATCAAGCTGCATTATTGTCCAGACATTTCAAAGCACTACACAGCCAATGAAGAATGGTCACTGTTGTATTGAGGCCAAATTGATCTCTAATTGACATGTATCAAGTTACCATAAACTCTACTGAGATAAGTTACCGGATTACCCCAACCTTTGTGTCTGTTGATAGAAGAATATTGATCAATATTTTGACGCTTATTGTCCTTCTTTGATTAGTATATATCCCCCTGAATGGTTAGAGAGCATTCATTTTAATATGTCATCTCAAAAAAACAGTAGCTCTGGTGTGAGCTGTACGCACTAAAGCATTATGTGCTCAGTTCTCTAAGTTAAGGCACAAATATAATGCAGTTCCGTTGCAAACAAGGCGATATAAGACTTGTCCTTTCACCTCTTCCCCTTGCACCATCCAGGGATCCAAACAGTCTGTCCAAATGAAGCAGCAATTCTCTTGCTCCTCCAATCTAGTCTACTGCATTCAGTATTTGCAATGTGGATACATCTATATTGGAGAAACCAAACACTGATTGGGTGAGTGCTTTAAAGAACACCTGTGTTCAATCTGCAAGAATGACCCTGAGCTTCTTGTTGCCTGCCACTGTAATTCCCCATCCCACTCTGACCTTTCTGTCTATGGTCTCCTGCACTATTGCAATGAGGTCCATCGGAAACTTGAGGAACAACACTTTTTAAATTTTAAATTTTATTTACAGTGTGGCTCATCTTCCATCTGGGCACTTTGCAGCCTGCAGGACTAAAGTTCTAAATTATCCAACTTTAGGTAACTCACCCTTTCAATCTGTCTCTGTTAGGACTGGCCACTTATGCAGTTTCTGTATCATTTTGACTGTTATTTTCTTTTTCTATGAGTGTAGTCTGACCTGTTGGATATCCCACAGCCTCGCTATTAACAGCCCATGACACAGACAAGGAAGCATAACGTGCTTCTAACTGCTACTCTAACTGACACAAACCTTTTAGAGTATTTTGAAGAGGGAACCAAAAAGGTAGATGAGGGTAGGGCAGTTGGTGTTGTTTATTTGGACTTGAGCAAGGCCTTCAACAAGGTCCTGCATGGAAGGTTGGTCTGGAAGGTTAGGTCCCATGGAATCCAGGAAGAGCTAGTTAGGTGGATTCAAAATTGGCTCGGAGGTAGGAAGCAGAGGGTGATGGTTGAAGCTTGTTTCTCAGAATGGAAACTGGTGACTAGTGGTGTGCTGCAGGGGCTAGTGTTGGGACCCTTGTTATTCATTATTTATATAAATGATTTGGATGCACAAGGCTTGATCAGTAAGTTTGCGGATGACACGAAATTAGGAGGTGTTATTGATAGCGAAGAAGGTTATCGTAGATTACAGGGGGATCTTGACCAGTTAGGGAAGTGGGCCAAGGAGTGGCAAATGGATTTCAATACAGATAAGTGTGAGGTGACGCGTTTTGGAAAGTCAAACCAGCCCGGGACTTATACTCTGAATGGTAGGGCATTGGGGAGTGCAATATAGGAGTACAAGTGCAGAGTTCATTGAAAATGGTGTCACAGGTAGACAGAGTGGTTAAAAAGGCACTTAACATGCTGATATTGAGTATAGGAGTTGGGACGTTATGTTGCAGTTGTATAAGTTGTTGGTGAGGCTGCACTGGGAGTACTGTGTACAGTTTTGGTTACCCCGTTATAGGAAAGACGTGGTTAAACTGGAAAGAGTGCAGGAAAGGTTTATGAGGATGTTGTCAGGATAAGAGGGCCTGAGTTATAGGGAGAGGTTGGTCAGGCTAGATCCTCATTCCTTGGAGCGTAGGAGAATGAGGGGTGACCATATAGAGGGTTATAAAATCACGAGGGGCATAGATAAGGTGGATGGTAGCAGTCTTTTCCCCTGGGTAGGGGAGTCCAAAACTAGGGGACATAGATTTAGGGTGAGAGGGGAAAGATTTTAAGAGGACTTGAGGGGCAACTTTTTCACACAGAGGTATGGAACGAGCTGCCAGAGTAAGAGGTTGAGGCAGGTACAATAGTATCATTTCAGAAGTACTTGGATAGGTACATGCAGGGGCGGGGCTTAGAGGGATATGGGCCGAACGCGGGAAATTGGGAGTAGCTGGGTGGGCCCCATGGTCGGCATGGACTCGTTGGGCCGAAGGGCCTGTGTCCATGCTGTATTGCTCTATGACTCTATAAGAACATGTGCATATTAAGTACAGACAAAAGTAGGCAACTGGCTCCTCAGTCTCGCTCTGCTATTCAGTATCATGGGCGATCCTTCATCTCACATTCGCTTTCTTGCCCAATCCCCATACATTTCTTAATTCCCATAAATGTCCAAAAATCTAAACAGTCTCACCTTTGAACCATTCACGATATCCTCAATTAGGGAATTCCAAAGGTTTATGGCTTGCTGCGTAAAGAATTTTCTCCTCACCTCATCACTGCAGGCTGACACTTCATCCTGCACTCTGCCTTCTAATCCTACATTCTCCAGGCTGATTAAACAGTTCCTGACTATGCTCTCAATGATTTGTGTACCTCTGCAAGGATGCTGAAGTTATGTCTGGGAGAGAAGGAGATGAATGAATTCTGAACTTAACAGGGGAGAGGTAAAACGTTAAATGCTGAAAAAGTGGAGTAGTGGTAATATGAAATAGTGAAATTCAGGGATGAGTCAGGAAGGCAGGAATGTGGAAAATAAAATGATGTTCTGTGAGGTTATGTCTGGGCTGTAGGGTGCGGGCTAATTGCTGGGAAGGGTATGAATCGAGCACGGAGTGATAAAGGCTGGTCTTGCGATTGGAACAGTGGGGGTTGGGTGTTGCTTAACAATTGGGGCAAGAGCGTGGCATCTTTACTGGGGACCTGAGTGGGAGCAATCATGAAGGCTAAGTACTTCCATAAAGAAGCCTTAGCTGAGGACGTACCCACAGCCTGACTCCAGAACCTGAGTTGGTCTCATTAGTTAATATCAAAGGAGGTTTTATAAGAGTGCAAAGCCCTTCTTCTGCACCAGGGACCAAATACATGCATGAGGCATCCAGCTGTGCAGTGCCAGATGCTGCTGGGCTCCTTTAGCAATAGACACATTAGGTCAGAAAGAAGGTCATAGAACTTATGGAATTATGATTGAATTCCACTGAAACTTAATTGCACATTGCAAAAAAAACATAGCACTAAACAATCCAATTTGCAAATGCAGTCCCTTAACACAGCACAGCATTTCCTTAAACAATTCCAGCAAAAGTAACATCTCCCAAAGGGATATTTAAAACTATGAAAGGTTTTGATAGAATAAACACACAGTCATGAAAAATGAGACTCCTACTAGAGAACAGCCACCAAACGTTTACACAGAGAATTCAGTAATGTTGAGAGAATGGTTAGAATGTGGAACTTGTTAACATTGGGAGAAGTTGGGGTTAATGGTGTGAAGACATTAATGAGAGTGATAGATAAACACATGAGAAAAGGGAATTAGAGACCCACACTGCTAGAATTAGATTGTGATTTAGCACAGCAGAGGCTAGTTAGCAGAACGGCCTGCAGCTGTGCAGCATCACCCAAGGAATTTTACCTATGGGGAAAAGAGCCAAGTACAAATTGAGCAAGTGGGACAAAATAATTTTTTTTATCAAGCATAATGTTTATCTTAAATTATCAACACAGCCAGTTCTCTCAAGATTGGCTAAAAGAGTTAAACCAACATAATGGGGTAATATCTTTTGTTCCTGCGTGGTCAGAGAAAATTACAGAAAAGCAGGGTGGGGAGGATCACATGCCCACAAGAAAGCCTGCCCAATTTTCAGTTCATGATGCAAGTGTAAAATCAGAGCTGACAAATTGGATTGGTTTGGAACAACCAATCTGCTGGAGGAACTTGACAGGTCGAGAAGCATTTGTAGGAGGAAAGGAATCGTTGACGTTTCGGGTCCTGATTGAGGGTTTTGACCGGAGACACTGACAACTCCTTTCCTCCCAGAGATGCTGCTTGATCCACTGAGTTCCTCCAGCAGATTGTTTGTTACTCCGGATTCCAGCATCTGCAGTGTCCTTTGTCTCCATTGGATTGGGTAGTGTTTGTATTTTAAGTGCTGTATGATCCAAAATCAACTTTGGAGGAAATATGATCATTTCTGGGTGAGATCATAGAAATTGTTAGATTGCACCAGTCTCTTCTGCACTCATTTTACATCAACTTGCCTGACCTTTCCCAGCTTCAGGCATGCATCTGATGACATCATTGTTTGAGTAATAACCATTTTTACATCCTTACTGGCATAAATGGGAGTTCAAACTTCCTCACTCCAATTGTCAGTGAGCAGTCTCAGTAGAGCTGGTACCACACCCCAGTGGGAGTTTCTAGCTTTTCTTGCTACTTAAAGGGACACTCTGCTGCCATTGGGCACCTGACTGGGCAGTTCCATATCAATTGCGGTCTGTTCAAGTATATTCCAGAGTCCATGGGGTGTGCTCAAACAAACGGAGCATTTCCTCCACCATTTAACTGCTTAGGTACACATTCAGTTGGTGCCTTAGTGGTGGCACCACTGGCAGAACGATGACCTTGGGGCTGATGGCAAAAACATGGCCATCAGCAACAAGCCTGGAGCCAGGGAGTCTTCATATACACTACAATCTTCCAAGACCTCTCCGGTGAGCCTCATATTCATAGGAGACATGTGAGACTGCAGATGCTGGAATCTGGAGCAACACACAAGTTGTGGGAGGAATTCAGTGGGGTCAAGCAGTATCTATGGAGGGAAGTGGACTGTCAATGATTCAGGTCAAGACCCTTCATCTGGGTTGAAAGAAAGTATAAAAAGGTACAAGGAAGGGGTAGAGCAAGAACTGGCAGGTGATAGGTGAATGCAGGTGAGGGGGGGGCGGAGATTGGGAATGATGTCAGGAGCTAGAAGGTTCACATATTCACAGGCTCAGGTTTTCCAAGGCTGTCATCACTGAGGTATGTGAGATGCTACAGGAGGACATTTGCTCTGGACTGCTCTGTCCCTCAACATCAAGATCACTGTGAACTTCTTCACCACAACATCTTTTCCAAGTGGCCCATAGCAGATCACTGCCATGTCTCCCAATTTGCTGGTCACTAGAGCATCAGGGACGTCACCTACATGCTGTATTCACTGGGAAATAATTAATTTTAATGACAGCAAAGAAACGTTTTGGAAAATAAAAGTAACAAATCTGCAGATGCTGGAATTCTGAGATACAAAGAGAAAGTATTGGAAATACTCAACTTGTCAGGCAGCATCTGTGGAGAGAGAAACATAATTTAGTGTTTCAGGTCCATGGTGGAAGGCCATCAACTTGAAATGGTAACTCTGTTTCTCTTTCCATAAATGGCTCAGTATCTCTACATTTTCAATTTTTACTCCAACCGATTCCATGCTGTTTTAGCCTGAATAACAGATGTTAAGTGAATGCTCCAGTAATTTTACCTTTTAAGGCTCGACTTCATGTGTAGGCATTGGAGGAAGTTGAAATTCAATGGTGGGGGTTGATGGGACATGGTGTGGGAGCAGTCGGGCTGTGTGGAGGTTAGTATGGACAGTGTTACACTTTGTGTGTACATCTCGATAAATGTATCTGCAGATCACCTTGATGTATTTTGTGAGATTGCTCCATTGAATAGGGTTTCTTGTTCCTGGAGCAGACTTGGTAGGTGGACTGGCCACTATAATTGCCTCTGGTGTGCATCTTAGCAATAGAATCTTTGGAGAATTGATGGGAATATGGGTAGCACAACACAGGGTTAGGGTCTAGACACAAGAGACTGCAGATACTGGAACCTCAAGCAAAAAACAAACTGCTGGAGGAACTCAGCAGGTGAGGCAGCATCTGTGGAGGTAAATGGACATTTGACATTTTGGGTGGAGACCCTTTATCTGGACAGATAGGTCTCAACCCTAAACGTTGACAGTCCATTTTACTCTGCAGATGCTGCCTGACCCATTGAGTTCCTGCAGCAGTTTGTTTTTTTGCATAGGTTTAGTGTCAGATTAGTGCCAATGAATGCTTGATAGTCAGCATGAACTCAGTGGGTGGAAGGTACTGTTTCAGTGCCGTATGAAGTATGACTCTATGAATTCAAGCTACTTCTTGCCAGGGTCTCCTAATGGTGTTCCTGCCATGTCTCATAGTCCCATCCTGACATAAACCTCTCTCCAACCATGCACCAGAATTTTAAAGTCTCTGTCCTGATGCAGGGTTTTGATCTGAGACACTGACAGTTCCTTTCCTCCCACAGATGCTGCTTGACCTGCTGAGTTCCTCCAGCAGATTGTTTGTTGCTCCTTGTCACAAAATCTTGCTCTCTCTCTCTCTCTCTCTCCATGGCAGCCATAATGTGTGTTGTTTCTCTCAGTCTGCCATGAGGAGTGTGCTATGTGATTGGTGCAGGTCCAACCAAGAAGAGTACAGGACCCATTTTAAAGACACAAGAGATTCCGCAGATGCTGGAATCTGGAGCAACGCACAAGACGTTGGAAGAGCTCAGCAGGTCAGGCAGCATCTATGGAGGGAAATAAACCGACCTGATACGTTGACTGTTTATTTCTCTCCATAGATGCTGCCTGACCTGCTAAGTTCCTCCAGCATTTTGTGTGTGTTGGATCCATTTTAAAGCTTGTTTCGGGGTATAAACACCCTAAAGCTATTTCAAATGTCTTTTTGTCTTATTTCTCAGTTTTTTTTTGAGGCGGGGACTGTTTTGGCACCAGAAGGCACTTTGACATTAAGAATTGCAGCAATTTTTAACAATTTTAACACATAGGTGAACTGTAGTTTCCAGCAAGAGGCAGGATATTCTTCCAGCTGACTATCCTTCTTTCGATACAGGAGCAAAAAAACCCACCTCTAAATTCTCAGCGGTTACCAAGACGACCAAAGCTGGATGTTTCTGTTTGCAGTAGAAACGTGCCCTACTGACAATTAGTGACAAATATTGACAAGTACCATGCATGTTGTGCACAATTAAGAAGGCTAATGTCAATTTATGGCAGGTAATACAATAGCTTGACATTTATCTTGTAAACTTGCTGAAGTGGATGAACTGCTCATCAAAACAAGCCATTATGTTAAAAGGATTTGCCTCTCTCTCTCTCTCTCTCTTATCCTCTACATCCCCTGGGAATGAATACTTGGAACTGAAGGATTACTCATGCCCAGTAAGGGGTTTAAATATCTTGACTTCTAATGCCAGGAAGAGGCCTCTGAATTAGATTTATTGCATTTATGTTTTGTTATGAGACTTGAATGAAAATAATGTTTAATTAAGTTTATTTTAAGTTGAACTAAAGTTGACAAGTATAAAACTGAGGCCACAAGAGGTTCAGAATATAAAAGCAAAGACTGACTGTAATTACAGCACAACTTCATCTGGAGAATGGTGAGCATTCACAATCCTTAGCCATAACCCACTGGTGATTTATTGAACAGATACCTAGGAAGAAAGAAATCAGCCAGGGTGCATTCAATGGAACTGGAAAGATTAAGAATGTTTTCACTGATGTATTTAAAATATTAAGTGGATTTGACCAGTTGGAAAAAAGAGATTGGAATGGAAGACAAAGCAAACTGACATAATCCTAATAGAAAATTAAGCCAGTTAATGATTAAACAATTGGGCTTGGTGTGTTTGAGATTGGTATGTTTGATCGTTGCTCTACTGTACAGTTGAGGGCTAAGCTAGAGAAAGGACTGCTCTGAATTTCACTGTGCTCAACAAAGCTTATTTTAAGGCTTGGAACTTCCATCTCCCACAATGATTGAGCACTAATTTTGTTAGATCTGAGAGCATGTATGTAATTTCTGGATCTTTAGTGACCTGTTGAGTGTCAGGGTGAAGTGTTGGGGAGCATGGGTTTTTGTTGTGGGTCATGAATATATAAAGCCTGAATATGAGATAGGGAAGAGAGGCAGAAGATGAGGAAAGGTGGCTGAACACCAGACAGCTATGATTATAAGAAGGCTCCCATCCATTGTTACCATCTAAGTCAAATATTTAACACAGATATGCTTAGTTGGACTCATACAAAATTACTGGTTCCATATGCTGAGATTACAAAGGGAGGCTGCTTGAGAGTTCTGTCAGTTTCTAATATATGTTCCCCTGCTATACTGTTCTATGTAATATCTGCAGCCAACTGTACCATACAGTTGGCACGATCAGTTGTAGGAAATGTTACCAACTCAATTTATTTTGAGTCAACTTTTTTCCCCTACTTGTCAATTTAGTCATCTGCAACCATGTCTCTGTAATTGTTTTCACATCATACCCATTTCTCTCTTTTTGTGTCATCAATTTACTTGTCTTGATAAAAAAAATACTGCTTGCAGTCAAATAAAGAGCTTTTAATTGAGCTTGGTAGTTTTACCTACTCTGATTCAATTTGCTGGTGCACCTTTTGTTTGTATGCTACAGCTGTAATTTCTGCCCAGTGGTTGCACACAATCAGTAACAAAGGAATGTATGTTTGTGTGAAAGTTTTGAACAGGCCAACAAGCAAATTGTGGTGTGAGGAATTTGCAGATCTAGCAAAATTATTGTTTGACTATTGTGGAGGATGACAGTTCAAAGGACTGACTTATTAGACTCATTGAACAGAAACAGTCCAATTCTGCACTAGAGTGTTATATGAGGCACGTAATCTAAATTCACTCTCTCCTTATTCCCCATACCCTTAGATATTCTCCTGTTCAAGAAATTGTCTAAATCCCTTTAAAGAGAATTAAGCAAGCATTGTGGATAATTGACATTCAAACTACCCTCTGCTAACAACAAGTTTCCAGCCTCCCTTTAATCCTTTTACAGAACTTAAATTTGTGCCATCCAGTTATTATTTCAGCCAGCCAGGTGAAACAAATGAAAAAATGACGAAACTTTTATCACAATTATCCCTCACACAAATTTCTACCAGGTTGGCATAAGTCCTCAACTTAAAGTCTCACATCTCTTATGCAATGTTGAACTATCTGTCTTGATTCAGGTGTAAAACTCTTGCCTCTGTTTTAGAAGGCTTTAGATTCAAGTTCCAATTCAGGAACCTGAACACAAAATCAAAGCTGACATTTCGGAGCAGTGTTGTGAGAACCCTTCACTGTCCTGAGTGCTGTCGTTCAGATGGAATGGCAGAGCAAGGTTCTGTCTGCTGTCCGAGGTTGGTATCAAAGAATCCAGGGCAATCCTTGAACATGAGCAACGAATTCCTGTTGGTGTCATGGCCAAAATTTATCTCTCTAAGAACACCAACTATGCATAACTATTGTCAAATTGCCTGCTGTATTTTCCTACTTTGCAATTTGGACTATGTTTCAAAATGTTTTAATTTGTCATGTAGTGGATTGGAATATCCAAATTTTGTGTAGCGGTTAGTGCAACGTTACTACAGTGCCAGCAACACGGGTTCAATTCCGGCCACTGTAAGGAGTTTGTATGTTCTCTCGTGTCCGTGTGGGTTTCCTCCGGGTGCTCTGGTTTCCTCCCACATTCCAAAGACGTACGGGTTAGGAAGTTGTGGGCATGCTATGTTGGCGCTAGAAGCGTGGCGACACTTGCGGGCTGCCCCCAGAACACTCTATGCAAAAGATGCATTTCACTGTGCGTTTCAATGTACATGTGACTAATAGATACCTTATCTTATCTTATAACTTGTTTTGTTTTTAAAAAATGCTGCATTAAAGTCGGTTTCTCCACAGCTTGC
This sequence comes from Pristis pectinata, assembly GCF_009764475.1. Taxonomy (NCBI): domain Eukaryota; kingdom Metazoa; phylum Chordata; class Chondrichthyes; order Rhinopristiformes; family Pristidae; genus Pristis; species Pristis pectinata. Next base: position 78,345,742 of record NC_067409.1, on the reverse strand, counting down.
GAATTCAACCACAGACATTATATCTGATTGTCCTTGTTTGTTGAGTAACTAAGTTTACATGCTAAAAGTATGCTAACTGGTAGCAATGAGTTAATTTTATTTTGGGATCTCTTAAATCTTTGTTTTTTTTAACCATTGGATCACTTAGAACAATGAAAATGTCAAGGCCACCTCTATGTGCAGGCTCATAAAAGTGTCTGTGCTAACGCAACTGTGAAATTTATTTTATAAATGTTATACAATTATAAATCAAATACGTTGATGAAAGACAATGGAAACAATGGAATGCACTATGTTCTGAGTAAGTAGGGGAAGCAGATTTAATAGTAATTTTCAAAGGTGTACTGAATAAAATTTTTGCAGAGCTTTGGCAAAAAAGCAGAGGGTCTTAATTAGAGACCTCATTCAAAAAGTCAACAGAGAATGGAAACAGCTAAATATAACTTCCAGCAATATGTATCCATCATCATGGGGTTGAATGTTGCACCAATGAGTCAAATAGTTGTGGAGTGCTTTCAGGGAATTTAGTGGTATCAGAGTAAAATGTCAATGGAGAACAAGTTGGCACAGACTATTAAACATGGTGAATCCATCAAGAATTCAATGGTAGGTAAATTGGTAACCAGAGATGACAGACTATGGTTAGTAAATTCAACTGGAAGATAAAGAAAAGGGTTTATTTTTATTTATAAATTGTTATGATCAAGAATGCACTGTGTTCTAAGTAGGGGAAGCAAATTCAATAGCAATTTTCAGAAGTCCATTGGATAAAACTTTTGCAGGGCTGTAGGAAAAAAGTGGAAGGTCCTAATTAGAGACATTATTCAAAAATGATGGGCTGAATGGCCTCCTTCTCTGCTGTCTGATAACGTCATTGTTTTTCCTTGTACCTCACCGTACTTATGCAGATGACAATAAGCTCAACATGACTTGATTCTATGAGTCAGGCAGGAAGCAAACATAGAGAAACAGTCTCTCACAACAAAGGACGGTAACAAAAGATCAACCAAAGTATTCCTTCACGTCAATTTAATTTGACAACCACTACTTGACTAGTACCCAGGGCTACAGACTTCACAGCAGATATCTGTGGCTGAACATTCAAAACAAACACAGCAGTGTGACATGCAAAGGATACAATAGTCATTTGATACTTGGCAAAAAGCAAATATTATTTCTGAAGTTAACTCTTTTGCGATACTGTGCCAGAAGTGCTAAGGGGTGATTAAGTGAGAATTAAACAGATAACAGAGGTATGCCAACTGATTACAAATACAGGCTTTACTGGTAGCTCATCAAATGGGTCTTAAATAATTTACTACTGGGTGCATATTGCTTTTGTAGCAACAGGATTATGTCCTGAAAGGCACGATGGGAAAATGTGACCTAAACCTTATGTCTGTTGTCTTTTTCTTAAAATACATGTAATAATTCCAAATAGTTCCCTTTTTTTGAAGCAGAGCACCAGGAATATACACTTCAATTTTTATTCACATCAGGCAAGTATTGATGCAGTTGAATTATAAAGCATGTGACCATTGTCAAAATGTATGGACAGTGCCTTACATCAGTGATGAAGGTGCAAACCTATGTTGCCATTATAATGTCTGCACTGTTTCAGTTTATATTAATGACAATGAAAACATTGTACCTTGGCATGCATATTCAAAAGCATTCTAGCTTTTCAATTCGAGTGCTGAATTGATTGGGTATATTAGATTCACCTCCCCTGTCCTTTCCAAACATGGACCACTGCGATGATTCACAGAGCCTGGGTTTGTCTGCAAATGTAAGTGTGTTATTAAATGTATGAGAGAAAAGATCAGATTATAATGTGTGGTAACAGTGTAGAATAACTCATTGCATGGTTGATTTATTGGTTAATTTTCAGTCCAAGGCACAGGGCAAGCTCAGACTTCTGGATTTTCCCATCCTGGTTTACATCACAGTGGCGTAACAGAATTTCACGGAACTTGTCAAGGTCAACTCCAGTGATACTCGACTGAAGAAAATGAGAAAAAATGAAATTACTTGTTGTCATATATTTGCACTCATCCAGATACAACAGGACCACTTTTTACAGGATGCACTGCCATTAAGGAGTGCATTAGTTGGAGCAATATATGCGTGTGGCTAGTTATAAAGTAGCAGAATAAAGTGACAAATTCTCAGTTAATCAGTTCTTGCCTTTTTTGGGGGTTGGGGGGAACCATTAGTTTGTAACTACACACATCTACTTTTTTTTAACACACGATAGCCTCTGCTTGCAAAGCCCATCTCCCAAACGAGACTGTAGTGATTGTGGAAGTCCAGGTGGTGTTCATACCATTGCTAAAACGATAGAGAAATTTCACAATAACACCTTCAATAAGGGCAAGCAATCACAGCCACATACATTGATTGCCCAGGGTCACTCAGCATTCATTGCAAAGTTCAGTGAATGGTTCAAAGACCACTTCTACAGTACGTTTATCCCTTTGGCTGTTAGGGTTTTGTGAGGCTGTGTGTGTGTCAAGTGATACAATTTTATGTTTGCCTCCCAGCACCATGTTTGGAGGAGGGCTAATGAGGAATACTCTGTGCTGGTAACGACACACTCACATTGGAGGATGCAGCTGACTGGACATTGTCTTGGCAATCAAACCATGGAGAGGTGACTATTCCCACAGGAAGCTGGGACAGTAAGCCTGTTAACACGAGCACTTCATATGAAATAAGGTGGCAAGGAGCTCATCATTCATTGAATCTGGTTAGTTGCATCAATCATGTTTACAAGCATTGCTGGACCAGCCCAAGCACACTTGTGGGAAATTGTTTCCCTGAGTCCAGATCAACAGGCAGCCAAATGCCATCCATAGCAGTCAACAGGGAACATCCAGAGATGGTATAATTTGGCATTAATACAGACTTACTGAGTCATTGTTCTAAAAGGGTTTGGGGCCAACCGTCTTTAGTGACACTAGATATAATTCACCAGCTATCAACAACTTGCATTTATATTGCACTTTCAACACTATAAAACAAATCTAGTATTGATGTTAGATCTGGTGATCAAAGAAAAAGAGGGGGGTTTAAATGAACATTGTAAAGAAGGCAAGAGAGATGGAAAAGCTTATGGAGAGAATTTCACAGCCCTAGCAGGCAAAATCAAGCAGTCACTTATCTGTAAACTCACACTGGCATATTGGATTTCCCTTAACTGGTCTATTATTGTCACATGTACCAAGATGCAGTGAAAAACTTTGGTTGCATGCCATCCAGGCAGATCAGACCATATACAAGTGCAAGCAAAAAAAAACTGGTTGAGATGCCTTTGAGATTTTGTTCCTCTATTCCTGGAAGCTGCAACACTTTATCACTCCCACCAATGTTCTTCTTTATAATGGCAACAGACATTAGGTCATCCATGGTAATTGGATGCTTAATTAACATGGTTAAATCAAGCTGTCAGAATACATCTGGATGTCCAATTTGAATTTTACATTGAATATACAGTAATGGCCACCAGCCCATTTGGTCTTGATATGAGCCATGAGCTTCTACTCAGTTCTCTTCATCAAGACTTAATGACACATCTATGTCGTGTTCTCCAATGTGCTCTTCATTTTCCTTCAAACACATCTTTATATTTGCCTCAATTAGTATCAAACTCCACACTCACCACAATTTGGGTAGGAGCTTTTCTCTTGTATTCCCTTTTGAATTAGCTAGTGACTATTTTACATTTATGATTTCGCATTTGGACTCCACCACAGAAGAAACACCCTTTCTACTTACACCTCAAACCATTTTATTAACTTAAGTAGCTCTCTAGGTTAGCCTGCAACTTCCTTTTCCTAGTGAGAATCTATCCACCTAGTTCACCTTTCCCAATAAGCATACTTTTAATATGATTTTTGTGAATCTTTTGTCTATCATCTCCAATGTCTCCATTTCATTTTTTTAAAAATGATGATCAGAACTATGCACAGTGTTGCAAGTATAGTCTAGCAAGTTTCTGTACATGTTTATTATTACATCTGCTTATATATTCAATCCTGTTTATCACTGCTTTGTAAGTTTAGCAATTTGTATATTAGCCTTCCAGGATCAAGAGAGTTTCCCCTTAAACTTAGGGCTTAATATTCTCTCACTTACTTGTACAAAACTACACTCTGTAGCTCAGTTGCAGATGCTGGGAAAACTCCCCCTTTATATCTGCTGACTACAGAAAACCATTTCAAACTAATTGCCCGATTGACTACTGCTGCTTGTTTACCTTCTACCATTAAAAACGAGAGGCACAGAAAGATTAAACCTTGAAAGGCAGATTTTCCGTTAAGCTTAAGGCTCCAAATTCTCTTGTTGCCATTATAAAGGAGAATGTTAGTGGATTGTTGTTAAAGGGTTGCAGATGCCAAAATAGAGAAACAAAATCTCAAAGGTATCTCAATCAGTTGTTTTTTTTTGCTTGCACTGAGGGAGGAGACAATTAGGAAGTGAAGAGAAAGCAAGTTACAGGAAATCCAATATGCTGGTGTGACTTTCCAGACAAGTGACAGTTGGACTTCAGCTACCAGGGCTGTGAGCTCTGGAATTCTCTCCCTAAGCTTTTCCACCTCTCTTGTTCTCTTCATAATGTTCATTTAAATCTCCATCTTTTTTGTTTGATGACCAGATCTAACATCAATGCTAGATTTGTTTTATGAAATTGAAAGTGCAAAATAAATGCAAGTTGTTGATAACTGGTGAATTCCGTGCTGTTTGGAGGTAGACACTGCAGCACAGCTCCTTTATCCCATTCGAAATCTTACTATCTGAGGAGCAGACAGTCTCATTACTCCTATCACAATGCTCTTCTTTCATGTGACTGTAATCAAAATTAATCTGCAATTACACATCTGTTGTGTAAGCTTATCAATGTTATCCTGTGCTCTAACCAGACCTCTGAAATTGAAGACAGCTGCAAATTTTGAAGTTACGGTATGGTAGCATAGCAGTTAGTGTAACGCTATTACAGTGCCAGCAACCCAGCTTCAATTCCGGCCGCTGTCTGTAAGGAGTTTTTACATTCTCCCCGTGTCTGTGTGGGTTTCCTCCGGGTGCCCCGGTTTTCTCCCACATTCCAAAAGGCATACGGGTTAGGAAGTTGTGGGCATGCTATATTGGCGCCGGAAGTGTGGTGACACTTGTGGGCTGCCCCCAGAACATTCTATGTAAAATAATGCATCTCACAGTGTGTCTTGATGTACATGTGACTAATAAAGAAATCTTATCTTATCTTAATTCCCAAATCATGATCAACATAGGTGCAGTGATGGATCTACACTGGGTCATCCATCCACACGGCCCAACATGGATTCCTGTTGAAGACTGCTGAAAAGGAATTGAATGACACCTGTTCAAGGTAGTTAAATTGTTGGTAAGCAGGGGCCCAATGTGCTTAGCTTGAAGGTCTGTCACTGGCAAGTTCACTCGTGCAGGAAGCCCAATGTGTTCTGTGTAATGAAAAGGCCTTCCCTTTGCATGCCTTGTCACTGCAGAATATGGAAAGGAATGCAGGTGAATTCACGGCCAGGTTGTAGGTTAGAGGGATGTGGTCAGGAATTTCAAGGGTGATTGTTGAGCTGGAATCAGAGGAGGGGTCAGGACTGGAAGGTTGGTAGAGGAGTTGGGGGCAAGAAATTGGAAGAGTAGTTTGGGCAAGGGTTAGCTGCATTGCTGGTTGAGATGGGAGGGTGTTTGTTTGTTTATTTATTGGCTCCTCCTGCACTCCTTGCAGATTTGGAGAAAAGCTCTCTTGAGTGACAGAAGGAAGCTGTTGGCTTTTCCCTAGCCCTGACTGCCATCCTTCTTGGTCAGTTCTCCTGAATGAGAGCTTTCTGCCCCCTCCCCACTCTTGATTACCAAGGACCAATCCCAAGGGCTGCTGGCTAGAACCTCCTTCCCATTATCACGTACCCAATGAACAGGCAGCTCACTTGCCCAACATCCAAATAAGAGATATGTCTACAAAATGTCACTAATGTTCTGGATGTCCATGCTCCTGCACTTGCCATGTTCTTTGGCTGTAGGATACAGAGATGTGGGTGTCCTAGCGCACAGCTTGCAAGAAGTTAGTAGCAGGTGCAGCAAGTAATCAAGAAAACTAACAGAATGTCATTGTGAGGAGAATTGAACACAAAAGTAGGGAGGTTATACTTCAGTATACAGGGCATTGGTAAGGCAGCATCTGGAGTACATTAGTCTCCTTATTTAACAAAGGATGTCAATCCATTGGGAGCTGTTCAGAGAAGGATTACTGGACAGATGTCTTTCACAGACAGGTTATCTCATGAAGAAAGGTTGAATCCTCTGGGGGTGACATGAGCACAAGGTGACAAAATGGAAACATATAAAATCTTGAAGAGATCTTGACAGGGTGGAACTAATTACCATTATTTAAAAATAAGGGGTGACCTGTCAGGCAGCATCTTTTTTTCCAGAGGGTCATTAGTGTTTGGAATTATCTACCTCGAATAGCCGTAGAAGCAGAATTTCTGTGGATAGTGAAAATTGGTGGTGATGTAGATAGTGAGAAAAGTTGTCTCAGGCTACAATAGGATATAGATCAGATGGAAAGTTGGGCAGAGGACTGGCAGATGGAATTCAATCCCAAAAAGTCTGAGATGATTCATTTTGGGAAGTCAAGTAGCTAGAGGACATTTGCAGTAAATGGTAGGGTGCTATGGAATGTTCATGAACAGAGGGACCTTGGGGTTCATGTTTATAGTTGCCTGAAAATGGCAGCATACAATAGGTAGCGAGTTAGGTGATGAAGACATACGGTATGCTTGCTTTCATAGGTTAGGGCAGAGCATTTAAAAGTTGGAACACTATGTTGCAATATGAAACACTAGACGGACTGCATGTGGAGTACTGTGTGCAGTTCTGGTCACCACACTGTAGGAAGGATGCGTTTGCACTGGAGGAAGTGCAGAGGAGATTCACCAGGATGTTGGAGGACTTTGGTTATGGGGAGAGATTGGATAGGGTGGGTTTGTTTTTCCTGGAGCAAAGGAGGCTGGGGAGTGAGCTGATAGAGGTGTATAAAATTATAAGAGGCATATATAGTCAGAATATTTTTCCCATTGTAGGGGTATCTAAAACAAGAGGGCAAAGGTTTAAAGTAAGAGGAAAAAGTGGGATCTGAAGGCAAAGTTTATTTATACGGAGAATGATATCTGGAACTTACTGCCAGAGGAAGTGGTGGAATCAGATACAATTACTACATTTAAGAAACATTCAGAAAGGCACTTCAATAGGCAAGACTTAGATGTATAAGGACCTAATGCAGGCAAATGGGACTGGTATAGATGGGCAAAATAGGTTGGCATGGATGTGGTGGGCTGAAGTACCAATGTCTGTTCTGGACGACTCCATGACTCAATAACTCTGTGACTCTATGAATGTTTTCAAGGCAAAGGTGGATAGATTCTTGACAAGCACTCCCCTCCTGCTCCTAAATCACATAACCTCAAATGCCTTCAGCTTGAATGGTCCTGTCAGGAAACTTGGCGCACTCTTAGCTGGCACAGGTTACAAGGTAAAAACATCTCCTGCTTTTGAATTCGTTAAACATATTTAATTTAAAATTAGTATTTTAAAAACCAAATTAAAAAGCCTCTGTACACTGTTCTTAGTAAATAAAAGCTGCCTGCTCTCACAGTGACAGGATGTTAGTGGATCATGTGTTAACCATGTTTGCTCTTGGTTGCTTAAGTACCAGGCTGTGCAGTGAGTCATTATTTCAGAGGTCGTCATGTTTAAATCTGAAATCAGCCTGCCCTTTTCAGCAGGAAGGTAGATATTATTTACAAGGGGATGGAACAAAAATACTTTAAGTTATGAACTGGATTTTCATAGAGTAAAATATTTTTTCCTGGATCCATCCTATCACCACAATATAAGAATGTTGAGTTGGTTAAATGAGAAGTAACAAAGGAAGTCTCATAGGAAATGGAGAGGGGAGCCCAAATATTTGTACCCAGGACTGTAGACTGGCATTAAAATCTGCAGGGTATTTAATTGGAAGTATTAAAACTTTACAGAAGTAACTATGGTGTGTAACATATCATATACAAGTGACAAAATGCATCATAGTGATATTGGACATGGTAGGAGGACCTTTGCCCCTCAGTCAATAGCTGTTAAAGAAGATGGCTTACCACCGCTTTTCAAGGGAAAATTGGGGTGTGCAATGAATGTTGGCCTTGCTCACAATGCCAATATCCCAAGCATGAGTTCAAAGGATGTGTTTTTTAACAATTTTTCGATGTCTTTCTTGAATAATCTTTGTTAATGCATATTTAGAAGCCTTTTTCCAAGTATCTGAGAGATAGATGACCAAAGGTGACTGAATAATAAGCAAATCCTGCTTACGCTAATGTTTGTATTCATCTTAACGACAGCGGAAACACAAATATAGTTATAATTCTGATTGCTGTATGTAGTTATATAATCTTAAATAGATGCTTTTTTCCCTAAATTTAAATATTAATTCATTTTGTGTAAACTCACCTTCACCAGTTCCATCATATCCTTAACAAATCCATCCACCTCAGGACCCTCCAGAGCTCCTGTTTTACTCTGCAAAAGAGTCAACAGTTGGAATCACAAAATATTTGCTGATAACTCCACTCATTTGTTCACAAGAATCAGTTCAGATGACAGTTTATTTGCTCACATCTTTCTTAAATTCTTCTCCTTTCTCAGTACAGAATGAATCAGTTACCAAACAGAATGCAGTGCCCTGTTCTGGCAATTCCTTCTTGCTGTTTGTCAAACTGTATCTTGAAAAATGCTAACCACACTTATTCTCAAGCTCTGGCTGTTAGTCACACTGCATGATTGCTTAACAGAAGCCAGATTTACAGCTGAACAGTACATCTGTGTTCAATTGCTCTCCTAAGGAAAATTGTGTGCAAATGTGGTTCTCCACCTACCAGTCCTTCCAGGTATTCTCTCAACAGTGAGACTGAACCATCAATTATACCGAGTCCCATGACTGGATTGATGTCAGGAGCTCAATCACTTTTGGCAACAGATGCATGCTTGTACCTTTGCTGCTAACTAATAGCCAAAAAATATAATGCCCTGTGACTTGATCTTCTGGACGACTTGCAGCAGCGTTCCAGGACAACACTAATGGATGGAGAAAGCTAGGGTGCAAAATTAAACTCATTTGTGTCCATGACTTTAGAGCTCAGGGTACTGGTTTGATTCTAAGCTGCTGTCTGATGTAAGCAAATGCATTTAGGGTGGAGTTGTATTGAGTACCACATTAACAAGGTTGTTAGTGCATGCACAATGAAAATATGCATCATGGCATCAATCTAACTTGATAACAATACAGCCATTTTGGACTCCATCATCAAAGCTAATGCACTTCCTTAATGCTATACAGCTGAACATGGTGGTGCTGCAGTTAGTGCTACTGCCTCATTGCTTTAGGGGCCCAAATTGATCCTGATCTTAGCTGCTGTCTGTGTGCAGTTTGTACCTTCACCCCATGACCATGTGGATTTTTGCCAGTGTTCTGGTTTCCTCTCAAAGATGTGCTGCTAGGGTAGTTGGTTACTGTAAGTTACCTCTTAGTGTGGGGAAGTGGCAAAAGAACAAAGGGAGATTGATGAGTATGTGTGTGAGACAATAGGTCACAGGGATATAGGGAAATAAGGAATAAGACAGATGGGATTGTTCTGTTGGGAGCTGGCATGGACCCGATGGAATGAATGGCTTTCTTCTGTGGTTAAGTAACTGTTCAATAATTGGAATAAAAGCTCCAGCAGCACTGTTTAAAGGCATCATCAACTACCTTTAGGTTTGTTCCCAACTGATATCTGCTGTTGTTGCTACAACTGTTTAGGTTTGGCTCTCTCCAGGTTTTTTGTTAAGTTGCTTAAGTCTTCAGGGAATGGTTTGGCAGACTTCAAAGAGCTGCTCATGCCAATAGCTCCCAGTCAGGAATGGAACAGTTGGGCACCAAGGGCAAGTCAAGCTGGCAGAAATGGGAGGAGGACAAGAAGGGGCAATTAGTCCTTGGATGTGGCAGGGATCTCTGCAGGCGACAACTCTAGAAGGCAGGCATCCATCACTAAGGACACTCTCCATCGGGGACATGCCCTCTTTTTGTTACTACCATCAGGGAGGAGGTACAGGAGCCTGAAGACCCACACTCAATGATTCAGGAACAGCTTCTTCCCCACAGCCATCAGATTTCTGAACGGTCCATGAACCCATGAACATTACCTCATTATTCCTTTTTTTTGCATTATTTATTCATTTTGTAATTTATAGTAATTTTTATGTCTTTGCACTGTACTGCTGCTGCAAAACAACAAGTTTCTCATCATCTAAATCAGTGATGAGAAACCTGATTCTGATTCTCTACTATCAGCCCCTCAGTGAGAAGTCTGCACTTCACTCACAACATCCTCACTACAACCTGTCCTCAAGGCAGTATGAGGACCACAGTGCCAAATGGCTTTCAAAGGTTTCGATGGCACTAAGTGCCGGGATCTTCCAGGCTGGACCTGGAGATTTTTGGAATACCTTACAATTTGCCGTCCCTGTTCCATAAGGTAGATCTCTATTACACCAGTTTGAAGAAAGGAATCCGCATATCATTCCATGGATTCATCAACATGATGCCCAATACCCCCAACTTGCACACATGTTGCTCTGCAGGTGTTATGTGTTAACTCCGAGTTCCATCGCAACTGAATAGGATTCCGTTCCTTCAGTGTTCAGATGGGGTGTGCTCATACATGTCCCATTGTGCTGGTTGATTTGTACAACCTTGGTTGCAATAATTTTGCCTTTATTTTTTGATTGCAACCAAGGTTGTACTATCAGCAGTTGAGACACTGTGACAAACACAGGACTGGTTACTGGGTGATAAGGACTATCAACTAACAACATCCTGGTGTGCAAGATGCCACACACACTCATGCACACACTCATACACAAGAGCAGCATGCAATGAACGAAAACCATGTTACAGCACAAGACATGGCAGAACAGACCAGTGCTGCACTGAACCTCCTCCAATTCCTGGATCACTCAGTAGTATGGGCAGACTAATGGTGTATCCCATGTGCTCTCACCACTGTGAAGGAACAACCCTTTCTACCAACTAGTAAAGAGTGGAGGAAGAGGAAGAAATGAGTAGTTAACACAACCATATTTCCCCATTCATCATCAGCCCCCACTTTTCCTTTTGCTGACTATCACATTGGTATTGGTATTGGTTTATTATTGTCACTTGTACTGAGGTACAGTGAAAAACTTGTCTTGCATACCGATCATACAGGTCAATTCATTACACAGTGCAGTTACACTGAGATTCAAAGAGTCATAGAGTCATATAGCATGGAAACAGGCCCCTCAGCCCAAATAGTCCATGCCGACCAAGGTTCCTATCTAAGCCAGTCCCATTTGCCCTCATTTGGCCCATATCCCTCTAAACCCTTCCTATCCATGTGCCTGTCCAAATACCTTTTAAGTGTTGTTAATGTACCTGCCTCAACCACTTCCTCTGGCAGTTCATTCCATATACTGACCACACTCTGGGTGAAAGCATTGCCCCTCAGGTTTCTATTGAATCTCTCTCCTCTCACCTTAAACCTATACCCTCTAGTTCTTGATTCCCCAGCCCTGGCAAAAAGGCTGTGCGTATTAGCTATAAGGGGAGGTTGGACAAATTTGGGTTGTTTTCTCTGAAGCGTTGGAGGCTGAGAAGAGACCTGATAAAGGTTTATAAAATTATGAGAGACATAGATGGGGAAGACAGTCAGAACCTTTTTCCCAGGGCAGAAATGTTGAATACTAGAGGGCATAACTTTAAGTTGAGAGGAGGAAAGTTTAAAGGGGATGTGTGGGGTAAGTTTTTTCACACAAAAAACGGCAGGTGTCTGGAATGTCCCACCAGGGTGGTAGTGGAAGCACACAGGATGATGGCATTCCAGAGGCATTTAGATGGGCCCGTGAATATACAGGGAATGGAGGAATATGGATCATGTGCAGGCCGATAGGAATAGTTTGATTTGGCATTGTGTTTGGCACAGACATCATGGGCTGAAGGCCTTCTTCCTGTGTTATACTGTTCTATATTAAACTTTAAACTTTATTTATACAGCACAGTAACAGGTCCTTCCGGCCCAATGAGCCCGCACCACCCAATTACACTCATGTTAACCTACTAACCCATATGTCTTTGGAATATGGTACGAAACTGGAGCACCCGGAGGAAACCCACGCAGTCACGGGGAGAACGTACAAACTCCCTACAGACAGTGGCGGGAATTGAACGCCGATTGCTGGTGCTGTAATAGTGTTACGCTAACCATGACGCTACCGTGGTCTTCCATGTGCCTTTGCCTATTCTAGCACTACGTTAGCGCAATGGGCAGAGCAAGGTTATGCGGGCCTGCTGAGACTACAACTGGCCTCAGAGGATGATTGCAGGCAGAGTCCAGATGAAGGGTCTTGACCTGAAACATCGACTGTCTATGTCCTCCACAGATGCTGCCTGGCCCGCTGAGTTCCTCCAGCACTTTGTGTGTTGCTTCAGACCTACAATTCACAGGTTCATGCTATACCATCTTGGCATACATGGTAGCACACTGGGCTAGTGGGCTAGCTGGCAGGGTGATAATGGAGTCAGAACAATTGTTGTTATCCTGACAAGAGATTAAGCAGGCTGGGTCTGTACTCTCTTTGTGTTTAGATGGTCTCATTAGAATACACATCCTGGCTTGACAGGCTAGACTATTCAGGATGGAGATAAGAAGAAAACCAGCCTCCCCTCCATAGACTCTGTCTACACATCCAGCTGCCTCGGCAAAGCAGCCAAAATAATCAAAGACCCCACCCACCCTAGTCATTCTCTCTTCTCCCATCGGGCAAAAGATACAAAAGCTTGAAAACATGCACCACCAGGCTCAAGGGCAGCTTCTATCCCGCTGTTATAAGACTACTGAACTTTCCTCTTGTATGATAAGATGGACTCTTGATCTCTCAATCTACCTCATCATGGCCCTTACATTTTATTTATCTACCTGCACTGCATTTTCTCTGTAACTGTAACACTATATTCTGCATTCTGTTGTTGTTTTTCCCTTTGTACGACCTCGATGTACTTATGAATGGAATGATCTGTCAGAATGGCACGCAAAACAAAGCTTTTCACTGTATCTCGGTACATGTGACAATAATAAACCAATTAACAAACTTCTTCAGCCAGAGGGTGCTGAATCTTTGGAATATTTTACCCAAGAAAAGTGTGTAGGCTCACTTGCTGAGTACATTCTACACAGAGACAAATAGATTTTTCAATGTTAAGGAATCAAGGAATATGGAATCAGTGCATGCAAATGGCACCGAGAAGGAAGATCATACATTTGATATACACATACATGCTAGTGATCTCAGTCGTAAGCAAATGTGCATTTGCTCTTGAACACCATATTGGTGTGCTAAGCACATTTGTTGCACTTGTAAACTGCTTGCTCACAATCCCAGTGTCTTAATGAGATGCTTCTGAGTAAAATATTTAAGGATCAAGAAAAAACCCACCACATCATAATGAGAGAAAATCTTCTCAAAGTCTCTTCGTCTTTCTTCCAGACTACAAGCCTACATAAAAGAGGCAGAAAATTAACGACAAACAGCAGTCATTTTCTTTGAAAAGTGATAGCATAGCCTGACTTGTCAAAACAAAACACAACAAAATGAAACTGATATTTTTGAAAATTAAGTGGATATATAATATCTGAAAGACTATTAACTTTCACTTAGAACAACTCTGGAATTTTTGTCTGCAACAAAAAAAGATTTAAGTGAAACAATTTTATTCAATGTAATAACAGGGCAAGTTGTGACAATATAAGAACTGGCACTGAATCAAATTATGAGGAATAATTTATTTGGGTAGGTCATGATGTTGAATGTTAAAAAGGAAAGATCCAGAGCCAAAACACGTAAAATGTAAACATTAAAGTTAAAAAGAACGTCTTAATGAGTTTTGTGCCATGCAGCAGGGATGGTAGTGCTGGAGAAAATTGTAGTACCAGCACCAAGCTCTCCCAGGCCAGATATAACATGGCTTAAGCTACACTGACTACTTAGTTGTACTTCGGCCTGAAATTTCCTTGGATCTTCTCTGGCTCCAGCACCTTCGTTTTCCCAGATATGGGATAGAGTTCATGTACTTATCATTGTGCTTCTCCCACACCCAGTGAAGCTCTGGTGGTGGGGTAGAAACAGCTCAGAGGAAATTCTTGGCCCTTATAATCAATCCAAGGACAATATTGGGAAATGGTTGGGTGAAGAGTGCTAGAATGCTCTCTGAATTGGCATTTGTAGACCCCACAAGGGAGAAAAGCAAATTTAGAAAAAGACACCCACTGTAAGAACCCACATTTTTGCAATAATCTTTCAAACTCAAAGCATATGAAATTGGCAGTCATTTTGAAATCATGTCAACAAATGTATACAAGATGAAGAATGCATGTAAATAATCACTGATGGGACCTATATAACCTGGGATTCTCTTCATATATAAGTCTATCCATTTGCATACTGTAGCATAGAGATTGTGACTTAGTTCCAGAGGCCAAGATAAGAAATTCAAATTCAAATTTAAGAATATTAATTTTAAACATATAAATTTGGGTCAGTGAAAGTGTTCATGAAGCTATCAGATGGTCATAAAAAATTTAATGCGTAAGGTTGCTGCCTTTCTCCAGTGTGGTTTATAAATGACTCAAGTCCCATGTCAATGTGGTTACTAATTAACCATCCTCTATTGTGGACTGAAAAAAACCACACAGTTGTATTGAAATTATCATAGCGACTAGGTGAAAGAATAAATGCCAGCCTTGCTAGTGATGGATCATCCTGAGATATAATTTTAAAAAAGTTTAGGTGTGAAACCAATTGCCCTGATGACCAATAAGGAGAATGTGCTGGGAATTCTTGTTGTGCAATACAGGCCGTCCCTGGGTTACACATGCCCAACGTAAGGACACTGTACATATGAACAGACTCCCATAATATTATTAAATTCAAAAGTCTGATGTACGTACATACGCTTGTTCCTACGAATGGCAGAACAAGTTTCCTCTCTCACTCCACTTTTAGTAATTGTTCTTTCTTATCAGTCTTATGTGCTTTTGATGCCATTCATTACAACACTGTGGTGATGTGGTTACCATATCAAGTGATTTTGTGTATTTTCTGACTTATGGACAAAATTAACTTATGGAAGTCTGTAAGAACAGATCCCATTCATTACCCAGGGACGGCCTATATCTATTCTATCTATGCCTCTCATAATCTTATATACATCTATCAGATCAACCCTCAGGCTCTGTACTCAGGAGAGCCTGTAGTGCAGATAAGGGTCAGTTATAGCCACTGATGTTTTTCTCTCCCTATCAGTTAATTTTTCCCCACCAAAATGCATTGAGCAATTTGGATTCATGACCAGGAGACTTCACATCGACTGGCATTAACCCCTCCTGGAGCTGAGCCTCAATCACCTCTATAGTGGGGAAGCTGGCCATGCAAAGCCAGCCTATCTCACAATGCAAGAGCTGCATATCCTTTAGGTGATGTCAATCAAAGATAACCTCCCACTTTCTGTCAAAGTGGTCCAGAAGGGTTCAATGGTTGGGGCTGGTGCCTTATTTTGCCAAGTTAGATCAAATTCTTTTTTATTGTCTCACAATAAATTGTATTTATTCTGATGGTCTCAGCAGCTTTCCTATATATCGTATTTAACAATTAAACCTTCTTATTGTGTGAGGAAGGAAAGCTTAGTCTTTGCTTACAATGTGAAAATAGGTAGTTTTGTTGAGAGTGCAGTGTGGTGAAGTGCTAAGATATCAATATGTTGCTGTCACTAGGACAATTGCCACATCTGGAGTTGCAATATTGGTCACTTTAGATGCAATGCCTCTACAGCAAGTACCTTTCCAATTTTTGCAGTGGGATGTTAGGATTATCAGTGGTTCATGCCTACTTCACTCTTGGTGTGACTATTTCAACAATGCAAAATCAAACTCATTCTGACTCATCAGATTGTTTGGGGTTGTGTTAACTTACTCTTAAGACTGGTCACTCTTGCTAGTTTGCTGGTCCACTGGCCTCAAGACTCCCAAACTAGGACCAGGCAAACAGGGGCTATTGTCAGCCAAAGCATCCAGTAAAATACCAAGAGGCAATGTCACATCCAATGACAGAGTCCGCACACTGCTGCCATACCAGTGTACACAATCTAGTGCCCCAACAATCTCTTCTCAGGCAAGGAAAGTGCTCAGAATGATCCCATTCCTCATGGTAAGCCCACAGATTAGTAACGTAAAGGCTTGCATGCTTTTTCTGATATTTTTCAAAAGTTGAACTTACATCCATTTTGAACTGTAAAAGGAAATTTTCATCCAGTGATAAGATCCTTCAAAAGAAAAGAACTCCACAGTCAATCCAAATTCTAAAGTAATCTAAAAAGAATATTTAGCAATATTGTCCAGACTGCAGACAATAGGGGTTTATTGGGGAACATGGGAAGACACCCATATTATAACAAATCCTGACCACCTGTTCTCATTGTACAACATTGTGACAACCGTTTAGCAAGTGCTTTAGCCTGGATTATTCTGTTTCATTGTCTGAAAGAAGGCAATGCAATGACAAATGATTGAGTGGGAAATGCCCCATCAGGAATCCTCCTCTTTCCGTCAAACCAGGGTCATCAGAGACATCCCTTCATTGGGTTTCTTTGCACTGTGCAGATTTCTAGGGGTGATGGGGATGTGGGGAAGCTGGAGAAAATTCCCTCTGTAGCTTGGTTTATTCCACCATAAAGTGAAAACCCAAGCAGAAAAGTGGTCCAAGCGGACATAGAAGCCTGAAGAGAGGAAGATTTTTACAAACCAACTAATATTTGAAAAAGTAAGAGAAAACAGTGTACAAGAACAAACTATAGAGAAATATAAAACAAAGGTTGCTGTGTTTCCACAAACATGTACAAAGGGAAAGAGTACTGAAAGTAACTGTGGGTTCCTTAGATATTGAGACAGGAGAAATTATAATGGGGAATAAGAAAATGGCTGAAATATTAACTACATATTTTATATCTATCTTCATAGATTTTACTAATATTATACCAGAAATATTAAGGTCTAATGAAACTAAGGACCCTAAAGTACTTAACAGAAATAGCAGAAGTCTTTTGGAGAAATGAATGTGTCTAAAAGGAATAAAATTTCCTGTGCTTGATGGCCTACCCGTGAGGTTCTAAAACTAATGGAATCATAGAAAATTGATGCATTGATAGTGATCTTCCAGAATTTCTGAGAATTTGGACTATTCCAGTGGATTGGAAGGCAGCACAGTTATTCAAGAAAAGGAGAAAGACCTTCAGACTGGTTAAACCAACATGACATCCCAGAAACACCAGAGTCTATCAGTGGTGAAATGGTAGCAAAGAACTTAAAAATTCATGTTTAGGTAATGTGTTTATGTGAAAAGAAAATCATGGTTAACATATCTATTAGAGCCTTGTGAAGATTCAATATGCAGGATATATGAGGATCCTGACAATGTTATATACCTTGATTGTTAAATGGCATTTGATAAGATGCCACATGAAGAGTTGTTACATAGAAAAGGGGTTCATATTAGCATGGATAGATTAAAGGACAACAAACAATGAGCTGGAATTAAACAGGTTATCTTCAGGATGGCAGGCTATTACTAGAGGAGTGCCATAGGATTAGAGCTGATATCTCAGCATTTACAATCCAGTGAAGTAGGCGAAAGAACTGAATGTAATAGATCTAAGTTTGCTGATATTACAAAGCTAGGTTAGAAAGTATGCCAGTATAAGAATGCAAGGAGTGTTCAATTCTTTCCCCATGGAGCAAAACACAAACTGCTGGAGGAATTCAGCGGGTCGAGCAGCATTCGTGGGGAAAAGGACTTGTTGATATTTCAGGTCGAGACCCCGCATCAGGACTGAGAGTGGAGAGGGAAGACAGCTGGTATAAATAAGAGGGAGAGGGGTGAGTTAGGGGCCGATAGGTGATGGGTGGACCAAGGAAGGATAGAGACAGGTGAAGTAAGTGGGCAAGAAGGTGGAAGATGGGGCATAACAATAAGAAAATATGAACTAATTCACTTTGATGGTAAGGATGCAGTTACAATATGAATCAAGTTACAATAAATTCATCAAGATTACTTAATAAGGAATGCTGGCTTTTCTTTTTACAGAAAGACGGGAAAACGGTTAGGGAAACAAACTGGTTTTTGTCCTCCCTGTTTGTGAGCTATAGCTCGGAAGTGGGGGGAGGTGGAACGAGAAGGGGAGAAATAGAATGAGTGAGTGAGAGATAAAAAGCTGAGGCATAGAACAAAAAATAAAATGAGAGAATGGAAGGTGAACATAATTACTTAAAGAAAGAACTAACTAAGCTAAAGTAAATGTCTGTGAATTGCTGCAGAAAATTGTTAATGTTTCCCTCTTGGACACTAACCTTTGCCAGAATCTGGTTCTAGAGACATTGATTAGCAGTTGGTCACTTACCCAGTGATGCTGTACAGATGCAAACCTGGACAATTACCTGTTACCCATGCTCTGAACCACTAGAGCATCGCTGAGTAGTGACCAAGATCGGAACTCTTTGGTTTTCTTTGCTGACTATTTCTAGCATTTTCTCTTTTTATTACAGATATCCAACTTCTGCTGTGTTTTGTCTGTCTGGTGTTTTGAATCTCACAGCTCCAGCAGTGTTTTTTTCCCTCTCCATCTCTGCTTTCATTCACCTTCTTCTAGCTACCTCTTCTCCAGGCAGATCATCTGACATTAATAAGCCTTTCACCACCCTCTCTCATCCAGCTCTGCTACTGCTGGTATCACACACTCACTTGATCCCCACCCTATCAGATGCTCCCTTCCTTCTCTCCACTGCTCACGCTTCTCTGCCACTTAAAGCATGTTTGATTTCTCAGCTTTCTTTCTAATGGAAGCTCAACAAACTGAAATAACTCTTTCCCCATAGATCAGAAAACAAATTGATGGAGGAACAAACAGCAGGTTGAGCAGTATCGGGGGGGGGGGGGTGGGGGGGGGGGGGTAGGGGGAAGGAATTGTCGATGTTTCGGGTTGAGACCCTGAACCAGGACTGAGAGTAGAGAGGGAAGACAACTTTATAGAGGTAATGGTATTGGTTTTGGTTTATTATTGTCACTTGTACCAAGGCACAGTGAAAAACTTATCTTGCATACTATTCATACAGAACAATTCATTACACAGTGCATTGAGGTAGTACAGGGTAAAAACAATAACAGGATATAGAGTAAAGTGTCACAGCTACAGGAAAGTGCATTGCAGGTAGACAATAAGGTGCAAGGTCATAACAAGGTAGATCGTGAGGTCAAGAGTCCATCTCATCGAATAAGGGAACCGTTCAATAGAGGAGGGGAGGGGTGAGATAGGGGCCGGTAGGTGATAGGTAGACCAAGCAGGGGTAAGGGATGATGGGCAGATGGAGCCAGGTGGGTGCGGGAGGGGTAGATTTGGGAGACAGGGGCACGTGGGTGATAGGTGGAAGCATACAAGGAAAAAAAGGCAGATGGATCCAGGTGGGGGGAGGTAGACAGCTGCTGGAGGGATAAGCAGGAAAACAAAAGGCTACCAGTGTTGGAATCTGATAAGTAAGGAACCATTAAGGAAGGGAGAAATAAGGGTAGATGGAACCAGATAGGGGAGGGGATCCAGTGGGTGAAGTGTGTGGGTAGTAGGCAGATAGAACCAGGATGGGAGGGGGAGTTTGTTTCCAGCAGATTGTTTGTTGCTCCAGATTCCAGCATCTGCAGTCTCTTGTGTCTCCTCTTTCCCCATAGATCCTGCCTGACCCACTGAGTATTTCCAGCATTCTCTGTTTTATTTCAGATGTTTTTTTTTAAATCTTCCTTATATGTGGGTGATGAGCACCCTGTCTACATTCAGCCTGGCTGGGATCAGTTGAATCAATGAATCGAACTGTAAGTACCTTTTGGCTTTCTCAGTGGACTTTACTCTGAATGGTGCCAATTTCTCATCCTCCACGTGCTTCCAGTATGGAGATGCTTTACCAGTGCTCCTGACGTCATCTGCTTCCTTATTTGACATTTGCAAGTCCTCACTTTGTGCCCATCTAACGTTACATTTGAGGTACCATTCCCTTCTCACCCAACATGTGCTACCATTAAAACATTGTCCCCTTGCATCAACCTTGATGATGACTGATCAAAGAGAGTTATCGTTGTTTCATGAAGATTTAGTCACATTTGAATATTCTGAGGAAGTCACTGTCATGGTGGATGGAAGAATATTTAGGTATTGTCTACATAGATTTCTGGAATGCATTTGAAAAGGATCCATGCAGAAATTATTGGCAAAAAAATGTCTGGGATTGGAGCAAAAGACTGGAAGCTAATAATAGTTAAAGATGAAGTATTTATATTAGCATGACAAGTGATACTTATAGGGACCTGTAGTGAACATAAATTTTTCACATGTTGCAAATCAGAATACATTCTATAAATATGGCCAAGAGAAAAAGGAAAATAAATACATCAAAAATGTAGGCAAATCTGTAGCAGGAAGGGCTCAATAAGGCGTTATCTGCTTTGAATTCAAGAATGATATAATGGTTAAACAGATTAAACAACAAAGGTAGGTTGTGATGCCTATTCCTTAGAGACATACAGTACATGGAAACAGAGCCATCAGCCCACTGAATCCACACTGATCCATCAACATCTCATCTACACTAATCCTTCACTATTTTATTCTCCCCACATTCCCATCAACTTCACCCAGATTCTACCACTCACCTGCACACTTTGGGCAATTTACATTGGCAATTAACTTACCAGTTTTGGGATGTGAGATGAAACGGAAGCATCCAGAGGAAACTAATGGAGTCACAGGGAGAACATGCAAACTCCACACAAAGAGTACAGCAGACTGGCATTCAACCCGGGTCACTGGAGCTGTGAGGTAGCACCTCTGCCAGCTGCTCCACTCTGCTGCCCATAGGCTGATTTAAATTGAGGGGTGATTTAAATTGAGGTGTTTGAACTTGTCAAGAAATTTGACAGGGTAAATATAATGACACACACACTTTGAGCACAATTTAACAGCAGATTCAAAGGAATAGCCAACTTTTTGTGGGTTATAGACTGTTCCATTTTATTGACTTCCTTTTTGAAATCAAATTGAGAAATGCAAGTTCCTTTTCCACTGGATACAGAACTAGTAAATTAAAAAAAAGTTTCCACAACTAATTCTAAAGTTATGGGGCATTTATTCAAAAAAACACGACTGTCTCAAACAGTTTGTGATGCAGAGTGTGGCGGACTCACCGTCTAGTCGGGCGAACCGGCTCGGCAGTCGGGTCGCGCGGCGTCGGAGCGACGAGGCCCAAGATGGCGGCGGGCCTCGTCTTTCCGAGCGACGGGGAGAATCCGCGCGCGGGAAAGTCCTGATGACGTAGGACTTACGTCATTGCCGGTTTTTTGGGCGGGAGTTTTTCTCCCTTAAAGGGCCCGCACAAGGCGGGAAAATAAACCAGTTCTGTTTGGCAATCCTCCGAGTAGAGTCTTGTTTTATTCCGCGGTAGCAACCGCTACAAGAGTATAGTTTCAACTAACCTTGCCAAGTCGTTCAAGTCCAGTCGGCCATCTTTGTTTTTATCAAAAATTTTCATCTGAAATTAATCAGTCACAAGTGGTGAGTGGCCAACGTGTAAGGTATATTTCCACATCCAAACAATGAGTATTTTCACATTGATATCCTTTGATAAAATGGACAAAAAATGCATCAATTTCATTGTAAAAACATGTATTATATGTCTGCAAATTAAGAAAGCACTAAATAACAAATAATCTGAGGAGTTAATAAAGAAAATTGCAAGAATATTAATATTTTTTCATTTCCCTCAATATTTTGAAGGCTACATGGCTTGTGCAATCTGTTGAGTTAGCAATCTCAAGTGGATCAGTGGAAACATTTCAATACTCCTGGGCTATACCGTTGATCATTTCTGGCATGCTTTAGAAGTGAAATTGGAGGGCCTGCAACTCAGATACTCACAGATGTTTTCTCAAGAATGAAACCTGGAGAGGAACCTCACTGCTGCAGCCTAGGACACTGCAAGATGGACAACAATTAGACTGAATTAGGGGCCAATTTTTAAAGTACGGCAGGAACTTGGTGACAGCCTGATGTTTCTGTACATTTTCTGTTGATTTCAATGAGAAGGAAAATTGGGGAGGGTTTATAACAAACAGCTGATCTACTAATTCCAATATCCACCAGCACAGAATGAAAATCTATTGTTTGACCAATAAAACTAATGCAAAAAAAAATCCCTGATTAAAGGGAGCCAACGGATTTATTTCCAGTGAACACCATCCTTCAACTTCCTGTGCGGGCATACATCTGTAAAGATTCCTGGTAACATTCACGGGCAGCTGACGTATTTATCTATAGGAGCTGTGTTCAAGTTCACTCCTTTATATCCACTAAATAGAAAGAAAATAAACAGTACTGTCCAAACCAGTTATAACTGCATCAGATAGAACAGGTAAGACATTCAGGCAATTGGTTGCGGATAGAGTGTTTGGTTTGGGGCACAAGCAGCAACTCTAGAATAAGTGAGATGTGAAATGTACTGCCCACATTCAGGCACAGATTTATAAAGAAATTAATGACTTTGTGTGGATAAGTAGAGTTTGTAATGGGTTGCAGAGGTGCTCACCATTGTGTCAGTGTACTCATCCAGCTTGTCATCTGAAATAATTTTCTTGTGTCGAAGGAACAAATCTCTCAGGAAGTTCTGTTGATTACAATAGAAGCAAAAATAATAGTCATCTAGCATTCAATTAACTGACTCCTTCTTCTCTGCAGTTTTGGTTTTCTATATCCAAATGGACAAAGGAAAGCAATAGAAAATTTGGTTCCACTTCCTACTTCCTGCAAAAGGTTGCTGGCAAATATCACAAAGCTGGTGGGGTCTTCTGTCTTGCGCCGGGTTCGTCAGCTTGGTGTCAGTGTAGTTTATCACTGAATTAGCAAGTTATGTCAGATTTAATTCGCAGAGTTGTGCAACACAGTAACTTCAGCTGGAAAAAGTGGGCCCACTGAGAACTACAATTTAAAGAGCTGCTGCCGTGGCAGGAGATCACACTGGTTGCTAAGCTCAACCATACTGAAGGCCTGGGATTCACAACATTAATGTAGGGCTCTTTCTATATGACATGCAAGAAAATCACTCTAGGGGGCTAATATAAACTAGCATGGGACCCCTGCATAGCACCATATACTGAAGCTTTTCTAAAGTCATTAGGACTTCTAGGCCATGAAATGTTTTGCTACGCAAGGTGAAATGGGACTTGGAAAGAAGTTTGGGATAGAGAAAACCTTATAAACCTATTGGTTGATAGGTATTATAACCAGGTCCCATGCCTTTCCATTCAAATCTACTTACCCGAAGTTCAGAGGCTGAAATGTATCCACTGCTGTCTGCATCATATTTACGCCAGATCTAAAAAGGACAAGAGGTATAAAGTGTATCAGAAATTCCAATAGTTCTACTGCTACCATGAATGCACTGCAGATTGCATTTATTGTTGATAAGCACCATCTGGAATGCCAACACCCCCTCCCCACCACTTTGTCATTCTGATGTTAAATTCTCACTGCTGTTCAAGAACCAAGGGCTTCAAGAACCATTAACAAGATGAACTGAAATGTCTCTCAATCCAAGTGCATACAGTCTACTCCTCATAAACTAATCTTATGCTTTCACATATAGTGGTTTAACATAAGCAGCAACACTCTGCGATTTTAATGGTAATAAACTGAATTTCTAGAAGACTAATTTAAGACTGAATCAGGATTAGATGACGTTGTTACTGAAAATAATGTCATTTGGTTTGGATTGCAAGGGACAAGAAAGCAGAATTTGTGTTTGTTTTTACTCGAACACCATTCACACATAGACTTTACTCATGCTACACACTCATAAATAAAAAGGAAATTAAAGTCTTGAATTTACATAATTGTCATAGAGTGCCCCAAAGTCTGTGAGGCACTATTGAAATGAGGTTACTGTTGTAAAGTAGAAAATAAGCAACAAAATTTACACAGTGAAATTGGTATTGGTATTGGTTTATTATTGTCACTTGTACTGAGGTACAGTGAAAAACTTGTCTTACAAACTGATCGTACAGGTCAATTCATTATACAGTGCATTGAAGTAGCACAGGGTAAAAACAATAACAGAATACAGAGTAAAGTGTCACAGCTACAGAGGAAGTGCAGTGCAGGTAGACAATTAGGTGCAAGGTCATAACAAGGTAGATTGTGAGGTCAAAAGTCCATCTCATTGTATAACAACTGTTCAATAGTTGAACAGTCCTATAACAGTGGGATAGAAGCTGTCCTTGAGCCTGGTGGTATGTGTCCTCAGGCTCCTGTATCTTCTGCCTGATGGGAGAGGGGAGAAGAGAGAATGACTTGGGTGGATGGAGTCTTTGATTATGCTGGCTGCTTCAGCAAGGCAGCAAGAGGTACAGACTGAGTCCATGGAGGGGAGGCTGGTTTCCATGATGTGCTGGGATGTGTTCACAACTCTCTGCAGTTTCTTGCGGTCCTGGGCAGAGCAGTTGCCGTACCAAGCCATGATGCATCCAGGTAGGATGCTTTCTATGGTGCATAGATAAAAGTCTGGTGAGCGTCAAAGGGGACATGCCAAATTTTTTTAGCTTCCAGAGGAAGTAGAGGCGCTGGTGAGCTTTCTTGGCCGTGGCGTCTATGTGATTGGACCAGGACAGGCTATTGGTGATGTTCACTCCTAGGAATTTGAAGCTCTCAACCCTCTTGACCTCAGCATCGTTGATGTAGACAGGTGCATGTACACCACCCCCTTTCCTGAAGTCAATGACCAGCTCTTTTGTTTTGCTGACATTGAGGGAAAGGTTGTTATCATGACACCATGTCACTAGGCTCTCTATCTCCCTCCTGTACTCTGACTCATTGTTATTTGTGATATGGCCCACTACGGTGGTATCATCTGTAAACCTGTAGATGGAGTTAGAGCAGAATCTGGCCGTGCAGTCATGAGTATATAGGGAGTAGGGAAGAGGGCTGAGAACACAGCCATGTGGGGCACCAGTGTTGAGAATCATTGTGCTGGAGGTGTTGCTACCTATCCTTATTGATTGCAGTCTGTTGGTCAGAAAGTCAAGGATCCAGTGGCAGAGGGAGGTGTTGAGTCCCAGGTCTCGTAGTTTGCTGATGAGGTTGCTTGGAATTATAGTATCTAAGGTGGAGCTCTAGTCAATAAACAATCGTTTAATGTAGGTGCCTTTACTGTCCAGATGCTCCAGAGATAAGTGTAGGACTAGGGAGATGGCATCCACAGCAGATCTGTTTCGGTGGGAGGCAAATTGCAGTAGGTCGAGGTTTTCTGGGAGGCTGGAGTTAACGTGTGCCATGACCAGCCTCTTGAAGCACTTCATGATGATGGATGACACAGCCACCAGTCGGTAGTCATTAAGGAATGTTACCTTGTTTTTCTTAGGTACTGGGATGATAGAGGTCTTCTTAAAACAGGTGGGAACCACAGATTGAAGCAGGGACAGGTTAAATATGTCTGCAAATACCCCCACCAGCTGATCAGCACATTATCTGAGAACACGCCAGGGACACCACCTGGGCCAGATGCTTTCCTCGGGTTCACTCTCCGGAAGACTGATCTTACGTCCTCAGCGGTGACCATGGGTTCAGTTGCATTGGAGGCTGTCAGGGTGGGTGGTGACAAACCAATCCCCTCCTGTTCAAAATGTGCATAGAATGCTTTAAGCTCATCGGGAAGGGATGTGCTGTTGTTGACTATGCTGCCCAAATTTGTTTTGTAGCCCATTATAGCATGTAAGCCCTGCCACAACTGACGGCTGGTCTGGGACTCTACTTTGAACTGGTATTGTCTCTTCCCAAATTATCAGCAAGATGATCATCAACTTTGATGATATTGGTCACTGCTCCAGGAAAAATGTCCTGCTCTTAATCAAATGTTTCCCTTCTAATTTCTAAAATACTTCAGAACAGAATGAAAAAAAAACCAAGGCTACTTCGTTATTTTTTTCGGTCTGGCAACTCAAGTCAAGTAAAACTCTTTTTCCCAGCTTCGTGTTACTCCTCTTCGAGATGCCCTTCATCACAGTTCTGGCTGCCAAACCCTGACACAAGAACAATACTCCATTAATTTTAAAAGATTTCATCAATCTCCTCACTGATGCCTGAAAGCAGATAGAACTGACCTGGTTTTATCAGTTTCCGTTACCAGCTTGGGGCCTCTTTCATACACTTCACAGTTGCTTGCTTTGAAGGGGCATGAACAAACGACACAACTAGTAATGCATGCTTGGAAAAATCAAACCCATAAGATCAAACAGGACTGGATACTCCTAATCTGTACCTCACCACCTCCACTACACTAGATTAATTTTTAGCTGAGTAACTTATTTCCATCTCTAGCTTTTCTAAGTCTGAGCAAAGGCACAACAAGCTGATAGGCATCCTTTTGTATTGTTTATGACACTGCAGAAAATTTTCTTTAAAAATAAAGTATTACATTTGTGTTATATTTGGCAGTGTGAAATTCTCCAGTATGAACTTGGTGTTGAAGCTATTTGATAGAAACAACTACCTTCAGATAAAGAGCAATGTCAAGCTTGTAGGCACCAAAAAGTTGATGTCATCCTCAGACAGTTCCTATGTAAAGGAAATCAATGACTTTCTCTGGGGGAGATGTCGTGCAAGATGGCAGGTTTCATGAAATTTATTCTTGGGTGCAAAATATTATGTGACCCACCCAATCATGTTGGTTCCATTTGATCGAACTCCTCAGGTGTTGATAAACCAGAATGGATATTAATATTCACAACATAGCCATTTATCAATTTTTCTCTCTTATTTTAATGCACTACTAAATGGTTAACAGCTCTACTAAAACAATAAGTCAACAGATTTTATGATTGCAAACCTAAACAATTTCTGTGTGGTCACAGCAATTAGAATCACCAAAGAAATTTTTGTAAGGCTACTTCTGATGTGCTGAATCGTGTCCACTATCTTTAGGTAAAGCACCCATTAACTGCACCTTCACCCCATCTCCAAGGTTTCCAGATTGCAAATATTCTACTGTGTATTTGTTAAGAGGTCATCTCATTGAAACCTACATTATTACTATGGGCCTTGACAGAGTGGATGCAGTTCAATTTTCCCTTAGAAACAGGGTCACAGTCTGAAAATGAGGGGTGGAACATTGAGGTCAGAGATGAGAAAAGACTTCTTCAGCTAAAATGCTGGTGAATCTTTGGAACTGTCTCTCCAAAAATATTATGGAGGTTCAGTCACCGAATATATTCCAGACAGCAATCGACAGATTTAGTAAGAGAGTTAAGGGTTACAAATTCAGTGCAGAAAAGTGGTTCTGATGTCAAAGATCAGTCCTATTCTTATTGAATGATGGAGGCAGGCACAGAGGGCCGAATGATTTACTACTAATTTCTTGTGTCTCTGTTTTACTACTGCTACTATTTCTTTGGTTCTTAGTCTACTGTGTTATTTGAGAAAATGTATTGCTTCACTGAAGTCTAAAAAATAGGTGATTGTTACTGCCTTGACATTTTGGGAGGCAGTGTTTCTGCTCCAGAGCTTGCATACCAGCTCAGGGCCAATTGGATTCTCTCTCAATTCACAACACACCCAATTCCAATCCACAGCTGCCATTAGCTATACAGACCTCACTGGTTCCACTGAAAACTGCCCCAATATTTAGTGCCTTGGGTCTCACCACTTAGGCCAGGATCTTGGCTTGCATGTGAATTTCTGGTCACAGTTTCAGAAGTCTCAGGTATTCCCAAAAGATTCTTCACTTCACTACTCATTGGTATGCCTTGATAGTGAGCTTCTTTTGCCTGAGGGGCAGGAACTCACAACCAAACTTGATTCTCCCCTCTCCCAGCAGGCCTGGGTGTTTAGGAAGAGGAGACTGAGCTCTCTGATTGGCAGTGTTCACTTTGTGGATTAACGTCTGTGTGACTACAGACTGGAAAAAACATTCGGGCATGAATGTCACTGAAAGAAAATTGCACCTGGGCAAGTAAACTGATTACAAATTGAGCAAGTATGTTCAGAATGCTGGATTAGGAAATGGCTCCAACCCACAGGCAAAATCTTATAGGTAACAGATGTGGTTCATCATGAAGACAAGACCTATAGACTGCTGCTATTATTCATGATGTCTGTTAATGACCTGGGCACCAAGGCTGGGAAAATGATCAGTTTCCCAAAATTGCCTAGATGTGCTCAGGGAGTGGCTGCATATTTACAAAGGCATTTCATGGCCTGTATGTGGTTAGGCCTTCACCCAATACACACATAATTTACGGGTGACATTACTGGAAAAAAGTCAAGTGAGAAAAACGTCTTGATGTTATTGTATATAAGATGCTGAAGGATCGCGACCAATGTAGAGAAACAATTCTTAGCGCAACCATATCCCAAACTCGCTTACAATTGATCCAACTTGCAGAAGGAAAACCTGGAGAAATTATATAAGGTTTTCTGCCCCATGTTATTTTCTTAATGTCTATATTTGAATAGATTAACCTCCAGGCCTAGGCTCAGAGATGAGTTACTTACCCGCATGAAGTCCACACTATTGTCCAACGGGGTTTCACGTCGGAATAGCAGAAGGAAGTTTTCATCCTCTGGTAGGATCATGTTTGCCAACTGCGGAACAAGAAGATCTTAACTCACATGCATTTCTTTTTCTGATTGTATTGATACCTTGGTGGAGCTGAGGATCAGCTTCACGTGACTTAGCACCATGGGCAAATATTTCCTAACTGACCTCAGGAAAACAAACAAATCTCTGAATAGGAAATATTTAATGTCAACAGGTCAACTAGTCTCCTTCAGCACTATATGAATCTGATTTGCATTAAGCATGTGATGTTACAGCTCTGATTAGTTAGAATCATTTGAAATGTTTCAAAGTCATCTTCATCCCATATATCACCACCTAAAAAAAAGTGACCATTGAGATAAAAAACAGAAAGTGCAAGAAACACTCAGCAGGTCAGGTAGCATCTGTGGAGAGAGAAGCAGAGTTAATGTTTCTGTTTTAATTTCAGAATTCCAGCATCTATAATTTTTAATAATTTTTATTTGCTGACCACAGTAAAACAAAATTATTTACTGACCACAGTATACAAAATTATAAGGGACATTTTTAGGGTGAATAGTGGGAAAGTCTTGCCCATAATGGAGATGTTTAAAACCAGAGGGCATAGGCTTAAGGTGAGGAGTAAGAGGGTTAGAGGGGATCTGAGGAATTTTTTTCCCCATAGGGTGTTTGGAATCTAGAACACACTGCCTGTGAAGGTGGTGGAGGCAGATACTCTCATAACATTTAAAAATTATCTGGACAAACACTTGAATTGACAAGACATAGAAATCTATGGAGCAAGTGCTGTTAATTGGGGCCATTATAGAAGGGTATTTGGTGGTCAGCATGGATATGATGGGCCAAAGGATCTATTATTATTACTCTGTGACTGTATGGTCATTGAGAACTGTGCAGCTGAGACCATTGAACCATTGATCTGTTATATAATTTTACAAAAATAAAGGCAACACCAGAAAATTTACGAACATCACAGTAAGATTCATTTTTCTTACTGCTTTCATACTTCAGTTCCATTGAAATTCAGTTCCACTGCAGTCAAAATGTGTGCCAACAGTCAAGGATGTCCAAGGACAGAACTTTTACACCAGAGTGGTTCTACTTCTGAGAAAGAGCAAAGCCATCAATAAGAGATTGTCAGCAAATAAATCAACCAATCCAGAGACCGTTGGAATGGAACCTGTCAGCACATAGTGTAATTGATCCATTGAAAGAGAGGTTGAATTAAGGAAAAGGGATTATATAGTTAGGCTGATGGGAAGGTATTCAAATGAAGCATAAAAGCCAGCACTGGCTGGTTGTACCAATCTCCCCTCTCTGTGTTGTTCAATCTGTCGAATGGTGAATAATTCTCCTTACTGTGGTGTAGCCATCATAGTGCTGTCTGAAGACAGGAATTGATTGAAGACCAGCTCCCTCCTCACAAACACCATTAGTGAAAGCTTCCTTAATTCTTGACCACAGACAATAGATAGTAGCAAGAGATTTCAAAATAGGTACAGTGATTTTTATACCCCCAAAATTTCTGCTTCCATGATTTGTGAGACCTTTTATTGTGAAACAGACAAGTACAATTTCTGGGTAGCGTGCACGGCCACAGATACATAAAGGTACAATTAGAAATGAGCAAGAAATGATTACTAAGACTGTGGTGAGGGGCTCTTTAGTGTTAGAGGCAGGTTTAAAAGATGGGGGTATTGGTGGCAGGGGAATTGATGTTAAATTGTTTAATGTGTCTCATACATAGAGATCTGCAGGATTTTCAAAGTCATGCAAAGTGACAGGTCTGGTCTGCTTAATTAAGTACGTGTTGGGAGCAGGTTTCCATGCACAGTTAAATATTAAGTTCCATGTAAATTACAAAGTTCTACAAGACAGTAGTTCTGCCAGCTGTCACTGTTAAACACACCGAGCCTTCCTCCTTGACCTGCACTTAGCCAGGGAATAAAGTAGAACTATCAGCAGATGAATTGAGAATTTTGAAATGGTGATTTTGTTAGGCAACAGAGATAAAGGACCAAGATCTGCAAATGGAAACACATGATGCAATTGAATAGGAAAACAAGCTTCAAGGGCTGAGTGGCCTTTTCCTGCTTCATCTTTCCACGAGATGGTGCCTCACCAGTCCTTTTGGAAAATGCTAAGTATTCTGAGCAGTTGTTTGATTTTGCTTTACTAGTTGAGTATTTTTTAAACAATGTGTGCTTCTGACATTATAACAAATTCATCCGGGTAGAATTACCCCACAGCATGATGAAGCTGAAGCAACATCATTAGCACAGTCATTCATGTCAGGAGTCTTCAGGATTGTGTCTCGATTATCCCTTCAACTAATCCATATGAAAACTTTTGGAGGGCTTCCAATGACCACATTGCTCCTGGTAGCAAATGTTTAATTTCCATTAGCTGCAGGATTGTCAAATTATGAAATTAAACAATCAGAACAGATACAACAGTATTGTTGAAGGAGATATCTTTCTAAGCAGAGATTAGAAAGGTTTCTCCCTTCCTCTTATTAGTTTATGGGGCGACCAGCTATTAAAAAAAAATCAAGGGACCATTCTTAAGAGTAAAGCACTTTTAATAAGGTATGTTAATAGTGGAAAAATAGGAACAGATATAAGCCATTCAGTCCTTGTGCTATTCTGCTATCCTGTCAGTCAGTCTCTGCCTTCATTCCATTTATCTGCCTTGGCTGTACATTCCACAGTTCTGAAGCTCACCAAAAATCTATCAATCACAATTTTGAAATTTTCATTTGATTTATTCTCAAAGGGCCAGATCTACTGTTCCCACACCAACATTAATGCCAGGACGTGCATTTCTCTGAAGAACTCCCAGCTCCCAGCCTAAACCAGTGATGGTATCTTCCTCCGTATGGCCTGAGCAGCTGACTGCCCTTTTGCTACTCTGGTGGACCTTTTGTTGAGTGCAATAGAGCAGCACAAACTTCCACAGATTTCCGTTCTCTTGGTTTGGGAAATCTGCTCACCTAGCTTGGGGAAGGTTAAATCTGGAACAAGTACAACAGTCCCATTGATGAGAATGGGAAAAATCAGCCGCCAGGAGAGAGGTAAGTACATAGAACAGTACAGCACAGGAATAGGCCCTTCAGCCCACGATGTTGCGCTGAACTAATTAAGCTAATGACACGTAATCCCTTCTGCCTGCACATGGTCCATATCCCTCCATTCTTTGCATATTCATGTACCTATCTACGAACCTCTTAAACACCTCTATTTTATCTGCTTCCACTACCAGCCCTGGCAGCACATTCCAGGCACCCACCACACTCTATGTAAAAAACTTGCCCCACACATCTCCTTTGAACTTTCCCCATCTCACTTTAAATGCATGCCCTCTAGCGTTAGAACAAGTTTAATTATTTAATTAACTTTAATGACTTCAAATGTTTTTAAGAGTGTGCATGTGTGTAAAGGTCAGCGAGATTTTTAAAAAACGTATTCATTTTTCAGGACCTGGGCAAGGCCAACATCCCAAATTGAGAAGGTGAGAGTGATAACCACCCACCTTTTGGTAAAAGAGTCAACCACTACCTCAAAGTACTTATGTATGGTATGATATGTCTGGATGGTATGCAAGCAAAAGCTTTTCACTGTATCACAATACACGTGGCAATAATAAAGCAATTACATGCCCTGGTTTTAAGGTTATTTTCCCCCTGTTCCTACCTCAGCATCAGGGAAAATATTTTCTCTGCTTTAAACCTATCAACCCTTTTATTCAGTTTAAACAAATAATTTCACCACATAATCCTCAAAGAAACACAAGATTAGTGTAAGCAACCCATTCTTGTAAATTCACTGCATGACTCATACATTACACACATGGAGACAAATCTGCTAGGACTCATTTACCTCCTGGATCTGCAGCTTCCCATCAGCAGTGACATCATATGCAGACATAAATCGCTCTTTCATTTTCTGGACCTTTCCAACACTCAGGTCGCTGCCCTGGTAAAGTCAAGCAAAGAAGAGGCACGTCTGTTAGAACTGAATTCACTTAGAATCACAGAGCACAGAATCAGGCCCTTCAGCCCACTAAATCTGTACTGACCAACAAGTACTCACTTACACTAATCCAACCTACACGAATCCCATTTTATTTTCCCCACATTCCCCTCAACTTCTCCCAGATTTACCACTCACCAACATACTAGGGGCAATTTACAGTGGTCAATTAACCTACCAACCCTCATGTCTTTGGGATGTGAGAGGAAACTGGAGCATCTGGGGGAATCCAGAGAAAAAATGCAAGTTCCACACAGAGAGCACTGGAGGTCAGGATTGAACCCAGGTCAGAGGAGCTGTGAGCCACCAGCTCTACTATATGTGCCACTGTGCTGCCCTGTGATTTACAGCACCCGTTCACATACTTTTTCCCAAATGGCTGCTAATGTGATTCTAGCTCTCTGAAGTCTGTGTCAACACTGCTTGAGCTGTGCACCTCAGAGAGAGTACACTGCCCGTGTCCGGCCTTTCAAATTACTACTTATGGTCCATGTTAACATCAGCTCCCTTCATACTTACACATTGTAATGTCTTCCAAACCAAACGATTTTTGGGCACCGAAGTTGTGATGACATTAGTTGTGTTCTGGCTGACAGTTTTACCATCAAACAGGGTATCCTCACCAGTGATTCTACCTTCACCATCTGCCATTGCAGGCACCAAGGTGTGTTGAGCATGTAGCAACACACAAAGTGCTGGACGAACTCAGGGGGTCAGGCAGCATCTATGGAGGGAAATGGACAGTCCACGTTTTGGGCCGGGACCCTTCATCTTATGTCTGCTGTGCATGTAACAAAAGTCCCCAGAGTCAAACCTCTGCTCAAAGTGCAAACCCATGGCAAACCAGCAATACAAAATAAATGTTGCTGGCATCGGCGGTCAGAGATCGAATACAACATCAAAAAGAATGCTATCCTTTAGGCAGAGCCAAAGAAATAGGCCATTTGGCCTTTTGTATTGGCATTTATTCTCCACACACATTTTCCACTGTTATCTTCCTGTTGATTGATCTCTTCTGCCCTCCTCCTTTTCAAAGACCTCCCACTTTGCATCCACCTTTACTCTCCTTTTCCCTGAAAGACTTAAAACCTGTTGAATCTCTAACTGAGGAATCATCAGCAAGATGAAACATTCACGTTTTTCTCTCTCTAGGTTCTTGCCAACCTACTGAGCTGCTCCAGATGCTTCTGTTTTTATACCAATTGTATCAGGCACTGATGCTTCCTGCAGCCAGGATGTACAACAAAGGCAGTGATTTTTCAGACTTTTTGTGTATTGCTCCAGATCCCAGCATCAGCAGAATTTCTCGTGTCACTGATTTTTCAGAGTCTGAGGGAGGGGTCTTCTGGAAATACCAATGTACATCTGAGAACCACCTTGTCCCAACATCAGAAAGACAGTAACAGCTATGCAAAGGAGAACCATACCAGCACTGCAGAAAACATAATGTACACATGAACATTTGAGTTAGGAGCTGGAGTAGGCCACTTAGCCCTTCAAACCTGCTCCCACCTTTGATAAGATCAAGGCTGATTTGACCGTAGTATCCAGTTTGCATTCCTATCTGTGCTTTTGCCTATTAAAAATATTCAAAGACTCTGCTTCCAACGCCCTTTGAGAGTTCCAAGGATCACAACCTCTGAATGAAAAAAATTCACCTCAGTGCTATCTTAAATGGGTGACCCTTAACTTTTAAACAGCATGCATTGTATAAATAACTTAATAATTGCAAATTAAAAACAAAGTCATATAGGACTGTCAGAAACATTATAACCCCACGCCAGCCCCTCAATGGACTTGATACGGAATTTGTGAATGGCCTGTCATCAGTTGACAGCGTAGTTGACAACACAGCAGCAGAAACTGCTGGTGAGGGCAAAATGGAACAAGGGGTGAAATCACAAGAAGAGGAACTTGATGCTATGCCTTCCAATCTGGAAGTCTGCTTCCTGGATGTGGGTTTGGAGAATTGTGGAATGGCAATGGAACCTCTTGCATTCTTTGGACGAGGAAGCTTGCCACCTTCACTTGCTTTGTAGGTACTTTCAGCTCGTCACCAATTTAGTATGCTCTTGACTGCCACCTGATGCTAGCAAGGTGTTCAGATGTATCAATGGTTCGGGAAGGCTTGGCACTAGTGCTTTCTCAAAGCAGCAAATGCCACATCCTGAGATTATATTTGTTGAACATTGGGTAAATTACTGTCACATCTGGTAACTGATTAATTTTACACAGAAATCCTGAAGTCTCTCTCTCTCTCTCTCTCTCTCTCACACACACACACACACACACACACACACACACACACACACACACACACACACACACACACACACACACACACACACACACACACACACACACACACACACAGAAACAACACATACATACACACAATACAATCATAGCTGCAGACAGAATGCCAACAGAGAAATGCCTCTAAAATGGTAAATAATTTGCATTCAAACTCAAAGGTTATCTTGACTTACCGAGTGTAATCACAGGCCTATCCAGTCTCCTCCAAGTTCCACACTTAGAGGTGAAACCATCTACATAATTCCATGTTGCAATGTTGCTTTAACTTCAGTTATGAAATAAAGTTTTTAAAAATTTCATTAACATTAGAGCTAAGTCATTTATTCTAATCCCTCTGAAAATAACCTTTTACATCACGTTGTTGTAAATAAAATCCTCAGTTACCGAATTCTTTACGATACTTTACACATTACGTGAATTGATTCAGATTCAGATTCAGAGTGCTGAATGCTAATGTTATTGATTTGCATTCCTGGAACCAAAGGTTGCCAGCTGGGAGTACGTGTTGAAAATTTAGATGTAAAGATCAGTGTCATTGAAAATCTGTAAAACTGTCCTTTAATTTATTTGAATTTTTATTCAATAATATTAATAATTCCAAGGTCAAATGAATCTAGGAGCAGAAGTGCCTACTCATAGATGCTGGGTTAATAGTCAAAATAAATTGCCCTAAACCTGGATGAGTGGGAGAAGTTGGGGGAAGTTGATGGGAGTGTGGGGAGAATAAAATGGGATCAGCGTAAATGAGTGCTTGATGGCTGGACACAAGGAACACAAGAACACAAGGAAATAGGAGGAGGAGTAGGCCACCGAGCCCCTCAAGACTGCCCTGCCATTTACATGATCATGGCTGATCTACACTGGCTTCAATTCCTCTTCTGTGCATAGTTCTCCATAACCTTCAATTCCTCAAATATTTATCTACCTCCATCTTAAATGTATCTGTTGATCTGGTCTCCACTCCCACCACCTCCCCTCCCCTCCCCTCCCCCCCCCCCCCCCCCCCCCCCCCCGTAAAGGCAGAGAATTCTAGAGATTCACCACCCTCTGAGAGAAGAAATTTCCATACACCTCAGTTTTAAATGACCAGCCTCTCATTTTGCAGCAATGTCCCCTTGTTCATGACTCTCCCACTAGTGAAAACATCTCAACATCTACCTTGCCAAGTCACCTTAGGATCTTATACATTTGAATACGGTCACCCCTCTTCTAAACTCCAAGGAGTTCAGACCCAAACTGTCCAGCCTCTCTTGATAGGACAACCCTCTCATCCCAGGAATTAGACTGGTGAATCTCCTTTGGACTGCCTCCAATGCTACTATATCCTGGGTTGAAGGGCCAGTTTCTATGTTGTATGACTTTATGACTCACAGTATATAGCTCATGCAGGTAGACCAATATAATAACAGTATAAGGTATGCATGCACATATAATTTATACACATACACTCTTGGTTCTGATCAGACCTTTTCCTTATTGTCTGCATTTCGCACTGTGATAGTTTGGCCTTGATAGATGCCATGAAGATCCACCAGAATTAAACCAAGGCTGGGGTTAAATGATGATCCAGGTTTGCATAAATGTAGCTCGTATTTCTTACATTTCATTTGAGAGGAGATTTAATTGCTTCTAACAAAGAATTGTAACAGGTACAGAGAAAGCTATTTCCTTTTCTGAGGGCATTTCAAACATGAAGGGATATAATATTAAAATTTGAGCTGAACTATTCAGGAATGGTATCAAGAAGTCTTTTCTCACAGAATGGGCACAGGAAATGTGCAACTCCCCCAACAAAAAGACTGGGATTGGGGCAGTGGGAGGAGGGTGTGTGGGGTGGAAGAAATTATCCATGTTAAGATTAGCAGATTTGAGTTATCTGAAGGTATAAAGGAATGGTGATCAAAATCAGCTAAATTGCTTTTGAGCTGCAGATCAATCATTTTCCAGCTGATGGTGAAGTAGATTTGGAAGGCAGAATGACCTTGCTTTGATCAATGCACATGTAATTATTCCCAAACATTTAACTTACACACACACAGGCCAAACTCATTTGTTTAAAATAAACTAGTTAAGTTGATGGACTTAAACTGACTCAAAGGCAGAAGGAAAGGACAAAGATTGATATCAATTTAAAACAAAAATTAAATTATGAAGCAAATCGACCAGCTGGAAATGCAATATTCTTAAAGTTAATGGTTCGCCTAGACTTTGGAATGGTCCTGGTTGAAGTTAGATGCCAGCTAATGCAACAGCAAAATCTCATTTTAGCATAATACTGGGTTTCCAAGTAATTCAATTACCATATAATGACCTACTCACGATTCTCCCAGTTTCTCCCAAGAGCATAGACTCTCACCAGCAGTATTGTTAATGGCTGGCAGCAGCTTTAGGACTCTGCAGCTGGATCACTGTCATGCTGGATGTTAGCTTTTCAATTAAAGAGCAAATGTCATGAACTTGTTTATTTGGGACTGAGCCACATGCTGTAGGAGCAGGTATCAGGGTATCTGGTGATACAAGGAGCCCAGTGGCACCCAAAGTACTGAAATACAGTCCTGGTTGTGTGAAGCTTTGAACCACAAGACCAGCTTGGTTATCCACTCATGCATTTCTTAAACAGCACATAATAAGTGATAGAACAGCACTTGCAACTAATCCAAACTCCTGACTTCTCTGAAAGTGTGCATTGATCAGAATTGGTTCTAAATGAAATCTGATGTTGTTCACAAGCGTTCCAATATCATTTTGGACCCTGCCAACAAAGGTTTTTACATTGTACAGAAGAAAGTAGAGACAATGTACGCTAACAATAGAAAGTCAGGGTTCATTTCACTTATGCATCATGAGGCCAGTAAAATAAACTTGGATATTTCATTCTGCATTCCACCATTAGCACAAATTCACACTCCCAGGGGGGAGGTACACGTTGAGGGTGCCGATCACTCTCAAGTATTTAGTTTCGCCTTGGGAGTGTGAATTTGTGCTAAATTTGTGACATTTGCTCCTCAATTGAAAAGCTAACATCCGGTGTGACAGTGCGACAGCTGAAGGGTCCGAGAGCTGCTGTCAGCCATTAACACTCCAGCTCCATTCCTATATCAAGCTCCTGCTGCATCTGGCTCTCTGCTGATAGCGTGCAATCAGTAAACTTACTCTATTGCTCCTTGACTTAGATTTTCTAGAAAATTTTTGGGAGATGTGTCTACTGTGATGGGAGGTCTTATCAAAATCAGCATGGTTCCATTTTGTTACTTTAATAGGTTATTCATCTTTCGTTATGTTTAATGCCTGCAATAAAACTGCATGACCAATGAAAAGGAACATGAATTAAGCACCTGCCACAGTAAAAAAATTATTATTTGGTTACATTGGTGAAATCAGCATTAGAAAGAAAGAACCTGCATTTATATTGTGTGCCATCAGAACACCTTACAACAATAAATTCTTTCTGGAAGGTTATCAGTGTTCTCAAATGGGCCATGTGGTTGGCACCGAGCATAGCAAGCTCCCACAAAATGTAAATGATTAACAGAAGGGGACTGAGAAATCCCTGACCTTCTAATAATGTCATAGATCTTTTATATTCTTCATATATGTGAGGGATAGGGGCACCGACTTCCCATGGATAACAAAAAAAAACAGGGATATCACCAAGGCTGCTGGCAATGACACTGAGGTTGCAACGATCTACATGGTCAAACCCTTCATGGATATAACAGCTCCAATATCAGGTTCAGTTTGCAGGATTCAGCATGTCAAAATAAACACACGCACTTCAGACCCTGGTTCCAGCCACAAATCTGACTTCATTCCTGACCCCTGGTGTTCCCAACCTGATCTCGGCTCTGCCCACACACCAGCTATTGATATTTCACTATTTGTCAACACAAGGCATCAAATGCAATCTACTTCACAGCAA
Organism: Pristis pectinata; assembly: GCF_009764475.1. Lineage (NCBI taxonomy): Eukaryota > Metazoa > Chordata > Chondrichthyes > Rhinopristiformes > Pristidae > Pristis > Pristis pectinata. The sequence goes on along the minus strand of NC_067409.1, from coordinate 78,306,647 downwards.
ACAGGATTCATCAGACACCACAGCTGGAAAGAGTGCAGAGGAGATTTACGAGGATGTCGCTGGGAATCAAAGGACTGAGTTATGGAGAGAGGTTGAGCAGTTTGGGACTTCTTTCAATGGAGCATAGGAGAATGAGGGGTGATCTTATAGAGGTGTATAAAATCATGAGGGGCATAGATAGGATGAATGCACACATTTGTGGCCAGGGCCAGGTCCAGAGTGTTTGTATATTTCCTTCCCCCTTTAAACTGACAGGGTTGTCTAGAAAATTTATTACAGTCGAATTGAATTTATTTTGATACGCGTAAGTACCAAATTCAGACTTACTTGTACTATATTATACCACTGTATAATGTGCAAAAAAGAAACACAAAGAAAATGGGTATTTGGATATTATCCAATATTTGGATATTTGAAGGGCACAGATAGTGTCAAAGCACAGTTACTTTTTCTCAGGGTTGGGGAATCAAGAACTAGAGGGCATAGGTCTATGGTGAGAGGGGAGAGATTTAATAGGAACCTGAGGGGCAACTTTTTCAAGCAGACGGTGGTCAGTGTATGGAATGAGCTGCCAGAGGAAGTGGTTGAGGCAGGTACGTTAACCACATTTAAAAGGCACTTGGAGAGGTACATGGATAGGAAAGGTTTTGAGGGATATGGGCCAAACATGGGCAACTGGGATTAGCTCAGATGCGAATCTTAGTAGCATGGACCAGTTGGGCTGAAGGGCCTGCTTCCATGCTGTATGACTCTATGACCACAGGCAAGGACTCTGGAAAAACAGGACATTTACGAACTCTCCCAGTGATACATGGCAAACCACACAAATATGCAGATCTGTAGATAGTAAATCAGTGGCAAATGAGGACTTAGTTCACTCATTGTGATCAGTGATAATTAAATAACAGTCTGTTTATTTTCATATTTGCATATGAAGAACTTGCATGTGCAATCTATGCCAAAGATTCAAGGTCGTGTTATTCTTTCAATGGGATATCAAGCAGAATCCTCTCCACCTATGGTGCATACCAATCCCCCTCAAGATGCTGGAGGATATCAGCAGGGCAGGCAGCATCTGCAGAGGGAAATGGACAGTCAACGTTCCGGGTCGAGACCCTTCAACTGGACTGAAAGATAGAGGGGAGGTGGCTGGTATAAATAGATGAAGGGAAGGGGTTGAACAAGAGCTAGAATGTAATGGCCACACCCCTCCTCACCTGGATCCACCTCGTTCCAGTATCTGCAGTTATTTGTGTCCCCATCATGAAATAGTTTCCTAGAAGCTCACCACTCATCTGCATGCACACAAACAAATGCACAATCACCACTTGGGCTGGATACTGATCAGCTCCCTTTATCTACAGAAGGTTCAGGACAAAAATTGCTGCCTTTTGGGATAGGCAAAAGCAAACTAGGAATTAAGTACATACTTTGCCTTCATAGACACAGGTATTGTTAACTTTTGGGATGTTCCTGCAAGATAACATGATTCACTATGAAATAAAAGCAGAGGATTCTCAGCGGGTCAGGCAGGATTCATGGAGAAAGGAACAGATTTAATGTTTCAGGTCAATAGCCATTTCATTAGAACAAAGAAAAATTAGAAAAAAATTATGCAAAGTGAGGGAACAGAGGAGGAAAGAATAAAAGGGAGGGTCTGTGACAGAGAGGGATGTCCAGAGAGATTGTGTGACAAATGGGGTGAAAGTGCAAGGTGAAGGAAGGTGGTAAAAGGACCCCAGCACTTACTGGTCTTATCTCTGAGTCCCAACCTGTGCACTATTTTGCCTTTGTATTTACCTTGATTTTGTCTGAAATTGTTAAGGTAACCACGTGAAAGAAACACAGACAAGTGACCAACACAAACCAGATAAGAAATCAGCAGAAGCGGTTCAACGGCAACACATCTGCCATTTAATTTTTAACTATCTTCCTAACATACACCAGACAAGTAAAAGGGAACTTAGCCTGAAACCATTGATGAAGGGAGATTGACAGCTAGAGTGGCTCAGTGGTGCAGCTAGTAGAGCTGCTGCCTCACTGATCCAGCGACATGGGTTTGATCCTGACCTCTGGTGCTGTCTGTTCTGGAGGTTGCATATTCTCCTTGTGATCGCGTGTGTTTCCCCTAGATACTCCTGTTTCCTCCCACATCCCAAAGACATGCTGGTTAGTATGTTAATTGACCACTGTAAATTACCACTTAGTGTAGTAGATAATAGCTAAGAATGTGGGAGAGAATAGGTTACAGGGAAATGTGGGCAAATGGGATTGCTTTCAGTGCTAGCATAAGCTTGATGGGCCAAAAGGCTTCCTTCTATACTGTAAGGAAATATGAGGTATGTATATGATGGCTAAGCTTGTTATTCAATAGGTATATGCGAGTTTTGCATTTGTGCAATTGCTGGGCTGTGTTTTGTATGCATTTATTGCACTATAAATGTATTCGAGGCTTGTTTTTATATACAATGTTTAAAGACAACTTCTTTCACCTTGTTTGCTTGCTTAGCAAAATAAGTCAAAGGTATAAGACTCGATGATATATTCTAAAATTTTTGTGGATGAAAGCGCGCTGTAATTTGTCTGAGGTTCCATTCTCCTCTCCCTGAGGACCACCATTAACTCTTTTTAATAAACAGAATTGCAACAAACTTGATAAATTAATAGAAGGAAGATGTTCAGATGAGCCATCAATTTAAACACATGGATGATCAGTCTACATCCAAAAGTGCTTTCATTAGATAATGTACCTTGTGTTAACAAAGCTCAAGACTTGAGTCTGAGTACTGACCGACCAATGTGAGCATATCAAACCCACAATGGTCGATCAAGCCTACACCATGCTCATGATCTGATGATGGTTGTGGTGTAAGACACAGTTTATCCACCCTCATCTCACTGTTTATTGGTTCATTATTGTCACATTTCTCAAGATACAGTGAAAGGCTTTTGGCTGCTTGTCATCCAGACAGATCATGCCATACATAATTGCATCAAAGTAGTAAAAAGGAAACAGAATGCAGAAAATAGTGTTTCAGTTACAGAGAAAGTGAAGTGCAGGTAGACAAATAAAGTGCAAGGACCACGATGAAGTAAATTGGGAGACCAAGAGTTCAAGAGTTCATTCTTTTACATATGAGAGGTCCGTTCAGGAGTCTGATAACAGTGGGGTTGAAGCTGCAATTGACACTGGTGGTTCATGCTCTCAGGCTTTTGTACCTTCTGCCCAACAGGAGAGGGGAGAAGAGAGGATGACCGGGGTGAGAGGGGTCTCAATGGAGGGGAGGCTAGTTTGTGTGTCATATATCTCCAGGGCTAATGGAGGAAAAAACACCTCCGGAAACCACTCTCCAGCATGAAGATCTAAACAATCCTAGTAGAAATGACCAAATCCGATACTTTATCGATCAATGGCAACTTTGTACGAGTTCAAGAGATATCTATAAATTAATAGATGTAAGCCTATTTTCTGTGTTAGATGTTGATATAATAAAGTAAATCAATGGTAATATTATGAGTTCAATGATAAGCAGATGTGGGTCCATATCACAAACAAGGACCACTGTTGGTTACATTTTGTTACAAAACTGGACAAAAATAATAGGTGTTACAATGAGGTTGGGATTTAGCGTAAGGTTGAATAGAACACACTTTATTCTGCATTTATTCCATTCTATAATTGACTTGAATGAGTCTGACACTGCCCTGATGATTTACCAAGATCAGCTGCAATGGTGAGCTTCACTTAAAGATAATGAATATCAGGAATATTGCCATATATAGCTCATCATTTCCAGCTATTGCTAATAAATGAGTTTTTCCCAAGCAAAGCAAAATTAGCTCTGGTTGTCAATAATGAAAAGTAATATAACAGAGTTAAAATTAGTCTACGTAAAATTGTTTTACATGAGTATAAGTTCGCCAAAAATGTTCAGAGCTGGTGACTCACTGTAATGAGCACCCTTGTGCTATACTCTACTCATACTTCCAGAACCTTGCACTGTTGTTTGATGGGTCATACTGAAGTACTACAGTGGTGCTGCATTGCACCTCAAGGGAGCTAGTTTATATATTAAACTGTATCTAAATCTTGAAACACTTAATCTTCTGCACTTTCCTAAGCAAAAACCCCTTGACAGTACCAGGCTTTTACTTTATCCATTGAAAAATTAACTAATTTCGAATTGATACATCTGTTCTGAAAACTAGATTATTCTTTTGTCTAAAAGTCAAACATTTGACCTCTATTTGACTGAATAATAACCATGACAGAAAGTGTAATCTGATATTCTGCATAAACATTGCACAGCATATTTTAGAACAGAACCACAATTCTATTCAATACATGCCCTATTGGGAGATGTCAGTTCAATCCTTCAAGTTCTATAATTTATTTTGCTCTTTCAGTGTGCTCCTAGAACAGGTAGACTGACAGCTTCAATACTTATTTGCTTCAGCTTGAATATAATTGTCATCTTCCATTGGCTGGAATACATAAGCCCTACAAAGTCTGATGATAACTTGGGGTTGGATTAGATTTTTCACAATATGAAAATTCTCATTGATGTGTAAATTTCACACTTGTGGCCACACTTACGCTGATCCAATCTTTTTTTAAGCAGTAGCAAAATGGAGGCACACACTTCTGCCTTTATTCTAAGATTTGATTTTAATGAGTCATTTAATATTTTACTTTTAATTAATGCTTATAATTTATTCCAAATTTTGCTTTTGTTTTGCAGTAAGTAATTACCTTTGATTCATCCAAAACATTGAAAAGAGTTTTTAAAGATCTTTAAACTTCAATTGGCCTTGGGTTGTCTCAAGGCACCTCACAGCCAGTAAATAACTTTTGTAAAGCAGTTAACCAGTCAGCAAACTTGCCACATTAAGATATCGCAAACAGGGAGGCAAATGACCAGTGGTGGTGACTGAGAGACAAATATTGGACAGGTCACTGGGTGAAATCTCCTACGTTTCTTCATATAGTAAGAAGAATCTACAATACAGCAACTGAGAGGACACATCAGACTCTGCTTAGATGGCACCCTCTGTCAGCACAGATGAATCTCAGGACTGTGCTGGACTGTCAACCTCCATTTTCTGCTCTGGCAATGAACTTGAACCCACAACTTTCTGACTCAGAGGCAAGGGTTTGGCCACGAGCCAAGGCTTATGTCTATCAAGCATTGCTATAATAAAATGAAGATGGCCAGATTTTACTGGAATATTTTTTCAGAAGAAGAACACAGCGCTTGATAATTTTTCCAACATCTTGTAATTTTCCTTGGATATGCTACCACTACTTAAAGGCAAAGTAGAATTTTTCATATGCTCCTTTCTACTTTTGACTGAGCTTATCTCCTATGCTAACACCATCCTGCTTTGCATTAAGGATGTTAGAAGCCACCCAACAGCTATTTTGCTTGATTGGTCAGATTTTCCCTCGCAATTGGCTCACTTCTGCGATGACAATCGATCTGTACTTGCTGCACAGCATGGCTGATCTGCCACATGGTCAGCAAGTTAGGTTTCAAATTCCCATTTTTAAAATATATTTGGTGGTTAATTTAATGCATCTGTCAAATTCTACTTCATAAGCTGAGAGTCAAGCAGCAGAGAGTAGAGAAAAAGATAAGCCGTTCAGAATTTCAGAATATGGGAAGTCAATGCAATTAGGTTCAAAATATAGAATGAACTGCGCAAACAAGTAAACCCCCCCCAATACTATGTTCAAAGAAAATTATTGGATTGTTGAATCTTTATGATCCCCCATCAGCTATCACTTGGCTGTCTTTGCAAATATAAACTGAGGTGAGCCAGAGGAAATGGTTACCATGTCACTTTATACTGTTTTATGGATATAATTTTCATGTTTTTTCATCAGTCGACATCAGAAAACATTATTTGTTGCCTTAGAGACGTTCCTGATGTAGTTTACCCAAGAACAGCAGCAAGATGAATTAGGATGTATACTCACCTCAGTACCAAGCTTCTTCATGAGGTGGAGGAAAAAATCATCCAATTCTTTGCCTTCAATGTATCCATTATCTAGACAGATTTCAACAAGTAAAACTGTTTACAGAAGTACAAAATAAGATGGTAAAAGCAACTATTTTCTAGAAATTCTTTCCAAAGCACTTTTGTTACAGAATCAACAATAAGGGAGCAAAAAACTACAGTGGGTAAATCTGCATTTACCCAGCGCACATTAACACCTTATGTAACCACGATCAGATCTGTACAGTCACAAGCATGGTCAGTCAGAGACTGAGACAACTTACCATTAGGTAGACGTCATGAAGTTGCCTTTTATGATTCATGTTAAAAGAGGTTTCCTTTCAAGTTTGCTTTTGTCTGCTTAATAGAGGTACAACTCCTCATACCATGGGATGGAAAACAACTCAGTGAGCAGGCTAAGTGGGTTGCTTTAATGTTGACGGCAGGCTGAATAATAGACATCACTTTACCTTAACCCACACATCTATTTAAGATCTTCTTTAGCAGTGTAGTAGTAATTCTGCTTGGTTGCAGCTATATGCACAAGGACATGCAGAAGGTAAGGTGAAGTGACTGCTCTCAATGATCAGCTTTCATCATGTTACAGGATGCTTTGAACAGCACATACAGTGCATTGAATGGAAATAAAATGGCTCTTCCCTAACAATAATAGCTAAGGTCCCACTGTCCTTGAAAATGAGATTAAAAGTACTTCTACATCACTAAAGGAAGATAACTTTTGAAATGGCATTAAATCTAGGTCTACACTTATTAAACCACAAGCTCAGGACAAATGCAGTATCTTATATTTTACTTTAAAATGCAGATTGTGGCTTACATTTTTATTTTACTAAAAATGTTTAATAAGTGTGGAGCTAGATTTGGTGCCATTTCAAAGCCCATTTTATTTTCTAACATGGAAATATTTTTAATCTCTTCTCATCTTCAAGGAGACTGGGACCTTAGCTATTATTGCCAATTTACTTTCAACCTGTTCACTGCATGACTCATTTAGAGTACCATATTGCACAGTGGAACCTGGTCTTTAACAGCATTCACTTCATCATGCCTTATGTCTAAATTCTGTTAAGTGGTGCAGAGCCACTTGAGACATGTTAACTAGGAAACCTGGTCAGTGTCCTGACAGCACAATTCATTGCAAAATGCAACAGCAAGTACAGGGATGGTTAATGATGCAAAGCAAACAAACAGGTGCATCCAATCCATGGACTTTAACCTCACCATTATATAAAACAAACTTGAAACATGTTTACACATCACAACAGTGATAAAAAAAATTAACCTCTTCTTTTTACGCAGTCTCTCATGGCTGAGGACAACCTGCTTCCACTTTTGCGGGTTCTAAGGTGGTTGGTGATTCACAGGTGGGACAGGAGGTGTTCGGTGGGTTGGGAAGGTGGGTAGAATGGGAAGTGGAGCATTCCTACCCCTTTCACTGAGCTCCTCTGTGTGCTCAAAGAGCTGAGCTTCTCAGTTTCAGCCTGGATGCTCCTACATTTTGAATGGTTGGAATCCAAGAATTCTCATGAGTCGAAGAAGATGTTACATTTTTTCAAGATAGTTTTAAGATTTGATACCACCTTAGCATCTGCTTCTTGTATCAGCCTTTTATTGGCAAAATGTGCAGCTGGTAGAGCTGCTGCCTCACAGCTCCATCAACCTGGGTTCAATCTTGACCTCTGGTGCTGCCCGCATTGAATTTGCAGTTCACCCTGGCACTGCATGGGTTTCCTCCAGGTGCTCTGGTTTCCTCCCACAGCCCAAAGTCACCTGGGTTGCTAGGTTAATTGGCCACTGTAAGTTGTGTAGGTGAGTGGTAGAATCTGGAAGGAATTAATGGGGATGTGGAGAAAATAGCTTACAAGGAAAATTAGTGAGGGATGGGATTTCTCTGTGAGCTTACATGGACTTGAAGGGCCAAAACAGCTTCTTCAGTGTCATAAGGAAATAAGAAAGTGCCTTTATAAATGTCAGAAATGAACATTTGATCAACCTGCTCCATTTGGACACTTTCTGCTAAAATATAAAAAAAAGACAAACCATCTTCAAGAGCATGTTATTTTTACACAGAGAGTGGTGGGTGCCTGGAATGCACTGCTAGGGGTGGTGGTGGAGGCAAATATGATAGAGAAGTTTAAGAGGTTCTTAGATAGGCACATGAATGTGCAGAGAATGGAGGAGTATGGACCAGAAGGGATTAGTTTAGTTAGGTGTTTAATTACTAGTTTAATTAGTTTGGCACAACATTGTGGACTGAAGGGTCTGTTCCTGTGCTGTACTGCAACGATGGTGCAGTTGTTTTTGCAGATACCTCCATCAACCCGAAGAAAACCTTCTAAATTTGGACAGGGTTTGTTGATCTAAGTGAGAGGATAAATAAGGATAAAACCGAAATAGCTGAAAACGCTCAGTAGGTCAGGCAGCACCTGTGGAAAGGGGAGCAGTTCAGATCGAAGAACCGGAAAGGTGAGGAAAACAAGGTAGCTTTAAGGGCAGAGAGGGCGAGATAGGGACGGACAGGACAAAGGGAAAATCTCTGATAAGGTGGGGCCACCATCGCCGATGTGAACTTGATCAGAATGAATGTCTGCTGCAAGGTTTGAGTAATCAAAGAGGTTGAATTCATCCAAGCGGCTTCAATAAAAACTATGTCAGACTGGAATCTTAGTACTGATGCAACTTAATAAACCATGGTAGAACTGGGCGATAGTCAAAGGCAGTGTTCTCTGTCTCAACAGCCCATCGGGCGCAACAATCCTTGTCTTCTGAGGAGATCGATTTGATTGGAAACATTTGCATGACCTTAAAAATAATTTCCATTCTATAGCCAAATTAAGAGCAAAAAAATTTTGATTTTTTTTTCACACATTCGCTTTCTGCTAGCGTTATCTCACTCATTCGTCCCCCTGTGGATCGAGGATACAAAGGGCATTTTGCACCGTGTGTGATAAAGTAAAAAAAAATGTTTTACCATCAGCATCAAATCGTTGCCAAATCTGCAGGAATCCGACGGCGTCCAAGTTGTCGAACCCCGGGCTGTCCATGGTGCTGACGAGCGATGGAGAAAGTTTCCAACTGCTGCCTGCCTTCTCTGATGGGTCGACTGTGGCCCGCGGGCGAGAACAAGGTCTTCTGCGTGGCGCTAGATCTTCCTCCACTCCCAGAGAAAAAGAATAAAAGTCCACGGAAGATCAGAAGGAGCCAAACAACCAGGTGCCAAGCGCTCCCTGGCCGGTCCGCCCTTTGCTCCTCCGCCCTGCTGACGGGTTCTGAGCTCCTCCCATCTCGGCATCCGATTGAACAGTGTGCACTCACTTGGAGCACCCGGCAAAGTCTGCATTGGAAGGCTGTTTGGAATAATAAATCGCCCGGGGCTGCTAAGCTCGCGTACTTCAGAGATCTGAGACACAAGAGACTGTAGGTGCTGGAATCTGGAGCAACAAACAATCTGCTGGAGGAACTCAACGGGTCCAGCGGCGTCTTTGGGTGAAAGAAATTGTCGACGCATCAAGACCCGAAAGGACAATTCCTTTATCCCCACAGATGCTACTCGACCCACTGAGTTCCTCCTAGAGACTATTTGTTACTTCAGAGGTCTACTCAGAACAGGCATGGAAAGTAATGCAGGCAGAAGAAAAATGTCCCAGAAACTCAGAATAATTCATAATTTATTTGCCCTTTTTTTCTACTGTAGGAGAACCAGATTCTACGCTCCAGTACAACCCTGTCCACAACTTTTAGCCCTGATGCATGCCCTTGATATAAACAGTCTCTTGCCAGTTAACTGGGGTTACTAGTCCGCCTCTTCCTATTCTACTCTCGACGAGAATAACGGACCAGCCAAACGCAAATCAATTGCCCATTCAGCCACACAGATTCACAAATGATGATCGCAATTTTTACGAAATAGAGCTCCATATTATGTTTTACTTCCCGATATTGCAACTCACAATATTACCAAGATGAAAAGAAGTGCTGTAAACTCTTTTGTAATAAAACAGAGAACACTGTAAGGTCGGGTGGCATTTCTGCAGAGAGAAGTGGTTTCAGGACACTGACCTCTCTCCAGCCATCCATTCTACTGCAGCCCTTTCGTTTCTCCACCACCGAAGACCCCTCCTCCTCGCAACCACTTTCTCTGTAACTTTAAACGTGTTTTATTTCTAACATCTCACATGTCTGATGCACAGCTGTGTTAAATATTTCCAACATTTTTCTGTTTTATTTTAGAGTTCCAGCATCTGCTGTACTTTGTGGTTTAGTTCTACTACTTGAGTCAGGTAACTCAACTTGTTTGTTTTCTGCATTCAGCATAAAGTATACTAATAATTTAATTACCAAATGCATAATGGGCATCTTACCCACCGCACTTCAGATGTCATGTTTTCCCTGATTAAATTTATAACACTTGAATTTGATTAGCTCAAATTTCATATCCCTAAATCAACAACAAATATCAGTATAAACTACCAATCCTGGCAGTTCCAGATGGAAAAACAACAAAATAAATGGTTGGAAACAGGTATCAATAACAAAAATGATCAAATATTCTTATCAAGAGTCCTATCATCAATCCATATTCCCCATGACACTGGGACATGATTGAAATGTCTGCAACTACAGGCTTAATCCTGCTGGGAAATGCTGACACCCTTGGCAAAATGCTGGCATTTAAACTTCATTTGTGAAAGTAAATAAGAGCTTCATTGCAAGAATGTCCAGATTCAGAAGTCCTGAACTTGCAGACTGATTGTACCTGGCAAATCTTTCAGGACATTACTCCTCTGGACTCACAATAGACCTGGGGATGGATTTACAGACCTGTTGATTTCAGCAGCAACTTTACAGCTTTGAGGAATAAAGTAAGAATGAGATAAATTATATGCTTTATTTGTTTTTCCAGTAGTTATTAATAACTTAAAAGTGACCTTTTTACATGTTTATATGTGATTTTATAGTTAATATGTTCTTTCAATCATTTGCTTCAGTCTTAATAGTTTTTGAATGGTTCTGAATGCCTGGGACGTTCACAAGCATTCCATAAGCTTGACATTTTGATAGAAGGCAACTCTGGAGAAGGGCTTTGCCAATTATCAATGAACTCCTTTGCAGTTTCATGTGTGTGCTTATTCTGGACAACATCTCAAGATCTGACACTGTATACGACTTTACAATTAAGTCCAAAATCTGCTGAAGCCAAGCCAGGCAATGGGGAATTTGAGCAGCAAGTGTGTGTGTGTGTGTGTGTGTGTGTGTGTGTGTGTGTGTGTGTGTGTGTGTGTGTGTGTGTGCGCGCGTGCGTGCGTGCGTGCGTGTGTGTGTGTGTGTGTGCGTGTGCGTGCGCGTGTGTGCGTGTGTGTGATGCAGGTCCCTTCATCAAGGTCTTTGGAGGGTTTATGGGAAAGCCTTGGCCTGGAGTTTAAAGCATCACCAATGTTATCACTTTCACCACCTGCAGCCTATAGCTTTCAAATAATATTTGGGTCTACCAGGCACAGTTGTGGTTTTAACAGACAGCAAGAATAGCCATGAGCAGAATGGACCCTCTGCTTGTAAACTGGACCACATCTTGCATTTGTGCCTTGATGAAGACTTATGCACATGAAAAGTGATGTGAGGATAAACTTTTTAATGCAGTGTGTGGTGAGGTTCTGGATTGCACTGCCAGGGTGGGTACTGGAGGCAGATTCAATCATATTGTTCAAATGGGAGGTGGAGAAGTACCTGAAGCAAAAGCATTTGCAGAGCTATAGAGGGAGGTGAGGAGTGGTTCGAGCTCACTTGCTCTTGCATAGAGCTGTCATTGAGCAGATGGGCTAAATGGCCTCTTTCTGTGCTGTAATTCTCTGATTCTATGAAAACTGCCAGGGACGACACTGTTGGATGTAATTCAAGTAAACATATTTTTGACCTGAAAATCTAACTCTGTTTCTCCCCCTCTATGTGCTGCCTGTCCTGCTGAGTGACCCTAGCTATTTTTTATTTCAGATTTCCAGCATCTGCAGTTTTTGCTTTTCATCTCCAACCCATGTCTGCTTTTCTCTGTTTTGATCAGTTGTTCTTCCATATGTACCATCTGCAAATAAAGTTTCCAATATACTGATCCATAGCAATTAGTTCTTGTCAATTTAATGAGGCAGTACTCCCTCCTAACAGCACAATAATACATTGCATATAATCCTCTAATTATAGTAAGGTATTAAGATTGTTAGGACACTATGAGAGATCACTCCTGTTCTTAAATACAAACCTGTATTGTTTAGTTATGTTCTCTTCACATCAGTCTATTTTTCAGGTACTGACAACCTATCACTTCTTTATTGGATTTCGGAAAGTTATTGCACTTATATTGTACAGTTGCAGTGCATTGCATCAAAACATATCATATTTTGAAATGCAGTGATTACAGTCTTACAGGTTAACTTGGCAGTGATTTTTCAAATAGCCAAATCCTGTAAAGAAAGAAAAGATGAATGAGCTTTTTGTTCTTGTTCTTGTTGGTTGAGAGAACAAACAACTATGACCAGGATATGAAGGGAACATCCTCTACTTTAAACATATTTTTATGGACTGCTCACAAGTACATTGAGATTTTTTTTAAAATTCAAGTAACAACACCCCTCACTGTGTATAACTCTGCAGTGCCACATTCAGTACCAGCCTGGATTATGTGATCAAACACATCCCCAGAAGGATAGAATGCAGTGAACTTAGGTTAAACATGCATGCAACTGGATCAGACACACTTTGGATTACTGTAAACATTCCTGATTTCCATGTTATAAAAGCCGAGGTACTGCAAAAGTTTCAAAGAAGATTTGTAGGATATTAGGTTTAACCCATCAGCAAAGATTGAATAGGCTGGAAAAGAGAAAAGAGAAAATTTAAGAATAACTGGTTGTAGAGAAGTGTTTCTATTTGGCAAGAGGCAAGAACAAAGGGCCATAAATAATGGATAATTTTTAACAAATCTAGTAGGGATTCAGGAGAATCAGATGGAATCTGGGATGAGTTGATGAGGATGTGAGGAGAATAAAACTGGATTAGTATAAATGAAATGTTTGATGGTTTGTGCAGACTCAGTGGGTCAAAGGGCTTGCTTCCATCTGTAGGATTATTCTTCACTCTTTGTTTAGCATGTGGCAATAGTACCTATTGGACAATGAAGGCCATCCTCCAGATAAGGTATACCTGGATGAAGGAAAGTCAGCCACTGATTCAATGTAGTCATCTAATTCCCTTGTATATGTCTGCAATTCAGGAAGAGATGTTTTTGATTTCAGAATCAGAATCAGGTTTACTATCACTGACATATGTCGTGAAATTTGTTGTTTTGCAGCAGCAGTACAGTGCAAGACATAAAAATTACTATACATTACAAAAATAAATAAATAGTGCAAAAGAGGAATAATGAGGTAGTGTTCATGGGTTCATGGACAGTTCAGAAATTTGATGGTGGAGGGGAAGAAGAGGTTCCTGAAATGTTGAGTGTGGGTCTTCAGGCTCCTGTACCTCCTTCCCGATGATAGTAATGTGAAGAGGGCATGTCCTGGATGATGAGGGTCCTTAATGATGGATGCCACCTTCTTGAGGCACCACCTCTTGAAGATGTCCTCAATGGCGGAAGAAACTAAAGAAAACTATTCTCCTAGTTCTTACATGTTCTTCTTGTAGGATCTGTTTAGCATGGCATTGTTCAGCTGGGTGCACACACAACCTCTGGGAATTATTATTTAGAAGATGAGGCACTGCAAACACTCGACCCAGATAAGAAAAAATGCAGTGAATTCTTCCAATTCAGTGTATTTCATTCAATGTTCATGTAGTCTCTTACATATTTGGGAAGTAAATGATGATCGAATGATGGCTTTTTGGAACTGCTCATTTCAGTTTGCAATGGTGATCCTGAACTTTACTCTCTTACCTCTCTACCTTTGGCCTCTTATACTTTTCCAATGACGCTCTATGTAAGTTTGAGGCACAGCATGTAACCTCCTGGACTGGCATATTACAACCCACAGGTCAAAAATTCTGAATTGAACGTTTTCAGATAAACTGGCTAGTTTCGATGAAAGATCGTTAACCTGAGATGTTAATTCTGTTTCTCTCTCCAAAGATGCTCCTTGACCTGTTGAGTGTTTCCAGCATTTACTCTTTATTTCTGATATCTGCATCTGTACTGTTTTGCTTTTGCAGTTTGTATATATTTCAAGCATCTTAATTGTTTTCAGTCATCTCCCTCTGCCCACACCTGCTCCAGACAGACCATCTGTGACTGGCAAACCTTCATCGCTGTCTTTCAGCCAGCACCACTCTCAGTTGTGGCATTCAGTCTCTCATGGTCTCCATCCTGTCATAGACATTGGCTTTGTTCTCTCCGTCTTTCCCCTTCTCCACAACTTGTTTGATTTCTAACATTTCCCAGTTCTGATCAAAAGTCATTGACCTGAAACATTAACTTCCTTTTCTTTCTCTCTACAGATGCGGCCTGACCTGTTGAATATTCCCAGCACTTTCTGTTTTAGTTTAGATTTCCAGGATCTGCGGTTTACCTTCTTGCTTCCAGAGAATGTACTTTATTTTCTTCCCACTAAGGGTGCTGATTGTCAGAGTTAAAAACAAGAGCTCAGAATTTCAGCCCAAAGACGTCCTGTTGTCAGGGTGATTCTCCGAGGCATCATCAGCTTTCAGTGGCACATCATTCCTGGTTTCTCAGGAGCCGATCCTGCAATAATCCTCCTCTCAAACAAAGCAAACCTCACAGTTGAATCCTGTTTAATGTGACTGATATGCCTAATGATGCTTCTGTGTTAAGCGGCATCACTGCATGTTAATAGAACACAAATCCTCAGCGTTCAGGCTGATAATAATGGGCTTTAATGTTGACAAGGGAGCACTTCATGATCAGTCACTTGAAGAAATTCTGTCACCCAGTGAAAACACTGTAATTTTCCACTATAACCATGATAAAGCTATTGACCTTGTAATGTTTATACAAGGTTGAATTATGGACTGATGCAAAATTGGAGGCCAGTTGGCCCATTGTAAATCCTCTTTTAAAATTCTGTGATTGAATTTGTTTCAATTACCCTTTCAGGGAGTGCATTCAAGACTACAACTACTACCTGTTTTAGGAAATGTTTCCATACGTAGTTTATGGTTGTTTAGTCAATCATCTTAAATCTCCATTCTCTAATTACCAGCTCTAATGCCATTGTAAACACTTTCCCTTTATTTCTCTTACAAAACTCTTCAAGATTTTGAGTGGCACGCAGTGGCAGAGCAATTAGTGCTGTTGCTGCATGACTCCGGTGGGTTTGACCTCAGATGTCATCTGTGAGGAGTTTGCGAGGTTAATTGGTCACTGCAAATTGCTTGTGAGAAAGAATAGGTTGCAGAAAGTGATGGGAATCCTCTAAAAACTGGCAAAGACTCAATTTTGTGAGAAGATTTGAGAAATAAATTTGAGAAATGAAACCTTCCTTTTAATTTTTTTTTCTGATTCAGGGAGAACAATTCCAGTTTTCTTTGTTTCAATAACTGCAATGTCTTCCATCCCTGGTATTATTCTAGTGAGTCTACTGCGGGCAGGGCGGGTGGGGCAGACAGACAAGTTGGGCTGAAGAGCCTGTTTCCATGGTGTATGACTCTATGGGTGTTTTTGTGCTGACAAAAGTGACTCCAGGTTGGTAGACACTTTTGTGCTGTGGGAGGAAACTGGAGTACCCGGGGAAACCTATGCCGTTACAGAAAGAACCTGAAAATTCCACACAGATGGTATCTGAGGTCAAACCCACCAGAACTGTACACTGTAAATTAATAAAGCTAAGGATGCCATACATTTTCTCAGCATCCTCAACTCATCAGGCCACTGCATAATCTATGCCCTGTCCTATGTTCCTTTAGGATTTTGTTAATTCGTAAATATTTCTTCTCCTCACCCTCCCCACCGAAACATTGCTACTTTGAAATTAAATGCCTATTTCACTGCTTTGTTTTCCTGAAGCCTGCTGGTGTCTGCCTCATGGTTTGCTTGTTCTTGACCAAGCCCAAGAATGGCAGAGAAGCTCAAGGTGCCTGTTTTCAATGTTGTCCATGGTCTCTGTTGAATACATGGTTGGAGAACTCTTTGGAAGTTTTCTCTCAGATTTGTCACATGGCAGATGCAAGTGGCACAAACTGTCCAACTGCACAGGCATGGATGAATGAGTGGTCTTCCACTAAGCTGTATAAATCTGCATCCTGAGGGATGGCTCAGAATTACTTAGCAGCATACGAATGTCATGGTACAATTGTAGTAATCATTGTCGTATGGGAAGATCCATCTGTGTTCCAAATGTTGTCTGTTTAGCAGGTGGTACAATTGAATGACAGCCTGTCCTCTAGCAGTTAAACAAGTCTTTATTGACATTTACCTGGATATTTCAATCCATGGATCATGGGCTGGTGATAGATGAAGATTAAACACTTGGTGATATTTGCATTTGTTGTCCCCTTTTAAATTTCTTTACCTTAAATCACACAGTGCCAGATCAATCCCTTTAAGGAATACCCAGGGATATTGTTGATGAACAGCAGTGAACAAGGGCATTGTAAATGTCTACTTACAGCTAACAATCTGATTCATTCAGGTCAGGCATCTCTGGTCATCCGTGCCTAGCCAACGTTCCTGCACATTTCTGCAACACAATTACATTATTAAATACACAAGGTTTTCGGCTATACCAATTGAAGGGCAGGAAATCAGTTCCATCCATGTTTTCTTGAAGCTCTCTGCTTTATTTAGTTCCAGCCCAGGCATCATCATCATGGACCAGACTTCCAGCAGGAAAAAGCAAATAAATTAAAATCCAATTTTGTTCAAAATATCTGGACTATAGTTCTCCACAAGAGATATAAAAGCATCCATCATTTGTATGGCAGCTGCCTCTGCACTGTCTTTTTGTTCAGTAACTCTCGAAAACTATAAATCATGCCATTGCTTACTGTGATCCACAATGAATTTAAACACTTGAAGTTATGAATGTTTACTGAATAGGAATTTTTTTATGGCCTTTGAAGAAGCTAAATGGAGAAAAGAAACGTCACCTTCACCACACTCATGAGTCCCAGTAGGGGTTTATTTCTCTGAATCAGCTTCTTGTCTTACAGTACTCTTTGCTAAGGCTAGCTTTTTTTCAGATTACAGCACCTTTTATAGTCCCAACCCTGGATGATTTCAATTTTTATTTACAGGGAAAATGAATCTTTTTTATTCACTTCCTTCATGAATATTGACCTGTTGTGATTGACTCTTACCCAGTTCCACAAGACGGTCTGTGTGGACGAGAAAGTGTGCTGGAGTTTAGAAGAGTGAAGCATATAAACTCCTGAGGAATCTCGACAGGACGGACACAGAGAGATGTTTCCTCTGCTGGGGGAATCTGGGACGAGGGGTACTGTTTAAAAATAAGGGGTCACCTATTTAAGACAACGATGAGGCAAATCCCTCAGAATGCCATGAGTCTTGGAAAGCTCTCAAAGGCTGTGGAAACAGAATCTTGGAAATATTTTCCCCACAAAGTTAGATAGATTCCTGAAAAACAAAGGGGATAAAAGCTTACTGAATGTAGATGGGAAGGTGGAATTGAGGTTGCAATTAGATCGGTCATAATCTTTTTTTAAAAGTGGAGGCAGCTTGGGGCTGAGTAGTTTACTCCTGCTCCTAAGTTAACATCAAAACTGAATGAATTTGAATAGATCCTGTGTGAGTTAGCTGTAGTCAATTGATTTTCATCGAAGAAACAACTGTCTGGACATTGCATTGCTCAGAAACTGGAGCACTACACCTGCACAGTGAAGTTAAACAAGGAGTAGACCGGTGTTTTTCAAGAGCAGAACACCGATAACCACAATCCCACTGCTTTCATGTGTGTTTCACTCATGACTGTGTGGCTAGGCACAGCTCAAACGCCATCTGTAAATCCGCCGATGACACCACAGTTGCTGGCAGAATCTCAGATGGCCACGAGGAGGCGTACAGGAGTGAGATAGATCGGCTGGTTGAATGGCGTTGCAACAACAACCTCTCACTCAGCATCAGCAAGACCAAGGAATTGATTGTGGACTTTAGGAAAGGGAGGTTGGGAGAACATACACCAGTCCTCATTGAGGGGTCAGCGGTGGAAAGGGTGAGCAGCTTCAAGTTCCTGGGTATCAACATATCAGAGGATCTGTCTTGGGCCCAAACACATTGATGCAATTGTGAAGAAGGCACGCCAACGGCTCTACTTCATTAGGAGTTTGAGGAGATTTGGCATGTCACCAAATACTCTTGCAAATTTCTATAGATGTACGGTGAAGAGCATTCTGACTGGTTGCATCACTGCCTGGTATGGAGGCTCCAATGCGCAGGATTGAAAGAGGCTGCAGAGGGTTGTAGACTCAGCCAGCTCCATCATGGGCACAACCCTCCCTGCCATTAAGGTCATCTTCAAGAAGCAGTGCCTCAAGAAGGTGGCATCCATCATTAAGGACCCTCACCATCTGGGACACGCCCTCTTCACAGTACTACCATCAGAGAGGAGGTACAGGAGCCTGAAGACCCACGTTCAA
Source organism: Pristis pectinata (assembly GCF_009764475.1). Taxonomy (NCBI): domain Eukaryota; kingdom Metazoa; phylum Chordata; class Chondrichthyes; order Rhinopristiformes; family Pristidae; genus Pristis; species Pristis pectinata. The sequence goes on along the minus strand of NC_067409.1, from coordinate 78,288,032 downwards.
CATTTCAGGAACAGCTTCTTCCCCTCTGCCATCAGATTTCTGAACGGTGCATGAACCCATGAACACTACCTCGTTATTCCTCTTTTGCACTATTTACCTATTTTTGTAACTTATATGTCGTCCACTGTACTGCTGCTGCAAAACAATAAATTTCACAACATATATCAATGATAACAAACCTGATTCTGAGATGATCACATCTGCTGAGTAGGTCAACAGTTACACAGCCCTTAAAGCCCAGTCTTCAGAGTACAAGTGCAAATTGAAAGTGCTGTCCTCTCTCAAGAAGTTCTCTCCTCTCATCCCATTTCTATTTCTCTGCCATTTACCCAAGGCTGCTCTTCCTCAGCGCAATATGGTGAACTTGTTCTTCTGTCCTTTAGTGGTGCTGCTGTCTTAGTTATTTATCACAGCTATCAGCTGTTACTACTTGCACCAGTCCACCAACAAACCAAGTTCAAGGACTATTACCTGGAAGTCCTTGTACACAAATCACCAAAAATTAACATGCAAGTTCAGCAAGTAATTAGGAAGCAAATGGTACATAAGCCTTTATTGCAAGAGGACTTGAGTACAAGAGTAAAGACATCTTACCGAAATTATAGGGCTCTTGTTGGACCATACGTGGAATATTCTATACATATCTGCTTTCCCAACCTAAGGAAGGATATACTTGTGATAAAGAGAGTGCAGTGAAGGTTCACCAGATTGGTTCCAGGAATAGAGGGTATGTCCTATGAAGAGAGGTTAACTGGATCTTGCCTACACTCTCTTGAGTTTCAAAACAAATAAAATCCTTATGAAGTTGATGTTTCCTCTGATTGTAAAAGATCAGCCATAATCCTCCTGAATGGTGGAACAGGTGTGAGACGCCAAATGGTCTACTTCTGCAACATTCCTTGTGTCCTAATTGAAATGTGATCAGTTGGTATCAATATACAGTCATTAGATTTACTTTGAGGTTAATGATCTGAAATTTATGTTATTTGCAGCTCATTCCAGCTGAAGCACATTGGTGAAATGTTCCATTGGTACAATGAATGAGACTTCAGAAATGATGTAATGGTCTTTGTGGTGTAATCTTTATTTTCTAGTTATTGGTATTGGTATTAGTTTATTATTGTCACTTGTACCGAGGTACAGTGAAAAGCTTGTCTTACAAACCGATCGTACAGATCAATTCATTACACAGCGCAATTACATTGAGTTAGTACAAAGTGCATTGATGTAGTACAGGTAAAAACAGTAACAGTACAGAGTAAAGTGTCACAACTACAGAGAAAGCGCAGTGCAATAAGGTGCAAGGTCACAACAAGGTAGATCGTGAGGTCATAGTCCATCTCATTGTATAAGGGAACCGTTCAATAGTCTTATCACAGTGGGGTAGAAGCTGTCCTTAAGTCTAGTGGTACGTGCGCTCAGGCACTTGTATCTTCTACCCGATGGAAGAGGAGAGAAGAGAGAATGTCCGGGTGGGTGGGGTCTTTGACTATGCTGGCTGCTACACCAATGCAATGAGAGGTTAAGACAGAGTCCAAAGAGGGGAGGCTGGTGTCCGTGATGCGCTGGCCTGTGTCCACAACTCTCTGCAGCTTCTTGTGGTCCTGGGCAGAGCAGTTGCCGTACCAAGCCGTGATACATCCAGATAGGATGCTTTATATGGTGCATTGGTAAAAGTTGGTGAGAGTCAAAGGGGACAAACCAAATTTCTTTAGCCTCCTGAGGAAGTAGAGGCGCTGGTGAGCTTTCTTGGCTGTGGCATCTATGTGATTTGACCAGGACAGGCTGTTGGTGATGTTCACTCCCAGGAACTTGAAGCTGTCAACCCTCTGGACCTCAGCACCATTGATGTAGACAGGTGCATGTACACCGCCCCCTTTCCTGAAGTCAATGACCAGCTCTTTTGTTTTGTTGACATTGAGGGAAAGGTTGTTGTCATGACACCATTCCACTAAGCTATCACCTTCCTGTACTCCTGTACTCCGACTGCTGTTTGAGATACGACCTACAACGGTGGTATCATCTGCAAACTTGTAGACGGAGTTAGAGCAGAATCTGGCCACACACTCTTGAGTTTATAGGGAGTAGAGTAGAGGGCTGAGGACGCAGCCTTGCGGGGCACCAGTGTTGAGAATAACCGTGCTGGAGGTATTGCTGCCTATCCTCACTGATTGCGGTCTGTTTGTTAGAAAGTCAAGGATCCAGTTACAGAGGGAGGTGTTGACATGGAGGTATTACATGGATTTAAAAGCAGATGGACTGTGCAGATAATCTTTTCTTTCAATGCAAAGTGTCAGAAGGACCTTGACATTCCCCTTCCATGAACGGGATATGAAGAAGGGATGAAGTGAGTTTTTTGGAAGGTATGTGTAGAGTGATCAGGATCAGGCATGTTCCAACGTTATGTGTATAATTTAGCATGATTATTGCGTGAGGAGTGAAAACTTTTTGTTCAAACCTTCAAGGGTCACTTGAACCTGATGGTAGCTGCCCATGGACACATATGTAGGGTAGATTGATGTTGACCTTCATTATATCTTTAATCACTTAATCAAATTTCCAGACTATTAACATTTTGATTCTTCCCTCAAAGATTAGAATGGACACCATGCCTTTGAAGGCCAACAAGCACCCCTAGTGCAAGCCAATTTGCTCCACACAGAATTATAATTGTGCTAAATGATACTCATAACATTGAAACAGTTCTGGCTAGAACAGTGAGGGCAATATCCTATGCTTTAAGCACACTTTGAATTCCAGTAAGACTCCACAGACAGGTAATAAGTATAGTGAATATACAGGTTACTGGTGGAATCCCTGAATAATTAAAGAGTAGCATCGAGATGCTCCAAAGCAAACCATTCAAATGGACAGATGAACAAACTTCAGCTTTGGAACATTGACCTCTGTTTACATCTATGAGATCCTGCAACACCCGTCTCCCACCGATAATTGCACAATGGACGTATGTTTATATGTTTAACATGTCCCCCTAAAGCTGCCTCATTGAAAGTTCTGCTCATGTCACTGATGTGACCTTATGAAGCAGAAGGTAAAATTTGAATATAATGTTTTCTCAATATACCTGTTTTCTCAAATAGCAGTTCAGACGTGTATTCCACCATAATCTCTGTCTTCACACTTCAATTTGAACACCTCAGTAATCAGGGGACAGTGTGTAAACCAAAAATATAACTGTGAGGAACAAAACTGAAATGTATTTCTATTCTACATAATATAGGTCCATCAATAAAACCAGAAAATGCTGGGAATACTCAGCAGGTCAGGCAGCATCAGTGGAGAGAAGTACGCTGCCTAATCTGCTGAATATTTTCAGCATTTTCTTTTACTTCAGATTTACAGCAAACGTCCTATTCTTATCTCACAGCTCTGGTGTTGCTTTCACCTCCTCTCTGTCTCTTGCGTCCTCATTCACTTCCTTCTATTTACACCCTCTCCAGACAAATCAGCTGTGATTAACAAGTCTTAATTACCCTCTTGCAGCCAGTACAGCACCACTTTTGTCATTTAGTCTCCATCCTGGTCTCCACCCTATCACAAGCATTCTTTTTATTTCCCCTAACTATTCTGCAACATAAAGCAAGTCTGATTCTATTTTATTTTCTTACTCTAATGAAAGTCATTAACCTCAAACATTAAACACGTTTCCCTCTCCACAGATACTGCCTGATCTGCTGAGTGGTTCTGGCATTTTTTGTTTTTATTTCAGATTTCCAGTTTTTTGATCTCAGGTTTCTCTATAAAATGTTATTCAAGTTCTCTGCTCTGCAGCAGCAATTAGTGTGGTCAGGTCACATTTGTAACATTATTATTTTCTACATAGAAGATAACATAGAATTGATATTCACTTCTTGAAACATATTGAATGGAGATTTCCTCCTTCTATTCGGCAGTCCCTTAGGGTCAAAATTCTACTCCAGTTCTGAGGTTTGGAAGATGCCTGTCCTTGAATACTTTTAACATGGGTGGTCACTGAAGTCCAGACACAAGCAGACTTGACAGAGGAAGGTCGTGGCCCAGAGACAATGAGATCCAGGATGATCAGAGACCAGTCTCTGCTGCAAGGACTCAGCACATGCATACACACACAGAGAGACACTCTGACCCGCTCCCCACCATACACCCACCCAACCTCACACACATACACTCACACACACTTGCACAAACGCACACCCACACACACCCACACACACACCCACACACACACACACACACACACACAGACGGACGTGCACACAAATTCACCTGTCCATATCCTGTTCCCCACCCCTCCCTTTCACCCCTCCACCAGTATCCCCTTATACAACTACCCCCCTTCGTTCCCCTTCCCTTCCACAAACCCCCTCCTTATCACTTCCCTCTCACTCCATTCCCCATTCCTCTCAACATGCTCCTCCCTCCACTCACCCCATCTTAGGTCCCTTCCGCTTCAGTCATCCTCTATCCCCACCTCAGCTCTTTCCCTTTCTCACTGAAGATATTTTTACAGTCAAGGCGTGTATCAGTAATATTTTATGTTATAATGAGTGAACTTCAAATTTGCAAGTATTAGACATGTTCATATTTGTATGTCTCATTAAATCTGATCCAAGTGGAAGACATAGAGGTGAAAGCAAGCTGATACAATGTATCTCTAAGAAAGTGACTGACATGAGAACAAATGGGTTAATGTTAGCAATTTCATCATACTAGTAAGAAATTTAAATTACTTCCACCCCTGGGATGATGGCAGAGCTGTGGGATTATTCTAATAATGATTTGACAGAAACATTACCAGCAAAATGGACTCTTTTTAGTTTATAAAGTTATGTGATTTTATTGCAGTCTTAGGGCTTAGTTAAACTGCCTTTCTGAATGGATTACATGCCATTTCAAGATGCCTGAACAGCTTCACAGCACAGGGGATAAGGCAATACTGTAAGCCTACCTTCTACTGGTTACTTTAGGAGAATAGCTCAGACAGGCACGCTAATAACCCGAAACCCTTCATTTTACATAACTCAAGAAATATGGAAAAGATCTAAAGAGTATAAGGTAGAACAAAGTGAAAAAAACAAATGGTAATTCTTATTTTTTACCAAGATTCCATTTCAGTGTGGGAATACCAATACTGGGATGTATGCTGTCAATGTAAATCTGTTACGATCTCTCCTAATCAGGGCATTAAATTCCACTGTTAAGTATTAAACTTCCTTGATTCCTTAATACATCATAACAACATTAATATACATGCTTATTTTCTACTCTGCCTGCTCACAGGTAAAGGCACCCTCATGAACACGGGAAATATACTTTGTAACATTCTAGGTATGAGAATGAGAAAGCGGTTTGTTGAACTGCAAAAAAGAACTGCTTTCCTGCACAACTTCAGCCGGATCATGGAACAATGAAGCATGACTGGCAGGAGAAGTGACCCCAAAGGAGATTCTGACAGCAATCAGTTATGTCCTAACGCACAAGGCAGTCACCCAAACATTGGGTGGTTCACTACCTTCACCAGTCTGGGACAGGAGCTAAAGTTACTGGTTAGTCCTTTGGGGACTCTCAATACGCTCATATCAATTGTCAGCTTCCAGGCAAACATATCTCAATTCTAAGTAGATTGAATAAAATAAGTTAGTGAGAACAACTATACTGGATCTTTCCAAAGCCTACGCGACCTCCTTGAACTCCTAAAAGGAAAATCAGTTAAGAATAATACTGTACAAGTAAACATGTCTCTCTTAATTCACTGAGTTGCCCCAGTTGGTAGTAATCATTCAGAAAGCCATTGCTTTAAGCCCATTGCAGGATCTGAGTACATTACATGGTCTGATAATCTAGTTCAGCATTGAGGGAGTGCTGCATTGTTGGAAGTGGCATATTTCAAATAAGACATTGAAAAGGAGACTTGCATGGACATGTGAGACCCTACAGCACTAGTTGAAGATCAAGGAACCCAGGATAATGGTCACCACTTGTCAGAATCACCAAACAGAGATTAGCTCATTGTTTATCTCATATGCTGTCTGTGCAATGTCATGACAGTTACCTATGTAAAATTGTATGCAATATTGGTTTATTATTGTCACATGTACTGAAGTACAGTGAAAAACTTGTCTTGCATACCGTTCGTACAGATCAATTCATTACACAGTGCATTGAGGTAGTACAAGGCAAAACAATAACAGAATGCAAAATAAAGTGTTCCAGCTCCAGAGAAAGTGCAGTGCAGGTAGACAATAAGGTGTAAGGTCATAACGAGGAAGATTGTGAGGTCAACAGTCCATCTTATCATACTAGGGAACCATTCAAGAGTCTTATAACTGCGGGATAGAAGCTGTCCATGAGCCTGGTGGTATGTGTTTTCAGGCTTTTGTGTCTTCTGTCCAATGGGAGAGGGGAGAAGAGAGAATGTCCAGGGTGGGTGGGGTCTTTGATTATGCTTGCTGCTTTACCAAGGCAGTGATAAGTATAGAGAGAGCCCATGGCAGGGAGGCTGGTTTCCGTGATATGCTGACCACAACTCTTTGCAGTTTCTTGTGGTCCAGGGCAAAGCAGTTGCCATACCAGGCCGTGATGTATCCGGGTAGGATGCTTTCTATGGTGCATCGATAAAAAATGGGTGACGGTCAAAGGGGACATGCCAAATTTTTTTAGCCTCGAGAAATTAGGGGCGCTGGTGAGCTTTCTTGGCCACGGCATCTATGTGGTTGGACCAGGACAGGCTACTGGTGATGTTCACTCCTATGAACTTGAAGCTCTCAACCTTCTTGACCTCAGCACTGATGATGTAGACAGGTGCATGTGCACTGCCCCCACCTTCCTGAAGTTAATGACCAGCTCTTTTGTTTTGCTGACATTGAGGGAGAGGTTGTTGTCATGACACCACGTTGCTAGGCTCTCATCTCCTTCCTGTACTCTGACTCAATTGTGTTATTTCAGAATCAGGTTTATTATCACCGACATATGTTGTGAAATTTGTTGCTTTGTGACAGCAGGACAGTGCAAGATAAGAATAACTATGTTACCAACAAAAAATAGTGCAAAAGACAAATAATGAGGTAGAGTTCATGTTCCTGAAATGTTGAATGTGGGTCTTCAGGCTCCTGTACCTCCTTCCTGATAGTAGTAATGAGAAGAGGGCATGTCCTAGATGGTGAGGGTCCTTCATTCTTGAGGCATTGCCTCTTGAATATGTCCTCGATGGTGGGGAGGGTTATGCCCGTGATGGACCTGGCTGAGTCTACAACCCTCTGCAGCCTGCAGCCTCTTTTGATCCTCCATACCAGGCAGCGATGCAACCAGTCAGAATGTTCTCCAGTGTACATCCATAGAAATTTGCAAGAGTCTTTAGTGACATACCAAATCTTCTCAAAACTTCTAATGAATTAGAGCCATTGGCGTGCCTATGGTGGCCTATGGCCACTATGGCAGTATCACCTGCAAACTTGTAGATGGAATTAGAGCAGAATCTCGCCACACAGTTGTGAATGTATAGGGAGTAGAGTAGGGGGCTGAAGATGCAGCCTTGTGGAGCACCGGTGTTGAGAATAATTGTGGTGGAGGTGTTGCTGCCTATCCTCACTGATTGTGGGCTGTTGGTCAGGAAGTCTCATAGCTTATTTTTCAGATGCTTACTTTTTAACCACGTATGTTGTACCCGACAGAAAAAGCATATCTGTAGTACATCCGTAGACTTGAGCAACTCTCCAATAGTGTGATGCAAATCACAAGGTGTTCACAAAACTGTGGCACCATCTTGTGGCCGTGTTGCATTAGAGCATTTGATGAAACCACTGGCTGTGACATCCTTACCCGAGTGAGGAAGTTGCGAGTTCAAATCCCATTCTAGACATAGGAACACAAAGATCTGGGCTGATTCTACAATGCAAGGCAATGTTAAACATACCACATTTTGGATGAGACCTTAAATATAGCCCCTATTTGCTCTCTCAAATGAATTAAAAATTCCACAGCATTTTTCAAACAAGGACTGGGTCAGTATTTATCCTGATCAATGCTTATCCCATACACAATATCATTAAAACAGGTAATCTTATTATTAACACATTGTCATTTGTGGAAGTTTGCTGTCAGCAAATTAGGTGCACCTTTTCCCATATTATTTGTGGCTGTACTTCAAAAACATTTCACGGACTGTAAAATGCTCTGGGATCCCCAAAGATCATGTTAGGTGCCGTGGGAGCGCAAGTCAATTTGGCATTCTTACCTAATAACAGCTGCTTTTGGAATAATCCAACAGACGGTGTTGAGTCAATGGGATAGCTACTTTAGCGATAACTTCAAGCTAGAATAAAGTGGCATGAATAATTATCAAATGGTGTATCGGTTTTATTCTTGTTTTGTTAATTTTCCTTGTTCACACTTAACTCTCTCTACTTGATTTGTAGTTCAGGCTGAACTCAGGGGTCCACAGAAGTGAACAAAATAACTCCTACTTATAAAGCAATTTTCACACTGTCCCAAAGCATTTTACAGTCAATGAAAAAATTTGAAGTGAGGTACTCAGTAATATAATCTAGAGTGTGTACCACAAAGTTCCACATGATAAAATGATTGGATAATCTGTTTTAATGATATTGGGTGAGGGATAAATATCGGCCATAACATTGGAAGACTCCCTCAGCCCTTGACAGATTATCAGCCTGAATTACCCACAGGAGCACTGGAGTGAACCTATAACTGACTGAGGCAGTGCTACCTCTGACTCACGTCTCACACTTTGCTTGTGCTGGCACTCAGCAGCAAGCAAAAAATCTGTTTTAACACTTGTGATATATGTTCAGTAAACACCATCTGTTGTTTAGACCTGATCTCAGAAAAACTTTGTTATTTTGAATGATGGATAATTGCAACAAGTATTGAGTAAGTTTGTAGAGTTATTGATGATTACTGCAAAAGAATGGACTGATGTGAGCAATATTACTACAACAGGATACAACATCTAACATGCTTATCAAAGACACAAGAGATTCTGCAGATGCTGGAATCTGGAGCAACACACATAGGATGTTGGAGGAACTCAGCAGGTCAGGCAGCACCTATGGAGGGAAATAAACAGTCGACGATTCGGGTTGAGACCCTCCATCAGGACTGGAAAGGAAGAGGGCAGAAGCCAGAATAAGAAGGTGGGGGGAGGGGGAGGAGCGCAAGCTGGCAGGTGATGGGTGAGTCCAGGTGAGGGGGTGGGGGGGGGGGGGAAGGTCGGTGGGTGGGGGAGGGGGGATGAAAGGGAGTGTGAGAAGCTGCGAGGTGATAGGTGGAAGAGGCAAAGGGCTGAAGAAGGAGGAATCCAGTAGGAGAGGACAGTAGACCATGGATTAAAGGGAAAGAGGTGGGGAATGAGAGGATGGTGATGGGCAGGTTGTGAAGGGGCGGGTGACGGGAAATAGAAGGAGTGAGGGGGCCACAGGAATGAGGGAAAAGAGGGAAAACAAAGGAAGGTTGTAAAATAGGAAAACAGAGGGGAATGGTTACCAGAAGTTAAGAGAAATCAATGTTGAGGTCGTCAGGTTGGAGACTACCAAGGCGGAATATGAGGTGTTGTTCCTCCAACCTGCATCTGGCCTCAATGTGGCAGTAGAGGAGGCCATGGATAGACATGTCGGTACGGGAATGGGATGTGGAATTCAAGTGGGTGGCCACTGGGAGATCCTGGCTGTTGTGGCAGATGGAGCGAAGGTGCTCGACAAGGCAGTCACCCAGTTTGCGTCGGGTCTCACTGATGTAGAGGAGGCCGCAACAGATGCAATAAATGTCACCCTTGGATTATCAGGTGAAGTGGTGCCTCACCTGAAACGACTGCCTAGGGCCCTGAATGGTGGTGAGGGAGGAGGTGTAGGGACAGGTGTAACACTTTGTATGGTTGCAGGGATAAGTGCCGGGAGGTTGATCGGTGGGGAGGGACGAGCGGACATAGGAGTCGCAGGGAGAGGGATCCTTGTGGAAAGTTGGGGGGGGGGGGGGGTAAGGGGAAGATGTGCTTGGTGGATGGCAGAAGTTGTGAAGAATAATGTGTTGGATGCAGGGGCTCATGGGATGGTAGGTGAGGACAAGGGGATCCCTATCCCTGTTACGTTGGGAACAGATGCGGTGGAGATGGAGGAACTGAGAGAAGGGAACAGCATCCTTACAAGTGACAGGGTGGGAGGAGGCGTAGTCAAGGTAACTGTGGTAGTCAGTGGGTTTGTAAAAGATGTCGGTGGATAATCTGTCTCCGGAGATGGAGCCAGACAGATCAAGAAAGGGGAGAGAGGTGTTGGAGATGGACCAAGTAAATTTGAGGGCAAGGTGGAAGTGTAAAAAGCATGATCTGATGCTTATCATGCTTTTTACCTCATTCTTGTGTATTCAGAAGTAAAATACAGAATGCTGCAAATTTACTTGCCACATTGCAAATTTCAGATCTAAATGCATTCTTCTGCACTCGTATGTTGGATTCTGGGAGACACCTTCACCTGTTCCCCTGTTAAACACTTGCCCCAATAATGCTTTTCAAGCTTGGCTCTTCTCCCTCCAACTTTGTTCTCACACGTAGCTTGGGTACATAGAACATCTTGTGCCCTTCATTATTCTACAAGTCCTCCCGCATGTCTTCCCACAACTACATCACCTCCTCTATCCTTATAACTACCCATTCAAAATAATTAATTGCTTGAAACTGTCTACATATATGAATATATTAGTGCAGAAAGCCTCTACTTTCACAATTGGTGACAAGGGTTCTTATCAGTAATCAAAAATCAAGAAGCTGTAGATGGTGGAAATCTGAAATGAAAACAAAAATGCTCGAAATACTCAACAGGTCAGGCAGCATCTGTAGAGAGAGTAAAACGACGTTAACACTTCATGTTGATGATCTTTCATCAGTTGAGCTTGGGCATGGCTTCAGTTGCAAATTTCCACAAGATCAAAGTATGAAGTGGTTAATTGACTATCGAACCTTCATTTCACATCTCTTCAAAATGGTCACAAGGATGTCTGGAGTAGAAGTGGAATTAGCAGAACTGGTTCAGCAGAATATCCTCTTCTAAAATTGAATTTAAGGCATGTTGTTGGCAGTAAGATGGAGAGAAATGTACTCATATTGTACTTATTACCTATTTGGGCTGGGAGAGTGGTGAGGTGGGGTGGAGATTAGGCAGGTCTTCCCCACAGTTCCTACATAACTCTATTTAACAAAGGCAGCAAATTCAATTAATGTGAATTATTTGCAATGCCAACTACTGAATAATTGCATGCGAGATTTGATGAGCAACATTTTATTTTAATTAAGTTTAGATTGAAAGAGATGGGAAATAGTAGTCAATCTATCAGCATCTGGAAAAGTAGGCTGATATTTTTGATGGGTTCTTTCAGTTACGATCCAGAGGTAGCTCTAAGCTCTCTTCTAAATCACTAAAAACAATGAGTATAACAATAAATTCTGATCAAAACTTCAAATGCAGAAAACTCCTACACAGTTATCTCAGGAGCACACTAGTTACTGGAGTTTACCATAAGCACTGGTCACCATCACTGAGTTTTAACCATTCCAAACTGTGAATCTCTCTCCTACCCACCACCCTCCCCACACTCGAGACTAGAGAAAATTTTGGTCAATTCTGTGACAAGTAAAGGCTGTTTCCTTTTCCAGAAACTATAAGCATTAAATTGTGAGAATTGTTGAGTCTTAGTTCCCAAACATCCATGATGTTACTGCAGGCAACATTGAATTATGAACATTTATGACACAGAGAGGGGGCCTACATCGACTGTCCTTGTTACCCTTCTCAAAAAAATTTAAGACTCACTCAAATCAATGTACTGGGGCTTGAACCAATAACTGTCTGATCAGGGCAGTGTGCCACAGCTGAGACTCCATGTGGTTGGTTTGTCTGTGAATGAAGCTGCTTAGCTCTCCACTGTTGACTTAATCCCAATTCTAATAGGCATGGATGTCTTTAAAAAGTCCGAAACAAGATCACGAATTATGCATAGCTGAGGGCTAATTAGCACATCAATTCTTCTGTCTCAGTGACAGCATGGAAAATTTAAAAAAGCTAGGAGATAATACTCTAAAGCGCATTTATATGACTCACTTCCAAATCCTCTCTATGAAAAATGGTCAAATAGACTACCACAGATTCGGTGAGCTGGTTGCCTTTCACCATTAGGTTCAATACAACAGCACATCCCTTGGTTGATTAAGGGAAAGGGTAGTTCGAGCTCAAGACTTGAAGCACCCCGGCAGGAGTGATCCCTGCCCTCCTATATGATTCTGAGACCTGGATTACCTACAGCAAGCACCTCAAGGCCACCCAGAGGGATACCACCAATACTGCCTCCGCAAAATCCTCCAATTTCAATGGAAGGATAATCAAACCAACATCAACATCCTCTCCCAGTCCAACATCTCCAGGCCTCAAATTAAACCAGTGTAACACATGAATAGGACCCAGAATAATAATGTACTGTCAACAAAACTGCAGAATGAACAACATCTGTACTTGGATAACAACTTTACAGTGGTAAGGTAACCCAAGGTGCTTCACAGAAGCGTTATCAAACTAATTAGTCACAAAGCAAAATAAGAAGATGCTCGATGAAAAGCTCAGTGCTAGATTTTAAGAAGCATCATAAAATTTAAACAGTAGAACAGCAGAGAGGTTTAGGAAGGGAGTTCCAGGCTTACTCCTTGGCAGCTTAAGACACAGCTCTTCATGATGGAGCAATTAAAACTGGAAAGAGAAAGTAGGCAGAATTTGAAAAAAAGAAGTGCAACTGCTTTGGAGGTTTCTAGGTCTCATGGAAGTTACAGAAATAGGAAGCAACAAGGTTTTGGAAATGAGAGGATGGGAAAGGCAAGAAAAGAGAATATGAAAAGCAAGGTGTTGCCTAATCAGGAGCTACTGTGGGTCAACAAGCACAGGCTTGATGAGCAAATGTGGCGTGACATGTTAGGACTAGTTCATGTTTACATAGAGTTGGAGGTGGGAGGCTGGAGTGCAATTGATTTTTAAAAAATTCTTGAGTATCACTGACAAGGCTGCATTTATTGCCCATTCCTAGTTGCCCTCAAGGTGGTGGTAGTGAGTCACTTTCTTGAACAGCTGGTGAAGGCACTTCCACAGTGCTGTTGGGGAGTGAATTCCAGTGATACATTTCTGAGCCAGAATGGTGTGCGACTTGGAGAGGAACCCACATGGTGGTATTCCTATGCACCTGCTCCTTTTGCCCTACTTGGTAGTAGAGGTTGCGGGTTTGCGAGATGCTGTCAGAGTGGCCTGGTAAGTAACCGCAGTGTATTTTGCAGATAATACAATCACTATACTGGCTTATACCACTGTGCGCCAGTGCTGGAGAAATGAATGTTTAGGGTGGTGAGGGTTATTGGCATTGCATTCACCCAGGCGCAGGTAACCCATCATGTTCTTGACTTGTATCTTGCAGATGGTGGAAGGGCCTTGGGGTGTCGGGGTGACACACTCACCTTGGGATACTCAGCCTCTGGCCTGCTCTTGTAACCATGCTATTTATGTGGCTGGTCCAGCTGAGTTTCTGGTCAACGGTGACACCTAGGATATTCTATGATGGTAATGCCACTGAATGTCAAACATAGTGGTAGACCATCTCTTGTTGGAGGTGGTTATTGTCTAGCACTTTAGTGGTGTGAATGTTATATGCTGCTTCTCAGCCTGTATCTGAATGTTAACCAGACTTTGCTGCAAGCAGGCATAGGATGCTTCACTTGTTGATTTATCAAGTCTACAGGTTACTAAGACTTGGTTGATGAACAGTCAAGGCCAGAGGAAACAAAGGTATGAATCATTCTCTTTATTGGTACAAATATATACATGAAGAAATCCCACCTACACTGGAACTAACTAACCTACAGTGAGCAATATATGTCACTGGAAGGCGAAACTGATAAAAATTATTTCAGATGTAAAAGTGGGTAAATCATCTGCTAGCCTAATGATTAAAATAAAAACATACTTCCCTGTTCCATCAGTCATTACACGAAACTGCTAAAAGTTACACCCCGCATACTCTTGCTCGTTGTGCTTATGAGAATGTTTATGACAACTTATTTAATAAACTGAAATGAAGTATCTGTACATCTTGAGGACAAAAGATGCCCTGCTGTAGGATTACAAACCCTTATCCAAGCTCCCCTTTTTATTTATAATAAATTATACAAATCTATTTCATTACTGTGCTCAATTAGTAGCATTAATTTTCTCACTTGCATACAGGATTATATCTCATGTGCACATTTGTCACACACAAGCACACAGGGGTATATCCATAAACTTTCTGAATATTATACAGAAACCAACCCCAAAAAGTTTCCAGTTCCATTGCATGTTTTCTAATGTTCTTGTGTTCCTCAGAGCTGTTATACAAAATTCCAGTGTAAGAGAAATTATTGGCATCTAACCATTGTCAGAATTGGGAAGCAGTGAAAACAGATTAAGGGATGAGATTGGGGTGATGGCAAAGCATTTTAAGCATGCAGTAAATTAATGTAGATTATTTTAAAGAATCAAATATTTAAAAAAATTGAAAGCCAGGAATCCCAATAGTTTTCCAGTTTTTAAAAAATGTATTTGTTTGATGTTTGGCTGGTGAATAGAAACATCTCAGGTCATCATTACACCCTGATCGCCTGTTTCACTGTGTGCTCTTGTGCTGTGCAACCTCTATTCCCAAAGCCTTTATACAAATATGTAGTCTTTGTCGCCTTCCTCTCCAGAATCACTGGACTTGCTGCCGTTCTTTCCCTCTGTTTTCGAATGCTGCCGCTCTCTCTTTGCTGTCCTCTCCTTCGCTCGAAACTCTTGATCGTCAGTAAATCGATCCGGCTTGCTTTCTTCCGATTGAGGGCTTTGCTTGGAGCTGGCTTCCGTCATAGAACTTTGGCGGACTGATAATTTTTAATAACAATTAAGGATTATTTAAAACAAAGTAAGAAGAGAACAAAGATATAATGGTACATGAAGTCACAGGCCAGACTGTATCACACCTGGCCCGTGCCTCATGCTCACATCTCCTGGGAGACCCACGGTCGCTGCTACTGTCGGTCTACGAGGACGTGCAGGCTGCGAGTGACAAGTTGGCCTTAATGAAGTCCTGCCTATGGACCATGTTGATGGACTTTTGACAGCTTATGCCATCAGGGTGCCTTTAATAACCAAACTCGTGGAAACCACCAAAATATATTTAACTCATTAAAACTAAAATGTTACAGAATAAATTAATAAATATTTCTTTGGGAAAATAATAATAAATTTTAAAATATTCAATTTATGTAATTTCACTGAAACATTAAAATTAGGTTAGCTTTTTAATGAAGGTTGGTGATGAATGGGGCTATGCGAGATCCACCAGCCATGGCTAGCATTAAGCTGAACGACCAGATATGAAGTGCATTCAGCCCCTCAGTTCTGGTCAATCAACAACCGTTGGTGAACTGTGTGCGTAGAAGTAAGCAACATTGCGATCCAGCCTAATATGAGACAATGCTTAGAACATGGTCTCGAAGGCAGGCATAATTATACATCCTAGCCCGAAAGCAACTAATTTATACCAAGGTCCCACTAAGTGAAGCAAATATAAAAACACCAATAAATGCTTAAATTTCAAAAGCTGTAAGGATTCCCAAAGTAGGTTAGAATGGGCCACATGGTGGCACAGCAGTCAGAGCTCCTGCCTCACAGCTCCAGCAACCTGGGTTTGATCCCGTCTCTGTGGGGTTTGCTTGTCCTCCCTGCAATCACATGGGTTTCCCCTGAGGGCTCCAGTTTCTTCTCACATTCCAAAGGCATGTTGGTTGGGATGTTAATTGGCCAATGTAATTTGCCCCAAGTGTGTAGGTGAAGAGTAGAATCTGGGGTGAATTGATGGGAACGTGAGGAGAATTAAATAGAAGGTATTAGTGTAGGATTAGAGTACATGGATGCTTGATGGTCAGTGCCACCATGATGGACCAAAAGGCTTCTTTCCATGCTACCTTTAATTGGTTTATAGACAATATTGCTATTCTACAATTTTCACGTCAGTAGTTAGTTTTCTAACGACGACATGTTGTAACCATCTAACATGCTGTAGCTCCTACCACTTAATTAAAAAAATATTCAAGATCAAAAATTAAGGTACAAGAAATACCCAACGGGAGTAATTTTTTTCCCCGCAAAATAAAAAACAAAAAGGTACTTGGAGAAATTGCATTGCCTTAAATGGTGGTACCATTCCCTGGACCACGGTTTACATATTATCCATTGATCTGTGTGGTTCTTGCTTTAATATTTGGAATCATTTGAACGCCAATACCATTCATGTAACCATCTGAGGAATTAGTAGCAGGCCAAGCAGCAGGGACAATATACTCTATGGTCACCACATCTCCCAAATCAATTTTAATACAGAGAAACATATTTGAACACTTGCTCTGCTGGAACCATCAACTCAGTTAGAAACAGGAGCAGGCACTTCAGCCCCTGAGCTGTCTCGGCCATTCAATTAGGTTATGGTTCATCTGAAGCCTTGAGCTTTTTTGTCCATCTGTGTTCCACATCTCTTAATATCTTTTGATTAAGAAGATCTTTGGCTTGAACAACTCATCCAAAGAACCTCTAAGTGTTCATATAAGTGTATTAATCTTCATTCTTCTATCTTTCAGTTCATGGGATTCTAATTTTTGTTATTCGCATTGGCCTTTACAATCCATGGTCAGCAGCATGGTATCAAGATAAAGGAAACCAAGAGGCCAGGACTGATGATTCAGAATCAAGAGATCGAATCTCAATGTGGTTGCTGAGGCATTTATCTATTTAAAAAAGACCTCCAGAATGAAAAAGAAAATTAGCTGGTGTAGTAATGATAATGGCGAAAATACTGGATTGTCATAAGAACCTAACAGGCTTTCCAATATCCTTCTGGGAAGGAAATCCTCTTGTTTTGGCCTGTATGTGTTTTCAGACCCACACACAGTACTGTGGCTGACTCTTAATTGCCCTCTGAATTGACCTTCCAATGCAAGGGCAATTAAGGATAGACATTAAATATTGACATTGCCATATCTTGTGTATGAATTATAAATAATGGCAGCACACCGGCTTTACCTCGAGGCCAAAAATTGTTCCATGCTAAGGAAGAAGAGTTAAATTGGCAAGGGAAGAGTTGGGGGGGGGTTGGTGCCATGTCGTGAATAAACCTTCTGTGCCTGGCCTGCCCCACCTCCCCTTGCACTGCACCACATTATTCTATTATAGTTGAGATCCATTCTGGAGCTAGTTGAGAAACTTGGGTAGCTTCCAGCTTGCAGAAAAAGGGGGTGGAGCACTGGAGTGAAGCTGGTGAGGTAGCAAGAGGGAAAATGGAGCTCAAGGGTCAGTTGGGAAGACACTGGGTGGGAAGGGATGGATCGCAATCAATTGCTGGGAGTCAGGATCACCACAGGCTGGGAACTGAATGATGGGGACCTGATGAAGACTCACAATGAGATGAAAAAGGGAGGACGGGCAAGTAGATTACTTGGAGACCTATCTATAAATGGACCCAAGCACTGGGTTCCACAGCCTTGAACCTGCCTTTAAATTTTGCTAATGGAGGCCTTGCCTAGATTTTAAAAACATAGGTGGCCCCTTGCAAAAGAAGCTTAAGTGCACGGGGCCACACGTTTTCACAATCTAGGGAAGTGGGCAGTGTCCGGATTGCACTGGATGCTGTTGCACGTTACTGCACATGTCAGAATGCCTGTCGCATATAAATAGAGGGCCCAGAAGCAGTTTGCCATCATTCGCAACTTGTGTGGTATCTTGCTGTCTTTTGCATTCAGGTTTAAATAAAGTTCTGTTGCCCAACATATAAAAAAGTTGTTCCACATGATGGAGTTCTCCAGGCCTGAATACTCCAGTCCCTCTGCATCATGTTCAATATTCAGCCAAGGTTAGGAATCAGCTGGGGGAGTCAGATAATTGTACTTAAAGCCCTCCTCGGGGACCTTAAAGGATAATTGAAGGCAAATCGTCAGTTTTGTGCTGAAGGAATCCAGCAACATCAAAAGTAAATCAGAATTTCAGCTCTGCCCTGACTTATGGGGTCTTGGACACAGTCAATGAATATGCTACAGTAGCCTAAATTGAGGTGGAAAGAAATCAGCCTTGTACTAGACCATTACTATGACAAAGTTGGCTACATGCTTGAAAATGCGAATGTTGAGTGAAGAACAGATCATCCTTGCCTTTGATGGTTCACTCCTCCCTTCTCCCTCACTTGCACAAGTGAATATTGTGCTGACATGAGAAACCAAAGCTCTCACATGTATATGATCATTTGGATATTAATTGTTTAATTCCAGTGGGACTTAACTCACTGAGCAATCAATGCGTTATTAGGCAAAGGGATCTATGGACCTTCATTGTTAGGTAAGGGATCTATGAACATTGACCTGGTATTTGTGGTCACTGGTCTGTGATGTGCTACGGCCTTCCACAACATAGCAAAAAGAAACATTGCTTTTGTCTCCAAGCATTAGAACGAGTCCAGAAGAGATTCAGCAGGATGTTGCCTGGAATGGAGGGCTTTACTTACAAGGAAAGATTGGATCTGCTGGGTTTATTCTCACTGGAACACAAGAGGCTGAGGGGTGACCTTATAGAGGTTTATAAAGTTCAGTAGATGGTCTGAGTCTTTTTCCAAGGGTGGCGGTGCTTAAAATAGAGGGCATAGGTTTAAGGTGAAAGGGGAGGAATTTAAAGGAGATTGAGGGGCAGGTTTCTCACACAGAGGGTAGTGTTTACATAGAACGAGCTGCCACAGGAAAGAGTAGAGGTAGATGCAATTACAATGTTCAAAAGGCATTTGGACAGTTATTTGGATAGGAAAGGAGTAGAAGGATATGGGCCTAATGCGGGCAGAAAGATAGGCATCGCAGTGGACATGGATGAGTTGTAGAACCATAGAACAATACAGCACAATACAGGCCCTTCAGCCCACCATGTTGTGCCGCCCTTCAAACCACACCTGACTATCTAACCCCTTCCTCCCACGTATCCCTCTATCTTAAATTCCTCCATATGCTTATCTAACAATCTCTTGAACTTGACAAACATATCAGCCTCCACCACCACCCCAGGCAGCACATTCCATGCACCAACCACTCTCTGGGTGAAAAACCTCCCTCTGGCATCTCCCTTGAACTTCCCACCCATTACCTTAAAGCCATGTCCTCTTGTTTTGAGCATTGGTGCCCTGGGAAAGAGGTGCTGGCTGTCCACTCTATCTATTCCTCTTAATATCTTGTATACCTCTATCATGTCTCCCCTCATCCTCCTTCTCTCCAATGAGTAAAGCCCTAGCTCCTTTAGTTTCTCCTCATAATCCATACTCTCTAATCCAGGCAGCGTCCTAGTAAATCTCCTCTGCACCCTTTCCAACACCTCCACATCCTTCCTATAATGAGGCGACCAGAACTGGACACAGTACTCTAAGTGTGGCCTAACCAGAGTTTTGTAAAGCTGCATCATTAACTTGATCCCACGACTTATGAAAGCTAACATCCCATAAGCTTTCTTAACTACCCTATCTACCTGTGAGGCGACTTTCAGTGATCTGTGGATATGAACTCCCAGATCCCTCTGCTCCCCTACACTGCCCAGAATCCTGCCATTTACCTTGTACTCCACCTTGGAGTTTGTCCTTCCAAAGTGTACCACCTCACACTTCTCCAGATTGAACTCCATCTGCCACTTGTCAGCCCAGCTCTGCATCCTATCAATATCCCTCTGCCAAAGGACCTACTTCTGTGCTGTACAACTCTATGATTCTGTGACTGTCTCTCACTCCACAGCTTATCCAACCACTAGTGCAGTCAAAATAATGAATATTTCTGCCATTCAGAAACATTCAAAAATATTAAAATCTATTACATTCAAAAAAAATTAAAAACATCCAAATTAGCTAACTCTTACCTTAGTCCCTTGCACGTATGAAGTGACTAGGGATGCTGTCCTTGCACCAGATCCAACTTGGGACAGGATGTTTACATGTATTCCCCACTCTATGTGCTTCACCTTTGTGATCCCACACTAGGATCCTTGAAGTGCTCAACATCAAGAGCACAGTGGCAAGTAGCTGACCACAACAAAGGCATGGAAATTTCAAAGCTGTACATAAATACGTGAGGAAACGTAGGCAGTATGTGGTGAACTGCTGACATTTTCCTGCAAATTCGGGGCCTTCAAACTAAGGTGGATTAATGGAGATTGGGTACAGATTAGTCATGACCTAATTGAATATGGAGCAAGTTTGACTGGCTGGAAAGCCCGTTACCATTGCTATTGTGGGAGATGAAAAATTAGCAAATGTGAACTAAATTCACCAACTCATCTTCACAATCTGAGCACAACTGGAAATAAGAGGATGGAATACATTAACATAACCAATGTTGTGCACAACTACAAAAGACTGACCAATAGTTGTTGCAACTGTACACATCATTGGTGAGTCCACACTTGGAGTACTGTGCGCAGTTCTGGTCACCCAACGATAGGAAGGATGTCACTAAGCTGGAAAGGGTGGAGAAAAGATTCACGAGGAAGTTACCAGGACTGGAGGCCTTAAGCTATAAGGAGACGTTTGATAGGCTGGGACTTTTTTCCCTGGAGCGAAGGAGGCTGAGGGGTGACCTAACAGAGGTTTATGAAATCATGAGGGGCATAGATAAAGTGGATGGCCACAGTCTTTATCCCAGGGTGGGGGAGTCTAAAACTACAGGGAATAAGTTTAAGGTGTGAGGGGAAAAGAGTTAAAAGGGACTCGAGGGGAAACATTTTCACACAGAGAATGGTGGGTATATGGAACGAGCAGCCAGAGGTAGCTGTACAGACGGATACAATTATGATGCTTAAAAGACATTTAGACAGGTACATGGATAGGAATGGTTTAGAGGGATACAAGTCAAACACAGGCAAATAGGACGAGCTCAGATTAACACCTTGGTTGGCATGGATGAGTTGGGCTGAAGGTCCTGCTTCTGTATTGTATGACTCTATGACTTTAGCCTCTCCAAAACATGACTGTGTGCAAGCCCACTGAAGTCTTCATCAACCTGGAGCTGACTGTGGCCTTTATTAGAAATTACACAATCTCTTTACATTCGCAGAAAAAGTTTCTGGAATATGGGTAGGAGATTGAAGGCTTACATATATAGTAAAGGATAAAGAGGAGGTACAAAGCAGTATATTTTTTGAATAATTATATTCCCATACTAGTGAATATATCCTGAAATTAGTTCATTACTGGGCCTGAGTTACTGCATTTAGGAAATACAGCACACAGTATTTGTCCACAAGTGATCTCATAGAAAATGAATGAAATAACACACAAATGGTGGCACAGCAATCTCAGCAGCAAAGCTTGCTCAACATAATACTCTAATGAAGTTTGAAAGTTAAATAAAAATTAAATACAATTATCACCACCACTATAAGGACCAACATCAAAGCAAAGCTTTCAAAACTGTAGCATCCCTATCCCTGGCCCTCACAGAAGCTTAAACTTAATTCTAGAAGTCAGCTTCATAATTTCTGTAATCATTTCAAATGTTTTTTAAATATGCAAGTTTTATTGATATTCAACCAAAGCCAATTGCAATTAATTTCACATTGCTTAATTTTGAGCAAATTAATATGACACAGGGAATGAGATACTAAAGGTTTAAATTGCAAAATATGAGTATGATCTGCCTCCAAACATGAAAATGGCACCAACAAATCAGTAGGAAAATCACTTGTCAACAGGCATACACCTGACCTGTTGTATTGCTCTTTGTACATTATAATGAATCAAGACTAAACAGCCTGAATCTCTCAAAACCCATCGTGTAACTATCTTGCAAAGTTTTATTTTCTCAAAATCAGCTGGCTGTTGAGTAATCCAAAATGCATGTACAAACTCAGTAGCCCTGGAAGGAGTATAATCTTAAAAAGAAAGGAAATTAGTAACTTTAAAGTCAGAGGTAGGCAGATCTTCATCTTTTCCGGCTTAGATTTTGCATCCATTCAACTTTGATCTATCATGCAAAGGTGCTGCTTCACCATATCCAGTAATATAATTATCAACTACAACTGAGTTCTCTAATTTGTGCTCCAGATATACAGTTTTTAATTGCTCGTACAGATGCCTCTTGGAAAAAAAGATAATTATTTGTTGGTGCCAACTTCACCACCACCACCACCACCACTCCAGGAAGGCAAAAATTCTGACCAGTCATTGGCTGTGATTTCTTGTGCTCAATCTCGCTTGCATCATTCACCACTCCAGTAGATGATTGCCTCAGTGTTCTTTTGACACGTGCTCCATTTTTTGCCATTTCAGAATCATTTTCTGTGTCAGTTCTACTATCAAGTCCAAATAGCTCTACCAGGGAAAAAGGGCACTTTTTAATCTTTACTTCATAAACACAATCAATTGGAGCAGCACAAACTACACTTTAAGGAGAAATATATTGACCTTACAATCAACTTTTCCATTTAAGAATTTAAAGACAATTTTTTTGTTTTGAACATAAATAAAAATGCACAAAATGGGATTTTGTATTTAGTAATATTCTAGGAAACTGTTCACTTTTCTTTATGGTTTACTCTCTGCAAGTGCAATAAAGGTTTCCTGTCTCAAAGGACATATGTTGCCAAACTTCTGGATGTCAGTGCTTGATGTTGAGAAAAAAATAACCTTGCTTCTCTCGTGACTTAAATACTCTTGCAACGATGAAGGCAGATTCATGTAGTTGACAAATATGACAAAATTTGAGCCATTTTGAAATTTAAATGGATAGAAATTAATTTGATGCTCATTAG
Source organism: Pristis pectinata (assembly GCF_009764475.1). Lineage (NCBI taxonomy): Eukaryota > Metazoa > Chordata > Chondrichthyes > Rhinopristiformes > Pristidae > Pristis > Pristis pectinata. Next base: position 78,265,164 of record NC_067409.1, on the reverse strand, counting down.
CTTTTAAATAATGACAAAGCATCACTTGAATTCCTAGTAGAGAGTAATGCGTTTCATTACAGATCATTTCTTCTGCAAAGTTACATTTGTTTTAGCTTATGGAGACAAACAAATGGGAATACATGAATGAAATGCGCATTTTGCAATAATACAAACCATTTGTAATGTAAAATGCATACAAGATGGTTCACACATTGTGGGGGCTTGTACAATTGCAATAACAAAAGAAATGCATTATTGAATCATAATTGAGTATACTTGCAGGGAAATTATATTTTACATTACATTTAATCCTCTAATACATTATCTTTTACAAATGTTATTGCTATTGTATGTCACCGGTTTGTAACTCTTTCACTGAATGCATCCGAGATCATTACCAGTCTCCAATCAGACAAAGTAAAATAGCTCATCCTTGATAAGTTACAGGTATAAATTTTTGTTCGACTTCTCTCTCAGAACTTCTGGTACGATTCTTTTGGGATACTGATAAGGTAATGGATGATACAGTTAAAGAGTTAACTGTCTGCTGTATTGTTCAATTATTCTTCAAAGTACTTAAACCAGCCCTTCCTCCCCATTTCCCCTGTCTGGCATCAAATAGTGTCAGCCTACCTTCATGTGAAGATGACCAGCTGCTGGGCCCACTGAAAGGGGGGCTGCTCTGCCCATCCTTATCTGATGGTATTCGCCTTAGAACAGGTGGGACCAGAGCAATTTTGGGGGAAGAGTTACCAGATGGTGATTCTGGGGTTTCCTCTACAACAAGGAATAACAAAGGTATCGTTCTTGTCAATGTCAGTTTTTTCTCCAAACAATACGAGCAGTTGCTTGAGATAAATTAGTGCTTTGCATCCAGTGATCTCAATAAAACATTTTTCAACAAATTCTGTGTTAAGTGTACAAAAGGTTTCGTGAGCTACTTTCCCTCCCAATAAGTATCACCAATCTAAATCGAACTTCTACAAAATATGTATCCTACATTCATTAAAATGGAGCTGAATATATATACCATATAGTAGAAAATATTTATGTTTAATATTAGAAATGGTGGATTAACATAATACATACCTGTGTGTAGGTATGTAGGTAACAAAAAAGTAGGTATTAATGATTATGAAATATTTTAAAAGCTCCTACCTCCAAATAAAGAGGGAGAATCATCAAATTCATTTTCTAGTAGAGTAGATGTATTGTGTTTTAAGTTTGAGAAGGAGGGTCTTAAACTTAAACAAAATCATTTACAGAATTAGGAAGGGTATATGTCCAAAATGAGGGTCTTAAATTTAAACAAAATCAGTTACAGAATTAGGAAGGGTATATTGAGAAATTTAATTAAAAGGTGACTATAGATAAGCAATGATATATTTGCAAAGTAGTATTTCAAAATTCTCAGCATCTATACACATGCCCCTGAAGGAAAATAACCCCACTGTAAAAATATAGTAGATAAATGAAGGATAGCATTGGGTTAAAAAAGACTTACAACGTTTTGAAGAGCAGTAAACCTGAAGATTTGGAGGATTTTTAAAAATCAGCACAGGATGAACAAGACATTAATAAAGAAAGAAAAAGTATAATTTGTGAGCAAACTGCAAGAAATAAGAGAGCAAGAAAGTCCTTGAATTCAAGTAAAAAGGAAGAATACAGTAATAATAAATCAGAGTTTCTTAAAGGCAAAACTGGCAAAGACACCTATAAACAGAGAATAAGGAAATGGATGAGACATTGGACAAATACTTCATGCTCATCTTCACAATAGCAGAATCTTTGTACGGGAATCAAAGATTAACATGTTGATACATTAGGCATTGAAATGGTATGTTAACCTTTACAGCAAGGAGAGTGGAGTATAGAAGTATTGCTGAAATTACACAGGACTTTGGTGAGATCATATGTGCAGTGAAGTGTACAGCTGGAAAGAAAGAATGCACTTGCCTTGGGGAGGTTGCATAAACAGTTCACTGGATTGATTTCTATGATAAGATGACTGCCCTCTGAATGCATACAATGGGCTGAAACTCTCGAGTTTAAGGGAATGAAAGGTGATTGAATTGAAACCTAAAATAAAATCTGATATCTTGATGGAGAAAATGTTGAAAAGCCTGTTTCCCCCTAGCAACAAAATAGTGGGCAACACAGTGGCACCGTCTCACAAATCCCGGGTTCAATCCTGAGCTCTGGTGCTGTCTGTGTGGAGTTCCCACACTCTTCCTGTGACAGTTTGGTTTGCTATGGGTTTCCTTCTGCATCCCAAAAGATATGTTGATTGCTAGGATTAATTGGCCTCTCCAAATTTCCTCCAATGCCTAATATGTAGGATGAATGGTAGAATTTGGGGAGGGAGGAGCTGATGGGAACGTGGGGACAATAAAATGGGTTAGCGTAGGATTAGTAGTTCTCCTCCTCCTCCCCCCACCCCATGGGGTGCCTGCCTCCATACCTTTGGCCCATCCCTTGGTGGCTCTGGTCTCCCCTCCTCCCCCGCACCTGCCTATCACTATCTCTTACCTGCATCTACCCATCACCACCTTGTGCCCACCCCACCTCCCCTCTTCTGTCCACCCATCACTGCTCTATTTATTCTTGCTATATATTGGGCTTCCCCTTTTCCTATCTTCAGTCCTGAAGAAGGGTCCTGACCCAAAATGTTGACCATCTGCTTTTCTCCACAGATGTTGCCTGGCCCGCTGAGTTCCCCCAGCATCTTGTTGATTTTTCATCCAGATTGCAGCATCTGCAGTCCTTTGTTTCTTTAATAGAAAAATGGGTGCTTGATGGTCAGCATGGACTTGTTGGGCTGAAGGGCCTGTTTCCGTGCTGTCTCCCTCTGACTCTAAAGTCCAGAACTGGGACTCAAGGCCTCAGGATAAGGGTTGACTATTCAGAGCCTGGACAAGGCAAAAAGTTGCGAATCTTTGAAATTCCTTAACCCAGAGGCTTGAGGAAGTTCAAGCAAAGGATATACTAGAGACAGACTTTTGGGCACTTCATGAATTGAGGGACACTGGCTGATCTTTTACCCCTCTGTATTTATCACTGGAGGCCAGAATCCTTAGTTATTATCTAACCCCTCAAAGTTTACAGAAATGTTTAGCCCCAGTAAATTGTTTTTAGTTTATTTCTTCAAGGTATCTTCCACCAGACCTAACCCATTTCAAGAACCTTCAAATATTTACCTTTATGAGTGACCAATTCTTTACCCATCTGAGTGTGTGAAATAGTCATTACAGACTCTCAATAGTTAATGAATTATGATGCAAATTCCACTCACCTGCGCTCCAGCTGGGTCTTGGCTTTTGAGGAATACTAGGCCGTCCCATATTGCCTGGCTTGAGAATCTGAGGTGGTGTTTTTGGACTGGTAGGTGTGGTGGAGGAACTTTTAGGTTTCACGGCTTCAGTCTTTGGTTCAGGTTTTGTAAGTTTCTCCGGTGAAGTTAAGCTGGGATCTCCTTTTTGGGTTTGCTGACCCTTGGCTAGGATAACAAGAGAAAAAGTATAAGCAAGAAGAAACGTTAAGAAGCAGTAATTGTGTGGTACTTCATTCGGAAAATGCATGTTATTTTAAGAACATCAAAATCTGTGAGAGACGATGTGTGGAATATTTTAAATGACATAAGCAACCCACAGCTTTTCTGATGCAGACAATACATCTCAACTTATACTGGAAACACCATGGTTTAAAGTCTTCAATAAGCTGATAAGATGCTTAAAATCAAAAGTTGGTTGTGTGTGTGGTTTTCCTGAACATTATATTCTAAAACTTTGACACAGAATCAGAAAACTGTTGTCAAAATAGGTACAAGTTCAGTATAGTCACTGCATTGGTTGCTACAAAGCAGGCCTTTCATTATCAGTCTGGTTTCTTATTATGCAACTAGTTTTGCAAATGTTTGCATCTTAGAAAAGTGCTAGTAGTGCTAAATGTAGAGTGGCACACAACTTTTTCTAATATTCGTTAAATGCTGTTGAGAAGGTGGTGGTGAACTGCCTTCTTTAACCGCTGCAGTCTTTGAGGTGTGGGTATACCCGCAATGCTGTAATGGAGAGAGTTCCAGGATTTTGACACAGTGACGGTGAAGGAACGGCCATGTATTTCCAAGTCAGGATGGTGATGGCTTGGAGGTGATGGTGTTCTTATGCTTTCGCTGCGCTTGTCTTTCTAGCTGGTAGATGTCATGGGTTTGCAAGGTTCTGTCTAATAATAACAATGCACCAGGCAGCAACTACAACAGGCATCTGTTCAGTAGCGAGGCTTCCAGCCTTGAAATTTTTTGATGCTAACATTACAGCATTTTTATGATTATGGAAATTTTTTCATTTAAAGAAAATGCGTTTCAGACTTACACACTATTAAAGTTGCCCTGAAACCAGTGAATGTTGCAAAGCTTTGTGACACAAGACAAAACTTCACAACTTTCTTCATTCATTCTTGAGATGTGAGTGTTGCTGGCAAGTACAGCATTCATTATCCATTCCTTGAAAAGACAGTGAGAGCTGAAGCACAGGAATCCAGGCGATGAATGCAATCCAATAATGCTGTTATGTAGGGAACACTTTCTGAATTCTTTGCACCTTCTGGATCTCCATGTTTAACTGCAAATGGGCCAACTCAGAGTTGCTCTCAGAATTTCTACCCAGTGGCACCGATGGTCTTGCTACTATTGACATGGCAAGGTTCATGTATTCTCTGTGAAGCCAATGCTAACATTCTTCCACCGAAGATGGTACATTCACATTATTAGACAAAGTAAACTATACGAAGGCAGAGGACATGGTTTTGGACATTTTCTCCCTTACATCCCTTCTCCACCCCATCCTGAGTATAAGGAGGAATATGATCAGCTGCTGATAGAATACATTGAAAGGTAGATTAATAACAAAATTACCTCACAATGCAAACTAAAATTTTTCACATACAATTAAAAGATAATCCATTTTTCACTCTCTCTAATGCAAGCTAGAAATCCTACCATGCTAAGGCAACATTTTGTGCATTATGCAAAATTCTTGCTGGCACTTCCGTGCAACTTAATGCACTAGATCTCGCATGAATAACATCAATTGTCAATCTTTGGCATTCCCCACAGAAAATGTTTCACAACTTGCCAGTTACAAAACAGCACAGGCCATTTACTGGGAACCAGCTTTTCACAATCACCCCTGCCCAACTTACAGGAGTACTCAAGTGCTTTTATTTTTGTTAGGAAGCAGATAAGGTCAGGGACAAAACTGAGAACCCTGGTCATTTCTCCAGTTATTATCGCTTTGTCATTAACATTTTAGTCTTGCTGGGTATTCTACAGAAACAGGTACATTAACAAAAAACACTGGATAATCAGCACCTGATGCAAATCCATTGATACAAATGTTAACTTGGTTTCACTCTCGACAGATGCTACCTGACTTTCTTTCCTACTGCAAAATGACTTGTATCGCTCCCGTTTCCAGTTCTAATGAATGGTGGCAGACCTGAGTTGCTGACTGTTTCTCTATCCACAGATGGTGCCTGACCTGCTGAGATTTTCCATCATTTTCTGTTTTTTGTTTCAGATTTCCATCATCTGCAGTTTTTTTGATTCTCACTTATTGCTTTTATTTCAGATTTCCAGCATCTGCAGTATTTTGCTTTTCAGGGCTGGCAGACCAGTGCGCACTGAGGAAGGAGAGGGGCTAATACCTTCATAATGTATTCACCAAGAGGGAAGCACTCCTATCTCCAGCTCTCTGAGGTACATTGAATCTGGAATTTAAGGAGTTTCATTGTCAATTGTGACAGAGATCAGTGATCTTCTGTAGTCAGATCCTCAACCACGCATGTGTACCTGGACCATTGTCACTCTGCCCAAATTTTTCCAGGTAACAGCTGATCTACATCATTCTTCACTGTATTAGATATGTCAATAAAACTCTGCTTAAGTGTATTTCCATATTTCTTTATGACATGGAAGGAAGCCATTTTGACCCATCCAATCTATGCTGGCTCACACAGCAATCCCATTCCCCACCAACTTTCCCCACATTCCTAACAACTCCCTCGTGATTCTCCCACTCCCCTACACAATAGTGGCAATCAAGGGTGGCCAGTTAGTCTACTAACCCGCACGTCTTTGGGCCATAGGCTGAAATGAGAGCACCCAAAGGAAACCCATGCAGTCACAGAAGGAGAATGTGCAAACGCCATACATACATCCCGAGGTCAGGATTGAACTGGAGTCATCGGAGCTGTGAGGCAGTGCCAGTGTACTGCCCACTTTTTTTACCAGAGGATGTACACCTGCAAAATCCTGCTGTCAGAAATTGTGTGCAACTTTTATCTCCTCATTTGCATGTTCAATTCTAGTGGTCACATTAGTTTCCTCCATCCTTGCTGTGGATCCGATTGGCCAATTTCCAGACAGTAACTCCATTCATGAATATTTGCAGACTCTTTTGATGTGAATTTAACCATGAATTGCAACCTTTTGTTTTGCTACCAGCAAAACCACTCATATTTATATGACCAACTTTGTTTGAAAAATTATCAAGTCATTTGCTTTTAACAGGTGAGGATTAAATAAATTGGGCACATCAATTAGTTGTACAAATCTAATGAAAAATGTTTACCATTGCATGCTATAAACAGTAAACTGGCAGCCATCTTGTATAGGTGTGCAAGTTACAATCTTAACACACATTGTCAGGACTCTGCTACGTTGAACTTGTACTCACCTCTTCCAGTTTCATCCAGTCGGTCTACACATGACAAATTCTCATATAATTCCTTACTTCCTGCTTCATTTTCAAGTTTCTGAGAAGACAACAAAATTCAAATAATCTTAACACTCTAAAGATTAAACCAGTTCCTTAATACCAAATACTTAGTTCCTTGTTCTTGAGGATACAGAAATACAGCCCCGATACAGGGTCTTGACCCAAAAATTTGGCCATCCCTATGCCTCCATAGATGCTGCTTGACCCGCTGACTTCCTTCAGCTGTTTGTTTTTTGCTCCAGATTCCAGTGTCTGCGGCCCCATGTGTCTACACAAGTACAGTGCTTTTTTTGTGAATCAAATTATATTTTAATATAATTAGATTCACAAGATTTGTTTTATTTTTCAATGTATATTCCTGGCACTCTTTGAATAGCTGTTTAAAATTCACATTTTACACCCAAACAGCAGTTTAGTTATGTGGTTACTTATGCCAGTACATACTGCCAATTTCAGACCTTTGGTGTACGCGTAGCCCAATGCAGAAGGCCTGAAATTGCTGACAAATTACAGATGTCAGCACACTCTGATGCCAGACTTGGAACAGCAGAGCACAAATTTGCCGAGATTCCCGAACACCTGCTCTGTTGAGTCTGCCCATGGATTCTTGTGAAGATGGCACAGTGCTGAGGAAGAAAGCTAACAGTATTGATTACAATTTTAAATGTGTGTTTGCTTTAAAAACTTAGAGTTTCTGAGTGTTATAAGTGAATTTTTAAAATAATCTTGAAATTTTAATTTCTTGTTTTTAATAGTTTTTTTATGCCACTGAATGCCAGAGAGATTCAGAACCATTCCAAACACTTGACAGCTTTAATGGCAGGGCCTTGCCAACCATCTAAAAGTTTTCTCAGCTGTTGTGTGGGCGGGGCTTGTCCAGGCTCACTCAGGTGGCCCAGTTTTGTCACAAAGGGTATTGCTAGCAGATCCAAAAAAGGCTCAGCAAGTAAGTCCAGCCTTGTGGATCTGAACCAGGTAAATGGAAGCAATGAGAAATGGAGGTAGCGAATGTGGATGGAGGATCTAGTCCGCAAAATTCGGGCTCATATTTCCCATGTCCTTCCACTGACTGCAAATTCCACCCCAATGGCAAACAAACTCTATGTTGCCCTCAGTGAGCTCCAAAGGCATAAACTAACACACTGCAAATCAGAAACTGAGATCCAATCTGAATTTATATCTCTTTGTTTACCATATTACAAGTGGTGCAAAGAAGGTTAAAAGTGAATACTGTAAAATTAATAAAAAGCACATCAAAATAGATTTTGACATTATCCATCAATATAATCATCATAGACGACCATATCATGGCATACCATTCATACCTGATTCATGCATTAAGGCAGCTCTAACAAAGTATTTGATTTGAAACTTGCAGATAACATCATTTCACAGATGTGTCTGTGTTTAAGCTTGTTATTGCAGAACTAGTAGAACCAGAGCAAAAGGTTAGGGAAGATTCCTAATCTTTTACAACGATTCAAGATTCAGCTTACCAGAACTGGGTCTTGTACTAAATATTGGCTACACACCCACCACTGCATCAAAACTGTGAGTGTCCTCCGATTTGGAAAGTCTCAAATTGCTCTCATTATCTTTAATGTACAAGCTCCTGTACACCATATTTAGTTGGATATTCCACATCATTTAAAATTCCATTCATTATGAAACTGATTAGTGTGTATCAATGAAGCTAAGTGTAGATATTTTTTTAAAAAGTTACTTTTAGTGATTTTAATTCTTGACGGATTGTACAATCGTATTGAAAATGTTTACCTTTCATAAGAAACTTGACGAACACAGATAAGGTGGATAGTGAGAAACGTTTTTCCACAATGGAGATGTCTAGAACCGGAGGGCAGAGAGTTAAGGTGAGCAGCAGGGTGGTTAGAGGGGACCTGAGGGGAAAAAATATCACCCAGGGGGTGGCTGCAATCTGCCCGAGAAGGTGGTAAAGATGGGTACTCACCCAACATTTAAAAAGTATCTGGAAGAGCACTTAACTCACCAAGGCATAGTAGGCTATGAAAGAAGTGGCTGAAAACAGGATTAATATAGAAGGGATTCTTGATGGTCAGCATGGACATGGTGAGATGAAGGACATATTTCTGTGCTGTATGACCCCATGAACTTGTTTTCAGGTGCATTAATAAACCGGGTTACCAATCTTAAATATATCAAGGATTTTTCTTAGTGGCAAGTTAGAAAGGAAATATTGTATTTTATTTTGATGCTTAGTTGTAATTTACTGAAGACCATGTTAGTGATCATGCAAAATAATTGACAAATATGAACTTGTGAGTTCAATTACAAACACACAATGGGCTCAATTCTAAAGTCCACCCACATCTCTACTGGCCAGTTCCCAGGGAGCACGCTGGTTAGGATGCACTCTGTACTAAGTCAATGTAACTGCACTGTGTAATGAATTGACCTGTATAATCCATTTGCAAGACAAGTTTTTCACCGTACCTCGGTACAAGTGACAATAATAAACCAATATCAAAATATAGATGCACGTGGTCATGAGTTATCTTAATAAGATAACTCCAGTGAAATGAAGTTTAGAGCTGATCAAGATTGGATATGATAGCAGAAGGTGATATTTAGTCTGTTAGAAAGAACAATGTGGCAGATTTTGGTACAAAAAGAAATAGAATTGAACTGAACCAGGTGAAATTGATTTTAACTGTTATTTGATACCGATTTACCACTATAGAATAAGACAAGTGATGACTTGGTCTCATCACAGTGTAAAATATTTAGACTTCACAATCTAAGATTATAATATCCAGTTCACAGAATGGGTTGTACTGTTGCAACCCCTTAGATCACGTTGCTGTGTGACCAGATATTGATGATTACAAGGAATATTAGATCTATTTTGGAGAAAGAACAATGACATTGGTTCAGATAGAATATCTAGAAAATCTAAAAATCTCATGCAAGACAAGCCATCAGCAGATTAACAGGCTGTGAAAACTCTTTTGATAAAGTATTTTGGGCCTTTTGGTATCTGACGTCACTTGAGTAGTCCATGAAGTGGAAAACACAGGGTGAAGTTTGCCTGGGGAACATAGGAGAAATAAAGGAATGTAATGCCAAATAACAGAGAAAACACAAGTGTGTAATGGGTTAAACGATGAGCAGCAAGGGAAAAATAACACACAACTAATTTGGAATTGATAGTGTACTCAGGATTGATTGTAACAAAACACCAAAAGAACAACGGCCCTTGGCTATAAATGAAAAAGCATTACATTCTTATTTATTGCTTGAGCTGCCTTAGGGAAGGATAGATGGCAGACTGACTGGAGCCCATTGGACTACTCAAGGACACTTACTTGGTTGACAGTGAAAGATAAAGGCAGAGGGACAACAGTGACAAATGAGGACCACAGCCAGGTCTTTAACATAGAATTTTGCCAGCAATAGGGTTCAGAAGCAAAGGGTACAATAATCATTGCCTGCCAGTGATCCAAAAGGTAAGTACTCACTGCCCTAACCCCCCCCCACACCCACAGAATAAATGGTATTATACGTTATCCGGTAAAACTGTTGTAGCAGTGTGTCAATACAATTACCTAGGATGTTAAATTGGTAAGTTAAATTGGTTTATTCTTGTCACACGTACCGAGGTACATTGAAAAACTTTGCTTTGCATGCCATCTATACAGAGGTAGTACAGGGGGAAAAAAAATAACAATGCAAAATGAAGTGTTACAGTTACAGAGAAAGTGCAGTGCAGGCAGATAACAAGGTGCAAGGGCATAAACAAGGTAGAGTGGGCGGTCAAGAATCCATCTCATCGTACTAGCGGACCATTTAATAGTCTTATGACACGGGACAGAAGCTGTCCTTGAGCCTGGTGGTACACGCCTTCAGATGGGAGGGGCGAGGAGAGAATGTCCGGGGTGGGTGGGGTCTTGGATTATGATTGTTATGCCTTTCCTGGGAAAGCACCACTGTGACAGCTCCCACTCCACAGGATTTACCTGGTTCTTCTGACCAAAAGATACACATCATAAGGTCCCAAATGCTTCAATTCCTTACTGGATTTCTTGGTGACTTTTATTGATGGCTTCTGATTATGTTTTTCCCCACAAGAGGAAATATTTTCTCTGTATCCACTCCATCAGAACAATTCATAATTTTAAAAATCCCTATTACATCATCCCTCAAGTCTTCTTTTCTCATGAGACCCCCAGTCTGATCATGCTTTCCTGATACTTGTTCAGATTTCCGGCACCATCTTTGTAAATCTTCCCTTCCATGAATTTTTATCGGAAGCAGATCGAATATTCTAAAACCATCTTAGATTCTTATTTAACCTTTAATGTTTAGAGCTGGACATGGCAAATGGTAGGACAACATTTAGTTTCTAATATTGAAAGCCAGACCACTAGCCAATTCACCTCTCTCAGTGGAGTTATTCAATTATACACAGAACTGAACAAATACTGAATAAGATGTGAAACTATTAAAGCTATTGCACATCTCTAACAAGAGTCTAACCACCTGCTCTTGACATTCACTCGTATTACCATTGCTGAATTTTCCACTATTAAGAACTTGGAAGTAATCGGCAAGAAAATTAACTGGTATAGCCAGATAACAAAAGGGCAGGTTAGCAGCTCAGTATTCTGCGATGAGTAACTCACCAAAGCATTTCAATCAGTGGTCAAGACAGGAATATGATGCAAATATTCTCCACTTGCCTGGATGAGTGCAGCTCCAACACTGAAGGATTTGACACCATCCAGGACAGAATAGGCCACTTGACTGGTACCCGATGCACCACACTAAACATTCACTCACTCTACAGCCAGTACAATGTGGCTCCAAGAGTACAGTCTATAAAATCCATGGCCACTGCTCATCAAACCTTCTTCTTGCAACTCCATGCCCTCTATCAGCCAGAAGAACAAGCACAGCAGCTGCATTGGAATGCTTCCATTTGCAAATTCATTGCCACATCACACGCTAAATGCCCCAGCTGTAGCAAAAATCTTGTAATCTTCATTTCTTCCCTCTTCAGGAAAAACACTTCCGTCTACCTTGGCAACTCGAACCGTACACATCTTTCAATAATTCGAGCAGAACCTCCTTGCTCTTATGGTTTATGCCTCAACCAAAAAGGGCAAGTATCTTGCACACCTTCTTATCTATCTGCCCTGCTACTTTCGGGGATCTGTGGACATCCCATCCGAAGTTCCTCATCTCACTGCACTTTTCAGTTGCATATTGTGTATTCGGTGGCTTTGTTTGCTCTTCCCAAATGCAACTATCTACACAACATCTATCTCCAGCCTACAGCTTTATGCTTTGCCATCAATCACTTGCAAAATTGTTATTAAGACCCTTTCTTGTTATGTCCAAATCATTGATACATATGATGAAAACAAGCAACTTTACTGAATCCTACAGAACTGCACTGGAAAAATCTGCCACGCATAAAAAGAACCATCAGCCATTACCCTTTAGCCTATTTTGGGTCCAATTTATTGCTTTTCCTTGGTTTACTCTTCTAATGAGTCCTCCACATGGGATTTTGTCAAAACCCTCGCTAAAATTCATGTAAACCTTCATTTCTTCAATAACTATTACTCAAAAATGCAACAACTTCATTGTGTTTAGTGATTCACTGTTTTAAATCAACAAAGTATCATTTTTTTCTTTCCTGTAAAGTCAGCAAGTTTTGCCAGTAATGGATACCCTTGTGAATTAACAGTGTTACAACGGATTTATTGCTAGAATGACCTGGGAGGAGGGCAGAGTGTATTATTTTTTATGTAATGCATTTTTGTGTGGTGGACATTCACACTGCTTCCAAGGGATTTGCAACTAGAAATCTATTTTATGTTGATCTCTGACAAAAGGTGCTTGACTTTGATATCAGAAAGACACAGAGTGATTATTAAAATTGACCAGTTTTCACATGTACAACGTGCACGTCAAAACCAATGATAAATAATGGAATATACCCTTAATTACCTTTTGCACTGCAGCCCGCTTCTCCTGCTTAGCCTTAAACTCTGCCAGGAGTCCGCTGCCCATCACTTGCACTCCATACCAGCGACCACCTTGTGGACTGCTTTTACTGTCTAATTTCTCCACCTTGCCTGCATCCTCCAATACGGCATCCACAGAATCAGGTGTTTTGTGTCCCTCAGATTGTTCCATGTTGCCGTTTTGTTCCACTTGCTTTGAGTCCTTCCTGGTTAGATCATTGGCTGGACTTTTCATTCCACCTTTGGGTGACAACGGCTCCTCTGGAACAACGACGGTCTGGGGCCTTTCTGCTTTGCTGGATCGCGATTTGATTAAATTTAGAAAACTACTTTTTTTGGAGTCCTTCCGCTTTTTGTCATCTGAATCGCCAGAATCCAGAGAGTCGGAGCTCCTTAGTGAAAGTCTCCTAAAACACAAGATTTTGTTATATATATAAGTAGGGAATTTTACCCCCACAACCACACTGAACAGAGATAAAAACTTAACCTGGATAATGAGTCATTTAGTTGTGCTGCAAGCATTAAGACGTGGCACATTTTTGTGCACAAATGCTTATCTTCTAGAATCTAGTTGGAAAGATAGAAACAGATCTCCTAGCAACCCTATTGATCTGCATAACATATGTCTAAGGACCTGGCAAAGTAAGAAAATTAAACCCCCAAAACATTCAAGAACTATTTGTTCACAAGCTTCCTGTCACATTAACTGCAAGTTCTTCAACATACAACATTTTAAATAAATAAATTTATTGTAAAATTAAATACAGAAATTCCTTAATTTTATACACCCAATCAGCAGACTGCATTTCTTATAAAACATCTGGTAATAGAGGTATCGAGAATTGAAAGGGCAAAGAATTAAATAGGTGAATGAATTGCAGTATAATTTGAATTGTTTTGCATTTTCATATTGACTTAACTTTATAAGTATCAGCACAAACTTTGTCTACAGGGTGTTCATCACCATCCATTTAGTTTATTCTCGGGTTACCCAAGACAGGAAGCTAATTTGTCAAGTTCGTTAGCATCTTCCACATTTATCATACTCCATATTCTACATCCTGTAACTGGTAGGAGGTGGCACTGATAGTTCAGGCATGCTGTAATTTGGCCATGAAGAGGATTAGAATACAATGAAAATGAGAATCGAGTACATTTTCTACTAGACTAAGAATCACTGGGGAGTTAATTGGCATATGAGGGAGACAGGGAAATGAGGGCTAATGGGATTGGTATGCTGGATGTTGGAATGGGCCTGATGGGCCAAATGGCCTCTTTCAGTGGTGTAATAAGCAAGTTAATTAGAGAAGTGCCCTTGGATTGTAATACTATCCAAGAACCAAAAGGGGAATGTTTGTGTGTCCTTAGTTATTGCACAGTTTTCAGCTATCAATAAATACACAGATTTGGGTGTGGGGGAGGGGGGCATTGTAAATATTATGTCAGATCCATACTTCCCCATTCTGGATATATGCCACAGTACTCTTGGCTACAGTTTGCAGGAACCAGTAGATCAAGTTCAAACAAATATAATAAATGAGAAGCAGCGCCAGGGAAGAAAGGGAACAGACAGGCAGGAAGTGGTGGACAATTTCAATATGGAGAAAAAATTGTGGTCAAAGACCAATAAAAGACCATTCATTTGGTTTGTAATCCAGAACCCCTTAATTCAAGTTCTACACGCAAACATAATGGAAAACTGGAGGCTGAATGCTCTTTAACTAAAAATGCCAACCAGCCAAAACTCCTGTGAGCCTAGTCAATCAGATCAAGATACCAAATGTTTGATAACAGAATTAGAGCTGTTCCAGGAATCTGCATTATGGTGCACTGATACTGTTTCAAGTTGTCCTGATTCAATACTAAAGTGTGGAATGTATTTATTTTGTGTAGTGAATACTTGTACAAGTCAACTCAATTATCCAAATGATGAAATTTAAGAGGAAACATTTTATAATTCTAATTTTGATGGTGATCTTGGTTAATGAGATATAATTAAGTCTTGTAAATAAACAAAAGGTACAATTAACTAGGTTATGAAATATTCAATCCAAATAGAAGCTCAAAGGTCCACATTACTTCCTCAAATCTTGTTTAAGTTATTGCAGGTGTTCTGATCATGAAATGAATGACAAACTAGATCAACAGATGGAGTCTGATCTCATTCAACCTTCCATAACTAAAATCATCAAGGAAAAGACTAAAGTTTAGTTATTATTGTTGGCACCTGATGACAAAGAGATCCTTTGAACAGTTCAAGCAGCAGCTGTGTTGCAATTTAAACACTTAAGAACTGGAAAAAAATACAAGTCCTCCCATTTTCAAAGCAGGATCTTTCACAAAGGCCAAGACTGAGCAGACACCTCCTTTTAAGAGGCTTAAAAATAATGAATTAGGATTGGCAAATTGCCTAACTTTTGTAGGAGCGACGTCAATCAGGATTGATAAAGTCAATGGGACCAATTTCTTCTCTTTGCCCTGGCAGTATAATGACTGCCTTGTGGGATTGGTTGTGCAATAATTATTACACAACCAATTACTTGAAGAACAAAGCAAACGCTGGAAATACCTTGCACATCAGGCAGCACCAGCAGAGAAGGAGTCCATTCATTTCATCCAGTCCTATGATGACACTTTCCACAGGTCCTGTGAAATATCTTCCATTTTCCTTAACCGTGGTTTCCTCTCTACCATAACTTGACAGAGTTCTCAATTACATCTGTTCCATTTGCCACACTTCTACTTTCAATCCTCTCCTCTGATCCAAAACAAGGACAGGGCTCCTCTTGTTGTCACCTTCCATTCAACAGTCTCCACATTCAACACATCATTCTCCATAATTTTCACGGCCGTGAACGTGACACGTTGCCCTCCCCCTTCAGCATTCCAAAGGAACCAGTCCCTCTGCCATTGTCTTGGTCATTCTTCTAACTCTGTCAACTGCTCCCCTTCTCACAGCGCCTTCCTATTCATTGCCATGAGATGCAACCCTCCCCTTTCGCCTCTTCCCAACCCTTGATCCAGTGACACAAACACTCTTTCCAGGTGAAATAGCAATTTACTTGTATTTTTTCCAACTTCATCTGCTGCATGTAATCTTGCCTATACTGGTGAAACCAAACACAGATTGTGGGTGACTGCTATGCAGAATATCTCCATTCAGTCCCCAATGGTGAGCCCGAGCCTCCAGTTTCCTGATGTTTTAATTCTCAATCCTACTGACTTGCTCTTGGCCGCCATTCCATACTATTCCAGCAAAGCCCAACGTATGTCTGAGGAACAGCATCTCATCCTCTGTCTAGGCAGGTTGCAGCCATCAAACCTTAACAATGCTTGCACCAACTTCAGATAGCTTTTCAAGTTTGTACCAGAACTGGGCAGTTCTGATAAAAGGTCTTTAACCTGTCCTGTAACCACAGCTTGTCTCTCTGTACAGCTGCTGCCTGATTTCCTGAGTATTCCCAGCATTCTCTGTTTTTATTTCAGATTTCCTACATCTGTGGCATTTTAGTTCTCCAGAGTACATCTTAGTTCCAGGAGTTATTTTTTTCCCATTCTTTCTCTCTATTCCTCTGTTTTCCACATCTCTTACAGTAATTAATGAGACTTCATCACCCATTCCCAACTGACACCATCAGTACCTCTCTTTGTTTCCACCCTACCGCAGGCATTCCCTAATTTATCTCCACCCTGCCTACTTCTCTACAAATTAAAACATCTTCAATTTCTAGCTTTTCTCAGTCCAGATGAAAGGTCATCCACCTGAAACATTACTTCTGTTTCTCTCTCTATAGATACTGCCTGCCCCAAGGAATACTTCCAGCGCTCTCTGTTTTTATTTCAGATTCCCAGCACCTACAGGTTATTTTTTGTTTGCTTTTCCAAAGGAGGCCAGCTACTAAGCATATGATCTTCTTTGGGACTGAATCGTTCAAACATGTTTCTTAGAATGTCAGATTTAGAAACTATAATCACATTGTCAAAGCTGAAAATCTGAAACTCTCAATAGTCTAAGCACAAATTTAATCATCACATTCTACATTTAAAAACTTACTTTGATTCCATTCGTGTTATCCTCTTGGTGAAAAATTCATCCACACCCTCATCAACTCTGTTCATAAGGCCATTGTTCTCATTCTCCTGGCAATCTGTTGCAGAAACCTGACCAAAAATAATTCTTACTTTTAATTAAGAAATATAAACAGCATGCCAAAACAGTCATAGTTACTCCTACTCATTTGTTAGCTTGTTGCCTCCTTTTATTACCAGTATTTGTAACCATTTTCAAAGGCTGGACTGAAAAGGAAGCAGTTGGGTAAATGGCAGTAAGTTTTCAGTAATGATTTTGATTCCCTTCAGGTAATTTCCACATAAAAACAGGGCCATTGAGAAAACAAAATCACCCTTAGTTGCATCCATCTTTAGATGTCTTCCTTCAGGAAGAATACCAAGTCCGTGAAGGATTGGTTCAGAAATCCATCAATACTGGAAGTACACCATCCCAGTTTTTTTTGTGACAAGTTATTAAATAGGCTTCATTGAACAAGCACTACAAATTATGGAAGTTTAGAGCTACATTGAGTGGAGAACAAACAGAGTGGCAAACAAACAGAGTGGCCGTATTGTCCCAGAAAATTAGTTTCTTTTCTTAAAAATGAGCAAAACTAAAGTGCAGTCACTTATTGTCAGTATTTGATATAGTTTTGCTATTCCTGAAATGTACTTCAACCTCAATGGACAAATTAATTTGAAAGGGGAAGTGGTGAATGAGTGGGAGGTGAGGAATTGGTTAACATCTGGGGTAGTTCTTTAACGAGATCACAAACACTGGCCCGCACAAGACCGTACATGGGTAATTAATCAATCTGCATATTTGAGCGCTAGAAATACGACAAAACTGGAAGGAGAAAATTATAATAATCCAAGTACTTAATGTCTAGCTCCACCATGCACTCGTGGCACTGAGACTGTCCTTTTATGTATTTAACCACGTTGTTGCTCTACCACAAGCTTAAGTTCCCGGTTGAGTTCTGACATGCAAGAGAATGCAAGTAGGAACTTCATCCCACCTGCTAAAAAGCCTTATGAATGCCAAAATGCAGCTTCTTCAGTGGCAATCTTAACATCACTAACTCCCAAAATAAAGTCAAATCCAACTTCGAGTAAAGTGATGTGATTACCCAAGGAAATGCAAGAATGTGGAATCTGAATATGAAGCTCACAAATGTGCATGTTGACAGAAAAGCAGCATCTTGGCTTTAGGCAGCCTCTTGGGATTGAAGATGACTTGCTTCCACTGCAGTTCTGTGGCTCCCCATCCTCTTATCTATTTCAGCAAATAACTTGGGAGCTGGGCTCCACATGATGCACATGTCAGCTTCCTCCGCAAGCCGCAGCTTGTCTACTGAGGTTGGGGCAACCTTTGCTCAGGACGGTATTTATCATAACAAACCAGACGTTCCAACAACTCTGCCATTTAGCACAAGACTCAAGATGTTGGCTGTCCAGTTTGGCTGTTTGTGAAAGAGTATTACTGGGTGTTCACTATCAATTTCCTGTCAGCAGATGACAGGATATAATTAATTCCTGTTAAAGACATGCAAACTTCAGTGATTTCAATTGCAGTTAAAAGATAGCCAGAACTTATTATTCTAATGGGTGTTAATGTTGACAGAAGTTAACATTCCAATACGAAGTAAACCAAGTTAGAATCACTGGCTTTTAAGGTGAGAGAGCTGTCAGAAACTGAAGGGGAAACTATCCCTGCTGGATCACACCATCACTCTGGTGATCGCTGGGCTAAAGATATTTCCTTTACATCTCAACTTCATCTTCACCAAGGTTGATCAGATGTCCCAATACAGAGTTTTGACCCGAAATGTCGACAATCCCTTTCCTCCCACGGATGCTGCTTGACCCGCTGAGTTCCTCCAGCAGATTGTTTGTTGCTCCCGATTCCAGCATCTGCAGTCTCTTGTGTCTCCAAGGCTGTTCACTGGCTGGTTCTTCTGGCTGTTCCCGGTATGAGGAAAAGTAGGTTAAATTTAGGTAGGACTCCCTCTTAATCTAAGGGATCGGCAGAATGTTTGGTGATCTTGCGCACTTGACCTGCTTCTTGCAGCAACATCCTGGCAATAATCTTTTTGAGCACATTGTTGTCACTAAGCAACCCCTTTATGCTTTGTGCTGGTGTTTCTTGATATACTGTCTCTTCCTGACTAATAAAGTCCCTGCAGGAAGGCTTTTTACATACAGATCTGAAGGAACACCTTAGGGCCACAACCAGGCTCCACTGTACATTTAAATTCACCAGGCTTCTGATCTTTATCAAAGATGATATCACATTGTTGAAACAATTCTGCTTTTTTATCGTAATGCATTCAATTTGCTTTGTAGTGGCTGTGTGCTTTTACAGCCATTTATTTGTCAATGCCCGGATTTAACAAATAATCAAAAGCCTGAGTCCACAGCCTCGTCTTCCAGGTGTTCAGATTCTTAAATTACATCAGGGCCAAGTTAGGCAAAAGAACATTTTGTACACTGAGTGTCATTTAATGTGTTCTCTGTAGTCATTGGAATTATCAGCGCTGCATAAGTAGAGGAGGTTTGTCGTATTTTGAACTTGAGGAGCATTTGCGAGTGGCTAGTGGATTAAGGGTGGAATTGCAGTGGTGGGAGAAAGTGCAGAAGACGGTGAACTCTTGAAAACTGGGGGAAGTGCACCGATCCATATTTTTCTTCAAAGCAAAATTTGCAAGGGCATTGTAACTCAATTTCAAATAGGAAAATAGAATAGTTATATCTAACAGAAATGAAAGCTTCAGAAATGAATGTCTTATGATACTGATTCTGGGCAGCTGAATCTCGTCTAGCATTGGCAATGTCAGGCACTGATCATCTGTCAGAGTAACAAACAATCTGTTGGAGGAACTCAGCCGGTCGAGCAGCATCTGTGGGGGTGGAAGGAATTGTCGACGTTTCAGGTCGAAACCCTGCATCAGGACTGAGATTGGAGAGGTGTGATGGTCAGTATGAGTTCCTCCAGCAGATTGTTCATTGCTTCAGATTCCAGTATCTGCAGTCTCTTGTGTCTCCAATCATCTGTCACAGGTGCCTTACTGACATCACACCAGGTCCAACATATGACAAGGGTCCAATGTTTTGAGGCAGGGTGTCAGATACAAATGGTTAAATCAGAGAGTAGGCTGTTTACAGTTAGGCTAATATCATGAGTTTCTTTAATCAAAAGGTGAAACTCCACAGATAGGAAGGGAGTCCAATGTGTGCAAAAAAAAAGACAAGATCTTCATAAGCTTGAAAAGGAAGCTTGATAAGCTGCTGTAGTAGACAACAATTTTAGCGTTGTCAATACAGGGTGGATTCACAAAGACTTCACAGTCACCATCATCAATTTGGATGATTCTTTTGAGAGTTTCTTAAAAGAAATCAGTTGTTTATTTGATACTGGATGGTATAAATGTGCGAGCTGGGGGTGTCTTTGGAAAATGTTGGGATCTCTTAAAGGGCACCGCCTTCATATTAACCTTTACATGGCTTCTGTGCTTATGACAAGGCATGGTCAGTAAACAGACTATAGTTTCAGAACATTTGTAACATTAGCTGGAGACATAATTAATGTAAAAAAAACTGTTTGGGAATGAGGAACTAACACGAGAAAAAAAATGGACAATTGGCAAGGCTATAAACACCACAGCTGAAGAGATTCCACACCGAAACACTAATAAACATGATTAACCCATGGAAGACCAATTCTAAACATCTTTGTTGCAGACTACTTAAATTCATTTACAGTTCTCCAGGTTAACATGCTAATTTACCATTTGTACACAGAGACCGAATTATTTGTTTGTTTTGAAAATTATAGATGAACAGATGAAAACAGAAACTCCAGTCTTAATTTATAGTATCTCAGCTAACAAATACTGTCCAGCTAATAATAGTTTTATTAATGATCTGAAAGAGTTCCATCACACTGATATTGAATGCAGCCTTATGTAGACCCAAGCCTTGTACTTTCAATGAATAAGAAGGTGGAGTTAAGCAGTGGTTCAGTGACCACGAAAAGACTTACAGCTGTCTTGCTTGGCGGTAACTTTTTGTTCCTCTTGGGTCTAGATTTCGTATAATGCTCCAGTTTCTTTACTTCTTCTGAGGGTAGTTCAGTCATCATGCTGCTGGGCCGTGATGACCTTTCTTGCTTGCTGTAGCTGCCTGAGGCAGGAGTTGACTCATCAAAATGGACCGGGATCTCCTCCAGGGCCTTATCTAAGTCAAACTCCATCTCTGCACAAAAATTTGTGATTAGTTTGCAAGCATCTTGTAGGAATAATAAGAAATAGGAACAAGAAGAGGTCTTTGGGCCTCTGATTCCCTCTGCAAGTATATCGCTTTTTACAGGCAAGGAGATCAAATTTCTCCATAAAACCCCAAGAGTGGTCTCACCAAGGCCCTATAAAATTGTTATAATATTACACTAATTTAGATAAAGCAATTAGTAGCAATATTCCATTAATATTTCATCTCTGATGGAATGAATGACTGATCAAACATGCAGAAAACTTGACTACAATTGCAACAAACAAATCTGTAGTATGTTATATCACTGGTATAGCAATGGCAACAAAATTACAATAATTAAGAAAGGAAAAATAACACAATTTAATTTAGCATGGGTTGACTGTGGCCATTTTTTGATATATAGCAAATTCATCTGAACAAATGGATCAAGATGGGTCACAAGGGGGATTACAACACTAGCTCTTGGAGGATATCTTCAGGCAGCCATCACAGAGGCGTACAAGATGAGTGGAAGACAGAGGTTTGAGGATTTTTTTCTTAAGATGCAGAGGGATGTGGCGACATTAGAACAGATCGCTGACAATCTCAGCTGAAGGGTCCACCAATCACATAGGCGTTTTATAGCAAGCCAAAATTAGGAGAGAGCAATCTACAATACATAGATGGTAAATATATTGATATAGATAGAATAGAGTCACAGTGTGGTACAGCATAGAAAGAGGACCTTTGGCCCACCACATCAATGCTGACCATCATGCCTATCAACACCAATCCCACTTGCTTGCTTCATTTCCATATCTCTCTATGCCCTGCTCATTCAGGTACTCATCAAGACGCCGCTTCATTGTTGTTACTGTTCCTGCCTTAACAACCTCCTCTGGCAGCTCATTCCAGATACCAACTACTCTCTGTGAATAACTTACCCCTCATATCTCACTTAAACCTCCATGCTCTCAACTTAAACCCATGCTCTCTAGTTTTAGACACCCTTACCAGGGGAGACCGATACTGGCTGTCTATGCCTCTCATAAAATTTTACATACCTCTACCCTGTCAACATCCAGAGAGCTTTATTCCAATCTATCACTTTCTCCCTTTCCACGGCAACCCTTCAGCTGATGCCACTGTTCTAAGCAACGCTTCCAATGTTGCTTCCTATTTCCTCAACTGAAGACTTCCTTCCATTGCCCTCAGCAGGTCCTTCATCAGTATCCAAAATATTTCCACGACGTCTGCTCACATCCCCTCTCCTCTGTCCCAGGATCATGTGTTCTCCCTGTTCTAATCTTCCACCCCACCAGCCTTCACATTAAATGGACATTCTCCTAGTGGCATTTTATCCCCAATAAATGCACCTTCCCCTCCTCTTGCAACATTTTGACGAGGTCATTCCCACTGTGACACCCTGGTCTAACCCTTTATCACCAATAGCTCTGATTCTCTGCCTGCACCTGTGCAGGAGGTATAATACCTGCCCTTCCCATCATCTAGGTCTCCTGCTTGTATCAATGCTCATGATGCATTCGTGGAGAAACCCAATCACATCATTCAGTGCCCCTGTTTATTTGGCAGATGTGAATCTGAGTCCATGGTTATCTATTGCTCTACACTGTTCTCTCCTCCGTCTTCGGGCTTCTGCTCTACTGCAGTGAAGTACAATGGAAGCTGGAAAAATTGCACCTTATATTTTCAATACTCACATTACAGTCATCAGAAAGGACAGGTTTAAAAAAATTCAGGTAATGATTCTGCTGTTTCCATTTACACCTCCTCTAGACCCATCCTTTACTCTTCTGCCTGACCCATCACCATCAGTGACCTATCCTTTTATTCTTTCCTCTCTTCTCCCAATTTGTTTAACCTCTAATCTCTTCCAAGCCTGATGAAATGCTCAACACAAGAGGCCGCAGATGCTGGAATCTGGAGCAACACACAAAGTGCTTGAGGAAGTCAGTGGGTCAGGAAGCATTAATGGAGGGAAATGGGCAGTTGACATTTTGGGTTGAGACCCTTGATCTGGACTGAAAGAAAGAGGAGAGATAAATTATCCAATCCAGGAGGGGAAATAATTTATCTTCCCTCTTTATTTTAGTCCAGATGAAGGGTCTCAATCTGAAACGTTGGCTGTCCATTTCCCTCCAATGGATGCTGGCTGACCTGCTGAGTTCCTCCAGTGCTTTGTGCTGCTGCTGCTGAAATGCTCTTTGTTTCGCTCTCCACAGATGTTGAGTCAGCTGCCTGATCCATGGAGTGTTTCTGGGACGTTCTCCTTTTATTTCAGGTTTCTGGCATCTTTTATATAATTGCTTTGTCAAAAATGTTTATATACATTTCTGATGATAGGAAGAGAGAATGGTGAGTGTTCACCTCCGTTCTGTGTAGTGGTCATTGGTATAAAGGTTACAAGAATATTTCTCTCCTCCCCATGCAACAAGAAATTCTATTTATGTAACACCTTTAACATGGTAACAAAGGCTCATCAGACACGTTAACAATCAAAGATGCTTAGTTATATGGTGAGATATTGGGACAGGTAGTGAAAGTAGTAGGTTTTAAGGAACATTGAGGAGGAGCAATGCCAAAATTTGGAGGAGGAATTCCAGAGTTCAGCTGTCGCCACTGAAGGGTCTCTGAAGGAAGTGAAGCAAATAAATTCAGGCAGAGAATGAGGTCATGATTAAAGGAGCACAGATAGTTCAGAGGCTTTAGGGCCAAAGGAGGTTACAGTTTACAGTCCTTGGTTCCAAAGTGGAGGTGAGGCAGGTTCAACAACTGTAGTAGTTGTAGCAATGATGACTGGCCCCAGTCAACACTGGGATTGGTCCTGTGTGGATCCATTAGCATGCATCAGGTAGCTGACACAGAATTTAGGTATGGTTGCAAATCTGACAAGCACACCCTAGATGTGGGCACCCTTCACTCCATCTACAACAAAGTATCCAGTTAAAAAGACTACGTGCCAACCGATAAACACTAAGGCCATGAGAGCATGTAGTAATCCTTCTGGACTTCTAAAACTTGGTAGAGAATTTCAGACAGAAATTCCCAGTCTCATCTCCGGCATCTGGCAAAAGCAGGACACGTCAGTGGATCTGAGACAATCTTAAAGAAAGGAGACAAATCTGACTGCAGTAACTGCAGAGGGGCACCCTACTGTCTGCTGCAGGAAATGTCATTCCCAGGGTCCTCAAGTACCTCCTCTCAGATGCTGCAAAGTTGTTCTGAGCCTCAGAGTGGATTCTCTCCATCCAGAGGCAGACTGAACAGGATCTCATTACACAATAACTCCAAGGGAAAGGCTGGCAGCAGCATTGACCACTATCGATGGTCTTTTGGGAGTTTACAAAACTTTTTACTGTCAATTGAGAGCAACTATGGAGAAATTACTCTCAAATTTATTGTCCTGAGAAGATGAAAGGCACTTTATTGATTAACCACAAGATGGTGCTGTTTTCACATGCACAGCTCCACCTAGTCCCCAGCAGGAAGTAATGCTAACATATTCTTTCAAGAGCATTGTGTGACATTACAAATAAAAATGTCCATTTGCTTCAATTCAAATTTATGCAATAATAAAATATTGAGTTACACTAGAAAAAAAGAATTGCTCTTTTCTACTAAAACTTGATGGCTTTGTAACTTGAGCGTTTGCTTTGATATAACTTTATAATTTTGTTTAAGAAAGCTCGAATTATTACCAAGAACTTTGCTGTTTTCTGAGAATTAATTTTTCCAGCATCATGGGATCATTTATGAACAATGGTCTACTCAAGGCTAAAATGATCAAACATTAATTATATACAAAAGTGAAACATGCAGATTCATTTACCAAATGCTCTGGAAACAGGGCGGAGCATTCTGCTGTGGATACTTTTCCTCTTCGACTTGGGAGTCATCTGCCGTATAAAGCATAATTCTAGTTAATCATTGATGGATACTATCCTTCTCAAAGCCTTGCATAGTCACAGCTGCATCACATGCAGGGTGTCAGAACAGAAATTGAGTACTGATAGAATGCTTTGCACCTTAAACAAATTCAAAGAAAATTACCTGCACCAATAATATAACACCTGCAATTGTTTGGCCAATAGTTATTTCACTTACAATGCATCTCAAATATTATCTAGTCATGGTCAATTCTTGTTTGAACTTGGTCGCTCTATTTCCTACTGTCCAACAATGACCACAATTCAAAACAGTGCATAATTGCTTGCAAATGTCCTGTGGTTGTGAAAGATGTAAATACAAATTTTTCTTTCCTTCCTGTGATCTACAAAAACTGTAGACATTTTCATAAGTGCAACTTTGAAAGGGAGGCAAACATACTTTCCACAGCAAAGGAAACATTTCCAGAAACTGATGTTAGTGATGCGTTTCATCTAAGATGAACTCTTCCTCTTCCATTTTCCCTTAACAGACCAAATTCAATTCATCAGTTATCACCAAAAGTTGGAAGCTGAATTTTACAATGCATAGCTAATAGCAGAATGTTTAGTATTCTTACTTCTTCCAGATACACTTTCAAATTAACTCCCCCTCCCCACCGCACCATGCCGAATTCTCATGGTCTTTTTTTTGAACAATCTTGTCCAGAAAGACTCAAAATTCTCTATACAACAGATAAAGCACATGGAACTTATTACAGCTTTCTACCTTAAAATCAAAACCTCCTGACTTAAATGTAACAGAGCTGCATTATATATTACATGCCTCATTCTTGGACTGTGGCTTAAATTCTATGTGCAAAGTAAACAGTGACAAAACTGGTACACTGTCTAACATAGCCACTTTGGAAGTCTGGTCCCATACAGAACCTATATTGATTGATTGGCTTTCTTAAGGCTTGTAAATCAGGACCCTGCTCTGAAATTGTACTTCAGCTCTTGACCAGAATAAAGGAATTACTAATGCAGCCTAAAGATCAAGATGCATTTGGTGGGAAAATCAATCAAAAAGGGAATTAAATAACTGCACACCTTCGCACACAGCTGTGACCTTTTCAGCCTATACTTACAATTGGAACATACCAAAACATAACAATTAGAAGTGAGAAACAATGGGTTACTGTTGAGATCAACGTTGTGAAACATTATAGGTGCTCAAGTTGTCAATTCAAGCCAATTATGCTCAGCTAAAGAGAAACTTGCCGTGAAATAATGCAGCACGTGGTCCCCTATTTGAAGAATGAGATCTTAATCAGGTTGAGCATGCAACAATGCAATAATGGTATATTTAGTCAACACTTTCTGCAACCCACTTCATTAATCCTCATGGCCCCATTAACAAAAAGGGCAAAACGTTACTTGGAATGGTAAAGGACTTCTGCTTCCTTTTGAAAGCAAAACATTACATGAGCAGCGATGCCTATCCATCAAAAGGCATGTGATGACAAGTCACATCCTTTTGCTCTCAATTCCTTAGGCAAGTAGAATATTATTTCAATGAAAATAATGGACATGCCATGCAACTTCGTTGTAAAGAGTGCAGGATCAGAATGAGAAAGCCCCGCAGGAGTGAATGAACTGCCCCAAATCTAAAAGACAAAAAAGAGCAACAAAGAATGTCTTATAAAAATTTTAGTATCGGCAACAAGATTGTTTCACACAAATACCAATCCCAGGTGAGGCATTAATTGTCCAAAAGGTTTGACTTCTCATCTACCTGAAGAAACCAAATCACCTAGATACCCATCAACTCAGTGTCCCCCAGGAAAGAGGGCACCAGCAATAAATGTCATGTGTACAGTACATCATCTGGTGACAGACTGAGGAAACAACTGTAACCCCTTTGTGGCTTATAATGACATACTTGGTGACAATATATACCCTTTTCTCATTAAGTAGTTTTGGGTTTTTGATAGATGAATTTTAAAATTCTGGTATCATATTCAGTAAAGCAGTGGGTCTGCATCTCTTTGGCACAAAGATTTCACATAAAAGCTCTGAGAAGCACAATGACAAATCCGTCACTTCAATTTGTGAGAGCAGATGCAGTCCATATGGGATTTAGGAAGGTGATTCAATTCTCAGGATGAAAAGAAAATCCCAATGTTTTCCTAAATATTGAGGGGTTCTTAAGATAACCATGCTTCTACAAGAAGGATACCATTTCTGGTGATTGTCTTGCCAAGAATAAACATGTAAGAATGGAACAAAGCGAGCTCTGTCTCACAAAGCTTGGATAATGGGGATGAGGTGCTGAAGTCATCCACATCAAGAACCAAGGCAGTTTGGTGAGAAACAGGTTGGAACTGAACATCTGCCACAATCGAACAGAACGTCAATAGAGACACTGATAAAAAGCTGTTCTGACGGAAACCTGATTTTGATGATTTAAACCCTCCAGGTAATATAGGCAGGAATTTGGGAAATTATTCAAGGAATTTGGAAGGGAGATGGATCTTAGTGCTGGGGTGGCAACCAGCAAGAATCAAAGGGACAAAGATTGTTGTTTTTGAGGGGTAATCACAGGAGATTTAAAGTAAAGAGGAAACTAGCCCCGAGGAGACAGAATCCTTAACAATGTCAGTCAGCCTGATGCCAGGAAAAGAAGGGGGGTGATCTTCAAGGAGCCACAAACACAAGATTTGACTCTGGATTTAGCTTGGTGGGCTTAGGGGAAGGTATAGCAATACAGAAGCAATTAACTAGTAGGTCTCAATTGCAATGAGAAGGCAGTTCATTGACGTCTGGCACTTTTGTTTAAAGACAAAGGTGAAGAAGCTGGGAAGTAAAGCTGAAGAAAATGATTTGCAGCAAATCTCTGCATTGAATTATCTCAGGTGTGGTTTGGAGTTTCACCAGACAAGAGCTCAAATAGTTAACTGACTGAGCTTTGTATTTACATGCAAACAGAATGCAGAATCTTTCTTGATATGACTACCCTAATATCTCACAAATGTTCAGTGTAACACTTAACAAGAGTCAGCTGCATCTTCAACTGGTCTCTGGAGAGTACAAGTTTTATCATTAATGACACTCTTGGTTCTGAAGAATTGTAGGCTGGCAGAAACGGGGTCCAGGGATGTAGATGTGTTATTGCTAAACAGGGACTTCATACCAAGATTTCCAGCTTGGCCTCATTCTCTTGTTCTGTAGCCTGGTTCATTAGTGATAATAGTATCATACCAGAGCAAGCTAACAGTATATGACTAATTAGAAACAAATAGCTGGAATGCAAGTACATTCTGCAGATGGAGGTGAAGAGCAGTAAACAGAGATGTCTGAAGCATGATAACAGATTAGGAGTTGTTTTCACAGCACTAGATTCTGTGGTTGACATTCCCAAGAAAGTAACTCAATACTATGCCAATTAACTCCTTTCCAGTTAACGAAGTCTACCAGCTCAAACAGGCAGATACTGTGCCTCTGGTCCTGTCCTAACATGAGGAATGTTGAATGAGGGACATGGAATTTGTTTCATAACCATTACCTCCTTAGGCTCAACTGCCAAATCTTTAGCCGAATGGGAAATCTTGTTGCATGTGCTCATTGATATTCTGATACCATTTTTTCCAATTATATTCAAGACTGAGATTAATGGATGATATTGGAGGAGCTAAAGGAATCAGTGGATAGGGAATCTGGGCAGGAAGGTGGACTTAAGGCAAAGGATATAATGACGTAGAAAAAACAGCAGGCATAGGCCATTTGACCCTTTGATCCACATTCACTGTGGCT
Source organism: Pristis pectinata (assembly GCF_009764475.1). NCBI lineage: Eukaryota > Metazoa > Chordata > Chondrichthyes > Rhinopristiformes > Pristidae > Pristis > Pristis pectinata. The sequence goes on along the minus strand of NC_067409.1, from coordinate 78,236,400 downwards.
GATCCTTTACCGCAATACCATATTCCTACTCATTCCCAAGACCCCTTATGCTTTTTGTGTCTAGAAATCTACCTTTGTATGAAATCTAATCAGTAACTAGGAGTCCACAGCCTTCTTCATTAAAAAATGCCACAGGTTCACCACTCTGAGTGAAGAAATTTCTCCTCATCTCAGGCCTAAACATCATACCCCGTGTCCTTAATCTGTAACCACTGGTTCAAGATACCCTAGCCAGGAGAAACATCCTCGCTGCATCCTGGTCTGTCAAGCCCTGTCAGAATTTTGTACATCTCAGTAAGTTGTCTCATTCTAAATTCTAGTCAATCCCAACCCCTCCTCAGGTGACAGTCCCACCATCTCAGAAATCAGTCTGGTGAATGCACACTAAACCCATTCTAAGGCAAGTATTTCCTATTGTAGGCAAGCAGACCAAAACCACATACTCATGGTATGGTCTCAGCAAGGCCCTCTATAATTGGTAATATAAATCAATGATCTGGATCAGGGAATTGCATGTAATATTTCTAAGTTTGTCAACAATGTGAATTTGAAGGGGCAGAATAAGATGCTGGAGGAACTCAGTGGGTCAGGCAGCCTCTGCGGAGGGAAATGGACAGTCTTCATCTGGACTGAAAAGTAAAGGGGAGGTAGCCAGTATAAAGAGTTGAAGGGAAGGGGTTGAGCAAGAGCCAGCAAGTGATAGGTGGGGGGGGGGGGGGGGGGGGGGGGGGGAGGGGGTGATAGGCAGATAGAGGAGGGAAGAGTGGAAATAACAAATGAGACTGGGAGATGATTAGGAGGTGATGGGGGCAGTAGCAAAGGGCTGAGATGATGGAATCTGATGGGAGAGGAAGGTGGAGCATGGAATCAAATAAGGGAGGTGGGGGGGGCAGGTGGGAACAGTAGGGGGAGGGGGACCCAGTGGGAGGAGTGTGTGGGTGATGGCAGACGGAGTGGGTGGAGGAGGGGAAAGAAACAGGGTGATGGGGGGCTGGGGTAGGTGTAGGAGAAACTGGGTAGATCAGGAGAAGAGAGAAAAGGGACGGGGAGAGAGCAGTTTACCAACTTGATGGGGTTGTAACAAATATGCAAAGACAAATAAGGTGATTTAGGCAAATGAGTGGGCAAGTTAATGGCAAATACAGTACAGCTTGGATGAAAGTAGGTTACTCACTCTGGCAAGAAAAACAGAAAGGCAGTGTGTTATTTAAATGGTGATGGATTGGGAAGTGTGTTCTTGCATACCGGTCACTGAAAGCTAACATGCAGATAGAGCAACCAGTGGAAGAAAATGTTGTGTTGGCTTTTATTGCAAGAGGTTTTGAGTACAGGAGCAATGACGTCTGACTCTCCTGTCTAACCTACTTGTTACTTCCTCAAAGAATTCTCACAGATTTGCCAGACAGGATTTCCCTTTAACAAAACCGTGCCGACTTTGTGCCATTTTATCATGTACTTCCAAGCACTCTGAAATTTCATCCTTAATAATGGACTCTAAAATCTTACCAACCACTGAGGTCAGGCTAACCAGCCTATAATTTCCTGTCTTTTGCCTCGCTCCTTTCTTAAACAGGGGTGTCACATTTGTGATTTGTTGGTCAATCAATTTTCAATCCACGGCAGTATATTACCCCAGTCCTATCTACTTTAATTCTGCACACTAACCTTTTATATGCAATTTTATAAAGGGCTTCTGAAAATCCAAATACACCACATCAGCTTGTTCTTTTGTATAAATTCTACCCAGTTACATCCTCAAAGCATTCAAGTTTGTCAGATGTGATTTTCCTTTCAAAGCCATGTTGACTTTGTCCAATCCCATTGATATTTTCCTGTGTAACAGATTTTAGCATTTTCCCTCCTGCTGACGTCAGGCTAACCAGTCTGCAGTTCTCTCTTCCTCCTTTTTTAAATGGTGAGGTTACATTTGTCACCTTCCAATTTGCAGGAACCATTTCTTAATCTACAGAATCTTGAATGATGACAACCAACACATGCACTAATATCATATATACCTCTTTCAGTGCATATTATCAGGCATTGGGATTTATCAGCTTACGATCCACAATCTTGCTGAATGGTTCAGCAGGCTTGAATGGCCATTTGGTCTTCTCCTGCTTCTGGTTAATGTTCTTAATGAGCAGTCGTGAATGTTGGTATTGCGTGCAGATTAACAGGAACAGATCAGATACATTAATGTAGGAATGCTAAATTGATGTATAGTTTTCCTTGATCTCTCAGTGATTTAACTTTAGATACAACTGCAGCCAGGCAGTGCCTCTTTCAGAATCCGATGCTGAACAAGTATACCTTCCTGCCTTTCCCATGTGCTATTCTGATAGCAAGTTCTGGCAGCATAACATGACTGTTTTTGCGATTAGGTCTAAAAGGGAGAAACAAACGAGTCACAAACCAGGCCTTTTAAATTTAAGGTGAACCTTTAAGGTCAGACTTCCAGTTCTCAGAAAAGGTTAAGCGACAACTACTGTCAAAAAACCATGAACAACGATACTCTACTGCAAGGAGCCCAACAGAATAAATGCAATATTTTTGCAAACTGTAAAGTGTTATGTGAGCAAACATCAAGTGGTCAAACCTCCAGGAATGCATGCAAAGCAAGCAGCGCTGTCAAGGGCTGGTTAGGTGCAACTTCATAGAGTCAGAGAGTTACCTCGGATGGAAACAGGCCCTTTGGCCCAACCGGTCCATGCCGACCAAGATGCCCCATCCAAGCTAATCCCATTTGACAGCATTTGGCCCATAGCCTTCCAAACCTGTCCAACTGTCTTTTAAAAGTTGCTATTGTACCTGCCTCAACCACTTCCTTTGGTAGCTAATTCCACACAGATACCACCCTTTGTGTAAAAATGTTGCTCCTCAAGTTCCTATTAAATCCTTCCCCTTTCTTAATTGAGAACTAGAGGGCATCTTAAACCTATGCCCTTTAGTTCTCGATTCCCCAACACTGGGAAAAAGACTATGTGCATTCACCCTATCTATGCCCCTCATGATTTTAGAAACCTCTATAAAATCACCTCTCAGTCTCCTGTGCTCCTAGCCTGTCCTTCACTCAAAAGCCTGGCTTGGAGAAAGCACTCTTGCTTATGGAACAGGATACAGTGGTTCAAGGAACATCTAGGCTGACATTCCAGTGCAGGTCCAAGGGAGTGTTTCATTTCTGAACTTGCTTTCTTCTGGATAGCATGTTACATCAAGGCACTGCCTACCCCCGTAAAGCTGACATAAAACTGAGGAGAAGCAGGAATCAAGGTGGTACTCAGGTGTTCCGGCCAAAATTTCTCCCTCAGCATTGAATACAAATAATTGTTGTTGTTTATGGGAACTTAGACAAATTGGCTGTTCCATTACAGCAGGGACTACACTTCAAAAGTAGTTCATTGCTTTACAGTACTACAGAATGCACTGTGGTTATCGAAGGCACCAAATAACTGTTTCTTTTTTATTTGTTAAATCTAGTTGTTGAATAGCATAAGGAAAGGACCTGCATGTTAGGAAAAGGCAATTATATGGAAGATGGCTGGAGAGAAACTGGCAACAATTTTTCAAAGGGTAAGCAAAAACTGAACTTGCAATAAAATCTCTGAACAAGTTGTTAAATATGCAAAAGCAAACTTTAATAATCACTTAACACATACATTATATATTATACCAATTTTCATTCTAGCCCATAATTAGAGCACATTTTAGTTGAGACTTACATATAATTCAAAAGCAAATGAGTTTTTTTAGAAAAAGCAAACTGGCCAAGAGTAAGCACTGTAATACTTACACTGGTACAGCAGAGAGTCTCCATGCAGCAAAAGGAGAAATCAGAAAATGAAGAAAGAGAAGACATGATGAATATGGTTTTGTATTTCAGAAAGAAAGGGCAACCAGCACAAAATAATTATTTAACATTCAAAGCTTCAGAAGCCACACAAAAGGCAACAAACTATAAAGAGGCTTTGCTGACCAGGTTTAAGCTATAACAATGAAAATTACTAAAACATTTCACCAATATTCAGTATGATTAATCAAGTCAGCAGGCCATACAGAGCATCAGACATTGAAAGACTGAAAGCAGCATTAACATATAAATGGAATTCTGAAATTAAATATTTGGCTTAGTCATTTCCTTCCACAAGGGATTGAGAACATGACCTCACTGGTGCCATTCTGAATAAGTTCATGACAGAACTGGGACTGCTAGTGAGAGGAAAGGGAGGTGAAAGCTAGGTTGATAAGTTCATCTTTGTGGAATCCTTCAACTACTCCCACCTCAGTGAAAAGCTGTGCCATAAAATGTTACATTCTGGAAAACTTGCATATGATTTATCATACAAAGTAATGGACCCTTCACTGATTGGGAAAACTCTAGATTCAAATGTCCCTATTGTACGAAGTTCGCTCAGTGATCCAACTTAAGACTGCTAGGCAATACTAGACATCCTGTCCTGCTTTTGCTGGAACTCTAAATAACATGTCTTAAAACGTTTTATTCCTAGGTACAGTACTGCAGCCAACACTCACATTTCGTACATGATTTGTAAAATTACAAATTCAAACTTAAAGCATTTATTTATCTTGTTAATAACACCTGAAATAATCTTGCCTTTGCTATCAAGACTGAGGCTTAACCATCTATATTAACTTAAGTACCAAAGAATTCCTGAATAAGATATCACAAAATCAAAGAATCACAAATAGCCAAGCAAAAAGAGGCCATTTGACCCAACAAGTCTTCACTGGCTCTTCTGAAGATCAATCCAGTTTGTCCCATTCTTTTCCCATGACTCAGCAACACTTTTCCCTCCAAGTCATTGAAAACAGCTTCTCGTTATTTACTTCATCGAAAGTGTCAATGGTTTTAAACATCTCTATTAAATCTCGTCTTAGCCTTCTCTGCTCCATGGCAAGTAACCCCAAGTCTACCATTTGTTTCTGAAACTATTTGAGTAAACCTGTTCTGAGCATTCTTTAAGTCTTCATATCCCTTGTCAAGAGCGGAGACTAGAATTAGATGCAAAACAACATTCCATTAGAGGCTCTATTATTATTTTTTTTGACAGGTTTAGTACAATTTCCCACCTTATGCACTCCGAGCTGCTATTCCATATTTCCTGATGACATAAGATCATAGACTTGTCATGCTGGTTCTCAATGCAATCCCTTCAAGGCCATTCCCTTATTTATTTCCTTGCAACCTGTGCTCCCACACCTGCCCATCAATTCTACCCTGATTTGCCCACCAGCCACCTACAGGGGGGTAATTTACAGTGGCCAATTAACCTAACAACTGGGATGTGGGAGAAAACCACAGCACCAGGGAAGAATCGATAAGGTCAAAGTGAAAGTTTGCAAACTCCATCTGCTTTGTGAACTGAGATCTGTGCTGGTGTCTCATTCCTTGCACCCCTTTTAAAACAGTGGTATTCAGAATTTATTGCTTCTACTCATTCTCGTAATTTTCAGTGCTGAGTTTAACCTGCCCTGCACCCATCTATTCAAACAGCCAGTCTATGTCCTCTTGACATCTTCTACTATTTTCCTCAAGGCTTACTGCATTCCCAAGTTTTGTGTTATCTGCAGGTTTCAAACTGTGTTCTTCTCAAGTCAGAGTCATCCAGCACAGAAATGGGCCCATCAGACCACTAAGTGCATACTGGACCATCAAGCAGTCAACTACACTAAGTGTACACTAGTCCTGTTTCATTTGCCTCACATTCTCATCAACTCCCCCCAGGTCCTACTACTCACCTACACGAGGGGCAATTTACAGTGGCCAATTAACCTACCTTTGGGATGTGGGAGGAAACCAGAGCACCTGGAGGAAACCCATTACCGTATATCAAAGCAGCAGTAATCTTAATACTAAACCTTAAAGAACTAAATTGCATACCTCCCACCAGTCCAAAAAAACAGCAATCACTGTAACACTGTTCCTCAATTATGTATGCATGCTGCTATTTCCCCCTTCAATACCTCAGGCTTCAATTTTGCTAATAAGTCTAAAATGTGGTACTCTGTCAAAATGTCTCTTAAAATTGCATTTACACAACAGAATGTTTTAAATAATGGTCTTTTGACAGGCTGGAGACCTGCTAGTGAATCTCACTGTCGAGTTATATTACAAATTTAGCATTACTCTGCTAAATATTTCCAGCAAGCAAAAGTTATGAGAGTAACACTGATTCTGCAGTAAAGTAGATCAACACTTCACACTGCTGTTATTTCAGAAGAGGCTCATTAGTGCTATTAGTTGCAGCTTCAACTCTGAATTTAGGCTGAATTTACAGCACAACTATAGCAATGGTGTCAGAGAAAATAACTTTTTATTGACATTACAGTGAAAAGTAAATGTGTCACTTCCAATCTCCAGGAGATTAGTGACGTTCACAAATGGAAATCATTACTCTCCACTAGTGAACTTTTATTCCTTTCCACCCATGGCAGGTAAATTGCCTAATGCACTTAATGATGAAGTATTCCAAACTACTGCCTCAAGGAATCAAAACCACCGTGAAAATGCCACGATGATTTGGGAAAATGAATCGATTTTCAATGCAATAAATGGTTCCTCATTTGGAGTAATGACAGCAAACTGAACTTATAGCAGTCTTGTTTCCATCACCGGCACAGAAGTGACAAGCATGTACTTTCAAGTATTCTACAATCTTTTGTGTTTTCAAAACATACTTCCAATAGATTAGCATAAAGCCACTAACGAAAAACCATTAATTTGCCTGTCAAGAATTAAATTATTCAAGCAACAGAAGAATTAAACAGTATTATTTATACCAAAATGTAATGTTTTAATTTAGGCAATTTGCTGCTGCCTCACATAAAAGCTGCCTTGCCCTCAACCTCTTAGTTACTTTTAAGAACTTGCTAGATTTGCACAGTAATTGCTTATTAAATTTGCCACTCATACTTAAAAATGCAAGTTTCATTTTAATGACGTGCCAATCAACTCTCTGGCAAAGAAACTGAACAATTTAAACTGTTGTCTCATTCCTGCAATGTCGCAAATTCATCTGGCACATTTAACATTTTCCTTTTAATTTATTCTTTTTTTTGCTTTATAGGGAAGTTGGACAAACTTGGATTGTTTTCTCTGGAGCATTGAGGACTGAGGGGCAACCTCATACAATTATATGAAATTAAATTAATTTTAATTTTTACACAGGTGCCTGGAACACATTGCCAGGGGAGATGATAGCACAACATGATAACGTCATTTAAGAGGCATTTAGATAGACATATGAACAGGCAGGGAATAGGGGATATGGTCCATGTGCAGGCAGATAGGATTAGTTATATCAGCATCATGGTTGGCATAGGCATGGTGGGCTGAAGGGCCTGTTCCTGTGCTGTACTGTTCTATGGTCAATGTTCATGGGTTAAGGAGACACACCACTGACACTTTTGTTCATGAGCTCTCAGATGCCCTCTGCCCTTACTGTGAAATTATACTGCCAGTACAGTATGGCTTCAAACACTGCAAGAGCTAAGGACACAATTCCACAAGGTGATCCACTTATATAAGACCAGCCCAAGGTTACTAATTTTATAGGATGTGCATTCCATTGTTAGTATTACCAAGTTGACAATGATCCAGAAATAATAAAAAAAAAGGGGAGGAGATCAGCTGGTGAGAAGTATTACATCCTAAAGCTCGGATGGTTGGCAGAGGATGGGAATGGGAATAGGTTCTGAGGTGGTTGAAGATTGGGAGCTTCAGCAGGCTGTAGGACTAGAAGATCTGGATTTGGGGTGTGCGGTCTGGTCCAGTGTTGGAGGCATCACAGGGTTGGGAGAGTGCAGGGTTGAGTGTTGGGGGTGATCATCCAGGTCCAAAGCCTCCAGATCGTGGGGGTGTGGGGTACGGTATGTCAGCACAGTGTATGGCTGTGGAGGTTGGGTGGGGAGGGGTGGGAACCTCAAGGTAAGGAACTTACCTGATGGCCATCCCAGTCCAGTGCTACCCTGAAAAGACCAGGTGATCCCAGGAGAGCCCCACAAAGACATTCCCAAGACATCGTGGCTCAGGGGCTCCTGTGATGTTCCACAAGGAGTGCTACACAAGGGATATCATCCCACGTACCCTTGAAGAAAGTGTTCAAATGAATTGCCAGAATGATACCAAATAACCTAGAAATGGTCCCTACTGCTTTTTACTCTGTGGCTGGGGGACAGAGAGAGTTATTCTCATTTGCATAACTGTGTTTTTAAAAATGTGCTTATGAATTTTTTGTTTAAGACTGTGCAAATTTTGCATATTAGCCATCACAAAATTTACCTGTCAGTGCTAAACCAACCCAGCATCTATCAATAAGGACAATTAACATGCTGATGCTGACATCAAGATGCGGGAATGCAAGAAGTTGCAGAGAGTAGTGGACTCAGCCCAATACATAACAGGGACATCCTTCCTCAGCATTGAAAGTATCTACTGGAGGCGCTGCCTCAAGAAGGCAACATCTATTATCAAAGATCCCCACTATCCGGGCCATGCCATCTTCTCACAGCTACCAATGGGCAGGAGGTACAGAAGCCTTAAGTCCCACACCACCAGGTTCAAGAACAGCGACTACCCTTCAACAATTTGGTTCTTGAACCAACCTGCACAATCCTAATCAATACCTCAGTACAGCAACACTATGACCACTTTGCACTACAATGGACCTTTTTTTTGTTCAAATTGTGTTCTTTCTTGTATAATTTTATATAATTTATGCTTAATTTATGTTTTTGTTGTGAATGTTGCATCTCTAATGCTATGTGTCAGTGATACTGCCGCAAGTAAGTTTTTCATTGCACAATAAACTCAACTTTGAAACACTGGCTGGCATTTTCTCCATAGCCCAGCAACATAAACAGGTTACAATGATTAAATTAATGCCATGACTAAAATGAGGGAACGCAGTACAATTCAAAGATCAGACTGAGGACTGCTCTCATTTGTATGACTCTCCATTAAATAATCAAATTATTCTTTTGGAAAAGAAATTCTATAACTTGCAATGTTGGACTCACACAAAAGGGACTAATTTATAAACTCATACAGCTCATGAACGGTCAGACGTGTGAAGCTGAGATGCTTTTTCATTACTGCACTCACTTTTCATTAATGTCACTTCTTTTGCTGTAGCTGATTTGACAGCTTGGGTTTTAGACTGTTAATTGAAAACAGCTCATATTTTACTTAATCAGTCTGATGGCATTATGATTGATGTTGCATTTGGTAGATGGAAGAAGAGACACAAGAGATTCAGCAGATGCTGGAATCTGGAGCAACGCACACAAAATGCTGGAGGAACTCAGCAGGTCAGGCAGCATCTATGGAGAGAAATAAACAGTCGACGTTTCGGGTCGAGACCCTTCATCAGGACTAGAAAGAAAGAGGGCATTTTGTGTGTGTAGCTGGAAAGTAAGAGAGAAGTTTGTGTGTGTAGTTGGAAGAGGAGGTTGTATTTTAACTGAGCATTAGCTTAACACACTATCAGCATCCCAAGTGATGGATCTATTTCAGACAATGTTATGGAGACATAAGAGAGACTGCAAATGCTGGAATCTTGTGCAAGAAACAATCTGCTGGAGGAACTCAGCAGGTCGAGCAGCATCTGTAGGGGGAAAAGGAATTGCAGGCTGCAATCCTGATGCAAGGTCTCAATCCAAAACGAAGACAACCCCTTTTTTTCCCCTCCAGATGCTACTCAACTCACTGAGTTCCTCCAGCAGATTGTTTATTGGTTCATACAATATTATGTCTGTCAAGTTGCTTCCAAATGACCAACCTTAATTAATAAAAATTGTAAATAAATGCTGCAAAATATAGTTAATTCAGAATTAAATCACTAGCAATGGAAAAATAGGTAGCAAATGAAGAAAGAGTCCATGTGAATTTATTGACTAAATTAAAGTGTTCCTTCATTAGCTAACACCAGGAGAATGGAGGGGGAAAATGACATTATATATTTCAAAGTTCACAAAAACGTGTTACACCCAACCAAATGGAGTATGGGTTGATCAAGATTAATAAGTGACAAGAAATCAAAAGGTGTCCATTAAATCAACTCAGTCAAATATACCTGCCCAATCCTCAACAGTATTGGTCTCCTTGGCTGATGGAAAAACTGTGGATTATTCAGAAAAAACCTTCTAACCACAAAGAGGTCCTGCGGGAATGCTGATGCTCATATCGCATAATTTTAGCTAATGGGTGCAGAAGCAGGCCATTGTTTTATGTGGAAAAGCATTTCTTGACTTCATTCCAAATTGCCTTACTTGAATTTTCAGGGTGTTCTCCCTGGTTCTTGATTCCTTTCACAGAAGAAAGAATTTTCTCATATATACTCTACCCAATCCTCTTAAAATGTAAAACGTCTCCATCTTGCATACTCAAAGAAATAAAGCCAAATTTTGAGCACGACTTTTAGTACTGGCACCTAATGTACTTCAATCAGCTTATCTAACTCAACTCCCACTTTAACAATATCTCCAACCCAGCAATTTTTATACATAAGGTAATTAAGGTAGAAAGCCTATTCTCACTGTTAAGACCTTAAAAACCTTAGCACCGTTGAGGTGTGAAAAGCAAACCAACTATCTCCAACTTCAATCTTGTGCAATGGGACAGATTAAGACAACTGTGGATGTTGTATTGTGATTAATGCTCCAAGAACCACATCCGTTTCTTCACACTCAAGAAGATATTCTCTGGGAGACAGACCCTGCACCCTGAGAATTCCAATAACAGAAAATTGTTTAATTACTTACTACTGTCAAAACTGATGTAGATTATAACAAAACTACAGCTCGATTTTGTGATCAGTGGTGAAATCATAGCACTTGAAGTAATCTGCCTACAAAGAAGCCGATGGCAACTTCTGGTGCAAATACACACATACAAAACTGCTTTAAGGCTCAAGGCAAATTACAATATTCCATCAGCTTAGAATAATACTCCTCTTCACATCAACACATGCATACATCATAAACAGTGCTATGCGGGATTTGACCCTCTTTATAATAAACCAGAATCTACAGTAAAACTCTCAACATGCCAATTAACGAGGATTCTTCTCTTTCTCAAACTAACTATTCACTTTTTAAAACTAATAATAGAAATTGCATACTGATCAAATCGTTCACTATTTTCAAATTATTTGATTCTCTTAAACATTACTAGCGGAGGAACGTTAAGTACAAACACCACTGATGCCAATTTCTAAACATGCATTTGGACCCCAGTTGCATCTTGAGTAGTAACATCACCAAGAAGGACTCTGATGCCTTGACATGCAATTCTCCAGCTGGCAAATGATTTAATTAGATGAAGCTCAAATATGGAAAATTTAAGCCATGAAATTAGGATCAATCAGAAGCAAACATGCTTCTTTTAGGTGCATCTTTCTTTTTTAAATATAGAAGCACACTTAGTTATAAAATTTTTGTATAAAAATAAGACTGTATTGCAAACTGTATTAGAATTCTTTGACATGTATTGGGAGAGTTTTCTGTTGTGAGCTTCATACTCCAGTTCTCTATTAATCAGTTACTGGGGTCACAATCATAACTCACCTCTAACCTTGTTTTGATAACATGCTGAATGACGATTATCCTTCTCAGAATGTGGCTGGGAATACTGGTAATGCTGTCAAACAGGCTCAATGTCACTAACTTTAATAGGTAGTTCTTAAATAAAACAACAAGGGCACTGTAAACTATAAAAGGTTAGTTTATTTAAATACTTTCCCAAGTCTACAGACAACTCATGTTGTTGTGGGAGTTATTAGCGCTTCCTACTGATATAAGTGAATTTCAGGATCTTACCCACATATAGTACTGCAGTGGATAAGTAGGATATTGCCATCCTTGCATTCTGTCACCAGGATAATATTGTTCAAAACAGTAAGTTCATGTATCTTCAGCATCCAAGCAATGCAAATAGCCTCACTGAAGGCAAAGAATACATTCAGCGTTGACTTTTTTTAAAAAAATCAAATTTATATACTTTGTTCTTTAGAATAAATGCTCCCAGCAGTGGGTAAAATTGACAGAATGTACAAAGGGTTTGATTCAATATGGTATCAGCTTACCATGCAGGTATCGAGTTCCTCCAGCCTCTCCAATTCTGTCAGCTCCTCAGCAGTGACAGCTAGTCGCTTCGCTGTCTTCTCTTCCAGCACTTCTATTTCTGTGGACTCCTGCCGTGGCAGTGGCTTTCCGCGTTTTGTGAGATGGTTGGCCTATCCCATGAATTAAGAGCAAATATTCCATCAACAAGAAGTGATATACACTGCAAATTAGTTTTTGCTGTCCATGTTCTGAACAGAATGATTCTTGCATGATAATTATGGAATCCTATAGATTACTAATTATTATTATTAGGAAGAACTTCAGCTCTATTGTAAGGGAGTGTCCAAGCAAGTTACATCTAAGAGAGGGCAAGATGTCTCTTTACAGTCCGAAATGGTAAAGGTTTTGCAAGGTGTCAATGTTGGAATTGTTTAAATGTTTTACAATTTGAATCCCAGCCAAGGGTGTTGTCACAAAATATTGCTTTCAGCAAGGCATGCACTCAAGGGTATGAGATTACTACACAAGCAATCCTCTTGTATCTCTGCCTGTTGAACAGAAAGGAAATGCCCAGCAAGCGTAAAATATCAAAGAATGTATCTTGGCTGTCATGCGCTACAAAGGGTTGGAGCATTACATGCAACAACCCCCTCATTCCTAGTCAAAAGTAGCTTTGCAGCAACTAGTAATATGGGGTCTGCAGTTTTGAGTTCCACTTTTATTTAAATTGCCAAAATTGAAGCTTGATAAAACTGGGTGGAGATAAAACAGAATAATTTTCTCAGATACCAAAATGCAAGCAGCAATCTTTAATACATATGGACACTGTGGTGACAATTAAATTTTCAGTGGTATGTCCAGTACTTGCAATTGTAATACTATCACGCTCCATGGTATAGAAGGCTTGCCTCCTTTAATTAAAAATCAGATCTCACACTAAGCCTTAAATCAGTTATTCACTGAGACATAAGAACATAAGAAATAGGAGCAGGAGTAGGCCATCTGGCCCGTCGAGCCTGCTCCGCCATTCAGTAAGATCGTGGCTGATCTGGCCGTGGACTCAGATCCACCTACCTGCCTTTTCCCCACAAACCTTAATTCCCCTACTATGCAAAAATCTAACTGTGCCTTCAATATATTTAATGAGGTAGCCTCTACTGCTTCCCTGGGCAGAGAATTCCACAGATTCAGAAAAGCAGTTTCTCCTCCTCTCCATCCTAAATCTACTCCCCCAAGTCTTGAGACTATGTCCCCTAGTTCTAGTCTCACCTACCAGTGGAAACAACCTTCCTGCCTCTATCTTAGCTATTCCTTTCATAATTTTATGTTTCTATAAGATCCCCTCTTATTCTTCTTTGTTCTTCTTATTAAGCTGGCCTTGCTGACTCAAATCTCTCAAGCCGATGTGATTATCATCCATAATACTGCAAAACCAATATAAAATGGTGGGTATGTGAGCTGCCAGAGGAAGTGGTAGAGGAGTGTACAATTACAATGTTTAAAAGAGATTTGGACAGGTTCATGGATGAGAAAGGCAAGAAGGGATATGGGTCAAATTCAGGAAAATGGGACTAGCTCAGGAAGGTAGCTTGTTAGGCATGGATGAGTTGGGCTGAAAGGCCCTTTTTCCATGCTGTGTAAATCTACAACTCTATAAATATTCCTAAGGATATCTTAATGATGATTAAGTATTGTTAATGATCTTTCAGCATCCACAACTTCTGCTTCAATACCCAATACAATTTCTGCCAGAGGTTCTGTCCTTGGTTAAATGCTAACCCAACGGTCTCTCAGTTGGACACAAAAAAATCCCACTTTTGTAAAGAAAGGCACTGTTCAATCTTAGTATTCTGGCCAACATCCATCCCTCAACTAACATCACTAAAATAGACTAATGTGCAATTATTACTATACCATCAGTGGGAGCAGATACAAAATGGCTGCCAGGTTTCTTGACAAGCTGACCACACTCAAAAAGATGCATATTATTGGCGGGAGAGTGCTTTGCAATGGCCGAGGTGTGAAAGGTGCCTACATAAATGTAGGTATTCATTTTTCTTTCTTACTAAAATAGTCTTGCACCACCAATGATTCCTCCTTTCCCCTCTCACTTTTCCGTGAGGCTACAGCTGGTAACCCTTCAAGTCCACTCCCAAGCTTCATCTATCTTCACAAATATCACCTGCCTGCTCCATCCCTTTCCACGGCCCCCCTCATCAACCCTGTTGCCACAAATGCTTATTCTCCTTATGTTACAGTTGTTAATTCACCATTTTCCATCCATGCCTCCAGGAAGCAGAACATTTCAGATCTGCGTTTCTACTTGAGAATGTTGACCAAGACTTTTGCTCTATTCTGTCTATGGAGATTCAAATGAAACCCTGATAATTAACAGGATTACATGTCACCATCCACCTAGAGGAGGTGCATCTGAAGTGATTCAAATCTAGCCTTTTCAATTCATCAACTAAAAACAGTTACAAAACTTGAATTTAATTAAATATACATATGGGTTAACTACTGAATCATGAGAACTATCCATACTTTGAACGAAAACTACATTACAATTGAATTAGTTGATATGTATTTTGCTTTTTAAATGATTTGAAAAATAAATGGTTATCAGTGACAACAGAAAATTCAATCTTTTGCAAGTTACATGTAGCAATTCTGGTATCAAAATGCAAGGGACATTCTTCTGAAGTGATCTCTCTCCCGGTCTAACAAATTTTCTTCACTAGGATTCTGGTGCTTGGAACTTCATCAATGTTTGGATAGCTCTTGGATTTATTCTAATGTTTAGCATTTTTGTTGTAACTGTATATTTCTCTGATAGAGTGATATTAAAAACATACTGAAAACTTGGGTTGCGGTATAGAATGAGCATCATTTATAGGGCCATTCAGTACGATGATCGAAGGGAAAAGAGAAACACTGCACTGCACAAAGCAAACTTCAACTCAAAAGTAAACTTTCATGAATGTCATTTCACCACAATACTTCACAAAGTAGCTTGCAATGTAGAATAAGAGAGCCTGAGAGCAAAGCAAATTATTTCAAAGATGTATGCACAGCTTGTACTCTAAAGTCAAACTCTGGGACCTAATTACAAGGTTCCTGCAAACATTTAAGTATCATAGTTGCTACAAAATGCTTTATATCACAGGTAACATTTGGCAGAATGATCTGGAGGTGTTCATCTCCTCTCCAGGGAAAGCATACTGCACCTGGTATTCCGGCAAAGTCTCCTGAATACTAATTGGGCATGTGTCTGCTTAGCTTAAACAGGATCAGAGGGTTCAAGAGCAGTACCAATATACATATCATATCATCGTTGCATGAATTGCATCAAATGTGTCCTAATTGTCTGGGGATGTCTGAACTGTGCTGTGTTTTTTTTCTCAGTAGTGGTGCTGAAACTACTTCAAGAGGTATAAAGAAAGTATCAAACCCAGTTAATGAGAAAAGGGGATGGATTCTTGTTACTCTTGGTTCAGTGCGAGACCACAAACTGAACAAATTGTAAGTCTGCTCATCTGAACCAGCATGCGATCCAACTACCCCGTCCACCAAATTTAAAGACGCTGTCTGCAAGAACCCTAAACAGCTCACAATTATTCACTGCAAATGGAATTATGAAGAATGCTACATAAGCAGCATATGGCTTGACTGAGAGTCTTTGCTTCCTTGACCAACAACTACATAAAGGCTATGTTGAATGACAATTCAGTTTACTCTTTGGAGAAAACTTCAATGCCATGGCTCTTAGAGAAGGCACCACATTTGAACCCCAAGGGGACATGTAGAGGTTCAAAATTATGTACTGCCAAGTCCAGTTTTGACAACTCCCAACACCACTCCTCAACTTGCTTCAAGCTGATGCTGTTCCACTGACATTTGACTTCATGAAGATCAATTACGATAATTTGACAAGATGACTTTATAAGTATAAAATGGAATAAAGGGGATAAATATTTAAATTGAAGAAAAAGAGAATGATGGGAAATTGTGAGATGGAGGAAATAATTTATGAATTGTTCCAGTAAAAACAAACAGCATAGACACCTCCTTCAGTGACGTAAACTTTATAACTCCATGACTGCATATTCTCAAGTACTAATCAGGACCAAGTCTGCTTGGTGCCCAAGACCATTACAGCTTCTGTGCTGCAAGATTTCCTCTTGCATGAACCAGCATTATTTAATTTAGTTGCATGTGTAGACTTATATCTAAACTTAAGTTGGGAAAGGAAGTGGTTATTTGTACTAATACTGCCAGAAGCCTAACTATCATTGCAGTGAAGTGACACACAGTAAACCATAGGCAGTGGAAATATTATTACAAGCAAGATGCAAAACTACGGTTGTACTTCATGGTCCTTCTAACCAAATTTCAAAATCTTATCTATCATTTCTCATTAAAAGTATTCAAGTAAGTGATGAACAAGTCAAACATTGTAGGTTTGCCACTTACCAGTTTGTGCTGTGAGCTTGATAGTGCTTCCAAGATTTCATCTACTATATGATCAGACAGAAATGATGCAACGGTCAGCTTGACTTCACTGCAGGAGAATTGCAGAAAGATAACAGACAGAATTCAATCATCTTCTATAACTTGGGGAACTCATCATGTTTACATAGATGTATTTTCTTAAGTCTTTAAGTTCCCTATAAGTTAAACTCATGATCACTCCTGTTCCATATTTTCACTTCCCTCAAAGAGTATGTTCAATTAAAAGTGAAATTATAAGGTGTTTTGGATCAGGAACTGGGTAAAACCCCACAAGTAAGTCTGGCTGGGTCACTCAGTGACTGGAGGGTGAACCTTTCATTCTAACTGTTGGGATTTAACCCTAAAACCAAGGAATGTCACAAATTTGCTTCACAAGAACACAACAGGAGCAGGAGTAGGCCACCAGGCCCCTCAAGCCTGCCCCACCATTCAATATCACGGCTGACCTGTCCCAGGCTTTAATTCCTCCTCTGGGCCATTTCCACATGACACTCAATTCCCCAATCTTTCCAAAACTTATCTGATCTCCTATTTAAATACCTTCAGTGATCTAGCCCTCACAATCTGCTGAGGTGGAGAATTCCAGAGATTCATTCCCTCTGTGAGAAGAAATTCCTGTGTACCTCAGTTTTAAATGGCCATCCCCTCATTTTGTGATTGTCCCCTCGTTCAAGACTCTCCTATTAACAGAAACATCTCAACTCCTACCCTATAAATGCATATATAAAAATATATTTTTGTTTAAAAATACAAGATGGATTTTTAAAAAAAAGATTAAACTATATGCATCAATAGAAAGCCTTTGTAGAATTATGCATTATGTGAACTTTGTATCAGGATTACTATTGATGGTTAGAATTTGATCATTCTGTGCAGAAATAAATCACACCCCTCAGTGCCCAGAAAATCCAAATTTCGTATGTGCAGTATCTGTATCAACACTTCAAATGTGGAAAAGACTGTCTTTTAATCTGTTGCACAAATATTAAAGAATAACCATGAATTAAATCTTGGACTTCAACATTTTTCCTTCAAATCTATTGCAATTCAAACTACTCCACAGAGACATTAAATATGCAACTAAGACATGTTTACTGCATTTATGAATTTCACTTAATGGACAGATTCGAACACCTCAGAAAAAGCATCTGAGGAGTGACCTAATAAAGATCTTCAAAATTATGTGAGGTTTTGAGGTAGAGCGAGTGTTCCCATTTGTGGGGAAGAGCAGAACTGGGAGGTCTCATTATAAGATGGTCACCAAAACATCTAAGAGAAAATTCAGAAGAAACTTCCTTATGCAAAGAGTGGTGACAAAGAGGAACTTGCTCCCATAGGGAGTGGTTGAAGGAACAGTACAGACAAATTTAAGGGGAAGCTGACAGGGATACATAGTAGTAGAGTATGGGTCTCACTGATTGATTTAGGTGAGGAAAGTTGGGTGGAGGCCCTAATAAAACATGATTGTTAGTAATGACCTGCAGGGCTAAATGGTCTGTTTCTGTATATTATATGTAATTGAATGGAATGAAATCACAAGCAGAATGGGATAATGCAGCACTGTAGTGAGATAGAGCAACAAACAACAGTGCAGAATGACATGATTTGGTTGTATCCCTGTTTGCTAAATAGCAATGTGAGATCTGGTTACTTACCTCATCACTGATTGTGAAAGGTTCCGGTACACAAATTAGGTGTGAGTGATTTGCAGTGCCTCAAGGACACAAATTTTATATATGCATGGAAATATAGGTTTAGTTATGCAAGTTTTCCTGCAAAAGTGGATTTGCTTTATAACCATACTTCAAATACACGGGAGCAGATAGGTGATATGGGTTTTTTTTCTGCACAATCCAGTAAATGCTACATTGACTGGAATTTTCCTGATTTCGATGGTTCAAAACAGTACAAAAGATCCATCCCAAACAGCTATACTGTGACTCAAAATGACAACAGAAGGTGCTTTCTGTTAAACTCATCAACTTCTATGATATATTCTTATGATCGTCAATTTTGCTGGTGGTTGGATGGATTTATCAATTCCAAACCACCAGTACAAGTTCAAAAAAAATTACAATCTAGCTTTAAGTATAATTATTCAAAAATACAAGGAAGAAAAGGAATATGGGAAGTAGGGTGTTCAAACCCACTCCACTATAAGTTTATGACCTCTTCTACCTCAACTCTACCTTCCCACACTTTCACCATAATTGTTTAATTCTTTTGGTATCTAAATATAGGTGTTCCTCAATTAACAAATGTTCTACTTACACATTTCTGCTATAACGCCACTGAATCTTTAGGGTACATATCCTTGATTTACAAACCTATTTTTTTACTCTAAAGAATAGCACTGTCCACCCACGGGAATACGTTGTACCAAACAACCCACAATGCATTTTGCTCAGCCTTTATAATTTACAAAATTTCACTTAGCAAAATTTTCTTCAGGAACACAGTCCTTCTGTAAATCTATGAACACCTGTATCTTTCAGGCTTTGTCTTGAACATACTCAGCATGGGATTATCACCAGCCCAACTAGTCAGAGAATTTCAAAGATTTGCAACATTTTGTAGAAATAGTTCCTCACCTCAAAGCTCCACAGCCTTATCCTGACACTATTATCCTCAGCATTAGATTTCCAAGCCAGAAGAAATGTTCCTCCAGCATCTACCCCTTTGTAGCAAATTTTCCACAGTAAACCTTTGAGACTTTGGTAGTGCCACACTAGCAGATTTCCAGGATGTTACTTCTATTAATATTGGTATTGGTTTATTATTGTCATTTGTACCGAGGTACAGTGAAAAGCTTGTCTTACAAACTGATCGTACAGGTCAATTCATTACACAGTGCAATTACATTGAGTTAGTACAAAGCGCATTGATGTAGTACAGGTAAAAACAGTAACAGTACAGAGTAAAGTGTCACAGCTACAGAGAAAGTGCAGTGCAATAAGGTGCAAGGTCACAACAAGGTAGATCGTGAGGTCATAGTCCATCTCATTGTATAAGGAAACCGTTCAATGGTCTTATCACAGTGGGGTAGAAGCTGTCCTTAAGTCTGGTGGTACGTGCCCTCAGGCACCTGTATCTTCTACCTGATGGAAGAGGAGAGAAGAGAGAATGTCCCGTGTGGGTGGGGTCTTTGATTATACTGGCTGCTACACCAAGACAACAAGAGGTAAAGACAGAGTTCAAGGAGGGGATGCTGGTGTCCATGACCTGCTGGGCTGTGTCCACCACTCTCTGCAGCTTCTTGCGGTCCTGGGCAGAGCAGTTGCCATACCAAGCCATGATATATCCAGATAGGATGCTTTCTATTGTGCATCGGTAAAAGTTGGTGAGACACAGTCCACCAGTTGTTGAGAGAAAAATTGGTGGGACAAAGTTGGAGGGTACACAGTCCACCACACACTTGCTGATAAAGTCCATGATGGCAGTGACATACTCATGCATTGTGGTAACACCCAAAGGAACTTCTATTTCACTATTTTAAAAACATGTTACACAGCAGTATAATACATTTTCCAGTGAACCAGGTGAGTTTAAAGGGAGCAGGAAGTATAAAAGCATTCCAGACCCTGATTCCTGCTGCAAACCCAGCCACATTTCTGACCCCTGGTGTCTCAGATTCTAACTCTGGTTCCAGCCACGCACCCTGCCCACAGTCCGGCCCCCTGGTTCACATTGCAGACTAATAAACCAGATGCTGAACCATCGGGATTTCCGAACAATTGAATGCTGGATTATTGGCATTTTCCTGTGTGTTTTAATAAATGATTTTAAACTCATCGTACCCAAAGTTTTAAATGTTAAATGACTTCATCTGCCTGTTGTAAATAGTACACCACTGTACTCTACAGACAACCACAGATGTAGAATGTAATCAAATGTTAAAATACCTAATTTTATTAAGAATATCGATGCCTGATTGCTCAAGCAGAACGTTCTTGATAAAGGTCCGTGGGATGGAAACTTTCTCGGTGGAGGCCTCTATTAAATTCTGCCGCAGGTGGGCTTTTTTCATCACATGAGGGCAGAGTCCTTCAGCTGCATCAACCATGGACTCCAACATAGTCTGTAATGGAAAGCAAAACTCAGAAGGGGAAAAAGTTAAAGCTGTATTCAACTGGGCAAACAGCAAGCTAACAGTTATACACGTGCAGGGTTTTTGGCAGGAGTGGCTTATTTATGCAATTGCCTGAATTAGTTGTCTGATAAACAGGAGAAGCCCAATTAAACAATTATCTACTCAGTATTCTTTTAAGGGGGAGCTCTAAAAAATCTACTTATCACAATAGCACAATGCTACAGATGTACTGTGTTATTTTTAGTAGAGTCACATCCACCACCTGACTTGTCACCACACTGAATAAGATATAAAATTAAAAATACTCTTCAGTAAAAACTTTAGCTGAGATAAAGATTTGTTGTCCACTCTTGTACTACAACAAAAACTTGGAACTCTTCCATTTCTACTAGAAAGCAAAATCAGACCAAAGTTC
This sequence comes from Pristis pectinata, assembly GCF_009764475.1. Lineage (NCBI taxonomy): Eukaryota > Metazoa > Chordata > Chondrichthyes > Rhinopristiformes > Pristidae > Pristis > Pristis pectinata. Next base: position 78,215,302 of record NC_067409.1, on the reverse strand, counting down.
CCATTCTTCCCTTTGTGCCTTTACCTCTCCGTATCTCTGTCACTTACTGCAGCCCTACATTCATAGCCCATTGAACACATGTTATTGCCAACCCTTAAAGCCCAAACAACTCAACTCCACATACTCCAATACTTGTTCAGTCCTCAATGTTGTGTGCATGAGGATTGGGCACAGTTGTCTTATTGATGGTTTAATCCTAAATTAAAACACCACAATGTATTTGGATCAATACATCAATTACAAATTAATGGCAAACGGGAGCTGAATGTACTAAATCATCAGTTACATTGATGCAATCACGAAGAAGGCAGTCAGCAGTTCTACTTTGTTAGGAGTTTGAGGAGATTTGGTATGTCACCAAATACTCTTGCAAATTTCTATAGATGTACGGTGAAGAGCATTCTGACTGGTTGCATCACAGCCTGGTATGGAGGCTCTAATGCACAGGATCGCAAGAGGCTGCAGAGGGTTGTAGACTCAGCCAGCTCCATCACAGGCACAACCCTCCCCACCATTGAGGGCATCTTCAAGAGGCGGTGTCTCAAGAAGGCAGCATCCATCACTAAGGACCCACACCATCTGGGACGTGCCCTCTTCTTGTTACTACCATCAGTGAGGAGGTACAGGAGCCTGAAGACTCACACTTAACTCCTTCCCCTCTGCCATCAGATTTCTGAATGGTCCATGAACACTACTGTTATTCCTTTATTGCACTATTTATTTATTTTGTAATTTATAGTAATTTTATGTCTTTATAATGTAGTACTAACGCAAAACAATAAATTTCACAAAATAAGTCAGTAATAAACCTGATTCTGATTCATCAAAATTCTATGGTAAACATTCTGAACCCAGGATGAGATAAAGGTTTAGTAAGCCCGTTAATGTTGTTGAATATGGTCATGTACAAGTTTATCTTAGGAAAAAACTTTCGATGTGCATTGTAGGTGGGTAGTTGAATCTGGGGTGACCAGATGGGAATGTGGGGAGAATAGTAATTAATAGACAGGGAACTGTCTACTGGAGGTAGCATTGAGGCTATTATATTAACTGATTAATGCCTAAAACCATCACACTGTGCCACACACATGCTGTGTCTTGCAATCAGCATATGTAGTGTCATATCAGAAAGAGTTGAAAACAAATATGCATTTCTGTCTGTTAATGAAACCTGTCTAAAGGGCAGAGAATACAATTTTCATCATCTTGCTGGAGGAGATAGATGCCTCTTCTGTGGCAGAAATCCACACTCGATGATGATAGCTGTCTTGCAAATGAGTTCACATGAATGTCAAAGAATTAGTAAGGAATCAGGTGATAATAAAAAAAAGCTGTAATGATATTAAATCTATCAGATTCAATAGTACCAATAAGCTTTTAAAGACGCACAACTATTCTCTCCTATCGAGGCGAGGACATCTTAGATAAGTTGAGAACATCAATCTCACTTCCCATTTGTACTTATTGTCAAGAAAAGCTCAGAATTACTTAGACATTTTTAGTTGCTATTTGATTGTTTCACATGCATGTTAAACTGTAGATGTTATAAATTATGTAGGACTAGGTTGGGATTTGAGTAAAATATAGTTTGGGGAAAGCGAATAACTCTAATGACTGGACAAAAGAGATTTTCCTTTTTGATTAAAGATAAATATGTACATCAAATTTTTGCTAACCTTTTTGTGCACAGTGTAAATAAGTGAGAGATGGACAACTCAGACAATGTGTTGACACTGGTGTTTCACAGGACATTTTGCAGGACACATTGCACAATGTGGGTATATTGGGGGATGAGAGTTTGTGTAGTGTTGAATGTTGTTTAAAGTACGCTATCAACTTTTATTTCAGGTATACAAGAAAAATTGTTCTATTTAGAGTCATGGAGTTATACAGCATGGAAACAGGCCCTTCGGTCCAACTCATCCATGCCGACCAAGTTGCCTACCTGAGCTAGTCCCATTTGCCTATGCTTGGCCCATAACCCTCCAAACCTTTCCTATTCACGTACCTGTCCAAGTGTCCTTTAAACATTGTAATTGTACTCACCTCTACCACTTCCTCTGGCAGCTTGTTCCACATACCCACCACCTTCTGCGTGAAAAAGTTGACCCTTAGGCCCCCATTAGATTTAAATGGGTGTCACTTAAACCCATGCCCTCTAGTTTTATACTCCCTTATCCTGGAAAAAAGACTGACTATTCTCCTTATCTATGCCCTCATGATTTTATATACCTTTATAAGGTCAACCCTCAGCCTCCTACGCTCCAGGAAAAAAAGCCCCAGACTATCCAGTCTCTTCTTATAACTCATGCTCTTCAGACCAGGTAACATTCTTTTGAATCTTCGCTACATTCTTTCCAGCTTAATGACATTATTCCTATAGTCAGATGACTAGAAACGCACACAGTACTGCAAGCGCCATCTCACCAATGTCTTGTACAGTTGTAACATGACATCTCAAATCTTGTATTCAGTGCCCTGACCAATGAAGGCAAGCATGCCAAACACCTTCTTCACCTCCCTGTCTTCCTGTGTCACCACTTTCAGGGAAGTATGCACTTCTACTCCAAGGTCTCTCTTTTCTACAACACTGTGCAGGCCCTGCCATTTACTGTGCAAGTCCTGCTCTGGTTTAACTGACCAAAATGCAACACTTGTACTTGTCCAAGTTAACTTCCATCTGCCATTCCTTTGCCCACTTTCCCAGCTGATCTAGATCCTGCTGTAATCTTAGACAACCTTCTTCACTGTCCACTACACCACCAATTTTGGTGTCATTTGCAAACTTACCAACGATGCCATCTACATTCTCATCAAAATTGTTAAGATTTGTTCAACATTTTCTCTAGAGACAGCCACTGCCTATTTTAGCCACTATCTATTTCAAACATTTGCATTTGCGTGGATGGAAATATTAAATGTGAGTGTAAACTAGTCAGTGTAAAATACTTTTAATATAAATTGTTAGACATTGGAAATCAAACTTGATGTGTGTTAAGAAAACAAATGTTCTAAAAGTCTGTTATAAATCACGTTTTGATATCTTGTGCAGATGGAGTTATTGGATATACACCCGTTTGACAATCTAACACCAGATCAGACTCAACCACACTTAAAGGATAGTTACATAGTTACATTACACTTTAAAAAATATCACTTCCCTGAATATGCAAGCTCCAAGTTACTGGATCAAACAGTTAAATTAACAACTAGTACAAATGGAATCTTCTGTCAAGAAAAAAAAACGATTTACTTTGTCGGTGCAGATCTTGCTCACCTGGCCCCACCACTTAGAGTTACCAGCCTTGATCTCCCCACATCCATACTTAACTTGTCTTGATGAGGACCCATATTGTTGGCTGAAGCAACTCCACTGGCCTGGCAGGAGGGTCTCCAGGAATACAGCGAGAACGCTCTGCCTCCAAAACAGCCCTGACAGCCTGCAAAGTCCCTCTGCAGCCACTTTTAGCTCCACCTGTCACCTCCCAGCCTCTGTGTCGCTATTTCCGTTCTTCCCTCCTCCATCTGCCTATCACCCCTCCTCACCTGGATCCACCCGTCACTTGCTAGCTCTTGTTCCACCCTTTCTGGCCATCTCCCTTCTAGCTTTCAGTCCAGATCAAGGGTCTCAACCAGAAACATCAACTGTCCATTTCCATTCACAGATGCTGCCTGACACGCTGAGCTCCTCCAGCGGATTGTTTGTTGCTCCAGATTCCAGTATCTGCAGTTTCTTGCATCTGTTGTCCCATAGTTAGTTTTGCCAGCTATCGAAGTTGAGAGGGTAATTTAATAGCTTTTAAATGTCTTTTTCATGCCTCTGACATCAAAAATCTGTTAAAACTGAGGGTAACAATTTAAAATGTTCTCATAGAATTTTAATAAAAATGTTAAAAACACAAGTTTAAAAAAACTAAGGTCAAATAACTTATTTAAAAAAATCCCTAATTCATAGCCTTACAATCCTCGGTGAAATGAGTAACGTCTCAGACCCAGGACCTGAGAGGCAATTCACTGGAATAAACGCTGAGGAATTAACGTTTCTTTATTAGTCACACGTACATCAAAACACACAGTGAAATGTATCTTTTTGCATAGAGTGTGCTGGGGGCAGCCCGCAAGGGTCGCCATGCTTCCAGTGCCAACATAGCATGCCCACAACTTCCTAAACCGTATGTCTTTGGAATGTGGGAGGAAACCCACACAGACATGGGGAGAACGTACAAACTCCTTACAAACAGCAGCTGGAATTGAACCTGGGTTGCTAGCGCTGTAAAGCATTATGCTAACCGCTACACTACTGTGCCTGCCCCACGTTAGTGTAGCAGTTATTCTGGGCCCTGTTGATGCCTCAGTTCTGAATCTGTCAGTGAATTTGAAACTTCCATGTTTCACAGCACCGGTGTGGAAGTCCCAGACTTAATGCCATTAAATGCTGAATTTTCTGTCCCCAGCTGCCAGCATTAGCCAGCCCAATCAGTATCAGAGAACGCCAATAATACTTAGTCCACATCAATGAATGCCATCTCGTTATTCGATTGACCCAGATGTTATTCCTATGTCAACAAAAGTCAAACACACTACTTGCTGCAGACATTAATCAATGACTAAAAGGATTGAGGTTTTATGATTCCCAAGGCAGACAGAAAACATCAAAATTTCCTGTCTAATCGCCATAGTACAATGGGTGCAAACAAGGATTAAGAGTTTTAAATTTGGATAATCAATTGAAACTTTCATCTGGCACTGCTGCTGTCACCATTGAATAGGCACTTTGCATAATAAGCAGCATCATGTTGATTGGAATTTCTACTCTTATGCAGCATTAAATGTCCTAATCTTGCTGTTATTTACAGCTAGATGCGTACTTTGGACAACATGAATCCAAATTAGAACCTGCTGATCTCAGATCATTAACACTACCAGATAATAGGCAACATGGGTTTGTAATCTGGTAGATTATGACTCCAATCACATGCAGGTACCTTGAGTTGTTCATCCACAACCCGTGTGACTTCTCCAGCCATGGATTCCAGTTTTTCCTCGATGGGATTGGATGAGCCATTGAATCCAGCCCAAGAAGCTCCTCGCAGGTGGTAAAGATTTGGCAGTAGCTAAAGGCAAAAAGGTATTTTGTTACATGAATTACCCCTTTCCTAATGAACAAGACAACAGTAGAATTATGAACAATACTACAGCAGAACAATTTAATCAAGTACATTTCTTTAGTTCAGCTGGCTTATCCAAGAGGAGTTGAGAAATGTGCACTAGCAGGTCCCAGATTTGACTCCTGATTTTAGCCAGGCCAAGTTTTACACTGAAAAAGATATGTGTGGAGGCAGCTTCACTTGTATTTAACGAGGTACATCACATGATTAATCACCATGTTCATAGTGAGTTATTCACATTTTACCCACATAGACAAATTTGACTTCTTTTTCCTCCCAATGCCTGGCACAATTTCAGAATGTCAAAAGCAAATCACGATGCCCATTCCTCATACAGCTGGAAGGTCTAGAAAGTTATTAATATCACCTCGTACAAAGTGTTTTCTGTGTATGCATTTGCAAAAATTTACTGCAGGAAATTTACTTTGACGATGTTACTACCCATGGCTTGCTTATCTTATAATGGAATACCCAGTTGCCACATTAGGGATTAAAAGTAACTTATTCTGTTTCTCTAGGAATGAAGGAAACGGGCTCAATAGCATAGTGGTTATGTTACTGGATTAGTGATCCAGACACTTACACTAAAACACTGAAGCATGAGCTCAAATCTTACCATGGCAACTGGGGAATTTAAGTTCTGTACTAAAAAGCTGGTATTAATAATGGTGATGACAAACTACTGGATTCATGTCAAAACTTACCTACTTCAGCTTTTACTTCCCAAGAGGGATGTGGAAGCAGAGAACCTCAAAACATTTAACATGTATTTCTATGGAAATAATCTATTAAAAGTAGTGGAAGTGCTGTAAGCTACAGGCCAGTGAATGAGAGCTGGGAAATGGGACCGGGCTAAATTGCTCTCTTTTTGTTATCATTGACAAGAAAGGTCATATGCTCTTTTCTATGCCTTAAAAGTCTACAATTTTTACTTTTGCCATGCCTTAAATGTGTTAAATTGTGGTAGAAAAGGATGAGAGAGGATAGCAATATGAAGTTCTATTGCCCAAAACCTAGACCACGAAGCACCACTACTTCGTGCACTACATATCAGAATTTCCATGAAAAATAAAGCGGCATAAGAGTCAAATTTAGAACCCACTTCCGTAATTTCCAGTTGAGCCTGCGTGGCCCCTGTACCACCTGTGCAGCAGCAGGCTTCATCCAAATGGGGACCTCCCTGAGCTGGTTGTAAATTGCTATTTGCAACCTGACTTGAGTGTGATGCTCTTCTGGAAAAAGAGTGACCTGACTCAGCACACTGAACAGTCACATAAAATGTTTGCGTAACATGCCACTTTGCACCAAGAGCAGGGAACAAAGTGTGCGCATGGGATCCTGCAGGTTGAATGTGCATGGCACTCAGAAGTCTTCCTGGAGGCAGCAGGCACTACAGTTCACAACTCTATTGACAGCAAGATACTATTAAAGAAGATGAGCCAGCATTTAGCATTCCATGAAAGGTATTTACATCCACAACTTGCCTACATTAGTATCTGATTATTATTCATGAATAAAGAAGCACTCTGAATGCTTCATGAAAGCATTAGTTCATAAAATAAATTCTTAAACTCGTGTAACTTAAACAATTTGAGGTCTAACCGTTTTGGAATTTTTGGCATCCCTCATGAAGTTTTCAGCAAGCCGCACGTCTTCTTGCACAGTATCTCCAGCCGAATTTCTCAGTGAGTTAAGATGATCCTGTACTTTTACACACATCCGGTCAATCATCTGTTGACAAAAAGCACTGTTAATTCTGGAATCAACGCTGCATTTAGAACATCGAAACCAGCACATCAAGTCAGCTACTCGAGAATTTAATTCTCACAATCAAGTAAAAGATCCTTCAATTGTCTGGAGCTATCTGTCCCTTAAAAGATATTCAAGGTCATATTTCATAGTTATGTCACTGTAAGTAGTATTTAGATTAATTGTACAATTCTTACATTTCTGCTTGTAGATGCGGGTCTTAAATTATTGTACAATAACTATATTCTTTATATCAGAAGCCAAACAATCAGTGGAGCTGTTACATGAAAACTTTGTTGGAGCTTTTCCTCCAAGTCCTGTTGCATCAACCAGCACATCCATTTGTCCCTATATGTGATAAATCATGATTAAATATTGATAAAACTATCAACACAAAACCATTTTAAAATTTGGAATGTTTGAGCTACTTCTATGATGGCTCCCAGCACTCCTCTCACCCCTCCAGTCTAATCAAGTTTATCATTCGATTACCATTCCTTGACCCATCAGTCCCCTTATTGGAAGCATGTCCATCTGGATTCACTTTTCCAAGCTGCATTCCTTAAGTCTGGATGAATGCCACAATCCCATCGAACTCTTGCCCTTTTCCTAATCCCTCTCCAAATTTTTCTCCACTGTCCTCAAATGAAGCAATAGCATAGAACTGTTGAGCTGTTTAACTGCTGTAGTCTGGATCTCACTGCAAGTTCTCCCTAATGGTAGAATCTGGGGAGATTTGATGGGAACATGGGGAGAATAAGTTAAAGGAAGAGTGAGTGGAGGAATGGCATTCCTCTGTGAGCCGACATGGACTCATTGGGCTGAATGGCCTCCTTCAACGTTATATGGAAAAATGAAACAAACAGAAAATGGTGGAGGTATCATGCATGGCTTTGGTAACTTGCACCACGCAAACTTAAAAATGAAGGTCTGGATAAAGTGTACAGAAATATTTTAAATTATTCTGGCAGTCTGAAATATATCTTGACAAGAAGCTTACTCCATCTAACACATGGAATTATTTTCAAGTGTGTTTGCAGACTTAGAATTGATTTCTGGTTTCAGATATATTTGACTGCATTCATACCTGCTGGGTGGTACTGGTGACAATGCCTTGTTGTAACCTGTAGGCCTGTTCCTGCAGGTACTTTCTGGTCTCGTGATTCCGCAGCAGATAGTTCTCGATCTGGAATGAAGACGAAAAAAATCAAGACTTTCCAAATCATCAATGCATTTGCATGAATTGCTACTTTTGGTTTTAGTCTTTAAAAAAATGTTCTTAAATAGTTTTTGCTTGTTTTTAAATGTCACAAACCTGCAGAAACAAATCAGAGTCTTGACAGCAGTAAGGTTGGGAGCAGGGCCAAATCAGATGCCAATGTTCTTTTTCAGACTTAGTGTGGGGAGAAATAGTGGTGGGAAACCTGCTCTGAACTGTGTTTGTGATGGGATATCTTGGACCTTGTTTGTTGGTCAATAATTAGAGTGGGTGATTTGACTCTAACCATATTTTTTGAGTTATTACATGTTAATATATTTTAAGATGAAGAATAAAGCGTATTTGATAGATCTTCTCATTATCACCATTTTCATTTATTATATTGGATATTTATTAAAATTAGTGTCCTCTTACAGCAAGCATCTGGCTTAGACAGAATATATCATAGCTACTGTACTTTAGGCCTAGAAAGCAGTAGTAATATGCAGTGACAAAAATCTGGACACATCACCAAAAAAGTAAATTCCAAGTAATCGCTCAGCTCAAAATGAGTCATAGAGCAATACAGCATGGAAACAGGCCCTTCAGCCATCTAAGATGCCCACTTAAGCAAGTCACATTTGCCCACATTTGGCCAATATCCCTCTAAACCTTTCCTATCCCTGTATCTGTCCAAGTGTCTTTTAAATGTTGTTATTGTACCTGCCTCAACCACTTCCTCTGGCAGCTCATTCCATATACCCAACACCTGTGTGAAAAAGTTTCCCCTCAGGTTCCTTTTAAATCTTTCCCCTTTTGCCTTAAAGCTATGCTCTCTAGTTTGTTCCCAGGGAAAGAGACTGTGCATTCACCCTAATTACAGCCCTCATGATTTTATACACCTCTGTAAAGTCACCCCTCAGTTTCCTACACTCCAAGGAATAAAACCCCAGCCTGCCCAACCTTTCCCTTTATCTCAGGCCCTCAAGTCCTGGCAACATTCTTGTAAATCTTCTTTTAACTCTTTCCAGCTTAATGACATCATTCCTATAACAGGGCAATCAAAACTGTACATAACACTCTAGGTGCAGCCTCATGATCAACCACAGTTTAGGAGAGTGATTCAGGAAATTTGTGGAATGTGCTGGGAGTTCAGCACATAACAAATCCATGGTATCATCAAAGAAATGCATGGGACGTGACTGTGAGGGGGTGGTGGGGAGAGAAAGCAAGTGTAGGAGTACTATGATCAACTACTTTTGTGGCTAAAGTCACGTGTAGGTCACACAGATTGGTTGGGGAGGGGTGGTGTGGGTTCCAGTATCTATGTTGGGCAAATATCACAATAAAGGGCAGAGTAGGGGTGTAATACCTCAGCAGTCTAAAAGACAACTCTCTCGGTCAATATGTTTCCAGATGACTAAGGAAGCAGCGCTGGAGGAGAAATGAAGTGGAACAAGTGGAGGATGTTTCAGTGGGAAAACATTTAAGAAACAATAATCATAATATCAGTAAGATTAGAGTCTTTATGAGAAAGAACACAAGCGACAACATAACATGAGAATGCTCAGCTGGAAGAGAGTTAATTTTGGTGAGTTCAAAGGGCACCTGAGCCAGGGGGAGTGGAATCAAAGATTCCCAGGGGAATAGGAGACCGCAAAGAAGAAAGATATTTCCTGGGGCCAAGATTACTGTAAGAGACTGTGGCTAAGTCACTTGAAATACAGATTGGAAACAGTAGGAGAACTACTCTGCCTTTTGCAGGGCTTCCTCTGTTTTTTCTGGATTAGCCTTCAATGCTTGGGAAGCGTCGTTGACAGGAATAGGCATGAACCTCAAGGTATAATTCCTGCAAAGAAGAAAAATAGGGTTAACGTCAATCAATGACATCACATGCCTACTGCTTATTTTAATTGCAAATATTGTTAGACCTTGATAAATATACATTTAACCCTCTTAGTGGTAGACAGTCAACTGAGTCAAAACACTGTGGATTCAAGCTTCACCATGGCCTTGAGGACATGACGCCAACCGTTCCAATGGTTCGATGACAACCATCTAGAAATTGGAGCTTGTCGTGCTGCTAATTTTATGCGCAAATTACACCTGTGATGCTGTCATCAAAAGGCATGATGTTCATCTCTGCTTTATGGACATATACTGGAGCAAGATTATACAACCAACAACTTTCCTTTACAACTCCCGGTGAAACAAGGAACATAACCCACAGCAAGTTATCAAGAAAAAGCGAGTTAAAGGCTGCTCACTGGGGCCTCAATGTGTAACTGTCCGCATGTGTCCACCTTGCTTTTCAATGCTGCACGTATTTGTTACGTATTGCCCAGTTGAACAGTGTTTTTTCAGATATTAGATATTTATTTATTAGTCACATGTACATTGAAACACACAGCGAAATGCATCTTTTTGCTTTACTGAGAATGTGCTGGGGGCAGCCCACAAGTGTTGCCACTCTTCCAGCACCAACATAGCATGCCCACAGCTCCTAATCTGTAAGTCTTTGGAATGTGGGAGGAAACCGGAGCACTGGGAGGAAACCCACGCAGACATGGGGAGAATGTACAAACTCCTTACAGACAGTGGCGGGAATTGAATCCAGGTCACTGGCGCTGTAATAGCGTTACGCTAACCGCTACACTACCGTGCTTATTGCAGACTTGCAAAGTCAAGCAAGGTGCAGATATGCTGCAGTCTCTGGCTGAACAATGAGCCCATGCCTTGCTGTGAGTGAGATCATTCTCTACACAGGACTCAAACTGAGAGGACAATACAGTGGGGGTGTGGTGCAACCATACACGAAGGTGTGTGTTTTCTTTTTTACCTCCAACCATGATTTCCCTCATCCCCACGCTGTCAGGGAGAACGTTCTTTAAGGCTGTGAGCCTGCAATTCCTGGAGAGGCAATGACATTAAACTGTGCCCTCTGCAGGGATCCGCTGCTGGGAACTCTACAGGTCCAATTTTAACCCAGTAATTGCTGCAAACCACTCTAACATTTCTTTTTACAGAAAGGAAACTTTTGCTAATTTATGATTTTGATGTTTTTTTGGTTTTGTGCACTATATGAGGATGGAATTCAATTTCTAGCCAGAGTGAATTCATGTTTCAGTCCAGCATGGAGCAGAAACTATGTTAGAACATAAGAAAGAGAAGAAGTGGACCACCGAACCGCTCGCATGTTTCCCACCATTCAATGAGATCATGGCTGATCTTTCAGAGTCATAGAGTAATATAGTGCAGGACCTTTAGCCAAACTGGTCCATGCCAAACAAGATGCCCATCTAAGCTAGTTCCATTTGCCTGAGTTTGACCCATATCCATCTAAACCTTTCCTATCCATGTTTAGATGTTTACCTGCCTCAACCACTTCTCCTGGCAGCTCGTTCCACATAGGTACCACCCTCTGAGGGAAGAAGTTGCTGCTCAGGTATCTTTTAAATCTTTCCACTCTCACCTTAAACTTATGCCCTCTTGTTCTTGATTCCCTTTCCCTGGGAAAAAGATTCCCTTTTCCTGGGAAAAAGACTGTGCACATTCACTCTATTTATGCCCCTCATGATTTTATACGCCTCCAAAAGGTTACCCCTCAGCCTCCTCTGTTCCAAAGAATAAATCCTATCCTGCCCAACTTCTCCCTAGAACTCAGGCCCTCGAGATCTGACAACATATTCGTAAATCTTCTTTGCACTCTTTCCAGCTTAACAGCACCACTCTCCCTCAAGTATTCCATATCATTCAATTGATTGATATCTTGAATATACCCAGCAACTCTTGGCTAAAGAATTCCAAAGATTCACAACTTCCAAGGTGAAGGAAATTCTTCTCATCTTGGTCCTGAATGGTTAACCCTTCACTTTAAAACTGTGACCACTGTTCTGGACACGACAACCAGGGAAAACACCTTTCCTGCATCTGCACTGTAAAACCTCGACAACTTCTGTTTCAATTATATCACTTTTCATTCTTCTCAACTCTACAGGGTATACAGCCAGTCTGCTTAACCTCTCCTCTGCTAACCCTCATCTCAGGAATTTTTATTGGTCTCCATTTTATATATCCTTCCTTAGATTGGGAAACCAGACCTGTTAACAGCATTCCACATAGGATCTCCACTGCATCCTACACAATTTTAGTATCTTCACTCTTACAGACAAATGTTCTTGCAACATACCTCCTGTCTTCCAAATCACTTGCTGTGCCTGTAGTGTTATCTTTTAGCGATTTGTATGCAAAGACACCCACACTCCTTTGGACATCGACATCATTCAATCTCTCACCATTTTAAACAATACTTCTCTTTTCTACTTATTTCTACCAAAGTGGACAACCCCACATCATCCACACATTATTCCATCTTCCAAGTCTTCGGCTTTCACTTCACTATCTGTACCCTCCAAAGCCTTGTATCCTCCTCGCAACTTATGCAGCCACCCAGCTTTGTATCATCAGAGGAGCTATCTTTAGATGACATTTTAAGACCCTGCATAGTGTTCCAGCAAACATGTGGTCCTCAAGAAATTTCACTAGTACTTATTATCTGACAGTAGTTTGTAGCTCGGCAAAATGGAATTAGCCGCTACTGGCACGCACACTCCAGATCTGCACTTCAAAAGGAACTTGTTAGTTGTAAAGTGTTTTGATATGAAAGGCTTTGTAATAACTACAGTTCACTCTAATACAAATTAAACAATTTTATAAAGATCTCTACAAAAAAATGTTGAAAAAGTGTTGTAATAGGATCAAGAATCCTATATAAAGTGTAACAGAAAACAAACTCCATTTGCAATGAAATTCCTCTCTTTGAAATAGAGCTTCTGTATGAACCATATATGAACAATTTTAGTCCAGTTTCCAGTAGATAAAACTGTTCATATAAACTGGTGACTATTTGAGTAAAATGATAATGTGGCCATAAAATAGATGCTGGGTAGAAGCAGCTACACCAAACCACCATTGTCTGAGTGGCTTTCTGGTCAAATAACTAGGCAATTCTGGAGTAAGTTGTGAATGTTACACACACACACACACACACACACACACACACACACACACACACACACACACACACACACACACACACACACACACACCTATAGTAAGATATCTGGCTTGTGATCTATCAGCGAGTTGTTACATGCCCTTTTCAGCTAGCAAACCCTGACGATGTGCCTGCTGGATAAGATTCTCCATGAGCCCCCGCATGTGCTTTCACAAAAATTGACTGCCACGTCAACTTTTTATCCAAACTTAATAGCAAGAAGCCTCAGCAAGTTTCACAAAACTTTGCACCTGAACATATTTTCCAAAGAAAAAGAAATTTTGTGAAAAACTGAGGAGCTTAGGATTAATATTCTATAACTAGTGGTAAAATGGATCAGGTTTCCTTCCATAGGTGCAAAGGAAATGTAGGAAAACAAGTCCATATAGATTATCTACCATCATCCTGGTAGTTCCATGACACACCATCATCAGATATATTGATTACTCCAAGCAATCAGTCCATGCAAATTCATTTACAATAGGTCCAAACTTGACATGGGAGAAAACTGTAGCAGTCACGCACTTTGGGGACCAAAGATCCAAAATTTTCTTGTTCCTCCCAAATGTGGAATTTACCTCAAATTGTTGTGGTATGCAAAGTGCATTTAATATGCATCTGAATACATCAATTCCATTTGCTTCCACCATCTCCCCAGGAAATGACTGACCACTTACTAATTGAAATAGTTCCAAATCCATGTACAACTGCAATCCATCTCCAGTTTCTATCCATCCTAAAGTTTTCAAATCGATAAAGTTAAAATATATGCAGTCAAGGCATCTAATTTCATGATCCTGGAGGTGAATTAACTTGTTCAGGCAATTTGTCAGGGAGGGAGGGGTGAGATGGGGGGGGGGGGGGGAAGAGAGAGAGAGAGAGAGAGAGAGAGAGAGAGAGAGAGAGAGAGAGGGGGGGGAGAGAGAGAGAGAGAGAGAGAGAGAGAGAGAGAGAGAGGGGGGGGAGGGAGGGGGGGAGGCGGAGAGAGGGAGGGAGGCAGAGAGGGAAGCAGAGAGGGAGGGAGGGAGGGGGAGAGAGGGGGAGGGTGACAGATATCAGTAAATGATGTGCAATTAGCTATGTTAAAATTCATGAGAGTAATTGTTAATACTGGGTGACTAATCCAGAGTACAGATAATACACAATACACCAAAATATAATAAACACCAGACAAGGAGCAAACTTTATGTTGTGTATGAAAATTAATCATTGCTCACTGTGCTAAATTTATTATTGATTTATGATTTTTGAAGCTATGTTAATTTCTTTAGAAAACAAACCCAGTTTTCAATCCGATTCTGAAGCATGAATCCTTGCTAGAGGAGTTCTGTGATCATAAATTTCTCTAGCACCCTTGTACTTGTGCAAGTGATAATGAAGGTACAAATGGCATTTGAAACACCTGGATAACTATGTTTAGAAGTACATTTGTCGAACTGAATATTCACCACCTCCTCCAACCACAGACAAATTAACAACAAATGTAACATTTCATTATGCTCATTTCCATTGTAATAGTCAATGCCTTTAAAAATCAAAATCCTATTAACAAACTTCCTTTTCAATACAACATGATTGCAAGTCCAAGTAATCAGTGTGGATAAACTGTGATAACTTAGCAGCAGATTTCCACTACTGAAAGGCTATTAATTTCAATGTAATAGAAAAAAAGAATCACTTGTGTCATTCAGGCTATTTTGGTCTCGACTCTATTGCAGACATTCCCTCGATTCTCTCCATCCCTCCCATGCTGCCCAACTTGCTGAGTATTTCGAGCATTCTGTTTTTATTTCTGCTTTCCAGCAACTGCAGATTTTTGCTTTCTGGCTACTTACGTTGTAATTCGTTGATTTGGCATCCAGCATTAATGACATTAATAATGGGTTTCCTAATTAGCCTTGTGTCACTAAATGTTAAAGCATGCACAGTATTACTTCACTACTGTTTATTTTTTCTGAACAATGTGTTCTAGTTAGACTGCTGGTGTTAGGTTGAGAGCAATGAAAGGATTTAAATAGAAATACTCTTTTTTAAAAAGTAAAATTTGATATTTCAGGAGCACAAAGAAAAGCTTAACAGCTCCTCAAATAGTTGTTTGAATGACGAAAGGTGAACAACACAATTCAGTAATGCATTGACCTTGAAATTTACAAAATTATAAAATAGATTGATAGTTGGAATCTTTTTTTCCCGGGACAATGGAGACTAAGACTAGAGGGCACAGGTTTAAGGTGAGAAGGGAGAAATTTAAAGAATATCTGAGAGGGAAATGTTTTTCACACAAGAGGGTGGTGAATATTTGGAATGATCTACCAGTGTCGCCACTTTCAGGGAACTATGTACTTATACCACAAGTGGGGGCAAAAACTATTACAATGTTTCAAAGGCATTTGGATAGGTACTTGGATAGGAAAGGAGTGGAGGGATATGGGCAAATGGGATTAGCATAGATAGGCATCATGACTGGCATGGATGAGGTGGGCCGTAAAGGGCCTGTCTTGGTGCTGTATATTACTAAGATTGAATCTATGGTTGACCATACCACTCTTACCTCTGAGGCAAATGGTTGTGGGTTCAAGTCCTATCCCAGAATCTCAAGAATGAGAAGACATGCTGACCATTCAGTACAATACTGAGACAGTATTGCACAGTTACAGGTGGAGTGCCATTTTTTTTTAAGAGGAGTCATTAAACTTGCTTTACATCCTTTTCTTCATTATAATACATTTCATAGATCAGAAGATCAGCAATGCTCTTTGGGGATTCCTACTTTCTAAACACTAATCAGTTGGTGACAGTGATCACTCGAGCTTCTACTTAAACTAATCACCAATTAAATACCATAAAACATTATATCCACCTCACCATGCAAGTGTAGAGATGAAAATTATGGTCTAAAGGTCTTTGATATTTAAGTGTTCAGAGCTGTTGGGAAAAATGATCACTTCTCAGCCATAGCAATCTTTGTCTCAAATCTTTCTTCCATAGACAAACTCAGACCAATAAGTTTTAATTTGGGACAACAAAAAGGCCTAGATCATGGTACGTGAAGGCTGCAGAGATGCTCATTAACGTTTGTAAATTGGTTGGAGAGCACATCTGATACAACGCTCTGCTTGAAGCAACCCAAAGTGACTGGAGACATGTATGTCTGCTTCAGGAAAATCTGGTTACTCAACCTAATTTCCACCACAGTAATACAAATAAAAAATTATTAACTCGCGCAAGAGCAAGCCTGCTTCACCAGTGTATTAAATACACCCTTCCAAAAGAATACTATTGAGTATTTATTTCCCAAATGTTTGAACTTATCTACATTCATTACAATGGGAAATAATTTGCTTTTAATGTTAATATCCTTTTTGAAAACCCCAAATAGGATCTCAGAAGGAAAAAAAAGGAGGAAATTGTGAGACATTATTGTTTTTCTTCCCCAAAATCTGAACACTACCTCATCACTCAAAAGTGGTTTCAGTGTTTTTAAATGACTTTTGTGGTGACTCCATTTGATTTTAAGGGAAACAGATGTGGCAAATGTAGATCAGTGAACACATTATTTTCAGTATTTCAGGTTGTGGAGCTTCAACTGAATCAAGGACCTATTCTCTTTCGAATACACCTGAAACCAAATTCAACTTTCAATTAATTCAGAATTATACAAGACTTACTGAAAACAAACACCAATTCCCCTTGCTAAATATCAAATTTCAATATAGGGGTGATCCAATCATGGAGTCATAGAGTTATACAGCATGGAAACAGGCCCTTCAGCCCGGCTAGTCTGTGCCGACCAAGGTAACTAACTGAGCTGGTCCCATTGGCCTGCATTTGGCCCACATCCCTCTAAACCTTTCCTGTCCATGTAACTGTCCATGTCTTTTAAATGTTGTGATCATACCTGCCTCTACCACTTCCTCTGGCAGCTCGTTCCATATACCCACCACCCTCTGCGTGAAAAACCTGCCTCTCAAGTCCCCTTTAAATCTTTCCCCTCTCACCTGAAATCTATGCCCTCTAGTTTGGGAAAAAGACTGACCATCCACCTTATCTATGCTCCTCATGATTTAAATAACTTCTACAAGGTCACCTCTCAGCCTCCTTCAATCCAGGGAAAAAAGTCCTGGCATATCCAGTCTCTCCTCAGAACTCAAGCCCTCCAGTCCCGGCAACATCCTTGTGAATCTTTTCTGCACCCTCTCTAGCTTAGTCACATCCTTCCTATAGCACAGCAACCAGAACTGCACGCAATATTTCTGATGTTGACTCACTAATGGCTTATACAGCTACAACATGACATCCCAGTTCTTGTACTAAATGCCTTATCCGATGAAGGCAAGCATGGCATATGCCTTCTTCACCACAGTGTCAACCTGTATTGCCACTTTCAGGGAACTATGTACCACCAGGTCTTACTGTTCTACAACACTCACCAGGGCCTTATCATTCACTGCACACCACTGGTCACTGGCCTCCAATCTGAAAAACAACACTCCACTTGCTACTCTCTGACCCCTTCCTCCAAGCCAGTTTTGTATCCAATTGCCTAACTCACCCTGGATCCCACGTGATCTAACCTTCTGCACCAGAGAGACCTTGTCAAAATTCTTGCTCAAGTCCACATAGACAGCATCTACTGCCCTGACCTTGTTAATCCTCTTGGTCACCTCTTCGAAAAAAAACCAGTCAAATTTGTGAGGCATGGTATCCCACGCACAAAGCCATGCTGACTATTTCTAATCAGTCCTTGCCTTTCCAAATGCAGATAGGTCCTGTCTCTTCGAATCCCTTCCAATAACTTTCCCACCACTGATGTTAGGTTCACCAACCTGTAGTTCCCTGGCTTGCCCTTCTTAAATAAAGGCACAGCATTAGCTACCCTCCAGTCTTCTGGCACCTCACGCGTGGCTAAAGAAGATACAAAAATTTCTGCCAGGGCCTAGCAACTTCCTCCCTCAGTGTCCAAGGATACATTTGGTCAGCTCCCAGGGACATATCCAGGTGAAACAACAGAGTTGAAAAGAATTTAAGGAGGCAAGGGGGTTTCAGTTAAGGTAATTGACATCATAAACTTGAACAATTGCAGTTTCTTCTAAATGAACTGACTAGTATGATCTTGCCGGCCGCATTCCTGCAGCCGTCTGCCAGATTTACTGGTGTCGGTACTGTGGATATTGTAATTTGAAACGCTTGTAAAACAATCAACCAAAACCAGTGCAGATTGGAATAAAGCCTCAGCAGGCTGTAACAACCACTATTGTATGCACTTAGTGGAAAACAATGAGAATGCAGCAGGGAGGGAATACAGATAAGGCAAAACAGTGGAACAGATGGCAGTAGAAGTCTGAAAGAAAAATGTATGCCCCCTGGAGTAAATTAACTGATCTAGCTTGCCCAAGTGTGGTGCAGTGCAAAGCCAATGACATCAAAACAGATAACAGGCATGTGAGAATTACAGCAAATAACAGTAAAATATCACATTATGGATTAGAAATTCTTTGGTGCTAGGAAAGAGCGATTAAATCAGTGGTGTTTGATGGAGTACGGAAAAAGGTTGGCATAGTGATGCATCAAATAATGCTGTTGCCTTGTAGTTCATGACTCGAGTTCAATCCTGACCTCTGGAGCTGTCTGCGTGGAGTTTCCACATTCTCCCTGCGACTGTGTGGGTTTTCTCCTGTATTCCAGTTTCCTCCCATATCCCAAAGGGACGCTGATTTGGTGGGTTAGTTGGCTATTGGAAATTATTCCAAGTGTAGATAGATGGCAGGGAAATTGAGGGAGTTTATGGGCATGCAAGAAAGAAAAGGTTGCAAAGAAATAAGTGTGAGAATGAGACTGATGGGATTGCTCTCGGAGCCAGCATAGCCTCAACATTGTAAGAAAAAAAATAAACTATGAAAATATGAGCTGCTTTCTTTCAGGACAGGTGCTGCAGAATTCAAGATCTTGAACTGTAGATTGAGCCTTGCACACCGGAAGACTTACCCTAGACAAACCCTACCATGGGGGAGAGCACGTAGGAGGGGTGTGAATGAAGAAAGGTCCCTTCACCAGCCTGATCTGGGAATATACTGTTGGCCATTCATTGTTGCTGGGGCTAAATCCAGGAACTCCCTTCCCAACAGCACGGTGGGAGTACATTCACCAGAAGGTAAGCAGCAGTTCAAGGCGGTGGTAAGTTATAGAGTGATAGAGTAATATGGCACGGAAATGGGCTCTTCGGCACAACTTGTCCATGCCACCAGGATGCCCATCTAAGCTAGTCTCATTTCCCTGTGTTTGGCCTCTATCCCTCCAAACCTTTCCTATCCATGTACCTTGTTCTCTGAAGCGTTGAAGAGAATGGCCTTTATGCTAAATATCCCTGAAAAAAATGTCCCCTGCCAACCTTCCCCACTTCTGCACAACATCGTAGCTGACAATCTAGGTCTACCACATAACCCTGGAAAACAATGGTTCACTTAGGCGGCACGGTAGCGTAGCGGTTAGCGCAACGCTATTACAGCGCCAGCGATCGGGGTTCGATTCCCGTCGCTGTCTGTAAGGAGTTTGTGCGTTCTCCCGTGTCTGCGTGGGTTTCCTCCGGGTGATCCGGTTTCCTTCCACATTCTAAAGACATTCGGGTAGGTTAATTTGGGGGTTTAAAATGGGCAGCGTGAACTCATTGGGCCGGAAGGGCCTGTTACCACGCTGTAAATAAAACTTAAAAAATTTAAAAAAACTTTATGTATCTCAGGAGCCACTTCTCAATCAATGATGCAATTCACCATAGTCTTCAGTATTTATAAAATAAGATTTCTTTATTAGTGACATGTACATCGAAACACACAGTGAAATGCATCTTTTTACATAGAGTGTTCTGGGGGCAGCCTGCAAGTGTCGCCACACTTCCGGCGCCAATGTAGCATGCTCACAACTTCCTAACCTGCAAGTCTTTGGAATGCGGGAGGAAACTGGAGCACCCAGAGGAAACCCACACAGTCACGGGGAGAACGTAAAAAACTCCTTACAGTCAGTGGCCAGAATCGAACCCGGGTTGCCTGCGCTGTAATAGCGTTACGCTAACTTACAGGCTTTGGTTGTCTGAGGAAATCCAAGTCTGGGATAAGTGAACTGCATCAATGTCCTCTCCCAAGCTAATGTCCTGAGCATCCAGGGTCTTAATCTGCTTAGCTAGCTCTGCTGGGCAGGCTGCGCTGTTCACAAGAGGTCCACCTATCGCCTGCCAGCTCTTTGATCCACCTCTTCCCTCCAACTTTTTATACCGGCCATATCCACTCTATCTTTCAGTCCAGATGAAGGGTCTCGACCCAAAACGCCAACTGTCCATTTCCCTACACAGATGCTGCCTGACCCACTGAGCTCCTCCAGTGGTTTGTGTGTTGCATTGTTCACAAACCTGGCAAGAGATTTCCGATAAAGGCCCTCTACTCCTAGCTCTGTCATAGCAAAAGGTTACCGTGAAGGCAGAGGAAACAATTCAGAGATGGTCTCAAAGCATCCTTATAAACTATAACATCCTCTCCAACGTGTGGGAGATCCTGGCCCACCACCACTCAGAATAGAGAAGAAGGATCCCAGAAGGCACTGCGCATCTCATCTCTCCTTGATGGTACTTACAGGCTGAGAAAAATGGTGGGGAAAGAGCACAAAACCTTCCAAGCAACCACCCAGCCTGAGAATGGAACAGCAATGTTCTGAATGATCATTTTATCCAAGCTCTCAAATCAGCAGTAAACATGGACATGTCTCATTGGGAAAATAATTATGAGCAAGAAGTGAAATGGCCCAACACGACTGCTATGTTAAAGCAGAAAAAGAATGAAGAATAATTTGCATTGGTCATCAGGACTGAGAAAGAGAGAAAACAAGTTAATCTGGGTGGCAGAGAAAGGTGGTGAGGGCAGTGGGTGGAACAAAGGGAACGTCTGTAATAGGGTGAAGTAATGTGGTCATTAAAATAGCTGCAGCCTGTGCCAACTGGAGAATACAATGGAATTAGCCACCTCAGAACCCACAAAGCTGAAGCAGATGCAAGTCATCCTTGATCCTGAGGGACTACTCAAGAAGATGACGACGACAGTGGATTTACTCAGCTGAGCTACTTCACCAGCACATCCCAGAACCACAACAGGTACTAACCATGAGAACAAGGCAGTGGTTCCATGGGTACACCTACAAAGTTGTTCAAACAACCTGCAGGATCCCTCACAAGTCACATACCATCTTGATCGATTACTATTCCTCCATTGTTGTCAGATTTAAATCTTGGTACTCCCTACTCAATACATCTTTGGGGGTAGGACTTTTGCCATACAAGGCCTCTGCTCATGTGCACTTTATTCAGAGGACAATTAGAGAGGAGATATAAATTCCCAGCAACGTCCTCATCCAGTGTAATGTTAAAGCAAATGTACAACTCCAGTGAATTGTGAGGTTTTCCCCATCATTCCCAATAACATCAGTTGTACCGGTCTGCACAAGAGGCCAAGAGTTATCTTGAATTCAAGCTCTGTTATTCAAAACTATGGCAAAGTTTGAACCAGAGAAGTCCTGGTGAAACCTCAGCTGAACATTTGTGAGGTTATTAGCAAGTGCTGCTTGGTGGGCATGTTGTTAACACTTTGTAATGAAAAAAGGTTAATGGGGTGCATTTGGTCTGAGAGATTTGTCCTTGATTTTGTGGACAGGATATACTACACAATTTTTCACTTTGTTGGGTAGCTGCTGACATTAGCTCATGGTTGCCTCAGCTGGCTAGACCATGGTACTATCCAAATCAAATGCCTTGGTCAAAGGAAAGGGAACTGTCAAATTTTGTTCATTCTTTTCTGTTAGGATTGATAGAACCATGAAGACACAAGAGAGTGCAGATGCTGGAATATGGAGCAACACATGAGATGCTGGAGGAACTCAGCAGGTCAGGCAGCATCTATGGAAGGAAATGGACAGTCAATGTTTTGGGTTGAGGTCCTTCATCAAAGGGTCTCAACTTGAAACGTCGAATGCCCATTTCCCTCCATAGACTCACATGGGCCCCAGCTGTGCCTGCCTCTTCGTTGGCTACAATGAACAATCTCTGTTCCAAGTCTACTCCGGCCCCATTCTTCAACTCTTTCTCCGTTATATCAATGACTGCTTTGGTGCCACCTCTTGCACCCGTGCGGAACTTGACAGTTTCATAAGTTTCACCACAAATTTTCACCCTGCTCTCCAATTCACTCGGATTATCTCTGACACCTCTCTCCCCCTCCTCCATCTTTCCATCTCCATCTCAGGAGATTCCTTATCCACCGACACCTTCTACAAACCCACCGACACCCACAGCTACCTCGATTACAGCTCTGCCCACACTGCCTCTTGCAAAGACACTATCCCTTTTTCTCAATTTCTCCGCCTCCGCTGCATCTGCTCCCATGATGAGGCTTTCCACTCCAGGATATCCGAGATGTCCAACTTCTTTACTAACTGTGGCTTCCCCCCTACTGTGGTCGAGAGCTCGCACCTGCATCTCTGCCTTTTCCTGCACCTCCAGTCTCACCCCACCCTCCCCCCAACCCAACAGGGATGGGGTCCCCTTGTCCTCACATTTCATCCTACCAGCCTACGTATCCAACACATGACTCTCCGCCACTTCCGCCATCTCCAACGGGACCCCACCACTAAGCACATCTTCCCCTCCCCACCCCTTTCTGCCTTTCGCAGGGACCGCACTCTTCATGACCCCCTAGTTCACTCCTCCCTCCCCACCCATCCCACTCCCATCCCAGGAACATTCCATTGTCCCTGCCATAGGTGCAACAACTGCCCCTACACCACCTCCATCCAGGGACCCAAACAGTCTTTTTAGGTGAGACAGAAATTTAACTGCTCCTCCCTTAATATCATCTACTGCATTCGGTGCTCCAAGTGTGGCCTCCTCTACATTGGCAAGACCAAACACAGACTAGGTGACCGTTTCGCAAAACACCCGTGCTCCATCCGTTACTGCAATCTGCATCTCCCTGTTGCCAGTTACCAACTCCCCCTCCCACACAATCACTGATATGATGGTCCTTGGCCTTCTCCACTGCCAGAAGTCCAAGCACAAACTGGAGGAACAGCACCCTATTCTCTGTCTTGGAACCTTGCAGCCTAACGGCATGAATATTGAATTCTCTCACTTTAAGTAATCCCCTGAACAACCTCCCCCCCCCACCCCACCCCGACCATGCCTCTTCTTTTCTTCCTTCCTAGCCTCTCTCTCTTTTTTCTACCCCCTTCTTTTTTCCTCATCTTTGACCCGGTGGATCTGCTCTCCCCTCCTCCCCCGCACCAGCCTATCACTATCTCTTACCTGCATCTACCTATCACCACTTTGTGCCCACCTCACCTCCCCTCTTTTGTCCACCTATCACTGCTCTGCTTTTTCCTCCTATATATTGGGCTTCCCCTTTTCCTATCTTCAGTCCTGAAGAAGGGTCCTGATCCAAAATGTTGACCACCTGCTTTTCTCCACAGATGCTGCCTGACCCGCTGAGTTCCTCCAGCATCTCGTGCATTGATATAATTATGAGTTCATTAAGAATCAATTGTACAACAGGAGTTTGGAATCATACAGATAAAAAATCCTTCCTTAAAACCTATTGATCTAGCTTCTTGTTCCCGGCTTACTGAATTTTATTTTTGACCACATCTACATGATTTGAACTCACCGTCCGGCATTATTATCCCACACCACTGGATTACTATTCCAATAATAGAACCACTGTGTTACTGAAGTCAGGAGCAATCCCCAACATAGAAAACAACATGGTACATTAACTATTGCTTTGGGTAGATGAAACTAGTCACAATTATGTGTTCACATCTTAAAAAGAAAGAATCTGCTTCTGTTACCTACTTTTCCAAGGCCACGGCTATATCCTGAAAGCCCTGGGCGGTTATGTTATTCTTGTCCCAAATTACCGTCCTGTTGAAAGAGAGCAGCCACTTTTCAATAAAGCATGTTGATGTATACATAGCTCATAAAATCTTGTTCCAGAGAGACAGGATGCAAATAATAACTGTTTATATTACACCAGCTGTGATTTTAATTTGTTCCAGCCAATGTCCCTTGTTGCTCAAACAACCTGTAATGTTCACAGCTTAACATTATAATATTTTCCCCCTTCCCTCAAGCCCATGATTCAAGTGCTCCCTGAAGAAGCTCCGTCAACAGGCTCTGAGCTCACTTAGAGGCCGATTCTTATTGTTAGATGTCTCCTTTGCTTTGGTTGCTGTCTTTCTCTCCTCGTTATGACAATACTCTTCCAGGTTATCAAATTAGGAAATAACCAGCTTGCTCACTCTTAAAGTGAGATACTGTAAGCCCATGTAACAAAATAATGAGTCCAGAAGAAAAATCATTTGCAATCTCAAAATTTTACCTGAGCTTTGTGTTGATCTGTAGTGCCTTCCCCAGCATCTTAGCACCGATATCTCCCATCCCGTTCCCACTAATGTCCACCTTGGTTAACGAAGAATTGCTTCCCAAAGCATTGATTATTATCGTTAATTCAGTCTTAAGCTTTGAATCAGCAAGGGATAGAGATTCTAGGGGCTGCAAAGAATGAAAGGAAATGTACTACATTTTAATCAAACTTTCGCTTTTAGAAGATTCAACAATATTTTATCCATAATATTTTTTTTCGGGCCAATTTCACTGTTTTTTTTCCATTTAACTACCAATGTATGAAGTTGCACACTAAAACACAAAGTCTGGGATAAATGGTATTGAACAAAGTCGAAACCAATTAGTTCCTGGTCAGAGTTCAGTCCTTGTACATTTAGAAAAGTCTTAAATTAGTGCTCTGAAGTTATTCAGGTAACTAACATATTAATCTCTATTTCCCCATTTTCTGATGGGAGTTATTTTTTTAAACTATAAATAGTCCACTACTTTTTGCATGGGTAAGCAAGCTGCTACTTCTTACACAGCCCCTTGGGAATGAGGCCGAATTATTTCGATTCCAGTTCTATATGTTCTGAGATGGCTGATGAGGCCAATGCAGGAACCCACAGATTCTTCCGCAGGCTGGGTCAATGGTTATTTTGTGGATGTGTTTCTTCCACCATTGATGTTGGGCTTCTGCACGCTCCCGATACATGGACTCAAGGTTCTCGGCGGCCTTCTCAACTTTGAGCCATCATGGGTCACGGGTTCCTGAGTCAGTGGGAATGTCACCTTTTTTTCCTGGAGTACTTCCTTGAATCTAATGTCTCAGGCTGCCTGGTTATTTCTTCCCATGACACTGTTTGGAAATGGTATCTAATTTGGGGAGTCCAGTGGACAGCATGTAAATGGCATAACCTGCCCAATGAAACCAATTGAAAACAGGGCCTCAATGCTGGGGATGGTTCACTTAACCCTTTCAAAGGAGATTTTTGCATTGGAGGTAATTGGTGGCATCTCCATCCCTACTGTTGGTAGCTCCACCCAAACCTGAATCGGCAGTGCACAACTACTGGGGGGCTTCACCGAAGTATAACTGCAGTTAACTGATTCCTTGCTTAACTTGCCACCTGTTTGAAAGCATCTTGCTTCTGCTTATCGCATAATGATATCCAAGTTAACCCAATACAAAAATCATATTTTGTTCCTCCTTTCCCTTTCCGCCTCGTGCTCCCAGGCTGCACATCACATAGCTGGGATTAAGGAACGTTCACTTGTGCTGGCACGGTTGTGCAGCAGGCAGACCTCCTTTAGGACAACTGTGACTGACCCTGAAGTCTACACTATCGCATGTCAAGTGGGAGCACGTCTTTCATGCATGCTGTGCAGTATGACACCTCGGTCATCAAAGGAAAGTCCTCCTCATTCAGTTGCTACCCTTTGACTTGCCACGGTGGTTTGAATGCAGAGGGTAAAGCAAACTAATGACCATTACCATGGTAACAGCCATTTGTTTGTGTCTTATGGCCACTCAGCAAGTGGACACTGGGGGACTCCAAATCCTTTTTTTCTAGCGTGGTTCAAGCTTGGCACTGGGGCACAAAAAACAATGTGCCCAAAATCAATGGCACTCTGCACAATGGGGAATCATGCAACCTTGGCAATGATGCATGCTCAGCTTGAGCTGCTGATCTCTGAGCTTCAATGATGCAACAGTGGACAGCAAAACGCAACATATTACAAGCCTTGCCATCTCCAGTCTGGACTGAGCCTGATATTATAAAGCTGCCCTTGTTTTGCTTTGAGTTTGCAGTAATGTTGTAGCAGTTAACATATATCAGACAGGATATCCCAGTGAAACCAAAATCTCTTAAGAGTTTCTGGCTGAGCTTCAGTAGGAGAATTACTCACATAAAATCTCCATCTCCTCTACCTGCAGCCTGTCCTGTTCAGTGTACCCTTTGTCCCAGGTCAATAGGTACTGCAATGAAAAAGCCCAACTTCTGGGAACTATCAGTCCATATAGAAGTCGGAGGTTCCCAAGAAGTCCTTCCACTCCTGCCGCCCCATTCCCTGAGGGTTCTGTGACTAGAAAGTATCGTACAAAAGTACAAAGGAAACAAGCACTTCTAGAATCGATCATTGAGGAGGTTACATCCCTTTTGTTCACCTATA
Source organism: Pristis pectinata (assembly GCF_009764475.1). Classification (NCBI taxonomy): domain Eukaryota; kingdom Metazoa; phylum Chordata; class Chondrichthyes; order Rhinopristiformes; family Pristidae; genus Pristis; species Pristis pectinata. The sequence goes on along the minus strand of NC_067409.1, from coordinate 78,188,543 downwards.
CAAACTTAAAAGCTGTTAGTTGGAGCACAGAGCAATCAGGTGAAAGCATGGTATTAAATCAGCATTGCATGCTAATTAACATTGCAGTCTCCCTGCTCTAACAATATAGTTTCCTTCCTAATTGCTTGCTGTAGCGGCATGTTAACTTTCAGTGGTTTGTGTGCAAGGACACCCAGCTCCCTCTCACCATTTCAAAAATATTTTTTTCTACCAAAGTGATGACCTCACATTTTTCCACATCATAGTCCATCTTCCCATTGGCTAAACTTGTCTATATCTCTTTGGAGCCTTTCTGCATCCCTTGCACCTCTCACTGTCAATCAGCTTTGTATTATTAGCTTACCTAGATGAATTACAGATAGTTTCCTTCACCCAAACCACTGATTTTCCTAAAACTGATATTAGGCTGATTGATCTGATCCATTTTCTCTCTTCCCCGTTTTAAATGACGGGGTTACATTTGTTACCCTCTAATCCAAGGAAACTAGTCTAAAATCTGCAGAATTTTGGAAGATGGCAACATATGCATCCACCATCTCCAATGCCGTCTTCTTCAAATCTTTGGAACTCAGGTCATCAGGTTTCAGATGCTCTTCAACCTTCAGAACTACTGGCAACAGACAGGGCCCTAAATGCTTGATCAAAATATTGATGCTACACTTTTGAGAAGTTTTTAAATCATTGTACGGCAGGTCATTTCAAAAATCCAGCAGAAGGCTGATGATCTTAGCTTAGAACTAAGAAAAAAAATCAAACTACAGTTGCTTCAATGTTTGACACAAATTAACATTGCAAACAATTTCAAAACCCCATTGCAAACAATTTACGTTGGATTCTTTCCAATTTACTTAATGACACTTGGTTAAATTACCAAGGAAACAGTATTGAACAAAATTTTTCCTGCCAGTAATGAAATAAAATGTGGCAGTGCTATTCTAATTCTTTCATTTGTTAACCAGATATTCACTTAACCCCAAAGCAGTTACTTAAGTTCACACACCTCATTTCTCTGAAATGCCAAGTCTCATTTAATTTCAAACTTCACTCTAGTTCTACATCAACCCTAAAAGAAACTCAATTATCACAGCTTTGTTCATGCCTTTATACTTAAATCTTGCCCTCTCACAATCTTGTATTCAATCTCAAACTGTTTCAAATTCCAGAATTACTTTGCCACATTTCTCTGTCTAGTGTAATTCAAAAATATTCCATATGTGGACATATTATTTAATTAAAGTAGTGCATTTACATTTTTAATCAAATTCCTTGGTATGCAGCTAGCACCTGATTAATGTGGTTTAATGATCTTGTACTGAGAGGTTTGGAATGCATGTTCAAATAATGACACAGGTACTTCTCAATCTACACTTGCTGGTGGACAACTGGGATATCCTGTCTGATATCTGTTAACTGCTACAAAATTACTGCAAAGCAAGGATAGCTTTATAATATCAGGCTCAGTCCAGACTGGAGATGGCAAGGCTTGCAATATGTTGCATTTTGCTGTCCACTGTTGCATTCATTCATGTTTCCTACATCAAGGGATTTCTAACTGTTCTCATTTTGTAAATGACAACATCTTGGTTCTGAATAATTTTGATTTACGTAAACAACAAATAATGAATTAGTTTGGCTCCCTTTATCCAGATTCCCTTCCTCCTCTGCTATTACATAAGGAATGCTGTGCAAACAACCCAATTGTTAATTGTGTTCATTTAATTGGTAGAATTTTCACGTGGATCTTTCATATTCACAGAGTACTACCACTGGGAAGATTCACCACAAATGTGGCCTTGTTGGCAGATCCACTGACTCAACTTCCATCACATACTCAACTGTACCTCCAGCTATCAGGTCCAAGCATGCAGGCCTTAAATGGCCACACTCAGCTCCTTCACTGCTAATGAGCTCTGTGCCTACAAATTCATTAAATAAAAACACCTCACATCTTTCTCTATGCCCAGTATTAGATAGTTAAGACAGCTGATCTAGAAATTAGGATGGGTAGTGCTCTTTTTCCCAGCGATACGAGTTTGAAAATTGATTTTTCCTCCCCCCAGAGAGAAATTGTGATTGCATTCACTTCAGGGTCAAATTACGCCATTGTGGAAGATCCAACGGGTACTTCCAGGCCAGGGTCACCCTCGAGCACTAGACGCTATTTCCATGTCAGCTGTGCTGGGGTGATATCACTCCCTGTGCCACATTCTCTTTGCAGCACCGCAGGGGAAAAAGCTGTCCCGTGTGCAACTATCGCTGGGCACACTTGGGGCAATTACTGTTGGATAGGGATCCCACCATGTCCCACACTTTGGGCTCTTTGATCCTTTGGGCTCTCCCCACACAAACATGGCACTGATCACCTCCTGCCCACTGATCTCTCCCCTTCCCCCACCTCCACACCCAAATCCCCACCAAAACCATTGGGGTTAAAATCCTACAACCAACCAAGACACAGGTTGCCACCACTCCCCGATCCTACCTGATAGCCCATGAAACTGACCAACCTCACCCCAAGTTCCTGTTTATTATTCTCAATGATGTTGACGGAGGGATGGAAGCAGAAGTTAAATGAAGAAACTGGTTAGTTTAACACAAATCTGACGACAATGCAAAAAGCAGAGTCTGAAATGGGCTCCAAACTGAGTAAGATTTGAACTGAAAATGTAATGCTCTCATAGTTGGGGAAAAAAAACCTGAATTCTGCATTTTGTACCTTAGCGGTATGCACAGTTCAATACTTATTGTCATGGACAACTTATCAATCCTCAGAATGTACTTCATTATTTTAGAGACTAATGCCAGTCTCATTACATTCTAGTTAGTTTTGGAAACAATTTAGGAATGAAACAAAAATGAAATAACTATCAAGAACCAAAATGGTGAAATCAGGAGGTCATCTTCTCATCTGTATTTATTCATCATGGTTTATCGATATCACTGACAATGCCAGTATTTGCTGTTCATTTTTCATTGCCCCTGAATTGAGGCAGTCAAGAGTCAATTACACCAGTGGGCCTGGAGTCACATACCAGTCAGACCTGATAACAGGGCAGATCTCTTCACTGGAAAGTCGATAGTGAACCAGACAGATTCTTCCAGCACTCTAGAAGGTTCACTGTTACCATCCTAGATGTATTTAGTTAATTATTTTAAGGTCCAGACCTTCAGATGTCTCTCTGGTAATTTAGTCTCCTTTCTGATAAAAGTGCACTGAAATGGCACATCAACTCTGTTTCTCTCTAGCCTGCTATTTGTTTCCAGCATTTTCTCTTTTTTATAAATTAGTTCACTGTGCTACTGGACCCTATTCACCAGAATAAATCAAACATCAGTACTTAAAAACTTACTGATTCTTCATCCTGAATCATTTGTACAATATTATCAAGCACAGGTGCAAGATTCCTGTAAAACAAAAATCCATATGTGAGGAACTACTGGCATCAGAGATTGAGCAAATCATATGTACCATACCAGAGCTCTATAACCGACATCTATTTTAATATTTTCCCTACTCCCCTATTCCTTCAGCTGAAGGAATCAACTATAGCAGGGATACGCTTCCTGGTCAGTGAAAAGCCATGAGTTTATGGAATGCTGGCCTTTATTGTAAGTGATGAGAAGTCTGTCAGCAGGTAAGTTCTGATGAATCAATATCAGGGCCTGGTGACATCACACATGCAGTTCAGTGTAAAGATTTGGTCTCCATATTTCAAGGAGAAAATACTGGGTCTACCTTGATGTATTGAGGGATCTTGGGGTCCAAGTCCATAGCTCCACAAAAGTGGCCATGCAAGTAAGTAGAGTGGTAAAGAAGGCATATGACATGCTTGCCTTCATTGATTGGGGCACCGAGTACAAGAGTCAGGAAGTCATATTGCAGCAATATTTGGTTAGGCTGCACTTGGAGTATTGTGTGCATTTCTGGTCACCTCATTACAGGAAGGATGTGGAGGCTTTGGATAGGGTACAGAAGAGGTTTACCAGGATGCTGCCTGGATCAGAGGGTATGAGCTATAAGGAGAGGTTGGACAAACTTGGGTTATTTTCTCTGGAGTGTCAGAGGCTGAGGGAAGATCTGATAGAAATTTATAAAATTGTGAGAGTCATAGAAAGGGTAGACGGTCAGAATCTTAGAAATGTCAAGTACTAGAAGACATGCATTTACGGTGAGAGGGGAAAAGTTTAAGAGGTAAGTGTACGGCAAATTTTTCTTTTCTACACAGAGAGTGGTAGGTGCCTGGAATGGGCTGTCAGGCACGGTAGCATAGTGGTTAGCATAATGCTTTACAGCACCAGCGACCCGGGTTCAAATCCGGCCACTGTCTGTAAGGAGTTTGTACGTTCTCCCATGTCTGTGTGGGTTTCCTCCGGGTGCTCCGGTTTTCTCCCACATTCCAAAGACGTACAGGTTAGGAAGTTATGGGCCTGCTATGTTGGTGCCGGAAGCGTAGCGACACTTGCGGGCTGCCCCCCAAAAATCACTGCGCAAAAGATGTATTTCACTGTGTGTTTCGATGTACACGTGACTAATAAAGATCATATCTTATCTTATCTTAGTGGTGGAAGTAGAAATGATAGTGGTGTTTAAAGAGGCTGAATATGTAGGGAATGGAGGAATATGGATCACATACAAGCAGAAGAGATTTAGTTTAGTTCGGCATCATGTTCAGCACAGATGTCATGGGCCAAAGGGCCTGTTCCTGTGCTGTCCTGTTCTATGTACACACATTGGAGGCAGTGCAGAGAAGGTTCACTTGGTTGATTCCTACAGTGAAGGGGTTGATAAAGAAAGGCTGAGCCAGTTGGGGCTACAGTCAATGGAACAATGTTCTTTTTGAAACATTTAAGATTCTGAAGAGGCTTGACAGATGGATGCTGAGAGGATGTTTTCCCTAGGGGGAGTATCTGAAACTAGGGGTGGCACATTGGCACAGCTAGTAAAGCTGCTACCTCATAGCTCCAGTGACACAAGTTCAATCCTGACCTCAGGTGCTGTTTGGGTGGAGTTTGCACATTGGTCCTGCTTCTGCCTGGATTTACCTCAGGTGATCTGGTTTCCTCCCCCACCACAAAGACACGTAGGTTAGTAAATTAATTGCTCACTGCAAATTGCCCCTACTGAGTCAGTGATAGAACCGGAGGAAGTTGATGGGAATATGAGGAGAATAAAATGCGAGGAATGTAGGATTAACATACCATAGAACTATACAGCACAATACAGGCCCTTCGGCCCACCATGTTGTGCCGACCTTTAAACCACGCCTAAGACTATCAAACTCCTTCCTCCGTCATATCCCCCTATTTTAAATTCCTCCATATGCTTATCTAATAATCTCTTGAACGTGACCAACGTATCTGCCATCACCACTACCCCAGGCAGCACACTCCATGCACCAACCACTCTCTAGGTGAAAAACCTCCCTCTGGCATCTCCCTTGAACTTCCCATCCATTACTTGAAAGCCATGCCCTCTTGTATTGAGCATTGGTGCTCTGGGAAAGAGGTGCTGGCTGTCCACTCTATCTATTCCTCTTAATATTTTGTATACCTCTATCATGTCTCCCCTCATCCTCCTTCTCTCCAGTGAGTAAAGCCCTAGCTCCTTTAGTCTCTCCTCATAATCCATACTCCCCAATCTGGGCAGCATCCTGGTAAATCTCCTCTGCACCCTTTCCAACACTTCCACATCCTTCCTATAATGAGGTGACCAGAACTGGACACAGTACTCTGAGTGTGGTCTAACCAGAGTTTTGTAGAGCTGCATCATTACCTCGCGGCTCTTAAACTCAATCCCATGTCTTATGAAAGCTAACATCCCATAAGCTTTCTTAACTACCCTATCCACCTGTGAGGCAACTTTCAGTGATCTGTGGACATGAACCCCCAGATCCCTCTGCTCCTCCACACTACCCAGAATCCTGCCATTAACCTTGTACTCCATCTTGGAGCTTGTCCTTCCAACATGTACCACCTCACACTTCTCCAGATTGAACTCCATCTGCCACTTGTCAGCCCAGCTCTGCATCCTATCAATATCCCTCTGCAATCTTCGACAGCCCTCCACACTATCCACAACACCACCGACCTTTGTACCGTCTGCAAACTTGCCAACCCACCCTTCTACCCCCTCATCCAAGTCATTAATAAATATCACGAAAAGTATTGTCCCAGAACCGATCCTTGTGGGACACTACTAGTCACAGCCCTCCAATCCGAATGCACTCCCTCCACCACAACACTCTGCCTTCCACAGGCAAGCCAATTCTGAATCCACACGGCCAAGCATCCTTGGATCCCATGCCCTCTGACCTTCTGAAGAAGCCTACCATGTGGAACCTTGTCAAATGCCTTACTAAAATCCATGTGGACCACATCTACTGCACTACCCTCATCAATCTTCCTGGTCACCTCCTCAAAGAACCCTATCAGGCTTGTGAGACATGATCTTCCCTTCACAAAGCCATGCCGGCTATCCCTAATCAGTCCATGATTCTCTAAATGCTCATAGATCCTATCTCTTAGAATCCTTCCCAACAGCTTGCCCACCACAGACGTAAGGCTCACTGGTTTGTAATTCCCTGGACTATCCCTACTACCTCTTTTGAATAAGGGGACAACATTTGCCACCCTCCAATCCTCTGGTACCATCCCCGTGGACAACGAGGACTCAAAGATCCTAACCAATGGTTCAGCAATCTCCTCCCTCGCCTCGTGGAGCAGCCTGGGGAATATTCTGTCAGGCCTGGGGACTTATCTGTGTCCTAATATTTTCCAACAGCTCCAACACATCCTCTCTCTTGATACCTACATGCTCTAGAACATTAATCTTACCAACACTGTCCTCAGCGTCATCAAGGCCCCTCTCTTTGGTGAATACTGAAGAGAAGTATTCATGGAGAACCTCACCCACTTCCACAGCTTCCAGGCACATCATCCCACCTTTGTCTCTAATTGATCCTACCTTTACTTCTGCTCTTCATGTACGTGAAAAAAACCTTAGGATTCTCTCTAACCCTACTCACTAAAGCCTTTTCATGTCCCCTTCTTGCTCTCCTCAGCCCCATCTTAAGTTCCTTCCTTGCTACTCTATATTCTTCATGAGCCCTATCTGATTCTTGCTGCTTACACCTTATGTACGCTGCCTTCTTCTTCCTAACTAGTTGTTCCACCTCTCGTCACCCATGGTTCCCTCACCCTGCCATTCCTTCTCTGCCTCACCGGGACAAATTTATCCCTAACATCCTGCAAGAGATCCCTGAACAACGACCACATCTCCATAGTACATTTCCCTTCAAAAGTGTCATCCCAATTTACACTCTCAAGTTCTAGCCTTATAGCCTCATAATTTACCTTTCCCCAATTAAATATCTTCCCATCCTCTTTGCTCCTATCCTTGTCCATGACAATGCTAAAGGTTATGGAGCAATGGTCACTGTCCCCCAAATGCTCACCCACCGAGAGATCTGTCACCTGACCCAGTTCATTACCTAATACTAGATCTAATATGGCATTCCCTCTAGTCAGCCTGTCAACATACTGTGACAGGAATCCATCCTGGACACACCTAACAAACTCCGCCCCGTCTAAACCTTTGGTACTAAGCAGATGCCAATCAATATTTGGGAAGTTGAAGTCTCGCATGATAACAACCCTGTTATTCTTACACCTTTCCAAAATCTGCCTCCCAATCTGCTCCTCAGTATTCCTGTTGCTACCAGGGGGCCTATAGAATACTCTCAGTAGAGTAACTTCTACTTTCTTGTTCTTAACTTCCTCCCATACTGACACTAGAGAGGATCCTTCTAGATTATCCACCCTTTCTGCAGCTGTAATAGTATCCCTGACCAGTACCGCCACCCCTCCTCCTCTTCTCACCCCCTCCCTGTCCCTTTTAAAACACTGAAATCCAGGAGTATTCAACGTAAATCGGTGGCTGGTGATTGTGCAAACTCATTGGGCCATAGGTTTCTGTTATCATGCTCTATGACTCTAAAATGCAAAAATAACAAGGCAGTCACGCTACGAGATTTCAACAACCCTAATATACACTTGGAAAATAATACATCTTAGGCTGCATAGAAGGTGCAGAATTCTTGAAGTGCATCCAAAGGAATTTTTATTATCAGTAGGTAGCAGGTCCAACAAAATACCAGGTAAGTGGAAGCGTAGTGAGAAAGGATTGGGAAACAGTGATCACAATTCGGTCAAATCTAGCATAATTATAGGACTGGAAAAAGATGGACCAGGAGTAAAAATTATAAGTTAGGACAAGGCCATTTTACCTGGTTCAGATGTAATTTAGCAAAACTGGTCTGGAATAAAGCTACCTGACGGTAAGTCAGTGTCAAAGCAGTGGGAGGCATTCAGGGAGGAGATGGTGACTTTTCAGATCAAATATAAACCCAACAAAGGAAGTTCCAAATTTTAATCCCCATGAGTGTCAAGGAAAAAGTAGGAATAGGCAAAAAAAAACCATGAGAAATAGCAAGTGCATGGCAAGAAACAGAGCACAGGACAGAAAGTGTGGGAATAAAATTAAAAGGTCAAATTAGGAAGCAAAAAGGGCGCATAACAAAAACATTGGCAAGTAAAAACAAAGAAATCCCTAAAATATTTTCTAAAGAAAGGAACCAATATAAAATAATGTAGGAAAAAGTAGGTGTTATTAGAAAAGTAAACAATAACCCAAGTGTGGAAGACAGAAGAAGTGCAATGTTCTCAATGAATGCTGTCTCTGTTTCCACTGAACAGTGTCTGTTATGAATACTGACACTAAACAGGAGGGGGGGGGGGGGAGAGAGAACTGGGAGGGGAGAGAGAGAGAGAATGGGAGAGAGAGAGAGAAGGGGAGAGAGAGAGAGAGAGAGAGAAGGGGAGAGAGAGAGAGAGAGAGAGAAGGGGAGAGAGAGAGAGAGAGAGAGAAGGGGGGAGAGAGAGAGAGAGAGAGAAGGGGGAGAGAGAGAAGGGGGAGAGAGAGAAGGGGGAGAGAGAGAAGGGGGAGAGAGAGAAGGGGGAGAGAGAGAAGGGGGAGAGAGAGAAGGGGAGAGAGAGAAGGGGAGAGAGAGAAGGGGGAGAGAGAGAAGGGGAGAGAGAGAAGGGGAGAGAGAAGGGGAGAGAGAGAAGGGGAGAGAGAAGGGGAGAGAGAGAAGGGGGAGAGAGAGAGAAGGGGAGAGAGAGAGTGAGAGACAGAAGGGGAGAGAGACAGAGAAGGGGAGAGAGAGACAGAGAAGGGGAGAGAGAGACAGAGAAGGGGAGAGAGAGAGACAGAGAAGGGGAGAGAGAGAGACAGAGAAGGGGAGAGAGAGAGAGAGAAGGGGAGAGAGAGAGAGAGAAGGGGAGAGAGAGAGAGAGAAGGGGAGAGAGAGAGAGAGAAGGGGAGAGAGAGAGAGAAGGGGAGAGAGAGAGAGAGAAGGGGAGAGAGAGAGAGAGAAGGGAGAGAGAGAGAAGGGAGAGAGAGAGAGAGAAGGGAGAGAGAGAGAGAGAAGGGGAGAGAGAGAGAAGGGGAGAGAGAGAGAGAGAAGGGGAGAGAGAGAGAGAGAAGGGAGAGAGAGAGAGAGAAGGGGGAGAGAGAGAGATGGGGAGAGAGAGAGAGAGAGGGGGAGAGAGAGAGAGAGAAGGGGGAGAGAGAGAGAGAAGTGGGAGAGAGAGAGAGAGAGTGGGGGGAGAGAGAGAGAGAGAGAAGGGGTAGAGAGAGAGAGAAGGGGGAGAGAGAGAGAGAAGGGGGAGAGAGACAGAAGGGGAGAGAGACAGAAGGGGAGAGAGACAGAAGGGGAGAGAGACAGAGAAGGGGAGAGAGAGACAGAGAAGGGGAGAGAGGCAGAGAAGGGGAGAGAGAGAGAGAGAAGGGGAGAGAGAGAGAGAGAAGGGGAGAGAGAGAGAAGGGGGAGAGAGAGAGAGAGAAGGGGGAGAGAGAGAGAGAAGGGGGAGAGAGAGAGAGAGAGAGAGAGAGAGAGAAGGGGGAGAGAGAGAGAGAGAAGGGGGAGAGAGAGAGAGAGAGAAGGGGGAGAGAGAGAGAGAAGGGGAGAGAGAGAGAAGGGGGGAGAGAGAGAAGGGGGGAGAGAGAGAGAAGGGGGAGAGATAGAGAGAAGGGGGAGAGATAGAGAGAAGGGGGAGAGATAGAGAGAGGGGGGAGAGAGAGAGAGAAGGGGGGAGAGAGAGAGAGAAGGGGGAGAGAGAGAGAGAGAAGGGGGAGAGAGAGAGAGAAGGGGGAGAGAGAGAGAGAGAGAAGGGGGAGAGAGAGAGAGAGAGAAGGGGGAGAGAGAGAGAGAGAGAAGGGGGAGAGAGAGAGAGAGAGAAGGGGGAGAGAGAGAGAGAGAGAAGGGGGAGAGAGAGAGAGAGAGAAGGGGGAGAGAGAGAGAGAGAGAAGGGGGAGAGAGAGAGAAGGGGAGGGGGGGGTTAAGAATAATCTAACATTCTTTTAAAAAGGCATGAACTGACATGTAAAATCGATCTCACAACCAGATAGTGGATTATAAGATTTGTACTGTATATACTAATGATTTGAACTTGAATTCATGGTGCCATGATTAAGAAGTCTGACAGACAGGTCATCTTGCATGTGAACTGTTACTGCAGCAGGCCAAAGTATCCATCATAAGTCATACCAAACAGACTTACTTAAAATCAACAAAACTAACACTTATTAGGTTGCTTTCTAAGTTAGATAATGATCCATAAAATTTACTTACTTGGACTTTATGTTGTTGAAGTTTTTGCCCAAGGCTAGATGACGAATAGATCTGTTCTTGCTCATCCACACTACAAGCGTGGCAAGATCAGAGTCTAAACCTGTGCAAAACAAAATTAGAAATCGTAAACACTAAAAATGCATATTTCTAACTGCAAACTATATCATTTTGAATGTGAGTACTGCATGGCAATCACCTGCTATCCAATCAACCACCTTCCACGTGCTCAGAAGAAAATATGCCTGCACAAAAGGATGGACAGGTCCAGTGGCTGAATATGGACAGGAGGCAAGGCAATTTAATAGTGCATTTTATTTACTGTGTGATCTTGTGGAATGGCCTAGATTTCTGCGGAGGTGGCTCTACAAGGGAAGCCAGACTTGCAACCACTACAGCAGAGAGGTGCTGTCAGAGACACAGCAGCAATGGGATGATGGCTGCCGGTGCCTCTCTGGGTGAGGGTGGGCTTGTCTCTGCAGCCCAGCGATCCTCCAACTTCGCAGCCAAATCAATATTTTCCTGACATGCCATCACTGCTGTAAGTAACAAGCAGATGGTCAATGCGGACACTGAAAGCTCCCATAAACCAGTTGAAACCAATTGGAACAGCACAGTTGAGCAACATTCTGTCCAATATTTACCTGTCAACCAACATCCAAATGATCAGATCAACTGGCTGTTAGTTGACAAGTAAACATTAGCCAGAATGTGGGACAACGCTCCTATTTTAATTCAACTAGTGGCACCCCTTATATCCAGTTGAATGGGCAGATGGGACCTGTTTGACTCAGTAGCACTTCCTCACTACCTCATTTAAGGCTGGATGATGTGCCCAAGTCCCCAGAATGGGGCTTGACTCAAGGTGAGAAAGCTACCACTTGGTTGTGGCTGACAAAAGCCAGACTGTTAAGTTATAGAACATAGAACAGTACAGCATAGTACAGGCCCTTTGGCCCATGATGTTGTGCCAACCTAGATAAACCTACTCCACAATCAATCTAACTCTTCCCTCCTACACACCCCGTAACCCTCCATTTTTCTTACTTCCATGTGCCTATCTAAGAGTCTCTTAAATGTCCCTATTGTATCAGCCTCTACCACCACCCCCGGCAGTGCGTTCCAGGCACCCTCCATTCTCTGTGTAGAAAACCTACCTCTGACATCTCCCCTGAACATTCCTCCATGCACCTTAAACGGATGTCCTCTGGTATTGGCCATTGCTGCCCTGGGGAAAAGGTGCTGGCTGTCCACTCTATCTATGCCCCTCATAATCTTATACACCTCCATCAGGTTGCCTCTCATCCTCCATCGCTCCATGGAGAAAAATCCTAGCTCGCTCAACCTTTCCTCATAAGACATGTTCTCCAATCCAGGCAGCATCCTGGTAAATTTCCTCTGCACCCTCTCCAAAGCTTCCACATCCTTCCTATAATGAGGCGACCAGAAATGAACACAATATTCTAAGTGTGGTCTAAAGTGAGTTTTATAGAGCTGCAACATTACCTCGCGGCTCTTGAACTCAATCCCCCAACTAATGAAGGTCAGCACACTATACGCCTTCTTAACCACCCTATCAACTTGCACGGCAACTTTGAGGGATCTATGGACTCCCAAGATCCCCCTGTTCCTCCATACTGCTAAGAATCCTGCCAGTAACCTTATACTCTGGCTTCAAATTCGATCTTCCAAATGTGTATCACTTTACTCTTTTCCGGATAGAACTCTATCTACCACTTCTCCGCCCAGCTCTGCATCCTGGCTATATCCTGTTATAACCTACCACAACCTTCTACACTATCCACAGCACCTCCAACCTTTGTGTCATCTGCAAATTTACTAACCCATCCCTCTACTTTTTCATCCAAGTCATTTATAAAAATCACCAACAGTAGGTTGCATACTGTCACCGAGTACCCTGCGTTGTGTCAATATTTATTGCCCCCAGCATTGTGGGATCTGCTCCACAGAATAAATGGGTAGAATTTTATTACAAAATCAATCGCAGAACAGCAATATTTCAAAATACAAAGACGTCCATTTATGTAGCGAGTTTAAAGTAGCAAAATATCCCAAGATATTTCTCAGATGAAACAAAGGTCAACAGAGAAAGAGAAAGGTAAATGACCAAAAGTTCACTCAAAGAGCTCAGTTTTAAGAAGCACCTTATGTTGGAAAGAGAGCTGGGGAGGCAGGGAGATGAAGCAGGAAAAGATTAGATGAAGGCAATGAAGACAATAGTGCACAAATTAAATTCAGAGATGATCAAGAGGTTGGACTTTAAAAAAAAACAAGTTTCTGAGAGAGTTGGAGGACTGAACAGGACTACCACAATAGAGGGAAGCAATTGGATGCAAGAACATGAAAAAAGGGAGGGATTTCAGCATTGACAGGCAACACTGTAGGCCAGCAAACCCAGAGATGCCAATTAAACAGAAGAGTGGGTGTTAGGACACATGCAGCAGTATTTTGGTTTATGCACAGTAGAATGAGGGAGTCTAGCCCAGGAGTGCAGTGAAAAGGTCAAGTCCAGGATACTCCAAATCTCCCCTTTAGGCTCAGTCAAAAGAATCAGGTTCATAACCTAACTTGCATGAAGTCCCATTTCCTCGATCAATGTTTGTTACAACTTCAGTAATGTCTTCAATTTAAAATTCACACCTTCAGTAATGTCTTCAATTTAAAACTTAGCCTTCACCACTCTCTCTGTAACCTACTCCACTCTGACCACCTTTAAAAATTTTACGGTCCTCCAGTTTCAACCTCTGATTCTATTATCCCAATAACAGCAGCTGCATCTTGATTTCTGGGACCCGTCATTGATATCCTGCCCTAAACCTTGCTGCCTCTCTCTACAACTTTGAGACATCCCTTAAAGTACTTATCATACCTTTCTGTGGCTCAAACTTAGGTCGTATAAATTTGTGAAGCAGATTTTGATGTGCTGGTTTGATGCAACACATATGCAGCTCAATGGACTTGTGCACCATGAGTTTTATTGAGAGATTCTGTAAAACCGAAATTGCTTCCACATTACTTTCTATCCTTAGCCATTTCTCTATATGTGCTATTACTTTATCTTTAATACAGATGACCCCTGCATTACGTTCATTCGGCTAATGGAAATTCGCCCTTACAGAATTCACAAATACAACCCAAAAATTTGAGATATGGAATAAAGTTAGTTCCCACAGAATTTATGTCGAAAATATTTTTTTCAGCTCCTCATTGTTGATGCACGCACACATGATGTGGCTTCGTGTAATGAAAAATCATAATAAGGACCATTTTCTAGGAATATGGGGATTGTCTGTACTAGGTTTTTAGTTTACTCCATGTATCTCATATGAACACCATTAAATACATTGTACAAGTTCAAATGCACCTCACTTTGTGGGACTCATTTATTAAACCATTATTCAATTTGTCCACTATAACCTGGACCAACTGGCTGGCGTGTTCAAGGACATCTTCAACTTCTCACTGCTGCCGTCACAGGTTCCCACCTGCTTCAAAAGGGCATCAATCATACCGGTGCCTAAGAAGAGCAGGGTGAGCTGCCTCAACGACTATCGCTCGGTAGCACTCACATCTACTGTGATGAAGTGCTTTGAGGTTGGTCATGGCTAGAATTAACTCCTGCCTGAGCAAGGACCTGGACCTGCTGCAATTTGCCTACCGCCACGACAGGTCTACAGCGGATGCAATCTCACTGGCTCTCCACTCAGCTTTGGAGCACCTAGACAACAGCAAAACATACGTCAGGCTGCTGTTTATCAATTACAGCTTGGCATTCAACATTATAATCCCCTCAGTACTAATCAACAAGCTTCAAAACCTGGGCCTCTGTACCTCCCTCTGCAACTGGATCCTCAATTTCTTTGTCGGGAGACCACAGTCAGTGCTGATCGGTAGTAACGTCTCCTCCTCGCTGACAATCAACACAGGTGCACCTCAAGGATGCATGCTTAGCCCACTGCTCTACTCTCTCTACACTCACGACTGTGTGGCTATGCACAGCTCAAATGCCATCGATAAATTTGCCAAAGACATCACTGTTCTTGGCAGAATCTCAGATGGCAATGAGGTGGTGTACAGGAGTGAGGTAAATCAGCTGATTGAGTGGTGTCGCAACAACAACCTCGCACTCAACATCAGCAAGACCAAGGAATTAGTTGTGGACTTCAGGAAGGGGAAGTCGGGAGAACACACACTAGTCTTCATCGAGGGGTCAGCGGTAGAAAGGGTGAGCAGCTTCAAGTTCCTGGGTGTCAACATCTCAGAGGATCTCTCTTGGGCCTAAAACATTGATGCAATCACAAAGGCGGCACGCAACTGGCTCTACTTCGTTTGGAGTTTGAGATGATTTGGTAAGTCACCAAAGACTCTTGCAAATTTATACAGATATACGGTGCAGAGCATTCTGACTGGTTGCATCACCGCCTGGTATGGAGCCTCCAATGTGCAGGATTGCAAGAGGCTGCAGAGGATTGTAGACTCAGCCAGCTTTATCACAGGCACAACCCTCCCCGCCATCGAGGACATCTTTAAGTGATGGTGCTTCAAGGCGGCGGCATCCAACATTAAGGACCCTCACCATCCGGGACATGCCCTCCTCACGTTACTACCATTGGGGAGGAGGTACAGGAGCCTGAAGACCCACAAAATGTTTCAGGAACAGCTTCTTCCCCTCTGCCATCAGATTTCTGAATGGTCCATGAACCCAAGAACACTACCTCATTATTCCTCTTTTGCACTAGTTATTTATTTCTGTAACTTATAGTAATTTTTGTGTCTATATCTTGCACTGTACTGCTGCTGTAAAACAACAAATTTCATGACATACGTCAGTGATAATAAACCTGATTCTGATTTTACTAATTTCTGGCATGTAGATGAGCATGTAACTTATCAAATGTTGGCAAGCATTCTCTTTATCTTTTCCTACATTTTCCATATTCCTGATATTAAGCTAAATCATATTCTTTCATCTGGTTTATCAATCATTTTAAACAGTAATGCAATATTCACCAATCTCAATACTTTAGTGCGACTCTCCATTGCAATGAAACCTGAAAAATTCTGACAGAAACTCTGCTATTCCATCATTAAATTTCCTTGGTATGCTTGAGCTATCTTGGATCAGCTACTCTGTATGAATCACATTAATAAATGCAGCATTAAAGCTTTAAAATGGCACAACATGGGCATTTAAACTGAGCTTCCAGTTCAATAAAAATATATTTATAGCTCATTTCTACTGTGGTCATAAAGCAATACCAGCTTGGGTCAGGAGTGCTTAATATCACTCTGTTATTATTCTAGAGAGGTCCCACTACTACACAAAATCATCTGCACAGATACAGTCGCTTTTAAAATCGATCTCCTCCCCGATGTCTATGGGAAGTATGGTAAATGCCAGACAATGGGGAAGAATGGACTATTTCACAGTCACGGAAAGCACAGTACATGTTGCCGCTATCAGTAAGACGAGCGTGCTTGGTATGATCTGTTTCTTTGTTGTACTTTTGAAATTCGATTATTCAGTGGGAATTTAGCGAAACAATAAATTATTTCAACCCAATCTGTGCCTCATGTTCACAAAGCTTTCCCTAGGCCGGTGGGAAACCACTTATGAATTGCTGGAATTGGACAATTAAGCGACAATTCAATATTGCAATGAAATTTAACACTTGTCAGCTTCAGAAACTGAGCAGCTTAGATTGCAATGTCTATCACCCTTCCTATGAATTAACTTACTAAGCCATGCAGCTTTTGAATGAATGATTTTATCTTCAGCATTTAAAAGCTTCAAAAGGTTATTTCCATGTTACTCAACTTGGAAGCAAATTGAGAAAGAAAAATCATTCTGCAAATAGACGAATGTTATTTAGAAATCAGTCGAGATACTTTTTCCCTTAAAGAACAAACTTGCATTTCTACATTTGCAAATGGTGGTTGTGGATGATCTCTCAAAGTGATTCATAACAAATGAATTATAGTACATTTGAAGAGAAGGCACCACATTATGGAACAAGGCCAATTAGGTACACCAAATGGTGGAATGGGAGGTTTCTAGTTCCAATTTCTAGAGAGAGCTCTGGTAGTCAGGAAAATGGTTGTGGTAATAATCTTCACATTATCAGAGTAGAAACATAAAGGGGTCCTGTTGGTAAAAGTTAAAGACAGAGGCAAGTTTAATGATGATGTTTCATTCAATAAGGCTAGATCGTTAGAAATATTTTACGGTGGAGATAGATAAATATTTGAAAGATCAAGGAATGAATGGTTATGGAGAAATGGCACAGAAGAAGACTTGAAGCCAGCATTGATCACCCATGATCATATTGAATGGTGGAGCAGGTATGAGGGGCCTGGAGGTCTACTCCTGCTCCCATTCTGTTGCATTCAGTTGAATCTTGGGCTAGCATTTACTGCCCTAGGGTGTCCATTCAA
The DNA here is from genome assembly GCF_009764475.1 of Pristis pectinata. Taxonomy (NCBI): domain Eukaryota; kingdom Metazoa; phylum Chordata; class Chondrichthyes; order Rhinopristiformes; family Pristidae; genus Pristis; species Pristis pectinata. The sequence continues at coordinate 78,171,399 of NC_067409.1, read as the reverse complement.
CGAAAGAACTGATGGTATCCTTGGAATTGTGCCACTAAAAAGAATCACACACCTAACAAACCTCTGGCAACCAGCACAGGAATAAAAGTGAGTAAAGAATGGATTTTTAGAAGTACCTAAGGTATCACTTGTTAAGGAACCAATATCTGTAAAGTCTTTGCAGCAAAAGCAACAATCGTCTTGTTAGTTCCATTGTTCATCCAACTGAGTGTTTTTCTTTCAGTATTTTATGGAGGAACTTTAAACAATACTGAGCCTGCCTGTACAGCAGCATTTCAAAAAGCAAAAAAAACTGCATACACTGGAAATGTGAAATAAAAACAGAAGATACTAAAAATGCAGCAAGTCAGGCAGCATTTGTAAAGAGTGGAACAGCATTCATGTTTCAATCATCAGAACTTACAGCAGCATCCATGCTTCAACATGTGATATTTTCCACAAAGAGTGGAAATAAGTTTGTGCAATTATGTGCAAGACAGATCACTGTCATTTTGTTTTCAACTGAGGAAAATAAAAATCTCCCAAAAAGCAGTAACATATATAATTAAACGTATTGTCTGATCACTGTAACCATATCTCTTCAACCTTCTCCTCAAAAAGCTGAAGAAGAAAAACCTAGATGATACGTTATCGGCACAAACATTGCAATGTTTTACTCAACAGCAGAAGAGTTTTAAATATCAGTGTGATGATTATTTTAACCCTTTCCCAACCCTTTCCCATAAAAATCAAAAAAATCAAATGGTAAGAGAGTCAGACAATGGGATTAGAATAAAATTGCGAAAAGATTAGTGTAGTTAATCAGGATGTCATATTAATGTTCAACTGGAAATCCAGTTTAACATAAATGTGAAGTACATTTTCCAAAACAGCCACTTTGCAAATGCATCCACAGGTTGTGAATGATGCCTACCATTAACTTTAGTGAGATTTCACATGGCTTTGTGGAAGGATGCAATTATTTGCTCATTGATTCCTCCCACAGTACATTAAACATAAGATGAGCTTCAATGTAAAAATCAAATAATCCTTCTCACCATTGTCTGAAATATCCAGTTTTGAAATGTTATGGACTTCTGCAATACAACCTTCCAAAATCTGAGCTCCACCTGATCTTAGCTGTGGACAAAAAAATTGTAATTAAATTCACCAGAAAAATGGGATACCATGAAGAGATTTCAACAATTTCAAGTAAGCTGTATGTAGGTAAGTATTTTGCTGTACAACTAGTGGACAATAGGTAAAAACTATATTCAGAAGATGTTATCAGTAGCCTGTTTTTTTTAAAGATGCCTGTCTGTTTTTGTGACACAAGGCCGAGAGTTGGTTATAAATGGACTGGTCATTTCTACCGCAGTTAACATATTCAAGGCTACTGCGATTCAACAGAAGCAGTTAAGCACTGTAGTACTTTGAACCAAGCTTTCCATAAAAGCCGTTAAGTGATCAAGTACTAATAAAGATCCAATCAAATTAGAAATGAATAAGCCCTATAAATTCCATCTAAGCAAGTGCATTAGCTATGTTTTAAAAGGGGTGGGGCATATTGTCCTTCTTTCAAAAAACATGCTTAAACATTCTTCTCATTTTCTTATGCTTGGAAGTAAAACAAAACAGACATCCAGAGATCCAAATTAAGCAACTCAATAAGGCAGTAATGTTTGAATTTTGTGTGGAATTATTTTATTATTTGAGTTAAGAATTTTGAGCTGATAAGATCAAATCAAAATTCAATGCAAAAGCAGCAGAAAGCAGCATTCAGAAGAGGCCAACATAAAAATGGTTATTAAAACCTGAAGAATCTACTAAGGAGTAACTTAAATTACAAAGAATAACTACAGGTCATAAATAATCTCAACACTTGGATAGCAATTTTCGACTTTCATTACTTGATAAATCCCAAACTGGTCACAGGAACAGTGTAGCTCAGTCACTTTTTTAAGCTACATCTCTTCCTGAACTCCACTTTCAAAACAAAACTTGTACCAAATAGAGCTTTAACTGCTCCTTCAACAACATCAGTAGTTTTGTGTTCCTCATCCTAAATCCTAATTCTTCCTGGTTTCCATTAGGTATTCAATAACAATTGTGATGTAAAATCATCTCAAAAAGTGACACAAATTTAAAGTTCTGTTTCAACCAATCCCAATTCATATTTAAGACATTTTACATTTCTTTAACTTCATTTCATAACAATCAGCTGTTTAGAAAATGCATCAATTTTCAACGATGCAACTAAAATATGAAAAAGAGTTGAACTTGTAATAATTGACATGATAACTAAAATAGCCAGAAAGTTTCCAATGAAGATTTTGCTTACATCTTCCTCTGAATATGCAGGCTTATCAACTGGAGAGGCAAAACATTATGAAAAAAGCAGTGGCTTAAATTTCGGTAATCGATATATGAGAAAACTAAGTATTCTTTTTCTTTAAGTGGGTAAGTGTTTGATCAAATGAAACATGCCTACCACATCATAGAAAGTAGTGCTTGAGCAAAGATATTATTGCACAAAATATCTGTGTCAAGTAGTTCAAAAGGTAATCCTGACAGACAGATAAGGAAGCTATTTTACTGGATCAACAAAGGTTACAAAGCAGGGAGGGTACTTACACAGTGACCAAGCTAAGGAGAGCAGTAGAGGAGAAAAGAATGGAAAATATCAGTGCAAAGCTGGAGTAGGCAAAAGCATCAAAGCACAGTGAGTTCAGCATCCTTGTCTTCTGTATCACATTAGCCTTTGAAAATTGTTAATACAAATGGCCCTGAAAAGACCGTGCTATACAACTTTTTTTTCCTTTCCAAATATTGTTACATGAATGAGAAAATGTAAATTTACCAATATTTAGAAGCAAGGTAACTATTCAATTAGCAAATAAACATTTTTACACAGAAATTCTTGGGCTTTAAGGGAATACATTGAAAAGCCAATTCTTACATTCCTAACAGTTGAATTTATTTCATCTATTACATTAGATAATATACTGCAGATCAGAAGGTTTGAAAATTTTTGCCCGAATGTGAAGAATTATGCTCGCCCAACAACATTTGAGGAATTATGGTCCACTGACACACTTGACCACATTTGCTGCTTAAGTTATTAAGTGTTACAACATCACTACAAGGTTATTAAGCAACGGTAAATAAAAATCAAAAATATAATTGCAGATGTTGGAATCTGAAATAAAAACAGAACATGCCAGAATAATTCAGCACCTGTGGAAAGAGAAGCAATTAACACTCCAAGTCCAGGAGCTGAGTGAATTCCCATGAAAGGTCCTGGACTGTTTCCCTTTCTGCAGGAGCTGCCAAACCTGTTGAATGTTTCCAGCATATTTTTAAAATTAACCAACAGTACTGTATTCCGGATATCTGGAATTACTAGACACATGAGAAATGTTCCTTACATATTGTGGATGTGATCTGAGCAGAATAGTTTGGTGGATTTAGCTGATCTAATTCAGGGGTGGTGTTGGAATAGCTAAAGTGGATCTCAGTATCCCCGAGTTAAGAGACACAAGAAACAAAAGGTGGCTTCCAGGTTTGATTGCTACAAGTCTTCTGAATAATATTCTGAATGGGATTAGCTATAATGTTCACTGTAGCCAAACGATTTAATGTCAGCCATTGGCAAGGCATTTGTATGAAATTTGCTTTACTATTTCTGTACCCAAGGGCAGCAAGGCATAAAGGCACATAAAACTGGAAACAAGAATTAAGTAGAGTGATAGACTTAATAAAAAAAAGACAAAATGTTGCCTTCAAACCTGAAAGATAAATCAAGTCATTTTCCCATCCCATTTTCAAGTTGAACTGATTCAAATAACAAAACTATTCCTCCTTACCTCACAACTGCTAAGGTCAAGCGAGACTTCTTTCAGTTGAGGATTGCAAGAAAGGCCAAGTAAAAGTGCTCTGTAAAGAATGAATTGCATTCATATAAACTTTGGATGCCCACCTTGATACCATTGAAGAGAAAGTATAGAGATCCTTGGCCCCCCCCCCCCGGTCATTTGCTTCAAACACACTCGATAGTAGTGACTGTGAATCATAAACTGGTTGCACAGTTTAGTTCCACTGAAGTTAACAGACTTTGGAGAAACTGATTGCAAAGCATCTCTGCTATTATAATCTGCATTAAGCAATATAGTGACAAAGGATATATTTCTACCCCTTCCCCCACATCGCCTTTTCACTGTTTTCTGCAGGCACTTCAGCAGTAAAGATTACTTTACACTGTTTAATGCCATGACACATCAGGGGAAGGTAGAGTTATGGCACATTACAGGACCAGAGCAGGTCATTTGGCCCCATCAGTTGTGCAGACAATAAAAACTCAAGAATATTGGGAGCTGCAGTGACCAAGATAGTGGCCGGACTGAATGAGATCAATGATTGCTCTGCCTGCTGGCTGTTAATGGTCCAACATACAATGAGAATGGACGTTCTTAAAGGAAGGCCCATTGGGAATATGCCAACAGTATGAAACTGATACTATTTAGCACAAATTAGTAATCAAGATGGCCAGAGCAAGAAATAAAAAAAAGGTCACACTAATAAGTATAGGATGCTCTTCCGAGGCCGAGTTACAGAGAATATCATTAGGGCAGAGTAAAGTGAGTTTAATGTTGCATCTCACTGTTTGAACATGCTAGTGGTTGATGTGCCTGATGAGTGAGAAGAATTCCATTTCCCACCACTCCTTTACTTTCAAGTGCAAAAATAAATAAGGAAGTAAAATATAAAGTCTAAGCCCCTGGTCATTTGACTTTGGGCATCAATGCACTGCAGTGTGAAATGGCAAAATATGGACTCAAACACAGAACATGCTAGGCAGAATCCAATCATTGCAATCTTGTTGCCTGGAATAAAAAGGGAAAAACCAAACACAGGCCACATTTTCCCTTTCACTCAGAGAAGTAATTTTACAGTTAGTTACTAATTAGGTAACACAGGAGCTCATTGAAGTAATGAAACTCTGGAGCAGATCAAATGGCTGCCCTCAGTGAAGAATGACTTGCAGCTTTGGGGTAGTAGAAGGAAGAGGACAAAATCGAAGGGGAAAAGGAAATTAAACTAACCTGTTAATACACAGATGCCAGAGAGGTGTATTGATGTTGGGTCTCTTTATACAAGATCACAAGACAAAGGAGCAGAAGTAGGCCATTCGGCCCATCGAGTGCTCCACAAGCTAAACTAAAACTATTCCTATCTAGCCCCAATTTCCATCCTTATCCCCATAGCCCTTGATACCTTGACCAATTAGATACCTATCAATCTCCTCCTTAAACGACCCCAATGATTGGGCCTCCACAGCTGTACGCGGCAAAGAATTCCATAATTTCACTACGCTCTGGCTAAAGAAATTTCTCCTCATTTCTGTTATAAACCGGTACCCTCTAATTCTAAGATTGTGCCCTCTAGTGTTGGACTCACCCACCAAGGGAAACAGCTTAACCACATCTAACTCTGTCCAGTCCTTTCAACATTCTAAATGTCTCTATGAGGTCCCCTCTCATTCTTCTGTACTCCAGTGAGTACAGTCCAAGAGCCGACAAACGCTCATCATACGTAAGCCCTTTCATTCCGGGAATCATCCTCGTAGATCTTTTCTGAACCCTCTCCAACATCAGTACATCCTTCCTAAGATAAGGGGCCCAAAACTGCACACAGTATTCCAAATGAGGCCTCACCAGTGCCCCATAGAGCCTCATCAACACTTCCTTACTTTTATACATTATACCTCTCGAAATGAATGCCAACATAGCATTTGCTTTCTTTACCGCCAATCCGACCTGGTGGTTAACCTTTAGGGTATCCTGCACGAATACCCCCAAGTCCCTTTGTACTTCTGTACTTTGAATTTTCTCCCTATCTAGATAATAATTTACCTGTTTATTCCTTTTTCCAAAGTGTACAATGGCGCATCTCTCAACATTGAACCTCATCTGCCATTTCTTTGCTCATTCTCCTAAACTATCTAAGTCTCTCTGCGACCTTCCTGTTTCTTCAATACTCCCTATTCCTCCATCTATCTTGGCGTCGTCTGCAAACTTAGCCACAAAACCATTTACTCCATAATCCAAATCATTAATGTACAAATTAAGAAGAAGCGGCCCAACACCGACCCCTGCGGAACATCACGAGTAACCAGTAGCCAACCAGAACAGGATCCCTTTATTCCCACCCTTCTGCTTTCTGCCTACCAGCAAATGCTCCACCCACTCTAATATCCTACCTGTAATTCCATGAGCTCTCATCTTATTAATCAGCCTCTTGGGCAGCACCTTGTCGAAGGCCTTTTGAAAGTCTAAATACACAACATCCACAGCCTCTCCTTTATCCACCCTACCTGAGATTTCCTCAACTCCAATAGGTTGGTCAGGCAGGATCTTCCCTTCACGAAACCATGCTGGCTTGGACCTATCTTGCCTTGCACCTCTAGGTATTCCATAACCTCATCCTTGAGGATTGATTCCAATAACTTTCCCACCACCGATGTCAGACTAATAGGTCTGTAATTTCCTTTATGCTGCCTCCCACCTTTCTTATACAGTGGAACTACATTTGCGACCCTCCAGTCCTCTGGAACCATGCCGGAGTCTATTGATTCCTGGAAAATTATCATCAATGCCTCCGCAATCTCTAAAGCCACCTCCTTCAGAACCTGGGTGTACACCTCATCCGGTCCAGGAGACTTATCAGTCTTTAGTCCATTTAGCTTTCCTAGCACCTTCTCTCTAGTAATATTGCCTGAACTCAGTTCTATCCCCTGAGACCAATGACTATCAGGTATATTGCTGATGTCCTCCACAGTGAAGACCAATGCAAAATACTCATTTAGTTCCTCTGCCATCTCTGTGTTATCCATTATAATCTCTCCCGAACTGTTTTCATTTGGTCCTATATCAACCTGTGTCTCTCTTACTCTTCATATGTTTTAAAAAACTCTTAGTATCTTTTTCAATGTTATCTGCCAACTTCCTTTCATAATTCATCTTTTCTTTCCTAATGACCTTCTTAGTTTCTTTCTGTAAGTTTTTAAAAGTTTCCCAGTCTTCTGTTTTCCCACTAATTTTTGCTTCCTTGTATGCCCTCCATTTGGCTTTTATTTTAAGCCTTCACCTCTTGTTATCCACATTTGTGCCATTTTTCCATTCGTAATCTTTTTTCTTGGAATATATCTATCCTGCATTTTCCTTATTTCTTGTCCATCCATTTCTGCTCTGCTGTCCCTCCGACTAGCTTACTCTTCCAATCAATTTGGGCTAGTTCCTCTCTTATGCCACTGTAATTTCCTTTGTTCCACTGAAATAGCTTCTCCTTTTCAAATTTGAAACTGGACTCAAATCATATTGTGTTTGCTAGTTCCTAATGCTTCCTTTACCTTTAGTTCCCTAATCACCTCCGGTTTGTTACACAGCACCCAATCCAAAACAGCCGATCCCCTGGTGGGCTCATCCTCAAGTTGCTCCAAAAAACCATCTCGTAGACACTCCACTAACTCACTCTCCTGAGATCCACTGCCTTCCTGGCTTTCCCAATCCATCTTCATGTTAAAATCCCCCATAATTATCTTGACGCTGTCTCTCTAACACGTTTTTTCTATTTCTAGCTGTAACTTATAGTCCACATCCCGGCTGCTGTTAGGGGGCCTATATATAACTGCTATTATTGTCCTTTTACCCTTGCCATTTCTTAGCTGCACCCATAAGGATTCCACTTCTTCTGACCCTATGTCCCTTCTCTCTATTGATTTTATATCATTACTAACCATCAGGGCCACACCACCCCCTCTGCCTATCTTTCCTATACACTGTGTACCCCTGGACATTCAGTTCCCAATCACATCTGTCATTAAGCCATGTTACTCGGTGATTGCCACAATGTCATATTTTTTTAGTCTGTAGCTGTGCCACTAGGTCATCTACCTTATTCCTAATACTACATGCATTTAAATATAGTGCATTTAGTCCAGTATCTGCTATTGATTTTGTTATACTTCTATTGTTCAGCAAATTATCCTGACTTCTCACTTGTCTGTCCTTCTTGCCATCCTCACTGCACACTATCTTGGACTTGTTTCTATAAACCTCCTCCCTTACCCTAACATCTTGTATCCTAACATCCTGGTTTCCATCCCCCTGCCAAATTAGTTTAAACCCCCCAACAGCTATATTAAACATTCCCGCCAGGATATCAGACCCCTTGGAGTTCAGGTGTAACCCATCCTTTGTGAATAGGTCATACCTTTCCCAAAAAAGGTCCCAAGGATCCAAGAATTTGAAGCCCTGCCCCGTGCACCAGTTACTCAGCCACGCATTACTCTTGAGAAAATGCAGCAGAGGGGTGATTAACAGTGGTCTCTAAAGTTATAAAGGGTTTTTGATAGAGTTGGTACAGAGAGTGCTTTACTTTGTGGGGAAAAGCATAACTAGAAGGTATCATTATCAGATAGAGGTAGCAAAGTGCATTGATGAAAATGGAGCAGTTGATACAATCTATATGTGCTTTAGTAGGGCCTTTGACATTGCCCCACATGGAAGATTAGTCCAAAAGCCCATAAGAACCAAGGTAATTTGGCAAAATAGATCCAAGATTGGTTTGACAGAAGGAGACTGAGGGTAATGGTGGAGGCTTGTCTTTGTGATTGGAAGCTTGTGATTAGTGGTGCCCTTAGAGATCAGTGCTGGGACGCTTACAGTTTGTTTTATACATTTACATTTAACGATCTGAAGGCGAATGTAGGAGGTATGAATAACAAGTTCACAGATTACATCAAAATTAGCGGTGTTGTTGATAGTGAGGAGTGTAGTCTTGGGCTGTAGCTTGATATTGATGAGTTGGTAAGATGGGTAGAACAATGGCAGATGGAATTTAATCCTGACAAGTGCAAAGTGATGCACTTTGTAAGGACCAACAAGGCTAGGTCAGGTACTGAATGGTTGGGGCCTAGGGAGTACAGAGGAATGAAGGGATCTTGGTGTACAATTCCAAGGATCCCTAAAAGGTTTCAGGACAGGTAGAAAAGTTGGTTAAGGCGACATATAGGATGCTTGCTTTCTTTAGATGGAGTATAGAATATGAGAGCAGGGAGATTATGGTACAATTTTATAATAACCATTGTTTAGGCCACAGTTGGAGTTGTGTGTGTAGTTCTGGTCATCCTACTACAGGAAGTACACAACTGCACTAGATAGGATGCAGAGGAGATTCCTCAAGGTGCTGCCTGGGATGGAATGTTTCAGTTATGAGGAGAGACTGGATAGGCTGAGTTTGTTTTCCTTAGAGCAGACTAAGTTGTACAAAATGATAAGGGGGAAAAGTAGCAAGAAACCTTTCCCCATAGAAGAGGTGTATAAAACCAGAAGGTATAGGTTTAAGGATAGGGGTAGGAGATTTAGAGGGGATCTGAGGAAGGATTTTTTCCCTCCCACACAGAAGGTGCTTACAATCTGGAAAGCATTGCTCAATTAGGAAATAGAGACACTTGTAACACTTAAAAAGTATCTAGATGAGCACTTGAATCTCCAGGTCATGGAAGGTGACAAAGTCCACTCTTAACTTACAATATCTCAGGAAAACTAAGTGACTAAATTTAGAATATCTCAGAAACTAAGTGACTAAGCTACAATTGACTAAAGGGAATTGCCTTCCTGGGTCCTTTTATTTGGATGATTATGACGTAGAGATGGACAATTTCTAATCATGACTTGAAATAATGTACAGCAGGTTCACTGCGTTTCTATTGCTGGTAAACGGAATTAGCATGTCGAGGTACGTGACGATTGATATGACATGATGGGCTGAAGGGTTTGTTCACTGCTGGATCACTCAATGTCACCCAAACATTCTAACAGGGGATTCAGAAACCAAAGAATGTTAAGAATGAGAAACGGCACAGTGGTGGAGCTGTGGAGTTTGCATGTCCTTCCTGGGCCCTCACAAGTTCCCTCCCACATCCCAAAGACGTGAATGTTGGTAGGTTACTTGGCCACTGAAAATGACTCCTAGTGTGTGGGTGAGTGGTAGAATCTGAAGGGAGTTGATGGAAATCATGGAGACGTAGAGAACAGAAGCAGACTCCTTGACCCACTGAGTCGGTGCTGCCCATTAACCCTTTACGCTAATCCTACATTCATCCCATTTTCTTTTACTTTCCCACATTTTCATGAATAAATTGGAGAATAAAACTGGATTAGTGTAGGATTGAAAAATGGGTGATTGGTGGTCAGCGTGTATCTGGTGGGCTGAAGGGCTTACTTCTGAGCCGTATGGCTCTGTTTGCTACCAGGAGGAGCAGTTGAACTGAACAATATAAGTAGATTTAAGGAGAGGCTGGACAAATGTGCAAGACAGCAGGAAATAGAGCTGGATTATGGATGAGGAAAAATGGGGTAAGGTTGGAGTACAGTGTAAACATGGGTTGGTTGAGCTGAATGACCCGTTTCTACACTGCCTATCCTATGTGAGAGAAATGCCCAAAGAGAAGAAACCAATACTGACTTGACTGCATCCGGAGGAAGTTTGGTGCCCGACAAGTTGATGTGCTTCAACGCGAGTGAACTGCTGAAAAACATCTTGAATGACTGAGGGACTTCTTTACCCTTCCTACAACAATAGGGGAAGAAGAATTAATGTTGAGGTTAGTCATATAACAGAATTACTTTTGAAGTAGACAAAATATACCAAACCGTAACATTTTCATGATATTTGGTGCACATGAAAGTCTTTGAAATTTACATCTTACAAATCAAATGCATTTGGAAAGATGCATACCAAGGCTGGTGGAATAGCCCAACTTTCAATGCTTTTACAGTTATTACATGTTTAAGAGGTGGCATAAATACACCTGTTCTTCAAAGCCTTCATTCTGTAAACAGCTTTTACATCATACTCTTCTGAGGAAATCTTTTAACAACCTTCACGTCTTCATGAACTAAACATTACAACAGCTCAGAACGCTGGCCTCTTTCCCAAATCCGCAATGACATAGTGACGCTTTAGTATTCTGATCTACATTGGGGGTGGGGTGGGGGGGGGGGGGGGAAGAGGGGAAGTAGGAGATGCTATGAAAAATCCATCTGGGTCTTCAATCCAAATGTATGATGTTACTCTTTAAATAAAAACTGAAAAAAATGCATGCATTTGAAACATGTCTTATGACTACAGCTTCATTACCCTTGTATCTACCTGGTATAATTTTTGGGACTTTACCACACATTTCCTATGCACCCCATGAATCAAATTAATAAGTAAAACATACTTTACGAGCTGGCTCAAAATTCAAGCAGAAAGCTGCTTTTTATCTTGCTGTATAGCTCACAATAACGACCTTTTTTCTCTCCAATTGACCTGCACAATTTTCTGATTTTTATTTCAGATTACTGTTCTTTTAATTAATTTTTCTAAGTGTTAATTGCAAGCAGGTGATGTGCACATTAGATAAAATTAATCAAGATATTAGAAGACAATTCTCAGAAACCCATACAACTTTTACTATTTACAGAGAGAGCTGAGACAGAGTATGAATTTATATCTCTAGGCAAGTAATTAAAAATAGAAATAATTCCATCAGTGAATTGTTGTTTGATCTTAAGAGACTTGCATTAGGAAGAGAAAATGTTGACAGATGCTAGCTCAGAGAAAATTTTGAACAAACTCCACTAAGACATCTGGACCGATTAGAACAGTGTCCACCAATGGAGCTTTGAATCTTTCTATTTGGATTTTATTCAAACCCTGACGCTCAGCATATATGGCAGTCATCAATAGTAGTTCTGCTATAAGGGAAGGAGAAACAGGAGGCTCTGTCTTCTTCCTGCCTTCCAAATTGACAAAGAACATGGCAGTCATGCTTTCTTCTCATTCATTTCTTCAAATGATTCAAGCTGATGCAGTTTTTTTCAGCTTTATTTATACTGATAACAGACTGATAGGGCAGTGTACATCTATCACCTAAGGCTATAAAGGAAAATTTATTGGCCCTAAAAGAATGCGTGCAGGAAAATCAACAAAGCTGGGAGTACTGAGATCCTGTTAAACGTAAGAAGGTATAACAAGTATTATTTTCTTTGCACCATCCCCTCTCAGATAGTCATTAAACAACAGGTTGGTTGTGACCTGCCTTGGACATGGTCCTGGGTAAACAGAAGGGGAGCAGGAAGGCCAGTGAACAAGGATGGGGGCAGGGGAGAACTGGGAGAGGTGAACTGGATTGGAGAACAATGTTAGCTGTGAGTGAGGGAGCCAGTCTTATCATACACCCGATAACAACACAGGAGGTCATTAAGTCCAGCGGGTGTTTGCCAGCTCCCACACATGCCAGTCTCATTCCTCCTCATTTCCATGTAACCATCTCATCAATTGGGAAATATAAGTGTGGGAGGGAGTGAGGGCATGCAGGGGAACACTTCCCGAGAAAAAAGGTTTTTACTTTGCTCTTTAACTACTAGCACCAGACCTCATTGAAGGGTCTGTGGTGGAAAGGGGGAGTAGCTTCATTCCTGGGTGTCAACATCTCGGAGGATCTAACCTGGTCCCAAAATATAGACGCAACCATGAAGAAGGGACATCTACAGCATTATTAGTAACCTTAGAGAAAATTTATGGATTCTTTAAACAATGGGTGGGAAAAATGACTATTCTCCGTGACTCTCCAATATGGAATACAAGCACAGTGTTATATAACAAGAAATATCTCATGCTTGTCAGTTAAGATAACACTTCTTAAATAAGACGCAAGAGACTGCAGATGTTGGAATCTGGAGCAACAAACAATCCACTGGATAAATTCATTGGGTCGAGCAGCATCTGTGGGAGGAAAGGAATAGAGTCCTGATGCAGGGTTTCATCCCGAAACGCAAACAGTTCCTTTCCTCCCACAAATGCTGCTTGACCCGCTGAGTTCCTCCAGCAGGTTGTTTGTTACTCCTTAAATAAGGCTGCTTTTGCATTTTAAGGAACTGGTATAACAATAGCAGTGCAGCAAACTTCACAAACAATGAGATAAATGACCAGATAATTTGCTAGATAAATAGGTTCCTTTGTCTTTACATCCTTCTGAGAGAGCAGTCAAGGAGTCAGGATTTAATCATAGAGTCATACAGCACAGATACAGGCCCTTTGGCCCACTGAATTAAATTCCCATTTTCACTAACCCTACACTAATCTCATTTTATTCTCCCCACATTTCCTTCAAAACCCCCTAAATTCTACCACTCACCTACACAGTAGGAGCAATTTACAGTGGCCTGTTATCCAATCAAATTATTTACTGTCCCTTTGCAAAGATGGAAGAATTGTACTTAACAGGTGTCAAAATCTATCTTAGAGCACAAGGTTTCTTGAGGGATCTTCGCAGGAAGCGGTAACCAAGGACCAAAGGATACTATTTTAATTTATAAAGTTCCATTATTAGTTCACCTTCCTGTAAAATTCTTTTTATATTTTTATTTCTGGTAGTAATGTTTATGGATCTTTTTAATTTCATTATTGAAATCATTTTGGATTTTAAATATCAGATAACTTAAAGTTGAGTCTCAACTCTTCATCTCTGCGTGAATATTCGTCCTTGCTTTGGAATATAGGTGCACTTTTTTTCCCATGTAAAGTGCTATCTGTTGTAACCCAAGAGATTTCTCTCAAGGGTATGCATGGTAACATAGGTTAAGAACACCAGACCTACCCAAGGTTGAAAAGATGAAGTGAATTTTTTGAAGTATGCTTCATCTTTTGCCCAACTGAGGAAGAAAACTGCAAGAGAACTTTAATCTTGAACAACAAATTACCACTGTGAAGTGTGTTTTATCTTCCAAAGCTGGACAAAAAGCTCAGGTGATCTGTGACTATGTTATGAGGGAACAGTGTTCACGGCCCTTAGCAAGGGTCTTTACTAATAGCAGGCTACAATTTTTTTTAAAAAATACACCCCAACCAGGTGGGCTTGCATTTATACGAGTTTCATTATCTGTCAGTTATATTGCACCTATCTTTTTAAGTGTATTTCCTTGACAAATATCAGAAGAAATAATGCATCCTCATCTATTAGCTTACTGGGAAGTCAAATAATACCCAGTTTACTCAGTTGGTGAAGGATTCTAAAATCTTAGTCAGGGAAAGAATGCGCAAGGGTTTGGTTTAAAACGAAAAGCATTGTATAACTGCACAGATTTCCTTGAAGATCTGCATAACCAGTATATTGCACAATACATCTTTGATAATGGTTCAAATCTAATCAGCGCCAGTCCTCGACATGATCTAATGCATCATTTGCATACACAGCTAAATAAGCTTATCTGTTAATACACAATGCCTTTTCACCAATGTATTTTTCACTGAGTGCAAGTATTATGAAGGAATTGAAATGCTTTAGCAAGCTACTGTATTACCATTTAAGGACTGCTTCTGTAACTGAAATCACTTGATGAAAAAAATGTTCAGCATCCATTTTTGTTATTGATTAGCTTCTATAATACTGATCTAATACAGGATTACAGTGTGCCTCACCCAATGTACGAACCTTCTGCAACTGTAAAGCAAGTAGTTAATCAACGGAAATACCCTATTTTTATTAGGAAGAGAATGTCCTTAGCAAACTGGGGATATTTACTTTGGCTTTGTGCCTGAGCTACTCCTAGTAGCTGACTGCAATATCACTGGCAGATAAAAAATGAAAGCAGTTTTCAGAAAAACTCTACTGGTGCATAACCTTCAAATACCCTGTTGCTAATAACCTCATCAGTTCCCAGACCTCAATACTTCCCACTTTCTTATCCTACTTTCCACCAAATACTAGTCACACTGAATGTTTCCATAGAGAAAAAGGAAAATGGAAAAGCAGAAAGCAAACTGAAGTAAAATTGTACATCTGGCATTTGCAGAAGTCAGTTCATTCTCATCCCTTCCCAAAATAAACTGTACAAATTTGGCAAGAATTTATCAAGTGAAGAAAATAACTTTTAAAACAAATTAATTACCTGTGTGAGAAAATACTTTTAGACAGATGAAGAGATGCCAGGTGTTGGCAACAGCCCCGCAGAAGTGCTGCACACACCTGAAAAACAAGATCACTTAGTGACCCATCACATCTTGTACATCACCTCAGCTTACATAATAGATGACTGCAACAGTTCTTATGTTTTGGTTGTGAAAACATATCATCCTTGTGAAAGGTGCTATAGAAATGTACGTTCTCTCTTTTTTCAATCATTCGTCATTACTGCCTGTTAGTCTACAGTAAAATTCCAATAATCCAGCATCTAATTGTTCAGAAATCCTGATTGTTTGATGCCTGGCTCACTTGTTAGTTCAGAACACGAGTCAGGGATCCACAATGCAAACAGATTATAAGTTAGAACTGTGGGCCAGCTTTGCTGGAACCGGAGTTGGGGTCTGGAGAATCAGGGATAGGAAATGTGGGTACATCTGTGGCCAGAGCCAGGTCCAGAATGTTTGTACATGCCGTGCTCCCTTTAAACTGACAGGGTTGTCGGGAAAATTTATTATAGTCGAATCGAGTTTATTTTCATGTGCACAAGTACGTGTGTGTACGGGTTCAATGTAAAGCTTACTTGCATTATATTATACCACTGTGTAATGTGCAAAAAAATGTGAAGGAGTATTTGGATATCTGAGGGGCACTGATAGGCGCAGCCTTTTTCTCAGGGTTGGGGAATCAAGAACTAGAGGGCATATGTTTAAGGTGAGAGGGGAGAGATTTAATAGGAACCTGAGGATCAACTTTATCACCCAGAGGATGATCAGTAAATGGAACGAGCTGCTAGGGGAAGTGGTTGAGGCAGGTGCATTAACAACATTTAAAAGGTGCTTGGACAGGTACATGGATAGGGAAGGTTTAGAGGGATATGGGCCAAACGCAGACAAATGGGACTAGCTGGGGTGGGATTCTTGGTCAGCATGGACCAGTTGGGCCAAATGGCCCATTTCCATGTTGTATGCCTCTATCAATAGGAGCAATATCCAATAGCCTGAAAAATCTGCTAGGCCGGCATTACCAGAGTCCCAAAGTGCCAGACTATTGTAATGTTTGAATATTGTCAGCAACAAATTACAGGAAACACTGCACTAAAGCCAAAGTTTGAAGCTTCCCAAAGCAGATATGATAATCTTAAAAACAAACTCCTACAAATGAATACAATGTTTTGTTAGGAATTGTAGACAGCAAAATTGATCAATCACTGGGGCCGAGTGAAGGCAGTGAATTACTTGTGTTTCTTTTGCTCACACAACAGTAATTAGATAAAGGTCACTTATTTGTCTATCACTGGAGTCAAACTTCCCTCAGGTCACTTGGGCAGGTCTCAGATAAACATTAGCTGCACTCTGAAACCATCCCTTACCGGGCTGACCATCTTTTCTCAGAATCCAACACCTCCTTCAACATATGCCTATTTTGTGAAGGCGGGTGGAATCATGCCACATAATTAAAGCAGAATGGCAACTTGAATATTCCAATTTAAAGTCCTAAGGGCAGATTTCCTTCCTGAAAGACAAGAATGAATCAGATGGGTTTCTATGACAAGCAGTAGTTCTTGTGGTCATTAGTACGAAGACTAGTTGATGTTTTTCCATATTATTTAGTTTAAATTTCACAGTTGACTTGGTGGGATTTGAACGTGGGTCTCTGGATTGTTAGTACAGGTCTCTGGATTACTGATCTGGTAATTTAATCACTGCACCACTACTGTACCTTTTTACTGGCTCTAATTGATAGGATTGGATCCTATCTAATTGATAGGATCAATCCTATCTGCATTGATAGGATGCAGAGCCGGGCTGAGAAGTGGCAGATGGAGTTCAATCTGGAGAAGTGTGAGGTGGTACACTTTGGAAGGACAAACTCCAAGGCAGAGTACAAGGTTAATGGCAGGATTCTATGTAGTGTGGAGGAGCAGAGGGATCTGGGGGTTCATATCCACAGATCCCTGAAAGTTGCCTCACAGGTGTATAGGGTGGTTAAGAAAGCTTATGGGGTGTTAGCATTCATAAGTTGTGGGATTGAGTTTAAGAGCCACGAGGTAATGATGCAGCTCTACAAAACTCTGGTTAGACCACACTTAGAGTACTGTGTCCAGTTCTGGTCGCCTCATTATAGGAAGGATGTGGAAGCGTTGGAAAGGGTGCAGAGGAGATTTACCAGGATGCTGCCTGGTTTAGAGAGTATGCATTATGAGGAGAGACTAAGGGAGAGAAGGAGGATGAAAGGAGACATGATAGAGGTATACAAGATATTAAGAGGAATAGATAGAGTGGACAGCCAGCACCTCTTTCCCAGGGCGCCAATGCTCAATACAAGAGGGCATGGCTATAAAGTAATGGGTGGGAAGTTCAAGGGAGATATCAGAGGGAGGTTTTTTACCCAGAGTGTGGTTGGGGCATGGAATGCACTGCCTGGGGTGGTGGTGGAGGCAGGTACATTGGTCAAATTCAAGAGATTGGTAGATAAGCATATGGAGGAATTTAAAATAGAGGGATATGTGGAGGGAAGGGGTTAGATAGCCTTAGGCGAGGTTTAAAGGTCGGCACAACATTGTGGGCCGAAGGGCCTGTATTGTGCTGTACTGTTCTATGATTCTATGGTTCTATGAAAGAAGGATGTCACTCTTAGGGTTTGAGGACAACGGCACTCACTAAAGGAATCATCCAGATCGATGGAAGGATGTGCCTCTGGTCAGGTGCCATTTCACCTTCACTCAGTACCGATGCCAGGCTTCATTCCACACGAAGTGCCCTCACCAAACAGGAAGTGACCCATAGATGAAATCTTCCAATGGTCAAAGTGCAGATTCAATGCCATTGGGACATTTTTGCCTCTGATGGTACTTGCTCAGATTTGGAGCAGAACTGAGGAATCCTGCCTGAAGGAGCAGGATAACAAATCTCTATAATTGTGAAGAGCTACATGCCAGTCAGTGACCGATTTGCATTTGACATTGTGACAAAAGGCGCTATCTAAGCACCCTTTGAGATCAGGGAGATTATGGTCAGCCCTTCCATTTGACCCGATGAGGTGGAGATCAAGAGAGGATGGATTACACACATAATGGCGATACCAGGTGAAAGAACTGGGAAAGGAATGCCTGGAGGAAGGAGGTAAATAGGAGGCAATAAATGAGATCCAGAAAAGCAGGAGAGAGAAAAACACCGTATGTTGGGGAAACGTGAAATACAAGTAGCTGATTATCGGAGTCCCAAAGGCTGCAATGTGCCATTCAACAGGTCGTTATTCATTGGAGCAATTAGGAACAAGACACACAGGTCAGAATGGGAGTGGGATGGAGGATTAAAGTGAAAGGCACTGGAAGCTCAGGTCACCCGTGTGGAAAGAATGAATGCGCTCTGCTCGGTGGTCACGCAATTTATGTTCCATTTCACCAATGGCAAGGAGATCACATTGTGATCGCCAAACACGGTACACTAAATTGGCTCCATGTACATGTAAAGGAAAACACTCCTTCCAGGTATAGCAGCCATTCAGTGCTGCTTCTTCCAAGTTAGCACACCAAAGCCATCAAGGCTCAACTTATCTAGACACCACTGCAGATCCTTTAAGTCTATTTCACAGCTCACATTCTCACCTAGTTCTGTATCATCAGCACACTGAGGTACCTCACGCTCTTCCCCTTTGTCTGCATCAGTGATCTCAATTATAAAATAGTTCAGGACCCAGGACTAATCACAGGCAGCAGCCTGTCAAACTGAACAAGATTAGCTCATTCTTATTCTTTTTTTCCTGTCACTTAACCAATTTTCTATCCATATTATCCCCAATTCAGTGAGCCATTATTAATGTAACAACCTTCTGTAAGAAAGCTTATCACATACCTTCTGAAAATACTGATAAACTTCATTCACTGGTTCCTCCTTATCTATTCCACCCATACATGCTGATTTAAAAAAAACCTCAATTTCCTTTTATAAAACCCCATTGATCACATCCTGATTTTTTTTTACCACATTATTAATAATGGATTTCAGCATTTTGCCAGCAGATGTAAGGAAATCAAAATACAAGGATGACTTGCTTCTACTCCAGATCTGTGCGTTCAGAGGTGGCTGATGAGACCAGTGTAGGACCCGCAGTCTCTGGATGGGGAAGGTGGCCCTTGATGGGGCAGGTGGGTTGGTAGCTTGACAGGTGGTGCATTCCTTTTGCCCTCTAGTTTGGGCTTGTGTGTGCTCCCGATGAGTGGATTCCAGGTTCTCAAGTACCATCCCAGGTGCTCCTCCATTTTGAGTGGTTGTGGGGCAGGGTTCACTAAGAATCATTGGGGGTGTTACACTTTAAGGTTTTAGGAACATCCTTGAACCTTTTCCTCCAATCATCTGGTAATGTCTTGCCTTGACAGAGCTTGGAATAGTATACTTGTTTCATGAGGCTGGTGTAGGCATACAGGCTCAATTGAGCCAACTAAGCTTAATTAAGGTCTCAACACTAGAGATATTGCTCTGGGAGAGGAGACTAATTCTGCCAGTGGGTTTGGAGTATGTTGGCTGGAGATAGAGTTGGTTCCAGTGCTTTGTGGTGCCTGTAACAGGTATAGCACACATCTCAGAGGTATACAGGAAGACAGGAAGACGAGGATCACTGCCTGGTAGATGGGCTTGTAGTCTTGATACTTATACACCCTCTCAGATGACCAAAGGTTATGTTGGTTCATTGAAAGCAATTTGGAATTTCATCACCGACATCTGCCTTCAATGTGAGGTGGTTTCCAAGATATCGGAAATTGTCCACATTTTTCAGGGTCTTATTTGCAGACCTTTATTGTCGGAGGTGGTGTTGCAGGGGGCAGGTTGGTAAAGGAGCTTTGTCTTGTAGATGTTATGTGTAAGGCTCATTCTCTTACTTACTTCACTGAGCTGGTCGATGATGGAACTCAGACAGTGAATGCAAGTACACACAACTTTCACCTTGGTTCTACAGCTTGATGGCTAAAGTTGGGATGACCTTGGTTCTGGAGTGCAAGCAATGCAAATTGAACAGTTTTCCATTTATCCTGTGGATTAGTTCTACTCCAGTGAGAAGCTTGTTTGGAGGTGACATCCAGCATTGCAGAAACAAAGTGTTGAGGTGATGACTCAGCCTTGCTTGACACTAGTCTGGAAGACTCCTCTGAAGTTACTGCAATTGTATTTGTCACCTTTCATGAAAATGGTCAGAAATAAATCATTTGTGAAGTCCCCTGGCATGTCCTCCTCTTCCCAGGTTGTGAATTCGTTACTGGCATTCCTCTCCACCAAGTTATATAACTTCAGCAGGATACTATCTGCTCCTGGACATTGTTCTTTTTTGGTTGTAAGGTAGCTTTTGACTTCTTGTTGATCGAGGGTGGTCGCAAGGTTGGACCACACAGTTTCATGAGGATGGAGTCAAGGGGGCTCACATTGCGTTCAGAGTCACAGTCGGGGAGATCTTTGTGGTGCTTCTTCCAGTAGCACTAACTGGCTCTGAACTTGATGATAATCTCCATTATTGGCTGTCAGTATGGTGGGTCCTAGGGCTATAGATGGCCTTAACAGCACTGAAGAACTTGCATATGTCAACAAGTTGCTGGACCTCCTGTGCTCCTTCCAATCACCATCAGCTCTTTATAGGTCATGTGCTTTCTGTTGCATCTTAGCTGTAGAGTCACTTCTTTTCCCTTGAGACATGGCAGAGCTTCCAAAGCAAGAACACCTTGTGTTTGTAGTTCATTGGCTCCTGGATTGATGATTGGCTAATGATGATGGACTTCAGGTAAGTCCAGATACTGTGGACACTCTCTGTCTCCTCCTGGTGGGGATTTTGTCAGATTGCCTGTGAGGAATTGTCTCAGAAGAGCCATCTTTGCAGCATCCTCCATACTTACGACAATGATCTTCTAGAGGCAAAATTGTTGCTATACTTGTTATCTTCCAATCTTCTGGGACTATTCGAGAATCTTGAGAATTTTGGAAGCCTTCATTGATGATCCACTATCTCAGCAGTCATCTCTGTCAGATATCCAGATTGGATATTATGTGATCTCACAAGATCACAAGACAAGGGAGCAGAAGCAGGCCATTTGGCCCATCGAGTCTGCTCCAAGGAAAGGGAAATAGAAATGAGAGATGGGGAATGGGGGAAGAAGAAGAAGAAAAAAAAAACTATTCTAATCCCAATTTCCGGCCTTATCCCCATATCCCTTGATATCCTGACTATTTAGATATCTATCTATCTCTTCCTTGAACGCCCCCACTGATCTGGCTTCCACTGCTGTACGTGGCAAGGAGTTCCACAAATTCACCACCCTCTGGCTAAAGAAATTTTTCCTCATCTCTGTTTTGAAACTGTACTCTCTAATTCTAAGATTGTGCCCTCTGGTCCTGGACTCACCCACCAAGGGAAACAGCCTAGCCACATTTACTCTGTCCTTTCCTATCAATATTTTAAATGTCACTATGAGGTCCCCTCTCATTCTTCTGTACTCCAGTGAGTACAGTCCAACAGCCGACAAACGCTCCTCATACGTAAGCCCTTTCATTCCTGGAATCATCCTCGTAAATCTCCTCTGAACCCTCTCCAACGTCAACACATCCTTCCTAAGATGTGGGGCCCAAAACTGTGCACAATATTCCAAATGAGGCCTCACTAGTGCCCCATAGAGCCTCATCAACACATTCTCGAAATGAATGCCAACATAGCATTCGCTTTCTTTACCACCGATCCGACCTGGTGGTTAACCTTTAAGGTATCCTGCGCGAGTACCCCCAAGTCCCTTTGTACTTCCGTGCTTTGGATTTTCTCTCCTCCTAGATAATAATCTGCCCGCTTATTTCTGCTTCCAAAGTGTACAACTGCACATTTCCCTACATTGAATCTCATCTGCCATTTCCTTGCCCATTCTCCTAAACTGTCTAGGTCCCTCTGCAACCTTCCTATCTCTTCAATACTCCCTACTCCTCTCCCTATCTTGGTGTCATCCGCAAATTTAGCCACGAAACCATTTATTCCATCATCCAAACCGTTAATGTACAAGGTAAAAAGGAGCGGTCCCAACACCGACCCCTGCGGCACACCACTAGTAACCGGTAACCAACCAGAACGATATCCTTTTATTTCCATTCTTTGCTTCCTGTCAACTAGCCAATGCTCCACCCATTCTGTTATCCTACCCGTAATTCCATGACCTCCCATCTTATTAATCAGTCTCTTGTGAGGCACCTTATCAAAGGCCTTTTGAAAGTCTAAATACACAACATCTACCGCCTCTCCCTTATCCACCTGGGGGATCTGGGGGACTTGTCCTATTGAGTTCCACAGGATTTTTACCACAGTGATATTAATTGCTTTTGAGTGACAGAGAACAAATTGTGGGCCTATAGAGGGGAAGATAGGACTGATGGGATTGCTCTCCTGGGAGCTGGCATGGACCTGATGGACTGAACGGCTCCCTTCTCTTTCACCATAAGTAGTAAATTCCATGGTCCCCTGTGATTGCATATAACTTCCTGGTCCTGGAACACTGCAGCCTGAGGCCGATTTAAGAACAAAAGTCCTTGGGATGTTGTTTATCATGTTTTTCCAAAAGCAAAAGTGCTGGTTTTAAATTTTAAAAATCATATAATTACACAATTATGTGGCATAGAAGGTGGTCATTGGCCCAGCAGTCCAGCACTGGGTCTCACAATGAGCAATCCCCCTTTCCTCCATCTGCATGTTCTTTTGCCCGTTTTTCTGCAATTTCTTCCTCCAGGATTTATCCAATTACTTCTTAAAAGCTACTAGTGAGTCCGTACTGACTGGGCAATAATAGAATTTAGATGCCGTTGGACAGAGAGACTCATGAGTTAGAAAATTGGTGCCCCTCCTTTTCTGCTACAATTATTGCACCTTTCAAATATGAAGACAGTCACAAAATGCATGTTTAATGCTTCAGTTAATTCATTATGCCACATTATAATTTCTCTTGTCTTTGTGTCATTTATTTGCTAATCTACCTAGTTAATGGAAGCTTTTTTTAAAATATACTTCTTGCTAATTTACTCAATCTTTCATCCTCTTCAATGTTTTGATCTTCAGTTGTTGTTTCATAAAACTCTCTCCATCTACATGTCCATGGCAACATTACAAACATCTTCTTTCAATCCAACTCTATCTTTAAACCCCCTAGTTAGCCAGACAAGTGGAGACACAAGTGACTGCAGATGCTGGAATCTGGAGCAACAGTCAATCTGGAGGAACTCAGCGGTTTGAGCAGCATCTATGAGGGGAAAGGAACAGTCAACATTTCAGGTCAAAACCCTGCATCAGGACTGCCAGGCCTTTTCTTGCAAGATCTTTATTTCTCAATGGAATTTAAAAATACTTCTGAAAATGCTCGTTTAACATCTACCAAAATTTTTAATCTCATTCCCCAATCTACCTCAGCCAATGCACCCCACAAACTAGCAGAACTAGCTTTAAATGCAAAACTATTTTCTAAACTGTTTCCAGCTGCATCCAAATTCTATCATTATTGCCCAATCAATACAGACTGACTAGTAGTTTTTAACTGTAATTGGATAAATTCTAGAAGAAAAAAAACAGGAAAATTGGAAAAAAATATTCAAATTGTGGAAAGGTGATTGCTCATTGTGACACTGATGGACCAATGACCACCTTCTATGCTACAACACAGCGTAAATATATGAAAAACCTTAAAACCATTACTTCTACCATTGGAAAAGCATGGTAAGCAACATCCTCATGGCTTCCGTTGGTGGATATTCTTAAACCAGCTTAAATCTGCATCTTCAACGTTATGGGAAGCTATCTTCACTCATAGTGGATCGTGGATCCCTTCCTGCCACCCCTGGCTGTCAGATTCAGATGATGGAGGGGAATAGCCAAACCTATGGGCTTGCTGTGTATACCCAATGCTGGCTGTCACATTTTGCAGCAAAATCCTTAGGTCATACTGTTCAAGATACTGGAGCAACACAGATATTAAATTCTAGTGTCAATAAATCCAGCCAATCAGGTCACGAACAAAATACCGACATATGAAGTGGTTCGCTACCTCGAGCTTCATCACCAGTTCAAAGCTGATCAAACAGATGGCTCAGCGAATTCTGGTTGTCAGTGTGATCATTATAGACAGCTGGCAATAGTGGCTAACTGGCACACTCAACACAGAAAGAACAGCACATAGGATTTAACACAAACAAAAACAATGATTCATGGGATTGGACACCAAGAATACTGGGATAGAAATTTAAATCAAATCAAGTGAAGTCTCCTTTGTTTGGTGTTTACCATAGCTCTAAGTGAAATAAGTAATCTCAGGACAGGAATTCCTTGATTTACGAAAGGGTTGCTTTTCTGAAAAATGTTTCATTAAGTAAAATTTTGGTACACTGTATTCTTATGTGGGGAGAGTGACATGCTATTCAGAACACTGAGAAATTTGATGGCACAGAAGTGTCAATGTTGTTATAGCAAAGATTTGTAAATAGAATGTCTGTGAAAGTAGTAATGCTTCTTCATTCCCTTGTGGTGCTCACATCTGAAAATGCCATTTCTGATTGCGTAATTTGCTTAAGCACAAATCAGGATTGTTACTCAGATGTCATGAGATGGACTACTGGGAGAAAAACGTTATTTAGCAATGAACATAGTTCATATTACCTACACTTGATCTGTTGTAACTGATCTAAGTACTTGATGCCATTGGACACGCTAAAATATTGGTATTGGTTTATTATTGTCACTTGTACCGAGGTACAGTGAAAAGCTTGTCTTACAAACCGATTGTACAGATCAATTCATTACACAGTGCAGTTACATTGAGTTAGTACAGAGTGCATTGATGTAGTACAGGTGAAAACAATAACAGTACAGAGTAAAGTGTCACAGCTACAGAGAAAGCACAGTGCAATAAGGTGCAAGGTCACAACAAGGTAGATCGTGAGGTCATAGTCCATCTCATTGTATAAGGGAACCGTTCAATAGTCTTATCACAGTGGGGTAGAAGCTGTCCTTAGGTCTGGCGGTATGTGCCCTCAGGCTCCTGTATCTTCTACCTGATGGAAGAGGAGAGAAGAGAGAATGTCCCGGGTGGGTGGGGTCTTTGATTATGCTGGCTGCTACACCAAGACAATGAGAAGTAAAGAGTCCAAGGAGGGGAGGCTGGTGTCCATGATGCGCTGGGCTGTGCCCACAACTCTCTGCAGCTTCTTGCGGCCTTGGGCAGAGCAGTTGCCGTACCAAGCTGTGATAGATCCAGATAGGATGCTTTCTATGGTGCATCTGTAAAAGTTGGTGAGAGTCAAAGGGGACAAACCAAGTTTCTTTAGCCTCCTGAGGAAGTAGAGGCACTGGTGAGCTTTCTTGGCCGTGGCATCTACGTGATTTGACCAGGACAGGCTGTTGGTGATGTTCACTCCCAGGAACTTGAAGCTGTCAACCCTCTCAACCTCAGCACCCATTGATGTAGACAGGTGCATGTACACCGACCCCTTTCCTGAAGTCAATGACCAGCTCTTTAGTTTTGTTGACATTGAGGGAAAGGTTGTTGTCATGACACCATTCCACTAAGCTCTTTATCTCCTTCCTGTACTCCGACTGCTGTTTGGGATATGACCTACAACGGTAGTATCATTTGCAAACTTATAGATGGAGTTAGAGCAGAATCTAGCCACACAGTCGTGAGTGTACAGGGTGTAGAGGGCTGAGGACGCAGCTTTGTGGGGCACCAGTGTTGAGAATAATCGTGCTGGAGGTATTGCTGCCTATCCTCACTGATTGCGGTCTGTTTATTAGAAAGTCAAGGATCCAATTACAGAGGGAGGTGTTGAGTCCCAGATCTCCGAGTTTGGTGACAAGCTTGCTTGGAGTTATTGTATTGAAATCAGAGCTGTAGTCAATAAACAATAGTCTAACGTAGGTGCCTTTACTGTCCAGATGCTCCAGAGCTGAGCGTAGGGCCAGGGAGATGGCATCCGCTGTAGAGCTGTTTCACCGATAGGCGAATTGCAATGGGTCCAGGTTGTCTGGTAGGCTGGAGTTGATGCGTGCCATGACCAACCTCTCAAAGCACTTCATGGTGGTAGAAAAAGTGCCATATTCCCAACATCCTTCATCATTTGACATTCATATGAAAAAAAATGCTTCAAGCAATGGCCAGGACCAGCACCCAAACAAGTAAACAGAAGCAGCACAGAACTTGTTCATTTGAGCTGAAGCATTGGTTATTCTAAATTATGCAGCATTGTTTTCTATTGTCTACTAAAACTATAACCAAGGATGGATAAAGTTAAGCCAATTTGAAAGCCAATGTCAGTTCTTTAAGGACAAACCTTTCCAACAAACTCAATTTAGTTATTTGAGAAAGTTGGTGAAGTACTGGACAAGAGAATTTCCTTGGATGTAGTTGATGTGGACTTCTAGAAGGAATGTAGTAATGGGCCAAACAAGGGACAACTGGCCAAAATTAAAGCTAATGGCATTATTGACCTGCTTACGAGATTGACTGCAGAGTAAAAATAAATAAAGGATATTTACGTGAATTAAAAGGAATTGATTAGTGGTATTCAATAGAATTTAAGATATCTTTATTAATCACATGTACATCGAAACACACAGTGAAATGCATCTTTTGCGTCGAGTGTTCTGGGCGCAGCCTGCAATTGTCACCACGCTTCTGGCTTTATTAATGATTCTGATAACAGTTGGTGGCAAAGTAGTACAGGGGACCAGTGTGGTTCAGTGTGTGGGGCAGTGGGGGGAGGGGGTGGGTGGGAAGAGAAAAGGAGTTGGAGACTAGTGTGGTTCAATGTGTGTGGGGGATTTGGGGATGTATATTTCAGTGTGTAGGGGGAGCTGGTGACTGGTGTGTCGGGGGGGGAATTGGGGAGTGGTGTGGTTCGGTGTGTTTGGGGAGTAGCATGCTTCAGTGTGTGTGGGGAGCTGGTGACTGGTGTGTGGGTGGGGTTGAAGACTGGTGTGGTTCAGCATGTGGGTGGGGGGAGTTGGGGACCGGTGTGGTTCAATGTGTGGGGTGGGGTGGGGAGGGGAGGGGAGTGACCGGTGTGTTTTGGTGTGAGCAGGGGGGTTGGGAACTGGTGTGGTTTGGTTTACAGCCAGAGCTGGGGAGCAGGACCACTGTGGTTGGGTTTGCAGCTGGGCTTGTGAACTGTGACATAAGAGTAGCCCTGAGCATGTGCAAGAAGTGGATGAGGAACCAGGCAGGAGGCAATGGTTCCTGTGCCCGATCCCACATGTGTGCACATGTGGAGCAGCGTGCACGGTGCTGGACTATTTCCACACATGCCCACTATTACAGCAGCGTCAATTGCTCTGCAGAGAAGACTGGCCTCCAGTCATCTTGAACCCACTGGATCTAGGGGCCAGTCAGAAGCCTGTGTGATAGCTGGTGTACAACTGCAAACTTCCACTCCACAACACGAGGTTCAGGACCTGGAACATCAAGATCCCGCTGGGCAGTCCTTACAGCGACAGGCTTGAACACCCCCCCGCTATCGTAATGTGGGGCTATTTGACATTGACATCACCACACTGACTGAGACACATCAACATTTAAAAGACATTTGGACAGACACATGGGCAGGAAAGGTTTAGAGAGATATGGGCCAATGCAGGCACATGGACCAGCTTAGATGGGCACCTTGGTCTGCATGATGCATTGGGCCAAAGGGCCTGTTTCCATGCTATGACTCCAATATCAGGTGGGAGATGGCCAGGTTAAGGAAGAAGATGCTCGGTATAACCTCTGGAGGGGCAAACTGGAACAACCTCCAGAGGGGCAAACTGGAACAACCTCCTCATCATCCACTGAGGTTTGCCATCAAGAATGCATTTCAGCAACTTTCCCTATGGAATTAGTGACCACTTTATGACTAGCTCCTTTGCTCAAATGTTCTGGTCATCAGTTTGCACCGCCAAACCCTGGAAGGTTCAGACAAAGCCAAGGAAGACTTCTGTCCTTGAAAAAGATCCCGTTCCACACCCAGAACAGAGACAGACTGATATTCGCCAGTGATTTCAATGACAGGACGGGAAGGGACACAACCCTCTGGCAAGGTGTAATTGGCAAGAAGGACATTAGGAAGACCAACTCCAACAGGGTCCTTCTCTTGAAAAAATGCTTGGAACATGGCTTTTTCATAACAGAGCCTTTGGTCAATTCAGGAAAAGGGTATTTGAAGACCTCAAACCTGGTACAAAACCCCTGGTTCGCCAGACAGCAGTGATCACTGCTCTCTTGTGCGCTTCTGAAACTTGCACTACCTATAGCAGGCACCTCAAGATAACATCCTCTGTGAAATCCTCTAGATTTATTGGAAAGACCTCTCCCAGGCTAATATTCCCAGCACTGAGGCCGTAGTTAACACTCAGTCACATACATTAGGCTGGCCACCTCGTTCACAAGACCAACACTGGACTCCTGAAACAGACACTCTATGCCAAGCTTTGTCATGGGAGGAGATTACTATGGGAGGAGACAGAGGGAAAGATTCAAGGATATCGCAAAGCTTCCTCAGTGGACCTGTGCAAGCAGTGGACCACCTCACAAATTATCCACTCACCTGCCCCATAGGTGGAAGAGTTCATGCTCCCCACACTGGTCCCATTAGCAACCTCAGAACTCAGGTCATTAGAGACATGACTGAACTGAGCAGGGAGAATTGTAGGTCGTGAGCAGTACACATTCAGTAGAATATTAACAGCATTTCACAAGGAGAAATTATATTAACTAGGCATGTACACACTAGGATACAAATGGTTAAAGAAAGATCAATTTGATGGAGATTAATAGGACTCAGAAAGAAACTGATTGCAGAGCCAGAAAATTTTCTGTTGTGGGAGAGTCCAGGCTATTCTGGGGAGAAGTCAACACACATCTGTTCATGCTGTGGGTTGCAGAAGTGTGGCTCTCTCTCCTACAAAAAGCAGATGTTTCATTAATAATTTAAACTCTGAGATTGCTAGATCTTTGCTGTCCAAGGGTATTAAGGGATATGGTGCTAACATTGTTCTGAATCCTAAATCTACAGGATATAGACAGAGAGATGGAGGCAGTGAGAGACATGGGCACACACAGGGCAGACAGACACACATACGTACAAAAAGTTGATTACTGGGAAAAAACCTTTACAGTAGTAGAATTAAAGTTGATGCAAGAAAACTGCATGTTGATTGTCAGTGATTTCGTTTCTTCTTCAAAGATGGGAGATTAAATATGTATTACTTCTGCAAGGGCCAGGCAATCAAATCCATCTGTCTTTATAATGAAGGCTAGAGTAGATTTTTGTTCGAGGTAATCTTACAGAAAGGATCTCCTGCCTTTTTTGTTTTACAGAACTTGACCTATTTTACTGTAAAACAAAAACAATGAGGAAGACAAGGTGTTCCATACTTTTCAGAAACTGGGAAAGAATTTGCTTGAATAGTGAATGGTCAGCTTAGAGCTCATGGAACCAGAGTGTGCCAGAATAGGTCCTTCTGCCTACCTAGTCTACACCGACCATCAAGCATTTTTTCTCCTCAAATAAAACCCCATATTTTATATTTACAACCTTCTAGAATAATTTAATCGGTAATTGATTTTGCTCATTCTTCATTAGCATAGGTGTGATTCAGTGACTCTACATTCCAAGTAAGTTGGATAGTAGATGTTCCATTTGTACAAGCACATTTTTTTTTCTTTAATTTTTATTTACAGCGTGGTAACAGGCCCTTCCGGCCCAATGAGTCCGTGCCGCCCATTTTAAACCCCCATATTAACCTACCCGTATGTCTTTGAAATTTCTCCACAGTGTTGACACAGAAGTGTTACAGAGCTGCTCATCCATTCAGTGCTTCACTTATACAAGTGAAGGATAAAAGTCCCCCATGTGATATAGTTAATAGCACGTGGCTATAGATAGTATGCGGAGTAACATAGTGATGAAGTTATTGGGCTAGCAGCCAGAGTTCATCAAGAGACGGTTGTTTGAATCCAACAATGGAAGCTGAGAAATTTAAACTCAAATAGTTAAGTAAATAAACCTGGAATTAAAACTAATCACATTAACTGCAAAAGTAACCATGAAACTACAAGATTGTTCTAAAATCCCAGAGTTGGAAATCTACCACCTTTACCCAGGTCTCGCCTACATGTGACTCCAGACCCACCAATGCAGCTGACTCCTAGCTGCCTCCTCAGTTCAGGACCAATTAGGGACCAACACTAATAGCCATCATACCAGCAGCATTCACATCCCATAAGCAATTTTAAAAAAACACTTGTTAGCCCAGAATTTGCCACAGTAACAAAGGCACAACCAGTGCTTGTCTTGGTACTTTGTACAACTGACAGAAACTTAAGCTGTTTCCAAACATGCAGTTAAATCCAGAAATCTTGTCATCAACACCTTGCCCTTCCACAGCTGCATTGCTTCAGACTTTGCAGATGCAATCAACACAAAAAGCAGTGATCTGACATAAACTTTTAATGCATTATTCTTGCTGGAAAAAAAATGGAAATGTTAAACCTTGTTGAAGGAGGTGTTAATTAGTCTTTCATGACATTTTATGATAGAACTGGTTCTAAAACCCCTCTTTTATATGTGCAGAATGTCACTCAATCAGAATTACAGAAACAATACTCTATGGACTTTAAAAATACAAATTTTTACTTTTAAGATTTATGATTTTCAGCATCTTTACATCCTGATGTGTGCTGGAAAAACTCTTCAATCAATCAGCCATCTGGATGATATCATTCATGCTTGACAGATTCCTAATAGATGATGCAAAACTGCAATCAAGTCAAAGATTGAGAAATCCACACTATATCAAGCTTAATCCTTGAAGGCAGGTTCCTTGGAGGCGAGTGAAGCCACTTAGTCACTGCCTGGAAAATCTAGATCATTGCTTTCAAACACGTAAATACCAACCATAAGAAACACATGTACATACCATATCTAATGCACAGTCTGTGTTTGACAAATCAAGATGAACAAGTGCATTTGGCTGAGACAGGAAATTGTACAGGTTCTGTAAAAGGACAAACAAAATAAAACTGAATAAAATGCTCGATAATTTTACTTAAATTCATGCATCAAAGTGTAAAAATTTCATTTTATTTCTGGTTCTTAAATCAAAGTAAATCATAGTAAGCTGAAGTGGTAGTCTAACTTAAAAGGATTGCACCTAACAATCACTGGCATTTGGAGGAAGCTGCACTACATCAACGGCTTTCACTCTACTTGTCACAATCAACAGTTATCATTGCTTGCATTTATGAAGAAAGCAATATTTCAAGGAAATAACTGCAGTTGAAAGTTATAGGCCACTTAAGGTGAAAATAAGCCAGAAACTTGGTCAAAGAGTTTTAAGGATGGTTGTAAAGGAAGAAAAAAAGGCAAAGAGGTCCAGAGCTCAGTGTTTGGCAGCTGAAAGCACAGTTACTAATAATGGAGTCAGTGAAATAAGGTTTGTTCAAGAGGCTAGACACTGAAAGGTGGTAAGGCTAAAGGAGATTATGGATATAGTGAGGGAAAAGGCCATGAGAATGGGAAAGTAAGGTCGACAATTTTAAAACTGAGGTGTCAGTTCGGACAACAGCTGCACAAAGAAAAAGCTTTATTTACCTTTAGCAATCCTCAGAAGACTTAGATTACACTTAAAACTATTTCTAGGTATTAAGTACGTCTTTCTCAGGTACAGCATCATTGTACGCGACTCTTTTATCTCTGACCAGGAAAGTGTCTGCAACTTGCCCTTTACCCTGATAAATTGGAGTTTGAAAGAATCCTCCTCCCTCTATTTTGGTTTATTGTGTACATTGTGGTCTCAGCGAGATTCTTCAATTTTAAATGATCAAATAATTATCCAATATAGTTTTTAAGCATCACCGTTTTTAAATACAAATTAAGCATATAAATAAAAACTATTAATTACAACTAGATTTTTGTTAATTATTATCTTTACTTGTATATATCAAACATTTCCAGTACTAGTTTCAGCCATAACATCTGAATATGAGGCTTGGGTTGAAATGTTCAGTAGCTGTAACAGAGACTCTTAGGATCTGTTCCCAAGGGTTACAGACTGATGGTTGACTGGAAGAATTCTGTGTCATTTGAACAGATCCTGAAACAGGAATTTTTTTTTCTCCTCCACAGCATCCAACAGACACTATTTTAATCCAGAAGATGCCCGAGATAAACAGATCCATCTGGTTTGATTTACCACCAGAAATCAAACTACCCTGTCTCACAGGGTTACCATTGCAATAATTCAAATGTCAATTATCACTTACTTGCAACAGAGCAATAGTATTAACAACTACTTATGCTCATCAGCCCATTTATTTTGTGTCAAATGGACTGCCATGTGCAACTGAACATGCATTGGTAGACCATATATACCATAACCAACCAAACCAAGCCCAATAACACCAAAATTACTCCAGTTCTGTCTCACATACATTTCAGTTCTTCCTTTAACTGTGTTAATGTATTGCTAACTACTGCTTTGTCATCATTGCTACTTCAAATTTTAAAATGCAAACAAAATATATTTTTTAATGGAAGCTCATTATCTTAAAATGTTCATCTTGTTTCTTACTCCACAGATACTTAAATTTTTTTCTGTTTCTTTTTCCTTTTAAAACAGCTGCTATTCGCACTCCATGCTCTCTCATTAGTTATAAAACTTACTGTTCTAAAACATTGGCCTGAATGCATTTTGAAAATTAATTGCTATTACTATTTCAATTGTTCTGGGCCTTTTGGATGATGACAAAATTAAATTCTCCCATTATAAACCCAATTTCCTTGGTCTTTCCAAAACTCCAACAGTGGGGAATATTTGTTACCGAACCAAGAAAGAGCAGAAGGAGTAGGCACACCCTCCTTTGATTCTGTGCCATCATTTTACATGATTGTGGAAATGGGGATGGGGTGGGGAGGGGAGGGGAGAAATATGGTTGAGTTAGTGGTAGGCTGCTGGTAGTCTTTAAGGCCAGGAGTGGGATGGGGGTGGGGGAGGCGTGTGTTTGCTTGACAAGTCACAATGAGCCAGGACCCTAAGAAGGTGGTACCTGGACAAGTACATGGATAGGAAAGGTTTAGAAGGACATGGACGAAATGTGGGCAAATGGGACTAACTTAGATGGGAATCTTGGTTCGTGTGGACCACATGGGGTTTGAAGGATACCTGCAATGAGGCCAGGGGCAAGTAGAGATTTAAAGGAGGATGGACACCCCAAACTCCTTGGCCACAGAACTGGCCAGACTGGTCATTTACGTTGCACTGAAGCAGGTCTCACCCGCTAAGCAAGTGGGTGGGTCTGCAAGAGATGCAGTGCCATGCATGACCAGATGCATCTAAGCAAGTCCATCCCATGGACAGAGAACTCAGAGCAAATTCAGTATGCCACAAGTACTGCACTGTAAACACCCAAATTGTATTCTGAAATAAGGTTTTTGTTTAAATTCTGTTTCAAAACACACAAAATAGTTTTGCTTTGCAGAAGAATTTTTAGTCTTGCATTTTTGACCACATCTTCAGCTATTCCACTTTTCCCTTCAAACCTCTCACGCCATTTCGATCCTAGCCCCAAGTTTCAAAACACCTTCACTGGGTCAAGTTGTGTCAAAATTCTGAAGTCGTCAGTAATCTTTTCTCTGACATCGAACACTTTTGTCCACATTCTGACCTTTCATATCTACGTAAATACACAACAGATCAGCATGAGGCATCATAGATAGCACCTGCCAGGTTTTGCACAGATGTCAACACTTACAGCCTCCATTGACTACTCTTCAAAAGTTGGCTAAATCACATTTTAAGTAAACATGTCTCCCATAGTTTCTCTTCTGAACCTGACTTTTGCTAAGCTTTGAAGCAATAACAAACTTATCACAACTGCGCGTTAATCAGCCTATGGGAGCAACTAAGGCTACAGATTTTTAAATAATTTTATTCATTAATGGTGAAAGAAAATTATTAATGTTTCTTCAGAATAATTTGGAAGTCTGAACATCAATTAATTAAATGTCTATTGCAGAGCTATCTGACAAGACTATCAAGATTCACCAGCCTCTGGCTGAAGAAATTCCTCCTCATCTCAGTTTTAAAGGGACGCACCTTTATTCTGAGGCAGTGCCCTCAGATCCTAGACTCTCCTACTAATGGAGACATCCTCTCTATGTCCACTCTATATAGTTCAATCCCATTCACTTGAATGTCACTGACTTGGATTTAGAAGCTAAGTGCAGCTAGCAACATTTCTCCCTTATTTAACTATTAATATTTTAATTAATTTAAGTTAATTTAAAAATATCATATTTTGTTAATAATTTGTTTTTAGTTATTTAAATCTAGTACAACTGTTTTTAAGTGTCTGATTATCAGAGATGTCTAGAAACAGTTCAAAGGCCACCAGAGACTCCAACCAAAGGATTTAGTCTTTGAAGCCTCTGTATTATCCTTGACCCTATTTCTGCTTATTTTTCTTCCCTGCCCTTCTTGATTGCACAGTAGCCGTGAATGTTTAGATTCCATTTCCATCCTCAGATCACTACGTTATTATGCCTTGTATCAATACCCTCTTGATACTCATCAAGTTGAATCATAACATTACTTGTTTAGATAGTCTTATATTCCAACCCCATGCTACTCTGATTTTACTGCATCATACATGAACATAGTTGATGTTGGTATTAAACCAACACACCAGTGCAAAAAAAATCATTAAAACATAACATGGGCAGTCAGTCAGTCAGTTGGACATCTCCACTTACCTTGTGAATAGCACCAACCAAAAGCCCAAGGAGATATGGCTGCAGGAAAATACCACCACCTTCAAGCTCATTCCAACTTGCACACCATCATGATTTGTACATGCATCAATGACCGTTCCTTGTCAGTAGGTCAAATTCCTAGCATTCCCCATCCAGCAATAGTGCAGGAGTTCAATGGATTGCAGTGGTCCAGGAAGGCAGCAACCACAATCTTTCCAGGATAACAATGGATGGGAAATAAATCCTGTGCCTGGCAGCAATACCCACACCTCAAGAATGAAAAAGGTAATGAAGTCTAACGTACCGATAGGTCATCTCCACGGAGGAAGTTCCCTGAGAGGTCAAGGTGTGTGAGAGAGTTAGAAATTTGTTGGTTGGCACTCAGTGATTGGGCAAGGCTGTTCACCCCTGTAAATATGCAGAGTGCACAAAATAAACAGTTGTTCACATTTTCTTTTTACATACAGAAGTACGAGACTATTTCACACTCAAGTGTTTTATATGGTTCTAGGCAGATCACCTTTTTGTTAGCTGTGCAAAAATAATCATCTTCTTATAACCACATAAAACACTTAATAACTTATTGGCACCATTCTTTTAACCTTGATGTTCCCATACAACCTACCCCAACCACGCAATTCCCTTTTGTTTAATCATTTATGATTCTGCAATAAAATGTCTTCTAATGTAATCTAGTGCTCTGGTGTGTCCAACCACTTACTGATTATACCTTGAAGCACACAGCCTTTAAGTGCTAAATGTTAAATTCTAAAGTTAGCACCGTCACACTTAGCCTAATGCATTATCAAATTAATGCTACAGAAGAAGATAGCAACTTTTGATGTAGAGTCTTTCATGATTAAAATATACATTACAGATTTCCATGTAAATCTAATATCTATGGTGCCGAGGGATGTTTTCTCATCTGCTGAAACTGCCACAGACATTAGCATCAGCGCAGTGCTTTGCTACCAATGCTCTTCCCACCCCCACCTGCATCCCAAATCCCTGTTCACTGTCATGTTCAATATAGTAGATATGCACTTTTATTCCAAACTGTTAATCTCACCTTTCTTGACACAATAGCTGTTTTCATTATTCATTAGCCAAGTGACATGGCATGGTGCTTCCATGCATTTTGTTAGATCACCTTGTGACATATAAATCTTTGGCTCATTTAGTTATTTTAAATAATTCTTTCAGAAAATTACAGAAGTGGTCTGTCAGCCAAGAACACAAACCAAGCAGCACATGTGCATCTTATGAAAACAGCTCCAAAATATTTATATTCTCATGGACAGAGATATAAATAGCTACCCAATTTTAAATAATATGGCTGAAAATATATCCCATCTTTTAACATATAACCTTTGGCAGGATTTTCATTGCTGATTAATAATGTCATGGTAGGACATAGTTTTCTATTATAATTAGAATAGTGGTCTTTAATGGCATTGGTTTTTCAGGTATACTGAGAGAGAAGGTAATAGATCTTGAAGTTGAGCTTTATTGTTACATCTCATGTTAACCTAAGAGTTTTTTTTTAAAAATTGCCAATACACATCATGAAGAAAATCTCAAATAAAATATTCAATGTGGAACCAGGGGGATTTGTAATTGTGATTGAAACTAATAAAGTCAATCTACTTTGATTGTAAGATTTGGATTATATTACCATTTTCCTGCATCCAACTGATTTAAAAATTATATGCAACTAATTTTACTATGCTACATGTTACATGATGCTGGCAAATTCTATCTTTATTAGTCTATATTTGTGTTATTTATGAAGTTAACACTTCCAATAAATGTAAAATGCCAGCAAAGAAAAAAATGAAATATGCATTTGTAATAAATGCTGTAAATACTGTCTGGCATAGACTAAGGGATAAAAAAAGTCAACAGTTTTTAAAAATTATTGATTTAAACCTGAGGCTACCTACAATAGTGCGAGTTATTCAAAAGAAAAAGCAATATAGTTTCAAAAGGACAAGCAATATAGTTATCTTACACAACATGCTTTTCATTTCGGTACAATAGCTTTCTCTCAGCTTCAACGTGAACTACATTGAGTCACACACACAATGGCTTGGCTGCACAACTTATCTACTTTTCTGATTATCTATTTATGTAAACTCATACCTATTCACATTTCTAAATTCAAATCAACCTCAGACTTCATTTGTTATCTGTGACATTTTAGGTCAACAGCCACAATGAACAAGAAGCAACTTGTTCCAGGCTCACTCAGACAGACCTTATGGATCATTTTGGAATAAGACTGCACACATGTACTTCCTTTCTACCCAAAATGGTTATCACTTCCACCTCAAATGCAGGCAGAATATCTCTGAACAGAATCAGTGTCCTGCGTGGGATAGCATTATGCATTTATACATCACCTTTAATATAGAAAAGCTTTGAGTCTCAGTGGAAGGTATGGCAAAAAAAAATAGATGCCCAAGGCAAAGAGGTGTTTATAATGAGGACTGCCTAAAAGCTTAGTCAATGAAATGAAAAAGTTGGAGAGAATTTGGTGGTGATGTGGGATGAAAGGAGGGGGGGGGGGTGGGACATCAGTTAAAAGATGCCTATAGGCTAAAGACAGTGGAAGCAAAGGTGTGGGAGTGCCTGGAAACAGGATGTTACAGCACCTTCATCAAGAAAAACTACCCTGGGCAATTAACAGAAGCAGAATCAAAATAAAGATGGCCGAAGTGCAAGACAAAAGTCTTGGTCAAAGTGATAGGTTTTAAGGGAGATGCAGGTGGACAACAGCTCATATTTGACTAATTACATTGTGAGAACATTAAAATCAACAGTAATTTGATAAGGTCCACCAACTTCTCAGCTCATTCGGGAAAAGGAAATACATTAGGTCTCATCAGTATCACCTACATCCAAAATACATCTGAAATCTAGGAATGATCTCTTGGAAAGCTGCTTTTTGCATAAAAGCCATAAATATCTCAGAAAAAGACAGAAAACAAGTTAAATAACTGCAAGGCAATCATATAAATGGAGTTACAAGAACTTCACACAATGGAATTTTAAGATCAGTTTCTGCTCTTTGATTTGGATAAAATTCAAAAGCAGAGAGTGAGAGGAAAAGGAAGGACTTGTTAACAGGTCGATGATGGAGATATTTGGCAATTATAATTCAAATTGGCACCATTTAACATAACTTGAGAAGAAAGTCACGGAATGGGAACATATGCTCAAAAATGGTGGCATAGACATGACAAAAGAAAGGCTTGCATTCATATATCTGCTTTCAAATCTTTTTCAGAAAGTCCTCAAACACTTGAAAGGAAATGGATCACCTCTGGCCAATTTGCAAACAGCAAACTCCAACAAACAACAATCTGACAATGACCAGATCATTTCCTGGAGACTGCAGCTCAAGCATGAAAACAGTTGGAGCTTGGTGAGCCAGCCAACATTTTGTTTGAGGGGCTACCTCTGGGAGGGTTAGCACACAAGGCTCACAAATTTGCTACTGAACAGGACTTGCATTAGGAAAGGCCTTTTCTTCATGTGTTTTGCCACTGTGGAGGTCTCGAAGGTAATCAGGCCAGTCCAAGTTCGGGTCACAGGGTAAAGGGAAGGTTGTAGGAGAGAGAGATTCAAAGGAAAAAGACTGTGCCATCTGCAGGAAGTTGATGATTTTCCATTGCACTTAATTTTTCAAGAAAATGAATTGTGTTGTGTCCAAAAAACATGTTACACAAGCCAACTTCCAAGCAAAACTTTTTATTAGAAATGTCAGTTGAGGGATAAATATTGACAGGTAGAGATGCATAAATCAATGGAAATATGGACAGGTAAAAAATCACAAAAGTGTCTCTAGCATTTTAAGTTTTGTAAATAGGACACAGAATACAAGGCCAAGTAAAAAAGATGTACAAGCTTATAAGTACCAAGTACAAGGTCACAAGATCATATGTACCAAGTCATAGTTAGTGAAGTAAATTAATTTGTATTGGCCGCATAGAAAATGTTAAGAGAACACGCAGCGGCAGAGATTTTACAGAATGGATTCAGAGTGATGATATCAAGGATAAAAACTTATATAGAAGAGAGAAGCATGTTTATGGAGTTGTTACAATCCAAATATCAGCATTTGAGGTAGATATCTTTGTATATTTGAAAAGAAGTGTGGGTAACTTTTGAAATAATGGAAACTACAGGATTCTGAAGGAACAGAAAAGGATTTAGTTTTGTTTTACAGACACAAAGGGCCTTGATACACTAGATAGATATTATGTGCTAGTGTGCAATTGATGCAGTGAATTGACTGCTAACTTAAGATCTCTCCTGATACCCAGTTCCGTTGAAGTCAGACACTTCTCATAATTGCCCTCTCATACCCTCTGCAGAAAGAATAAGCAACATTTTTTCCTGTACCTTTAGGTGACAAGGAGATTTTTGACATGTTTAAATGTTTCAGTCCCTTTGGAATTTTGGCAAATTGGCTGCTCAGGGAAGACATACCTACAAAACAAAACCAATTATTGAATCCTTATTGATCAGTGAAGCAAATACATAATTTCAAAATTCACAAAACTCCAACTATAACAAGAGCATGTTGCTCTAGATATGGAGTACCATTCTATTCAAATCATACTACATTTCCTGTTAATAATTCAATGCTGAAAACAGCATAGGCAGCTAATTCATGCCAACGTAACATTCCAAATTGAGACTCTTCAGATTTAAAAACAGAAAAGAATCCATCAAGAAACATATTATCCATAACGAAAATTAATTGTGCCTTTATGGTGGTGATATTTTCAATGTATTAATTTAGAAAAGTAAACTTTCCACAATAGAATTGTCTAGGAAATTGGAGAAGGCAAAATACTTAGAAAGAACCTTCATCTCTTGAGTGGCAAGTTGTGGGTTCAAGTTCCACTTTACACATTTGAGCACGTAATTGTAATTGATGATCTTTTGCAGCACTGAAATAGTGGTGCACTGTTGGGAGTGGTGCCATTTATCAGACGATTCAATAACTTGAGAGCTATGCCAATGAGGTGAATGTAAAAAAGTCTCATGACAAGAGGTGAGGGAACTCTCCCAGTGTCCTGACAGACATTTATTCTTCAACCAATACCAGCTCGAAAATATACCAATACAGATTATCTGAGCAGGAATACCAATGATGGTGAAATATCATGTTATGTCCAGATCAGCTTCTGTGCTTCCCTCCAAGTACCCCTAGTACATGTTGATTATCATACTTCTCTTCCTATAAAACACATAGGTTCAAAGATTCCTATGAGCCAAGAACAATTACCAATTTGTCTCTCTATTTTTGCTTTCATCTCTTGCTTAAACTGCAAGTTTGAGAGGTTTATTTTCACCATTCTCCTTCACATAAACCCAGCTCTGAAAGGATGGATGACACAATGCCAGTTCATATGCATTATGAAAAGTTATGGATTGGTGCACACATTCCAAAACTGATTACCACCAATAAAATTTCAGTGTGCTTTATACTGTGCTTAAAGTAATATTCAGAAAAGCATTGGTAGACTATAAATTACGGATGGTTTCAATGCACACTCATTTTTCATTACCACTCAGTACTATTTTCACATTCATTGACTATAAATGGGAACTTGACTCTACGATTACTTGTTTTTACTTTGTAAAACATTCAATTTCTTGATAAATAAATCCAATACATGCTTCCACAGCAGTTTTTTCTGACATCAAGTCTCTCCTGCTGCTGCTTCTTCAGTTAGAACATAGAACATTACAGCACAGTACAGGCCCTTCGGCCCACAATGTTGTGCCGACACTTTATCCTGCTCCAAGATCTATCTAACCTTTCCCTCACATATAGTTCCCCATTTCTCTATCATTCATGCCTCCTGACTTTCTCATGCACCATACTACCAGGCTCAGTGCCAGAGACCTGGTCACTGTGGCTTTCCCCTGGTAGGTTCCCCCCCCCCCCCACCCCCACCTCCAACATGGGCATGGTTGCAAGAAACTCACAAGCTCACCTCTTCAGTTTTCATGCAAGAGAACTGTTTGAATATCGTATCTGTACAGATCAGAAAGAAGGTCCCCAGATTTATTTTGAAGTTAGGTGTGACTGTGCAGGTCATGGGGGGTGGGGGGAGTGAAGAAATGGACAAGAAAATCAAAAAACAGTAGATGCTGGAAATCTGAAATAAAAACAGAAAATGCTGGAAACACTCAGCAGGTCAGGCAGCATCTGTGGAAAGAGAAACAGTTAATGATTAAGATCCAGGTCCCTTTGTTAGGCAGAGATGGAGGTTGGAAGGGAAATATGCCAGTGTTACCATTCATGACATTTATCCAGCTTTTGATTGACAGGCGAGGATGAGGTGCACATCAGCTTATAATGCCCTGGAAGCAAACCTGCAACAAGAAAACTAGTCCTGGACACTTCACTATGATAAGATAAGAAGATCTGTATTAGTCACATGTACATCGAAACACACAGTGAAATGCATCTTTGAGTAGAATGTTCTGGGTACAGCCTGCAAGTGTCGCCATGCTTCTGGTGCCAACATGGCATGCCCACAACTTCCTAACCTGTACGTCTTTGGAATGTGGGAGGAAACCGGAGCAGCTGGAGGAAACCCACGCAGTCATGGGGAGAACATACAAACTCCTTACAGACAGCGGCGGGAATTGAACCTGGGTCGCTGGTGCTGTAATAGCATTACGCTAACTGCTACACTACTGTGCCTGCCTGTACATTACTGTGCCTGCTCGTGCACTACCGTGCCTACCGTTGGTGTGCAATTGCTACAGGTTTGAGACCCAGAAACTGATGGAAAAGCAAGGTTGCATGTGGATTCACTCTTAAAAGATACCCTCTCAAATGGTCAAGCAAGCACTCAGTTTAAAGGTGGCTCTTCATCACCTTCTCAAGGGCAACAAGGCATGGTCAATCAATATGAACCTCGCCAGTGATGTCAGATTCTGAAAAGTGAATAAATAATTGACAAAGAAACAGCAGCACTGTTTTTCTGTAAGCTGATCAAGTTTCCCCAAATGTTATATGCAGCCAATTAGATTGCAAACTGAACTATTACTGAATGCAATTTCTCTACAGATAAAGGATAGAGCTGGCAACCTTACAGAGCAAGTAAATTTCACCAGGACATGAGACCTAGCACCTCTAATGCTTTAGATATAAAAAGGAACCATAAACCACCAACAGTACAGATCAGAGGACCACTTGGCAGAACAAATTAGTGAACACCATCACATGATAGATGGAGTATTCTCAGAATTTGAGTAATTACAGCGCACTACCAGATAGGGACATACTTAAGTGCAATGTGTTGCATGCACAAGCATGCAGTACGTGATTGGTTAGGATGATGAAAAGATGGAGCCACTTCTACTGTATTTATGAAGCAGGGTTGTAAGAGAACTAAGGGCAGAGCTCAGGTCAAACCCTTGATCATAGGGGCGTGTAGAGCTTACTTTTAAATAGCCAAGTGTTGTAACCTTTACAGGTGTTGTAACCTCAATATTGTAACTTACAATATTGAGAATAAACCACAAGGCTTGATTTAACCATGTTACTTGCAGTTATGGAGAGACAAGAGACTGCAGATGCTGGAATCTAGAGCAACACACAAAACGCTGGAGGAACTCAATGGGTCATGTAGCATGGACAGTCAATGTTTCAGGTTGAGACTGAAAGATGGAAGGGAGATAGCCAGTATAAAAGATTCAGGGAAGGGGTGGAGCAAGAGCTGGCAGGTGATAGGTGGATCCAGGTGAGGGGTGGTGATAGGCAGATGGGGGTGGGTGGGTGGGAGAAAGAGTGGGAAGGGTGTCAGAAGCTGGCAGGTGATAGGTGGAAGTGACAGAGGGCTGAAGATGATGGAATCCGATAAGAGAGGGAGGAGGAGCATGGAATAAAGGGAGGAAGGTGGGGAGGGAAACTAATGAGAGGGGTGTGTGGGTGATGGGCAGATGGAGATCGGTGGGGAGGGGAGCAGAGAAAGGGCGGTGGGGGCCAGATGGACAGAGAAAAGAGAAAGGGGAAAAGGGACAGAGGGGAAGTGGTTACTGGAAGTTTGAGAATTCAGTGTTCATGCTGCCAGGTTGGAGACTGCCCAGGCAGTTCTTGCAGTTATCCTGGTTTGACTCCAGCAGGGCCAATGGTCACAACATTGTTAGGAACATGGTAGGAACTGTAAGGGGCAATCTAAGGCCATTCTTTCTCTGGAAAAGAAATGAAGTGCCCACTTGGTAGAGGTACCAGGGACAACGGATGCCTTCATAAGGGAATTCAGGTACTCGGAAAGAGGACAATTGGCAGGACAACAAACAAAAAGCGAGAATATCAAGGTCAGCATCTGAAAGACAGATTAATAATGAAATGTTCTACCTAAAGCACTAATGTGGATTTCTTCTTTATGCAACAAAAGCCCTGCTGTGCACTATTTCTTTGAGAAATTAGGAAAAAATCCATTAAGGGAAAGTGATTGTACATTGTGGTAGATTATGGAAACTCCTGCACCAAACTAGTGTTAAACTGCTGAAATAATTAATGTTACAAATATCTGCTTCTGTACTGTGCACATTCTAAGGTCTTCTGACCACAGCCCAGGAACTGATCACAGCAGGCAGGAGAGCTTGGAAAAACAGTTTTACTGAAAAAGGTGACTGCAAATAATAATCTTGTTAAGATGTTGCACATAAACCTTTCACCTCTGTGGTGTATAATTCAAGCACCTTGCTTGTCTTAAATCAGGAGAAGACCTTTTGACCCACCGAGCAGGCTCCCATGAATTCCATTGCACCTCCCCCTCCTCCCAACCTTGTTCTTTACTGAACTCCAGATGGAGTGCTGCAATTCAGTAGCAAAGTGCTGCAGGAAATCACTGCTTCAATTCTATGCTGACCAGGTCTGGCATAAGATCAGAATCCCCATTCATTCGTCGATGGCGGGGGGTGTAATTTTAATGCTTTTAATCATTTCACTAAAATTTACTTTTTAATTATCCAGGTAATTTTAATAGTTTTACGTGTCTCTGAACATGAGACAATTAAAAGCTATTAAAAATGCCTCCCAGCTTTGACATTCAAGGCTCTGCCCCCAGCCTTACCTCTAGTCAACAGTTGTCAGGGTGACCTGGAGGCAGAGCCTCAACTTTACACCAGTTGAGTCCTAGCTGCTGCCTACTCTGCTTGTTCAGCCTCCACATGTGGCCCAGGTAAATGTGAGTGGGTGGGCACTGTGCTAAATCTGGCCAGATCTGGTCCATTACTGATACTGGTATAAAATAGAACATAGAAAAGACTTGCAATTTGTACAAAAAAGATTTTGGTTGTATTTTCCAGGATACAGGCATTGCAAAAAAGGCTATCATCTTTTGTCCATGCCTAAATACCGTTAGGGTGGTGGTGAGCTATGTCCTTGAACTACTGCGGTTCTTCTGGTGAAAGAATTCCCAGAATGCTTCCGTAGAGAGAGTTCCAGGATTTAAATGCAACAGCAATATATTTCCAAGTAAGGATGGTATGCTACTTGGAGAGGAACCTGCAGATGGTAGTGTCACCATGTACAATGGCATGCAAAAGTTTGGGCACCCCTGGTCAAAACTTCTGATACTGTGAATAGTTAAGTGAGTAGAAGATGAACTGATCTTCAAAGGTCATAAAGCTAAAGATGAAACATTCTTTTCAACATTTTAAGCAAGATTAGTGTATTATTTTTGTTTTTTACAATTTTAGAGTGAAAAAAGGAAAGGAGAACCAAGCAAAAGTTCGGGCACCCCAAGAGATTTGAGCTCTCAGATAACTTTTACCAAGGTCTCAGACCTTCATTAGTCT
Source organism: Pristis pectinata (assembly GCF_009764475.1). Taxonomy (NCBI): domain Eukaryota; kingdom Metazoa; phylum Chordata; class Chondrichthyes; order Rhinopristiformes; family Pristidae; genus Pristis; species Pristis pectinata. Next base: position 78,126,780 of record NC_067409.1, on the reverse strand, counting down.
CTTAGGGCTATGGCTTGTTCACAGTCATCGTTAGGAAAGGCAAGGTGACGCAAATTTCAAAGCTTTATAAATACCCTGACTCCTCAAACCTTGTCCCAACAATCAGCAGCCATGGGCTCCTCTAAGCAGCTGCCCAGCACTCTGGAAAATTAAAATAAATGATGCCCACAAAGCAGGAGAAGGCAATAAGAAGATAGCAAAGCATTTTCAGGTAGCTGTTTCCTCAGTTCATAATGTAATTAAGAAATGGCAGTTAACAGGAACAGTGGAGGTCAAGTTGAGGTCTGGAAGACCAAGAAAACTTTCCGACAGAACTGCTCGTAGGATTGCTAGAAAGGCAAATCAAAACCCCCATTTGACTGCAAAGGACCTTCAGGAAAATTTAGCAGACTCTGGAATGGTGGTGCACTGTTCCACTGTGCAGCGACACTTGCACAAATATGACCTTCATGGAAGAGTCATCAGAAGAAAACCTTTCCTGTGTCCTCACCACAAAATTCAGCATCAGAAGTTTGAAAAGGAACATCTAAACAAGCCTGATGCATTTTGGAAACAAGTCCTGTGGACTGATGAAGTTAAAATAGAACTTTTTGGCCACAATGAGCAAAGGTATGTTTGGAGAAAAAAGGGTGCAGAATTTCATGAAAAGAACACCTCTCCAACTGCTTTGGGCTTGTGTTGCAGCCAGTGGCACGAGGAACATTTCACTGGTAGAGGAAAGAATGAATTCAATTAAATACCAGCAAATTCTGGAAGCAAATATCACACCGTCTGTAAAAAAGCTGAAGATGAAAAGAGGATGGCTTCTACAATGGGATAACAATCCTCAACACACCTCAAAATCCACAATGGACTACCTCAAGAAGCACAAGCTGAAGGTTTTGCCATGGCCCTCATAGTCCCCCGACCTAAACATCATCGAAAATCTGTGGCTAGACCTCAAAAGAGCAGTGCATGCAAGACGGCCCAAGAATCTCACAGAACTAGAAGCCTTTTGCAAGGAAGAATGGGCGAAAATCCCCTAAACAAGAATTGGAAAAACTCTTAGCTAGCTACAGAAAGCATTTACAAGCTGTGATACTTGCCAAAGGGGCTGTTACTAAGTACTGACCATGCAGGGTGCCCAAACTTTTGTTTTTCTTGTGAATGTTGTGTATCTGATACTATGTGCCTGTGATGCTGTTGCAAGTAAGTTTTTCACTGCACCTGTGCATATGTGTACTTGTGCATATTACAATAAACTCAACTTTGACTAGATGGTACAGACTGCAGCCATAGCACACTGGTTGTGGAGTGAATGAATGTTTAGGGTAGTGGATGGGGTATCAATGAGGTAGCCATAGTTTGATTTGTCCTGGATGGCATCAAATTTCAAGTGTTATTAAAACCGGCACTTAGAAATTATTCCATCACCGTTATGGCTTTGTAGTTCTAAATGGCTGCAGAGATAATGGACACATTGGTTGAAGTTCTTCCAAAACTCATTGAATTCTGCTATTACCAGTGGATTGGAAAACAGCACTCCATTGCTCAAGGGTGGAAGATAAGAGGCGAGAAACCATGGGCAAGTTAGATTAACGATCATTGTTGGCAAGACACTGGAGGCAGTAATTAAAGAAGAAATGGCTAATCACTTAGGAAAGATTTAGGATTAATCAAATCAACTCAACATGGTTTCATGAAAGACAAATCATGTTTGACAAATTTGCTTCAAGGACGTAACTAAGTAGAGTTGATAGACAGGAACCTGTAGAAGCAGTGTATTTGGATTTCCAAAAGGCATTTGACAAGATGCCACATAAGAGGCTGGAGCACAAGTTAGGAGCTCATGGTATTGGAGGAAGTGTGTTAACATGGATTAAAAATTGGTTATCGCATAGAAAACAGTTGGAATAAATGGGTCTTTTTTTATTTGGAAGGGTATAACTAGTAGAGTGCCCCAGGGATCAGTTCAAGGCCCTCAACTATTTACTATTGATATTAATGACCTAGAGAAGGGGGCAGAATGTAAGGCATCCAAGTTTGCCAATGACACGAAAATAGATGGACAGGCATGTTGTAATAAGGATACTGTGACTCTGCAACAGGAGATAGATACATTGAGTGACTGGGTGAAAACTTGGCAAATGGAATTTAACATGGGAAAGTGTGAGGTCATACAATTCAGTAAAGTAATCAAAAGGAAGATTATCATCTATATAGAAAGAAACTACAAATGAGTGAAGACAGAGGGATCTCAGTTTTCTTGTGCATGGATCACAAAACATTAGCAGGCAACTGCAGCATGTAGTTAATGAGGCAAATGGAATATTAGTCTTTATTGTGAAGGGATTGGAGTTTAGAAATAGGGAAGTTTTGTTACAATTAAATAGGGTATTGGTGAGGCCACCCCTGGAGCACTGTGCACAGTTTTGGTTCCCTTACTGAAGAAAGGATATAGTAGTAGTGGAGGCAGTCCAAAGGAGGTTCACCAGGCTAAATCCTGGCATGAGAATTGTCCTATCCAGCAAGGTTAAACAGTTTGGGATTATATTCTTTGTTTAAAATGAGGGGAGATCATGTTGAAACATACAAGATCCTAAGGGGGCTTGACAGGGTAGATGTTGGGATTGTCTCAGAGGGTAGTGAATCTCTGGAATTCTTTGGCCTGAGGGTGGTGAAGACCAGATCATTAGATATATTTAAGGTGGAGATAGATAAATATTTGAAAGATGGGGAACTGGCACAGAAGAGGAGTTGAGGCCGGTATAGATCAGCCGTGATTATATTGAATGGCAGCGCAGGCTTGAGAGGCTAGGTGCCCTACTCCTGCTCCAATTTTCCTGCATTTTCATTAGTAGGAAAGACTTGAAAAAGGGAACATAGTTTCAAAATAAAGGGCTAATCTTTTAAAACCAAGGTACGTAGAAATTTCTTCTTGCCGAGGGTAGTGAATCTCTGGAATTCTCTGCCCCCGAGAGTTGTGGACGATAGCTGGTCCAGTAGAGATTTTGGCCAATGGTGTCTGCCAGGATGATGATGGTTATTCCATTTTATTATCAGGGATAAATATTGCTAATTGAATTGAGCACTGTACAATCATCAGCGAACATTAAATGGAAGGAAGGTCATTGACTAAGCAACTGAAGATAATTGGAGCTCTGTTAATGGAAAACAAGAACAGCTTGATGGCACTGTGGACAAAACCTTCTGTCACTTTGCTGATCATTGCGAGGAGATTGATTGCACAGTAATTACCCAGATTGGATTTGTACATCTTGGATAGGATGTACTTGGATAATTTTCAGATTGTCGAGTGGATGTCAGTGTTGTAACTGTACAGGAACAGTTTGGTTAGAGGCACAGCTGGTTCTGGAGCAAGCCTTTAAAACGATACTTGGAATTTGCCTTGTCCCATTTCATTGCTATATCCATTTCCCTGGCTGATTATCACAAATCATTTTGAGATGTCGCAGGTCCAACATGTTTTTGTGTATATTGAAACAGAAAATGCTGGAAATGCTCAGCAAATCAGGCAGCAACTGTGGAAAGAGAAACAGTTAACATTTCAGGTCCAAGACCCTTCATCAGAACTGAAACGTTAACTCTGTTTCTCTTTCCACAGGCGCTGCCTGACCGATTCGAGCATTTCTGTTTTTATTTCAGATTTCGAACCTCTGCAGTTTTGTTCATTCACATTTTGTGTGTGTGTTTCCTGTTTGTACATCCATTTAAAAAATACAGAATGCTTCCCAAGGGCCAACAGTCAGCTTGTTGTAAAGTGCTTGTTCCTACTTCAGGGCTTTATAAAGTGGTTTCCTGCTCAAAGATTTTGCAACAACTTCCAGAAGCAGACTATGTCCCCAAAACTGCAGCTTTTCAGATTTAGGACATGGATTTAAAGTAATATTGCTATCAAAAGGAAAAGCAGATGAAAATGGGTGAATTCAGGATCAAATCAGCTACAGAAAAAACAATTTATTCAGAGAGGAAAAGAAAGAAAAAGCTAAAAACTTTTTAATCAAACTAATTAAAATTTGATGGAATGCACCAACATTTGTAGCAGTTAATTTTCAGTGCTGAGTGTTTAAATGGCATCATTAAAAGGATACTCTGACTAAAATGGGGATATCCAAACTTTGTGAGGAGTTTAGCTGGTGTCAATCATTTGAGTACAGGAACTTCACACCATCTGATGCACTTGAATGGTGAGACAGAGTACAAACACCATTTTCAAGGAAATGTTAGTGCAGTTGTGCAATGCAAACAGCAGCATTTTGGATTTAACAGTTTCAATGGTTTTCACCAGAGGTGATTGAAACATCTGTGCATTAAGTCAAGAGCCACCAACCTCAATGTTACTTTGATGTAAAAAAATACATACTATTTTCTGAACTCATTGACTACACAATGAGAAACGTGCAGAGACTAGAGGAAATCAGAAGCTGACATCTTCCTCTTGTGCTTCTTAGTCCAGCGGAAGTGTGATCTTGGCCAGCTACTCAACAGACGTAACACAGCTGCATGCAGAAGCAAAGTTTAAGAAAAAAGCTGTAGGCAAATTATATAGATGGCAGTTCACGTACCTCTGTCTTCCAACTGATTATTGGCAAGATTGATTGTGTGAAGTCCTGAGTTGGGATTGTGAGCGAGAGCACTAGCCAACTTCTGTGCAAAATCCCTAGGGAAAAATTGATTAAAACCCTATGAAGAGATGCACTTGAACATTAGTCTACAACCAGCTGAAACATAAGTAAAGAATCAATGAGCCATGGGTCAGTATCTAAGTATGTATTACACCCAAATCTTACTGCTCAAGCACATTCTGGTAGTACATTCTGCTAGTAACCTTAATTATGGGCTTACGGTAAATTTATCAACAGTTCATTTTATTTTTGTTCTGTGTTCCTGTAAAGAGCCTTGGAATATCTTATGTACTTCAGTGCGATTTTACCCGATTTGATTTGAGGGATATAGTGTATAATGTGCATGCTATAGTATGTACACTAATACGCATTAATGGTGCAAAAGAGACTAGGTTTATACTCACCTCCTTACATATAATATGTACATTGTATACAAAACTAAATTTGCTGTTGGCATCATTTAACTGAATCCCATCACACCTTCTCAAACCTTCTTATCTGTACAGAGACCATGCCTCTACGAGGATCATTTCACATCTTTCCTGGGGAATATCATTTTGCATGGGTTTAACTGGAAATTCTGAGACAGAACCAGCTACTGCCATTGAACCATCCATGTAGGCTACTAACATAAACACTTGCTATGGACTTGCCTTTATGGATCTACTGATGTCAACTTGTTGCCTTAAACCTTCATGATTGAAAACGATGAGATCCTGTGCAGTTGCAGGGCAGTGCACAATGTACTGCTGTCATGAGGGGAAACCATGCAACTACACCCTTGAAACAGCTGAAAAAATAGCTTGGGCCAAGCCATGGACCCAGGCATTGCTGGCTGTCAAATTGCCCAGCCATTCAGAATATTCAAAATCAATAACAAATAAAAATCAATTAAACACTGAAAGAAACAAAAATTAAAAACTTAAAACAATTTAAGAACATGAAAGAAAACTCAATTAAAAAATTGCCAGTTGCTCACTCTTTACACGCATAGCTGCTTCCCTCCATTCAAATGGAATGGCTCCTTGTTACTCTGAAAGGTAAAAATACCCCAGGGTAACTGCCGGGGAATTAAACAAGTTTGTTAGAGAATTGGAGTGTTAATGCTCCATCCCCAGCATATGCGAGAATTCACATTCACACACTTCCTGACATCCACAGTCATTGTTCTACTTTTGGAGAGTCAGCTGCCTTCCAAATCGGCACCAGCGCTGGGGGAATTTATATTAAAAAAATATCTTGGCAAGTTTGCATCCCTGTATAACTGCTGGAGGGGCTTCTCCTTAAACCTCAGCGTTCCTTTCACTAACGGCATTCCAATAGTGAATTACCGAATTTTGTCACAGTGACAGTGAAAAAATGGCAATTAATGCCTCAGTCAGGTAGCTGTGTAGTTTGGCAGACACCTTGGCTGTTTTAACATCATTACTGCTCTTATTGTTTCTGAGACAGAGATTATGAGATGGGAACGTACTTTGAAGTCTGCTAAGATCTTAAGATGCATTCCTTCAGTAGTGCACACGGTTGCCATAGTGTGCTGGCAAGTGCAGGTATGTTTGCTTTGCCTCGATTTTATCAAGCTCCTCAAGTGCTACTGCAGCTGGATCCAACCAAGTGATCCGATAATGTAGATGTGGATGAATGTTGTGGTTTAAGGAAAGCCCCTGCTGGGTGTTGAGGAGTTGGGACAAATATCCCTTTGTCCTAAAGTATTTCAGCTTCACTATTTCTTTGGCCACAGTGTCAATAGTTCTGATTTCTAACAATCCTGAAGGTCACTCACACTGAGGTGGATGTAAGCATATTGGAATATTTGAAGGTCTAGAAAATGTGGTTGTGTTTCTTTTTGAAGCTGTTCATCACTTGTGAGGCATATATTTACAACAACTTGTTTGCCTACGTTTGGATATTGCCCACGTCTGACCGGTAGCTTTGAATGGATTGAAATGTGATAAAAAGTGAACAGAAAGGCCCCACTCATTATAGCAGGAGGAATAGCCACTTATGAAGCCAGAAATGGCTGGGGTACATATGCTATTCTAATGAACTCTTGACTGAAGGTGGCTGGAGTACGAAATTCAGACCTGATCAATTACTTGTAGGGTGGCTTTTCTTGGACTAGAACCCACTGCATTTGGTGTAAACATCAAATACCCTTGATCTGGAACTTTACTGGCACGGTATCTGGCAGACAATACAAAGATTGGTGGCGTTGTGGATAGTGCAGAAGATTATCAAAGGATACAGTGGGATATAGATCAGTTGCAGATATGGGTGGATGAAGTTTAATCTGGCCGAGTGTGAGGTGTTGCACTTTGGGACATCAAATGCAAAGGGACAACACACTGTTAATGGCAGGACGCTTAACAGCATTGATGTACAGAGGGATCGAGGGGTCCAACTCCATAGCTCCCTGAAAGTGACTGCACAGGTTGATAGGGTGGTAAAGAAGGCGTATGGCATGCTTGCCTTTATTAGTCAAGGCACTGAGTTCAAGAGTCAGGAAGTTATGCTGCAGCTTTATAAAACTCTGGTTAGACCACATCTGGGGTATTGCATTCAATTCTAGTCACCCCATTATAGGAAGGACATGGAAGCTATGGAGAGGGTGCAGAAGAGGTTTACCAAGATGCTGCCTGGATTAGAGGACATGTGCTATAAAGAGTTTGGACAAACTTGGGTTGTTTTCTCTGGAGCAGCAGATGCTGAGGGAGACCTGATAGAAGTGTATAAGATTATGAGAGACACAGACAGCCGGTATCTTTCTCCCAGGGATGAAATGTCTAATACTAGAGGGCATGCATTTAAGGTGAGAGGGAGCAAGTTCAAAGAAGTGGGTTGCCAGGGGTGGTAGTGGAGGCAAATTTGATAGAGACATTTAAGAGGCTCTTAGATGGGCACATGAATGTGCAGTGAATGGAGGGATATGGACATTGTGTAGGCAGAAAGGATTAGTTTAATTAGGCATTTCATTACTAGCTTATTTAGTTTGGCACATTCTGGGCTGAAGGGCCTACTCTAGTGCTGTACTGTTCTATGTTCTATCTCACTCCAAGGTAGGGCTGATGTCCCTGGAAGACCCCTCTACACTATCCTTTAATCTAAATTTAATCGCAGGTTGACTGATGAGAGAGGGGCAGACATGGTGGTGATAAAACAGATCGCATCACACAACACGGAAACACGCCCTTCAATCCAGCACATCCACACTGACCATCAAACATCCATCTACGCTAATCCTACACCTATCCCATTTCATTTCTCGCATTCCCAACAACTCCCTTAACGCCCCCACCCCCTCGATTCACCTGTCACCCAACTACACTAGAGGCAATTTTACGGTAGTACGTGGGAGGAAACCAACGCACAAACTTCAAACAGACAGCACCAGAGGTCAAAATTGAACCCAGGCCGCTGGAGCTGTGAGGCCGCAGCACCAACTGCTGTATGACTGCATCACCCCGCACACAGTTCTGCTGATTGCAGTCCACAAGACTCATGGGCGTCCAATTTAAGCTGCTGGATCCATCCCTTAGTCTGGGCCATTTATACGTAGCTCCCTATAAAGACGGGTACACTCACATGATGATGGTACAATGTCTTCACAAACACTATAAAGAGGTCATTCCTGCTAATGCTTATTGTGAGCAAATGTGTTATATTTCTTAATGTTTCCTTACATCCAAATGGGAAGAGTTTTATTTCCCCCCATTATGATTACATTCATCTGATTACATTCCATTGAAAATTATCAGAACCACAATACCTCAGGTTTTGTTCAGATGGAATCTGAGAGTGCATGACACTGCAATAAACTTTTCAAGGTAACTAATGTATATTTCACCAATCCAAATAAAAACACTGAACTTTTTGTGAGTGTTCGCACATGAATAGCAAATAGACTTTCAGAGCTTTAAACTGCACATTTAATGGTTTTATAATTCCTAAAAGGAGATTTACAAATTAATTTTCAAGAGGCTACGCACTTTTGAAACAACGACTGACTAAATGTTACTTACGTTCGTAGTCCTCCACTTTCCAGCACCAGCTCTTCCAAACGTGTGGACCTAGCAACCACTCGTAGGATTTGGTCACAAACATCTGTGGACTAAAGAATTAGAAAATGAAATCTGCCTAAAATTAAAAATAAAAGGTAAGAGTAAACTAAGCACAAACCATACCCAAATGATGCACAAAAGATTCCATTCCATTGTATAGAGAACCTGAATTGAAGATTTCTCCCTCCCCACCGCTACCTTAACAGTCCTTCCTTGAAGAAGGAATTCCATCACTTTTAGCAGGATTGTCAGCTAAAGTGTTGCAGTCTGGAATGTAATACGGTGAAACAGCCAATGGAAAAGTCAAATGCCCAAGCTATTGAACTCATGAGAAAAGGAATCAATGGGCAGAAAAACAAATGTGTAAAAGTGGACTAAGGTGAAATCTGAAATATAAAAAAAGCAGTACACATTTCCTTGAAAACATTGTCTCCCATATGCTCAAATATACTATGACAACACACAGCTCTACCTCAACACCACCTCTCTTGACTCCTCCACTGCATCTACATGTGCAGGCTGAAATTCCAAAATCCAGTACTGAATTCACAAAAACTTCCTCAAATTAGACTCAAGACCATTGCCCTCTCACACAGCTTGAACCTCTTCTTATTTAGCCAACTTCTTTCATCTCCCTATAACTGTCTGAATGTGAATCACGTGCTGATTCCATTATGATCACGTATTTTTACATCTCTGACATCAGCCAACTCCACCCATTTCAAGAAATGGAAATCAAAACAACCTGCAGAACTGAAACAAAAACAGCAAATGCTAGAAACACTCAAGAGATCAGGCAGCATCTGTGGAGCGCAAAAAAAGTTAACATTTCAAGTCCCAGACCTGTTCGACCTTAAGGTCTCAGACCTGAAACATTAACTGCTTCTCTCTCTATTGATGCTGCCTGACCTGTTGAGTGTTTCCAGCATTTAATTCCACCTGCTTCAGGCTATCTACTGCCAAGTCCCATTAGCTCACCAGATCACCTCTGTTAGCTTTATGTCTAAATGCTCCAAGACAGTCTCCCTCATTCCATCCTCCATAAACTTGAGGTCATCCAGACATTTGCTGCCTACGTTCTACTTTGCACCAACCCTAGGTCCTTCATCCCTGTGTGAGAAGGCAATGGTCTTGAGTCTAATTTGAGGAAGTTTTTGTGAATTCAGTTTTTTTTTTACTGAACTACACCTTGATTTTAAGATTACAGTAATACTTCAATAATCCCTTACCTGATCATTCGGAAACCCCAATGGTTCAAACACCATGATGTTTCCCGTGCTCCCTTTAAACTCACCAGAGCCTGGTACCTGCTCACCCTTTAAGCTCACCAGGGCCCCGTCTCCTGCCTTCTCTTTAAACTCATCAGGTTCATCGGAAAATTTATCATGATAAAATAAAGATGAATTTAAAGTGTGTTGGGGTATTAATAGAATAACATCCAATACTCTAGAAAATTTGCCAAACTGACACCAAAGTTCAGAGCTTGCTAGGTCACTCAAGTTTTATTAGATAATCATGTTTTTGTAGCCCTCCATGATCCTGCCCTTCTCCAGCCCCCAAAGTTATTTGTGCTTATCCCTCTCCACCCTACATTTTCCCCTTTACAAACATGACTTGAACCCACCTCTTTGCTCAAACTTAATATCTGTAAGTTACACAAGGTCAAATTTTGTGAGAGAAGGTTGCGAATCCCCTTGGAATGTGTTGTCATGCTGAAGATGCTCTCTAGATACAAGTTGTTTTGTCCTTCCTGTGACTAATGGCCAATCTTCACAAATCATGCTAAATCAGCAGGGAGTGATTAAAGAAGCAACAGATCTCTCACAGGCAGTTTAATTAATAAAGACACGTGAAATTTTACTCATGGGTAGCTCAATAATTTCAAAAACTTCAGTATAATAATCAGGATTCATTAAATTTATATCATCGAGAAGAAGTCAGACATGCGTGGCTCAGCACTCAATTCTTTTGATTGGTGCCCAAGGCTCGAAGATCAGGGCTCTCATTGTGCAAAAGTCAACTAATGAAATTCGATTTAGCAATCAAATTTTATAATTTACCTGCAGCAACACACACAAAATGCTGGAGGAACTTTTCCTGTTTGGTTTAGTACCTACTTAAGCAATGATTTAGCAGAATCTTTTTTTCCAGATTTTCACGAAATATTCCCAGATAGTTTGAGTCTCATTAGCTATTGAAAGTGGCACAAGGAAAAATGCTTTAAAACTGTTCCCTGCCACCTTATTCTCAGGTATGGATCCCACTTCTAATTTTCCTCTTATTTTTCCCTTTGTTCCTTTCTGTTCTTCTTCTCACTTTTTCTTCAAAATTAGATGGTGGGAGTAAGCAAAAGGATTTCCTCTATGCTCCACAGGATAAGCCACAGGTCACACTTCACAAGCCAGAAACCAGTGTATTGAAGAATATGTTTGCATTTATGTTTATGACATGCCAATGCAAGTCGACTCAATATCACACCCCTCTAATACTGAGACAGAGTTAACAGTCTGAGGAGCAATAAGCCACCTTTAATATACAATCAATTTTGAACAGCTGTGTTACTGATATCTGTAGGCATTTTAGATCAAACATAAAGTGGCATAAAAATATAACCCCCATTGCTTTTTGAGCAATCATATCAAAATTTCAGCACACCTGTTCATTTTACGAGTCAAGCTGAAATGTCACATTAAGTAATGGTACATGCTGTACAATTTGTGGAGAAAATAAATTAGTACGCTTAAACTAAAAGCCTCCAATCATGTTATTTGAGCTGCTTCCTCCTCCGCCCAAATATGACTCACCATTAGTATGAGAACTTATTAAAAGGGTACCAAACACCAAAGTCTAAGGTCATTGTGAACTCCAGTGTTAGGAATCAGGAACTCGCTCACCGCCTCCCTTCCCACCCCCCCCCCCCCCCCCCCCCCCCAACCACAAGGACTCAGTTCTAAGATAAGATTTGAATAGCAAGACCTCGCAAACAACGAGATAAATGACCTGATTCATGATGTTGTTTGAGGGAGATAATGAGAATTCTAATGATAATGCAGAATGTGTCATGCCTGCCTTGCAGACAGGTTTCTCTTTCACATTCCATCCAACACCCTGGCATTCTTGCCTCTGACTGCCAAAGGGTCAAATATATGGTCTCTGAATAATTACCTCAGAAAATAAAAGGAAACAAACCAGAATACTTACAATATGCTGCTGTCTTCCATTCAGCAGAAAACTTTAATATTTACTTACCAGTTTAAGATCCTTGGAAGAGAGTTTTGTGAACCACTGGTTGTACTCCAGGGCAGCAACAATTGGTATTAAGTCTCTAATAAAATATGAAGGAAGTTTGATTTATTTGACTTAGATTTGCCTGATGGATTTCTATAATAAACAAATAAAATTAATGTACAGATGAATCTTATTGATTCATATTTTTAAAGGTTTATCCAATCTGATACAATCACAAGCTACTGGTCAGGATGATGATAAATGCCTAAATTTTTCTTTGCATAACACAGTTTTACAAAGAGTCATGCAGCATTTTAATGTGTTAAGATTCAATATATATGCAAGGCATTCAAAATCATTAAAACTACAAGTCTGCGAGCAATTTATTTGCCCTCATCAGCCCTCATCAGATTCACTTCACTTGCCTAAGCATTCAATTTAGCAAGGTAAAACACAGTAACTTTAATAAGGATCATGCTATGGGTAAAACGGAAGGTTTAGTAAAAAAAACGATACACTGGCTGTAAGCTCCTTTTCAGGAACATATACCTCAAGATATAAAGTGTCACCCCTCCCCTCTGCCTTCCCCTTCCCTACTCCATCCCAAGAGCATAACAGAGCAAATGTCTGTAGGGCTGAGTTTTGCTTTTAAAAAGGTTTCACATCTCATGTTTTCCCCTGCTATTGAAATCTGCGCAGTTATGGTCCTAGAGGAGTCTGTGGATCATCCTTGTAGCAATTCTTTATGAGAAAGCCTCGAAGCAAGTGGCCGGTGGTTACTACAGTTTAACAGATGGACACAGCTAATATTCAAAGAAGCACAAACCACCTCAGAACACTGATTAACAGTGATTCATAGGATCCAGGACAGATTATTCCTTCTTCCTGGTCCAGAAATATTGACAGTGATTATTGGTATTGGTTTATTATTGTCACTTGTACCGAGGTACAGTGAAAAACTTGTCTTGCATACTGTTCGTACAGATCAATTCATTACACAGTGCATTGAGGTAGTACAGAGTAATAGCACTCAAATTTCTCCTCTGGCTGAGATCACTTATGATAGCACCCACCCTAGAATTGGACCTAAAGTCTTCTGAGGTGTATGGCTTGGTGCTATCTCAGATGATGCCATTACCCTTTGAAAAGGAAGCACCTTGTGTGTATTTTAACCGTATCTGAGGACTAATCACATTCAAGACTATTGGATTTTTGGTGTAAGCAGAATGATAATCAATTCAGTCTTTACAGAAAAAATTGGGAGTCAAACTTGAGGGATAATTTTAAATTCAGATGAGCAGACAACCGGGTTTGTGTAAAATAAATCAACCAAGGACATTGAAGAACACTTTATAAATTATGCAAAAAAACTGAGGTGTGCACAATATTAAAAGATACAGAGCAAGCACACATCTAACAAAAGTGATTGAAAATGAGGGACAATCAAATTAATCCAAAACCTACATTCTAAAGTCTAACTTGGTTCATCTGAATATCACTCCTATCAATAAAAACTAACTCAGGTTTAAGAATTAGAACCAAACTCATTGGTTATTGATGAGCTCTCAGTAAATAACAGTAGCTGAAGTTTAAATGTTTTGGGGCCTTTTTGCTTTGAAGTTAAAATTATATGAGGATTTATTGAATTAAGCGAATAAATTGTAGATAAGTGGAGCGTACTGTTGAGTAGAACATGTTAGCATTTATTGAATATTGAAGCACTTTGCTTCTAATAATCAGAGCTACCATTTCAATACAGAAAAAAAAGTAACATGGAAAACTTATGCAACCATGCAGGATGTTCAGATTTGAACTCTTTTGGTTATGAAGGAGTGTCTTTGAGAGCAACTGAAATGCATTTGTTTGTGTTTGCACAAAAATAAACTGGCAATTCAGTTACAGCAGCATTGATTTAATAGTCTTATAAAAGAGTTCAACTTGCATTTGGACATTAAACTATAAAGATAATTGATCAGGACAACGTCATCAAATACAAATGTTTGACTTACCTATGGTCAAGATGGCTGAAGTCTTGTAAATTCAGTTCCCTGGTGTCTTGAGTAAGGTAAATTGTATCCACGTCCTTTAAAAGTACAAAGGATATCAGCTGGAGGGTAATTAGATTTTTAATCCAGTCTGTAATTATGTGAAAATTACATTAAACTACTTCTAAAAAGTTTAAGTAAACTACTTCAAAGACTTAAACATCATAACTGAATACAAATGCTAGGGAAGACATTTCTAGTCTGTTAACTGCAAAACTGCAAACTATAAATTAATTTCCTAATTCAAAACCATATAGAAACATAGAAAACATGCTATCTTCATTTGCATGTTTCCTACTTCTTGCAAATGCTTTATGGCAGTCTCTGAAACATTCTTTTGAGTGTTCTTACCCATTGTACTTCTTCTCTGTATGGCAATCCAAGCCAGTCACAAACACATGCATACATCTGAGAGAATCCGCCTAAAGACAAAGAATCTCAAATGTGACATGAACATTATAGAAAGATTTAATTTGTGTAAATTGAATGCAAGATATAGGACAGATTAGTCCTATTAGATGCAATAAAGGCAGAATAACTAAGTAAAGAAAATCATGGCTTTATATGCACAGAGCAAAGTTGCTTACGTTGTGATGGTTTGCATGTTTGTGCATAATCCCACATCAAAATTCACATGATACCAATATAAACTGTAAACAAACTGTAGCAGCAAAAACAAGTGTGGCAAGAAGCTGTACTCATTATTCCGATGTTAACCTAAATATTCCCAAAAGTGCACTATTAGTCACAATCAAATGTATACATTCCAGAAATAATGATTTGAGATGGCGATATCTTTTGAAGTGCAGGAGTATCTATAACAGGGATCCCATAATTTGTGCCAATGTAAGCCAGCACTGCATTTCTTGAGGCATTGTTATTCTATTTCAGATGGCAAAGTCTTTGTCTCCAGAATTGGAATTTAATTTTACTCACCACAGGGCCCAGGTTCGGCAATGTTCTGGCTATCCCACAATGCCTGCACAGATGAGAGTCGATCTGGAGGTTCCATTGTCACCTTTTTCATTACCCTCCTGTTTTATATGTATGTAAAAAAAAAGATCTTATTCAGAAAATTCTTCACTTCTTAATCTATAAATTGAGGCTTGTTTGGGGGGAAAAAGACTATTACGCAAAAGTTAGAAATGCTAAGCAAAACAGAAAATGCAAGAAACACTCAGCAGCTCAGACAACATCTGTGGAAAGAGAAAGAGTTAATTTTTGAGGTCTTAGAACCTTCGGAATCTCTCCACAGATACTGCCTGACCGGTTGTGTGTTTCCAGTATCTTCTCTGTTTTTCCAACATCTGCAAAGTTTTGATTTTCAAGCTAAGCACAAAATTCATGCTTGGATTTTTGCCCCTCTGAAGACATTTTCCACAAAGTCTATCCCTTTGAAAGAAGAGTGCTCACCACGATTTTCAAATTCTTAGGCTGTGGGAGCAATATCAGAGACTGGAGTTCACCCTGCCTAACAGGGAATGCTGTTTAGTTACACACTCTACTTGTAATATCATCACTATGGTCCATATTTCTATACTCTTACAACTACAGCAACTACTTTGGAGTCAAGGTGAGAAAAATTGCATTTTTTTAATATTTTTCAACTAATAGCATTTGCAACAAAATACATTTAACAATCCACCAGACCAAATGCTGTTTGAAACTCTAGATGTTTTGATTAAAACAGATGGTGCTTGACATTTTGAGACTAGGACTTGACAGAGTATAAGACAGCCAAGCTGAATACTAAAAGTAAAGGACAATTTAAAAAAGAAAATAAGCCAAAGGGGCAGATTAGAAAAGGAAACTAGTGTCTTTTATATACATACAAATAATAAAAGGGTAGTCAAAGGGATAATAAGGCTAATTTAGGACCAAAACTTTCCTAAAAAAATCCATAAGGTAGATTGCCAGTTAACTCCCAGGTCAGTGAAACTGCTTTGGGTGCAGATGTGTACGTGCATCAAAGAGCATCCTGCCCATCTTAATTGGCATCTTCAACAACGTTGCCAGTTTCTTCTAATTAACTGGAGATGTGTTCACTCAATACATGGGTAGTCTCAGCTGGGACTGCATTTCAGTTTTTACATCCTGAAGCGTAACAAATAGGAGTTTGGAAAAACGTCATATGGAACAAATGGAAGAAAGAAGTGGTGATCAGATGAGAGGCAAGTGACAGTTGTCGTATTTCACTGAAAATGATCTCTTCCTCTTTCTCATTATCTACCTGATGCATGTTCATTTTCTCTGTCTGTTCCTCCCCAGCTCCTCCACTTTCACCCTGAAAGAGGATTGTCTCAGCACAAGTTTATGCTTGAGCAACCTTTACATCACTCGACTACCAACATATAACAAGTCCAACAGCATTTCTAGGAATGCAGAGGAGACAAGGCTGTGACAGCAACTTAGCACTTTGGCATCTGTTATAAGACGCTTCAAATGTCACAATAATAGAAGCTCTGGAGACATTGGATCGAATAAAAGGGAGAGAGGTATTTAAAAGTTAGTCCTTTGGTTTGAATGGGGCACATCGAATGAGAGAAACAAGGGTGGGAAAAAGTGATTATAGGAGCAATGCCAGAGGCCGGGAAGACTGCAAACATTACACTTTTTTTTAAACATAAAAAGAGTGATAACCTGACATCTGCAGGCCAGTCAGCCTAATGTCAATAGTTGGGAAACTTTTAGAGGCAATTATCTTAGGCACAATTAATTGCACCTTCAAAGCATTAGTAAATGCCAGCCAGTTAATTAGTTGAAGCCAAATCATGTTTGACTCATTGAGTTCTTTGATGGGGTGGGTGACGTTCAAGGGATATTCAAAAGACATTGATAAAGGACTCCACGTTAGTCAAACTGAAGCCCATGGGAACAAAGATGTAGCTGCCTTGTGATTACAAAATAAGCTGAGAGACACAAGGCAGAGAGTAATGGCAAGCAGCTGTTTTTCAAACTGGAGGAAAGTTTAAAATGTACTTAGATAGGAAAGGCATAGAGACATACAGGCCTAATGCAGGCAAACGGGATCAGCACAGATAGGCGTCATGGTCGGCATGGACGACGTAGGCTGAAAGGGCCCGCTTCTGTGCTGTACGTTTCCATGGTTCTTCGCTATCCTCTGGCGTTATTATTCAGACCACTCCTCTTTTTGATGCATATTAATGACCTGAATTTGGTCATACAGGGCACAATTTCAAAATATGGAAATACGAAAGTCAGGTATGTAGTAAACAGTGAGGTGGATTGTAAGTTACTTCAGGAGGTCATAGGCATGTGAAAGTGACTGGTAAGTGGCAGAAGAAATAAAATGCAGATAAGTTGCAAGGTGATGCATTTGAGCAAGAAAAATGAAAAGGTATAAACTAAACAGTGCAATTTTAATGGGGTGCAAGAACAGAATCCCCTGTACACACACTTTGGAAGAGCATACTAAACCAAGGAAATTTCACTAAGTGTTCATAACTTACTGCTTACGCCACAACAGAAAGATGTTGTGCAATTCTTGGCATGGCCCAATGACAGGATATCAAGAGGTTAGCAAGAGTACAGAGGAAATTTTCTAAAGTGGTGCTTCTGATGCAGAACTTCAGTTGCACAGAGATAAGCCGAGGTTGTTAATCTCAGAGTATGATTCAAGGGAAACAAATTCAAAGTCATTAAAGGGTTTTGATGGAGCAAATAAGGATAAAGCTTTTCCAGCGGCAGGAGAGTCAGTAATCAAAGGAAACAGATTTAAGTTATCTGGCAAAAGAACCAATGGAGGAACAGGAGAGTTCTTGTTTTACTTGGCATTATGATGATCTGGAGGCCACTCCCTAATGGGATATGGAATCAGATTTAATAATAATGTTCAAACAGGAAGGGCAGTGGAATAGCACAGTTGGAAGAACATAGAACACAGAACAGTACGGCACAGGACAGGTCTTTCAGTCTGTGATGTCTGTGCTGAACACAATGTCAAATTAAACTAAATCTCTTCTGCCTGCACGTGATCCATATCCCTCCATACCCTGCATATTCATGTGCCTATCTAAAAATCTCTTAAGCACCACTATCACACCTGCCTCCACCACCACCCCTGGCAGCCTCACAAGATCACAAGACAAAGGAGCAGAAGTAGGCCATTCGGCCCATCGAGTCTGCTTCACGAGCTAAACTAAAACTATTCCTATCTAGCCCCAATTTCTGGCCTTATCCCCATATTCCTTGATACCTTGACTAATTAGATACCTATCAATCTCCTCCTTAAATGCCCCCAATGACTGGGCCTTCACAGCTGTATGTGGCAAAGAATTCCATAATTTCACTACCCTCTGGCTAAAGAAATTTCTCCTCATTTCTGTTTTAAACCGGTACCCTCTAATTCTAAGATTGTGCCCTCTAGTCCTGGACTGACCCACCAAGGGAAACAGCTTACCCACATCTACCCTGTCCAGTCCTTTCAACATTCTAAATGTTTCTGTGAGGTCCCCTCTCATTCTTCTGTACTCCAGTGAGTTCAGTCCAAGAGCCGACAAACGCTCATCATAAGTATGCCCTTTCATTCCGGGAATCATCCTCGTAAATCTTTTCTGAACCCTCTCCAACATCAGTACGTTCTTCCCAAGATAAGGGGCACCACGACTCTGTGTTAAAAAAAATAAACTTGCCCTGCACATCTCCTTTAAACTCTCTCCCTGTCACCTTAAATGCATGTCCTCTAGTACTTAACACTTCTACCCTGGCTAAAAGATTTTGGCTATGTCTCTCATAATTTTATAAACTTCTATCAGGTTTCCCCTCCGCCTCCAATACTACAGAGAAAACAACCCACATTTGTCCAATTTATACCCTCTAATCCAGGCAGTATCTAGGCAAACCTCTTCTGTGCCCTTTCCAAAGCCTCCACATCCTTCCTGTAATGGGGCAATCAGAACTATACACAATATTGAAGTAGGGCTGCTGCTTCACAGCTCCAGCATTCCAGGTTCATTCCTGACCCGTGCGAAAGTTTGCACGGTCTCTCTGCGACTGCACGCATTCCCTCGAGTTCTCTAGTTTCCTCCCACATCCCAAAGATATGCAGGTTGGTAGGTGAAATGGCCACTGGAAATTATCCCTAGTATGTAGATGAATCTGGCACAGGGAGAAGAGTTAATATGAATGTGGGTAGAATAGGTTACAGAGAAAATTAGTGGAGAATGTGATTGCTCTGTGTGCCAGTATAGGCTGGATGGGCCGAAATAGCCTCCTTCTCGGTCATACGGAAATATGATATATAAATAGGAACTGGATCATGGAAAGATCTACAGTGCTATGGGGAAAGGGAAGGCAGATAGGACTAATTGGAAAGCTCTTCCCTAGTGCTAGCAGAGGCACAATGAATCGCTTCCTTCTGTGCTGAATAATTTCCTTTATTAACATAATCCACCACAAGTACCATGAGCTTCATTACTGGGAGGCATCATGAAATGGAAATGAACAAACTGTAGTAACAAGTTCAATAGGCTTAGGTAATTGAGGGGGAAAAAAAAGGAAACAGATTCTTAAAGCTTTTCATCAAACTGGTTTAAAATTTTACACCTGCTTAAATGCTACAGAGGTCAAGGCCTTGAGTACATACATTGGAGAGAGACCGGGGAGCATCTTCTTCAGGCACGATCCAAGGTAGCCCACCACTTCATTCACCTCTTCTGAAGTGGTTAACTTCAGGGCAAATGTGCATCGGTCAGTTTCTATTACCAGCTGAAAAATAGCAGAGTAATTCGCAGATGTTTCAACTCTTAGCGCTCAATCAAGTATAAATCAGAGAATTATTATAATTATTAAAGACTAACATCACCTCAAAGACTTTATGCTTTGAACTTATATCCACCATTCTGGAATTTGTTTTTCCCAATTACCCAAATTGGTGCATTGCTTTCTTTGGATGTACAGCAACACAAATCAATAGAAAGGTTTTATTGAAATAATTAAATGCCTAAATACCACAGTGACTTGATAGCTGTGACTATTTGGGGAGGGAAACAGCTGGGGTGCTCCATCTTTTTTATATAGTCACTGACTTGAAAAAATATGCCATGTCATCTTATTTCTCTGAGAGAACGCTGTTGTAATACAGAAGGGTATCTCTGCTATAATACACATCCTGGAATCCTTGAGGTTCAATACAATCCCCACCTCAGGCAGAGGTTGAATATCATTCAACAACACTGCTTTAAGTCCATCAGTGGGTTTCCACCAGAACCATGTACCCTAGCCAATTGGGAGGAAATTCTAGACAATGGCTGTAGGGTATTTAAAAAAAATTGTATGTTGCATGCAAAACAAAATCCATTCATGCCAGAGGCAAAAACACTCTGCTAAAGTATCATCAATCCAAATCAACTTTCCTTTTGCAGTTCCTCACGCTTACCCATGAAATGAAATAAAAATTAAGACCAGAATATGTTAAAGGAAGCTCTGAACAAATGAAAATCTCAAAACTGCCACTAATTCACATAAAATGCATGACCCCAAGGTTTAAAAAAAGTTCTGCTTCCAACTAATGCTCTGAGGGGGAAGCTTAAGAACTAATAAAATTCCTTTTTTTGGTGGTGGGGGGGGGGGTGGGGGGGTGGGGGGGGAGAAGAAATCCTAATCCTAATTTCTTTCTTTAAACTTCTGGTAATAACATTCAGATTTATGAATGTCCTAATGATAGGACTCGACCCAAAGCATTGACTGCCCACTTCCCTCTATAGATGCTGCCGGACCTGCTCGGTTTCTCCAGCAGTTTGCTTTTTGCTCCAGATTTCAGCAGGTTTAAGGTGAGAGGCAAACAATTTAAAAGGGACCTCAGGGGCAACATTTTCAGGTGGGGGTGGTGCGTATATGGAACAAGCTGCCAGAGAAAATGTTTGAGGCAGGTACAATAACAACATTCAAAAGACATTTGCAATTGTACATGGATAGGACGGGTTTAGAGGGATGTGAGGCAAACGCAAGCAAATGGGACTAGCTTGGTGGACACCATGGTTGGCATGGATGAGTTGGGCCAAAGGGCTTGTTTCCATCCTATATGACACATTTTACAGAAGCAGCAGATAGGAGATCCCTGGGTTAATATGTAGCTTTGGCACAGCACACTCAAGCATCTGGCCCAGATGGTGTCCCTGGCCGTGTCCTCAGATCCTGTGCAGATCAGCTGAGGGGGGGGGGGGTGGTATTTGCAGACATTTTTAACCTCTCCCTGCTTCAATCTGAGTTTCCCACCAGGTTTAAGAAGACCACTATCATCCCAATACTGAAGAAAAGCAAGGTAACGTGCCTTAATGAATACCGCCCGGTGGCTCTGGCATCCAGCATCATGAAGTGCATAATGGTACACATTAACTCCAGCCTCCCAGAAAACCTCAACCCACTGCAGTTTGCCTACCGTCTAAACAGGTCTATGGTGGATGCCATCTCCCTGGCCCTACACTCATCTCTGGAGCATCTAGACAGTAAAGACACCTATGTTCGACTATTGTTTATTGACTACAGCTCTGCCTTCAATACAATAATCCCAAGCAAATTTGTCACCAGACTCCGAGACCTAGGACTCAACACCTCCCTCTGTAACTGGATCCTTGACTTTACAACAAACAGACCGCAATCAGTGAGGATAGGCAGCAACACCTCCGCCGCGATTATTCTCAACACTAGTGCCCCACAAGACTGTGTCCTCAGTCCCCTACTCAACTCTCTATATACTCATAGCTTCGTGGCCAGATTCTGCTCCAACTCCATCTACAAGTTTGCAGATGATAGCACCGTAGTCGGCCGTATCTCAAATAACAATGAGTCGGAGTACAGGAAGGAGATAGAGAGCTTAGTGGCATGGTGTCATGATAACAACCTTTCCCTCAATGTCAGCAAAACAAAAACGCACCTGTCTACATCAATGGTGCTGAGGTTGAGAGCTTCAAGTTCCTAGGAGTGAATATTTAGCCTGTCCTAGTCCAACCACATAGATGCCACAGCCAAGAAAGCTCACCAGCACCTCTACTTCCTCAGGAGGCTAAAGAAATTTGGCATGTCCCCCTTGACACTCACCAACTTTTACCAATGCACCATAGAGAGCATCCTATCCGGATGCATCACACCTTGGTAAGAAAATTGCTCTGCCTGGGACCGCAAGAAACTGCAGAGTTGTGGACACAGCCCAGCACATCACGGTAACCAGCCTCCCCTCCATGGACTCTGTCTAGACTTCTCGCTGCCTTGGTAAAGCAGCCAGCATAATCAAAGACCCCACCTACCCCAGACATTCTCTCTTCTCCCCTCTCCCACTGGGCAGGAGATACAAAAGCCTGAAAGCACGTACCACCAGGCTCAAGGACAGCTTCTATCCTGCTGTTATAAGACTATGGAACAGTTCCCTAGTATGACAAGATGGACTCTTGACCTCTCAATCTACCTTGTTATAACCTTGCACTGCACTTTCTCTGTAGCTGTGACACTTGACTTTGCATTCTGTATTGTTTTACCTTGTACTACCTCAATGCACTGTGTAATGAATTGATCTGTATGAACGGTATGCAAGACAAGATTTTCACTGTACTGTACCTCGGTACAAGTGACAGTAATAAACCAATTCCAATTATTTTCTCCAAAAAAAAATTCACAGTTTCTCAACTTCACTTTCATAGTTACACAAGACTCCTTAGACAGGCAAAGACTTTACCAATGTTTGGCTGTGCTTGCCTCCATTCTCACCACTTTTGTTTTTAAAATGGTAAATAAATAACTAACTTCATCAATGATCAACTGGAACAGGCCCCAAAGCTTTAAGTTGAAAGCATCTACATTAATGGGTTCACTACAGACAGGTAGCATGGCAACCCAAAGGCACTGAGACAAAGGTGCTTATGTTGAAAAGGTATAAAGCACAGACAAGTTTCCTGCAAGATCTGATTTGCAGAATATATGCCTTGAGGGCATGTATTTCAACAAAGGAATATTTTATTCTCATCAAGGCTGCCACGGCATTGATTTCATCTAGAAGCAAGCTGTGGAAAAACTTTAAAACCCTAAAAATGTTAAGCAATCATTCAGCCTGCTGTTCATTACAGACATTTTTTTTCTGGATATTTGCAAGTTCTCTTTTAAACAAGAGGAACTTCATTAAATACCCTTGTAAACACACCTTTTATATGAATCTTTGCACACCAGTTACTTGTTAGGATGATTTTACAATTCTTTGACGACACCACAAATAGTGGAGGGATGGAATGGTGTCAGTAAAAGGACAAGAGCTACAGATCACATACTAAAGTAGAGAAAGCATCCATTACTTCAATTTCACTGGGTAGGGAAACCCCTCAAACATTGAAATGGTGCATTACCCCAGGGGGCCACATGACTGGCAAAGGTGCTCTGGTTTTAATAAGAAGGGTTTACTGAATGTATTAACCAAATGACACTAGGAATGTAAAAAAGTTTTTTGCACTGTGTTTATTCTTTTGCAGATATTTTTTATTGTGAATGAAGTTTATTTTTTTTAAATATTTAAAAAAATTTATTGAGGGCCTTGATAGTAAAATACATTCTGAGCCAAAACAGACAGAGAAAATGATAGGTTGCAGAGGTGGGAAATTGAATAAACATAAAACATTAACATCTCTGAATTCAACTTTTTCTTAGTTTTCAGAGATGTTAAAAAGTGCAACAGGTAAGAGAATCTTGCTCATTTTAGATGGGGTCTTGCAATAAATAATTTTGAAAAAAAAATGTAAAGGTGGTGGAAAGGGATGGAAAAATGGGTTATAAAAAGCTATGAGCTCTGTCACCAATGAGCTGGCAACAGATGGGTGACATGGGAGGATGAAGCTACTGTTGTGAAAATGACTTTTTGACAAGGTAGCACACAGACAGTTGGAGATGATTACAAGTGTAGAATTTACAGACAGTAGAAAATTGGATCAAAAACAATAGAAATAAAAGTACAAGAGTTAAAGGTACAGTCTCAGAATTGTTCAAAGCAGAAAGTCACACTGCACTTGATACTGTAGTGTTCAATCAATGATGAAATTCACCGCTGCATTCAATGCGCCAGGACAGCTGTTGGTTGACTGTAGAAACGGGTATTTGTAGATGAAGGCCTTAGACCTGGCATAAAACTCATGGTCTGCTGGACAGCAGTGATCCCTGCCCTCCTATGTGCTTCTGGGACCTGGACTACCTAAAGACATTGGATAGATATCATCATCATCTCCACAACAAGCTTAAAATTCACTGGCAGGACAAGCAAACCAATGTCAGCGGCCCATCCTGTGGCGATATACCTAGTATTGATACAATCGATAAACCTAGTGTAGTTACAATCAATTGGCTATGCTTGGTAGGCTACATCATTCACAAGTCCAACAGGAGACGTGTTATTCTGGACTCGATCAGAGAATGAGACCACCAGACAGAGAGAGGAGAGGATTCAAGGAAGCTCAGAATTTATTTTAAGAAATGCAAGATCCCCACCGACTCCTGGGAACCTCTGGCCCATAACCAGAGAAAGTGGAGGAGGAGCATTTGGGATGGTATAGGGAACCTTGAGTCATTGCACTGGGAGTACACAGAAACCCTGCATAAGTGAAGGAAGGAGCAGACTACCTCAGAAACTACTCACCCACCTGCACTTTTGGCCACTATCTGCCCCACCTGTAGAAGAGTCTGCGATGCCCACATTGTCTGCGATGCCCACATTGTCTGCGATGCCCACATTGTCTGCGATGCCCACATTGTCTGCATTAGCATCTCAGAATCTACAAAACCAGAGTGGAACTAAGGCATCCTCAATTCCTCAAGCTGCCTAAGAATCAGTTAATCAGTAAAACACAGAGAGAGCAAGAGCATCTGAGAGCTTCGTAGAACTGGATGAGAAGAAATTCTTCCAAATAAATATTGGGAAACTATTTACATCTGTCCCTGGCACAATCTCCATTCCCTAGCCACTGACTTCACCTACCTCCCTGGAAACTATCTGATTTGAAACAATCAGTTAGCAACCTCTTGTTGAGCATCAAGTCATCACGACCACCTTTTCCTTCACAGCAATGCCTCAGTTCATCTGCTGTTGAAAATTGTTTGTATTTATATAGCAACTGTTACGTTCCTTTCAGGGCATCCCAAAGCACTTTGCAACAACTGAAGTACTTCTGAAGTGCAGTCATAGTATAATGTATGAAGCATGTCAGGATGAAACAGTTTGTAAATTTTACTGACAATCTGTACCCGGAATCTTGAAATTAGAAAAGAGAAATTTGACAATGCAACAGAAATAAGTAGTTCACAAAAATCATGTCTTATACAATGAGATAAAATTCACATTTCAAAGCATATGCGCTTCCATTGCGATAATTAAAAGGAATGACTGTGTTTAGTAATTAAAAGTGTGATGATTCACTTTAGATGCAAGGTATTTCTGTTGTGCTACAAAGTGGCAGAACTAGGGTCAGAGGAGGCGAGGTATAGAAAATAAATGATTTTTTGCTTGTTTTGTACAGATGGAGCCTCTAATAAGATTATGAAGAGTAAAGGAAGTGTCCCACCATCTTACCATTAACAACTCATTGCACAGGCTGAGTAGTTTTCCGTGCTGATAGCCTAGTGAGTTTCTTGAATACGTTATCCCTTCTGATTGGGACTTTTACCTCCCTGTTATTGGAAGTTAGCCTATCTGCTACCTTCGGGATATTTGCAGTGTCCTCCATAGTGAAGACCGATGCAAACAGTTGATTTTACATACCTGCCATTTCTTTGTTTCCTGTTATTAATCCACCAGCTTTGTTTGCCGGAAGTCCCACACCTACCTTAGCCGTTTTCTTCCTATATCGATAGCAACTCTTACTGTTTGTTTTGCTATTACTTGCAAGTTCTCTCTCAAGATCAGTTTTCACCCTTCTTCTGAGCTTTTTAGTCTTTCACTGCTGGTTCTAAAAATTTTCCATCCTCTGGGATACCATCACCCCCTGCCACTTTGCATGCCCCAATCTTCAATGTAACATTATCCTTGACCTCCTCTGTTAACAACAGATCATACCACTTTCTCATAGAGACGCTCTTTTGAATTGGGATGAATTCCTGATGAGCATTCTGGACTACATAGTGGGCCAAAAGGCCTGTACTGTCCTGTAGTGTTCTATGTTTCTATGTAACGGTATGAATATCTGCCACTGTTCCTCTATGAACCTGTCTCTTAGCTTATTTTCCCAGTCTACCTTTAGACTACTCCACCTTGATACAATTATAAAGTGGTTATGGTTCTGTGGTGTTAATCCTCAAACTGCATTAGGAATGCTATCGTATTGTGATCACTATCACCTAGGAGACCTTGATCCAGTTCTGATGAAGAGTCACAGACTCAAAAGTGGCGACTGTTTTCTTTCCACAGATGCCGCCTCATTTTCTGAGTTTGTCCAGTCTATATTTTCCCCAGATTTCCAGCACCTGCAGTTTTTATTTTGATTTTCATTCTTTTTCATTTGTTCCTAGCTTATGAGTGACTTAATTTAGGCATTATTTATTGCCAAGCACTACTTGTCTTGCAGGTATTGAGTCAACCATATAACCTAGGACCGTATCTACATGACCAGAATAGAATGGAAATACACCTTCCTTGTACAACTCTGAAACAACTGTGATTTATAATGTATCAGCAGCTTTAATTAAAGCAGGAGCAACTTTTTTCCCCAACATGGCTGTCCCAAAATTACAGGGTTTCCTCAGTAATGGGTTGTAGAGTCTGTACGATACTTTTGTGTGTTTTATACTATAAAACTTTTAAAATCTGATAAACCATCTGTGGTAAAAGTCACAGCATATGCCACAGTCATTGTCAAGGCTAACTCTACATTGAAACTATGCTTTAACCATGACCATGTTCACTTGTATATTCATTCTGAAATACAATTAAATGCTTCCATACCTAATTATCTCAAAACAATTGTTATGTATTTTTATATACAAATTAAATATTTTCTATAAATAAGTGTATAGACTTGATCTTTTACATGAAAAGTATCCATTAGTATCAATCTACAAAAAAAATATAGTGCAATCTTCTTTAGGTTTAATTTACTTGCTTTGTTGCCTTTGAGACAATTGACTTCTTCACAGAGGAAGAATGAAAAGGAGACAAAGCCATTGAAACACAATGAAAACCTGCAACAGAAAGAGACAAAGAGTAACAGAGAGAAGTGGGGATGGGTGGGAGGTGAGAGATTGAAATACTGACAGATTAGACGACAATGACAAACATACAGCAGGACTGTGAATGATCCGGTTGCAAGATTTACTTAAAAGAGCAATTGCACAGAAGTACCATCACTGAAGAACTTCCCTCATTTTGATGCAGGAAATATTGCTAAAGCATTGATATTATGCAGCTACCATTGGGCAGGCGGTACGGAAGCCTGAAGTCCCACACCACTAGGTTCAAGAACAGCTACTTCCCTTCAACCATTTGGTTCTTGAACCAACTAGCAGAACCCTAACCATTACCTCAGTATAGCAACACCATGACCACTTTGGGCACTTTGCACTACAATGAACTTCGGTTTTTTTTTGGTTCTAGTTGTGTTCTTTCTTATAAATTTGTGTATAATTTATGTTTTTCTGGTGAATGCTGCTTATCCTATGCTGTGTGTCTGTGATGCTGCTGCAAGTAAGTTTTGCTGTGCATACACGTACTTGTGCATATGACAATAAATTTGACTTTAACTCTGAAGGTTCAAAATGCTAATTTAACCATTCAACTTTCCAACAGCTCAGAAAGCACTAGGCAGCTGAATGGCACAGAACACATGCATTTTAAAACACATGGCTAGAAAGGAAAATCCAGAAACTAGATACTGGAAATCTGAAACAGTAACAAAATGCTGGAAACACTCAGCAGGACGGGCAGTATCTGTGGAAGTAGAAACATCCAACGTTTTGGGTCCGGGACCCTTCGTCAGGACTGGGAATGAGAGCAAGACAAGTTAGTTTTAAGTAGAAGAGAAGGTGGGGTATGACTGTGTAGAACAAAGGGAATACTGCTGATAAGATTTAATGTGGGCAGTTCACCATGCCACTCCCACTCTAACTTATCTCTTTACGGCCTTCTGCACTGTTACAATGAAGCCCACGGGAAGCTTACGGAATACCTCACGTTCCATCTGGGCACACTGCAGCCTCGGGACTCAATATCAACTTCTTCAACTTTAGGTAATTTAACTTTTCATTGTCTGTATCAGAATTGCCTACCTGTTGGTTCAGTTTTTCTTACTTCTTTTTGTATAGTCTCACCTGCTGGACATGTTCCACAGCCCTACCATTTACAATCCTTTCACAAATAAAGAAGCTTTAATGTGGTGATAAGTGCCCTCATTATGCCATTTGGTCTCACCCAATCAGAGATACTCCCTTTGTTCTACCCATCTCTCCTCTACCTTCTTTCCTAGTCAAAACTAGCTGGTATTTCTCTCCTTCTCAGTTCTGTTTCACCTTCACAACCTACTGAACAAAAACATTTTGTTTTTTTATGACACCTGACTCCTGCCCAGATTATCAGCAGGGACCAAATCTGAAGTATATTTTTTTTTGAAACTTTTACTAAGCAGAGCATATGCCTAGTGCAAAAATAGGTGTTACAGCAGGCGAATGACAGTTTCCCTCATTATTCAGTACAAGAACAGCTGCGAATGGAAACATACTGCTCATTAAAATGGAAGTGCTGGGTGAGAACTAACAGGGAAAGCTCCACTCTGAATGAACTATTGTGTGCCAACTATAATTCATTCTGTATTTTGTGGTTTTAGCACTTGCATCATAATGAAAGTGTACTTTTCAAACTGTGAACAATGCACCAAGAGACTTATCCCAAAAACTGTGGTCACAGCCTTCTCAATGGCCATGCTGGTCTCCCTAACCCCACCATGCAGTTCAAAAAAGCTCACCAGGCCAAGAAAGCTCACCAGCACCTCTACTTCCTCAGGAGGCTAAAGAAATTCGGTTTTTCCCCTTTGACTCTCACCAACTTTTACCGATGCACTATAGAAAGCATCCTATCTGGATGTATCATGGCTTGGTACGGCAACTGCTCTGCCCAAGACAGCAAGAATCTGCAGAGAGTTGTGGATATGGCCCAGCGCATCACGGACACCAGCCTCCCCTCCTTGGACTCTGTCTTTACCTCTCGTTGTCTTGGTGAAGCAGCCAGCATAATCAAAGACCCCACCCACCCAGGACATTCTCGCTTCTCTCCTCTTCCATCGGGTAGAAGATACAGGAGCCTGAGGGCACGTACCACCAGACTCAAGGACAGCTTCTACACCACTGTGATAAGACTATTGAAAGGTTCCCTTACACAATGAATGGACTATGACCTCACGATCTACCTTGTTGTGACTTTGCACCTTATTGCACTGCACTTTCTCTGTAGCTGTGACACTTTACTCTGTACTGTACTGTTATTGTTTTTACCTGTACTACATCAATGGACTCTGTACTAACTCAATGTAACTGCACTGTGTAATGAATTGACCTGTACGATCAGTATGCAAGACAAGTTTTTCACTGTACCTCGGTACAAGTGACAATAATAAACCAATACCAATACCAAAAGGTGGCACTTGCAAATACATAATAAGAAATATAAAAGTTTTAAAACTAGCAGATAGACTGTGGGAGCTTGGATGCACACGCTCAATAACTTTCCACTGTACAAACTGGTCCATAAAATCAAAGAATTACTGTCTAGTTTACTATTCTCTTATGATATTTGTAATTGTTACTAAATTTCCTTTGAAAAATATGATGGATGCTGCACCAACATTTTATCATAGGTTTCAGGCTCATCCTAGGCTACATTCCTGGATTGTACATATGGATGTGTTCTGTGCCACTCAGCTGCCTAATGTTTTCAAAGCTGTTGGAAAGTTGAATGGTTAAATTCGCATTTTGAACCTTCACAGTCAAAGTTGAACTTATTGTCATATGCACAAGTGCAATGAAAAACTTACTTGCAGCAGCATCACAGCATAGGATAATCAGCATTCACAAGAAATATATCAATCATACACAATTTTTGCAAGAAAGAACACAATTAGAACTAAAAAAAACAATGTTCATTGTTGTGCACAGTGCTCTTCAATGCCAACTTTTCCAATCTCCACATACAATGCTATATCATAGATAATAATCCTGGTGTACAGAATAGCAATGTAAACCATATTACTTAGTTTATGGTAGAATTCAGATGAAATATTTCTACTAAGAACAAGGACAAACTAAGTACCACCAATTTATTATCGACAATATAACATTAAAAATAAGAGGGGGAATATCAGATAAACTAGTCAAATTCAAAAGATAATACTAAAAAATCTTACTACATTTTATGCTTTTTTTTATAAAGAACCTGAAAGGACTCAAATATTGAACTGTGATTAAGTTTAACACTTGAAAACCAATGTAAACTGAAGAATGTCAAAGAAATATCTAAATTCACGAACAAACTACAGACCAGTCAGTTTAATTTTGGCACTAGAAATTCCCATTCTTTTTCTGCCAATGGAGGAAAATAAGGAAAACAAAAATCGAGAAAGTAATAATAATTATGAGCTGTCATTGTGGATTTCAAAAGGTAAAGTCTTGTTTGACTCACCTCTCTGTATTCTTTGAACTACTGCACAATAGAGAAACATAAAGCAGTGGATATGATCTATCTAGACTTCCAAATGGCATTCAATGAAGTCCAACACAATAGATGAACATGGAGATGTGGAGCTACAGTCTGATCAGCCATGATTTTATTGAATAGAGGAGCAGGCTTGAGGGGCCAAAGGGGCCTACTCCTGCTAAGTTCTATATTTGTCAGTCAGTGCATCTGGACTCAGCCATCAAACAGTAGATCTCAAGCTGATGGACCACAACAAATTACAAGAGAATAAACAGATATCAAATAAATTTCAACCAAGATAAGACAGCTATTACATACTGATAATAAAAAGGAAATCACATTCTACTTGGCAAAAAAGGTTCAAAAAGGGATAGAGTAAAGGGATCTGGGAATTTAAGTATACAAGTAGTTAGGCAGTGACATTGGTGAATAAGGCCTCAAGGCAAGAAAACCCAGCACTAGGGTTTATTTCCAGAGGAATAAAACTGGAAAAACAGAGAAGCTGAACATTTACCAAACCTTAATTAGACTGCAATTAGAGTTTGTGCATAGTCCTTGTCACCATATTGTATTAAAGGACAGACTCCTAAAAATGGTATAAATAGTACTTACAAGCATGATTCCAGGAAAGTCAATGATACCCTCGAAAACAAAAAATTCTGCAATGTTTTGAGGGAGTGTTTGTATTTGCGTGGGGGGGGGGGGGGGGGAGACCAACATTAGAGGCTGTTAAATGCTAATTTTAGAAATAGTAACACTAAAAAAAAGGAAATCAGAAGCAACTGCTTCACAAAGAGCATGAGAATGAGTGACTTGCTACCATAAGGGCTAACCGAGCAAAGTAGTAGCATTTAAGGGGAGGGTAGATAAACATATGAGGGAAGGAAAGGGGATTATGTTGATAGGACTGGATAAGCAAAGATACGGGCATGAACAAAGCACAGTGAGGCAGGAAGCAGAATGGCCAGTTTCAATGCTGTATATATTAATCCTTGTTTATCTGTGCAAGTTTCATGGAGTTCAATGGCAGGGCCCAGTCTTGCTGGAATTTACCACTGGATTTACCAATCCCATGTGGGGTGAGGCCTGGCATAGGGTCAGAGGCCCCTTCATTTCCATGGTGTTTCTCAGCCTTTGGGTTAGGAAGCAAATTATTTTACCTTCGAAATAATTAAAATATTCAAATACGTGGCTTTGTGTTTTTGCTTTACAATGTTTCAAAACTGTCAAAAAAAACCAGGCTTTGCCTTCTGTCAGAACCAGTCAGTGGCACTCTGGGACAGAACATCTGTACCACATCGCCAACATCCTAGTAACTGGCCAGATCTTGGCTCCAGGGTTCAGAGTCAGCATTTGGACACAGGTGTGGACTGGTAGGGACAAGTGATAGGGCTGGTCCAAGAGGATCCGTACATAGATATATCTATACATATTGATAGATAACACTGCATGTAAAGTATCCTTTGACAGAACCAGCAATGAGGAAAGTATTTACATTTAGACCGAACATTCCTATACCATACAAACATCCAAAGGTGCTTTCCTGCTGAAAAATCACTTCCAGAATATAATCTGAAACTCCTGTAGTGATATGCGTATCAATTTATGCATACAAATCCTCACAAGAGGTAAAGGGTGGAGTTTGTTTTGGAATAAATGTTGGCCCAGACACCAGGAAAACTTCCTACGTTACTGTGTTTTTGACCAAAACAAAGAATCATTTTTTTAAAAAACACAGGTAAACAAAATCTCAATTCATCCAATAGGATCTACTTTACAAATGTGACAAAAAAAATCCACATGTGAAACAAAAGATAAAACATCAAACCAACTTTTCATCTTTTCAGATAGAAAAGATAAGTATGGCAAAGCAGAAACTTGAAGATTTTGCACATTTATTACTAAAAAGTGCACTTGCAATGCTTTTTTCCATTCCACACATGGCAACAACACTTCATCTCTGACAGGACATATATCACTGGAGCTAAAAAAAACCCCTGCATATTGGGTAGGCAAGATCTATATCCAAGTGTTCACACTTTCTCATTTTCTCCAGAAACTTCCACTAATTCTTGGTCCTAAAGTGGAGACGGGATCACAAACCAAAGAACAAAAAGGTTATGACTGAAAATAATTACAGATTGGGAGGCGAGTTACAATCACAGTTTATCACCTACACTTTTCAGGAGTAGAGAGATAATGAGACCTTATACAGCCAGGGGATTTACCACTAGTTTAGACAACCATATCCAAAAGCACTTAAGATACTTAACTTGCTACCATTCATGCCTTTAAGATGCAAGAAACGTTCAACATCACATTAAGACTTCAGAACATCATTAGGCTGGCTGAGGGATGATTAGAAACTGATGGAAGAGTGGGCACGATTACCAATGACCAAATGTCACAGTCAGTGCTTTTCAGGGTGAGCAGATCTGTTGTTCTACATTGCCATTGTCCATAATAGAAATGCCATGAATTTATTTAGGGAGAATAAGCAACATATAGAGAAGGGTTAAAAGTCTCACAACACTTCAAAGTTTTGCCAGTGACTTGCCTAAACTGCCTTTCAAATGTCACCACAAAACAAAAACAAACTGATTATTCATTTGATGAACGTTTGAAGGATCTTGCTGTGTGGAAATACCTGGTCTTACTCCTGGTTAAAGCTGCATTGCAACTTGCACTTAAACTTTGCTAAAACTGTCTACCATACAATTTGGTCGTTCCAATCAAAGATAATGTGAGATCTGTAAGAGATGTGGGATGACTATGAATGCTTGCTTCCTCCAAACTTTCACAAGGGGAAACATGAACAACGTAGCTTCCCTAGAGAGAATTCCAATAACACAGGTTATAAATAAAATGTGTGCTAGACAGTCTAAAGGGAATCACGGCCACAAATCCCCCAGACGGAGACTCTGTTTATCCTACAGTGCTAAGGGAGATGCTTCTGGGACAATGACAATTGAGGGAGTCACTAATGGCAGAGAAGTCCCTATAGCCTGGAAACAAGTTATGTGGTGCTAATATTCAAAAGGGCGACAAAGAAGACGTGAGCCAACAGATGCATTTGCTTTAGGATCCACCGTTTCCTCTGAACATGACTATTCCAATGCATTCCTCTCTGGCCATTCTAACCACATGGACCAGTCTTGGTTACTCTATTTGGATGGGGACAAGAATGTGATTGGGCTGTTCCAGGGTTTAGTCTTATTGTTTCTTGTGGTGTAGGCCCAGAAATATACTGCAATGCAGTGTGGTCAAATCTGCAATTAAGGCAGGGATAGAGGGCTCATGCTATCAAATAAACTGGGCAGTTATGAATACTACAGATATGATTACACATGAGAAAGTAAAATAAAAGCATCACAGCTATACCATAAATTGATGAATTAAGAATGACCATAGTTGAAAAAGATGCAAATAACTGCATATAGTGTTGCTAAATAAAAATTGCTTCACATCAATTATAGCTATGCCCATTACATTAGCCAGAGGCATTCATTTTAGCAGGGAACACCAGACGTACATTCAAAAAACTGGGGAAATTGCATTTCACATTAAATGTATTTACATTACAAACATCTACCATCAGTCAATAAACAAGGAAGTAATGCACTAACTACGATCAAAAAACATTTATGCACACTGCTTTTGTCACACCATTTTATCACCCATTTCTCAAAAGAATGATGCACTCATGCAAATGCTATATGTATCAAGCATACACTGACAAATTACACATTATTTTAAGCTACTAATCAGATGTGCAATTAGTCACATTTGGGTTCCCACCCATCTGTGAACACAAGGATAATGTTGTCAGAAGTGGACATTCGACATGTCATATACCAGGACAGAGAGAGAGCTTAACCACAATAGCTGAACTATATAGCCTGAATAGTAGAGTGAGAAGCAAAGTTGATCCTTGCTTTGGGAAGCTCACACTTTTGTCACTCAGCTAACTTGTGATGAAGAGTGACTGGAGACACTCACAGTTCTTATTCTTAAAAGCAAATAAACAAGGTAATCCTGCAGAAGAATGGGACAAGGAACTGAAAACCTAAATTATGTACTTAAATCCCACAACCACATGACTCATTGAGCACGTCTTCAACTAAGACATGGCGATGCTTAAATATGGACATCACAATGAGATGCTCATCAGTTGCAGTTGATTATGTGCAAAATAGTTCTATATCTAGTAATATAATGCCAACAGGGCGTATGTGAATTTGAAATATGGAAATGGAAACTGGATTATTTTCTCGTTCCACATCTTTCTTTACTCGATGGTAGATGTTTGTTACGTAAATTCACCTCAAGAATGACATCAAGCTGTTACAATGGAATCCCAAATGATCAGGTGCCTCCCAAGATCATAGAATGACAGAAGGAAACCACCAGCTCACCATAGCCTTTCAAAAGAAGCTAGCCCATCTGTGACACTCCCCTGTTTTTTTTTAATCCCCCTGCTTGTATATTAGACAGAAGCCAGAAAATGAGGAAACATTCAAATAAACTCATGACATTGATTCCTGGAGCACTGCCAGATCAATAATCCTGCACTTGCACGTGTCATCCGAGAAACAGCACTGGTTGCAATCTATCATCTTCCAAAGCAGAATCATCTTAATATTACTGCTCTGCTGGAAAGGAAACTTTGCATGAGAGGCAGAACTATCATATTCGCTCGGGGCAGAAACAATGACAAGATCAAGCACAGATGTCTCAAAGTTCTCCTGCTTCTCTGTATGGGTATTTATACAGTTCATAATGATGCTGTGATAATGAAAACATCACTTACATTGGATTCAACTGTCTGAATCAATTCTTGCTCTCACATTTGTTTTAAACTATAAATGGTTTTAAAGGTTATAAAAATTACTGCAGGAAATGAGGATCCTGAATGTTTTCATTCTTAAAAGATTTCCAAATATGAATGTCTACTTGACAGTTATGTGGCAGGCCAGGAAACAGCACACTAAAAAATTTTTCCTAACCAAATGATGACACTAGATGTTTTGTAATCATTAAAATGATGTCATGCGCTTTGCACTAAGTTAATGTACAAGTGGTATGAGAAAAATGGAAGAGGAGTGAAGCCATTGACTCAGATATCTGTTGAGTTATTTAAAAGATCTCATTTTCCCCTTTCCTTGATAATTTTCTCTCTTCCAGTAAGCGCAACTTTACTGAACTGCGGTTACATGGTATCCTTTGTACTGAATGAAGATGTAAATGATTTTGTGCTTAAATCCCAAAGTATGACTTCAGCCAGACCCTTCTGACTCAGCTAGGTTAATCCAACATTTGCTTTGCAATGAGATGAACTAGGATGGAGGATAAACTACGTATAAAACTGGGTTAAGAAAATTAGCGATAAATCTCCACTGACAGGACTGCAGTTTATACTGTTTCCCTATCCATATGAAGGGGTTTTGCCATAATTTTCACTCGAGACATTCAAGTTGACCTCGGGCATTGACTGAACAAAAATAAAACAATGCTCCAAGGATTAATATTCAATTCATTTCACCTTCAAAATTTAAAACCAGTCATTTGTACAATCATTACAGCAACATTAACTCAATTTTATTTATAGCTCTGAGCATCTTCCTCCAATAGGAGGGAGCATTTATTTTTATTGATCCACCAATCAAAGGCTTCTGGTAACATTTACAACTTAGTAATTGCTAAATTAATGGGAAATCGTTTTTAAATTGTTAGAAGGTACAGAGTATCACTGTGGATTGAACTTGCATACATATCATTGATGTCCATCATTTGTAGCAGTTAGCTATTCACTACTCTGTACTGGAGATGACCGATTCATTTCTGCGACATTTTTGATAGGAATCAAAAAAATGGCAAAAGATTATAGTTGTTGTTTATTTACTATGGATCTGGATCAAAGATTACATTTGACAAGGTAGAGACACACCACCACAACTATTACAATTTATAGTAGCAAGGCATATGCTTTCAGCAATGACTTAACCCTTTCAAGATATCTCCAGTGCTCACCAGGTTGGCTCTGACAGCGAAGGTGGTTTTCATAGCAGTCGGGGGGGAAAAAAAAACACTGCCACTTTAATCCACCTTTACTGCTGGGAAGCAACCAATTAAGAGTTCTAGTAACTGAAATGAGATTGTCCGGCCTTTTTTGAAGTTAGAAAATACCAACTGACACTTAAAAAGTGGGGAAAGATGACGGTAGCAGTGGTAGGAGGAGAAATGATTTTTGATGAGCTTAAACAGAATGAATACTTTGCTGGAAAATTAAGTCTTAGTTCATACGAGTTTTCACAAAAGTCAAAAGTGGATTTGCATGCTGGTATGTCATTTGGCACTGTTATCAACCCGAAACATTAACTGTTATTATTGTCTCCACAAATGCTGTCTGACCTGCTACATATTTCCTACACTTAAATCTTTTTATTAAAAGTTTCTTCCAATTTGTACCTTTCAGCTTCAATTCAACAAGCTACTAATCTTCAAGAATTGCTTGTAATCCGGTGGAATTGTATTCAGATAACTTACAACATTAGCTCACTATAAATCACAAGGCACAGACTGACTTCTAATAGTTACATACTTGATCAGTAGAAAACAACTCACTTGTCCAGGCTTACAGCAACTTATTCCTTGAATTTCCAGATAGTTGAAAGTGAGTTCCAACTGCAAAACAAGAGGGTTAAGGGAAAAGAAAACAGAAATATGATTATTGTATTACACGTTAATGCTTTAGGTCATTTACAGATTTAAATTGTGGGCATAGAGCATATTCAATGATTTTGAAATGCAGGAGCATTCTATTCATAAGTACACAAATACTTCTAAAAGAAGAGGTATTGCCTTGTACTGCACAAAACACCAAAAATACCACAGTGAAAGCAACTTCTGATCCTATGTGGTTTCAGCATTCTCAACGTATACACCAGTCTCTCCACAAACTACGGTTATCAAGAATTGCCTCATTACAACTATCGAAAAAAAAGAGACTCAGAACTCATAAAATAGTAATAGGTTTACTAACGATATTTCCAAGCATAAATGTTAAACCAGAATAAAAGAAGCCAATCAAATTCTAACACATGTATTACTAAGTTAAAGAATGAGATAGATACAAGGATAGAAATCCAAATAATACATAAATGTCATCATCTGTGTACCCACACCTTTCCCCATGTCATTGTTCACTGTCCAAATCTGTCCTCGTGATCATCGTCAAATTTAATGACTCCACAAAAGGCACCTTTGCCTTCAGCTACCAAAGTTCTCAGGTCTTGAATTTCCTCACTAAACCTCTTGACTGCTAATCTTTCTTTAAGATGCTCCTTGAAACCTACTTCTTTCACCAAGCTTCTGGTCACCTGCACCAACATACACCCCCCTCCCCCCTTATGTGGCATTAACTTTGGTTAATCACACTCCTGTAAAACACTTGGAAGCACTTTGCTACTTTAAAAACTATATAAATCTGTGTTGTTATTGATGCTGATGATGACCGAAAAACTTACAGCACTGATGAATGAAATATTGGCCAAGGCAACTCCATTAACTCCCTTGTGCTTCTTCTAAACAGTGGCACAGAATCTTCTACATCCACTTGAGAAAGAAGAAGAGGCCTCAGTTTGGTATCTTATTTGAACTGCTGAGCATCAGCCTGGGTTTGTGTGCACAAGTCTCTGGAGTGAGACTCAGAGGTGACTCACATCTGACACCTGACCAGGAGATATTTTAAATGTGCAAACCCACATAGGTGTGGATCCTTCTGATCCATTGCACGAGATCCTGTTACTGACCAAAACTAAATTTTCCAATTTTAACTGGTGCAGAACATGCAGAATCACATAGTGAAAAGATAAAGAACACAAAGAAGAAGAAAAAAATAAGTGCAAGGTCTCAAACAGTACTTGCAAACAGTTCTAGAATTTTTTTTGGCTCAATCTGGGGGTGGGTATTGGTGGTTTATTAGTGTTTGACAAAATAGAAAATCTTCCATTTAAAATAATCTTCAGTTGATAGATGCACTCATCTTCACTAAAAAGCACAACCAAATGGAAAACTGTAACAATAACAATGCACGCCCTTTCAAAGATCTGTTAACTTGCTTAATTTTACCACAGTTTAACTACTTATCCACTATCACACCACCAATATTTTTAAATAAAATTGTAAATCTTGCAAGGCTGATTATTATTAGCAGAGGAAATTTTATTTACATTTTTAAAAACACTCTTTTTCAAAGTAGCCATTTAGGGTTTTGTTTTGGAGGGGAATGCAGGAGCAAGTTTAACATCACTGAAGAGGTTAACATGGAAAAAAAATTAAGCCACACATGACATTTCTTTCAATGCTTCATCAAAAGAAAATGCTGGAATTACTCCTGTAAAAGGCTTGCCAAAAGTCCACCTTGCACTTTCTAATCATTGTTCAGAGAGGGCAGAGATTTGATTTACTGTTTCAATCACATTTGAACTTTAAAATATGAACATGCGTGACTGACAAGTAAACACAATTCAGGAAATTTTACTTCCTGTACAGGATAATTACTGGAACTATTTGAACAGCATGACGCTCACAATTTCATTTTTCACCAATAGAGGAAAATCCCCAAGGATTAAATATACTTCCTTCAAATAAAAAGTTAACCAAAGTTTTTTGTGTTTTGATTAATGTTGAAAATTCCAAAATTAAATACACCTGCATTATACATGATGTTCAAGGCACCATGCAATTACTTTATTATGAAATTGTTTTATTCTCAAGGGTAATGTTTAAGGACTCTCATTTCACTGATAACCACGCATCATTTAACTGCAAAAAACCCCTTATAATGTTTTACTAGCATCTTCAATAATTATAAGTTGTTATGCAAAAAACTACCATTTTCAAAGAAATCAATGTTGAAAAGCTTTGAAAATTATGACTTTTTTTTACCCCAAAAGAAAGTGGTTTAAAAAGCTCTAACTGAATATTTCAAGATTACAAAAAAGTGTCCATTCAATTACAGAAAATTGCTTTGTTTGGCTGAGGAATCAGTAACATGAGGAACAAACTCAGGATTATCTCCACGATTTTTTTTTCAAAAACAAGTACAAGATCACATCATAACCAGCTACTGAGACAGAGACCATGTCATTTAAAATGAACCCGAGTAACAATTCGAAAAAGAAAGTATATTTGGAAGGATAGAGAAAAGCTGTAGAGTTTAGCTCTGACTGCGCAATGTGAGCTGTGGTGCACGGTGGCACAGCAGGTAGCGCTGCTGCTGCACAGCTCCAACAACACAGGATCCTGACCTTGAGTGCTGCCAGTGTGGAGTCAGACTGCTCTCCACGATAGTGTGAGTTTCCTGAGTATATCGGTTTCCTCCCACATCCCAGAGACATGGTGAAGAGGCTAACTGGCTACTGTAAATTGTGGAGGTGGGTGATAGGACAATCAGGAGGAGTAGAGGTGCTCATAGGCGCGCAAGAGAGAATAGGCTGCAGGGAGAGAAATGGAACTAAAGGAAGTGTTGCAGAAGCTGGCATAGACTTGATGGGCCGAATACCCTCCTATGATACAAGGCAACATGATAGCCTGATAAATTGTACAGCCATCGCTAAGGCAGTTGCTATCACCCAAAAGACCCCCTGTTGCAGTTTCAGGGATTCAAGAGAGCAGTTAGCTACTGGACAAAATTAAATCCTGACCCTACCAGAGTCAATCCAATCCAATACGAGCCAAGAGCACTTTCTTTTTTGCTGCCTGACCCAGCTCTTGCCACAAATGCTGTACATACAGCATGTGCCCACTCAACCCACCATTGAGGAGCCCCAGCCCCAACAACCAACTTAAAACTTGGTCCCCAGTCCTTAAGCAGGAACAGATTTACTTACAGAGAAAGGCAGGCCTGTCCAATCATCTATTATTTATAAGCTTCACCTGACTGGATCACAGTTACTATGATGCTGATGTTGTGCAATACCTGGAATCCTACCTATCACACAAAATACTAAGGTACTTTTCCCCAGCTGCTCAGCTGGGTGATTCATTCAGGTGTCATTCAACATGCATTGTTATCATTGAGAGGAGCTTGGTGCTTGACACTTGTTTAAGATGTCCTCAATATTGTTCAAGGCCATTGTTCCAGTTCTGAGGATGAT
The DNA here is from genome assembly GCF_009764475.1 of Pristis pectinata. NCBI lineage: Eukaryota > Metazoa > Chordata > Chondrichthyes > Rhinopristiformes > Pristidae > Pristis > Pristis pectinata. The sequence continues at coordinate 78,086,004 of NC_067409.1, read as the reverse complement.
GTCCTTTCTATTTGGTCCTTTTTATAGTTTCTGCAAGTTCACCAACAATGAACTTCTCCCTCACATGATATTTGTTTCTGACGCTCTGAAACTGCTTTGACATTACATAACAACCATGTGAGTATAATGGACTCCCAGAGACTCAGACATCTTGCTACAGGTCAAACATTAACCAGGAAGATGGCATAAAACAGGGCTTTCTATCACCAAGCTTTGAAATATCTTGTGTTTTGAGACCGACTATCCAAACCCACACAACGTTGAGAATTGCCAAAGGTGAGGCATGCCTTGTAGAAGTTTACATCACATGAGTTAAAGACACTGCTGCAGTCTAATGAATACATGCACCAATTACAACATAGGAGGCTGCCATTTTGTTCACCAGGTCTCCACCATCTCGCAGGTGAACAATCCCATCAGTCCCATTCCCCCTCCTGATTTTCCTGTACTCCTGCAACTTATTCCCTCTCACATGACCATAACCATTCATTCTTATTCTTTTGTCACATAGCTATCAGAGGGACACTTCACCTATTTGCATGTCTTTGGGATATGGAACGAAACTGGTGCGCTGGGGGAAACCCATTTGGTTACAGGGAGAACATACAAACTCCACACAGACAGCATGCGAGGTCAGGTCGTTGGATTAGTGAGGTAGCAGAACTTGCTGTCATGTTCTCAGAAAATGATTTTTTTTTAATCTCAAAAGATTAAAGATGGATAAATTCAAAGGTCAGAGTCATAGAGTATGGAAACAAGCCCTTTTGCCCAACTGGTCCACGGCAACCAAGATGCCCATCCAAGCTCGTCCCATTTGCCCGTGTTTGGCCCATAACCATCTAACCCTTTCCAATCCATGTACCTGTCTAACTGTCTTTTAAAAGACAAACATTCAACACGATAGAAGTTAGTAATCAATGCATGCAGACGTTCTGTTTTGACATGACACAGATTTTGCCAACTGCAGTAAGCCAATCTTTCCCACATCCCTCATTGAGGACGTGCTGGACAAAGCCACCTCTAACCTAAGGCACGAGTAAATTCCACCATGTGTCTGTACACAGGGGCAGGTTGGGGGGGGGGGGGGGGTGGTGGGGAGGTAAGGTATGCAGCACATCAGAGACGTTTTGAAAGCTAGCTAAGCCACTCCCCTAGAGCTAACTAGCTGTCAAAACACAATCTATGTTGCTGACTGCACGTGACACTCAGAAACATCGAAGGATACAAAAAAACCCAATAGAAACACTAAACATTTTTTAAAAAATAAAACTAAAATACTAAAAAAACATTTAAAACATGCACTAACCAAATAATTACATAAATGCCTTTCGACCATTTCCCTCCATTGAAATGGAAATCTGACTTGAAGAAGGTGGGTTGAGTAGATTGGGAAATTCCTAGCAACATTGCTCTCTGTTGCCGGATTGCATGATATCCTGCTATCGTAGAAACCAGTGAACAACTATCATGGAGTACCTGATCCCTGCATTCACCCATCTTCGCCCAGTAATCCTGCACACACAGGCATAAACACAGGGAATGTAGGGATCTGTACTGAACTATTGGCATTTCCACACAATCCAGCCTTAATTATTTTTCCGGCATGTAATAAAAGACTGGGTGCAGCTCTAATGAATACCTTAGATCAAGTACTTAAGAATATGTTTGAATACCTTACAAACAATTATAAAACCAACATAATCGTCTGGATTTTGCTCTGAGCAGCATCTGAACAGCAGCAGCCTTCATTACATTCATGGAGGTTTTCCACTGACACAGACTTTCCATGAGCTTTTACACTGGAATTTTGATAGGATTTTCAAGCTTTATTGATGCTGCCCCTTTACAAGGGATCTCTGACCTCTATAAACACTTGTTTAAATCCTTAGCAAGCTTGATGAATTGTGGTTCAGTAAAGTGTTCAGTTAAAAATTCAATTGATTGGCAAATTGTGCACAGCAGTGAAAAAGAGAAAGGCAGACAAACAAAGAGACAGAAGACAAAATACATTTTAATTTTTACTTCTTTAATAATTAAAATTTGCAGGAATGAGACATGACTGTTATTGAGACCTGACACACTTCCAGAGCAAAGACTTGCTACCATTTAGGTGCTTGTTCAAAATGGAAAGGATACCAAGGAACATTTTATGAGCATGATTTTGCTCCATAAAATGTGCTAAATGATACAAGACAGAAAGAACTCTAAAAATAAATCATGACTGGATGCCATCATTTGTTTGCAATCAAATTATTTTTTTTCCTTATAGTGAAATAGGCAAGCCCGAACATATTCTGGCACGTCTGCACAACGTCCTCATATGTGGTACATGAGTCAGCAAGATACCAGCATTGCAGAGTTTCCAGAAGAACAGGTCACCTTCCTGATTTCCACATCTATTGTGTGTGGTCACCTGAAGTTGCTGTCCATATTTGTACTTTAATAATGATAAGTGCTGTTAGCATCACCTTAACTCTTATCACTAATTCTGGGCAAATTAGATCATTTTTGCATGGCAGAACATTTACACTGAAGTAAATCAATTTCTTTATGATGTGTTTAAAAGTAATTTCATTACACTGCATACTTGTATCCTGCAGTTTGAGTTGGCATTCTAACCCTTCAATTAGATTACTGCTATATAAATCAACATGGTGCCATCATCTTCCCTGACTAAATATTCTTTCTACCTTTCAGCACATCCTACACCATTACTGAGCAAAGACTTGCTACCATTTTGATGTTGACGAGAAATGTAAAGGATACCAAAGAACACTTTTGATGTGCCTTTTCTCTATAAAATGAGCTAACACAGAAAAAAAATTAAAATAACACGACTTGAACGCCATCTTTTTTTTAAATCATGGGTTCCCAATTTTAAAATCACTCGTCAACCTAATTGCATTTTCAAAGCAATTTGAAATTATTTTTGGCTTTTGCAATTCAACAGTTGGCAGAAAGATGCTTATTTACTGTTACAATGATCTCAGATTTATCTTCTTCGTGGTAACTTAATCTGGAAATGGCATCCCACACAATGTTACAGAGCAGTGATACCTTTCTGGGACCAATGACAAAAGTAGCCAAGACTAAGAAACTCTCTACTCTGATAGTTATGGGCAGGTAAAATTTGGGTTGTATCTAATTAGTTACTGAGATTACAACATCAATTACAATTAGGTAGGGCAAGAGCAGGCAGAAACAATGGGCCTACCAGGACAGTCCTATCTGTGGATCTTGGGTAAGAGATAGAAGTGGGTAGTGCATGGTTGGGGAACTGTAAGGTTAGAAGCTGTGGAGGGGACATCTCCTAATGTAATGGGATCTGTGACAGAGCAGGAGATGATGGCCTGATGTTAGTTGGTGGGGTCGTGGTCCAGGGGTTGGCAAGTTATGGTAGGATCATGGGATCTCCCTCTGTGGATTCTCTCCATTTTACTACTCCACTGCAAAGTCTCTTCAAGGTATGCCATCTTTGACAAAGTTTTCCTCTCTCACTGCCCTCCTCTGTGGTTTCCAGTCACTTGTGTCACAACTTCAATTAGCTGATCAATCAGTGAAGTTTATGGCTGCTGGAGAGGGTTTGCACTTCTGAGGGAAGGGCATGGGGTGAAGGAAGAGGTAGAGTGAAAAACATCATTGGAGCAGGGGAAGGAAAACTGCTCTGCGCTGGGTCATCTTCATTAGTCCGTGATGCAATGTTCGGTGAAGGAATGTTTCATTCAACAACAGTGTATTGTTCATCCAATGATATGATAATTAAATTGGAATCCAGTCTGAAATCTGCTCATACCAAACCAACCAGCAGCACAGACCTCAATACTTGATCCATTATGAAATCATAATGTGACAGTATAGTTTCTATATTTGACATCAGTTATCAAGACCGAGGCTTGCAGTAAGCTTCATATTTTTATTTAGCTTGAGGGAAGAAAGCTCTGGACATTGATGGTCAGCATGGACTCAGTGGGCTGTTTTTGTGCTGTATGTCTATAATCCCACATTTGTGCAAGTGTCATGTTAGTTCAAGTCTCCAGTTTTGCGCAACTTCTGAGAACATTTCGTAGATCGATTTCACGAAGCATAAATGAATCAAAAAGAGTCCACAATAAGATAGGGGCAGCTCAGTGGTGCAGATTGTTGAGCAACTGCCTCACAGTACCAGAGGTCTGGGTTCAGTCCTGACCTTGGATGTTGTCTGAGTGGAGTTTGCAAGTTCTCCCTGTGACTGCATGGGTTTCCTTCGAGTGCTTCAGTTTCCTCCCAGATCCTCAAGATGTGCAGGCTGGTAGGTTATTTGGCTGCTATAAAATGCACCTAGTCTGTGTAGGTGAGCAATAGAATCTGGGCAGGTGGGGAATGGGAGGGAGTTGATAATGTGGGAAAAATTAAAAAAAAGAATTTAGGATTACTGTAAATGGGTGTTTGACGGTTGGTGCAGACTCGGTGGGCCGCAGGGCCTGTCTCCATGCTGGATGTCTCATGACTCTGAATATGACTAATGATTTCCCACTAGTTGAGAGTGTCACCTCCCAGTGGAGGCTTGAGCTGTCCTCGTGTACATTAGGGAAGAGGGAGAGATTGGTGGGCAGGATTCTGTAATGGGAAGGAAGAGGAGGACATGGATTATATAAAAGAAAGAACTTGTACCTGTGTAGACTTAATGCAATCTCTCAAGGTTTTAAGAGAGCATCCATGAAGATTTCACATCAGCTTGTAAAACAAAAACACAGATAAAATCTTCCTGTGAACAACCTCTGACCATGCTCCAGTGACAACTGCTTTATCAATGTTGCAGAAACAGGCAGCATTTATGAGAATTGCAGCAAGTTTACCTGCAGCAAGATGTATTTCACTGTGTTTTGATGTACATGTGACTAATAAAGATATCTTATCCCTGGAAGAACCAGGTGACCACATGCCCAAGGCTCTTGTCCAAGTTTACTGTCTATCAGGGGTTTGATTGCTATGATTAGTGAATAACTCCAATTTTGTTGGATCATGAGGATGGAAAATGAAAAACAGATGGGCCTTGGTTATATTTTCTTGTTCAAGATGTTGGTCTTGCGTTACCTCATCCAAATGCCTATTTTCATGGGAACAGAGATTGTTGTGTCAATTCCGACAGAACCAGCAGTAATTGTACTAGAAAGAAACACAGGCTGAAGAAGCAGAGAATCGGTATCTGGCCGAAAGCATGTTGTAGAGTTCTGCAGCACAAGGGCTAGCACTTTGGCTCACTGAGTCTGTACCTCAAGTCAAGTCGTCGCGTCATGTTGAGTTCACCATCATATGCACAAGTACGGTGAGGTACAGGTACAATGAAAAGCTTGCTTAAAGCAGCATCACAGGCATGTAGATTCAAACAGCAAAAAAAAAGTTATACATAAATTAAACATAAACTATGCAAGTGAAGAAGAAAAGACCATGCAAATAATGTTTCCATCAACTCTCTCCTGGTTCTATCACTCACCTACACATTCAGGGCAATTAACAGTGGCCAATTGACTGACCAATCGGGTGCGTCTTTGGGACTTGGTAGGAAACCCACGCTACCGCAGGGAGAAAATGCAAACTCAGCAGGGACAGCACCAGAGATCAGGAACTGTATAGCGCTCTGGGGAAAAGCTGCCACTGCATCAAGGGATCAGATAATTGTAACTAAGTTCCTTTTATTTCATCTTTTAACAAGTAAACATGTAGCTACATTAAAGTAAATTAAAAACTTATTCTGAAGTGGTTCATATAAAACCACAAGGTGAAGGAATACATTAAACATTAACAATACAATTTAAAGGACATTAAACGACAATTTCTTTCCTCCCACAGATGCTGCTCAACCCACTGAGTTCTTCCAGTAGATTGTTTGGTGCAAACATTAACAATAGATGAGCTGTATTTGCAGGTACATGATTAGAGAGATCTCACGAATACAGTACATGAAAATCCAAAATTTCAGTGAATTAAATGTCAGCAGCATAAATTAATCTAGTACCTTTTATATGGAAAAGCATAGGCAATTTCACCCTTTGGGTGGGTTCTATCATTCAAACAGATCAAGACTGATCTGTGATCTAATTTCAGTCACCTACTTACGTCTTATGGTCCTCAATATCCTGGCTTAATAAAAATCTGTCAATCTCAGATGCAAAATTAACAATTGACTACATATCTACTGTCATTTGTGGAAGAAAAAAAGTTCTGAGTTACTATCATCATTATACTCGAGCATGGCTCTAATTTTTACAGCACAGAAACAGGCCCTTCAGTCCAACTCGTCCATGCCGACCAAGATGTCCATCCAAGTTAGTCCCATTTGCCCACGTTTGGCCCATACTCCTCCAGACCTTTCCCATCCATTATCTTCCTAACCACCAAAATGGGTTCCTCACCATCTTACTACTAGCGCCACTTAATCTCTTAAAAACAAAACTCAAACAGTACCTCAACATCCTACAATTCCAAGGGATCTCATGAACAAATTCTTAAAAAGTACCATGGCTACAATTCAAACTCAGATTACAGTGCTGAAGATGAGATGTGGGCTGGGTGTGGAAAGGGGTTGTAGTAACATCAGTAAAAACGATTATAGCCATCGGGATAATAGTCAGCAAATGAGGCCATGTGGGCTGAACTGAGGAACCAATTATAAAAATGGGGCACCAAATAGAACTAGAAAATGCTGGATTTATCCAGCAGGTCAGGCAGCATTTGTGAAAGGAAGAACAGAGTTAATGTTTCAGAGTGACGACCTTTCTGAATGCCTATTTCCAGTATTTTGTTTTTATTTCAGTTTCTGGCCTCCTGGTGCCAATGCGTTCTTCTGCTATTAGTAATGTACTGCAAACATTATCAATCTCATTGATAGAATTTTCTGTCTATGATGCAGGAATCTGTAACTCCACCTTTTCTTAACCCAATACAGTGCCTACTTTAACGTCAGGAAGCAGTGAGGCTGCTGATTGCCATACTTTTGCATCTACCGCTGTATCTGGATATCTGAAAAGGTCAGGATTGATATTGTCCTACCTTAAATATTTCCGTATTTTGAAGGACGATAAAGGCAGCTGAAACAGTATTCTAAATAATCCCGCACACGGAGCCAATTGGACGCTATTCATATAATCCTATGATCATGGCGCTAAATTTTCAAAATGTTTATATTACTCAGCTAATTAACCAATTAAAAATTATGGAGTAATTTAAAATAGAGGGATATGTGGGGGGAAGGGGTTAGATAGTTTTTAGGCAAGGTTTAAAGGTCGGCACAACATTGTAGGCCTAAGGGCCTGTATTGTGCTGTACTTTCTATGATTTTATGAAATGATTCTATGAATAACCAAGAAAAAAGGTAATCCCATTGCTGACCTTCTAACAGCTGGAGGGAGCTGGAAGAGCAATTTCTGACAAGTGCAATACTAACAAGGCAGCACAAAGAGGATATTTCAATCATCCTAACGTTGTCCTGGAACAATAACAGTGTAACGGGTGAAAGTAGTACACAGTCCTTGAACTGCATTTAAGAGAGCTGTATTTAATATATAAAAAAAATCAGTCTGTAGAAGGGCCATGAGAGAAGGAAATAATGGACTTATTTCTGAGGAAGGAAATTGAGCAATCGGAAAGCAAAAGCATTTTAGAGATAACAATGGTAATAGATTTAGGGCAATTATACAAAGGGCAGATACATCAGAAGTACAAGTTCTACATTAGAGTAAGGCCAATTTTACTAAGGTGTGATAATCAGCAAGAGTGGAAAATATTGATAAATAAAATCAAATAAAACTATTATACGTTTACAAATATATGATGGGAAAAGAGATAAAGTAAAAGCTAGGTCCTTTTTGAGAACAAAATGCTAACCCACATGTGGAGGCAGGTGGCACTTGTACAGTTATAAATTAATATGTTGAACATCTGTCTTCACAGAAGAGGGGATGATTCAGGCATAGACATTAAAGAGGAAGAATGTACTATAACTGATAAAAAAAAGACAGGGCGAATTAAGTACCATCTTTAAAAGGGAATAAATCACCAGTCCCAGCTTAAAAAGTATCCCAGGCTCTTAAAAGATGGGGAAGAATTAGAGGGATATGGGCCAAACATGGGCAAATGGCACTGGCTTTGATGGGCATCTTGGTCTGCAAGGCCAGTTAGGCCAAAGGGCTTGTTTCCGTGTTGTATAACTCTGACTCTATAAGTAAAAACAGAAAATGCTGTAAACACTCATCAGGTCAGTCAGCATCTGCAGGAACAGAAATAGATCAAGCACTTCAAGTCAAAGACCCTTCATCAGAATAGTTTTCTCTCTTTCTCAGATATGACTGTCTTTAACCTGAAACATTAACGCAGTTTCTCTCTCCATTGATGTTGCCCTACCTGCTGAGCATTTCCAGCATCCAAACTATTTTGATTAAAGGGTACAAACAGTGCAGGCTCAAATTATCTTCTTCCAATCCTATTTGGCTACAGGTGTGGTGCCAGAGAACCAGAGAACTGGACAAGTGGAGACGTGGCAACACTGGTTAAAATAAGAGATCAAGTAGCTACAGGCTAGCCAGCCCAACGTCAGTGGCAATCAAATTATTGGAGAAGATTTTGAAGGACAGCATAAGTCAATATTTAGAGAGGCATCAGTGAATCAAGGTCAGTTGACACAGATTTGCTCTGGGAATGTTGCATCTGACTAACTTGATTGAATTTTTCTTAAGGCAGTATCAAAGGGTCGATAAGGATGGTGTGTTTGATGCAGACTCTATGGATTTTATCAAACTGCCTGACAGAGGCTCATACCATGCATTGATCAAAAGAATAAAAGCCCATGAGTTCCAGGGAAAAGTGGTAGATGGACTAAGATTTGTCTCAGTGTGAGAAAACAAGTGAAATTGTTGATGAGTTCTTTAGAAACTGGAGCAGGGGTCCAAAAACTCAGTACAAGGCCCTAAATATGTAGCATATTGGGACTGAAGACGTGGTGAATGGAACTGAATCCAAAGAAATGTAAGGTGCATTTGGGAAGAGCAAATGAGGCAAGGGAATATTGGAATTGGAATATTATTATCACATGTACCAAGATACGAAGAAAAACTTAGTTTTGTAAACTATTCATACAGATCATTTCAAAACACAAGTACATTGAGATGGTACAAGGGAAAAGCAATAACAGAAGGCAGAATATAGTGTTACAGTTACCGTCACAGAGAAAGTGAGTGCAGGTAGAAAATAAAGTTCAAGAGCCAAGGCGAGGTAGATTGTGAGGTCAAGAGTTCATCTTTAAAGTACCAGAGGCCTGTTCAAGAGTCTTATAACAGTGGGACATAAGTTGTCCTTGAGCCTGCTGGTGTGTGTTTTCACGCTTTTGTATCTTCTGCCCGATGGAAGAAGAGAAAAGAGTAAATGTCCTTTGATTATGTTGCCTGCTTTTCCGAGGCAGTGAGAAGTGTAGACAGAATCCATGGAGACTGGTTTTCATGATGGACTGAGCCGTGTCCACAACTCTGCAATTTCTTGCTGTCTCGGGCAGAGCATTTGCCATACTGAGCTGTGATGCATCCAGATAGGATGCTTTCTATGGTGCATCGATAAGAATTGGTGAGGGTCAATGGTACGTTGATAAATGGCAGAATACTAAATGTGGAGGAACATGGGAATCTTGTGAACTTGTGTGCACAGATCCCCGAAGCTACCTGAACCAAACCCAATAGCACCTGACCACGAGTGTTTGGTTTGGGTCGGATGAGTGTTCAAAAAGAACAACAGGTCTTTGGGCTGCTAATGTGGTCTCCAGATGTTTCACAGTTTTAAAACAGAGCTTGTAATTTAAATGTCAGTAAGGGTGGGGGTGGGAGAAACATAAGAAGTATCTGATGATCAGATGAAGAGCTGCAATTTACAATGTTATGAAGTGACAGCTGGGAAGTGGTTTTAATCCACTTGGTTCTTATTCTGACTGGCATTAGAGCAGTGGTCCAAATGGCCTTCTTTCAGAGCTGTAATTGCCATTACTTTATGGATTAATCTTATGCGCTACCTCCTCATTGGGCAATCCAGGAACCAACCTAGCTGCACTGACTCCAAGTACCACAATATCTGGAATATAGATCAATTTCAAAAGGAATTCTTCATCCAAAAAGGCCAGGAGGTGGCAGTGGTGGGGTGGGGGGGTTTGGTGATTGGGAAGCAGATTTTGGCAGGCAGAGTAAAAGTCACATAGTTTGGGAAAATTTCCCAACATGCACTGTGTTGGAACAGCAACCAGGGACACCTCTACGCCTCCTCATCATTTTGGATGCTGGACTCTATCACCATTTCAACCATTGGAGTGTCTTCACCAATGTCACTACAGCAGCACATCTCCCATACTGCTGGTCTGGCCTCTCCCACACTGTCAGAGCACATCTCCTCTCTTACTACTTTAGTACTTGCCTACTCTACCAATGTCCATGAACTGCACGTAAGAGCATGTATTACAAGCTTTGCTTCGCAAGCTCTTCAGAGCCTGTGATCTGGGCAGCAATATTTTTGGAAACTGTGTGTAAAGTGAGCAGCCCTGTCACACAGGCAGAGAACAATTTGCAGAAAACTGCTGGAGAACTTAAGAGGCATTTTCTTAAAATTGAATTGCCCAAGTGAGGCGGGTAGGGGGTGTAGTGTCGCTGTGACATATACGGGTGTGACTTATCAGACTTTGCAGAATATCCTACTCAACGTAGAAACCACACACAATGTGCTAAAAGAGGTCCTACCATGGCCTGTACAGTTTCACTAAGATCTCTGACCTTCTTTCATCCAAACTCCAAAAGGCCCAAAATTTTTTTCTAAATGATTTATCTTCTTACACATTTGCTTATGATACATCATGAACATGCACAAGAGCCTCCATACATCAACAGTTACTAATAATTCAGCATCTGAAAAGTATTCTACTTTTTTGTTCTTCTATCTAAAGTAATTCACATTTTTACACTACATAGAGAACAATTCCAATAATCTGTTACCCTATCGTTCAGAAATCCCAATGGTTTGCCATCTGGCTCACCTGGTTCTGTTTCCCACTCTCCCTTTAAACTCATCGGGACCCCGTTTCCCGCAATCCTTTTAAACTCTGTTAAGGTCTCTGTTTCCCGCACTTGTTTTAAACTCATGAGGCCCCATTTTCCATGCTCCCTTTAAAATCACCTGGTTTCCTGGAAGATTTATTATACTGCTGTGTAACATCTTAAAAAAAACAGTGAATGAAGTGTTGGTGTATTAATAGGAATAACATCTAATAGTCCAGTCTGGCACCACCAAAGTTGGGAGGGTGCCAGATTATAGGAGTTTTACTCTATTCCATTTACCATCTTCTTGCCCATCACTTAATCTATTTATATTCCTTTCCAGAAATTGTCTATTCCTCTCGGTTCATTTTACCAGTTTTATACATCAGCAGCAAACTTGGATAACTCATTCTCTGTCTTTTCACGTGAAGTAAATTAGCCAGTAAACATGTTAGCGCAGCAATTAAGAAGCCAAATGCTATGGTGGCCGTAATTATGAATCATTCAAAACTAACAAGGTCTTGCTGTTATTGTATGAGGTATAGTTGAAGTACTGTAGGCATTTTTGATCTCCATAGCTGGAAGACCAAAAGATGCTAGGTCACAAATGATTGATTCCTGGGATGAGAGGATGACCCCAGGGGGAGAGATTGAATAAGGTTGCCCTATACACATGCGAATTCAAAAAGTATCCCATGTTGTTTTATTTCATCATCAATTTAGCCACTTTTTCAACACATCCAAAATATTTAACACCAATTAAATTCATGGAGGAAAGATCATCTAATCAAATTTATCATGTTCATTCAGGGTCTTAAGAGATACAGCATGGAAACAGGTCTTTCAGCCCACCGGGTCTGCACCAACCATCAAACACCCATTTACACTAATCCTATATTCATTCCTTTTGTTATTCTCCTAACTTTATCAACTCCTGCCACCAATGCGCACCCCCAACCACCAATCTTCAGCACCCTACCCAGGTTTTATCACTTATCTGCACAGACTAGGAACAACTTATCAACCGATCAATGTGCACATCTTCGGGATCTCTGGAACATGTGGAAGAAACCTCTGCAGTCACAGGGAGAATCTGCAAACTCCACACAAACAGGATTGAACCCACTCCTCTGTGAGGCAGTGGCTCTATTATCTCCACCATTGAACTGCCCCAATCTACTGTGGACTCTTTTTGGTCCATTTACTCTTCATGAAAAAGATCTGCAAGACAGTCTCAGCAGTTGTGCAAACTGGACCTTTGAATAAACATGAAGACACCTGGAGAAATGAGGGACTACAGAGTCAGAGACACACAGCATGGAAACAGGCCTTTCAGCCCACTGAGTCCATGCTGAGCATCAGGCACGAACCCTACACTAACCCACTGTCTTATTCTCCCCAGGTTCCTGTCAACTCCCCAGACGCTACCAGTCTCCTTCACACCAAGGACAATTTACAGAAGTCAATTAACCTACCAACCTGCACGTCTTTGCAGCTGGAAAAACATCACAATCACAGGGAGAATGTGCAAACTCCACACAGACAGCACCGGAGGTCAGGATTGAACCCAAGTCACTGCAGCTGTGAGGCAGCAGCTCCATTAGCAGTGCCTGTGCTGTCCTACCTCATACAAACGGACTACTTTTAGAACTGTGTGGTCAGGTGCATATCAAACATGACGACTCCTCAGCTGAAGAAATTTTGAAATACAATAGCAAGGAAGATAATTTGTCATAAACATGTAACGTAGGACTTTTAAAGCTAAATGTATAATCTGGTTCTGGACAGAACGCCAGCAGAAAATGGTAAACTCATGCAGCCCAGGAGGTGGACTACTAAGCAACTAAGGCACAATTGACTATCTGGCAAACTCATAGCCCTTCTTGCATTAGGAAAGCTAGAAGAGCAAGGTCACAGCCTAGGATTCCTTATATGGCTCAGGAAACACCTTTGCTTCCTGGAAAGGATGCTGGCAGATTCCACTTGGGTTTTGTTGGGTCACGTTAGACCGAAATCACATCCACATATCTGATGTAGGTAGAATGGACGAGGAGTATTCTTTATTCCTTTCTTACATCTGTCAACCTTGTGGTTCATAAAGTCATCAAATTTCCTCTCCTCCCTCCTGAATACATTCAACGTAACATAAGGGTCACAAGAAAAAGTCAAGAAACGTCTTACCTTGGTGGGGATACGTGCTGCCAAGAGAAACACTCGGCATGATGTCAATACCTGTGGAGTTAAAAAAGGATATGAAGTTAGTTCATTGTTATTTAGAATATTTGGCAAACATTGTGTACATTGGAATCATTGCTCTTTCTTCATATGGTACAATGGAAAGTACAACCAGGAGAGAACGTATACAGTTGCAGCGTCAGTGCTAACCTGTGATGGTTACCTTGGGGATTCTCCAAGGGTCTAATTCTTGCCCTCTTTTGTTCCTCATCTACATACCTATTCTCAGTGACAGCACTGAAAGGCACTAACAAATCTCATGTTACATGGATAGAAAAGGCCTAGAGGGATATGGGCCAAACACAGGCAAATGTGACTAACTCAGATGGACATCTTGGTCAGCATAGATGAGTTGGGCCAAAGGGCCTGTTTCTGTGCTGTATACCTCTATGACTCTATTGATCGCACACAGCTCTTTCTCTCCGTTCCATCTCTAAACCCACCCATTTACACACATAACACTGCCTGGCTCTGCCTCTTTCTCAGTTTATCTGTTGCTGAAACTCTCATCCGTGCCACCATTGCCTCTTTCCAAGTTTATTTCACTGCTCTCAGCCAGCCTCCCATCTTTCTCTCCACATGCACACCCTCACCCAAAATCTCAACTTGCTCCAAGTCTCTTTCACTCACTTTGTCTGTGCTTGCTGACTTTTGCACCAGCTATGTCTCAAAATCCTCAGCCACATCCCACCAATATCTATTTGCTTTTCCAGCCAAAGAAGCTATTTAAGTCTTGCTTCCCTGACTTTAATCAGTCATTGGCCATCATCTGCTTTGACCCTAAGCTCTTGAATTCTCTCCCCAAAAACGCTTGATATCTCTCTCTCTCTGAAGAACTCCTTAAAACCTTTCCTTGCCCGAGTCTTTGATGAATTGTCATAATATCTTTCTGTAGGTTGGTGTCATTTTGTTTGGTTGCAGCTCCTACACAGGGGACTTGATCTTTCCAATACTTTAGAAGCATTGTATACTCAAGTACTTGTTGTCACCCCAGTGCTGTCGTTATTGTCAACACAGCCTCAAACAAATCACTGAAATAAAGTGTGAAGTGGAACATGACTCACTGAGAGAAAGGCTCCTTAACCTGAAGCAGTTTCGATTTACAGTTCTTATTAAGTGTCACAGGAACAGGCCCTTCAGCCCAACTCGCCCATGACAACCAAGGTGCCTTCTTTTGCTTGCGTTTGGCCCATATCAGATTTAACAAGAGTGCACACATTTCAAATGTTGTAAGGATTGGCTCAACTTGTTTTATTGCCCAACAACTGCACCAGAACAGAGCAGACTTCACAACATTTGCAACACATTACACAAAATGAGCCTAACTGCCTCTTCACCCTATTGGAGATATTCTCTCTATTGAACATATGCCCTCCTTCCCTGCAACCCAGACTCACTTGGTTCTCTCTTTCTCAAGTCTGAAGAAGTGTCCCAGACCTGAAATGTTGACTGTTTCTCTTTCCACAGATGTTGCCTGACCTGCTGACTGTACAGCATTCAGCATTTTCTGAAAGCATGGTTATGGAGATCTGGTCGAATAATCAGAGGGGGAAAGGAAGAGTTATTTGGCTGATCAGTAGTGTGTGACTCGGACATACAGCATCAGATGGGAGCCTATGCAGGACGCTTCCCTTTATCTTGCGCAGAGACAAGCAGTAAACTGCAGACAGCACAGATCACCCTGAGTGGATTCAGCAAAGGGTAAATTTGGCAAGAGAAATGACTTGGAGTGGATAGTTAGAGAAATGCAGAGTGAGACACTAGTGACCCTGACAACTTTGAGTGAGAATAGAAATATCAAATGGAAGTGATAAAATTCATAATGTACAGTGCATGGAGAGGTTTGCAATTATGTCAAAATGCATACCTCAAAATAAGATTTTGCACCACATTTTTAAATGCTATGTGTACATTATTATCTGAATGTGCGTTGAAGTCAGAATAAAATAAGCTGCTTACAATCTAAATCAATGACTGATGAAGGATTTTGTTTATGTATCCAAATTTGCTGACAATTCAACAATAGGTGGGAACATAAACGATGAGGAGAATTTATGAATGTTTCCAGGGAATACAGACAGGCCAAGGAAGTGGACAAGAAAGCAGAAAATGAAACACAAGGTGCAAAAATGTAAACTTACACATTTTAGATTTAGTAAGAAAATAGAAAAGCAATATAAAAACAAAATAAGCAAGAGACTGAATAGAGTTAATATTAAGAGGAATTTGGGCATCCTTGCACAGAAATGACAAAAGTTAGTTTGCAAGAACAGGAAACCATTAGGAATATAAAATGGTACAACTATCTTTATTAAAAATGGATTGGAGCATGAGATTAATCTAATTATAATGGTGCACACCTGGTATACCTCATTGTGGTCTGCTTTTCCAGAGGATACAGCTGGCTTAGAGGAATGAAGGTTCTCCAGGTTGATTACAGAATTGAGAGGGTTATCCTATGCAGACAGATTGTACAGAAGGGGCTTTTGTTTGCCAGGATTTAGAAGATCAAGAGATAAACTCAATGAAATGCAAAATTTTTAAAGGATATGCCACGTAGATGATAGGCGATGTCCCTGATAACTGTGAACTCTAGAACTTAGAGACAAAGGGTCAGTCAACTAGGAAAAGGATTGTAAGAAATGTCTCCACTCAAAGGATGTAGGTCTTTGAAATTCTCCAACCTAGAGGGCTGTGGATGCCAGTGATTGACAATATTCAAGACAGATCGATGTTCTTTTTTGCACACTGCATAATTAAGGGTTTTGTGTGGGAACACTGTTGGTAAATGAAGCCAATATGACAGATCAACTTAACCCAATTGAATAAAAGAGGGTACCTTCATCCCCAATCTATTAAAAATAATATACCTGTGCTAAGTATATCTATCTCCTTTACACAGTACCCACACCAAAATTACTTTAAGACAAAGCATCTTCTGCATCACAAAAAATGTATGACTGCATATCAGGTGATAGAACTACAACACCACTCACACTCTATATTAGGAAATAGGCCAGAATTTGGTAAAGGAAGATTGAGGAATAAATTTATGCAATAATTCTTTTCTGTAATTTGTCTATCTGAAAATAATAGATACGGAGATAATTGGTAAAGCCAAGCTGCTTCACTACCACAACTGTACTCAATTTTCCCATTATCTTTATAAAAGATTTACTTTGCAGTGACTGAGTACCTTCAAGAAACAATGCCGTTTTTAAGGATTATCATTGTATAATGCACTGCATTTAAAGTTTTTAGGCTTTTAAAAGGATGCATTTAGCCGGAGTTTAAAAAGAGAACAAGGTACAAAACAGGAAGTCGATTGAACCATGTAATAGCTATAGGCAAAACAAACAAAAATTAGTTCTCAATTTTCATCCTTGTAACCAGCGCAACAACTGTGAGCAGAGAGAGAGGACAGTTAAGAACCACAGTAGTTGGTATTAGCCCCTACATGTACAAACTTCCTTGAAGGACCAGCATTGATAGAGCTTTCCTTGTGTTATTTGTTACCTCCTAGTTGAATGTATTATTGTGAGCAAGAGAATCACAAAAAACATATATAAAATGGACAATTGTATCGACTTTATCAGAAAAAAAGCACCAAAATCATTTATACAGCAATTAAGATCTGAAATGGGGAAGGGGAGTGGAATTCGAGGTCATGTTGCATCCATGAATTAAAATGGACCAAAAGGCCCTCATCAATAATCATGGTGTTATACCAGCAATAAAAGATCTTTAAGATATATCTTTATTAGTCACATGTACATCAAAACACACAGTGAAATGCATTTTTTTTGCATAGAGTGTTCTGGGGACAGCCTGCAAGTGTCGCCATGCTTCCGGCACCAACATAGCATGCCCACAACTTCCTAACCCGTATGTCTTTACAATGTGGAAGGAAAGCGGAGCACTCAGAGAAAACCCATGCAGACATGGGGAGAACATACAAACTCCTTACAGACAGCAGCCAGGATTGAACCCAGGTCACTGGCGCTGTAATAGTGTTACACAAACTGCTACACAAGGCACATTGTCACATCGTTTGAGGTTTGTGTCTACAAGATTTTCTTTCCCCAAAAATGTGTACATCTTAATTCAAAAATGTTTACCACTTCCCCTTAATTCAAAAATGTTTACCACTTCCTCTTAATTCAAATGAATCAAATATAGAAAATCAATAGTACTTTATACATGGCAGTCTGCTTAACTGCTGGTCAGGAGTTAACCACAGATGTCTGGGATGTTCTCTTTTGCCAGCCATAAAGCACAATCAATTGCTTCAGCAGAGCAGAGAATTTGCACAGAAATGTATTTACAAATCTAAAATGCAAATTTCTTCAGTGAGAGGTCCAAGCAACAGCTTGGGGAGGGGAGGTGGCAACTGGAGCAGTCCAAAACAAGGTAACAAAAGTCTTTCCGTCTACCTCCAGCACACAGTTGGGTGACTAACACAGATCCAGGAAGTCCACATCCAGAAGACCATAAGATATAAAAGCATAATTTGGCCATTCAGCCCATCGAGTCTGCTGTGGTATTCAATCACGGCTGATTTTTTTCCAACCCTATTCTCCTGCCTTCTCCCCATAATCCTTGACCCCTTTACCATTCAAGAACCTATCAATCTCTGACTTAAGTACAGCTAATGACTTGGCCTCCACAGCCCTCTGCGGCACTGAATTCCACAGATTCACTACCCTCTGGCTGAAGAAATTCCTCCTCGTCTCAGTTTTGAAGGGATGTCCCTTTATTCTGAAGTTCTACTCTCAGAACCTTAATGGTAACCTCTTAATGGTGACATCCTCTCTACGTCCACTCAATTCATTCTCTTAATAAATCGCAACAGAACTAAAAACTCAGAAATAACCTGTGAAAGAAAAACTGTAAGTGTAAGAAATCTGAAATAAAATACAAATTGTTTGAAATTAACATGATGTTGACAAGCATCTTGAAAACTGCTCCTTTCCCCCACCCCACCCACAACATGGACCATTACTACTTTCAAATTCACCATTGTTTCCTTAGTTCTTTTATAAATTGGTATAATAGGAGTTCATGAATTTAATTATGGTCAGAAAGAACCATAGAATAAAATGGTTCAAGTTGTAGTGAAGTGAGAGAATAGAATATCCTGTTTTTGCTCCCAGATACACACAGAAACAGGTTACATGAAAATTACATTGTTTAAACTATAATTGTATTTTTGAGTTTAACTATGTTACACCATACGTCCTTGGCTAAAGAATCAAGTATTCCAACAGTCTAAACATAGTACTGCCAGCTCATATCACTATCTTTATTATCCAAGATACAATTCTTCATATCATTCCCATTTTCTCTAGGATTTCCTTAAGTTGATATCTACCAAAGAGAACTTGCTTAAGTTTGGAAACACCGAGACGTACTAAGAAAGATTTGTAGAAGCAAATGCTGTGTGGAGAATATTTTCCCCCCATGGTTCCAAATCCTTAAGCATGTAACAGCAGGGCTAACAGCAACATTTACTTTATTTCTCTCAGTTCCCATCTGCAATAAGGACAGAAAGAAGATGAACTGTCCCAAGGAAGGGCTCCAGCCTATTCCAATGCACTGTGGCTTATGAGTGAACACAGGAGGGACAGAGCAGACACAGAGCAATGTGATCTTTTCTGCCCAGCTCCAGATAACCAGAAAAGCCAAAATCTTAAGGGGTGGTGTGGTTTTGGATAGACAAGCAGCTGGAACCTCACAATGCCCTATTCCCACTGCTACCTGATTAAATATTGACAAACCTAGGGTCATTACATCTTGGTCCTTGACTACCCATGCTGAACTCTTGAATTTGAGCAAGTTAGTTGCATCCGTATTGGAAGGATACATTTCACAAGAATCTCAACCTTTTTTCACTGCCGTCTCCCCCAAGCTTGGTTAGTTGGGTCTTTAACAGAACCTAAAAACAAACTAGTTCACATTGAAAGACAAGCTCCAATCTGATTCCCAGTATCCAATAAGTACATCACCAATCTCAACTGGGGCAGCATCAGAAATGGAATCAAATTAATCGTGAAAGACAGGCCTGTAGTAAGTTGGCAGAGAAATTTAAAAGTCAAGAGGGTTTTCACAATTTGACATCAACTTCCAACAGAGGTGCCTGTGCATGAGCTAAACTGGCTCAGTTACTGGAGTCTAGTAGCCTCCAGCCATTCACTCAATTTGAATGAGATACAGAAAGAGAGTCACAATTGAAAATAAACTTCCTACATGATACCTAAAGAAATAAGGGAAAACTGCATTGAAAATACCTTCGACACTATTATGGTGTTACTCAATTTCTAACAACTGGAAAAAGAAATCAAATGATTCAGAAAGCTTTACTTCATTTGCAAACATTACTCTAAAGAGTGAGCAACTTGCACAGGCCCTCCTGAGGTTTATGGCAGGGTTCTTTACTTGTGAACTGCTCATAACACAAACAGTTTGCAAGACAGAAAAATGGTACAAGATGCAAGACTGCTCCTTGTACCATAGTACTGCACCTCAGTGTAATATATAGTAACAAACCTACATCAACCTACAGTGTATTCCTGGGTATAGAGCTGTCCATCCTATCTAGTGCATTGCGTGGCAGATATCATGAGGAGTAGAATCCTGCCTGGTGCCTTGAGCTTGAAGCTCTGCGGCACTCCTCCTCCTCCCAACGAGCTTCCCCTGATGATGTCGTGGGCTGTTCCTGTTAAGGAGTGGGGCTTTCCTAGGATTGTTGAGAAGCCATTGGCCCAGGGATCCAGAGTGGCAAACAAGCAGATGGAGCAGAGGCAGGGCTGTGCTGGCAACTTAGATGGCCTGTGGGCCAGATGTTGTGCACAACGGGCAGAAAGGAAGCTCTGACTGCTTGAATCTGCAAAGTTGGCAGCAGACAGCAAGCCCTCCTGCTAACATTACTTCATAAATGCCGCCACTAGTCCAGACACTGCTTAATGCATGGTATGTAAAGGTTGCTTTTACATTACAAATACACAACTTAAGACCAAAAGTCAGCCCTTTTCCACCATTTAGTAAGATCATGACTGATGTGTTGCAACCTCAACTTTGCATCCCTATCTATCCCTGGTAACTTGCTTATCAAGCATATCTACATCTACCTTAAAAACATACAAAGATTCTGCTTCTACACCCTTTGAGGAAGTGAGTTGCTAAAACTCATGACCCTCTGAGAAAAATATTGTTCCTCATCTTGGTTTTAAATGAGCAACCCCTTGCTTTAAATGCGACCTCCCCAGTTCTAAGTTTTCCCACAAAAGGAAACATCCTCTCCACATCTGCTCTGTCAAAGCTCTGGAGGATTTTCAATGTCTCACTCATCTGAACTCCAGCTGAGACAAGCCTGGACTGCCCAGTATTTTCTCACAAGCAGCCCACCCATTTCAGGTATCAGTCCGCTTTCAATGCATTAACATCTTCCATAAATAAGGAGACCAATGTTGTGCACCCACTGCAATTCGCCTACCGCCGAAACAGAACTACAGCGGATGCCATCTCCTTGGCCCTACACTCAGCTCTGGAGCATCTGGATAGTAAAGACACCTACGTTAGACTATTGTTTATTAACTACAGCTCTGCCTTCAATACTATAATTCCAAGTAAACTTGTCACCAAACTCCGAGACCTAGGGCTCAACACCTCCCTCTGTAACTGGATCCTTGACTTTCTAACCAACAGACTGCAATCAGTGAGGATAGGCAGCAATACCTCCAGCAAGATTATTCTCAACACTGGCTGCATCCTCAGCCCTCTACTCTACTCCCTATACACTCATGACTGTGTGGCCAGATTCTGCTCTAACTCCATCTACAAGTTTGCAGATGATACCACTATTGTAGGCTGTATCTCAAACAGCGATGAGTCGGAGTACAGGAAGGAGATAGAGAGCTTAGTGGCATGGTGTCATGACAACAACCTTTCCCTAAATGTCAACAAGACAAAAGAGCTAGTCATTGACTTCAGGAAAGAGGGCAGTGTACATGCACCTGTCTACATCAATGGTGCTGAGGTCCAGAGGGTTGAGAGTTTCAAGTTCCTGCGAGTGACTATCACCAATAGCCTGTCCTGGTCAAATCACGTAGATGCCATGGCCAAAAGAGATCACCAGCGTCTCTGTTTTCTCAGGAGGGTAAAGAAATTTGGTATGTCCCCTTTGACACTCACCAACCTTATCCATGCACAATAGAAAGCATCTTATCTGGATGCATCACAGCTTGGTACGGCAGCTGCTCTGCCCAGGACCACAAGAAACTGCAGAGTTGTGGACACAGCCTAGCACGTCACGGAAACCAGCCTTCCCTCCTTGGACTCTGTCTTTACCTCTTGCTGCCTTGGCAAAGCAGCCAGCATAATCAAAGACCCCACCCACCCGGGTTATTCTCTCTTCTATCCTCTTCCATCAGGTAGAAGATACAAGAGTCTGAGGGCACATACCACCAGACTTAAGGACAGCTTCTACCCCACTGTGATAAGACTATATGACGAAATGCACTCTTACCTCACGATCTACCTTGTTGTGACCTTGCACCTTATTGCACCACACTTCTCTGTTGCTGTGACACTTTACTCTGTAATGTTATTGTTTTTACCTGTACTACATCAATGCACTCTGTACTAACTCAATATAACTGCACTGTGTAATGAATAGACCTGTATGATTGGTATGCAAGACAAGTTTTTCACTGTACCTCGGTACAAGTGACAATAATAAACCAATACCAATATCATAGTTCTCCAGATGTGGTCTAACCAATATCCCATATAACTGAAGCATAACCTCTCTACTTTTGTATTCAATTTTCTAAGCAATAAACAATAGCATTGTTAACTTTCTTATGCTGTACCTGCATACTAGACTTCTGCAAATCTGGGATCCCTCTCCATTGTGGCTCTCTGCAATCTCTCATGATCTGAATATTACAGTACCAGAACTGGCCAGTGATATTGGTTGTTTTCCCTTTCTCCATTAGGACTGCCTGACCTGCTGGGTTCTACAGCTCTGCACTTTGCAACTTTTACATTACTTGAGTTCTCACTCTCTAACTGCCATCATTTTGTAGCCATTATATTCCTTTTCTCTCCAATTGCCCCCATTAATGCATGACTAGATGACCGTGTTTACAGCTTATTATCACAACAACCCCGGTTTCACTTTATCAGTGATATCCTCTTTGTCCTATCCATCCCTCCCTCAACCTCTCTTCAACTTAAAACCATTTTGTTTGCTTTCTTTCCCAGTTCTAACCAAGGGACTGCCACCTGAAACATTGAGACATACAAGACTGCAGATGCTGGAAAGAGGAGCAACAAATAAGATGCTGGAGGAACTCAGCAGGTCAAGCAGCATCTGAGGAGGGAAATGAACAATCGACATTTTGGGTGGAGACTCTTCATCTGGACTGAAAGTTAGAGGGGCGACGGCCAGTATAAAGAGGTGAGAGGAGGGGCTGGAGCAAGAGCTGACAAGTGATAGGTGGATCCAGGTGAGGATGAGTGATCGGCAGATGGAGGAGAGAGGAGTGGAAATAGTGACAGAGGCTGGGAGGTGATGGGTGGATACCTGAAACATTAACTCTGTTTCTCTTTTAACCGATGCTGCCTGACCTGCTGAATGTTTCAAGCAATTTTCTGATTTGGCAGCATCTGCAGTTTTTTGATTTGAACCATTTAAGGCCCTGGTTCAGTGTGAAGGATGCTTGACTCATGGACAGCATGAAGGAGATAGATGAAACCCTGGTACAGACTGGAGGAGTTTGGTGACCTTGGCTCAATGGGAAAGAGATGATTAAGTGTCAGGGTCAGTCAAGAATTTACTTTGACATCTGGCATTAGTGCAGAAAGGACACTTGAACTGACAGTGCAGAGGTGTTAGTGACTTGGTTCAGTTGTGCACTAGTCCTATTTAAGCAGAGCCTCAGTTTCAAAATTCTCATCATTTTCAAACGTTTCCATTGCCTCGACCCTTTGCATTTCTATAACCACCAAGTGTAGCTCTGCACTCTTTCAATTCTGGCTCCTTGGCCATCCACAAATATAATCTCCCTACCACAGGCAGCCTTGCCTTCAGCTGCCATAGCCCTAATGCCCAATTCCCTCCCTAAACCTCACCACCACTCATCCCTCTTTTAAAAGTTAGATTTAAACCGTACTTCAGCGAACAAGATTTTGGTCATCTTAGAGAGTCATAGAGTCATACAGCATACAGTCATAAGCCTTTCAGCCCAACTCGTCCATGCTAACCAAGATCTCTATCTGAGCTAGTCCCATTTGCCTCTGGCTCATCTTCTTGTGTGGTTCAGCATTATTTATCTCCTTGATAACATTTCCTTGAAGTGCCTTAAGATTTATTTGCAAACATTGAAGTCATTACATAAATTAAGATTGCTTGTTGTCTAAAGTCAACAATGAACCAGCTTGGTTATTTTTCTGTGGTTCATCCACAAACTACCAGATCCGTCTCATAGCCACCAATCCTATTCTGCTGAAGATGTGCTCCATCTATAATCAGAAGTGAAAACTCACTGTCGTTTTACTCTCCAACCTAGAGCGCTCAGGTCAGCTCAATGTCTGCTCCAGCTGAGATCAGTTTACTTACGGTGGATTTACCCAGTAACCTGCTATGCTTAACAATAGAGCCATCCGGCTAGCTAGATCACCGGTTCTTTTAAGTTCACCTAGTTGCCATGGAAACTGTCCCACATAATAAAATAAGAGAGGTTTCATGAAAGGACATGAAGTCAGTTTTGGCGACAGCTTCAAAAAGGTACGCTGCAAAATAAATAACATGCAAGGTACACTCAGCAGATGAAAACTGCTAATACTTAATTAAGACATTTTTGCTCCACACAACTGTACATGTAATCAGCTCCCACGAGATGCTGGCCCCAGTCTTTACTTAAGCCTGTGCTTTAAAAGAATTATATTGTGCTTTAGGGGAACCAAGAGAGCCAAAAAAGATGTTAATCACAGTTTTTGTAATAATCTTTTTAAAGGCAAGAGGACAGCATTCACACTAAAACACCAATTTTCCAATTGAAATCATTGAAATGTCCCAGTGAATGCAAGAGGAACTGATGGCTTCCTGTTCACACAGATCTCACAGAGTAGCATTAATGCTGTTAAAGCTATTTTTCAAGTTGCTTAGTGAATGGACATAGAAAATGATCACCTTTCATTCTCAGAGATTTTAATGCAGCATTTATATCTTTGCTACAAATTAAGTCCATTATCCAAATGCGCTGACTAAAACTAACAAATTGCAGTGCTCCGTGAATGTCAGCAATTGCATGGATTTAGCCAGCAATGACATTAATTGCTGCAAACATTATTGCAGATCTTCCCAAATGTTCAAGAGACAGCACAGCTGGCTTTTGAAAATTCATGCTTAAAAAGTGTTTTTTCTCCCCTCCTGATGAAATTGTCATTTCAACCAACCAATTAATTCTTCATTCATGACAATGAACAGGGAATGTTGATAATCCATTCAATCGGTGGTGGAAGTGGGGGGGGGGGGGGGGGGGGTGTGAGGGGAGGGGGGGTGGTGAACATAGGGAGAATTACAGCCAATGTAATGGCTGTAACACTGAATGTTAAGCGAAGCCACTACTAGCTTCACTGAACATCCATATATACCCACTTGTCAGCATGGTATTGCATTATAGATTGGAGACCTGGTTGACATTACCCAACAGCCAAGGGGTGTTAGCCATTTACAGGCTTCTCACCGACATTCCCGCCAGCTAGCCTAGCAGTTATGATAGCACAATACATCAGAGTGCCAATGACTCTCAAGAAGATATACACCATCCAGGATAAAGCAGTCCAATTGACGGGCACCCTAAACATTTAATCCCTTCAGTACAGGCAGACAGCAGCTGCAATGTGTAGCATCCATGAAATTCACTGCAATTCCTCACCCAAGCTTCTTAGAGAGCAACTCCCATACTGCGACCTCCAGAACCAAAAAGGGATAAGGACAAGAAACCACTACTTGCAGGTTTCTCTCCATGTTGTACATCACGCTAACTTGGTAATTTATCACCAGTCCTTCACCATCTCTCAGTCTAAATCCTGACACTCCCCACCGGACACCTTTATCAGATGGACTGCAGCAGTTCAAGGGAGCTCACCTCCACCTTCTCAAGAGCAATTAGAGATGGGCAATAAATCCTGGTCTTGCTGAGGATGCCAGATCCCAAACATAAATATAAAAAAATACTCAATGAGCTGAAAAGGGTAGTCACTGTTTTGTTCTTAACCATATAGCTCCAATGAAAATACTTCTGCATTATGAAACCTTAGGGAAAAAAATGCAGCAACAGATATCTTTATTAGTCACATGTACATCAAAACACACAGTGAAATACATTTACATACTTCAACATAAACAAGATGTTGGCAAGTTAAAATCATCTTCTTGTACAGGAGGCAATACTTTGGTTAGTTATCCATTAATCCCACAGGAAATAATGCAGGATCAGTACAATGAGTTCAGTCACGGTTTTCTTGTAGGTTGAATATCCTGCCATCATGGGGCTCATTCACAAAGAATTGTTAGTGGTAGGAAGGAATAACATTAATGGAATTGTAGTGCATCGTTGGTCATCGTTTTCCAAAGGAGAGAAGTAGAGCTGTTTTATTTGTGTAGGTTTGTGTTAGTTTTTCTGTCAGAAGTTCTGCATGAGAACCCTCCAGATATTCCCCTCCAGATTATTAATGCTGCTACTTTAATACAGCTGCCCAAAGTGTGGCATGCCTCTTTAAGGCCCATTGTCCAATTATGAATTCTGTTTGCAACATACAAAGCACTAGAAGAACTCAGCAGGTCATGCAGCATCTATGGAGGGAAGTGGACAGTTGAAGTTTCGGGTCGAGACCCTTCATCTGGACTGGTCCAGATGAAGGATCTCGACCCGAAACCTTGACTGTCCATTGAGTTGACGCACTGAGTTCCTCGCACTTCGTGTGTTGCTCTAGATTCCAGCATCTGCAGTCGCTTGTCTCTCCATTATGGATTCTGCTCGTTTGTTTTGGGTAATAATTTCAATTCTGCACATCATTTCTAAAAAAAGTTATTTTGCAGCTGCAGCAATGAGAAATTCTTAAATCAAACAAACTCTGTAAAGAAGCAATTGGTGGAAGAACAGGCCACTGTGAGAGTGGGACAGTCAGCAGTTCTGATTGTTGAAGTAGCAAACATTCTTTCCAGTAATACAACACACAGGAAATTTACAGCAACCACGGAGAAAAACCAGAATAAAGCAAATGTTTCTTCATCCACACTGAAGTGCTCAAATGCTGTGTCACAGCTATACTCAGAAATTGTCAGAGAAATTTCAACAAACAGCTGTTCAAATTGGAAATAAAAAACAGGGGCTGTTCCCGGACAGGAACAAGGCAGTGCAGTCATGACATCACGGGTACAGGTTTCCCAACATGTCAGTCAGACACCCAGAAGGGAACCACATAACCTCAAAACAAACCACCTCCATCTGCAGTCAACTATTAGCAGCAGCTCAACTAGAAAGCATTATTCCTGCTGGCCCATTTCCTGTTCAATTGAAATCACTGCATGGGGTCAGCTTCTGAAAGACGCATTGCAGTCCCTCTATTTTAGAATTATCTCTACACAAAGCAGCACTTGGAATATCATGATGATTGAAAAGCTCACTGAGCAGATGTGTAATATGGTTTCAAATACATATCTTAGCATGTAAATAAACACCAAAGCAGCATTGGATCAGACCATAAATTCTCGATTCCAGCAGTCAACAAACAAAACAAGACCAGGAAATCTTTTTGATCTATATTTTGTGAACAACTTGCAGATTCATCTTCCACTTCCTTTCTTTGTGTTAACCATGATAATGTGTTTTAATTCATAAATAAAAAAATCACTTAATAGCCAGTTATGCTTTCTAGTGGCAATCATTCATAAGCACACTGATATGAAGCAAGGATCAGATTTGCTAGCAGTAAAAATTAAATAACTTCTCAGAGCTCAATACTTTCAGCAAGGATGTTTATTGAGTTTTCCTGAATTACTTATTTCTTGATATGGTCATGCAGAGAATAACTTGTATTTATATAGCACTTTTCATACAGCATGGAAACAGGCCCTTTAGCCCAATTCGCCCATGCTGACCAAGGTGTCTTCCTGAGCTAGTCCCTGTTGCCTGTGTTTGGCCCAGATCCCTCTAAACCTTTCCTATCCATGTACCTGTCCAAATGTACTTTAAATGTTGTTATTGAACCCGCCTCTACCACATCCTCTGGCAGCTTGTTCCATATACCCACATAGCAATATGTGTCAATCCAGGAGAAAGATCATGTTACAGTCATAAACATGGCCATAACATCACACTTGATTCTAGCACTTTTAAACCTATTATAGCAGTAATTTATATTTATCACCAGGAACCAGCTTGGAAGAGTGCAATGCAAACTGCTTGCAAACAGTTCAGGTCCAAGTTATCAGGGTGGCCACAATATGGAAGGAACATGGTTAACTGTCACTTGCCAAAGGAGCTTACAAAAGGCTGAAAAGATGGGGGTCTGTGACTGGCTTTGGATTTGGAAAGGGGTTGAGGGAGTCATACAGCACTGAAACAGGCCCTTGGTCGCAACATGTCCATATTGATTAGAAGCACCCACTGTTCTAATCCCATTTACTAGCACTTGGTCCATAACTCACTATGCCTCTGCAATTTAAGTGCTTGTCTACATCTTAAATGTTATGACAGTACCAGCCTCTACAACCCACTCAGGCAGTGTAATCCAGATTCCAAACACCCTCTGGGTGAAAAAGTTCTTTCTCAGATATCCTCCAAATCTTTTAGCCCTTACCCTAAACTTATACCTTCTGGTTTTAGATAACTCTGCTCTGGGGATAAAGTTTCCTAGTATCCATCCTATCTATGCCCCTTCATAACCTAGAAGACCTCTATCAGGTCACCACTCTGCCCCCTCTGCTCCAAGAAAAACAATCTTAACCTCTCCAGTCTCTCCTCATAAATGAAACACTCCATCCCAGGCAACATCCCGGTGAACTTTCTCTGCACCCTCTCCAGTGCAATCACATCTTTCCTACAATGTGGCAACAAGAACTGCACACAATATTGCAGCTGTAGCCTAATCAATGTTTTATATAGTAGCACCATAACCTCCCTGCTCTTGCATTCAAGCATCCCATATACCTTCTTCACCACCTTAAACACCTGTGCTGCCACCTTTAAGGATCCTTGGACTTGTACACCAAGGTCTCCCAGGTCCTAAGTACTCCCAAGGGCCCTACCATTCATTGTGTATGTCTTACCCTTATTAGTCATTCAGCTGATGAACTCTATGAGCCCATCCTCTGTCGATCACACAGTGCAGGACAACAGCAAGAATTCAGCTGACAAAAACCACATGGCACCCATAATGAGTCGCAATTAGACAATAATGGCCCAGAGCAACACAAAATGGCCCAGAGTTGTCTTCAAAGTCAATAATAAGCGGAACTAAATGTGTTCTTGCAAGTACGACTGGATTATTTTCCATTAAATAACAACGTCTACAACCTGCACATTCTCAAGCAACAAACAATCTGCTGGAAGAACTCAATGGGTCCAGCAGCATCTTTGGGAGGAAAGGAACTGTCGATGTTTCAGGTCGAAACCCTGCATCATGGCCTCAATGAAATGTGGAAGGAACATGGTTAACAGTCATTTGCTAAAGGATCTAACAGAGGCTGAGGAGATGGGGATCTGTAAGGTTTGGATTTGGAAAGGGGTTCATGGGAGTCATTGACTCACACAGCACTGAAACAAGCCCTTTGGCCATGATGCAGAGTTTCAACCCAAAACATCGACAATTCTTTTCCTCCCATAGATGCTGCTCAACCCATTGTTTGTTACTCCAGATTCCAGCATCTGAAGTCTCTTGTGTCTCCACAATACTTGAAGGATCTTGACTGATGAGATTGCTATCAAAACTGCACTGCCTGGAGACTATACCGATGCAACAAAGGATGCAGGTGAGATAGTTATTTGATTACATAGGATAACATAAAGGCTCCAGCCCTATATAACCTCTAACAATGACATTTTAAACAGGAAAAAGTCTCCTTTGGAAATACCAATGAGTAGAGGAATTGGAGACGGGACAACATTTTTGGACTGCTGCTCTATATTGTATCTCTATTGCACAATTTGCCACTCCACCCCCAGTGCCCACGATATGAAAATGAGCAAGTGCCTTAAAAGGCTAAAGGTTCTGTTCAGTTACGAGTTGCCTGTACTCAGCATTGGAGGTGGGGTGTGCTGTGGGTGTAGACCATTCGTTGCTTGATCTGTTCCCTGTATGAAAAGGCTTATCAATGTCAGAAGCACTAATATTTTTGATAGCCAACTGAGCAAGGGAGAGTGGCTTCGTCAGTCCTCATCAGTTTCAGAACCTCTGGATTCACACACACATGAACCAAAATCCCAAGCTGGTTGGCACTTTCACTGGGAATACAAGCTGCTCAAAGCTTGCTTTGCTGGCATTTTCACAATCTCCACCTTGCCAATTCCACATTGATTTTTTTTTGTTAAACATTTCCCAATGACACATTTCAATGGTTTCATTTAATAAAAGAAAAGAGAAAAACAAAACACAAATTAAATGTCCACTTATAAACCACTTTATATGCTAAGAACACTTCCAATGTGCTTTCTAGAGGATATCCAAAATAAAG
This sequence comes from Pristis pectinata, assembly GCF_009764475.1. Classification (NCBI taxonomy): domain Eukaryota; kingdom Metazoa; phylum Chordata; class Chondrichthyes; order Rhinopristiformes; family Pristidae; genus Pristis; species Pristis pectinata. Next base: position 78,055,986 of record NC_067409.1, on the reverse strand, counting down.
TCACTCTCGTTTTGTAGACAAATATGGCATCTGCTAATAAGCAACATGAAGGAACACCTGACAATAATCAAAATAGTCAAAGCAATTCGTTGTTAAACTGAATTGCAAGTGGAATTAGTCTCAGTTAAATAATCTGTTATGACAGCTATCTCTAGGAAATAGCTTCTGCTGAGGGGAATCAGAATTCTTGTTCTTCTTGCTGAATTACACCCAGTTACTTCCCACCCATCTGCAGACATCCTTGTTTGCATGGTGTCACGTAACACACGTATTCACAAGCAGTAACATTGGTGCCTCATAGCTCTAGTGACCTGGGTTCAATCCTGACCTTGGGGTGCTCTCTGTGTGCACTGCGCACATTCTCCCTGTGACGGCATGGGTTTCCCTAGGGTGCTCTGGTTTCCTTTCACACCCCAAGATAGGCAGGCTGGTAGGTTGATTGACCATTGTAAATTGCCTCTCGTGGGTAGGTGAATGGTAGAATCTGGAGTAAGTTTATGGCAACATAGGTAGAATAAAATGGGATTAGTGTCAGATTAATGTAGATTAATGGTCAAAGTGGATTTGGTGGGCTAAAGGGCCTTTTCCCATGCTGAATAACTATGACACATTGGTATTCTCAGGAATCGCTGCACTTCCTCTGCGTTAAGTACATCCTTTCTTTGGCAACGGATGAAAAATATATCGAGAACACAACATACAAAGGCTTAGACAAAGTTACGTTAATTGATAGGATTGTACTAATTAGGTAGACAGTAGGAAAAAAAATTATCAGTTCATTAAGAATAAACATCTTGCTATTACTCAGTTAAATTACAGAAATTCCCTTCACATTCCTGGAGGTACCCAAACCTTGGATCTTGCCAAACCGCACCAAATGTTAGCTGGGCTTCAGTAACTGGGGAACTCTTTATAGGGAACAGCTCAAATTCCACATTAGGCAAACCTAAATACTTGTATATAATTTGCACAGGGTTGGGTTGGATGCTCAAGATTTATGCAAGTTGTTTCATTACATCTAACCAACTGTTTATGGAGTTTGTGTAGACACAGTCATTTTTGCTGTGATTAGTTCTGCAACCCAGCAGCCTACAATCATTGCCCAGTCTGAAATAAAAGGGAACAATCACCAATTGAGAGAAGCAAATGAAACAGCTATTCTACACAGCTCACTTGCAGATTTATACTGGGGGATGGAGGAAAGGATGTAAAACTCCCCCTCTTAAAGAGAAACAAAAATTTGAGCTGGAAATATAAATGTGAACTTCTCAGGGAAAATTTGGATATTGAGCAAGTAATTGTTGCTGTAGCAGCAAATATTAAAAGCAAATAAGGCAACAAATACAGCCAGTTATGACAACAAGTGTTGGTTGGATTTGAGGATGATCCATTTGTATTAAATGGGTTACCAACATGCGATACTAAGCAGGATGATCTGAGCAATTTGATTATGGACCTGAAATCTCCACTACCTCTATCTTGATGGAACTTCTAAGATTGAGCAAATTTATTGATCATCAAATCACTGTACCAAAAGGGTCTTCATGGAACATCTATTCTATTGCATAGAAATTACCAAAGTTCAACGCACAGAACTGAGCATTTATTTTTAAATTAAATTTTATTTACAGCGTGGTAACAGGCCCTTCCGGCCCAACGAGTCCACGCCACCCATTTTAAACCCATATTAACTTACCCGTACGTCTTTGGAACGTGGGAGGAAACCGGAGCACCCGGAGGAAACCCACGCAGACATTTATCTGTGGTGACTCCCTCACACCAAGAACTGAGGGAAAAAAAAGTTAATGAGACCACCAGCGTCTCATCAAGCCCACGTTCTTCAGTCCTCTAAGATTGCTCTACCGATTGCTTTTCTGCATTTTTCTGAAATCTGGAACACACAGCTTGGGTGGGTGGTGGAAGCAGGCACTCTCACGACATTTATAGAAGTACAAGTTGTTTCTGTACTGGAGCAATTAAAGCTTCTAAAATGATTCCACGTAGAATCCGGATATAAAATTAGATTCTGGAAATGAGAGAACTTACAAACTCTGCTAAAGATTCACACCTTTTAGTAAATAAACAAACATTGGATTATCTCCCATTTTTCAAAGGCTGTAAACGTTACACTTTACTTGATAGCTGATAAAGCTGCAAATGAAAACTCTGATACAGTCAAGTTTTGGAATTTTAAAATAAGTCTCTTTTTTTCCAATTTTTTGGCTGGTAATTGCTCTAGACATCTTCAGACATCTGTCAGAAGAATATCTTCTACAGACAGATGGTTCTGTTTGTAAAAGTTATGCAAGGGTGCCAGCACAAATGTGTAATTAGTAGCTGTGAGCATATTTCCACACTCGTGTATATTTTCAATTAATTTAATTTACAATAAAACAGCAACTGTCAGTAGAAAACAAAACTAGGTTTATAAATATAACACTTCAATACAGAAAACAATTTAACCAAGAAAACTGTAGGGAGATCTAATGCTCCTCACATTGCACTTCACATAAATACACAAGTACCCACACACTACACCACACATGCCCCATATAACACACAAACACACACATTCCACTAGACAAAGCTCTTTCTCTCCATTAGCCAGCTAAAATGAATCAAATGCTGATGAGAAGGATCACAACTGCACCAACAGGTTTTGCACCTGTAATTACTGAAGATTCCTCAGGACAGTTTTCAATATCATGGCCTCAATCCATAGAAATGCTCAAATTATGCAAGATAACAGGTTGTCACATAATGATTTATCATGGCCATTAAAACAGATGAATTTTGGATTCACGTTGAAACCATTTTCTTCTAATTTACAATAGAAAATGTAATCAAAGCTCCATAAAAAAAGTCCTCTGGCTCCATTTCAAAAAATGCTGCTGGATTAACAAATCAAGATTGTAGTTTTAAAAGATTCACAGACAAATGGATTTAAGCTTGGTGTTAACTGCCTCGAAATCTGACATACCCCCATAATGGATGCAAAAAGCTGAGGTGCTCTTCTTTTGATATTAAAAAAAACATTCAAAATTCTAGGCAAGTCCAGACAATGGCTTGAAGCATCTCTGAAGCAATGCCCCAAGACTGTGAACATACTGTGGCCAATTCAATTCCTGTTTCCTTACACTATTTTCATATTTTAGTATGCAGGATAGTGGATTGTAAGAAGTGCAAGTGAATTGCTGCTTCATCTGGAAGGACTATTCAGGTCCCGAGATGGTGGGAAGGGAAGCAGTGAAAGGACAAGTACTGCACATACAGCCACTGCATGGGAAAGTGCCATTAGATCAGGAGTGGATGGTGGGGTTGGAAAAGCAGACTAGTGGGCCATGAAGGAAAGGGATTGATCCCTTCAAAATGCTTGGGGGGGGGGGGGGGGGGAGAGAAGAAGGGATTAGGGGAGGGGAGGGGAGGGGAGGGGAAAACATGCGACAGGTAGTGAAATCTTGTTGGAGCTGGCAGAAATTACCAAGAATGATCTGTTGACTGTGGAGGCAGGCAGATTGGAAGGAGGTGACCGGGGGGTCTCCGTTCTTGCTCTGACCAGAGAGCGGGTGAAAGCAGGAGTTCGCTAACTTTGTCTCATACTTATTAGCACCAGCATCCCCATTTCCTAATCTCATAATTTAGTATATTTTAAAATTTTCAAGTTTATCTTTGCCATATTGTTTAATATTTTCCAGGCTAAAAGACCAATGATTTCTTCATATTTCAGATGTTCAACCTTGAGGTTCTTGCCACCTTCACGTCAGATGATGCTAACTTCACCTGACAACTTGATCCTTTAGTCATAGCAAACAAGACATTTTATACTAAAAAGGTGTGGGGGTGAGTTTTACACTTTATTTCAGTGTGGTAAAATAGATCATCAATCCAAAGATAAGATATGCTCCAGAAACTAATTGTTACCAAAAATCTGATCAAATGTTGACTTATAAAATGCTGCTCATAACTTGACTTACAATGATTTCCAAGTTGGTTGTTCTGAAAAACTACAGTACATGGACAGCTCCCAGTGATGAAAACCATGAAAGCAACTCTTTAACTCCAAGCTAGATTTTACTATTCCTTAAATTTTTAAAAAATTTTTTTATTTACAGCATGGTAACAGGCCCTTCCAGCCCAACGAGTCCGCGCCACCCATTTTAAGCCCAAATTAACCTACCCGTACATCTTTGCCATGTGAGAGGAAACCAGAGCACCTGGAGGAAACCCATGCAGACACGGGAGAACGTACAAACTCCTTACAGACAGCAACGGGAATCGAACCCCAATCGCTGGCGCTGTAATAGCTTCGCGCTAGCAGCTACGCTACCGTGCTGCATTATATTATCTGCATTAGGCAATGAGATATTTGGAACAAGTAGTACATCAAAGCTGCCTTGATGTCAATCCATTCAATGCAGTAACAAAAAGTACTACAGCCAAAACATTTCTCGAAAAGGAACCTTGATGGAATAATGGGCAGGCACGGTAATGTAGCGGTTAGCGTAATGCTATTACAGTGTCAGCGACCTGGGTTCAAGTCCAGCCACTGACTGCAAGGAATTTGTACGTTCTCCCCACGTCTGCGTGGGTTTCCTCCGGTTTCCTCCCACATTCCAAAGACGTACAGGTTAAGAAGTTGTGGGCATGTTATGTTGGCGCTGGAAGTATGGCGACACTTGCAGGTTGCCCCCAGAACACTATGCAAAAGATGCATTTCACTGTGTGTTTCAATGTACATGTGACCAATAAAGATACCTTATCTCATATACTGAGGATTTCACTTCACCACAAACACCTCCATCCTACTCCCCCACAACACCTCATGCTGAAGTCTACACAATAGATATTTTTCCTCTCACAGTAGCACAGTTTTCCTATCAAACTCTGGAGTATCTTCTTGTTTGCAGGCAACTTCAATTATTGCTCAAGATCAAATAATCCTACACAAATTGGGGTATAAAATTTAGCCTACAGAGAACTAAAAAACCTAGAACTCCATTTTGTGTAACCTAATTAAATGTTATCCAAGTGCTTGATGGCATTAATTAAACCTAACATTTAACTGTTAGTGTGTTAAAATTAATCCACATTAAAATAAATAGATTTCTAGACCTGAAATGACAGTATGATTATTAATTTAAGAATTCACCTAACCATTGAGGTTAGATAAATACCTAATTAATTTTTCAAATGATAGGGAAGTGAATACGATAGCTTAATGGATTTATCTTCATTGAGCTAAAGGAATGGGTAGCAAATTGATTGCATGGATATTGTGATAGACTAATAAAATGCCATTCAACTACAGCAGGACTGATCTGCTCTGCAGCTGACTCCACACCATCCAGAATAAGAGCAAAATAAAATTTAGGTTGTACTGTACACCATGAACAAATTGCAAAGAGGTGAAAATTCTTCATTTTTATACAGAATTATACTTTTAAGTAATTAATAATACTGAACCCTTAAGTTAAAGGGGGAGAGATTTTTGTAACAATATTTTTAAAAGGTTTATCAGGCTATTTTCATCATCCCACTGAAGGGAGATATTGCAAGGCTAAGGGTCTATCTGGTATTACTAAAAGCTTAACTGGAGTCATTTGTATAATTCTGCTGAAATAGTCCAAATCTCTATCCAAGATGAAATAATCATGGACTGATGCCACATTTTCACCTTCTTAATTCAAATAGAGTTGACAAATTAATTTAGTTAACAAGGTACTGTTACCATGCAAAATAGTGTACAGAATAATAATTAAAATTTTTAAACCCGTTCCTTTGCCAAAGACTCTTAGATATTGTTTCACTGTTCAAAGGAAGACTGTAAATACGCCATCATAAAATTTTTAGGGACGGAAGGAGTTAAAAGTATGAAATTAATTTGGAGACAGAGCAGAGATTAGGAAATGGAAAAAAAGGGATTTTGTTTTGCAAGAAGTTTGTTATCAATGAAGCAAAAGTCTTGAAACTACAAGTCACATGCAATAATCAGTACAAACTCTTAACACCAAAAACGGAGAAATGGCGATTACCATCTTATTCTAAAGAATATTCAATGCCAAGATAGAGGAGATAAGCATAGGGAACCCACTGAGATGTGTATAAAGCATTAATCCATTAAAACAATTCAATCCTCTGAATGCAGAGGAGCAGGACCTCTTATTTTACTTACAGTGCCCTGGAGCTGAGCTTGCACTGCAGAAATATGATATTTCAATTCTCCCATGCTGCTTTTACATGACAGAACTATTTGAAATTAAGTTAGCTCCACCTGCACTGGCAAGTGGATTAGGCAGCTAGACAATAATTCCCAACCCACACACAAAGCTTATGCAGTACTCACGCAATCCAGCCAGGAACCTTCCCACGTTAACGAAAGGCCTGCACCGGGAGAGCAACAATACTACAGAAGCGTGACACAGTGCTGCAACCAGCAGAGCTCCTGCCTCACAGCTCCAGCAATCCAGGTTCAATCCTGACCTCTGGTGATGTCTGAGTGGAGTTTGCATGCAGTCACAGAGACAATGTGGGGTTCCGCCGGATGCTCCTGTTTCCTCAAACGTACCAAAGACGTGTGGGCTAGCAAGTTAACTGACCACTGTAAATTGCCACTAGTGGGTAGGTGAGTGGTAGAATCTGGAGGGAGTTGATGGGAACGTGGAGAGAATAGGCTATGGGGAAAATGGGATTGCTCAGTGAACTGACATAGACCGGATTGGCCAAATGACCTCCTACTACGCCATAGAGAGAGCAAAAGTGAGAGCGAGTGCACGAGAGAGAGAAACCTACTGGCCAGCGACAGAAAGAGTTGTGCTGACCAGAAGCGCCAAGCACCTGCAAGTACTGTGTGTGGAACCCTTTTGGACTTCAATAATCTTACCTGGATTGAAGTCAGATAAAACCGGACCAAAGTTCAAGCGTTAATCCACATATAGATCAAATTCATCCTTATGACAAGAATTTCTTCTCTGAAGTTCAATCGATATATGTATCAACAAACCAGAAAGAGGAATTGCAGTCATTTTTCCTAAAGATCGTTGTTCTATGCCAAATACTGTCTGTACATGGGGAAGTGGAAAGAAACTTGTCAAACAAGAAAAGGGCAATTTGCTTTAATTACTTGCTCAGATCCCCAGAATCTGCAGGAAAGCACTTCTAATTCATTTTAATTGGTACTGTGCTAAAAGACCGATGGAGAATGCACTGAATTTTGATCCATCCTAATCTTAATTAGGAGAGGAGCTAAAAGATGTGCTGCGTCTTATATTTGGTTGAACTCTAACCCACAATCTCACATCACAGCTCAAGATCTAAATGTGCACACAGTTGTTCTCCATACTTATGGAAATTCAGAAGGAACACAGTATCACCTGAGCAGCCAACAAAGACCACAGGGATACTTCCCTTTCATACTCTGACAGAAAATGCATACAAACCATCCATTTCAGAGACCTCAATCGGATTCTAGATAGTGATATTAGAATCTGATATAATCATGAATTAATTGGATAAATCATGAAAGACACAGTGAACAAGTCTAATCCTGATATCACATACTGTTTCCAATAAGGCCACCATACAGGAAACAATCGGGAGTGATTAGACCAAGTGAATTTTTCTTTCCATTAAAAAGTTTCCATTTAAAATACCTCAACTGAAGCAACAGCTAATCAAAGACAAAGAAAATCAAAGAGACAGACAGAAAGTAGCAACCAAATTGTGCAAAGCAAGATCTCACAAGACAGCAGCAAGTATAACCAGAAGGTCAACGTGACGTATTTATTCAGAGATAACCATAAGAACGTCTGACTAGCATTATCAAATCATCCAAATTCACTAGTGCATAACAGTAGTGTGTTATATTTAGACCAGCTACCAAGCTACATGCAACAAGTTGGCAGAGATAAAAGATGCATTAGATCTCCAAGGGTAGCACTGGAGATGTGTTTGGTGGGGTGGGAGGAATGTGGGAGCAGGAAGGAGGTGTGTATGTGGGGTGGGGAGGGGAGGGAAGGGAAGGACAGGCAGGGGAAGGAACAGTGCGTAGTAAACAAAAAGAATCTCTGGTTATCATATAGAGGCTCCAACAAGCATGAAATCTGAATTTTAATGGCTTTGTTAACAAGGTAACTGAAACAGAAGCAGGCAAGTGAGAGAAGCTACGCCACACCAAGCACTTCTCATGCCTGCCAGTCCACAGATACTGGTAAGTGAAGCTGCTAGTTAGTTTGACAACCTGCTGAAATGGAAAGAGACATACTATTTTCATAATACCCATGAAATCTAGTCTAGCTAACACCACCACAACAGTCACAAAAAAGTAGATGCTAGCCTTCTTCAATCACCCCACGCTCAACTAACCTGTCAGGTCTAAGAGTTTGGCCAGAACCAACAGCCTATTTGAAGAAAAGCCATAAAACCTTGAAATTCAACACAAAAATACCTCTGTATTGATGCTGAAGGCAATGAAAATAGAACATTACAGCACAGTACAGGCCCTTCAGCCCACACTGTTGTGCCGACATCTCATCCTGCTTTAAGATCTATCTAACCCTTCCCTCTCACATAGCCCTCCATTTTTCTATCATTCGCGTGCCTATCTAAGAGTCTCTTAAATGTCCCTAATGTATCTGCCTCCACCACCTCTGCCGGCAGTGTGTTCCATGCACCCACCACTCTCTGTGTAAAAAAAACTTACCTCTGACATCCCTTATAACCTTCCTCCAAGCACCTTACAATTATGCTCCCCTTGTATTAGCCATTTTTGCCCTGGGAAAAATTCTCTGACTATCCACTTAATCTGTGCCTCTCATCATTTTATACACCCCTATCAAGTCACCTCTCATCCTCCTTCACTCCAAAGAGAAAAGTCCCAGCTCACTCAATCTATCCTCATAAGACATGCTCTCCAATCCAGGCAGCATCCTGGTAAATCTGCTCTGCACCCTCTCTAAAGCTTCCACATCCTTCCTATAATGAGGTGACCAGAACTGAACACAATACTCCAAGAGAGAGGACATTTTGGGTTTGGACTATTCATCAGAATTAAGATATTACAGACGAACAATGTTTAATGTAGGAAGAAACAAAATGGAACAGAAGTACAAATTAGACAAGGTACAGTGACTTTTAAATCTCTAGATGAAAAACAAGTAATTAAATGGTGGAATTGATATTAGCTGGAGTTAGTTAAAAGGAGAGAAATTGTAGATCACAAAATATCTAAATAGCTGAAGTGGCAAGGTATAAAGCAGGTAAAAATAAGGGCAGTAAAGAAGCGGAGCAGGTTTTACCAACACAGGGCCCTGACTAAAGACAAACGATTGATCTTTTGCAAAGTAGCTATCCAATCTGCACGTGATCACTTCAACGTAGGAGAGAACACACCATTGTTGGAGGAAAGACACACAAGTTGCTGTTCCATTCCTCTCTCTGGCTCAACTTGTTCTCATCTGGAACAACATTTCCCTTACTTGCACTGGAGGAGTTATCATGGAGGGAACCCATTTTGTAACATGTACTCCTGAACTGCTTATGTCACTGACCAGATCACTTTTGCCACAACATTAATGTCTATGTTAAAGCTGCTTCTTGCTCTGGGTTTGCATCTTAAGAATTTCATTTAATATATTTCCAATTTACACATCCGCTTTAATGTTGTCTGGAAATAATTCCCCCCTTCCTGGGCATCGCTTTCTCAATGTCAAAGTCTGGTCATTCCACTGCCATCCATTATCAGCCCAGTAACATCGAATTATGAGGTCTACACTTTTTCCCCAGTCCACTTCCCCTCCACTACTATCATAATAGGGTTCTCAGAAAATTGACAGGTATGTTGATAAAAGATAAGAGTTAAAAGGAGGCTCAAGTGGAACACAAGCACTGGCTGGGCCACACAAATGGTTTTTATGTAAATCACTCACACAAACACATCTAAAATTTAACCTTTACTTGTTCAATAGGTTTCAAAACTAACAACAATTCAATTTTAGGAAATAGTTTCCCTAAACAAAACCTTCAAGGTTTTAATCCTCACTCAATTCTTCATTACTTCAACAAGTCGAAAGTTCCTCTTTACAAATGTGGTTATGCAAAGTAGCATGCTATAACAGTGATGATAGTCCTCAGGGTTAATAAGCATCTTAAATTGTGACTTCTAAATCAAACAGATGGCTAAAACAAGACATACAAGGCTTCCATAATATCATATCAAACAGCCACCAAAATGCTGTTCTTTAAGCTACCACGTCAGTCTACAGGTGGTCCACAGAATAACTAAAGATAAAGAATAAATTGGAATAGTTTTGTTTTCTAACTGTCAATAAACAAACCTCTTTCTACTGATAATGTCTGGTGAAAATCTCAGTTATCAAACCTTTGAAAACCCTTCTGTTATTTGGATCCTGAACAAAGTGGCTCCTTGTCCTTATTCCTTCAAAAGCAAACATGAACACGATTGCCTCAGATTCTTCTGCCTGTCAGTTCTCAAATACGTTGGATACTAACATCAATAAGATCATGCTGTTTACTTCATCCAGTGTGCACCACAACGCAGATTTTGAAACAGAGGCCTCAACCTTTTGGGGAGTGCAGATAGGAGACTGGAGTGCTCATCTTGTGTTATATTCCTGTGCTAAATGATGTACTAATCATGTTCCTTCAGTTGTCACGTAGTTAGAAACAGTTTTTAAAGAAGCTATTCCATCATGTAGAACTAGGCCTTGCATTTAATTAATGCTTTAATTAACTAAAGCATTCTACAAAAGCAAGTAAAAAAAGTAGATGCCAAGCTAAAGGATGAGATATCAGGAGAGTTGACTTAAAGTCTGGTGAACAGATATTAAAGACTATGTAAGAGGAGGAAATGGAGGTGGAAAGACCCTCTCCACACTTGCTGGCTTGTATCCTAATAACCAAGTGTCCATATATGCACAGCCAACACCCAAAATCTCTCTCACAACTATATCTCCACCCACCCACAATCTTTAAATTGTTAAACTACTTGTCCAATTTCCAGATGTTTCTTCCCATGGATTACTGGAGAAACCAAAACTATTAGTATTGGTTCCTATCACCCTCCGTCTTCCAGGCAGCTATTCAAACCTGAACCATACTGTTCGCATATTTGGCCACAAGATAGTTTTGCACCACTTAACAGTGCTATTATTAAGACACCGATTTCCATCTCCAGAACACAGTTGGGCTCTGTGCTAAAAATGTTCATCCATATCCTTAACTCTCAATATAACTGTTCAGTTTAGTGAGCCTCTCAAATGTTACTCTCCATAAACCTTAAGCCATACAAAATACTGTCTGTATCCTACCTCACATCAAGTCCTATTCATCCAACAAACCTGAACTTTCTGACCTACACTGGCTCCCAATTAAGAATCTCCATCTTCAACACTTCCATGGCCATGTCTAAAATCTTTAATCTATCAATCCCCAATTCCAAGAGCACTTCACTTCTGCAATTCAGTCTGCAGCATCCTATGTTTTTAAACACCACTCTTTAGCTGCTAAAGTGGAATTCCCTATGTATTTTTTTCCCTTTCCTTCATTTTTTTAAAAAAATTAAAGATCCTGTAATTAAGCACTTTAATAAACATTAGTGTTGATGGCACTATACAAATAAGAGGTTTCTGTTATTGTTCCAGAGGGAATTCCTGAGCTGAACCATATTCTGCTCAGAGATTTGATGTTATCAATTCCTTCCTATTCAAAACAAAATTTGGAGACAAATGTCCTAAACAAAATTCGGAGACAAATGTCCTAAACAAAATTCTGACTGTAATATAAACCTTTAAATAATTTCCAAGCATTCTGGTCAGTGTAGCCTCTGAATAACAATATTTTATAAGGAACATGTTGCAGCATGGCAAATATTTATCAGAAGGACAAAGAGAAGCAGGAAATAAAAAAAAGTTGGCAGAGCAAATCGCAAAGTAAAAGTCTCAATAGCAAAGGCCCCAGAGAAGAGATTAAAAATAATCACTGAAATAATGTTAAATGTACTTACTACAGAGAATCAGCAAATATTCTAAATTGTTACTCTGAATGCATTCAACAGGGCAAAGCAAGAACAACATTGCCTTTCTGAAACACAGAGCCAAGTCAATATTCTGGAATGCAGTATGTTGACATTTGGAAATGTCAGAGAATACGAAAGGGCTTAAAATAGGTCATTTTCTTGGGGAATATGGGTTCTAGCTCTGGTTTGGGAAGGATTAGAAAGGAGATTGGTGAGGCATTGAAAGTTAATGTGAGGGAGCTCACGGTCACTAAGGGTACAAACACTGACTAGTTGCAGGCTGGTGAGGTGCCAGGGTGACGCAGGCATATATGAAGCTTTAATGGATCTGATTGGCACTGATATCACAGTAAAAACAAACACTGGCTATGACCATCATTTGCTAAAAATCTGTCAAAATTACTTGGGAAGAACAGCCCATCTGAATAATTCAAGCTCCTACTGTTCCTTTGGGCAAATAACAAAATAGATACATTGCAAGAACAATGCAAGCTTCAAATTTAAGACAATTTTAAGAGTGAAACCTGGAAGCTCTTCCCAGAGCAGGTAATTAAACATCTGGGCAAAAGCATGAATGTTACCCCTTGGGATAACTTAATTTGATGCAGTGGGTGGGTCAAATTGCCCTATCTTGCAAACAGGTTTCTCAACACCCATTACAAGTTTTCCCGTTCAATAATACCATTGGTACAATATTGAAAAATCCACCTTTTTACTTAACCAGATATGCCCAATGTCTCACATGACAGAACTTGAGACATTTCAGTGTATAGAGTAATACCAGCAGTATTTTTATATGGTGGGGAACATACAAGTAGAGGGTGAGAAAACAACCTATATTTACTGATTCTGTGGCTAGCTGTTCCTCAGCCTTCTTCTACATCTTATACTTTTGACTGAATCCATAATTCAGCTAGTGTTGCCAGAAGTCTTATTTGGCATGTTGACCTATGGACAGTACAAACAGGAGCAGAAGTAGACCACTTATCCCCCCAGACCTGCTCCATCTTTCCATGAGACTATGGCTGATCCCATTTTGGCCTCAACACTACTCGCCTCCTTGGTCTTCATGCACCTTCATCCTTGAAGTTCAAATGTCTGTCACCTTAAATATATTCAGTGACTCCATCAGTCTGGGATAGAGAATTCCAAAGATTCATGGTACTCGGAAGAAATTCCTTCTCATCTCCATCAGAAATGCCTCCTGACTCTAGATATCCACAGCAGGTGAAACATTCTCTTAGCAGCCACTTTGTCAGTCCTCGTCAGAATCCTCTGCTTCTGTAAGATCAGCTTTCATTCTTCCAAGCTCCAATGAGTATAGGCCCAGCCTGTGCAGACTTAGTTCGTTCATCAACTCCTTCACAATAGGAGATGACCTAATGTACAATCGAGACACAAGAGACTGCAGGTGCTGGACTACGGAGCAACAAACAACCTGCTGGAGGAACTCAATGGGTTAGGCAGAATCCATGGAGGGAAATGGACAGTTGACGTTTTGGGTCAAGAGCCTTCAAGTGGACTGTAAGATAGAGGGGAGATAGCCAGTATAAAGAGGGGAGGGGAAGGGGTGAGGCGAGAACTGGCAAATGATAGGTGGATCCAGGCGAGATGGGGTGATAGGCAGACGGAGGAGAGAAGAGTGGAAATAGTGACAGAGGCTGGTCCTCCTAATCTACCGAGGTCCTCCTACACCCACCCCACTCTCCCATCACATTGTTTCTTTCCCCTTCTCCACCCACTCCATCTACCCATTACCCACACACTCCTTCCACTGGGTCCCCTTCCCCTACTATTCCCACCTGCCCTCCCCACCTCCCTTATTTGATTCCATGCTCCACCTTCCTTTCCTATCAGATTCTATCTGCAGCCCTTTGTTGCCTCCACCTATCACTTCCCAGCCTGTAAGCTGCATCAAAATGTTCCTACTTTTATACTCTATACTATTTGCAGAGAAATGGCCAAAATCCCATTAGCCTTCCTAATTATTTGCTGCACCTTGATACTAACTTTCTGTGGTGTCATGTAGTAGCACCCCTCAGATCCCTTTGCAACTCCACATTCTGTGGTCTCGCTCCACTTTAAATAATGTTGCTGTTTCATTCTTCCTTCCAAAGTGGATAACTACACATTTTTCCACATTATACCCTATATGCCAATTTCTTGCCCACTGAGCTAACCTATTTACATCCTTTTGAAGGCTCTGTGTCCTCCTCACAACTTGCTACCCCACCTATCATGTATCAGCAGCAAATATGGCTTCAATATTCTTCACCCCACCTTCCAAGAGTAAAGTCAGCACTAATCCCTGCGGCAACCCACTAGTTGCTTGATGCCAATCCCAAATTATCCTGACTCTTTGTTTGCCATTAGTTATCCAGTCCCATAGCTATGCCAGTAGATTATGCCACATTCTTTGCCCTTAATTGCCTCCACTAGTACCAGGAGGTATAACCTATATCCAGCAATGTAAGAAAGGATGCAGATGTACATGTGTAGCACTTTACATTTCTCAAGATGTCCCAAAATTTTTTTGACCAAATTCAATACTTTTGTAATGCAGTCATTTTTGTAATATATGAAACACTGAAACTAATTTGCAAACAAGACCTCACAAACTAGGTGGTATAATGACCAGATAATATATTTTTAGGTGACAGTTCATGATTAAATATTGGCCAGGAAACAGAAAAGTTCTCCTACTCTTCAAAATTAGTAATCTGGGTACTTTTAGTTCTTTCTCAGAGAGAACACTGAGCCTGGGTTCAAATGGCTGCCCCCTCCAAAAATAAATCACTCCTTCAGCACTGCATAGGCGTCGGCCTTAGTGAAACATATTTACGCAGTAAGCTTATAATAAATACTCTAAATACCACAAGCTTGGAGGAGTTACCATAACTACTGCTGTGTTTTTTTACTCTGGTGAATGGAGCTACAAAATTTAATACAAACAACACATTATTCTGACAGTTCCATGTGTGTTGGCAACATATCCCTTGTGCCACTGCCAAAATTCATGCATAACTGTATACAGCATGTCAACAATATTTAACCACAATATGATCAGTAGGTTGTGACCAATGACCGTCCATTAAAGTTTGTATGCTGGAGTTTAGTAGTTATGGGGTATATGTGTCTTCTGTGAACCGCAATCTCAGAATTTATATCTTTACAACACTGGAAATTAGGATAGTTCATGCTGCCCTCTCTGCTCCTTTCAATAATTAGAGGCAAGGACAAGCTGGAAGGAATTAATGATGTGGATTTATCTACTAAAGGATATTATTTCTTTGTAAATACCCTATTAAATTCCAAAACCATTTTAATTCTAATTACAAGTTAATACAACTTATCTTCATAATGTATCCTTTAAGTCCTGATCTTATTCTGGCAAATTTAAGCGATTGCTCTTCCAAGACCAGTTCAATACCTAAAACTGAAACTGGTTCTGCATGAATGAAGCATCACTTTCTCACTTTTAAGTTGCAAACCAATTAGTACAACAGCGTTTATTATATCTGTCAACTCACTTTTATTAGACTGCATGAGCACCTAAATCTCTTGTTGTTCAATAGGATCTAGTGTCTTACTATAAAGAAAGTTTTCTAATTTGCCTTTGTTACTTCCAAGATGACTTCAAATTCCCCTTGATGAATTCTATTGACCAGAGATTTGTCCACTTCATAAATCTCTCTCTCTCTTTGAAACTTCTGGTTTCATGCACACAAATTATAGTGCTTCCTACTCAATGCCTCCTGTAAACTTGACTATACAATCCTCTTTTCCTTTATCCAACTCAATAATATGGACCATCCCCAGGTTACGGCAGCGTTCCATTCTTGTGAACTGCGAACAGTTCACAAGTTGGAAATAGGGCTATGAAACCAAGTTCCCACATGGCAGAAGATGCCTGCAGCCCCACAGCAGCCGGCAAATCCATCCCACTGGTCTCCCAGACGCTCATTCGTATGTACGGGCTGTACACAAGTCGGGCATTAGTTACTTGGGGAGGACGCGAACGTCGAGGCCCCTGCATAAACTGATCATAACCTGCTTATTTTTGCCAATAATTCCTTCAGCAGATAGTTATCAAATATCTTTGGGAATTCCAAAGAAACAGCCTCCATTCACACCCTCCTTGACATCATGTTAGTGGCTTTCTCTGAAAATTAAACTAAACCAGGACTTAGACTTTAAAGTTTATTCCACTGGTTAGAGTAAACAAACAGCAACAATATCAAGAGGTTTAAAATAGTTATTAAAGAAAATAAAATCAATATTTTCTATTTTAACATGTCTTTAAATGAGAAAAATACATCACTGTATTTTATTGCAAGCAAAATCTCTGAATATGTTCATTTATTAATTGTAAAAGTGCTGGAGTTGGGGAAAATGCTTCAAAATTGAATCAATCAATCAGGAAATGAAAGTAGGCTATCAGTTAAAATGTGAATGCAGTGTGCCACGTAATTGGATACACTGAGTGACCACTCAGAGTGTGAAGGTTACAGATGGTTGAAGGACACCTAATAAAACTTACAGAAGTAAGGTTTGGCAATCTTATTATCAATACAAGTCAGCAACGTGGGGTGGGGTGGGATGATGAGCACTTGTAAGGATATGGTTTGCAGGGCTTTGAAGAAGCTGAAGTTTACAACGAGTGGAGGATGACAGGCTGACCAGGAGAGGAATAGATTCAGATGTGGCAGGAGGAAATACCTGTATTGGGCAGGATGTGCAGTCAGAGAATCCATTTGCAACTATACAGATTCTAAGGTGGCAAATGGTCAGGTTCCGCCTTGCACAGTGATGCAGAGGAAGAGTGTGTGGGTTGGTGGTTGTGGTGGAGAGGAAGAAAAAGACAACTTTAAACACCATGTTAAGCACTAACAACACAGTGGTGTACAATAATGACTTCAGTCATCCCTGCATATGGTTTCGGGACACTGCAGTACTTAAAGATAACTATCCCAAACTGCTGCTTCTTCTCCTTCTTCTGGAGTCCTTCAGGATTCTGGATGACTTGCTTCCATTCCAGTTTTGTGATTTCTGAGGTGGCTAATGGGGCTAATGAGGACAATCATGGGGCAGGTGGTAGATGCGAGGTAGATTACGAGGTGGTGCGTGTACTCCTTCTGCCACTTACACAGGCACCTGTGTGCTTCCGATGCACGGCCGCAAGGTTCTCAATACCATCCTGAATGCTCCTTCCTGCTTTGAGAAGTCACATGCCAGAGATTCCCAGGAGCCAGTGGAGATGTGCACTTTCTTCAAGGAAGCTTTGAGCACATCTTTCAATCTTTTTCTCTATCTTTTTAGTAATTTCTTCCCAGGAGAGAAAGCTTGGAATAGAGAATGCTTTATGAAAGTCTGATTCCAGGCTTGCTAGCAATGTGGCCTGTCCAAAAAAAACTTGACGGAATAACTCATGCCTCAGTGCTGGGGACATTGGTCTGGAAGAGAGTGGCTATTGAATTACTACCCCAAGCAATATATTCTCAAGTAATATTTTGTTTCTTCCCCCTGTTCACACTTTTCTGGCCTCTTGCTTGCCATAGCTTCAGATATCATAGCTTCAGATATCAGTCTGAGTTAGCCATCAGTTTAATCCAACCCAAAACCACATTTAAGCAATACATTAAGAAAACTCGCTGAACAGTACACGTGAACAAATTTTGCAGGTTTTGTGCATCAGAAATGTCTTGGCTCCTTTGCACCCAATTCAGGGGTTGAGGGGTCTAAAATATATAACAGTGACAAACAACGAAGGTTGCAACTCCTTGAGTAAAATGTGTTCATTTATTGCAATAAAGGTAAGACAGAAGTGATTAATTTTGAGAGTTCCTAAACCTAAGCTTCTGGAAGTCTCGCAAACCCCAACTGCTAACCCAAAACCAAGTTCTCCTCGCTCCTGCCAAATGAACTGACCTGATGCAGGGTTTTGACCTGAAACGTTGACAACTTCTTTTCCCCCCCGCACAGATGCTTATCGGTAGCGGTTAGCGTAACACTTTACAGCGCCAGCGACCTGGGTTCAATTCTGGCCGCTGTCTGTAAGGAGTTTGTACATTCTCCCCATGACTGCATGGATTTCCTCCGGGTGCTCCGGTTTCCTCCCACATTCCAAAGATGAGGTATGGGTTAGGAAGTTGTGGGTATGCTATACTGGCGCCAGAAGCGTGGCGACACTTGCAGGCTGCCCCCAGAACACTACGCAAAAAGATGCATTTCGCTGTGTGTTTCGATGTACATGTGACTAAAAAAGATATCTTGTCTTATCTTGTCCAGATTCCAGCATCTGCAGTCTCTAGTGTTTCCTTCTTAATAGAATGTTCTCATAGCCACAGCCAATAATGCAACAACATCTAAACCTTTGGGCACCACACCATTTTCCTAGTCATATATTTATTTAAATACAAAATGACATGACAATGAAACAAACACCAAACCTGCCTTTCATGCCATGTTCCTCTGTGCATATGTAAAGAAAATGACTCCGTGCACATGGAGAGAAAATGAAATAAGACAATAAGAGCAAAATTCTGATCATCTGTGCGATTAGTAGATAATTCAACAATACAAACAACAGAATCATCTGCGGAAGCAGTGTGTTCTCTGCTTATAATGAAAGTGGAGACTGGCAATGAGTAAACAAAAGTATTAATTAACATTTGAGACAACTTGCCTTAGCAAGTATTCCCAAAACTACAAGACCTAATGTGAAACCAATTGTGGTGTCGCTTGAACAAGGAAAAAAAAAGACTCAGGCACTGCAATTTTAGGCAGCTCAGAAGTTCTCAAGAACCCATCACCAAGACTTTAATTACTTCCTTTGTGAGAGGACACAAAGATGTTACTGTTGGATTACATTTTCCACAGAAAACATTTGATAGACGGCCAACTCCTGTGGCCAATCCTTTGCTTTGGTCAGTCTGTTGCGTGTTAGGTATTTATTCCTGAGTTTAGAGAAACACAAGAGAGCAACATTCATAATAAGTTGCTCAGATCAACATGATTCATTGCTATTTTAAGTTATGAGGGATACTGTTGCCAGAAATCATTATGTACCCATTCAATACCAGAAAATTTGCATAGTAGATTCAGAGAACAACACCAAAAAGAACAATTTAAGAACAACTTTCCACTGTTTATCTGCTGGCAAACCCTTCAATCCAATTTTCCAACTTAGTCAATTCAGCCAAGATACCTTTTTTAAAATTCACTTTGAACTATGATTTTCATTAGAATTGTGTCACTCTGTAAAATGCTATTTTTTTGTGACCAACTTTGTCTAGAGTCTCCCTCGCTGTTGGGTTACTAATTAAGCCTGTCTGATTTACAAAAAGCAAGATCTAAAATGGTTTTAGGGTATCCAGCTCCCACAACGCCTGCTCTGTTCTACTCTCAATCTATTCCAACAAATTTTCACTGCCTCTCAACACAAACTTAAATCATTGCACTTCATATTTAAATGTAAAAACTTAATGCAACAAGTCTTTTCTGTGTGTAGCACTTTGTACCATGCACGGACTGTGGCAGATCTAAATGAGATCTCCATGCTGTGGCTGCTTGCTTCTGTCATAAACCTGTTTGAATGCAACAGCCTTTTGGTGCATTACAGGTAACTTACTGAAACAAAACCTACCTATCCAATAGAAAATGTATAAGCTTTACTAATCCTAACAAGATTCAGGCACAACAGAGAGACAAGTATAATATTAATTTTAATAACAGGGAAGTAATTGTTTCTTCCTCACTAACACCCAAACACTTACATTTCTAGTTCTTTGATCTATCTCCAATAGTGAATGTGGAACCTTAAGATTAAAAGATGGTTTATTATTTACTTTTCTTTCCCCAAATCACCCATTGCCCAATTTTTTGGCATTATACAAAATACTTTTGTCTATATCATACATTCCCATGGCCATTGAAAGCACTTGCAACATGTAATTTTTCTTCTGAAAGTCAAAGACCTCCAGTCCGATACACCAAGTAGAATTCAAAGTGATGCTTGCGCAGTCGACATCTCTCAGGTGATACAAAAAAGTTCCAAGTTGGACAACCTGCTTACGAATTATTTTATTATTATTCTGCCACTAGAACACTTAGTCACTTGTGAGCTTCTGGCTGAAACAACAGTGTATATACAGGGTAACTTAGGCCAGAGTGCACAAACTCAAGTGCTGGATGTGACGACTGATACAGAATGAGGGAGATATGGAAAGGTTTAAATAAATAATGTCATACTTGAACTAGAATCCAACGCAAAAATAGGGGAAAAAAGACAGGAGAATGGAAAAGAATGGAGGTTCAGGCGTGGGATGGGGGGGCGGTTTCCAGAGCTGAGTGGCCAGTGAGGAGAATAGAACCAAGTTATATGGGTAGTCTCCATCTTGCTGACAATAGGTATATGCTGTAAATCAACAACACGGAAGAAAATACAATATATTAGGTCTGGAAATGTTTTAAGTAAGAATTTTTGCAAAAATCTCCATTCCCAAGCCACTGTCCATTTCAAGCTTATATTTTGAAATTCTTTTCGACACTTCAGACTTTAAAAAAGCTTGGTTAGGATATTTTACTTTCCTTGTTTATTTTCCTTCTGTTAATTCTGTTCCTTCCTGTGTTTTTCTCCACAATCATCTTGCTTCTCTTGTTCTTTCTGTATTGGTCAGAACCAGCTATTTCTTTTCAGCTCCTTTAACATAACAAAATATCTCAAAGTACTTCAAGGGACAATTATCATACAAGATTTTTCAAAATTAGTAGATCATTTATGTTTCTTTTAAAGCAGTGACCTCTTGATATAAAGAACTAAAACCATTGCCAAAAGATTTGCCCTCAGTCTACCATTACAGCTAGGTGTCTGATCCCAGAGCCTGGTCAGTCAGTGCACTAAGAAATATCAGTAACTATATCCAGCAGAAACTGTGTGTGGAGTTCACCAACAACCTCAGATGTTTACTGACACTGCACAACCTGCGATTACAGGCTACCAATCACGTGCACTAGCTTATAGACAGTCTGGTTTACAAAAATCTCGATCAATTTCCATTGCTGTATACTTAAAGCATGTATTACATTCAAGACCATGTCATACATCATGCCTTAACCTACATGTGGACAAATTACACAGTCTGCAACATAAAGCTTTATGTAGCTATTATGAAAAACCATTGGTCAAACTCATGACTCTAGTTCAAGGTAATTCCAAAGACAACTCCTTTCCCTCTTACATCATATCTCATAAGCCTCCATATAATCTAAATCCTTCATTCTACCACAGGGTTAAGGAGCTGAAGGTTCTCAAGTATCCAAGTGGGTTAAAATGCTATTTAGAGAATGGAAGTCACACAAACAGTTTCAGTGGCACAACTTACTCAAAACAAAAAGGAAGCTGTTCAATTCCCAAATTTGTTCAATGGAGGTCCATACTGATACTGTAACTGCAACTGTGTTTTCAGATGATTGGCAAGCGATACGAATGAGAGAATGGCAGTAAAGGTCAAGGGTCGGGTACTGATCAGATTCTACAGTACACTGCTAAGGGTGAATGTTTTTAAACAGACTATGGTGGGGTCATCTAGGAAAGAGTATGGCTTTTATTAAAAGATACAAATTCTTCAGCAACACACAAAAAATGCTGGAGGAAACCAGCAGGTCAGGCAGCATCCATGGAGGGAAATGAACAGATGAACAGTCGATGTTTCGGGCCAAGACCCTTCATCAGGACTGGAAAGAAAGAGGGCAGAAGCCAGAATGAAACAGTGTTGGGGGGGTGGGGGGGAGGGGGAGGAGCACAAGCTGGTGGGTGATAGGCGAGTCCAGGTGAGAGGGGGAAGGTAGGTAGGTGGGGGGTGGTGGGGGGGGGGGGGGGTTGGAGTGTGAATAGTGTGAGAAGCTGGGAGGTGATAGGTGGATGAGGCAAAGGGCTGAAAAAGATGGAATCTGATAGGAGAGGACAGTAGACCATGGAATAAAGGGAAGGTGAGGAACCAGAGGGAGGAAGGTGTGGGTGATGGGCAGGTCGTGAGGGGAAAGAGAAGAGGTAAAGGGGCCAGAGGATAAGAGAAAACAATCGGGGGGGGGGGGGGGGGGGGGGGGGGGGGAGGTTGGAGAGAGAGGTTACCAGAAGTAAGATAAATCAACGTTGATGCCGTCAGGTTGGAGACTACCAAAACAGAATGAGGTGTTGTTCTTTCCTCTAATCTGCGTTTAGCCTCAACTTGGCAGTAGAGGCAGCCACAGACAGACATATCGCTGTGGGAATGGGAAGTGGAATTAAAATGTCTGGCACTGGGAGATCCAGGCTGTTACGGCAGACGGTGAAGGTGCTTGACAAAGTGATCCCCCAATCTGGGATGCAAATCCTTCCTTTGTTTTTGTCATGGAATAAAACAGCAACTTTGATGCAGCATTTGAAGATAATAAGATAAGATGTTAGCATTCATAAGTCAAGGGATCGAGTTTAAGAGCCGCGAGGTAATGATGCAGCTCTACAAAACTCTGGTTAGACCACACTTAGAGTACTGTGTCCAGTTCTGATCACCTCATAATAGGAAGGATGTGGAAGCGTTGGAAAGGGTGCAGAGGAGATTTACCAGGATACTGCCTGGTTTGGAGAGTATGCATTACGAGGAGAGACTAAGGGAGCTAGGGCTTTACTCTTTGGAGAGAAGGAGGATGAGAGGAGACATGATAGAGGTGCACAAAATATTAAGAGGAATAGATAGAGTAGACAGCCAGCGCCTCTTTCCCAGGGCACCAATGCTCAATACAAGAGGGCTTGGCTTTAAAGTAATGGGTGGGAAGTTCAAGGGAGATATCAGAGGAAGTTTTTTACCCAAAGAGTGGTTGGGGCATGGAATACGCTGCCTGGAGTGGTGGTGGAGGCAGGTATATTGGTCAAATTCAAGAGATTACTAGATAAGCATATAGAGGAATCTAAAATAGAGGGATATGTGAGAGGAAGGGGTTAGATAGTCTTAGGCGAAGTTTAAAGGTCGGCACAACATGGTGGGCCGAAAGGCTTGTATTGTGCTGTACTGTTCTATATCTTTATTAGTCACATGTACATCAAAACACACAGTGAAATGCATCTTTTGCGTAGTGTTCTGGGGGCAGCCCGCAAGTGTCGCCACACTTCCGGCACCAATGCAGCATGCCCACAACTTCCTAGCCTGTACATCTTTGGAAAATGGGAGGAAACCGGAGCACCCAGAGGAAACCCACACAAACACAAGCAGAACATACAAAATCCTTATAGACAGTGGCTGGAATTGAACCCGGGTCGCTGGCGCTGTAAAGCGTTATACTAACCACTACACTACCGTACCTGCCAAGATAATTTACCTTTAGAACAATGCCTGAATTTTGTGCAAACAAGATCCAATGGAAAACTTTGCCTTTCATTGGTCCAAAGAAGTATGCAGCACAGAATGCAGCTTCAGCCAAGCACAGGTTCTACTGAGGATAAGAATGTAAACCTAGTGAACAGCGGAAATCTTAAGAGGGAGACTTCGTGCTTAAAGTTAGTTAAATTCTGCCAGTGGAATTTCCGGAAGCTTAATTTGCAGTGTTACTCTGCTAAGCAAATTGCCCGTCAGTCTCCCAGTTAATTAGTTGGTCAGCTAAAACTGGTTACCTAAAATTACTGTCAGCTGATCCAGAACTTGCAGCATAAATCTACATAGGTTCTGTAAATGCAGAGTGCAGTTTCTTCCAATGAATAGAGAATTCACTAAAGCAGAGGAGAGGCACTGTTTGGGAAAAAAAGAATGCAGGGTTAAGTTAACAAGAAAGGAATTATGCAAGCACTGCTCAAACATAGCTTAAACTGTGAAGCCAAAATGTAAAGGACGAGGTCGTTCTATCAGGAGTTTAAAAGGACAGGGAGAGAGATACCACTGGAGCAAGAAATAATTTGGGTCCTATTTAAAGCTGTACCAAGAGTACTCACAGATCACAAATAAACATTCTATAACCATTCACTCACTCCACCACCAATGCACAGTAGCAGCAGTTTGTACCATCTACAGGATACATTGCAGGAACTCACCAAGATTTCTTTGACAGTGCCTTCCAAACCCATAACCTTTACCAGCTAGAAGGACAAGGGCAGCAGAAGTACAGGAACACTACCACCTGGAAGTGCCTCCAAGCGACACAACATCCTTACTTAGAAATATATTCCTTCTTTGTCACTGTTCAAAATCCTGGAACTCCCTCTGTAACAGCATAGTGGATATACCCACATCTCAAGCAGGTAGCTCACCATCACCTTCTCAAGGGCAATTAAATGCTGGCTCAGTCTGTGAAGCTCACATCCCTTGAATGAATACATAAAAAGACAGCTCACTGCATAAACATAAGCACACAAAGTGCATTAAACAATGTTTGAAAAGCTGCAGGCACAATTACACATGTGGGATTTTGATACTGTGGTGATGAAGGAGACCTGGCTCAAACAACAGAAAGGCTGGGTACCAGATATTCCTGAATGCCAGGAAAATATCACTGTGCCATGAAGTGAGGATGTCCTGGAGACAAATTGATTTGGTTAAAATTTAGAAACTGAGGTGTAGTTATGCTGCTGGGAGAATCCTAAGGACTCAAACTAGTAAGACTGTTATAGAAGAGAAAATTTGCAGTAGAATTAGCAGGGAGATGAAAAAATAGTAATAAAAGAGGAAATCAATTATCTTGATATAGACTGGGGCAGTAATAAGAGTCAAAGGTGGGGAGATATTTTTGAAGTATGGACAGAACTTCCCTGACCAGCCCAACGACAACGGAGACATTGCTGGCCTTTGTTCTGGGGAATGAAATGAGCCAGCTGAAGAAGATACGGGAAACACTGT
Organism: Pristis pectinata; assembly: GCF_009764475.1. Taxonomy (NCBI): domain Eukaryota; kingdom Metazoa; phylum Chordata; class Chondrichthyes; order Rhinopristiformes; family Pristidae; genus Pristis; species Pristis pectinata. Next base: position 78,031,092 of record NC_067409.1, on the reverse strand, counting down.
GAATAGGAGAATGTTTAGCATAGCTACAGTAAAGAACATAGACCTCAAGGAGAGGTGCTGCCTCAAGAAGGCAACATCTATCATCAAAAATCCCTACCATCTGAGCCATGCCATCTTCTCACAGCTACCATCAGGCAGGAAGTACAGAAGCCTGAAGTCCCACACCAACAGGATCAAGAACAGCTACTTCCCTTCAACGATTCAGTTCTTGAACCAACCTGCACAATCACTATAGTACAGTAACACTATCAACATTTTGTACTAAAATGAACATTTTTTTTGTTCTAATTGTTCTTTCTTGTAAAAATCGTGTATAATTTATGTCTTTCTTGTGAATGCTGCTTTCATGATCCTATGCACCTGTGATGCTGCTGCAAGCAAGTTTTACATTGCACCTGTAGATATGACAATAAACTCGACTTGAGAACACTGTGCGTTAAGAGTCAATTGAAGAAAGGCCAATTTCAAATGGAACGCAAATAGATCCAGGCAAGAAAATTGGAAACATAGATGGGCAGGCAAAATTGTAACTCTAAAATGGATGGGCTTTGAGATGATATAAATACAATACCAGAAGGATGAACAAGAGGACAATTAAAGCCAGAGTCTTCTAGATAACCAGGGACTCCTAATTCTACCTCTCTTAGTCATTCTGTTATTATCACTTCAGCATTTCTTTGTGCATTACTTAAGATTGCACCACTATCTTTGCACCATTCTGTTGGTTTGGGCTCGTCACTGTACTTATTGTTGTATTTAGTATTACCATGTATACTGTTTAGAGTAAACAGCTTCATGCAAACAAGGAATTCCATTGCACCCTAGTGTATTTGACAATAAACTAATCTGAATCTGAAATAAGAGAACAAAATAAAGTTGGAAAAAAATGGCTCCAGGACAGATGTTAGGCTGACAACCAGAAAGAATCAGGCTGATTACTGAAATTTCCAAGGGAGGGAGAAAATTAAAGCAAGAAACAAAGAATAATGAGAAAAAAAACTAAAGGAAAACAAAAACATTCTGCAGGCAAGAAAACAGGAAACAGTCTGATGAGTAGGGCCAATCAGGGACTAATAAAAGAGATCCATTCAGAGACAGAGCATGGCAGAGGTATCAACTGAACACTTTGCATCAGTCTTTACCAAGGAAGAATATACAACTGGAGTCTCAGCAAAGGAAGATTTTATTGAGATACTGGCCGCACTGCAAGTTGATGAGGAAGAGGTACTAGGAAGGTTTGGTACACATAAAGTAGATCAGTCACCTAGCCCAGATGGGATATACCTCAGGTTGCTGAAGGAACAGAGGTTAGAAACTACAGTGGGTATCGGCCATAATCTTTCTAACATCTAAAGGTAATGGGATGCTGCCCACAGACTTAAGTTACAAATGCTAAACCCTTGTTCAAAAAATGAATGTAAAGGTAAACCCAGTAACTATAGATCAGTTTACTGTAGTACCTCTCCACTACAGTACACTGAATTCTCCAATTTTAGGTAAACTGCTCCCCCTCTGTCCCTTTTCTCTCTCCTCCTGATCTTCCCAGTTCCTCCTACACCCATCTCGCACCCCCAGCCCCTGATCACCTTGTTTCTTTCCCCTCTTCTGCCTACTCCATCTGCCCATCACCCACACACTCCTCCCACTGGGTTCCCTCCCCCCACTGTTCCCATCTGCCCTCCCCACCTCCCTTATTTGATTCCATGCTCCATATTCCTTTCATTTCATATTTCATCAACTGCAGCCCTTTGCTGCCTCCACCTATCACCTCCCAGCCTCTTTCACTATTTCCACCCTTCCCTCCTCCATCTGCCTAACAGCCCTCCTCACCTGGATCCACCCATCACTTGCCAGCTCTTACCCCACTCTTTCCCTTCGCCTCTTTATACTGGCTATCTCCCTTCTTATCTTTCAGTCCAGGTGAAGGGTCTCAACCCAAAACATCAACTGTCTATTTCCCTCCACAGGTGCTGCTTGACCCACTGATTTTCTCCAGCATCTTCTTGTTGCTACAGACCAGTTCAGCCTGAACAAATGTGGATTGATTAGAGAAAGCCTGCGTAGATTAAAGGCAAAGTATATTTCACCAACTTCATAGACTTTATTTGATAAGCAACACAAGGTCGATGAAGGACAATGCAGTTGATACGGTGTATATATACACACACGCATATATACAGACTTCCAAATGTACAACATAACAGGCTTGTTATCACGACCAAAGCCCATTTAATAAAAGGGGCAGTAGAAGTATGGAAGAAAACTAGCTGTGCAGAGATTGTGATTGTGGACTTCAGGAAGGGGAAGTCGGGAGAACACACGCCAGTCCTCATTGAGGGGACAGCAGTGGAAGGGGTGAGCAGCTTCAAGTTCTTGGGCATCAACATCTCAGAGGATCTATCTTGTGCCCAACACATCGATGCAATCATGAAGAAGGAACGCCAGCGGCTCTACTTCGTTAGGAGTTTTAGATTTGGCACGTCACCAAAGACGCTTGCAAATTTCTATATATGTGGAGAGCATTCTGACTGGTTGCATCGCCGCCTGGTATGGAAGCTCCAATGCACAGGATTACAAGACGCTGCAGAGGGATGAAGACTCAGCCAGCTCCATCATGCACACAATCTTCCCCGCCATCGAGGACATCTTGAAGAGGCAATGCCTCAAGAAGGTGGCATCCATCACTAAGGACCCTCACCATCTGGGACGTTTTTTTTAAATTAAATTTTACTTACAGCGTAGTAACAGGCCCTTCCAGCCCAACGAGTCCATGCCGCCCATTTTAAACCCATATTAACCTACCCATACGTTTTATTCTTGTTACTACCATCAGGGAGATATAGGAGCCTGAAGACCCACACTCAATGATTTAGGAACAGCTTTTTTCCCTCCACCATCAGGTGTCTGAACACTACTTCGTTATTCCTTTCATTGCACTACTTATTTTGTAATTATAGTAATTTTATGTCACTGCTGCCGCAAAACAACAAATTTCACGACATAAAGTCGGTGATAATAAACCCAATTCTGATTTTGAAACATTAGTAGTGAACAGCTGTTTTTTCCAGACTGAAGAGCACAGTGGAGTTCCAGGTGATCGGAACAGGGATCACGGTTTATCGTTAAGATTTGGATTTGGATGTACAAGCACCAACTTCCAAATCTGCAGACAACACAAAACTTGAAATCATGGTGAATGATGCGAAGGATGGAAAGACAACATAGGTGAACACATGGCAGATGAAATTTAACACAGAAAATTATAAGCACATTATATTTAAATAGGAAGGAAGGCAATGTGTACGAGATGGAACGATTCTAATAGAGATACAGGAAGACAGATCTGGGGGTTCATGTGCACTGCTCATTGAAAATGGCAAGGCAAGTTGAAAAAGCAGTTTGAAAAAAAAACAAATGGGATTCTCGACCTCATAAATGGAGGCATAGAGAGAGCAAAGAAGTGACAACAAATGTTGTAAAACTTTGGTTTGGCCACAGCTGGAAGATTCTGTCTAGTTCTAGTCTCCACACTTTAAGGCCATCAATTCTTCCCTTGAGTGCAGATGGGCTTCATTAGAAAAAAATCCAAGGCTGAATGGCTTTAGTTATATGGATAAACTGGAGAAGTTCTAGTTGTTCTCCCTGGTAATGGGGAGCAAGATGGAGGGGGGTGGGGGAGGGATCTAACAGAAGCATCTAAAATCATGAAGCCTTCTTATTCCCATTAGCAGAGGGGTCAAGAACCAAAGGAATGAGAACCCAAGAAAGACACTAGAAATCATGTTGTTTTATGTGGGATGAACTAGATTGGTCTTGCAGAGAGACAGCATTGACTCAATGGGCCAAATGGCCTCCTTCCACACTGCACCCTGGGAATTCTGATAACATATATTGCCTTTAATTATTATTGTTACTATGAGGGGGAAGGGGATGTGCTGAAGTCTGAATAGTTGGATGGGATAGTGGTAGTATTGTGTGTTGGGGTAGAGGAAGAGCTGAAGTAAAAAATCTGTGCAGGTGGAGTGAGAATATAAGACGAGAATTGTAGGTTAGAGAGCACAAATGTAGTGTACGCAGGGTAATGCAGACCACTTTACATTGTGTTGAAAATTAGTCTAATATTTTTCCATGAGCATATGTGATTAATGAATTAAAAACACACTAAATATGTAACTGTGTTAATCATGTAGGTTAATGCCATCAGCAGCCCAGTTTGGATTTATTAATCACTTAAGTCTGTGTATTTTCTTTTATATATTTTTTTAATATGTTATTAGTTTGAGTAGGTTTTTTTTACTGTTTCTATATATTTTTGACATATGTAAACTGTTCAACAACCAAGCTGTTGACCAAAACAGCACACAATACTCCAAGTACAGCCTTGTGTACACTCCAGATTCAACAAGCTTCCAAGACTTTTTTTTAAAAACATCTGTCTGGCAGCACTTATCCTCCCACCTCTTCCATATCCCCAAATCATGGCAAGGCATTACATCACAGAAGATCCTGTTAACACACTGGGCCTCACCACAAAGAATGTGGTTCCAGTTTGATCTTATACCCAAAGCAGTTGCTTACTTGTGGTTGTATTGCATCTCAAGGTAAAAATGCCCATCCTTGTACCCCTGATCAGAAGTAATTTTCCCTTATGGATTGTCATGCTTTTGCCTTAATAATCCCAACTATCAAGCCATTGCTATTTTGTTCAATGGAAATTAAGTGTGAAGTGTCATAGTCATAGCCGTGCAGCATAGAAATGGGCCCTTTGGCCCACCATGCCCATGCTGACCATTTTCTCCATCTGTACGAAATCTACTTAGCTTCATTAGGACCATATGCTTCTATGCATTGTTTATTTAAGCATCAGTCTAAATGCCTCTTAAATGAATCAGAATCAGATCTATTACCACTGACATATGGCGTGAAATTTATTGTTAAATGTGGTAATTGTCTCTGATTCCACCAGCACCTCCGACAGCATGGTCCAGATATCGACCACAACCTGTGTTTAGTCCTACCATGGGAAAATTATTCTGACCATCTACCCTATCCATGCTTCTCATAATCTTATATACCTCCATCAGGTCACCCCTCAGCCTCCTTTTCTCCAGGGGAAACAAGCCCAGCCTATCCAATCTCTCCCCATAACTCAAGTTGTCCAATCCAGGAAACATCCTGGTGAATCTCCTCCGCACTCTCTCCAGTGCAACCACATCTTTCCCGTAACATAGTGACCAAAACAGCACACAATACTCCAAGTACGGCCTTGTGTGCACTCCAGATGCCCCCCCACCACTGAAAAGAGCCATTAATTAATTTCCTCAAAAAACAAATCATAGATGATGGTATAACTGATTCTTTCCTTAAAGCTTGCAGTGTATAGTTAACTGTACTTCTTTACCCCTCAATACCTTTAACTTCGCTCATGCATGTTTAAACTCATCACCCAAACTGTTGAGCAATTATAATGGTCGCCCTGCTTCAGTGTCTGAAAGACCACTGATATGAGAAAATAGAAATCCTATTTGTAAAGATCCAGTCAACATTCAAACATTGCAAAAAATAATTCAGCTATAAGCATCTCAGTACAAGAAAACAAAGATGTATTCCAATGATTTAAGAACAATGTACTTTAACAATGTGCAATGTGAGCAAACAGAAACTCATAAAGGTTGCAATAATTATGCTGCTAGAATTTATTTACATTTCATTTAATGCATTTCTTTATAAATTGTTCAACTGGCAAATAACTGTCAGCTGCCCAATCTACTGGGAATGCTGTATCAAAATTGAATCTAACAACTGCACAACAGTGTAGCTAAGGCCGCTGGCTCACAGCACTGGCAACCAGGGTTCAATCTTGATCTCCAGTGCGCTGTGTGTGGAGTTTGAATGTTCTCCGTGTGATGGCATGGGCTTCCTGTAGGTGCTCCACCTTCCTCCCACATCCCAAAGATGTGCAAGTTGTTAAGCTAATTGATCACTGTATATTGTTCCTAGCGTGTTGGTTAGTGGTAGAACCTGGGAAGAGTTGATGGGAATGGGCTATAGATGGTCAGCATGGTTTCAGTGGGCTGAGGTGCCTGTTTCCGTGCTGTAGGACTCCATAAAAAATGTTCAGTTCTCCATATTCCATATCTCCTAAACACACACACCTGCTTCAATGCAGCAACAAGGTACCTACAACCAACTGTAGTGATACAACATTATTTAATAATCCATTATCTACTAGTTAATAGAAAATTAAATAACTTGTGGAAGTATTCTCAAACATCACAATCATTTTACACCTCAGCCTCTTGACTAGCTGAAATCTGCAAGAAAATTGACAGTACAGTAAAACTCCAATAATCTGGCAACACAAGAGACCGCAGATGCTGGAATCTGGAGTAACAAACAATCTGCTGGAGGAATCCCCTCAGCAGATTGTTTGCTGCATCAATAATCTGGCATCCGATTGCTGAGAAATCCTAATGGTTTGGCATCCGATTCACTCATTAGTCTGGAACGTGAGCTGGGGTCCAGAGCGCAAGCAGACGGTGCAGGCAGAGTCCAGAGTGCAGACTGTGGCTGGGGCTGCGGTCCAGATGGTGGGCTGGAACACCTGGTTAAGGAATATGGTTCAGTTTGTGGCTGGAGTGCTTATACATTTCCTGCACCCTTTAAACTCACTAGGGTCACTATGAATATACTATAGTGATAATACTACTATTTAGTATACTGCAGTGAAACATGTAGAACGAAGAAATAAAATTTTGGGTATTAATAGGCAAAGCATCCTATTAATAAAATCTGCTAGGCAGCAGCAACAAGTCCCAAGGCTGCCGGATTATTGGAGTTTTACTGTGATTGCACTGAATTGACAATAACAGGAGTACCAGTAGAAATTTCAATTGGACTCTGCCACAAACAGCTACGATGGAAATAGTCACCACTCAGAAGCAATAACCAAATGCACACAAAGGTACAAGTGAACGCAATGGTAAAGTCTCTATTGTTTTTGATGTGTACTTTGACAGTCCTTTCGGTGAAAACATCAAAGGGTTGCCAACATCGAAGATCATTGCCTTTAGATAGAGAGCAGGGGGAGGGGAGGGAAATGACAGCAGAGCAACTTCACAGAAATTCAAGATTATAGAACACTCTCTGCTGCCAATAACATAGCTCAAGATTTTCATTGGTCAGCTAAACCAGTGTTCTCTCACTGGAGTGCCAAATTACCAGCTCAAATTCCTGCTGCAATACCAACTAAAAACTAACGCATACTAGGCAAGTCTAAAGTCCAATCCACACCCTGTCCCCAATGTACCTCGACAGCCTGCATTAATTTCGACCTTCTAACCTCCAGCAACTGCAGATACATGAGTAGTCGTGTGGGCGCAGCCCATGTAATGCAGAGAACTGCAAATATAGCTCACTGTGATGAAATAGGTGCAGAACCACTAAGTTAGATACTTGCATAATTATTAAGAAATTAAATATGGACAGAAAACAGTTGGCTGCAACAGAAAAAAAATATCACCTCTAATATTTAAGTGTTCTGTTGACAAATCTGTTCGGTAAAGATGGCTATTCCCAGAACAAAACAAGTTATTTATATAATCTAACAATAACTGTTCTGTTTGTCATCCTGAGCAAGATATCAAAGCCTACGCACTAGAGAAAATGGAAGCTCACAAGGATGCAGGGAGCTTGAGAACAGCCATTAGAATAGACTGTGACATAAAGGTCAAAAGAGTCCTCATGATCCCTAAACAAACAACCTTCATCCATGGTCAATTAAACATAACTAAATGCTCCAAGCGGAAATAATTAGTAAATACTATGGCATATTAATGTGATCATCTTCTGCAATTATCAAAAAATAAATAATCTCTGGTTCCCTCTAATACCCCTCTCAAACATTTTGGGAACCAGTGTCTTTGGTCTACAGATTCATGAGCATAAGGGGCGTTGGCAAGATTACCAAAGTGACTTTTATCTGCAAATCTGAAATTAAGGGAACAATTTTCCCCAAATATTTTAAACATTAAATAGCCTCAAGGTAACTGAGATGAGTCCTTGAGTTGTGACTGTTGTTTCTTCATTCTTAGCAAAGGAATTAAAGCACTGTCCAGGCACAGCCAACCCAGGATTGTTCCATCTCTAATGGAAGATCACTTCATTGCTCATTAAAGAGGGTGCATGCTATTTTAGCAACTGGCACTTCAATTAACATATTGATAACGGTGAACAAAAGTAAGACACATTTTGGAAATTGTGTAGTATTAAATTTGACCATAAGACTACATTTTATGAAATGCAAAAACTAGTTAATCCATTTAAAAATGTTATGTATGGTATGCTCAGATTATGACTTTGGTACAGATGCAAAAATAAGTCTCAAAATGCTATTCATTGAGCTGCAGCCTAGAACTGGCACAAACCTTTCAACCTGCAATATTCTCAGATTGAATGAACTAATGATTTAATAATTACATTTTGTGGTCTTAAAGTGATGAAACACAATCCCAGGTGCAACACTGAACCAAACAGTTTTATGATCATGTCTTCCATACATTAATGTTGTGGTTTAAGACTTCATATGGGCAAAAACTTCCAACACAGAATTTAAATTAACCGAACATCAAAATGGGAGTCAGTATAAAACATGAATAAAAACTTGATGTTCTGCTACGATCATATTTTTTGAATACAATCATGACCAATGAAGGATAACATACTGCAATTCATGAATCACCAATGTTCTTCACGATGGCAGAATAATCCTTCCATGCTACATCAATTAGCAAGCTGCAGTAAGATTCAAACAGCTATAGCGGCTGCTACCGCGATGCGAAAGTAAGACACTAGTCGATGAGTTGCAGAACAAAACTGATTTATTTTCCCGCTTTGCGCGGGCCTTTTAAGAGGAATGGTTCCCGCCCACTGAAAACGGAAATGACGTATATGCTACGTCATCAAACTTTTCCCGCGCACGGGTTCTCCCCGTCACTCGGGAAGGACAAAGGCCCAGCACTGTCTTGGGCCTCGCCGCTCCGACGAGGCGCAATCCGACCACCGAGCTTGTTTGCTACACAACCACCACCCCCCCCACCCCCAGAACCGGCGATACAGTCCCCAAGGTTCGCGGGCTGTGCTAGCCGTTGCTTAGGAGGCCAGCCTCTGTGTTGCGGTGTTGGGACCTTGACCGGTTGTTGTGGATCTAAATGGGCCGGTTTGAGGCGGTCCGTCGTGAAGACTTCTTCCTTGCCCCCAATGTCCAAAATAAAGGTGGACCCATTATTCCTGATGACCTGGAACAGCCCCTCGCATGGTCGTTGCAACGGTGCCCGGGGTGTGCCCCTGCGAACAAAAATGAACTTACAGTCTCTTAGCTCCTTGAGCTCACAGGATGGGGCTTGACCATGCCGCGAAGTGAGAATCGGTGCCCAGCTGCTGAGCCTCTCGCACAGTCTTTCCAGGACTGCTGCGGGTCGTTCCTCTTGCCCCTGAAGGGCGGGTATGAACTCCCCTGGGACAACCAGGGTCACCCGGCACACGAGTTCAGCTGACGAAGCGTGGAGATCTTCCTTGGGGGCAGTGCATATGCCGAGCAGGACCCAAGGCAGTTCGTCGACCAAGTTAGGACCTTTCAGGCGGGCCATCAGGGCTGATTTCAGGTGGCGGTGGAAACGTCCTACCAACCTGTTTGATTGAGGGTGGTAGGCCGTGGTGGTGTGCAGCTGCGTCCCTAGCATGTTCGCTAATGCAGACCATAGGCTGAAGGTAAACTGGGCGCCCCTGTCTGAAGTGATGTGGGCCAGAACACCAAAACGCGAGATCCAAGTTGTGAGCAGCGCCCGGGCACAGGAATCAGTCGTGATGTTGGATAGAGGGGTTGCCTCTGGCCACCTCGTGAACCAGTCCACGATGGTAAGGAGGTACCAGGCTCCTCTTGAAACTGGCAGGGGACCAACGAGGTCAACGTGGATGTGGTCGAACCTTCTACGGGTAGGCTCGAACTGCTGTGGTGGGATCTTGGTGTGTCGTTAGATTTTTGATGTCTGGCAGTGCGGACAAGTCCTGGCCCACTCACGGACCTGTTTGCGCAGGCCATGCCAGACGAACTTGCTGGCGACCAGTTGGACAGTTGATCTGATGGACAGGTGCACCAACCCGCATACCAAGTCAAAAAACGCGTTTCTGCCAGGCTGCAGGAACTATAGGGCAGGGCTGACCTGTTGCGACGTCACAAAGGAGGGTCTCCTGACCTGGACCGACTAAGAAATCCTGGAGCTGCAGGCCCAAGACTGCAGTTCTTTAGCTAGGCAGCTCGTTGTCGGCTTGCTGTGCGTCAGCCATGGCCGCGTAGTCTACACCCAGGGACAGGCTGTGGATGGTCGATCTGGAAAGTGCGTCAGCAATGACATTGTCCTTTCCAGAGACATGTTGGATATCCATTGTGAATTCGGAAACGTAGGACAAATGCCGCTGCTGACGAGCTGACCAGGGATCGGAGACCTTGGAGAAGGCGAAAGACAAAGGCTTATGGTCAGTGAAAGCGGTGAAAGGTCTGCCTTCTAAAAAGTACTGGAAATGCCGGACCGCCAGGTACAGCGCTAGAAGTTCCCGATCAAGAGCGCTGTATTTCAGTTCGGGTGGTCTAAGGTGCCTGCTGAAAAATGCCAAGGGTTGCCAACGGCCTTCGATTAGTTGTTCCAGTACCCCACGATGCATCCACCGTGTGGGCAGTTAGGACGTCTGTCCTAGGGTGTACCAGCATCGTGGTATCTGCCAGGGCATCCTTGGCCTTAACGAAGGCAGCCATGGCCTCGTCGTTCCAGGCGATGTCCTTGCCCTTGCCAGACATCAGTGAGAACAAAGGGTGCATGATACGGGCTGCTTCAGGGATGAACCGATGGTAAAAGTTGACCATCCCCAGGAATTCTTGCAGGCCTTTGACTGTGTTGGGATGGGGAAAATGGCAGATAGCGTCTACCTTGGCGGGTAGGGGTGTTGCTCCTTCGCTGGTGATTCTGTGGCCGAGGAAATTGATAGAGTTGAGTCCGAATTGGCACTTGGCCAGGTTGATAGTGAGGCCGAAATCACTGAGACAGGAGTACAGATGGCGGAGGTGGGAAAGGTGTTCTTAGCGGTCATGGCTGGCGATTAGTACGTCATCTAAATAAATGAACACGGAAGTCCAGGTCACGGTCTACCACGTCCATCAGCCGCTGGAAGGTCTGCGCGGCGTTCTTAAGGCCGAACGGCATTCGAAGGAATTCGAAGAGGCCGAATGGAGTGATAAGCACAGTTTTGGGGATGTCGTCAGGGTGGACCGGGATTTGGTGGTATCCCTGGACGAGGTCCACCTTGGAGAAGATGTGGGCCCCATGTAGGTTCGCCGCAAAGTCCTGGATGTGAGGGACGGGGTAGCGGTCTAGGGTGGTGGCATCATTCAGCCTGCAGTAGTCGCCGCAGGGCCTCCACCCGCCGGTGGCTTTGGGGACCACGTGCAGGGGGGAGGCCCAGGGGCTGTCTGACCTGCGAACGATCCCTAGCTCCTCCATGCGGCGGAACTCTTCCTTTGCCAGGCAGAGCTTGTCTGGAGGTAGTTGTTGTGCTCGGGCATGAAGGGGTGGCCCTGTGGTAATGATGTGATGCTGCACCCCGTGTTTGGGCATTGAATTTGTAAACTGAGGTGCCAAAACCAATGAGAACTCAGCTGGGAGTTTGGTGAACTCGTTGCCAGACAGAGAAATGGAGTCCAGGCGCGGGGCTGGTAGGCTGGCTTCTCCCAGGGAGTAGGTTTGGAAAGTTCTGGAGTGCACTAGCTGCTTCCCTCGCAGGTCGACTAACAGGCTGTGGGCCCAAAGGAAATCGGCTCCCAGGAGTGGCTGGGCGACGGCGGCAAGGGTAAAGTTCCAGGTAAAACGGCTGTCACCGACTTGTAATTGAACTGTACGGGTACCAAAAGTTCGTTACGTTGTGCCGTTTGCGGCTTTGAGTGCAAGACCCTGTTGCCTGCTACAAGTGTCATGGCCGGTCGGGGGCAAAACACCGACCTCTGCTCCAGTATCGAGGAAACAACGCCCGGACTGCTTGTCCCAAACGAATAGGAGGCTGTGTTGGTGGCCAGCCGCTGTAACCATCAGCGGCGGCTGGCCCTGGTGTTTCCCTGAAACTTACAGAGTGGGCGGCATCAACGGGCCTCCACGCCCCACCTCTGATGGTAGAAACACAGCTGGTCACCAGTGTTGTCATCTGAGTTTCTGGGGTGTGGTCGCTCGGTTGCTAGGACTAGTTTAGGTAGGCGTTGGGCCCACGGTCTGGCGATTTGGCCGACGGACGACCCGTTCTCATGTTTGGCCTTCCACAGGACATCTGCCCGGGCAGCTACCTCACGTGGGTTGCTGAAATTGGCGTCGGCCAACGGCAGGTGAATGTCATCGGGTAGTTGTTCGAGGAAGGCCCTTTCGAACATCAGGCAGGGCTGGTGTCCCTCAGCCAAGGCCAGCATCTCGTTCATCAGGGCCGATGGGGATATGTCCCCCAGGCCGTCGAGATGAAGCAGGTGGACGGTGCGCTCGCGACGGGAGAGGCCAAAGGTCCAAATAAGAAGGTCTTTGAAAGCCGGATACTTGCCTTCCTCCAGAGGAGACTGGATGAAGTCTCCGACCTGGGTGGCTGTCTCCTGGTCCAGGGAGCTGACCACATGGTAGTACCGTGTGGAGTCGAAGGTGATCTGCCGAAGTTGGAATTGTGCTTCGGCCTGGTTGAACCAGACGCGGGGCCGAAGCGTCCACAAGGTGGGCGGCTTGAGTGCCACTGCGTTGGCTGCTGCGTTGTTGTCCATTGTGTGGGTCCAAAATCCATCTGGACCTTCGGGGTCACCAATGTAGTGGCTGCTACCGCGATGCGAAAGTAAGACACTAGTCAATGAGTTGCAGAACAAAACTGATTTATTTTCCCGCCTTGCGTGGGCCTTTTAAGAGGAACGGTTCCCGCCCACCGAAAACGGAAATGACGTATACGCTACGTCATCAAACTTTTCCCGCATGCGGGTTCTCCCCGTCACTTGGGGAAGACGAAGGCCCAGCGCCATCTTGGGCCTCGCCGCTCTGACGACACGCGACCCGACTGCCGAGCCAGTTCGCTTGCTCAGACAGTGAGTCGCTACACAGCTTCATTTTGTTGAGGAACAGTATTGAGAAGCAGATTAAATATTTTCCTACTCTGCCCTCTGCAAACTGTAGCTCATCCAACATTCTGCTATCTGGCTGTCTGTACATGAGCATACATTGATTCCTGCTCAACCATCACCTGCACTTATTATAAGTTTGCAGAGTTACAAATGGAAGACTTGCCAAGAGAACACTTGAATATTTTGAGGCATAGACAAATGTTTCAGTGGTATATAGACTGGTTTAGTGGTGGAAGTTGGCAGGCAGTGTTACTGAGAGCAGAGTAATAAAGTGTCCCAGTGATGCAAGTTCAGGAGAACTGAGTGGGTGGAGTTACGGACAGGAGGAAGTTAGAGAGATGAGGGGAAACAAGGCTTGAAACAATTTAAATAATAGACTAGAACTTCAAATTTGAGTTAGGGGATTCTTAACTAGTGTTTAACTTGTTTCAGCCATCACTTCTCCCTATCTATCCAACCTTCTCCAATCCATAACTTCACCCAGTCTCTGTTCTCCTGAACTTGCATCACTCAATGTTTTTGAGCAGGCATCTGTAAAGCAATTTGCATGCTCTTCTGCTATAAAAGTATTTAAATCAACATAGTTTTAATCTGACTTGATCAATATAAATCTTAAACAGAAACTTCTTTGCCATACAAATGCAGGAAAGCTCATTTTGCTCTCTAAACACTGAAAGCAGATTTGGTTCCAAATGTGAATGTAGCCCTGATCAACATATCCACTGTTAGTGAAATGAAAGCCTGAATTACAGTGTGATATTGTGATCTTCAGCTCTCCACCACTTGAGAAAAGAAATTCTGTAAGGGACTATTTTATTGGTAAATGTTGATTTTTTTTCCAGAGTTACATTAATCTGGAACATTTCCACCTGACATTTACAAGTAGGAAAAGATGTGATTGAAATGAGAAGGTCAATTACTTTATTGACAGCAGTGGATGGATCCAGGACATAAAAGAAACTATCCTTCGACAATATTGAATGTACGTCAGTTTTAAGCACAGAGATTTTAATAAATAAAGGAAAATGAGAACAGAAATCTGTCTGCATAATGCTAATAAAGCAGGCACTGCACAAACTATCATGTTAAGTCAGCAATACTTAACACGTTTCTGGGAAAGTTAATGGCAACCATTAACACAGCAGGGTCCTTTTGATGTGAGATTTATTTATTGCGTTGTCTTGTGTCCAGCATACCCAACGACATCAACAGTTGTGCAACAACCCAATGTTGGTCTCCAGTGAGATTTTCAACCACACTCTTCCACATGACGACTGGTAATGTTCACTCATAGCTTTTACTAATGCTGAAGGCTCCAGCGTACCCTTATTTGAAGTGGCAGATACATTTCTCCAACATTCACAGACAGGCTGCTGCATAACCCTTTGCAAAACAAACCTCAAGTAACCCAAACCAAACTGGGATCTCACCCACAGCAGGTTCCTCCTCAAAAATTCTAACCACTAAAATTTCCTGCAAATAGAGAAGTGGTTCCACATCCATCCAATGAGAAAAGAGGTTAAAAAAAAACAGAAGGACAGCCTATAGAAGAGGTGGCACCCAATACTTCATCCAGCTTGGCCATAGAGATCCACACTTTCATCAGCTCTCTCTGCAGTAGCAGCATCTAAAGAGGGTACCCTTCCACAAGCTGATCCTTGCTCGTGCCTGTGATCTCAGGAAACCTCCAGTAGAAGCTCATATGGGAGCCTGCACTGCTCTCAAGGTCAAGGTCACTGTCATTCTCAAAAACCTCTCCTCCAGAGCACTTCAGGCTGCCTCTGCTGATAAATACAACCTTGTTGCAATACTGAAATCAAAAACAGCTCAACTGACTTGGTTGGGAGCCTTGAATTTTTGGTTCCTCAAAGTGTAAGAATTCATTTCCTTACAGACACCTCTCTACAACTCCTAAAAGCCTTCTTGCACCTGGAAGATACCTCCCATGCACACATTCTCCAGCAGCCAATGGGGCTTCTTCTGCACCCAGACCAGGACTCCACCTCTTCCTCCCTCCCCCACCCCAAACACTGGAGCACACAATCATTTCTTTCAACCCGGTAGCTGGAAGGTTCCAGCTTGTCTTGTGGTGTTACCTTTCGAGGGCTGTTTCCTGATCTCAGAGCTGATACATGTGAAAAGCACAAGAAATACAACTAATTACTCCCTATTCTTGAAACAGCAGCATTATGAGGGAGTTCAATAGGGCAGATTTTAAATGGGTGCCAATGAATTTTGTAATCTTTGTAAGTTTTCCAAAGTAGCATTGAGGAGGCTGATTATGTCATTTCAACACCATCAAAAGCGTGCAGAATAATTTCAAGGAATATGGATTAACTTACACCAAACGTAATCCAACTTCAAAATGCGTGCAACTCAATGTTTGTTAGGTATAAGTGAGTATACAATAAGCTATTAAAGTATTTTTATCCAAAATTTTGGTCAACATCAAGAACAGAAAGATCACTTAAATACTGGCTTATTGTATTTGGCAAGAAAGGTACACTTCATTTTTTTTTAAAACATCAGCCACATTCCCATCTATCAGTCTTTGAATTTGATGCCATTGTCAACGGCAAAAGATAATTAAACATTCTGTAAATGCTCTAAAATTAAACTTAGAAAATTACGGAAAGCAACAAAATCAATCTTTGAAGATTCTCAACAAATAACATCAGAAAGCTAAAGTCAGAAAGGCAAAAAGCTAAGGGTTTTCCCTCAGACATTTAAATTTCAGCGGAACTTTATACAGACAAAATACAAACACTTGTTCACAAAAACTCCAATCAAATGCTCACCATAGCATTGCTAACAACTGATATTATCATGACGACAAGCAATTACATTATGCACAAAGGTGGAAAACCAAGTTGTCATTACAAGTTAAAAGATCTGCCACAAGCCTCACTTTCACTGGAGAGCAAGGGTCAGTGTATTATTTTTTCCTGATTAAAATTACTTTGATTATGACAAACAACCAGCATAATTCAGTAATTTCAAGGCCTAAAATATGTGAGAGTGGAATTTAAAGTTATGTAGTATTGTAATGATGTGCTAGTAGTTTCAGATCATGGACTGTCATAGTGATAGAAGGAAGTTAATGTCCTTAAGCTACAGAGAAATCAACATATTGAAACCAGTTTCTTTAAGTACAACTCCCCACTACTAGAGATATGCTCCATGAAGCTGGTGGTGGGATGGAAAGATACAAGTACTTTAATTACAAGATCATTGTAGAAAAAGAAACAGATTCTGATTAAATTGTGGACAAAATGAAGTGTGACTGGATCATTTATCCAATCATTCCACTTTTTGGAAAAACATTGCAATTGCATTCACTGAGTCACCTGTGCCCTTGGAACCCAATGCAAGCCACACAATTAAAAACTGTTTAAAAACTTAATCTTCATCAGTTTCAAATCATCAGAAAATGTTTAAAAAAACGTATATTTCATGTTATAATGTATTCCTGTAGCAGTTCATCTCTTTCATTACTTATTTGACTACAAACTATTAAACCCATAGAGTGACTGTATTGGAGTCTGTGTACCTTTTACTTGTTCTCTTCATAAATTAGAATTTCCTAACTTACACTCTACACTTGACACGAGATTCTGCAGATGCTTCATCATACTGATGTCCTGATGAAGGGTCTCCACCTGAAATGTCGACTGTTTATTTCTCTCCATAGATGCTGCCTGACCTGCTGAGTTCCTCCAGCATTTTGTGTCTGCACTTGTTTTTTTTTAATGCATGCTGGCAACTGGGCACCAAAGTGGCTTCACAGTAGCACAGCTACCTCTCAGCTCCAGCAACTCGGGTTCAATTCTACCCTCCAGCGCTGCCTGTGAGGACTTTGCACCTCCTCCCTGCGACTGTGTGGGATCCCACCGGGTGCTCTCGTTTCCTTCCACACTCCAAAGACATCCTAGCCGTTGGGGAGATTTACAGAAGTCAACTAACCTTAGTAAAATATTCCAGAGTGGTGTCAATGGGCATGTGAGATAGAATAAGTGACAGGGAAATAAGTGGGGGAATGTGGTTGGTGGGATTGCTTTGAGAATTGTCATCGACTTAATGGGCCAAATGGCCTCCAACGTCATAAGAAAATAAGAACAATCCGTTGTGTTCCCCATAATAATTTTAAATTATATTCCTAGTGTTTTCTAATTACTTTATGTTAGATTATTTTGAAAAGTGGTATCAAAGGGAATCCAGTGCAGAATATCCAATGAAAAGCATGTATCAAAGCCACCATACCGCAATTTTCTACATTTATCACCGAGAATGCATAACCACCAAAATAGATTCTATTAACAAGGGTACTTAGGGATATGAAATCAAGGTGGCGAAACAGTTAACATGCACCTCATCTGTGATTTTAATTTAGTGATAGTAAGACTCAAGGGACTGAATGGCCGATTCCCGATCCCATCTTCCCAGAGCTTTGACAAAGCCACACACACTTAGCTCCTGCCCCGCCGCTCTCGACCTATTAGCGCAGTGTAGCGTCAGTAACAACAGATGCACGTCTATCATACTGGTAATTTTTTAAAAAAGCTTTTGCCTCACTTTAACGATGCAATGATATTCATCACTGTATTTTGACACTAAAACATGGAACAAGCCGTGTTAGCGCATGGTTAGATCTGCGGCTGACTGCTCATCAGTTTACACAGCATTTCAATAATCAACATTGTATTAGGAAGGAACATAAAGCGCCTTTAATGGATTTTGTGATTTTATTGTTGATTACTCACCAAAACTTTATTTTCCACCTTGTCGCCTTTAATTTCCAGTTTCACCTTCTTCTTCAAGAAGATTTTAACCTTCCTGCCAATAACATCCCTGACGCTTTCTGTGAAACAGCAGCAATAAAAAGTCGCTCGTTTCGGATGTCGTAACCTTCGGTATCAAACGTGTATTTGGCCTGATCACTTGCATTTCTAAATAAACTCATCTCAGCTTCCTTCATCACGCACAACTGAATATACAAGTCGCCGAAAAAACACACATACGTGACAAGCCCCAATTAAAACAGAAGCAATATCAAAGTATTTTTAAAGGGGAGGGCGAGGTAGGAGAGCTTAGTGTAGCTGATAACACACGCACTTAAAAGGGAATAAACAAACGCGACCCATCCTCTGGGTAGAACGATAGAAATTAACTTCTTTGTATTTAATACAACCCACCCCCCCAAAAAAAAATCGGTGCAATTGCATTCTGCTGGCTTGCTTCCCCATCCAGATAAATCAAACACCCCCCTGTCCCCTCCTCCTCTGTAAGCCCTGGGAGCCAAATCCTCCTCCTTACCGAGCAGCTCTTTCGGAACCTCGGAGACGTCTTCGGTCATGATTTCGAGCAGGGACGCGGTGCCGGTGTACGAGGTTGCCCGGTTATTGCAGGGGTCTGGGCGAGCGCTCAGTTGGTTACATTCTCGCCCCGCTCCGATGTTGCAATCTCCCCGAGTTCCACAATGTATCCTTTTCCCCTTGGCTCGCAGCGCCTCCGCTCGCTCTTCCTCTCCCGTCCGCTCTCCAGCGAGCCCACCCCCAACCCTCCCCCCCAACACACACACACACAACCTCTCAATCCTTTGCTTGCATCTTTACGCCCCGCCGTCCACACCGGTCACAGACGGAAGGACAAGACGCCAGCACACTTCCACCGCCCCTCGGTTTAACGAGATCGAGTGGCGGCCGGAAATCCCCGGCTCCCTCAAACCCACACACTCACTGATACAAAGAGGCGTCTCCTCGGTGGGGCCACCGTCAGCCGCAAATCACTGCATCTGCTGGAACCCGCCTTCCCCAGAAGGGTTACACCGCCACCTGCTGAAACGGCTCTCCTGTTACAGCAAGTACAGCACAAAATGAGGCATTCATCATTGTTTGCAATCGTACCTTCGGTGGAGACTTTTACCAAAGTCAGTCTAATTGCAAGCTTCATCTGAAATTGCAACATTTAGTTTCAAACTGCTGAGGATAATACAACGTTGAATACTGTAGGAGATGTTCCTCTTCCAATGGACGGGTTGTTTTTTTTCTATTTAAAGGTGTAGGAAATAGAAAGTAACAGGCAACGCTTGAGCAAGTGTTTTCCAGTGCTGGGGGGGGTGGGGGGGGATATTACAATTTATTTTTGCCTGCATGAAACTAACAGGTAAGGTCAAAACTAACACAGCTTTACCAATCCTCCAATGGATTAAGTTCAAATTTATAATCAACCCAGGAGAAAAAGTATAGGGAGAAGAAAATATACTTGATAACGTTTTTTAAATATATGTTTATTAGTTATGAAGGGTTTTTTAACAGAAAGGGATAATGCAACGGAGTTATGAAGAGTCCATCTACTTTCTGATGACGTCAGATGTCAATGTCAGGTGACCTAGCACTAAAAGCGTGGGACAGGCGGTCATGTGATGAAATATCCAGCAGTATGTTCAGAGCAGACAAAGCTACTTTTGTGAAAATGTACATCTGCAAGCTTTATAAAGAAATGAACATCTCGAACTATAGCTTATGGAGAATTGGTAAGTTTCCAATGCTTTTTTTATTAATTAATTTTGATAAATGAATTACCTGTGTGCTCAGGATGCCCTTAACCTCTGAACGGTAGATGTATTTTAGTCAAGAACTCTTCATTGGCTACCCCTGGAACTTTCTATCGTATTGTTACTGTCCTGAGAGCGTTTGATTCATTTAGTAAGGTGATACCTTAAAGGAACAATTATTGTTTATGACAAATATTCCAGACATGTTCTGTGGGTATAGTCACTTCCAGCATGCTAAATGAAATTTCAATTATCATTTCCTTGGCCTTAATCGTTTAACATGATTTCTATTATCTGTTTCGCTACAAAATCAGCTTAAGTGCTCTGTCCCTCCCTATATAAAAAAAACTTGTTGCCGCTCACTAAAGAGGTGACAATGAGGAGAATCTCCAGTGGGCTATATTTGATGTTTGTCATGTTTCACTGGAGTGCTTCTAAGGAGAATCTCAGGAATTGATATTTTGTGACCTTGGAGTTCCGAGTTATTACATATATGGGCATTCATTTTCTAAACCAGGATAATGTTGAATTAAATTTTTGAAAATAACTGTAGATGCTGGAAAAGCAGAAAATGCTTGATTGTTAACTCGCAACAACATAAGAGAAGTAGGAGTAGGAGTCAGCCACCCGGCCCCCTAAGCCTGCCCCACCATTCAATATGATCCTGTCTGATCTACTCAAGGGCTTTCCTCCTCTGTGCCAAATTCCCATAGCACTCACCCTCCTGATCTTCTCAAAAATGTATTCACCTCTTTAAGTACTGCTAATAATTTGCCTCCAAAGCTCTCTTGGGTAGAGAATTCCAGAGGTTTATCACATTCTGCAAGAAGAAATTTCTATACACCTCAGTCTTAAATGACTGGCCCATATTTTGAAGATATGTCTCCTCATTGAGACTCTCCCACTAGTGAAAACATCGATCCTTACCCTGTCATGTCCCTTTATGATCTTTATGTCTTAATAAGATCACCCCTCATTCTTCTAACTCCAAAAAACACAAACCCAACCTGTTTAGCCTTTCTTGATAGGACAATCCTTCCATCCCAGGAATTAGTCTGGTGGATGTCTCTTGGATTGCCTCCAATACTATGTCCTTACAGAGAGGAGGCGGAGAGGCTGGCGGATTGGTGTTCAGTCAACAATCTCTCCTTGAATGTGGACAAAACAAGGGAGATGATTGTGGATTTTAAAAAGGCCCAGGCTGACCACTCACCCCTGTGCATCAATGGCATCATTGTACAGAGAGTCAGCTGTCATAAATTCTTGGGAATACATAGAGCAGATGACTTGTCCTGGTCAACCAACACCACCTCCCTCGCCAAGAAGGCACAGCAGCGTCTCCACTTTTTACAGCGGCTGAAGAGAGCAAACCTGCTCTCCCCCACCCTCGCCACATTCTACAGGGGTACCATTGAGAGTGTCCTGACCAGCTGCATCTCTGCCTGGTACAATAACTGTAACATCTCTGACCGTAAGCCTTCGCAGAGAATTGCAAGTACAGCTGGAAAGATCATTGGAGTACCTCTTCCCTCCATCCTGGATATCTACAACACACGATGCGCACACACAAAGTCTGCAGAATCATAGATGACCCTTCTCATCCCTCCCACGACCTATTTGTCCCACTTCCATCTGGCAAGTGGTACTGGAGCATCCGGGCCAGAACTACTAGACTGTACAACAGATTTATCCCCCAGGCTGTCAGGCTCCTGAATACCCAGAAGCAGTTTCAGACAAATGCCACATCAAAAGCCCTGGTTTGCACAACGGCATATAAGAACTTTGGCTGCTGCTGAACGTGTTTATACATTTAGTGCAACACACTGAGTTCTGTATTTTCTTTGTCCAACTTGGTTTTGCACTAACCCTGCACTAATTTTGTATTCTGTATATACAGTTTTTTGCACTATTTGTATTTGCACTATTTTTTTGTGCGCATTTATTGTATGTCCTCTGTACTATGTACGTCCTCTGTTGTGTGAGTCTGGGGGAAACAACATTTCTTCCATGTGTTTTTATAGCATATGGGTGAATGACAATAAAGAATAACTTGAAGATTTTTTGGTAAGGGAATCAAAACTGTAAACAGTACTCCAGGTGTGGCCTCACCTACACCCTGTTCAATTATGACAAAACTTCCCTATTTCTAAACTCGAATCCTTTGTGGAATAAAGATTGATATGCATTTGTTATCTTAACTATATGCTGCACCTGTATGCTAACATTTTATGATTCATGCACAAGAAAACCTAAATCCCTCTGTACTTCACTCATTTGTAGTCTCTTTCCATATAGGTCTGCATTTTGATTCCTCTTATCAAACTCTATGACCTTGCACTTTCTCACATTAAAGTGCACTTGCCAGGTTTTCATCCAGTAACTCAATCTATCTATATCGCATTTCAGAGTCACAATATCCTCAATCATCGCAACTTGCCTCTCCACCTACCTTCATGTCAGTGGCAAACTTGGATACCTTTTATTCTGCTCCCTCCCCCAGGTCAAAATAAATAGTAAATAATTGAGGGCCAAGAACTGATCCTTGGGGTGCTCCACTAGTTACATCCTTCCAACCTGAAAAAGATCCATTTATTCCAATTGTGTTTTCTATGTGATAACCAATTTTCAATCCATGGTAATGCATTTCCTCCAGAACCATGAACTGTTAACTTGTGCACCAGCCTCTTATGTGGAACCTTGTCAGATGCTTTTTGGAACTCCAAATACACCACTTCTACCAATTTCCCCTCTATCTACTCTGCGTGTTACGAACTCGAGCAACTTTCTGAAACCATGTTGAGTTGATTTGATTCTATCAAGCTTTCCTAAATGATTAGCCATTTCTTCTTTGATTATTCACTCCAGAATCTTGCCAACAATAGACATTAAACTAACTGGCCAGGGTTTCCAGCCTTTTGTCATCCACCCTTTGAACAAGAGTTACATATGCTGTTTCATAATCCTTTAGTACCCTCCCAGAATTCAGTGAGACTTAAAACTTCAACCAATGTACCCACTATCTCTGCAACCAATTCCTTTAAACGATTGGGAGCAGGCCATGGATTTCCGGTGACATACCCGTTTTAAATCCCTTGAGTTTATCCCTTGTCCTTCACGACTGGGATTTCTACAAGATCTTCCATCATATTTGAATCTATGATCATTGGGATATTTGCAGTGTCTTCCACGGTGAAGACTGATGTTAAAAAAAAGTTGGCTTAACATATCTGCTCTTTCCTTGTTTCTTGATATTAATTCCCCAGCCTCATTCTAATTTTAACGACTCTCTTCCTTTTTATATATTCATAGAAACTT
Source organism: Pristis pectinata (assembly GCF_009764475.1). Taxonomy (NCBI): domain Eukaryota; kingdom Metazoa; phylum Chordata; class Chondrichthyes; order Rhinopristiformes; family Pristidae; genus Pristis; species Pristis pectinata. Next base: position 78,008,038 of record NC_067409.1, on the reverse strand, counting down.
CCACTGTCTTTGATATTGCATGCTTTTTCTCAAAAGCAATTTTCTCCTTTCTTATGAGCTTTTTAATCTTCTGTTGCAGGTTCCTGAAAAATTCCCAATCCTCTAGTCTATCACTAGCCTTTGCCACTATGTATGCCTACATTTCTATTTAATATCATTCCTGACCTACTTCGTTAACCCTGGATAGTTTTCTCTTTCTAGTTGGGATGAATTTCTGATGAGCATTATGAACTAGCTCTTTAAATTTATGTCACTACTCATCCACTGCCCTTTCCCTTAGCCTATTTGTCAAGTCCACTATTAACAACTCCACCTTCATATCATTGTAATTGCCCTTATTTAAATTGAAGACACTGGTTTTGGATCTGCAGTGTTCACCATTTTGTGGTCACTGCTTCCTAGGTGGGGGTCCTCAACCACAAGATTTCTTATTAATTCTTCCTCATTACATATGACCAAATTTGAAAAAGCCCATTCACAAGTCGGTTTGGTAATGTACTGCTCTAAGATGCATTCCATAAATTCTTCTATGATACCCTTGCCAGTTTGGTTTGTCCAATTAATATGCAGATTAAAATCTTCCATCATAATTGCAGTTCCTTTTTTGCATGCATTTCGTACTTCCCCAGTTATGCTTTGCCCTCTTTGACAAGCCATGCTTTGGGGACCTATAGGTTACTCCCACCTGTGTCTTTTCCTCTGCTATTCAATATTTCCACTTACATCGATTCCACATTACTGTCCACTGAATCTATATCCTGACTTGGCACCACTCTGATACCTTCCTTGATTAGTAATGCTACCCTGCCTCTCTTTCCCGTTTGGTCTATTTTTGTAGGAACATTGAGCACCCAGACCCAGTCACCCTGCAATCATGTCTCTATAATGGGTATTAGATCATACTCATATTTTCCTATTTGTGCCATCAACTCATCTATCTTGTCGAATGCACATAGCATTTACAAATAAAGAGCCTTAAGCTTTGATTTTTTTTAATCCTGAGTTATTCCAGTTTCAATTTCTGTTGCATACTTTCATTTATATTTTCTGCCTCATTTTCTTTTCAGTCTGACCTGCTGAGTGTCACTGCCACCTCATGTTTTTGTTTTATGTTTTAATTGGATTAATCATTTCCCATGATGTACCCCAACCCCACCATTATCTGTGCCATATTTTTTTTAAACAATGAATTGGTGTCTAACCTTATGCAAATGGCCTTTTTCAGTCTATTTTTTCCCCCAACTCTGAAATCCACACTTTCAGCATTCCCTTGTATCATGAAGACACAAATTACTGTTACCTTTAGTGAGAGCTGCAAACCAAAAGTTCATAAATGAAACCAACCTAGATGCTAATCAAAGGTGGTCGAGGCAGGCAATATTAATATGACTCTCCTTGTGACTCTTCTTACAAATTCTCTACATTCATTTTATCTCAAACTTTAAATTCTGTTGAATATACACACACACAAGTAAGATCTCAAGGATACTGGAAGTCCAAAATAAAACAGAAAATGTTGTAAATGTTCAGAAGATGCTGCCTAATCTTCTGAACATTTACAACATTTTCTGTTTTATTTTGGACTTCCAGTATCCTTGAGATCTTACTTGTGTGTGTGTGTGTGTATATATATATATATATATATATAAAAAATTAATATTGATTAGATACCACTATATTCAGCTTGCAGTAATTATTCATAGCTTAGTCCTCCAGATTGTAACTAGGCAATACACTCAATGATTGCCACTTGCTACCAATCAAGCATTGTCCTGGGAGAGACAAAAATGAGTTATGGAAAGATATGACCAAGGTCCATTTGGGTGGAAAAATAAGAGTCAGAGAGAGATACAGCACAGAAGCAGGCTTGCCATGTCTCTGCCAAAAATTAAGAGCCTGTTTTTATACTAATCCTACCCTAACCCACTTTATTCCCCCAACTTCCCTTCAACTCCCCCCAGATTCTACCACTCATGTTGGGACAATTCACAGTGGCCAATTAACCTACCAATCTGCAAGTCTTTGGAATGTGAAAGGAAACTGGAGCACCCGGAGGAAACCCACACAGAGACATGGAGAATGTGCAAACTCCACAGAGACAGCATTAGAGGTCAGCAGTGAACCCAGGTCACTGGAGCTGTGATTCAGCAGCTCTTCCAGCTGTGTCACTCTAAAGGCAGCCTCACATTTCCTTTGAAAATAAGCACCTGCAGTTGGAAGAATAATACCCGTGACTCATCTTTTGAATGATATACTCTACAATAACCTTCATGTTTTATGCTTCAAAATTTGTAACCGATCATACAAATGAATGGTACTAAATCACTCAATCGTGTCAGTGAGCTCTTTGTAGAGACATCAAATGTCTGGTGTCATAGTATGTCATATAATCATATTCCTTTTAAACTTGCTAGTTGAGGAGATACTATCAGTCAGTGAACCAAAATGATTGTATAAGCAGTAAAAGTTATCACATCTCTGTTTTTCTTGGTAAAGATAAAAATACATCTTAAAAATTCCACTTGGTTACTCTCCACAACACACACTCATTGTTTGGCTGATAAGCAATTGATAACTGGCTACAACTAAGTTTCTAAATTTTGAGGCCGAAATATTTCTTCGGCATGAACTAATTTGGATACACGGCCGCAATGCCATTAAAATGCATGGTTTCATTAATAATATCTCAATTCTAATGTTACATTTCTGCTCTCGCCTCCTCCTCCCTCCACCAAAACAAGGTTGATACTTCCCTTGTCCATCCTTTCCACCCCATCGGCTTCCATGTTCAATGGATCATCCTCTGTAATTTCTGTCACTTTCAACATGGTGACACCAGGTACGTTTTCCCTTTCCCTACCTCTTTGGCCTCTTGCATTGTTCAGAACCCTTGGAATTTAACATTGAATTCAGCAACTTCAGATGACTAGTCTCTCCAGCTTGCATCTGAGTTGGTGGTTCAAATCAAAGACCATTAACCTGAAACATTAACTCTGTTTTTATCTCTCCACAGATGCTGCCTGACCTCCTGAGTATTTCCATCATTCTTTGTTCTTATTTCGGAGTTCCAACATCTGCAATGTTTTGCTTCTCTGGCATTTTGTATTTCACAGGACCAGCATTTCATTTTTCTCCTTCTCTACTTTCATTCATCATCGACTTGTATTTCCTCCAGACAGATTATCTGTGATGAACAAGCGTTCACCTTCCCTCAGCCAGCACCTCCAATATCTGTGTCATTCAGTTTTGCTTCGTCTCCACCTTATCACAGACATTCCATTTGCTCTCTTCACCCTTTCCCTTGCCAGCTACTTAAAAATGTGCCTGTTATCTAACTTTATCTCATTCTGACAAAGTCATTGACCTGATTTGCTCTTGCTCTTTCCATAGCTGATGCCTGACCTACTGAGTATTTCTAGCATTCTATAATGCCATACGTTAGGTGACTATTAAGAATCCCATTGCAGAATCTGAAGAGCAGCTAGCTTGCTGATCAAATATCCTTCGTTGACCAACAGCACTAGAAGCAGATTCATAGGTCATTCATTTATTTTATGTTTGTCATAAAGCTATAGAATCGTACAGCACAGAAAGAAACTCTCCAGCCCATCATGTCCATGCCAACCTTCAGTTACCATCCACACTAATTCCATAAGCCAGCACTTGGTCTGTAGTCTTCTATGTCTTCGCAATTCAATTTGTGGGATCCAGCAGTGGCAAATTTAATGTTTCCTCTATAACATTGACTGCTTCAACAGTAACTCAATGGCTGTGCAGTGGATTGAAGTTGCCTACAGATACACTGTAAGGCTATATACATACCTGTTCTTTCTTTTTGCTTTTATTTCTAAAATAAGCAGTGTCATCAAAAATCCAAATGGTAATTGAATGTTTTTGTCAGTAAAATGTGTTGTTTGCATATTGAGGTATTTTTGCGTTTTTTTTAAAACCTGGCATTCAACTGCCTTCTGGGGGGGGAAAAACATTTTGCAAAATCACTGTTCATCATAATGACAATGCCTTTTTAAATGGTGTCTTCTGCAGCTTGCATTCTTATAACATCCTGAGTTCAAGGATCATGCATTTTCATATATGTTGCCACTGCAAATAAAATCAGTGATAACAATTATAAGCAAGTAATTTAAAATTTTTTTACTCTGAAATCATTTTCACCCAGAAGGTGTATCGTATAGCATGTTCTTAAAATGTTAAGTGTTAAAATTACATTTAGTTGTTTTATTGTAGCATCACTTGTTATACAAGCAAATAGAATAGCCAGTTAGGTTCAGTAAAATCCTTCAAACAAGAATATTTTCCACTGATTGGTTAAGGAAGATGCAGGCAGCCCTTGTGCAAGAAAATGAAAGGAAGAAATTGCATACCTTGCATTTTAATACTACTATAGCTTGTTGGAAAGAGCTTGAGAGCCGATTTATCTTTTGAAGTGCTGTCTGTACTTTTCAGGTAAATACACTCAGCCAAGACCCCAAAGCAAATGAACAGCCAATTAATTTGATTGGGTTAAGTAATGGCAATTGATATATTTTTAGATATTAAGAGAATGAAAGGATACTGAGAAATGATGCTGTGGTAAAAGACCAGCAAACACAAGGGACCTTACTGTCCTGCCATTTCTAGTTCTTACCGTAGAATGGTTACAGAACAGAAGGAAACTGCAAATCACATGTATGTTGATTCTTTACCAGAGCAGCTCTACTTTCACCCACCAGTCCTTTCTCTGTAAACTTGCAAATGTTTACCCACCACGTATTCACCCAATTCTCTCTTGACGGCTGCAATGGAACCTGCCTCCAGAGCTCTCCAGATTCCAACCACGTGCCATGAAGAAAGTTTTTCCTCGGGTCAGTCTTAATTTATTCCCCTTTATTTTGTACCTGTAACCTTCAGTCTTTGATCTCTCCACCAAAGGCGACGATCCACTCTGATCTGACCCCTCATCATTTTATATGCATTTCTCAAATTTCTTCTCAGCCTCCTCTTCAAATTTAGCCTTTATCCTAGGAATTATTCTTGTAAATCCTTTCTGAATCCTCTGTATCACCTTCACCTCCTTCCTCTAATGTGGCAGTCAGAAATGAATAAAATACTCCAACTGGTGGTATTTTATAGAAGTTCAACATCCCTGCTTTTATACTGTGCGCCTCTACAAGATAAATGTTCTTGCATTCCACGTGTCATCATCCAGGACATTGGAAGAGAAGGACATTTTGCTTTTGAAACAATATCAGGGAAGTGTTTCATATTCCAGCAAAGTAACCTTTTTTGAATAAGGGGACCTTGTGACGTATGTGAAGAGCAGAAGGATGACGAGAGTAAAGGTAGGTCCGATTAGAGACAAAAGTGAGAAGATGTGCCTGGAAGCTGTGGAAGTCGGTGAGGTTCTCAATGAATACTTCTCTTCAGTATTGACCAAGGAGAGGGGCCTTGATGACACTGAGGACAGTGTTGGTAAGGTTAATGTTCTAGAGCATTGTAGATATCAAGAGAGAGGATGTGTTGGAGCTGTTAGAAAATATTAGGACAGATAAGTCCCCGGGGCCTGACGGAATATTCCCCAGGCTGCTTCGTGAGGCGAGGGAGGATATTGCTGAACCGTTGGCTAGGATCTTTGAGTCCTCCTTGTCCACGGGAATGGTACCGGAGGATTGGAGGATGACAAATGTTGTCCCCTTATTCAAAAAAGGTAGTAGGGGTAGTCCAGGGAATTACAGACCAGTTAGCCTTACGTCTGTGGTGGGCAAGCTGTTGGAAAGGATTTTAAGAGATAGGATCTATGAGCATTTAGAGAATCTTGGACTGATTAGGGACAGCCAGCATGGCTTTGTGAAGGGAAGATCATGTCTCACAAGCCTGATAGGGTTCTTTCAGGAGGTGACCAGGAAGATTGATGAGGGTAGTGCAGTAGATGTGGTCTACATGGATTTTAGTAAGGCATTTGACAAGGTTCCACATGGTAGGCTTCTTCAGAAGGTCAGCGGGTAAGGGATCCAGGGATGCTTGGCCATGTGGATTCAGAATTGGCTTGCCTGTGGAAAGCAGAGGGTTGTGGTGGAGGGAGTGCATTCAGATTGGAGGGCTGTGACTACTGGTGTCCCACAGGGATCGGTTCTGGGACCTCTGCTTTTCGTGATATTTATTAATGACTTGGATGAGGGGGTAGAAGGGTGGGTTAGCAAGTTTGCAGATGACACAAAGGTCAGTGGTGTTGTGGATAGTGTGGAGGGCTGTCAAAGTTGCAGAGGGATATTGATAGGATGCAGAGCTGGGCTGACAAGTGGCAGATGGAGTTCAATCGGAGAAGTGTGAGGTGGTACACTTTGGAAGGACAAACTCCAAAGCAGAGTACAAGGTTAATGGCAGGATTCTGGGTAGTGTGGAGGAGCAGAGGGATCTGGGGGTTCATATCCACAGATCACTGAAAGTTGCCTCACGGGTGGATAGGGTAGTTAAGAAAGCTTATGGGATGTTAGCTTTCATAAGTCGCGGGATCAAGTTTAAGAGCTGCGAGGTAATGATGCAGCTCTACAAAACTCTGGTTAGACCACACTTGGAGTACTGTGTCCAGTTCTGGTCGCCTCATTATAGGAAGGATGTGGAAGCATTGGAAAGGGTGCAGAGGAGATTTACTAGGATGCTACCTGGACTGGAGAGTATGGATTATGAGGAGAGACTAAGGGAGCTAGGGCTTTACTCACTGGAGAGAAGGAGGATGAGGGGAGACATGATGGAGGTATACAAAATATTAAGAGGAATAGAACCATACAGCACAAAACAGGCCCTTCGGCCCACCATGTTGTGCCATCCATCAGACCACCCTCACACTACCTAACCCCTTCCTCCCGCATATCCCCCCATCCCACACTCCTCCATATGCCTATCCAACAAGCTCTTGAACCTGTTCAATGTATCTGCCTCCACCACCACCCCAGGCAGTGCATTCCATGCACCAACCACTCTCTGGGTGAAAAACCTCCCTCTGACATCTCTCCTGAACCTCCCACCCATAACCTTAAAGCCATGACCTCTCGTCTTGAGCATTGGTACCCTGGGAAGGAGGCGCTGACTGTCTACTCTATCTATTCCTCTCAATATTTTATATACCTCTATCATGTCTCCTCTCATCCTCCTCCTTTCCAGTGAATAAAGCCCTAGCACCTTAAGCCTCTCCTCATATTCAATACTCTCCAATCCAGGCAGGATCCTGGTAAATCTCCCCTGCACCCTCTCCAATGCCTCCACATCCTTCCTATAATGAGGTGACCAGAACTGAACACAGTACTCTAAGTATGGCCTAACTAGAGTTTTGTAAAGCTGCATCATCACCTCGCTGCTCTTAAACTCAATCCCGCGACTTATGAAAGCCAACATCCCATTGGCCTTCTTAACTGCTCTTTCCACCTGTGAGGCAACTTTCAATGAACTGTGAATATGAACCCCCAGATCCCTCTGCTCCTCCACACTGCCAAGTACCTTGCCATTCACCCAGTACTCTGCCCTGGAGTTTGTCCTTCCAAAGTGTACCACCTCACACTTCTCCGATTGAACTCCATCTGCCACTTGTCAGCCCAGCTCTGCATCCTATCAATATCCCTCTGTAAGCTCCGACAGCCCTCCACACTATCCACAACACCGCCTATCTTAGTGTCGTCTGCAAACTTACTAACCCAGCCCTCCACCCCCTCATCTAAGTCATCTATAAATATCACAAAAAGTAGAGGTCCCAGAACCGATCCCTGCGGGACACCACTAGTCACTGCCTTCCAATCCGAGGGCACTCCTTCCACCACAACCCTCTGCTTTCTACGTGCAAGCCAATTCCTAATCCACACAGCCAAGCTTCCTTGGATCCCTTGGCCTGTGACCTTCTGAAGAAGCCTACTATGAGGAACCTTATCAAATGCCTTACTAAAATCCATGTAAACCACATCCACCGCACTGCCCTCATCAATCTTCCTGGTCACCTCCTCAAAGAACTATCAGGCTTGTGAGGCAAGATCTTCCCTTCACAAAGCCATGCTGGCTGTCCCTAATCAGTCCATGATTCTCAAGGTGTTCATAGATCCTATCCCTTAGAATCCTTTCTAACAGCTTACCCACCACAGACGTGAGACTCACCGGTCTATAATTCCCTGGCCTATCCCTATTACCTTTTTTGAACAAGGGGACAACATTCGCAACCCTCCAATCCTCCGGCACCACCCCCGTAGACAACGAGGACTCAAAGATCCTTACCAGCGGTTCAGCAATCTCCTCCCTAGCCTCTCGAAGCAGCCTGGGGAAAATCCCGTCAGGCCCCGGAGATTTATCTGTCTTAATATTATTTAACAACTTCAACACATCCTCTCTCTTGATATCTACAACCTCGAGAACATTACCCCTACCAGCACTCCCTTCCGCATCATCAAGACCCCTCTCCCTGGTGAATACCGAAGAGAAGTACTCATTGAGAACTTCTCCCACTTCCGCCGCCTCCAGGCAAATTCTCCCACCTTTGTCCTTAATCGGACCTACCTTCACCCTAGCCATCCTCCTACCCTTCACGTACTTGAAAAAGGCCTTAGGATTTTCCTTAACCCTACTAGCCAAAGCCTTTTCATGTCCCCTTCTAGCTCTCCTCAGCCCTTTCTTAAGTTCCTTCCTTGCTACCTATATTCCTCACGGGCCCTGTCTGAACCTTGCTGCTTATACCTCACGTATGCTACCTTCTTCTCCCTAACAAGTCATTCCACCTCTCTCGTCACCCACGGTTCCTTCACCCTGCCATTCCTTCTCTGCCTCACCGGGACATATTTATCCCTAACATCCTGCAAAAGATCCCTGAACATCGACCACATCTCCATGGTACATTTTCCTTCAAAAAGGACATCCCAATTTACACTCCCAAGTTCTCTCCTTATAGCCTCGTAGTTCGCCCTTCCCCAATTGAAAAACCTCTTGTCCTCTCTGCACCTGTCCCTGTCCATGACAATTTTAAAGGTTATGGAGCAATGGTCACTGTCCCCCAAATGCTCACCCACCAATAGATCCTTCACCTGTCCCGGTTCATTTCCTAAAACTAGATCTAACATGGCATTCCCTCTAGTTGGCCTGTCAACATACTGCGTCAGGAATCCCTCCTGGACACATTTAACAAATTCCGTCCCATCTAAACCTTTTGGCACTAAGCAGGTTCCAGTCTATATTTGGGAAGTTGAAGTCTCCCATTATAACAACCCTGTTATTTCTGCTTCTCTCCAAACACTGCCTGCCAATCTGCTCCTCTATATCTCTACTGCTACTGGGGGGCCTATAGAATACTCGTAGTAGAGTAACTGCTCCTTTCTTGTTCCTTAATTCCACCCATACGGACTCTAGAGATGATCCTTCTACAACATCGCCACCCCTCCCCCTCTTCTCCCCCCTTCCCTATCCCTCTTAAAACACCGAAAACCAGGAATATTCAATATCCACTCCTCTCCTGACGTCAGCCACGTCTCAGTAATAGCCACGATATCATAGTCCCCCATACTTATCCAAGCCCTCAATTCATCCCCCTTATTCCTGACACTTCTTGCATTTAAGTAAATACACTTCAGTCCATCTACCTTACTACTTTTATAGCCTGTATTCTGCTTCTCCTTCCCCAAAGCCTCTCTACCTGTTTGATCTAACTTTTCCCCATTCCCTTCTTCCTCTGACCTACTCCTCCGGTTCCCTTCCCCCTCACAAACTAGTTTAAACCCTCCTGAACCACCCTAGCAAATCTCGCCGCAAGGATATTGGCCCCCTTCTGGTTCGGGTGTAACCCGTCCTCTCTGTACAGGTCCCACCTTCCCGAGAAGAGATCCCAATGATCCTGAAATCTAAAACCCTCCCTCCTGCACCAGCTTCTCAGCCACGCATTTATCTGCCACCTCCTCCTATTCCTACCTTCACTATCATGTGGCACTGGCAGCAATCCCGAGATTGCTACCTTTGAGGTCCTGTTCCTCAATATTCTGCCTAGCTCTCTGAACTCACTCTTCAGGACCTCATCCCCCTTCCTACCTATGTCGTTGGTGCACATATGGACCACAACTTCTGGCTGCTCTCCCTCCCCTTCAAGAATTCTGTGGACCCAATCAGTGACATCCCGGACCCTGGCACCTGGGAGGCAACATACCATCCGGGATTCATGCTCACTGCCACAGAACCTCCTGTCTGTTTCCCTGACTATCGAGTCCCCTATCACGACTGCATGTCTCTTTCCCACCCTTCCCTTCTGAGCAGCAGTACCAGTCCCAGAATAGATAGAGTGGACAGCCAGTGCCTCTTTCCCAGGGCACCATTGCTCAATACAAGAGGGCATGGTTTTAAGGTAATGGGTGGGAAGTTCAAGGGAGATATCAGAGGGAGGTTTTTCACCCAGAGTGGTTGGTGCATGGAATGTGCTGCCCGGGTTATTGGTGGAGGTTGATCCGTTGGTCAAGTTCAAGAGATTGTTAGATAAGCATATGGAGGAATTTAAAATAGGGGGATATGTGGGTGGAAGGGGTTAGATAGTCTTAGGCGTGGTTTAAAGGTCGGCACAACATGGTGGGCCGAAGGGCCTGTATTGTGCTGTATTGTTCTATGGTTCTAATGTGCTTTGTCACATCGTCAAAGAATTCAATCAGGCTCGTGAGGCACGACTTGTCTCTCACAAAGCCATGCTGACTGTCCCTAATCAGCCTGTGCTTCTCTAAATGCCCATAAATCCTGTCTCTAAGAATCTTCTCCAGTAATTTGCCCACCACTGAACTAAGACACACTGGTCTGTAATTCGCAGGGTTATCCCTACTCCTTAAACAAAGGAACAACATTCGTCACCCTCCAATCATCTGGCACTCCTCCTGTGGCCAGTGAGGACACAAAGATCATTGCCAAAGGTGCAGCAATCTTTTCCCTTGCTTTCTGTAAAAACCTTGGATATATCCTGTCTGGCCCCAGTGACTTATCTATCCTGATGTTTTTCAAAAGGTCTTGCACATCCTCTTCCCATCACGTCGACATGCCCCAGCGTATCAGCCTGTTGTATGCCATCCTCACAATCGTCAAGGTCTCTCTCACTGGTGAATACCGAAGCAAAGTATTATTATTTAAGGACTTCCCCTACCTCTTCTGACTCCAGGCACATGTTTCCTCTTTTATCCCTGATCGGTCCTACCCTCTCTCTAGTCATCCTCCTATTCTTCACATACGTGTAGTACGCCTTGGGGTTTTCCTTGATCCTACTCACCAAGGCTTTTTCATGCCCCATTGTAGCTCTCCTAAGTCCATTCGTAAGCTCCCTCCTGGCTACCTTGTAACTCTCCAGAGCCCTGTCTGATCCATGCTTTCTAAACCTCAGGTAAGCTTCTTTCTTCCTCTTGACAAGATATTCTACATCTCTTGTCAACCTATGTTCCTTCACTCTACCACCCTTACCCTGCTTCAATGGAACAAACCTATCCAGAACCCCATGCAAATACTCCCTAAACAACCTCCACATTTCCATTGTGCACTTCCCCAAGAACGTCTGTTCCCAATTTATGCTCCCAAATTCCTGTCTGATAGCATCATAATTCTCCCTCCCCCCCATTAAATACTTCCCCATATCGTCTGCTCCTATCCCTCTCCAAGGCTGTGGTAAAGGTCAAGGAGTTATGCTCACTGTCACCAAAAGGCTCTCTCACCAAAAGGCTCTCCCACCAAGAGATCTGAACCTGATCAGGCTCATTGCCTAGTGCCAGGTCCAGAATGGCCTCTCCTCTAGTCTGGCTGTCCACGTACTGTGTCAGGAATCCTTCCTGGACACACCTAACAAACTCTGCCCCGTCTATCCCCTTTACACTAAGGAGGTGCCAGTCAATATTAGGAAAGTTGAAATCACCCATGACAACAACCCTGTAATTTTTTTTTGCACCTCTCCAAAAATCTGCCTCCTGGTCTGCTCCTCAGTGGGGGGGGGGGGGGGGGGTCTGTGGAATACTCCCAATACTCCCTCCCTGTTTCTGACTTCCACCAACACTGACTCAGTAGACGATCCCTCCAGGACATCCTCCCTTTCTACAGCTGTGACACTGTCCCTGATCAGCAAAGCCACCCGTCCCCCACCCCCACCTCTCTTACCTCCGTCCCTGTCCCTTTTGAGACATCTAAACCCTGGAATATCCAGCAGCCATTCCTGCCCTTGTGACAGCCAAGTCTCTGTAATGGCCACCACACCATAGTTCCATGTACTTACCCATGCTCTAAATTCATCATCCTTGTTCCTGATACTTCTTGTATTAAAGTTGACACACTTCAGCCCATCCAACTGACTGCAATTTTGCCCTTTCAAATGCCTATCCTTCCTCAGTCTTTCTACACTCTGCATTTACTTGTACACTGAATGTACCAACCTCTGACTTATCATGATAAAGGGTAAATAAGGTGGTGGAATTGAGTAACCGTTAATAACCATTTGCACTTTCATTATATTGTATAGCTAATTGTGCCGCCTTACAGATCCAGCAATCCGGGTTTATTCCTGACCTCCAGAGCTGTCTGTGTGGAGTTTACATGTTTTCCATGTGATTGGTTTCTTCCCACATTCCATGGTAAGTTAATTGAGTGGTGAAGGTTCCCCCTAGCAAAAGTGGATGGCAGGAGAAGCCAGTGGTGCTGATGAGCAGATGAGAGTGAATAGCTTACAAGGAAATAAGTGGGGAATATAACTGATGTGATTGTGCCATAAACCAGCATTGACTCCTAGTTCATATGAAAACATGTATAGCTCCACAAAAGAGAAAAATCCTTTTTATCCATCTCTCCTTTATAACCATATGATTTTAAAATACCCAAATCATTTATCTTGGTTATTTTGAACACTTACATAATCTGTTAAATTGTTTCCATAGTGACTGGTGCTCTCCATTATTACTTGCTTCTAAAATGTGCACAAGCTGAAATGCTAAAACTGCTCAATAACATAACACTGTTTTACAAATACAAATCTGAATTTGTTGTAACAGCATAATGTAGCAGAAATCTGGTGCAGCCTTCTGGGCCTTGAAAGAGGGAAAAAAAGAGAGCCTGTGTGTTGCAGGGAACCTTCTCCATTGGAGATGTGCAGCAAAATAATTACAAGCAACTTCTTCCCGTGCCACAGACTTTCTCTCTGACCTCCCTCACAAATCCTGGGATCTAATCTTGCACAGACTACACACTTCTCAACTCTTTCTTACAGGCCCAAATCTGCTCACAGGTACCGGTCTCTCTACCCCTCTCTTCTCTCCTCTACACATTTTTGAATTTCTCTGAATTTTTTTTTTCTTCTTCTCTCTCTCACGTCCCTGATTCACCTTGAGGGCTGCTGGGTATTTCTTGTCACCAGTCCCTACTACTCTTTGGACACCATTCTAGCAATAATTTCCTCTCTTCATAATCATCTTCGTCCAGTGATGAATGCATGTTGACCTATAAGTCCCCCAAATGTGTGAAAACCTGCAATGAAGTAATGCTGTGTGGAAGACCCACGTCGGTTTGATGACGGGCAGATGGAACCAGGTGAGGTGAGGGAATGGGAAAGGTGAACAAAGGTAGAAGAAAACTAGGTGGACATGCGACTGTGTGTATGTGTGAGGAGAGCACCAGGGGTGTGAGTTACCTGAAACTGGAAAATTCAGTGTACATTCCATTGGGTCGTAAGCTACCCAAATGGAATATGAGATGTTGTTCTTCCAATTTACATATGGCCTCTTCATAGCACTGGAGACAAAGGCTTGAGAGCACATAGCACCAGGCTCAAGGACAGCTTCTGTCCCGCAGTTATCAGACTCTTGAACAGACCTCTCATATGCTAGAAGATGAATTCTCGCAATCTACCTCATCGGGGCCCTTACACTTTGTCTACCTGCACTGAACTTTCTGTAATGGCAACACTATATTCTGCATTCTGTTTTTCTTTTCATTTCCTAGATGTACTTGTGTATGGAATGATCTGTCTGGATGGGCTGGCAAACATAAGCTTTTCATTGTATCTCGGTACATATGACTCTAACTAACCAATGCCAATACCATCCACAGGAATAACATTAAACTATTTTCTGACAAGGTACCAATATATTCAACTTTATATAGTGCTGTGTAAATACATTTCAGCTGATTATTTTAATAGATTTGAAGCAAAGTGCTACACACTGAGCGAAGAATAAAAGTACACAGTCGGAGGGTTGAACTGGAGACTGAATTTATTTCAACTTCCCGTGCTAGCTTTTTAGACCCGTTAACGTTCCGCCCTCTCTGGGCAGAAGTGACGCCTGTGGTGCTTCACCGAACTCTTCCCGTGCGCGGGCTTTCTCCCCTCGCTGTTGGAGAAGAAGGCCTGGCGCCATTTTGCAGCTGGCCTTCCTGCCGATGTGCGTTGATTTCAGAGCCGGTTCGCTTGTCTTGAAGGTGGGTCACCCACATAACCGCCCCCCCCCCCCCCAAGAACTGGTGATACACCCCCCAAAGTCTACAGTGTGGGGCAGTCGCTGTTTGGCCTGTCTGCCCCTGTGCCGTGGAGCCTGAGCATCGACAGTCTGCAACAAGTCCACGTGGGCCGGTTTGAGCCGGTCCACTGTTTTAAAAAAAAATTTCCTCTTTTTCCCCGCCTCCCCCAATGTCCAGAACGTATGTGGACCCGTTGTTCCTCAGCACTTTGAACGGCCCCTCGTATGGACGCTGTAGCGGTGTTTGGTGTGCGTCCCTTTGAACAAAGACAAACTTAGTCCTGCAGGTCTTTGGGTATGCAGGTCGGGGTTCATCCGTGTCGTGAAGTCGGAACGGGGACCAGGTTGCCGAGCCTCTCGCGTAGTCTATCTAGGACTGCCACTGGTTCTTCCTCTCGCCCCCTTGGGGCTGGTATGAACTCTCCTGGGACGACCAGGGGTGTGCCGTACACCAGCTCGGCCGATGAGGCATGCAGGTCCTCTTTGGGTGCAGTGTGGATTCCCAGCAGGACCCAGGGGAGCTCGTCCACCCAGTTAGGCCCTTTCAGGTGGGCCATGAGAGCCGACTTTAAGTGGCGGTGGAAACGTTCCACCAGCCCATTCGACTGTGGGTGGTAGGCAGTTGTGTGGTGTAAGCGTGCTCCCAACAGGCTGGCCACAGTCAACCACAGGCTGGAGGTGAACTGGGTGCCTCTGTCGGAGGTAATGTGGGCCGGTACCCCGAAACGTGTTACCCAGGTCACGATCAGTGCTCGGGCGCAGGAATCGGCGGTGGTGTCAGTGAGCGGGGCCGCCTCCGGCCATTTCGTGAACTGGTCCACCATAGTGAGGAGGTACCGCGCTCCTCTCGACACAGGCAGGGGCCCCACGATATCCACAGGAATGTGGTCGAACCTCCAGTGGATGGGTTCAAACTGCTGCGGCGGGGCCTTGGTGTGCCACTGTACCTTGGCTGTTTGACACTGCACGCACGTTTTGGCCCACTCGCTGACCTGTTTGCGAAGTCCGTGCCACACGAAACTGCTGGAGATCATCCGGACGGTTGTCCTAATGGATGGGTGCGCCAAACCGTGGATGGAGTCAAACTCGCAACCGCCAGGTTGCCGGGACGATGGGGCGGGGTTAGCCAGTAGCTATGTCTCATAGGAGGGTCCTCCCACCTGGGCCTACCAGGAAGTCTTGCAACTGCAAGCCCGAGACTGCGGTCCTGTAGCTGGGCAACTTGTCGTCCACCTGCTGCGCCTCCGCTAGAGCTGCGTAGTCCACACCTTGGGACAGGGCCTGGCTAGCTGGTCTGGAGAGTGCATCAGCCACAACATTGTCCTTCCCCGAGACATGCTGGATGTCCGTCGTGTACTTGGAGATATAGGACAGATGTCGCTGCTGACTGGCCGACCAGGGATCGGACACCTTTGTGAATGTGAAGGTCAATGGTGTGTGGTCCGTGAATGCGGTGAAGGGCCTGCCCTCTTAAAAAGTACCTGAAATGCCGGATTGCCAAGTATAGTGCCAACAGCTCCCGGTCGAAAACACTACTTGAGTTCAGGCTGCCGCAGGTGCTTGCTGAAGAACACCGGGGTTGCCAGCACCCCTCGATGAGTTGTTCCAGCACCCTACTGACTGCCGTGTTGGACGCGTCCACTGTGAGGGCGGTTGGAATGTCCATTCTGGGGTACACCAGCATGGCGGCATCTGCCAAGGTTTCCTTGGCCCTAACAAAAACGACTGCATCCTCTTCGTCCCAGGTAGTGTCCTTGCCTTTACTCAACATCAGGGTGAACAAAGGGTTCATGACTCTGGCTGCTGAGGGGAGGAAACGGCGATAGAAGTTGATCATACCAACAAACTCCTGCAAGCCTTTGACGGTGTTGGGCCGGGCGAAGTGGCAGATCGCGTCTACCTTGGCAGGCAGGGGTGTTCCTGTGGCCGAGGAAGTCAATGGCATCGAGTCCGAACTGGTATTTGGCTAGGTTGATGGTGAGGCCAAAATCACTCAGGCAGGAGTAGAGCTGGCCTAGGTGGGACAGGTGTTCCAAACGATCATGGCTGGCTATGAGGATGTCGTCCAAATAGATGAACGCAAAGTCCAGGTCGCATCCCACTGCATCCATTAGCCGCTGGAACATCTGTGCAGCATTCTTCAGGCCGAATGGCATTCAGAGGAACTTGAACAGGCCGAATCGGGTGATGAGCACTGTCTTGGGGATGTCTTCAGGGTGTACTGGGATTTGATGGTATCCCCGGACGAGGTCCACCTTGGAAAAGATGCTTGCCCCGTTGCAGGTTTGCTGCAAAGTCCTGTATGTGTGGCACGGGGTAGCGGTCTGGGGTAGTAGCCTCGTTCAGCCTACGGTAGTCGCCGCACAGTCTCCAGTCCCTAGCTGCTTTGGGCACCATGTGAAGGGGGGAAGCCCATCGGCTGTCGGACCACCGTACGATCCCCAATTCCTCCATCCGCTTGAACTCGTCCTTCGCCAGGTGGAGCTTGTCCAGGGGGAGCCGTCGAGCGCGGGCGTGGAGGGGTGGTCCCTTGGTCGGGATGTGGTGCTGTACTCAGTGTCTGGGTATGGCTGCCGTGAACTGCGGTGCCAGAACCGATGGGAAGTCCGCCAGGATTCTGGTGAATTCGTTGTCCGACAGCGTGATGGAGTCCAGGTATGGGGCCGGCAACTTGGCTTCGCCTAAGGAGAATGTCTGGAACATCTTGGCTTGCACCAGTCTTTTCCCGCGTAAGTCAACCAGTAGGCTGTGGGCCGGTAAGAAGTCTGCCCCCAGGAGTGGTTGGGCCATGGCAGCCAGTGTCCCACATGAAGCGGCTGGCGCCGAACTGCAGTTGCACTGTGCGGGTGCTGTAGGTCCAAATCATGCTGCCGTTTGCAGCCCTGAGGGTGGGACCTCTCCCCCTGTTGCGGGTGTCATGCCCCGTTGGGGGTAAGATGCTAATCTCCGCTCCGGTGTCCAAAAAGCAGCATCCCGATCGCTTGTCCCAGGCAAACAAGAGGCTGTCTTGGTGGCCAGCCGTCATAGCCATCAGCAGTGGCTGGCCTCGGCGTTTCTTGGAAACTCACAGGGCGGATGACATCGGCGGGCTTCCGTGCCCCACCGTTGGTGGTAGAAACACCACTGCCCGTTGGTCCCTTCACTCTTGCCTCTAGGTTGTTTGTGTGCTCCGTTGCCAGGCCTGGTCTGGCCTGCCGTTGGGGCCTTGGCTTGGTGATCTGTGCGACGGACGCCTCACTCTCCTTGGCCTTCCACAGCATGTCTGCCTGGACCGCCAGCTACCGGGGATCACTGAAGTCTGCGTCAGCAAGTAGCAGGTGCATGTCCTCGGGTAGTTGCTCTAGGAATGCCTGCTCGAACATGAGGCAGGGCTTGTGTCTGTCAGCTAGGGCCTGCATTTCGTTCATTAAAGCTGACGGTGGCCTGTCTCCCAAACCATCTAGGTGCAGTAGGCGGGCACCCCGCTCCTGCTGTGAGAGGCCGAAGGTCCTTATAAGCAGCGCTTTGAATGCTGCATATTTGCCCTCCTCCGGGGGCGATTGAATGAAGTCCTCCATCTGGGCTGCTGTCTCCTGATCGAGGGAGCTCACCACGTAATAGTAGCGCATGGAGTCGGAAGATATCTGCCGGATCTGGAACTGGGCCTCTGCTTGGTCAAACCACAGTCGTGGTCGCAGGGTCCAGAAAGTTGGCAGTTTAAGTGAAACTGCGTGAACAGCTGAAGGGTCGATCATCTTCGGTCCAAATCCCGTTTGGACCATTGGGGTCACCAATGAAGTGAAGTGCTTCACACTGAGTGAAGAATAAAAGCACACAGTCGGGGGGGGGGGTTGAACTGGAGACTGAATTTATTTCAACTTCCTGCGCTAGCTTTTTAAACCGGTTAACATCCCGCCCTCTCTGGGCGGAAGTGACGCCTGCGGTGCGTCACCGAACTCTTCCCGCACGTGGGGTTTCTCCCCTCGCTGTTGGAGAAGAAGGCCTGGTGCCATTTTGCAGCCGGTCTTCCTGCCGACACACGCTCCGATTTCAGAGCCAGTTCGCTTGTCTTGAAGGTGGGTCGCCACACAGCCTTATTTTTTGTTTAAAAATGGCTGCACTGAATGTATAAGGTAAATATTTGAATCTATGTCTTCAGAGTATCATGAGTTGAGTGAGAAATAAAATCCAACACTGAATTAATAAGCCATGAGAGGGCAGCATATAACAACACTGAACATTTGTGGTAACTACTACTTAAGGATAACAGAATTTTGATACTTGCAAAATTACTTTTTCAGCAGAGTCATAACAGAGGAAAATATTGGTAGAATACAAATAACTTTGATTCTTCAGAGATAAAGTTTAAAGCAGAGGAAACAGCTTGCACTGCATATAATCTTGCAGCTTGTCGTAGTCATACAGCAGAGAAACAGGCCCTTCAGCCCACCATGTCCATACTAACCATCAGGTACTTGTCTATTACTAATCCCATTTGCCAGCACTTGGCCTGTAATCTACTGGTTGCTAATTTAATGTAAAAAGGTTCCTGATATTCTGATGGGGAGGCTGTGATGACTAGTAATTTTGAGTAATTAATTTTATGGCCATATGGTGTGCTTGCATATTTGGCACACTTAATGCCATGTGGTCTGATTATGAATGTTTCAATTTGATCATAGTTGGTCTTGTGGGCAATATTATGATTGAGCCTTTTGTAGGTTACAATTGAATCTCTGAACAGGGAGATATTAAATTTATTTGAAAGGTTAACTCTGTTAGAGCTATTACACAGCACACTGTAATCCGCTGAAGACTTCAGATTCATATTTCTCACAACAGTGAAGGAGGCCATTCAACCCATTGAGTTTGTGCTGGTTTTTGGAGCAAAACCACCAGTCCAATTTCCCCCAATTACTTCCCTGTAACATTTTCTCTGACCATCACTCTTCCTTGATTTTTGCCTTCATCCCTCTACATTAGGTCATATGGCTACTGTTAATTCCCTCTATCAAACAGCATGTCTTTTGGATGTGGGAGTAAACTGGAGTATCAAAGTGGGAAATGCGTGGTCACAAATAAAATTGGCAAACATTTGCACAGACAGCGCCCGAGGTCAGGAATGGACCCACTTGCTGGAGTTGAGGCAGGAACAGTAACTGTTGTCATTGGAGACGAGACTGCTGATGCTGGGATCTGGAGTAGTTTTTTAAAAAAAAAACAAACTGCTAGAGGAACTCAGCAGGCCAGGCAGCGTCTGCAGAGGCCAAGGGATAGTTGACATTTCTGGTCGAGAACCGGTATCAGGACTGAGTATAGGCCAGTATAGAGAGGTGAGGGGGAGGGGTGAGGCAGGAGCTGGGAAGTGATAGGTGGATCCAGGTGAGGAGGGATTAATAAGTAGATGGAGCCAGATCAGGAATGGAAGGGTGGAGATAGCAACTGGGAGGTGATAGGTGGAGGCAACAAAGGGCTGCAGGTAAAAGAATCTGATAAGAAAAGAAGTCAGTGAGTGGAACCAGATAAAGGAAGGATGCTAGGCAAAAGGGGAAACAGTGGAGGGAGGGAATAGGGACCAGTCGATTTGACTATCCCTCTGCCTCTATGGATTTTGCTTGACTCACTGAGTTCCATCTAGTTTGTTTTTTTTGCACTAACTAGTGAGCCACCTTGCTGTCTGATTATGTATTCCTATGGTGGTAAAATTAACTCAATGTAACAATAGAGGCATGATCCACACACTTTGGTCAGCACTTATCTCTATGAAGAGATGGGAAAGGTATGAGAGAACAGCAAAGTTATTTCAAAGAATGACATAAGTCTATTAAATAATCATGGGGAGAACATGAAAAGTTCAGTCGGGGCTGATAAATTTTAGCTATCAGGTACCTCATGGTTTGCTTACTCTCTGCAGCTGGACACAACCAAGTACTGAAGGCCTCAAACTGGATCTGTGACACTACTGTTCCGTTAGCACCAGTGATATTGTATATGTCCTACAAACAGATATCCAAAGTTTGAAGTGATTGGCCCTTTTTTAATATGGAAATCTGGTTGCCATTTTAGTTCAAAACCAACTGATGCTGCATCATGGACACACTGATCAGTTCTGTGGGCAAGTGAGTGTGGTCAGCTCTTCCATCCCTACCAACCACTCCCTTTCTTGGGGCAATTGCAGGAGATGCAACACCTGTCCTTTTACCTCTTCCCACCATTCAGGGACCCATGAAGTCCTTCCAAGTGAAACAGTGATTCACTTCCACTTCTTCCTGTCTAGTGGACTGCATTCAACATCGCCTCCTCTGCATTGGAAAAACCAAAAGATTAGCTGATTGTTTTGTATAGCACTTGCTCTCAGTCCACAGGGTCAGCTCTGCTCCCTGTTGCTTGCCTCTTTAATTGACTATCCTATTTCCACTCTGATTTATCTACCTGTCATCTTCTGCACATAAGCTTGATAAACAACATGTAATCTTCTCCGGGCATATTGCAGCCTTCCAAACTTAATATCAAATTCTATAATGTCAAGACTATCTCTGCCTTTTTCAGAGCTAGCCGTGTCTGCTGTAAGCCCTCCATCTTTAATATTGCCTCTGCTTTTTTTTCTCTCTCTATTAGTATAACCTAAACCTGTTGGTCCTACACCACTGCATTTTGCAAACTTGTTATTTGTATTCTCTTTCACTCTGCCGCCATCTTGATATCTACTGTGTCCCTGGCTTCACCCATCACAGATATTCCTTGGTTTGATTATTCCCTCATCTTTTCTGCAACTTAAAACTAACTTGTTTTCTCTCTTTCCTAGTTCTGAAGAATGGAAGGTCAGGCTTCATTTGCAGAAAGAAAAACAGAGTTAATCTTCAGACTTGAAACATTAAAGCATGGCTAGTAGAGCTGCTGCCACACAGCTCCAGACCCAGGTTCGATCTTGGCCTCGGGTACCGTCTGTGTGGAGTTCGCACTTTCTCCCTGTGACTTTGTGGTTTCCCCCAGGTGCTCCAATTTCCTCCCACATTCCAAAGACATGCACATTGGCCACTTGACAACAAAAGAGCTGGTCATTGACTTCAGGAAAGGAGGCGGTGTACATGCACCTGCCTACATCAATGGTGCTGAGGTCGAGAGGGTTGAGAGCTTGAAGTTCCTGGGAGTGAACATCACCAACAGCCTGTCCTGGTCAAATCACGTAGATGCCACGGCCAAGAAAGCTCATCAGTGCCTCTACTTCCTCAAGAGGCTAAAGAAATTTGGTTTGTCCCCTTTGACACTCACCAACTTCTATTGATGCACGATAGGAAGCATCCTATCTGGATGCATCACAGCTTGGTACGGCAACTGCTCTGCCCAGGACCGCAAGAAGCTGCAGAGAGTTGTGGACACAGCCCAGCGCGTCACGGACACCAGCCTCCCCTCCTTGGACTCTGTCTTCACCTCTTGTTGTTTTGGTGAAGCAGCCAGCATAATCAAAGACCCCACCCTTGTACAGTGAGATGGACTATGACCTCACGATCTACCTTGTTGTGACCTTGCACCTTATTGCACTGCACTTTCTCTGTAGCTTGACACTTTACTCTGTACTGTTACTGTTTTTACCTGTACTACATCAATGCATTCTGTACTAACTCAATGTAACTGCACTGTGTAATGAATTGACCTGTATGATCAGTTTGTAAGACAAGATTTTCAATGTACCTTGGTACAAGTGACAATAATAAACCAATTACCAATAATAAGATTATTGAATGGTTCCCTTATACGATGAGATGGACTCTGACCTCATGATCTACCTTGTTGTGACCTTGCACCTTATTGCACTGCACTTTCTCTGTAGCTGTGACACTTTACTCTGTGCTCTTTTTTTTCCTGTACTACATCAATACATTCTGTACTAACCCAATGTAACTGCACTGTGTAATAAATTGACCTATACGATCGGTATGCAAGACAAATTTTTCACTGTACCTCAGTAGAAGTGACAATAATAAACCAATACTTTATGTTGCCCTTACTGTGCAGGTGAGTGGGAGAATCTGTGGAGAGTTGATGGGAATATGGGGAGAATAAAATGAGATTAATGTAGGGTTGGTGTAAATGCATGCTTGATGATTGGTACGGAATCAATTGTCCAAAAGCCTTTTTCTGTGCTATGTCTCTTTGAGCTCACTCCGTTAGCTGGTGTGCAGTAACCACCCAAGGTTAAAAGAAGTCACACAAGGTCGTCATCTCCTTATAACTGGGGTAGAAGTAAATCATCCTTGACTTTTGGGGACAATCTATGAAGATGAATTTCAATCTTAATGACAAAGGATGCAGAATGTATAGCCTGATTTATTGTCCATTACTGTACCCATGGCATGGGAATGGTTTATTATGTCATAACCTCATGGTTAAATTTACACCTGCTATTCATTCACTTTGATGTGCGTTTTTATTAAGAATCCTCAATTGAGCCACAAATCTAATCTGTCCTCATGGTTTGCTTGATTCACAAATTTCTTAATTTATTTATACCTTTTCAGTTTCTTTCTGACCTATAGTGCTTAATGCACAATTTCTATGTGTTACTCTACTCTCCTCAGTTTGTTTCAGAACTGTTAATAGTTTATCCTTTCCACAGGGATCCTGGTCCCTGTCCACCTTGGTGGAGCATTTCCTAAGGTGCACTTCTAGCCTGCCCCAGTACTGGTGCAAGTATTTCAGGAAACAGAACTTCTCTTTTACACACTATCCTTTCAACCAAGTGGGGTGTGGGCCTTCAAGTGTGTCCGTTCAGGGCTTTGGTGAGAATATATTGAATCACTGTAGATCTTGGTCATCCTACCTGGAAATGGTGTGGCATTGATTGATTCCTGGAACAAGTGTGTTGACCTATGGAAAGCGATTGAGGAACCATGGCTTATACTCATCAGAATTTTGAAGAATGAGAGGTGATTGAAATGGACATGATTTTCAGAGGGATTGACCGAGCAAATGCTGTTTCCAGATGCTAAGCAGTTGAGGACAGTAAAGGTAAGTTTTTGGACCCCCAGAAATTGGAGGGAGGCGATCAGGTGAGAAACGGTGGGTGGATGAACACTCATTCTTTCATTATATCCATAAATATCTTGTGACCTAGTTATTGAAGCAATCAAACTGCTTTATTATCTCGTATATCTGGGTACATAACTGGGTTATGTTGCTATTTGCTTTTTTTATTGACAACACCTAAGCAGCTCCCTGGAGGAAACACAGTTCTCATATAGTGATATTTCAGTGACGCAATATCTCCAATGCGTGAATGAACAGACTAACTACATTGAGGATTCCATCTGATTACATGTCCTCAGGGTTTATTCTGCTCTATGAATCTGAATGTGTTCAGTTTGTACAGTTCCACAGGGTGAAACTACTTTGTTTATTTTGATTTAAAAACTATTGTTCTTGTGTTCTTTTGCATCACATTTAACTGGGAGATCAAACAAGCTTTGGATTATCAACAGCTTGCAAGAATCAAGGGAAGCCAATTGTTTCATCACAGCAGCAGTCTTGTAGATCATTATTTGCAAACTGATTTGCTGCCAGCAGTATAACCAACTTGGCAAGTTTGGTTAATGGCATCATTTATCAACTGAGTAGTATTGGATCAAAGATTCTTTAAAAGTCCCAATGCTCTGATCAGCTGTATATTTGAATCAATCCATGATATACAAGAAAACAGCTTGAAATTTTGTCTGATAAATCAGTATAAATGCCAAGAAGATCTCATTAATCAGGAATGTCCACAAAAAACATTGAATGGGAACTACTCGAGTGCTGCTCTTTTTTTAAAAAAAAGTTGAATTGTAGTGTATTGGTTTATTGTTGTCATATGTACTGCAATACAGTGAAAAGCTTTTGCTTTGTATGCTATCCAGACAGATCATGCCTTGCATAAGTACATCAAGATAGAATGCAGTTAAAACAGAATGCAGAATATAGTGTTGATGCTTTACATTTTCTGATTTAAAGAAAATCTTGAATTGATTGATAAGGAGCAAATACTTGATTATGGACTTGTTACATTTAAAATCTGCAAATATCTCTCAGTGAATCATGCTAAATAATTTCTTAGTATGTTTTGATTTTTTTTTCACAGGTTGTCAGAAGCCCTTGGCTACAGACTGTATCCCTGCTAAAATTCTGAAACATGCTGGAGGGGAATTTGCATTGCAAATTCACAGGCTCTCTTCCACGACCTCATCAACTCTTTTACTAAAGCACGAGAAAGGATGGACTCAACATCCATAAGACAAAGATCCTCTTCAAGTTCCTGGGAGTGAACATCACCAATACCCTCTCCTGGTCCAACCATGTAGATACCACAGCCAGGAAAACTCACCAGTGTCTCTGCTTCCTCAGGAGGCTAAAGAATTTGGCATATCCCTTTTGACACTCACCAATTTTTATCGATGCACCATAGAAAGCATATTGTCTGGATGCATCACGGCTTGGTAGGACAACTGCTCTGCCCAAGGCTGCAAGAAACTGCAGAGGTTTGTAGTCACAGCTCAGCACATCACGGAAACCAGCCTCCCCTTCGTGGGCTCTGTCTATACTTCTCGCTGCCTTGGTAAAGCAGTCAGCATAATCAGACTCCACCCACTCAAGACATTCTCTCTTCTCCCCTCTCCCATTAGGCAGAAGATACAAAAGACTGAAAGCACGTACCACCGGGCTCAAGGACAGCTTCTATCCTGCTGTTATAAGACTATTGAATGGTCCCCTACCACGCTAAGATGGACTCTTGACCTCACAATCTACCTCATTATAACCTTGCACCTTAATGTTTACCTGCACTGCACTTTCTCTGTAACTGTTGCACTTTATTCTGCATTCTGTATTATTTTACCTTGTACTACCTCAATGTGTAATGAATTGATCTGCACGAACAGTATGCAAGACAAGTTTTTCACTGTACCTCAGTACAAGTGACAATAATAAACCAATTCCAACCTGACTATACTGTACAACATCTCTAAAAATAAAGGTGCATAAGGATATTCTGGAATAAGTGGACTGCTCCATATCTCAGGAGCCCCCTTTCAATGAACACAAATGTCATTGGTAAAATTTGTCATCACTCTTAATGTGCCTGCACTGCCTTTGGCCGTGTGAGGATCAAGACCTCAAACTTGCCATTGGGTAGCAGTAATCCATGCCCTCCTGTATGCAACTGAATCATGTAGGCAACTACTTACTGCAGGCACCTCAGAGCATTGGAGATACACCACCAATGCCATCTCTGCAATATCTTCCAAACACATTGGCAAGTAAACCAACATTGGCATCCCTACCAAGGTTCAAACTGCACTCAGCAGACTCTGGGCAGGATATGAACAGGTCTAACATAATACTCCCAAAGTAACCACTCTACACAAAGCTCTGTCACAGAAGGTGAAATTCCTGAGAAAGCAATTTGAGGATGTTCTTAAAGCCTCTTTGGAAAAGTGTAACAACCTGATCAACTCTAGGGATTCCCTGGCCCATGAATTCTCAAAAAGGAGCAATTGGGCTGGTATCAAGAAAGTTGAGTCCATTTCTTGGGAGTGCACTGATCCTAATGTAAATGATGGAAGGAGTGCAGCTCCTGCCCCACCAATGAGTGTCACATTGGCTTTATTTGCCACCTCACAGCTCTCTGAACTGGAGTGGAAGCAAATCACCCTCGACTGCTCAAGAGAAAAGATTTGCCACAAAGCCTGACTAATCTTCTGTGGCATTGACAGCTTGAAACATCAGCAAAGCAAATGCTTGCAGATGAATTGTCAACAACCAATTTCCTGTCTGTAAGATTAAAACAAAAATGTGGTTTTCAAGTCCTGTTGTGTGACACATTAATACATGCATTATAGAAAACCACTGCAATGAAGAAATGCTCCAAAAAAGATTGGTAACTTAGCTCGAGCTCTGTGAAGTCCATGATTTTTCTTCTGAAATGCTGGTGCACTTACACATAGAGGTGCCTGGTGAAGCATAGTGACATTTGTTGCTGTGTGCTGTATGCCTGGACATCACTTCCATAAGTACAAGGACAAGAATTACGGTGGCTTGATAGCACTTATCTTAACTAGAGGTAGGCTTCACAGCTCGTATAAGATAAGATTGGTCACATGTACATCAAAACACACAGTGAAATACATTTTTTTGCATAGTGTTCTGGGGGCAGCTTGCAAGTGTCGTCACGCTTCCGGTGCCAACGTAGCATGCCCACAACTTCCTAACCTGTACGTCTTTGGAAGGTGGGAGGAAACTGGAGCACCCAGAGGAAACCCATGCAGCCATGGGGAGAACATACAAACTCCTTACAGGCAGTGGGCGGAATTGAACCCGAGTCGCTGGCGCTGTAAAGCATTACGCTAACCGCTACACTACCGTGACCTGATTCAGTGTTACTAAAAGGGCACCTGCCTTGAGCAGGAGCCAGTTATAGAGATGTACAGACCAGAAACAGGCCCTTCGGCCTGCTGTGTCCATGCCAGCCATCATGTACCAATCTATACTAATCCCATTATCCAGCACTTGGTTCATGACCTTCTGTACATTGGTCATTCAGATAGATGTTGTGAGAGCTTCTGCCTCCACCACCCACTCAGTCAGTGCATTCCAGATTCCAACCACCTTTTGGGTGAAAAAAAATTCCTCCTCTGATCCCCTTTAAATCTACTTCTCGCCTTTAAATATGTGACCTCTAGTTTTAGAAGCCTCTGCTTTAGAAAAAAAAGTTTCCTACTATCTAACCTAACCCTGCCCCTGCTAATTTTGTAGACCTCTGTTAGGTTCCCCCCTCTGCTCCAAGGAAAACAAGCCCAGCCTATCATATCTCTCCTCACAATGGAAACATTTGATCCCAGGCAACATTCTGGTGAATCTCCTCTGCTCCCTTACTCCTCATGTCCTTCCAATAGTGTGGTGATCAGAACTGTACACAGTGCCCTAGCTGTGACCAACGTTTGATAAAGTTGTATCATCATTTCCTTGCTCTCGTATTCTATGCCCTGGCTAATGAAGGCAAGTATCCTACATGCCTTCTTCGCTTCCTTATCTACCTGTGTTGTCACCTTCAGGCAGTCTTGGACTTGTACACCAAAATTCTCTGATTGTCAATGGTTCCCAACACCCTACTGTTCAATGTGTGTGTGCTACCCTTATTTGTTCTCCCAGAGTGCATCACCTTGCACTGAGCAGGATTAAACGCCATCTGCTATTGCTTTGCCCACCTTACCAACTGATCAGTATCATCCTATAGTCTATAACTATCCTCCTCACTATCAACAATACCATTGATTTTAATGCCATCTGCAAACTTGTTAATCATATCTCCTACATTTATTTCTAAATTGTTTATGTATGTAGCTAACAGTGAGGTTCCCAATACTGATCTCTGTTGCACACCTCTGGTCACAGGCTTCCAATCGCAAAACAACCCTCCGCCATAGAACCATAGAACCATACAGCACAAAACAGGCCCTTCGGCCCACCGTGTCGTGCCGTCCATCAGACCACCCTCACACTACCTAACCTCTTCCTCCCGCATATCCCTCTATCTCACGTTCCTCCATATGCCTATCCAACAAGCTCTTGAACCTGTTCAATGTATCTGCCTCCACCACCACCCCAGGCAGTGCATTCCATGCACCAACCACTCTTTGGGTGAAAAACCTCCCTCTGACATCTCCCCTGAACCTCCCACCCATAACCTTAAAGCCATGACCTCTCGTCTTGAGCATTGGTGCCCTGGGAAGGAGGCGCTGACTGTCTATCTATTCCTCTCAATATTTTATATACCTCTATCATGTCTCCTCTCATCCTCCTCCTTTCCAGTGAATAAAGCCCTAGCACCTTAAGCCTCTCCTCATATTCAATACTCTCCAATCCAGGCAGCATCCTGGTAAATCTCCTCTGCACCCTCTCCAACGCCTCCACATCCTTCCTATAATGAGGCGACCAGAACTGAACACAGTACTCTAAGTGTGGCCTAACTAGAGTTTTGTAAAGCTGCATCATAACCTCGCGGCTCTTAAACTCAATCCCGCGACTTATGAAAGCCAACATCCCATTGGCCTTCTTAACTGCTCTTTCCACCTGTGAGGCAACTTTCAACGAACTGTGAATATGAACCCCCAGATCCCTCTGCTCCTCCACACTGCCAAGTACCTTGCCGTTTACCCAGTACTCTGCCCTGGAGTTTGTCCTTCCAAAGTGTACCACCTCACACTTCTCCGGATTGAACTCCATCTGCCACTTGTCAGCCCAGCTCTGCATCCTATCAATATCCCTCTGTAAGCTCCGACAGCCCTCCACACTATCCACAACACCGCCTATCTTAGTGTCGTCCACAAACTTACTAACCCAGCCCTCCACCCCCTCATCTAAGTCATCTATAAATATCACAAAGAGGTCCCAGAACCGATCCCTGCGGGACACCACTAGTCACTGCCTTCCAATCCGAGGGCACTCCCTCCACCACAACCCTCTGCTTTCTACATGCAAGCCAATTCCTAAACCACACAGCCAAGCTTCCTTGGATCCCTCGGCCTCTGACCTTCTGAAGAAGCCTACCATGAGGAACCTTATCAAATGCCTTACTAAAATCCATGTAAACCACATCCACCACACTGCCCTCATCAATCTTCCTGGTCACCTCCTCAAAGAACTCTATCAGGCTTGTGAGGCAAGATCTTCCCTTCACAAAGCCATGCTGGCTGTCCCTAATCAGTCCATGATTCTCAAGGTGTTCATAAATCCTATCCCTTAGAATCCTTCCTAACAGCTTACCCACCACAGACGTGAGACTCACCGGTCTATAATTCCCTGGCCTATCCCTATTACCTTTTTTGAACAAGGGGACCACATTCGCAACCCTCCAATCCTCCGGCACCACCCCCGTAGACAACGAGGACTCAAAGATCCTTACCAGCGGTTCAGCAATCTCCTCCCTAGCCTCTCGAAGCAGCCTGGGGAGAATCCCATCAGGCCCCGGAGATTTATCTGTCTTAATATTATTTAACAACTTCAACACATCCTCTCTCTTGATATCTACAACCTCGAGAACATTACCCCTACCAGCACTCCCTTCCGCATCATCAAGACCCCTCTCCCTGGTGAATACCGAAGAGAAGTACTCATTGAGAACTTCTCCCACTTCTGCCGCCTCCAGGCAAATTCTCCCACCTTTGTCCTTAATCGGACCTACCTTCACCCTAGCCATCCTCCTACCCTTCACGTACTTGAAAAAGGCCTTAGGATTTTCCTTAACCCTACTAGCCAAAGCCTTTTCATGTCCCCTTCTAGCTCTCCTCAGCCCTTTCTTAAGTTCCTTCCTCGCTACCCTATATTCCTCACGGGCCCTGTCTGAACCTTGCTGCTTATACCTCATGTATGTTACCTTCTTCTCCCTAACAAGTCGTTCCACCTCTCTCGTCACCCATGGTTCCTTCACCCTGCCATTCCTTCTCTGCCTCACCGGGACATATTTATCTCTAACATCCTGCATAAGATCCCTGAATATCGACCACATCCCCATGGTACATTTTCCTTCAAAAAGGACATCCCAATTTACACTCCCAAGTTCTCTCCTTATAGCCTCGTAGTTAGCCCTTCCCCAATTGAAAAACCTCTTGTCCTCTCTGCACCTGTCCCTGTCCATGACAATTTTAAAGGTTATGGAGCAATGGTCACCCACCAATAGATCCCCCAAATGCTCACCCACCAATAGATCCTTCACCTGTCCCGGTTCATTTCCTAAAACTAGATCTAACATGGCATTCCCTCTAGTTGGCCTGTCAACATACTGCGTCAGGAATCCCTCCTGGACACACTTAACAAATTCTGTCCCATCTAAACCTTTGGCACTAAGCGGGTTCCAGTCTATATTTGGGAAGTTGAAGTCTCCCATTATAATAACCCTGTTATTTCTGCTTCTCTCCAAACACTGCCTGCCAATCTGCTCCTCTATATCTCTACTGCTACCGGGGGGCCTATAGAATACTCCTAGTAGAGTAACTGCTCCTTTCTTGTTCCTTAACTCCACCCATACGGACTCTAGAGATGATCCTTCTACAACATCCATCTTTTCCACAGCCATAACAGTGTCCCTGACCAGTATCGCCACCCCTCCCCCCTCTTCTCCCCCCTTCCCTATCCCTCTTAAAACACCGAAAACCAGGAATATTCAATATCCACTCCTCTCCTGACGTCAGCCACGTCTCAGTAATAGCCACGATATCATAGTCCCCCATACTTATCCAAGCCCTGAGTTCATCCCCCTTATTCCTGACACTTCTTGCATTTAAGTAAACACACTTCAGTCCATCTATCTTACTACTTTTACAGCCTGTATTCTGCTTCTCCTTCCCCAAAGCCTCTCTGCCTGTTTGATCTAACTTTTCCCCATTCCCTTCTTCCTCTGACCTACTCCTCCGGTTCCCTTCCCCCTCACAAACTAGTTTAAACCCTCCTGTACCACCCTAGCAAATCTCGCCGCAAGGATATTGGCCCCCTTCTGGTTCGGGTGTAACCCGTCCTCTCTGTACAGGTCCCACCTTCCCGAGAAGAGATCCCAATGATCCAGAAATCTAAAACCCTCCCTCCTGCACCAACTTCTCAGCCACACATTTATCTGCCACCTCCTCCTATTCCTACCTTTCATCATCCTCTGCCAGACAATTTTGGATCAATTTGCCAACTTGCCTTGGATCCTGTGGGCTCTAACCTTTTGGACAGAATCAACGTATTCAAGAATTTTTTTTTATTAATGAAGCTGATATAGATTGGATAACACAAATGCCTTTAACAATAATAACCTCAAAGTATGAGTGAGCCCAATACACTGCCCTGGAAAGTAAATCCATCACTTTTTTTCAGCATTATGTGAATGAATATTAACCTGTTTCAATCATGAAACCTAATAACAAATATTGTTGGATTGTTTTGCACTACTCCATAAATTTCCATTGGCCATTTCCTGGAGAGAGTTAGTTTGTGTATGTGTGCATGCAGATGACAAGTTTCCATTATTAATACCCAATGATGTCAATTGCCATGCAATGACTCTTTGCTCCCATGGTTTGAAATTCAATCACTTGGTTGTGATGTGTGCCCATTCAGTGTTGATTGCTGTACAGCACCATGATTTAAAAGGGCACTACAGCATTCTGGAGGCTGAATGCTCATTTTGAAATCTCCCACTAGCCACTGAGGCTTGTACTAAGCTGCACTGTCACTTCAGCTCTCAGAAATACTTGCAATGGGTATGTGCTTGGTGCCACATTAGTGTTGCTGGAAGAATGGGAACTTCAGCTCTCAGAAATACTTGCAATGGGTATGTGCTTGGTGCAACATTAGTGTTGCTGGAAGAATGGGAACTATATCAGAGGAGCTGCAAGTCTGTTTGGGCACCCATGGGAGAAGGTATAGAAGGACTTGCCTCTGAAATCTTTGTCTCCACAGTGTCTACATGGACCCACATTCCAATTTCAACTTTCTGAAGAGCTATGAGAACGGGTACTGAGATTCACTAAAACAGACATCACATTTTCTGCACTACAGGCTTTTGCCCATCCACTTCTCTGATATTTGAGGCCAAGGTCACTGTCACAATCAGATGCTTTGCCCCAGGGTCATCCCAAACAGTTGCCACTGCCCATTGGACTATCTCACTGCTTGCTGTACACCACAACATGGCTATCTCTGATCTTGTACATTCATGCAGAAGTAACTGCCTCGATCTTTCCTTCACCCCATTCCCTCCCACCCGCCAGAAGAAGAGGTAGACTAGGAAGGGGGTGGATGGGAGTGGGTGTGGTGATTTGCCATCACTGCAGACTTCTACAAGGTTCATTCTGTCATAGGATTCACTGATATGATTCTCCAGGCTGCACTTCCGAATCTGGAGCTCTTTGTAAATGGCAAAGGCTTCGACTCACTCGACATTGCGTGTAGTCAACTGTCAGAGGAACCTTTTTGTGGTTATCCTGGAAGCTTGCATGGCTCCTTTATTCTAAAGCAGTCGCAGCTTGCCTTTTCAACTTTCAGGAGCAAAACTGCCCCGATGAGCAGGTGTAAGGACTGGTATAAACCAGTTCCTCTGCTGGTTTCTCACTCTCAATACTGCAGTTAAGAGCCTTTATCATGAAATCTATAGCTTGGAAGTATGGGAGCCTAGTGAAGACCACCACTGGCCTACTTAAAATGAGCTTTGCTCTTTCCACCACTCGAGGCAGCTGGTAGGGTCTATTACTTGCAGACACAGCAAACTGCAGATGCTGGAATATGGAGCAACTATCAATCCGTTGGAGTAACCCAGTGGGTGGAGCAGCATCTGTGGGAGGAAAGGAATTGTCGACATTTTTAGGTCAAAATCCTGCATCAGGTCTCAATGCAGAGTCTCGACCTGAAACGTTGACAATTCCTTTCGTCCCACTGATGCTGCTTGAACCACTGAATTCGTCAGCAGACTGTTTGTTGCTCCCAGGGTCTGTTACTTTCACAGGCAACTTAGCAAGCAGGGAAGCAAAGCTCTGCAGAGGGATGACCTGGACAAGGAGAAGGCCCAGGAGAAACTGGCCAATCATCAGTGGCACCCACAGTTGGTACAAATGAAAAAGTCCAATGGGAGGCAGAGTAGAGGCTCTAACTGGTCATGCTGTCAAGGACTGTTTAAATGAATCTCATGACCTGCAGAGTCCCATTGTTTTTGGCCCACTCATAAACATCCACCACCACACTAGCCATTTTGTTTAATATTCTTGATAAGATACTTGGGCAACATTTCAAAGAGTCTGCGTCATTATATCATTTTTTTTAGTAGCTGACCACACTAACACAAGCTTCATAATAATGTTGAAATTAGGAATGGATTTAAGATCTCTGTGTCATGCATGCACGGAGCAAACCAACCATAAAAGGGTATTGCGTATTGGTTAATTATCTCTAATTAATCATGACCTCTTCTGTGAGAGCTACTTGAAATGACAGTCTGCATTTGCGTCAGCCAGGCTGCTTCTCACCTGCTGCTTGTATAATTAATCTCCAGACAGGGTTAATCCCCTCATGGCAAACATCTCCTTTGATTACCGAGCCTTGCAGATGTTGGTCAAGTATCATACGTAAAGAGTTGTGAAGTCAACTAGGCTAATAGCTCTGTTGCCAGGGTCAGATCCACAGGTGAACTGGCAACCAGCAAAATGTGATGTACTGGTATGTTCCATTCTCAGTTTGATTTAAAAACCTTGCTGGTCTATAATTGTCAAGTGCTGATCCCTTAACTGGAACAATACACATGTTCAAATTCTGCACCGGGTTCTTTTAAGGTAGAAATGATGTCCTACGACTATGCATAAGATTGCCTTTTATCTTCACCATGTAGAATTAAATATTTGTACGTGAGAGGCAGTTGAAAAGTAATTGTGGTTTAAGATACCCAAGAGTAAAAAGAGATTGCCTTTATGCTTATCAGGCTGTGTTTAATTGGGACCACTACTGAGAAATCCTTTCTATCTCTAGCATTTGAGTATACGGCCTGTTTGTAAGGAGAAGGATTAATAATGGACCACTGGCAATGAAGTGACTGTGATAACTCTTGGACCATTGATTCTGATGTTGGGATCTCTATAACTCTCTTGTATCAATGGAAAGGGGCTCTGTAAATGGGATTGGAGATGTCATGGCATGGATTCTCCCTCTATGAATGGTGTGCTAACTTCAAACACCATTCGTTTCTTGGAGACACAAGAGACTGCAGATGCTGGAATCTGGAGTGACAAACAAGGTGCTGGAGCAACTCAGCGAGTCAGGCAGCGTCTTTGGGAGGAAAGAACTTGCCAACCTTTTGGGTCGAGTTCCTCCAGCACCTTGTTTGTTGCACCATTTGTTTCTTCAGTCATTTAAGACTCCTTTTACTCTCAGGCTTGAGATGTATTTGTCAAAGAAATGAGAGCTCGTTCCTGATCGATACCTCTGTTACTCGTGAGGATAGAGGCCAAAGATCAGGATTAGTGTGATCTTTGCCTTGCATATGCTATGATGGAGGTTAACCATATGAACCATTATGTAATGGAAAACAATAGTATCTTCCCTAATCATGGTGACTGCAGAAACTGGCCACAGTGCTATCCTCAAGAGTTGGTCACCATCTTACCTTTAATGGTGATGGAAGCAGATGAATTGCCACCTGTGTTTCAATGAATTGGTCTCTTCTGCCATGTTGTGAGCTCTTCAGGTGCTTCAGATCAAAATGAGTTTGAGCTGCACAACACATTCCTCCATTGCCTTCGAGTATCTCCATTTAGTGCTCAGCCATTTTCCTTTTCACATTTAATATGAAAGCTAAACAGAAATTCTGTATTCAGGATGAAAATTTGAAATTATGTTATTAAACAATAAACATTTTAAAAAATCATTCAGAACAAAGAAAGCACAAACATTATGTTTAAGCGTTTTGAACAATATGTAGTCTCTATAACTAACCCTAGTCATTGTGCTAGCTAGCTTTCCATGTAGGCTTTAATTTTATTATCACTCTTCAATATGTTTTTCTTGTGGCTGCTCTAAGTCTGCTCCATTTCCGTGGTGAGTAAAGCAAATGTCTGTGCTGGATGCTCACCTTGAGCTGCTAGTCTGGAAGGATAGATGCAATAATGCAGTGTGCTCTCCCTTCTCTGCTTCTTCCTTTGCCAACTCCTTGTGTTACTCCCTCTTATGTCCCTGGCTGTTTGGCCTTGGGGTGGATTCTTTTTCTGGTGACCCTGCAGTGATGATTAAAATGGTGTCATGGCTACAGGAGTATCAGCACTCTGGGGAAAATTGGGGCACTGGAGCTAATATTGGGAGGAAAACTCCCAATAGTCTGAGCAAGGACAGGATTTTCAATCTCACATTGCCTCTAGCTCTCATGCTGCTAGGTAGGCAACAACTTGTTGATCTGTAACTCGAATCACACTAGTTTCCTTGTGGTTTCTAAAGCCAACCCTGGAGAATATCTCTTGGAAATCAGCTACCTGATCCTTGATGGCTGTATTGAGCTCCAGTGAGCCATGTCTCTGTGCCTACTTGTGCTACAGGTCAACCTGTCCTACCTAAGGAAGGATATACTTCTGATAAAGGGAGTGTAGCAGAAGTTGGCATGATTGATTCCTGGTATGACAGGTTTGTACAGGGAGATATAAAACAGATGAGGGCGTACACTCTCATGAGGTTTAAAGAATGGGAAGTACAAAATTCTTAAGCAGCTTTGTTGTCCCGATTTTAAGTTCCCACTCCTGTCTGCTGCAAAGTAACACAGTGCTGCAGATTAATTCTGTTAAAACGCGTTTATTAGCAGTATACTGCGGGAGAATTCTCCTCAAACTCTCATGTAGAGTCTTTATGGGAGGCCTCCGCAGTCCAGAGCAGCAGGCAGTAATTTATACAGATATTGTCACACACACTTAATGAATTTGGCTCCACGAGTTTCGGTCAGGCCTCAGAGAACCAAAGACAGACATCGCACCTATTATCTAACATAATTGAGTTATAATCAAGAGATTCAAAGACAGGTATCACCCTCATTGTTTAGGACAAGCCTCCCACTCATTGTTTACTGCACCCAGTATCCTTATTGTCTAGCACACCTGGTCTGAAACCAAGGTTCCGGACAGTAAACACCTTATCTATTGAGTCAGCAGCTTGCCTGCTCTTGCTTGCGAGGTATTTTTCCATCAGCTATATGTATAGTTACAGTTTTTTAACCCTTTACTTCCTCAGCTTGGCTACGTTTCCCCTGGCTGCTATTGCCTAGAGCTGGGAATTACGGTCTCAAATAGTGTTGGCCATTCAGAATGTAGATGAGAATAAGTCTTTGGAATTCACCACCCAAGAGGATTGTGGTGGCTTTTTCATTCACTTAGTGTCACAAACCAGCAACAAAAGAAACACACTGAGCATGATTCAGTGTTAAAAACTATTTTATTAATCACTACTTATGATAATACGTAAAATAAAAGTAAAAATGTTAGTATGTTAGAATTCAAAAATGTTAAGCCTCGAACGTTAACCCCAAAACTAAACTCTTCGTGTGTGTGTGTGACAAAGTCCAAAACTTCCAGTTCCGGAATGGTTCTTAAAGTTCAGTTCCGCAAGCCATAAGGTGAAACATGAGCAAGGGCTTCTTCAACAACCACCGTTGTCTGAAGATAAGATGTAGAAGTAGAAAAACATAGAGAGAGTACATACGAAATCCAAATGTTCCACGATGGAACCCAAACGACACTTCAGTGTTGACTCGGTAGTGACTTCCTCACCCCGAAAAGCATCCGAACCGTGGTCGTCCACATACAAATACCTGTTTCCTTCTACAGGTCAGCAACAAAGTGAACTCCACCGGATTACTTCCAACTTCCATACATGGATTTCAGTGGCAAACACAGTTATTGTTTCTCATCCATCGATAGAGAAAAACAAGCAGGCTGGTGTCTCTCTCCCTTCTCTCTCTCTCTTCTTCTTCTTCTGACTTCTTCAACAACGTCATTACGTCCTTTATCTTCTATTGACGTAAGCACGCCCCACACACACATACACACACACTCTCTATCTTAAAGGGACTTTCACTGAGTCCATAACACTTAGAATGATCAAGACAGAAATTGATAGACGTTTAGATATAAAGGGAATGCAGGGAGATGGGGTTTGTGCAGGAAAGTGCTGCTGAGATGAGCAATCAACCATGATGTTACTGACCTTTGGGAGCAGGCATGACAGCCCTTTTTCTAATATTCTTGTGTTGTGGGCATTTGATCAGGTGTATGATCAGTGGCTGATTGACCATCTCGTCCATGCTCTCCATACTAATTGGCCAACTTTGTCGTGTTTCTTCATTGTTTTTAGCTGCATAGGCTATCGGCTTCCCACGTGGGCAGTTTCCCTTGGATGACAGGGTTCATCAATCTGCTGTTTCTTTGGAAAACTGCGAATTGTCTTTTATCTATCCAGGATAGCTATATCTTGTACTTTCATCCATTTTAATGTGTTGTATCCAGGGGGATAATTCTCCTCCGTCATGGAAAGTATCCAGCACACATCTCAGATGGAGGGAGACCATTTGCCCCATTATTTCAATGACAACAATTACTTTAGTTTCCAGCTAATACTCTATGAACTTGCAGTTTTCATCTCCTCAATTCCTTAGCCACATGCATGATGAGGGCTTCTGCCATCATTTGTTAATGAGGCAGTGATTTGCAGAGCTCAGCTAGGCTTTATGTGAAACACAAGAAATTCTACAGATGTTGGAATCTGGAGCAATACACAAAAAGTGCTGGAGGGACTCAGCAGGTCAGGCAGCATCTATGGAGGGAAATAAACAGTCGATGTTTCAGGCCAAGACCCTCCAAATGCCAGTTTACGTATATGTGTCTATTACTTATCTAGCTTTCTGCCGAGGGAAATTGTTCTGTCCCATTCCCTGTCTTGATACATGCTAAGTTATGCTATTGTTCAGAATTAGCTGCAATGATTTGCCCACCATCAATATCAGCTGACTGGACTGTGGTTACTTGGCCTAGCTCCTTCATCTTGTTTAAACAAGGGTGTCACTTTAGTGCTCTAGCACCACACCTATTGCCAAGGAGGTTGAGAAGTTGATGGTCTGATCCTGCACTGTTTCTTGCTCTGCTTCTTTTCAAAGCCTAGTTTATATCTTATGTGGGTTTACTGATCTTTGAAAAATGCCATACTCATTTATATGTCCATTCTTTCAATGATATCTTTTCAGTATTTCATCGAGACCAATGGATTTGTGCTCTCAACATCCTCCAGTTAGGCAGAGGCCTGTTCAGTAGTTGACTGGGAGACCTCTTGAGAATACCCAGGTGCAGAAGACAAGCAGCCATCTGCTTAAGGTGGCAAACCTTCTGGTATCCAACCTTTGTGTTGCTGTTGTTGAGGAGTCCATGGACTCATTGATTGCAGCAACTGATGCTTCTATTCATGGAAGAAGACACCCTTGCAATGCTCTGCAATGTGAACCCTTCCAATATTTCTGCACGTGTTTGTGGAAGGTCTGATGGTCCATTGCAGATTTTCTACTTCCCCTTATAGATTATCCTTGCTATCGACGACCCCCGGATTCAGTGACTGTAACTAAGCAGAACCTGAAGAGGGATGCAGCCTCTGCAGACTTCCTGGATCTGTCCTTGCCACCACTGTCTGAACTATTGACCTATTAGTCCATTGTTGTAAACTCATTGTCTGTCCAAGTGGATTCACCAAAGTGAGACTCTCTGCTGGTTCATGTTAAGTGTGGGTCCTGTGATGGTGGACTCTCAGGAGTAATTAGCTGCTCTGAGAATTTATGTATGCGAGGTCCAGACACTTGAAGGTCATATCTGAAGTACTGTAGGTATTTCTGAGCACTGCACCATAGGGAAATATATTGGACATAGAATGTGGGACAGATTCACAGAATATTACCAGAGATCTAAGAGTTAAATTAGAATGAGAGATTACATGAATGAAGCTTGTCTTACTTTGAACATACAAGGTTTAAGGATGATTTAGATTTCTTTTTGAATTTGAAAATAATTACTAGTGTAGACAGAAGCATTTTCCAGTAGTGGGGGAATTAAAGAAAAATGTATTTAACCTTAATATTAGAGAGAACCTTTGGAGGAGGGGTTACGAAACATTTCATTACACAGAGGAATGTACTCTCCACAGAAAGTAGTAGACACTAGCTTAGTCAATAAAATAATTTTAGTAGATCTTCAGAAGAATTTTTCATCCCAAGGCATTAAGTAATAAGGTGGATGGAGGTAGGAGAGTCATAATTTCATTGAACAGTGATCTGACTTGAGGGCTTGAATGACCCAGTGCTCTTCCCATTCGAATAGTCACATTGGAGCTTCTATATCCTTTCAGAGAATGGGAAAAGGGCGAAGTTCACTTGGAAGATATCCTTTATTCATAAGATGCAATATATGATGAAATACATTCCATTGTAGAGTCATGAAGCACAAAAACAGGCCCTCCAATCCACACTGACCATCAAACACCAATTTACAGTGCTTCACCTGTGAATCTGAGGGTGTCTATTATTGCATCTGTTGCTCCCGGTGTGGCCTCCTGTACATCGATGAGACCCGGCGCAGACTGGGTGACCACTTCGTCGAGCACCTTTGCTCCGTCCACCACAACAGCCAGGATCTCCAGGTGGCCAGCCACTTCATTTCCACTTCCCATTCCCATATCGACATATCTATCCACGGACTTCTCACCTGCCACTTTAAGGCCAGATGCAGGTTGGAGGAGCAACACCTCATATTCTGTTTTGGTAGTCTCCAACCTGATGAAATCAACATCAATTTCTCTAACTTCCAGTAACCCCTCCCCTCTGTTTTCCCTCCCACCCCACCCCCCACTTTGATTTCCCTTATCCCTGTGGCCCTCTCACCCATTTTCTTTTCCCTCTGGTTCCCCACCTCCTTCCCTTTATTCCATGGTCTACTGTCCTCTCCTATTGGATTCCTTCTTCTTCAGCCCTTTGCCTCTTCCACCTATCACCTCCCAACTTCTCACATCATTCCTTTTCTTCCCCTCTCCCCCACCCACCTACCTTCCCCCTCTCACCTGGACTCACCTATCACCTGCCAGCTTGTGCCCTTCCCCTCCCCCTTCCTCTTTATTCTGGCTTCTTCCCTCTTCCATTCTAGTCCTGATGAAGGGTCTTGGCTCGAAATGTCGACTGTTTATTTCCCTCCATAGATGTTGCCTGACCTGCTGAGTTCCTCCAGCATCTTGTGTGAGTTGCACCAATTTACACTGAACAAGTTTATTCTCCTTGTGTTCCCAGGAACTTTCCCCTGATTCTAACACTCACCTACACATTAGGGGAAATTTAACCAGCATTCATCTGATTGAAAACTCCTGGAGCATTCCCTCTATTACAGTGAAACATTTGGTTTATTTACAGCGCGACGCTATTACAGCGCCAGCGATCGGGGTTCGATTCCCGTCGCTGTCTGTAAGGAGTTTGTACGTTCTCCTGTGTCTGCGTAGGTTTCCTCCGGGTGCTTCGGTTTCCTCCCACATTCCAAAGACGTACGGGTAGGTTAATTTGGGTTTAAAATGGGTGGCGCAGACTCGGGCCGGAAGGGCCTGTTACCACGCTGTAAATAAAAATTAAAAAAAAAATTTTATCCAGAGTGCCGTGGTCTTCTGAATTAGAGGTAATTGTTTCACCATTGAACCAAAGTTAATATTGGCCTTAGCACACACCATTTTAAGCACTATGAAAGGAAAAGATTAGGTCATGAAACCAGATGTTCTCTGACATTTTGACCTAATATATTCACACATCGATTACCTTTCCAAAAGTGTACTACTGCTTCCTGAACCGTTTTCTACAATCTACATTAAAGGCATTTCATTAACTTCCTGCAGTACTCCGATTGTAAACTCCAACTGGGTTATCTTAAAGTTTCCTCCTTTAGAACAAAACCAATCTCAACCATTTTAAACTTTCCTCAGTATTAGAAACACATTCCTTAAGCTATGCAGATACTGTTGCATTAATTCATTACTTAGTATAAAATGTTTTACAGTCTGGTGCAGGACAGATAATGATGACCCTTTTAAACTGTTGCTCTAGTGAAATGACATCATAGGGTTCAGTTAATCATTCTCTAAGCAGTTTTATGTGTTGGTTTTCTGCTCGCAATTCTTGACTATTATGAGGTTCTCAATTTTTAGCAAAAATACTTGAAACAAACCTAAAGTCAATTACTAAAAGAATAGACAAAGGCTGAATCATGTGATAGGCTTCAAACTGTGTTTGCCATCATTTAACAATGTAATAATTTGGATGAGTGGACTTTTTTTTGCTCAAGATCTACCTACTTAGCAGTTTTCTGAGTTGAAATTATAGAATTTAAAAGTAGTCTTTAGGTAACTGCAGCCGATTGCACCTTTGTTTTTAATAATTAAGAAATAATATTCAAGTATATTTTGCATCACGCATCAATCTCAAATGTTATGCTGTGTGTTTTAATCTTCCAGAATATAGACAATTTGTAGAAATTACAATGACTTCTGTTTGCCAACTGTAACAACTTGGATCATAAAGCAGTAATGGGCTGGCTCAATGCCCATTTTCAGAAAGAAACGTAGGTATAGATTTCACATTGCTTCCACTCAGTCCCACTTAGTTATACAGTCCTGGTATCTGTGATTACTAACCATCAATTGACTATTTCTGTGAAAGGCATTCCAAAGTTTATTTATTATTGTAAAAAAGTGGTCACCATTGACCTTTGTTCTCTCTTGTACTTGTTCATTGTTTGCGCTTTCATAGAACAACCTGTGTGTTTATCTAGCATCCCAAAGCACATCACAAAAGCAGTATCAACTGGAATTTGATACCCACACAAGGAGCTACCAGGAAGAAGATTGGAAGTCAGGTAAAGGTAAGTTCTGAAGATCACCTTAAAAAAATAGTGAAGTAGAAGAGAGAAAAAGGAGAGGGATGTGAGAAGGGGAGAAAAGTGGGTGGACAGAGATAGAGATGGGGTGGGGGAGACGGTAGAAGAATAGATAGAGGTAGTGATGTAAAAGATAACTGGAAATGTAAGGGTTAACGATGGGCAATGTAAGGGTTAATGGTGTGCAGCTATTCTTCCCATGGCGTGATATTGCTTCAACCACCATGGGGTGACTATAGTCAAGGCTACAAGTTTGCAAATGTTGGTGAGAAACAAAGAAGTGTTTAAGGCATATCTTGCTTTGCTACAGGTTTGCTGTAAGCAACTGCCTTAGTAAGTGCAACTTCCCACGAAGTTTTCCCACGAATTTTTCCCACGAAGTGGGTATAAAAATAAGGACACTGACCAGATGATCTCTGAGTGGGATCAGTACAGAGCTCAGATTACACTGTTTACTCTTTTTCTGTGTCCCTCACCCCCATTAGCGTTAAACTATTAAAGCATTAATCGTTTGTTCTTTGGTTCTGCTGTTGTCTGATTTATTACAGTGGGGGTCGGCTTTCACAGTGATGGGGTGAGGGGGAGAAAGGGACCAAGGAAAGAGAGAAGATAAGCAGAGAAGGATAGGGATAACTAGAGGGAGAGACAGAGAGGGATGGGGAGAATTAGAGGGAGAGACAGAGAGGGATGGGGAAAAATAGGAGGGGAGAGCAGGAGGAGAATAAGAGTGGGAGGCAGAGAGAGCAAGAGACCAAAAGAAGGGGAGGCAGAGAGGAATGGAAGGCAGAATGGGAGGTTGGAGAATGAGGGGAGGGGAGAAAGAGGGGGAGAAGAAGGAGGAAGAGTTGGCGAGAGCAATGGGGAGGGAAAGAGGGAGAGGAAAGAAAGGAAGAGGAGGGAAAGAGGGGGATGAAAAGTTAGGGAGAGGCTTTGGGCAGAGAGATAAATAGGAGGAAGAATTGGGTGAGGCAGAGCTGTGAAAGGAATGAAAGATGGAAGGAAAGAAATGAGGGAGGGTGCAAGAGATGTGGGGGTAAATGGAAGGGTAAGTGTGTGATGGAGACAGTAGGAGAGGGGGAGGAACAAAAGAAAATGAGAAGGAAAGAGAGTAATAGCAGGGTTCTGGAGAAATGAGAAGAGGGAGGAAAATGGAAGTATAATGAGAGATGGAGAAGGGAGAGAGGTACAAGAATGAGGAGGGTTGCTGACATGATACATTGGAAGAGACACCATGTATTTAAATGAGAAATTGGCTGCCTGTATGATAATGTTACTGGAAGCTCATTCTCACATTCCAGACATCTTGTAAACAAGGACTGTATTCCAGGCTTGCCTTAAGGTGAATAATCCCAGGATACAATTTGTCCCAGATTCAGTAAGTATTCACATGAGCCCCACTTTGTGGTCAGAAGTGAGAACAGTTGACGTGACGCTGACGTCCAATTTAATTCACTTCTTCCTTGGATTGCTCCTTCGAGTCGGTACTTCTGAGAACCTCCAGCATCCTTCCTGATGAGGCAGACCAATCCGTTCCCCCACTAATTCCCATCCACAACCTGTCCCTTACTTTTGAAATGGAGGGTGATTGAGTCAAAAGTTATTTGAATGGT
This sequence comes from Pristis pectinata, assembly GCF_009764475.1. Classification (NCBI taxonomy): domain Eukaryota; kingdom Metazoa; phylum Chordata; class Chondrichthyes; order Rhinopristiformes; family Pristidae; genus Pristis; species Pristis pectinata. Next base: position 77,964,508 of record NC_067409.1, on the reverse strand, counting down.
GATGGACAACTGATCATGGGATTTCTATAGGAGTGAAGATTCAGAATGTATGCAGAATCAATTGGGGTCAGAAAAATGATGCTGGATTTGGAGGTCACCATGAAACCCAGAAGTGGTTGAGAAGTGGACTTTGACTCGGAATAATTAATTTCCGGCCAGGGACCTAGCTATAGCTGAATCTGGAATACCAATAAAGATTTTAAAAGGCAATCATAAGTTCAGCAGTAGCAAGAGATGTGCTGTAGAATGGACCTGAGTTAACCTGACTTGTCTCACTATAGCAGAAAGAGAATGGTGATGAATGATGTGGTCCGATACAGTGAGGTCAGAAATTTGGAAGCCAAATTTGAATAAAAATCCAGTGTTCACTGACATCAAGTAAGCATGGTTTGTGATGTTCAGTTGGAACTTGCAGTTAGCTTGTAGTAATGACAAAAAATGTTCCCAATGTTAAAGCCTTCAACAAAATGGAGAAGTTGAGGGCTTAAGGGCTAAGGGTGGTATCAGGTTGCAAAGGATGGAATTGAAAAGGAGCTCCTTAAGAAGCTGCCAGCCCAGGAAGCATTGAATATCTCTGCCTGGTCCACAGCAGGCGGTCTGCAGATTCACACTCATGTTCGCACCCACTCTGAGGTCTCATTATTCAGATTGGGCCATAGGAGATGTGACCTATATTAGGTAAATGACCTGAGCTGGCTTTATTCAGTAAGTCTTGTTTGTATATAATATATGCACAGTGACAATGCTAGTGGCTGGGTACAAGGCTGCATAGTCAGTCTCTCTTCATCTGGCTATCCTCCTCTCTCTGATCTACCAGGACAGCCCAGCTTGTTTGATGACTTTGAATAACTTTAATCTTCCAATTTGGATGTGGTGTAAGTCAAATATTTTAAGGCAGATTTACACTTTAAGTACTTTCACATTCTTTTGCAAGATACAATGAGTGAAACAGGCAGTTTACTGGGTTTGGACAGACCACGGTGTGAAAATTCTGTGTCTATGATTTCTCGGTTAGCCTCTTGAAAATATGTTGCCAATTTTACGCCAAAAGCAGATAATTTCATCTCAGCTGATCCTGATCCAGGTCCTATTTTTATACCCTGTGATTTATTTTCTCAATTTGGTATTCCGCTTTGCATAGCCAATGTGGTGCTTTGAGAAGTTTCATTATGTTAGAGGCACTATATAAATAGATGTCGTTGTTGAGTTAGAAAGAAACTCATTGACCATTGTGGAGCGAGCAGCACAGAGAGAGCAGAACTGGAAAATGGAAAAAATTATGTGTTTTAACTTGCAGGGAAAGGAGAGGGGTGAAGAGAGGGGATGCCAGTGATCAGGTGGAGACCAAGCTAAGACAAATGACACATTCTGGTACTGGTGTTGTTTTGGAGAGCGTGGTTAAGGCTGATTAATCATAGCTGATTTGTCCGCAGGGGATGTAAACAGAGGAAGAGCGAGGACCTAGAGGGAAAGAATGATACAAACACTTATGCTGGAGCTGTGATGAGGAACACAGTAATTGTTGGAAATCTAAAATAAAATGCTGGAAATATTTCCTACAACCATAAGAGTACCAGGCACATAGAATTGTTTTACATTCATTAGTGCGTTGACAATAACATTGATGATTTCATCATTAAGGACCCTCACCACCTGGGACATGCCCTCTTTGAGTTAGTACCATTGGGGAGGAGGTACAGGAGCCTGAAGACCCACACTCAACGTGTTAGGAACAGCTTCTTCCCCTCCACCATCAGATTTCTGAACGGTCCATGAACCCAGGAACACTACCTCATTATTCCTCTTTTGCACTATTTATTTATTTTGTAACTTACAGTAATTTTTATATCTTGCAGTTACTGCACGGCTGCTGCAAAACAACATATTTCACGACATATGTCGGTGATTAAGAGATCTAATTTTGATACAACATTCAGATATTGACGTCAACACGGGACCAGAAGTGTTTTTTCTCTTCCTTTGGACTCCCAAGACCAATGAATGCTTGATGCCTGCGCCTTTAAGACGTGGCACACGCTGCATGTCTTTTCTTGGTTAGCCCCTTTATGCAGATCGCGTACATAAGAGGATGTGTGGAGAAAACGTTTGTGCCCTATCTACTAAAAGTAGGTCGGAAGGAACTGCGATGGTGTAACCACAGCGCGAAAGGCTGGCGTGTTTTGGTACGTTTTAATTTTCTTCTTTCTCCGTTCGCCGGCGGCTCCGGCTTTGCGGCGAGGCGTGGATTGACATAGTGTGGCGGCGATGTAATGTCTCGGGTGGGTCTGGGATGGAACGTTGTGCTGGGCACGGCGATGTCTTAGTGTTCCAATTTAGAACGGCATGTCTGCAGCTCCCGCGTTACCGTCGCAGATCCGGGCCTGCGTTGGCCTCGTTACACAGACTGCCTTGTTTATTTCAGATGTATGATACATCAGACTCCTTCATCCGTATAATTCTACCCCGTATAATTCATTGTGTCTCTACCACCATCTCCCGCCGGAATAGGATCAAAAAGTGGATTTTTTTTTCTTAGCGTGAGGCTGTGCACGTGTAAACGACACGAAAAGCAGTTGGAATGTAGCGTGGAGGCGCCAGAGACTGTCCAAAGGACTCTAGACAGAGAGCCCACACTCTTATTTGGGCTTGTTCGACGCTCGAACTACCACGTGGTCACGATGCTCATAACTCGGACTTGAAGAAGAGTAAATGTGTTCTTGCTTTGTTGGGCTGCTGCTCATTGGGAATCCTATCATCAATTCTCTGTTGGCATCCTAATTTTACGTGCACGTCGCCTTTCATTCCAACTTCCATATTTGATGCGAACACTGATATATGTTTCAGTGGCGCTGCGATGTGTAAAAAATTTCGTGCAGAAAAACAGCTCCTCAGTATATCACGCCTAGTGTTGGGTGTCTGATCGAGGGAGCGAGAAGCTCTTTTCAGCGCAAAGAAACCGCCCCGATAGACTACGGAAGAAGGACATTCACCACTAACTGGAGGTATTTCAGGCGGCGTTCAGTAACGTATCTGCTTTTTCAAGCCTTGTTTAAACTTGCATCCCCGATTTCTCCACAAGATAATTTTTCACGACCTTATCTGAGTTGGCCGCTTCAGTTTCTTGAAATTGTTTACTTCCTTTTGCTGTTTTTTTAGAGTAATTTTATGATATTATTAAACCATTATGTTGATGTAGTTAGACTTCCTGGTGCTACGCGTGTTAAAATGTTGGTTGTATAGTTTCATATTTTTTGGAAATACTTCACAGTCTATCAGCTGGTTTTGAAATATGGAAGCGGCGAATGGTACAGCACGGGAGGAGGACGTTCGGCCTGTCAAGTCCCGACTGGCTGTATGTAAAATCAATCCGACTGGTCCCACTCCCACGCCCTCTCCCCATAGATGTGTACATTCTTTCCTTTCAGATACTAATCCAGCTCCCTTCTGATCTGTCTCCACTGCTACCCCTGGCTATGTATTCCAGTCTCGTACCACGTGCTGTATAGTATAAAAAAGTTTTTGTTCGTCACTTTTGGTTCTTTTGCCAATTACTTTTAATCTATGTCCCTTGTTTCCACCGCCCCCCCCCCCCCCCCCCACTCTTCTTCCAGTGAGAACAATCTGTCTATAATGTTTTTGGTCCTAGATACCTCCATTGCATCCCATTGCTACACACTCTGCTTCAAGAACAACCCCAGCTTCTCCAGTCTATCTACATAAATATACTCCCTTGTCCCTGGAATCATTTTTGCACATCTCTTTTGTACCTTCTCCAAAGTCTTTACATCCAGTCTTAAATTAGTATTATTGTATTACTATTACAGATTGCTCTTATCACGTTAGTTTAACAGGAGGTGTACTTGGAGCTATTTGATAATAGGCCAGATAGTAGGTCACCAAAGTGGAGCCAAGAAACCAAGAGGGCAGGATCAGAGAAATGCTGAGCATTATAGGATGGTGGTGGTCACAGAGATAAAGGCATCTGTCTACCAAGATATTTGAACAGCTAAACTTTTAAGTTACTATTACTGTTTGTTAAGGTAAAGTATCTTTCACTGGACTTATTCAGAATTAACTACATAATTTCTTTTGAGCCAGTTAAACAAGAACAGAATTCCTATTTTTTTTAAAGTGTTATTAAAACCATAATTGCAATTTTTTTTGATGGTGCAGTTGATCACAGTTCTAATTGCATTGTTAAATGGGTCTATACATTAATGAGCATGATAAAGGATGATTTTTTTTACTGCAGACTCCCAACCAAGAGAACTGGCCAGAGATCTATATTTTTTTATATACCAAAATTTTGTGTTATGTTACATTTTAGAATTTGCTTTCCAAATCGCATCCACATGTCTTGAGACTTCGGTGGAACTCAGAATAACACAGGGATGTTATCAGAAAAAAAACAAGAAAAACAAGTATCTTTGATCTGCTGGGATGGCAGTGGAACCAAAACATGAAGGGTGGAATTTCAAGTATGATCTATGGGAAGGAAGTTAGAGACGGAGGTGGTCACTGAGAAGGGGGAGGTGGGTGAGAAATGTGGGTCACAGGTGACAAGGAAAACAGAAAGCACTGGGCTTTAAGTGAAAGGCCTGCTTATGAGTTCCTGTGCTTTGAATGGTAATTTCTTCAAATTGCTGCCTTTGACAAATCCTTCTGAAGCCTTATAAATGGTTGTGTAGCTTCTGTACTTTTATGACCAGTACATCCAAATTAAAGTTCCCCTGTGTTTAGTGTTCATTCAGAAGGTATACATGGCTCACTAGTGTGTGTTTTTTTAAAAAAATTATTGGAGAGATTTAGAGTTGTCACTGGGTAACTTGATTGTTGTGCAAAGGTAGTTGTGTGCATTGTCAGCCCTGAGACATTGCATCCCATGCACCAACTAAGCAAAAATGAGGGCGACACAAGAGACTGCAGATGCTGTATTCTGGAGCAACAAATCAACTGCTGAAGGAACTCAGCAGGTCAGGCAGCATCCGTGGAGGGAAATGGACAGTCGACATTTTGGGTTGAGACCCTTCATCTGGACTGTCCAGATGAAGGGTTTCGACCTGTAATGTTGACTCTCCATTTCCCTCCACAGATGCTGCCTGACCCACTGAGTTCCTCCGGCAGTTTTTGCAGATCTGCCTGTTGAACTTTATGCTTTAGTTGGTGTTCATAAAGATTATTGGAGAGAGTGTCCAGTGCATAGAAAGCCAAACTGGGCCAGAAAAAATTGAGAATCTAGTTGCATGGTTTTCAATAAACTAAGACCTTGTTTAATTTAAAGATGTATATGTTTCTTGATCCAATATTGTCCTTTTAACACTTTTTTTATATACAGGTTCCCAAGACGTGTCTTCATCTGAAATATATTCTGATATTGTGGGAGTGAGTTGATCCATTATATTGTGACAACATGGAGGTTGATTCAAAGAATTCCGCTACTGAAACTGTGAGACTTAAGAAGGATATTTCTTTGCTACATGGAGTTTGCCTGATCGTGGGAAATATGATTGGATCTGGCATTTTTGTATCTCCCAAAGGAGTCCTGTTATTCACTGGTTCATATGGCCTTTCGTTGATTATCTGGGCAGTGGGAGGAATCTTCTCTGTGATTGGAGCACTGTGCTATGCAGAACTTGGAACAACAATAAAGAAATCTGGGGCAAGCTATTCCTATATATTGGAGTCGTTTGGAGGTTTCCTAGCATTTCTGCGTCTCTGGACATCTCTGCTGATCGTTGAACCAGCGTGCCAAGCAGTTATCGCCATCACTTTTGCCAATTACCTCATCCAGCCATTCTTTCCTTCCTGCGAACCACCTTATTCTGCCGTGCGATTGTTGGCTGCCTTCTGTATAGGTAAGGGAGAAGTACTAAATCATATATTGGTGCTGTTAAACTGAACTTGACAATTATAACAACCGGTAGGGTGGCAGGAGCAAGAAAACAACCTTGAAAGCTGATAGATTGTAGCTCAGAACTAGTAGTTTGCTCAGGAATGAATGGCTATTACCCTGCCCTGTTAGTGCTGTATATTCTTGCACTACCATGGCTTTTCATGCCCTCTGAAGCTGCACCCACTTGGTTATAAAAGTAGTTATTAACATGGGCAATTATGGATTGTCAAAAATAGTGTCCAGCCAGCATTGCCCAAATTCTTCTGGCGATATTTTAAGCAATGGTCATGCTCATTAAGTAACTATGGATATCACTAAATTGTGTTTTATAGAATACATAAGCTTACAGTACGTCATAAAATATGGTAATTTTTCCCAAGGATTTCACGGGAGGCGAGGATCAAAGCAATGAGTGTAAGCCATTTGTACTTGATCAGCATTCCAATGTAATAGTTCTAATAATTGCCCAAAGCGATGCTTCACAAAAGTAAAACCAATTGCAGATGCTGGAATCTGAATTAAAAGTAGAACTTGTCAGGTCAGGCAGCTTCTGTGGTGGGAAAAGAAGAGTTAACATTTCAGATCAATGACCCTTTCTCAGAGCAGCTGATCAGAATAGTCAATGTATTATTATCTGTTGTTTTGTACGTTTCGTGTATGTTTAGTACCAGTCATCTTTTAAATGCAGTCAATATTAACCAGAATTGGAAAATCATTTTTGTAATAATATCTCAAGTGAATTTGAAGAACATAAGTATAACAATGCAAGGAATAGAAGTTGTTGCAGGTCATCCAGTCCTTTAACTTGCTCCTAAATTGAAGATCAGAGCTGATCTTCTACATCAGTGCCATTTTCCAGCACTATCTCCTTATCCCTCGATCCCCTTGGGTATCCAGAGATCTCTCCGTCTCTGTTTTAAATGAAAGCAACAACTGAGCATCTTCAGCTCAAAGGATTGAGGTTTGCAAAGGTTCATCACCCTGTCTTAGTGAAGGTGTTTTTCCTCATCAGTCTATCACTTATTCCCAAAATGTGAGAGTCCTCAGCCAGGGGAAACATCCTCCTTGGATCTAGCCCGTCTTTAAGAATTTTGAACATTTCAGTGAGATCTACTCATTCCCCTCGACTCTAGAGGACACAGTCCCAATCTATTAAATCTCTGCACGTACATCAAACCCACCTTCCCTTGAACCCAGCTAGTGAATTCACAGCACTCCCTCCATGGCAAACACAGCCTCTCTGAGGTAAGGAGATTAAAACTGCTCACCTTACGGTTGCAGCCTCACCAATGCCTTATAAATTGCAATAAGACTTCTATACTCCTAAACTCAAGCCTTCTCATTATAAAGCAACAAACAAGATGCTGGAGGAACTCAGCAGGTCAGGCAGTATTTGTGGCGGGAAGTGGACAGTCCGTGTTTTGGGTCGAGACCCTTTAGGTGGACTGAAAATTGAGGGGAGATAGCCAGTATAAGAGAAGGGGGTGGCGCAAGAGCTGGCAAGCAATAGGTGGATCCAGCTGAGGAGGGGTGATAGGTAGATGGAGGAGGGTGCAGAAGATGGAATCTGATAGGAGAGGAAGGTGGAGCATGGAATCAAGTAAGGGGGGGTGGGGAGGGCAGGTGGGGGGAGGGGACCCAGTATAAGGTGATGGGTGGAGGAGGGGAAAGAAACAGGGTGATGAGGGCTGGGATGAGTGTAGGAAGAACTGGGTGGACCAGGAGGAGAGAGACCAGGGACCGGAGCAGTTTACTGGAAGTTGGAGAATTCAATGTTCATGCCATCAGGTTGTAGACTACCATTATAAGATAAAATATCTTTATTAGTCACATGTACATTGAAACACACAGTGAAATGCGTCTTTTTGCGTTACTGGGAGTGTGCTGGGGGCAGCCCGCGAATGTCACCTCTCTTCCGGTGCCAACATAGCATGCCCACAGCTCCTAAATTGTATGTCTTTGGAATGTGGGAGGAAACCGGAGCACCCGGAGGTAACCCACGCAGACATGGGGAGAACATACAAACTCCTTACAGACAGTGGCGGGAATTGAACCCGGGTTGCTGGCGCTGTAATAGCGTTACGCTAACTGCTATACTACCATGCCACAATTTAGCAATTGCACTCCTAAACACCTGCTATACCTGTATGTTGGCCTTCAATGATTTGTGTGCAAACATATCCAGGACTCTTTGAACATCTATGCAATCTCACCGTTTGACTGATAATCTGTTTTTCTCTTCTGTTTGCCAAAGTGGAAGACGTCACATTTTTACACATTATATCCCACCTGCCATGGTCTTGCCCACTCATTCAGCTTGTCTGTCTTCCCCTGAAGTCTCTTAACATACTTCTTCCCACTCACAATTTCAGTGTTGGCAACAAACTTGGAAATTTTTTCACTGTCTAGTTCAAAGGGAGTGTTGGTTGGATACAGAGCTGCAACACTGTAGCCTCAATTCTCCAAGTGAACTTACGAGGAAGCCAGAATCACTCATTCTAAAGGTACACTGTTCACACTGGCACATTAAATTGGATAGCCCTGGAAAAGGGTCATGGTTGGCCCACGCCTATTGCTTGGAGTTGAGACATTATTATAATGATTACTGGGTGCCCACAGTGCTGTTCCCTGACAGATGGCATCAGTTTGTGTTTATTTATGTTTTTTTTAAATAAATTGGTCAAATTTATTTAAAAATTTATCTCAAATTTTTGGATAGTGATTTGTGAATTCTGGAAGGGCGAATTTACATTACCTGTATGGTTGTAACATGGGGGTCGCCTGTACAGTAGCCAATTAACCTACTAGCTTGCACGTCTTTGGGATGTGGGAGGAAATCCACGCAGTCACTCGGAGAATGTGCAAACTCCACCTGGATAACAGCAGATGTCCGGGTTGAACCCATGGTGAAATGTTGCCGGTCCAATCCATGGACTGCTCCCTGCCTCTTGGGCATCTTCCACCTTCCTGCGTCATTTCCCTGAGAAGGAATGTTGTATCAGAGGATTAGTGATATTGATGACACGGGTCCAGTGACCCAGGTTCAATCCTGAGCTCTGGTGCTGTTTGTGTGGAGTTTGCATGCTCTCCCTGTGAGTGCATGGGTTTCCTCCAGGTCCTCTGTTTTCCTCCAGCATGCTGTAGATATGTGGATTGGAGGGTTATTTGGCCACTGTAAATTGTCTTAGGTGTGTGGGTGAGTGATAGAATCTGGGGGGAATTGATGGGAATATAGGTAGAATAAAAATGGGATTAATGTAGGACTAGTGTGTAAATGGGTAGCTGATGGTTGGCGTGGGTTTGGTGAGCTGATGGGCTTGTTTCTGTGCTGTATCTCTCTGTGATTCTGACTCTGGGTTCCCTTCAGTCCTGTTCTCCCACTTCTTTCCCTGTAGTCTCCTCTCTCACATGACCATCAACTTTTCCTGGTTTTCCTACCACATGCCACTTGGAGAAAATTTGGGATCACACAGACAGCACCAGAAGTCAGGATCGAACTGGGTCACTGAGCTGTGTAGCCTGACAGTTCAAAGTTGTAACATGTATAATCGACAAGTCACTCCTTTTATTTGCTCACTCTAGCATCTGTTATCAGCAATTTATAATATAGAAGATATCCCAAGACATGGTAAAACCTAATAATTACAAACACTGAAAGAAAAATCAATGGAAGATCTTGGTTTGGCTGATATTACCTCAGGCTAGCACTCCTATTTCTACAGGTGCCTCTAAGGAATGTGAGGGCATGCTGGTCAATACCTGGTGACCTCTTTGTTGAAAGACTCTGCATGTATTCAAGTCAAGTCAAGTTGAGTTTATTGTACCTGTACCTCACCGTACTTGTGCTCATGACAATGAGAAGCTTGCTTGCAACAGCATTACAGGTACATTGCTACAGACAACACACAGAATATAAATTATACATGAATTATACAAGGCCGTAAAGAGAGGGGAAAAAAAGACCTCGGTGCAAAAAAAGACATTATCAGAGATGTCCATGGTAGTGCAAGGGGTGGTCTGTAGTGTTCCATTGCTGAGTTAGTAGGGTTCTGCAGGTTGGTTCAAGAAGCTGATGGTTGTAGGAAAGTAGCTGTTCCTGAACCTGGTGGACATATTGTGTGAAAGTCAGTTCAAGCTGTGTTGTCCAATGTACTTCAATAGTTAGTCAGCACATGTTATTCAGGTATGTCTACCAGACTGAACTATATCCATCAGGAAGTTCACATTCAAGAGGAGGGAAAAGAAAAAGACTGACAGATGGACCTTCCGAGTTTCCCTTGTCCTACCCCTGTCAAATAATGGAGCTCTGTGATCAGGAGGGGCAGATTTTCTTCACAAAATGGATTTTTATGGTTGTACTGATGAATTCAAACGATTCGATTATTTGGGTGGAGAACTCGCTGCTTGGTGCTCTCCCTTTACCTCCTTTGGTCAAACTAATATATAAAAAAATGGTTTTGCCAGTTCATCCATTTCACTTCCAAACAGCCTAAGAAACTGCTGGACACTCTTGCCTTCAACTGCTCCAGAAAAGTATATTGAGTTCTTCTGTTCAGAACAGAAACAGAATTCCTTACTTTATATCAGCAAAGTATCATACTTTGTATGGTTAATTCTACAAATCATTAAGTGAACCCACTAAAAAGCACCTTCACCAAAAGCATTTAAAATCAGAACAAAAAACTGAACATTTCTGAAGTGGTCTGTCAACTAACAATAAATCCTGCACACTAAGAAGGCACGTTCACTATGGCTTAAATCACTTTAAGGTCAAATGTGAAGATCAGTAAGTGTTAAGATTCTGCAGGTAATCTGATAAAGCGTAATTATGATCTGGAACTTGATGTCTTTAAGGACGATGGTAGTATATTCAGTCAGGGCTTTAGGGAATAGGGCAGGTACTTGAGGGGAAATAATTTGCAGGGCTACAGGAAGAAGGGTGGGGGATTGTTGGGATTGATCTACCAGGAGCTTACTCTGTCTTGATGGGCTAAATGGCCTCCTGCTTTAAAATGATTTTGAGATTTTAGTTGTTGATAAGTCAGCTTTTGCAGTAGTTTGAAAGTGATATTAACCATTACGTGAGGAAGTTGTATAGCTGTGGAGTCTAACACGCTTTCTAAATGTGCAAGATTTATGGTTAATTGACAGATCACTTTCAGGGGCATGTTCAGTTTTTGATCTTAAATGCTTTTGATGGTGAATGTGATGCACGTGCTTTTTAATGGGCTGACTTAATGATTTCTAGGATTAATCATGCCAGCTGCACTTATTAGACCTAATGAAAATAATTGGCATTCTTCAGCTTGAAGAATTCTTCAGCTTTTTCAGAGGCAAGAAAATTTGTTCGGCTTAATTATTGTCCAGGCTTTAGTGCCTCAATCTCTTTAATGCCTCTCTGGTCTGATGATGTTTTTGTTTAAACTTTCACTGAAAGCAAGGATAGCTTTGAAGGAATAGTTTTCCATTACTGATGTGGAAATGGACACTACTAAACAGTCAGCAGATTATTAGAGAAACTGGTCAGATCAAATTCATGCATCAGCATAGAATATAAATAAAATGCCTATCTGTTACTCAGCTGTCCCAGCCATCACTGTGTTGCAATCCATTAGTCACTGGTCTGCATAGAAATGATGATGAGGGGGGGAATAAAAACAAATCTTTTCCTGTTCATATCCTGAATTTTTCAAAGTACAGTGAATCTATCTGAGTAAGTCCCAGTGGACATTTAAGAACTTCAGCTCAGTTGCTGCAGGCTGCTGTTGGGTTATCTCCTGCTCTAGTCCAAAACTACTTAGTATAGTGAGCAATGCAGCAGATGTTGCCATTGGATGCAGCTGAGTGATTTTCCTGGGAATTCCCTTTGCTTCCTTTATCACTGAATTTTTAAGTTGTAAGATGATATGATTTCCACTTCTGCATTCGGTTCTGGTCACCCCATTATAGGAAGGATGTGGAGGCTTTGGAGAAGGTGCAGAAGAGGTTTACCAGGATGCTGTCTGGATTAGAGGGCAGATGCTATAAAGAGAGGTTTGACAAACTTGTTTTTTTTCTCTGGAGCAATGGAGGCTGAGGGGAGACCTGATAGAAGTTTATAAGATTATGAGAGGCATAGATAGATTAGACGGCTGCTATCTTTTTCCCAAGGTGGAAATGTGTAATACTAGAGGGTAAGTTCAAAAGATATGTGCGGGGCAAGTTTATTTTACACAGAGAGTAGTGGGTGCCTGGGGTTGTAGTGGAGGCAAATACGAAAGAGATGTTTAAGAGGCTCTCTGAGATAGGCACATGAATGTGCAGAGAATGGAAGGAAATGGATCTTGTGTCAGTAGAAGGGACTAGTTTAGCTAAGCTTTTAATTGCAACTTAATTAGTTCTGCACAACATTGGCTGAAGGCCTGTTCCTGTGCTGTACTTTTCTATGTTCTATGTGTGCCTTGTACACAATAGGCTAATAGTCTAGTGCAGTATAATATTCATGACAAGGATCTGTGCCGTCTCCCATTCCAGCCTACCCCCACTATCCCATGTGCTAGAAGGGACATGATTCTTTCCTGCTACATAGTAGGCTTACATCCACCTAACCAGACATCCCAGCGACAAAACTGGGCTGTGTGTGTACTTTGAGCAGCAGCATCAAACAAAACAGTCTCTGTCATATAAGAGGACTATCCCCATCTGAAGCTCTTTGTGCTGGCCACATCTTTAATGGCCCATATTAAGCCTTCAAGGGCAGGGGCAGGTGGGGTGGGGTGGTGGGCATTTGGTGGTGCTGAGCATTGAGGCTGTTCTTGTCCACTACCGATTTGCTACTATGATCCCATGTGACTTGTGTTAGGGGAAGGCTTGGATAATGGTTACTGTCTGAGGGAGTGTTGGAGCATGCAAGTGTTAGTCAAAGCTGTGAGATATATTGTAAGGTGAGTAAAGGAGATGTATTGCATGGAGCAGTATGTGAAATCAGTGGTGTTGCAAAAGGATTTGATGATGCATTTTGCATTTTCTGATGTTAACGTGTGTAAGGTCATTAAACATCCTGCAACACTGTATCCATGCTTCTGGTTCTTGACTCCTGGCGTTAACTCCAATTGCTGCTGCTTCCTACTGCTGTTCCACTGTATGGCTGGGTGCTTGAGTTTAGAGGACCTCTCCTGTCTACCATGGCTGCCAAATCCATATAGCAAAATGGGATGGAGGCAAAAAACAGAAACTATAGACCAGCTACCTCAACATCGGTTGTTGGGAAGATGCTGGAGTCTAATCAAGGTTATCATTTCGAGGAACTTAAAGCCATGTTGAATTGGACTGATTGCATTATGAAAGGGAAATTGCATATGACAAATTTTCTGGAGTTCTTCAAGGATATAACAAGAGGTTTAATAGAGGGGAACTTGGAGATACAGTGTATTTGGATGTCCAGAAGGCATTCGACAAGGTGCCACATAAAAGGAACAAGATGAGAGCTCATGATATTGGAGGTATTGTGCTAACATGGATTGAAGGCTGGTTATCACCTTGATGACAGAGTCAGAGGAAAGAGGTCTTTTTCAGAATGGAAAGATGCAACTAGTGGAGTGCCCCAGTGATAAGCCCTCAATTATTTGCTATTTGTATTAATAATTTGGAGGAGGGGACAGAGTGTAAGACATACAACTTGCTGATGACATGAAAATCAATGGGGTGGGAAGCTGGAATGAGGATGAAATTTAAAAAACATTTTGACAGTTTCATGAATAGGAAAGGTTTATAAGGATATGGGCCAAACACGGGCAAATGGGACTGGCTTAGATGGGAATCTTGGTCAGCATGGGCAAGTTGGGCCGAAGGGCTTGCTTCCATGCTGCATTACTCTATATTTGGACCCTACCACAGGATATAGATAGGTTCAGCGAGCGACTGAAAAGATGCCAAATGGAACTTAATGTACAAAAGTGTGAGGTCATGCAGTTGAGTAGGGGAAATTAAAAGGCAAACTGTTACTAAATGCAGAGAGAGTTTGCAAATGAGTAAAGTACTGAGGGTTTTGGATGTTCGTGCAAGAAACCCAAAAGTTAGCAGCCAGATGCAGCAAGCAGTTAAGAAGGCAAATGGCATCTTGGGTTTTATTACGAAAGGGGCTGAGTTTAAGCATGGAGAAGTATTGATATAACTGTACAGAGCTTTGGTGAGGCCACACCCGGAGTACCGAGCACAGTTTTGGTCTCCCTATTTAAGAAAGGGTATTGTAGTATGGAGGTGGTTGAGAAGAGATTCACAATGCTAATTCTTGGATGAGAGGGTTGTTCAATCATGAATGGCTTAAAAAAAACGTTAGGTTCATATTCTTTGGAGTTTAGAAGAATGAGAAGAGATCTTATTGAAACAAGTAAACATCGTTAGTGGGCACAAGAATGTAGAAGCTGAGAAGTTTTCACTAGTGGGAGAGTCTGGAATGAGGGGACATGGTCATTTAAAACTGAGGTATTTCTTCTCTCAGGGGTAGCGAATGTCTGGAATTCTCTACCCTAGAGGGTTGTGGAGGATAAATCACCAGAGGTATTTAAGCAGGTCATAGGTTTTTTCTAAAGATTTGGAAATAGAGGGCAATGGATAATAGGCACAGAAGAAGAGTTGAGGCCGGGGCAGATCAGACGTCATCATACTAAATGGCAGGGTAGGCTGTGTCATTAGCAAACTTGGATATTTTGCATTCTGTCTTATGTGGCCTGCTCCTGCTCCTATTTCCTTTTGTTCCATCAGTATGCCGAATATGGTTTAACCAGCCACTGTTAGCCCTGAGGTCTTCTAAACAGAAATGTCAGTACCAGGCCAGTCATATTAATGAGCTTGCAATATGTTTGTGTGTGTGTGTCCTGCACTCAGTTTAAAGAGCATTGGCTTACTGTAAATCATAAGCCCAGCATCCATTTTCTAAGGCTGTATTATCTCATCCCTCTGGTATTTTTTTCTTAATTTTGTTTATTACATATTCTTGTGCTTTGTTGTACTGACCATGTTATTTTCCAGTACACAAACGGAAATGAAATATAACTTGTGGTTGTTAGGCAGCAGTATTTTATAGTTGTTTCTGTCTACGAATGAATTGAAGAGTGCAGACTTGAAGCCTACACTTGATGAATTATACTCCATGGTCAACAGCCTTGAAACAGGATACCCTGAGACCCTCTTCATCATTGCCGGTGACTTTAACCAGGCCAACTTCAAGACTGTGTAACCAAAATATTACCAGCATATCTCTGTCCCACCAGGGGCCCAAACACCTCTGGCCATTGCTACACAACCATCAAAGATGCCTATGATGCCACCTCCTGCCCACACTTTGGTAAGTTAGACCACCAGGCTTTGCTCCTCTCTGCATATAAATAGGAGCTGAAACAGGAGAATCCAGTACAGAAAGTCATACGCTGTTGGTCTGAGGAAATAGATGAGCTTCTACATGACAACTCTGAGTCAGTAGACTGGTCCATGTTCAAAGACTCAGCTACCAGCCTAGGTGAGTATGTCACCACCGTCAGACTTTGTCAGCAAGTGTGTTGAGGACTGTGTATCAAAGAGGACAATCTGGGTGTTCCCAAACCGGAAACCATGGATGAATCCAGAGATCCACTCCCTATTGAAGTCTAGGACTGCGGCTTTCAAATTAGCTGACCCTGACCTATACAAGAAATCAAGGTACAACCTCGATAAAGCTATCCGAGATCCTAAGAGACGATACCAGTCCAACATTGAATCCCAGACCAGCCATCAGTTGCGGCAGGGCTTGCATGCTATAACAGGCTACAAAACAAAGTTGGGCAGCATCGCCGACAACAGCGCATCCCTTCCCGATGAGCTTAATGCATTCTATGCACATTTTGAACAGAAGGGGATTAGAATGTCACCACCCACCCCGACAGCCTCCAGTGCACCTGAACACAGTCACCATTGCAGACGTAAGATCAGACTTCTGGGAAGTGAACCCGTGGAAATCATCTGGCCCAGATGGTGTCCCTGGCTGTGTGCTTAGATCCTGTGCAGATCAGCTGGCGGGGATATTTGCAGATATTTTTAACCTCCCTGCTTCAATCTGAGGTTCCCACCTGCTTTAAGAAGACTACTATCATCTCGGTACCCAAGAAAAACAAGGTAATGCGCCTTATGACTACAGCTCAATAGCTCTGACATCCACCATCATGAAGTGCTTTGAGAGGCTGGTCATGGCACACATTAACTCCAGCCTCCCAGACAACCTTGACCTACTGCAATTTGCCTTCAGCCGAAACAGGTCTATGGCGGACGCCTTCTCCCTGGCCCTACACTCATCTCTGGACCGTAAAGGCACCTACATTAAACTATTGTTTACTGACTATAGCTCCACCTTCAATATAATAATTCCAAGCAAACCCATCTCCAAACTCCCGAGACCTGGGACTCAGCACCTTCCTTTGCAACTAGATCTTTGACTTTCTGACCAACAGACCACAATCAGTGTGTATAGGCAGCAACACCTCTGCCAGGATTATTCTCAACACTGGTGCCCTACAAGGCTGTGTCCTCAGCCCCCTTCTCTACACCCTATACACTCATGACTCTGTGGCCAGATCCTGCTCTAACTCCATCTACAAGTTTGCAGATGATACCACCATAGTGGGCCATATCTCCAATAATGATGAGTCTGAGTACAAGAAGGGGATAGAGGGCCTAGTGATATGGTGTCATGAGAACAACCTTTCACTCAATATCAGCAAAACAAAAGAGCTGGTCACTGACTTAAGGAAAGGGGGGGGGGGGGGGGGTGTGGTGCACATGCACCTGGTCAATCTGTAATTGTAGTCCACATTAGTGGAGTCAACTCTTGACAGGCTTCCAAAGTGTCAAGTAAGCCACATCATCTGAAAGTAACCTTGGTGTAAGCCAGCTGTTACCTCCCAATCTCCTTTGTCCGTTCGCTACACCGACCACATCTTACTTGGAACCAATAAGCACACTGTGTACTCATTGCAAGTAGGTTAACTTATTTGATGAAAGTGCAAATCTAACTGCCAGGTAAATTATGCTAGAAGGTTAGAATTTGCTGACCATGAAACTATCTAGTAACTCGGTGAGTAAGTCAAACTGAAATTTTAGTTTTAGCATGAGAATTTGGTGCTTTAAAAACTGCAAGACAATTAATAGTTAAACATCTTAAGGCATTGGAAAGATAGCACCAACGATGTGTCCATAAAATCCCTCAAATCAACTGCAAGGATAAACAAACCAATGTCATTCTCCTTGCCCAAACTGGTATCCCAGTATTGAGGCCTTGCTTGCATTCATTTGGTCAGAGCAGTTTCCTGAAACAGACAGTCTTTACCAAGACTGGTAAAGGAGAAGATTCAAGGATGTGCTCAAAGCTTCCTGTGGAAAGAATGTGACATCCCTATTAACTTTGGGGAATCCCTGATCTATGATTGCTCAAAGTGGAGAAGGAACGTTCAGGATGATGTTGAGAACCTCAAGTCCACACAGAAGCCCATTGTAAATCACCTCACTATTGGCCCAACTGCCCACCCTGAGAGACACTTCCTGCTCCATTAAGGCTGAGTCTGCAGTTTGCCCGTTGGTCTCATCATCCACAGAACTGGAATGGAAGCAAGTCCTCCTTGATCCTGCCTAAGAAGGAAAAGAAGATGTAAACTAAATTAGATGTAAATGATCGCCTGAAGAGCATGAATTGTTTTCTCTGGACTTGCCTGCTCAATTGTGCAGCTTTTGTAAAGGTTGCAATTGGGCTGTTTTTTAAAAACTTCAGAATGCCACTGAGCTGCAGAACATTGTGGCAGGTGTTGATGAACAACCATAGATGTGGATGACATGGTGATGATGACATTAGGCAGGATGAGGTCCTGCAGGCAAAGTTACAGGGAGCCAGGTTTGAGATTAAAAGGCAAGACCTCAAGTAATCTCTGAAATCCAGTAATCTTCAACGAGTGCAATCTCACATCAGTCAACACAAATAGGAAGACAGTGGAAATGAATGTGCAGTTGAAGAGATGCTACAGGAAGGAAGACATTAAAGGGCATTGGAATCAGCTTTGGCAGTCAGTATATTCTTGAGCTTGGGTGGCCACTGATCACAGAAGTAGCTGCGATTACTGTGAAAGCATGATTGAGAAATTATGGGTGCAATGAGGGTGAGCAGAGGAGAAGGGAGTGGCTCCTTTTCACTTAATTATTCTACAAAAGTAGAATAAATTCCATAAAACTTTGAAGATATTAAACGAGGTGCACTGCAACTTGCATGGCGATGTGGTTGAAGAGAGCAGTGATGTGCAAGGCATTGTGTGTGTTAATGAGCTGGGGTCTGCAATGGAGAGTCTGGCTTGCATCCGGGAGCAGAGTGATTTCAACAGTTTGTCCCTTAAGGAATTCACATTATTTGCTTAAGTCTGGCCAGTGTGTAACTGTGACGGTTTCATAATTGGGGGAGGTATCTCCTTTGTTGCTGTTAACAACTGATATGCCTGTTGTGGTATGGATGAAAACTGCGGAGGTGGGGGGAAAAAGCAGAAAGAACATCTGTGGTAAGAGAAGGAGAGTCAATGTTTCAGGTCTATGACAAAGATTGGCAGAGGGATTAGCAAATTGGCCATGGAATCACCCAACAGTGGAGACAATTAAAGGGATTTGGTAGGGGATGAACCAGCTGGAAGGGGGATGTGTGATGAGAGATGTTTTATGCGGTTGTGATAGAGAGGACAGAAGGACTTGATGACAGGAGTGAGTTTTTCCTTGTAGCTGGTGGAAGAAAGAAAAGAAGGATGCATTTCTTGTGCTCTACGTAGAAATTTGTGATTATACTAGGAATGGGGAAATGCTGAGGGGTTTTGAGCAGCTAGAGTGCAAATTAGGGTGACACAGAGACACAGCAAGTAGTGCTGCTGCCTCACAGGTCCAATGATCTGGGTTCAATGCTAACCTCCAGCGCTGTCTGTATGGAGTTTGTACTTTATCCCTGTGACCACGTAGGTTCCTCCAGATGTGTGGGTTGGTAGATTAATTGCCCATTGTAAGTTGCCCCTAGTGTGTAGATGGGCGGTAGAATCTGAGGGGAGTTGATGGGCTTGTGTGTGAGAGAGTTGATAGCAGGGAAATAACAGGAAAATGCAATTGCTCTGAGCACTGGCATAGACTCAGTCGGTTGAATGGTTTCTTATATTGTAAGCAAATATATCATAACTAATATGAAATCAAGAAGTAGACTCTCAAATGTGATAATCAATGGGATAATGCCTGAAGTAGCACTATACTGCACGGGGAAATTAGTGTTTTAAATACTTGAGTGAGACTGACATGGAAGACACATAATGGAAGGACATGGAAATACATAGAGCAAGGGATGGTTTCAGATCAGAGTAAAGTTACCAAACTGATCAAGCTTCCATAGACGTATAATAAAGGAAAGATAAGATATCTTTATTAGTCACGTGTACATCGAAACGCACAGTGAAATGCATCTTTTTGTGCAGAGTGTTCTGGGGGCAGCCCACAAGCAGCATGTGAAACAGGAGAAATTATAATGGGCAGAGGCATTGAGCAAATACTTTGAGTGAATTGGATTGGATTGGAATAGGCTTGGGCTAGGTGTTGAAGCTAAGAATTTGAAAGCTTTCCTCAACCAGCCTCCAGGCTGCCAATTTCCAGGTTGAAAGTCAACAGGACATGGGACAAAAAATTATCTCTATCCCTGCAGGCATTGACAATTTAAATGTTTTTTCATGGGCTAGCAGTCTTGGATTTAACCTGCTTTGCAAGTTTCACAGCAGTGTTTCCTGAGCCTTGATTAACTGGCCAGCTTCAGGGAGCTGAGCAAGACTTCTGGGCAAATGTAAATGCAGTAATTATACTGCTTGCAGCTAGCAGAAGCAGGAATGCTTTGTACCTACCTCGCCACTACCATACTCCACCCCCCCCCCCCCCCCCCCCATCCTCCAGAGGGAAAGGGATTGCCTGTGAGCCGAGGGATCGACTCCACCTCTAGGTAACTAATCATTTATGAACATGCAGCCTTCCTGTCTTTAGTTGTCTTTGTACAGCTAGTAAAGAGGTGGAGCAACAGCCAATTTTACAGTTAAATGTTTGCACTGTGTAATTGTATTAGGAGTGGCATTGTTTTTCTGTATATCCTGTGTAATTGTACTAGGAGTGGTATTATATGTCTGTTTGTCCTAGGTAATTGTATTAGGAGTGGCGGTGTATGTCCTGTGTAATTGTACTAGGAGTGGCATTTAGACAGACATGCAAACAGGCAGGGAATAGGGGGATATGAGGCAGATGAGTTTAGTTTAATTTGGCATCATAGTTGGCACAGATATGGTAGGCCAATGGGCCTGTTCCTGTGCTGTACTGTGTAGCGTTTCACTCTGTTTTGTGGTGGTTAATGGGGCCGTCATGGGAACCTCAGAATCTTCCACAGACAAGGCAGGAGATGCTTGATGGAGTGGATGGGTGGGTAGTTTGGAGGTGGTATTAAATGATCATGAGCCAGAAATTCCTGGAAGTCAGTGAGATTGTTGCATTTCTTCAGAGAGGCTTTAAGCACACCCTTGTGACTTTCCCTCTAACTGCCAGGTAATCTCTTCCCCATGACCCAGCCTGGAATAGTGTCTTGTCTGTTTCAGGAGTTTCGTTTCAGGCATGCGAAGATGGCCTGCCCAACAGAACCAATTTAAGATGAGAGGGGAAAAATTTGATAGGAACTTGAGAGGCAACTTTTTGTACACAAAGAGCGGTATGTATATGGAATGAGCTGCCAGAGCTGCAGGTACAATAACAACTTTTAAAAGACAGTTGGACAGGTACATGGATAGGATAGGTTTAAAAGGTTGTGGGCCAAATGCTGGCAAATGGGACTAGCTTGTGTGGGCATCTTGGTTAACATGGACCAGTGGGCTGAAGGGCCTGTTTCCATGCTGCTTGACTCTATGCCTGTAGCTAGGGCATTGAAACTACATTAAGTACGAATGATGTTAAACAACAAGTAAACAGCACAGCTCACACCAATTCCACAATGGTTTTGCAACAAAGATGCAAAGGACAAACTGGAAATTGTTGGAAAATTATGGTCTATTAAGAGTGAGGGGCTTGGAGGATTAGTATTATTAAGTGAAATTATTAGGACTAAACGTTGACAAAGCTCCTGCAACTGGTAGCCTACCACTAACTGGCCTACAAAGGTTGCTGCAGAGGAAGTGAATGTGTTAATCTGTCAGGCACTTCCTGTCGTTTCTGTGGAGAGTCTGAGGTTGCCATATTGACCTAATTCTTGGAATGATGCCTGTGGATTAGAAAATAGCAAATATTATCCCACGGTCCAAGAAAGGAGAGAACTGTTGACCAGTTAGTGATAGGGAAGTGCTGGAATCTGTTGTTAAAAGTAAGGCAACAGGACACTTGGAAAATCATAATAGTTAGGCAGAGTCAACATAGTATCAATGAATGCCCTTTTCATTAAGTATATTGGACTCCTTTGAGGCTTTAACAAGCAGAGGAGCTAATGTGTAGAATTTTCTGAAGACATCTAATAATATGCCAGTAAGTGGTGTTTAAATAAAATTGAGCCTCGTGATTGAGGAGGATTTGAGGACTGCTTAACAAAAAAACAGAATAAACGATTTACTCAGGATGTAAACAGTGTATTTCTGCAAATAACATTGCACAGGCCTCTGCTATTTTTGGTTTATATCAGTGGCCTGGATTAGGGTAAGGAATGTAATGGATCTAAATGTTTTATTTTATTTTTATGTGAATGGTGCTGTCAAAGCCAGCAGAACTTGTCCAACCATCTGTGTCCACTTGAATTTAATGGCTTGCTAGGCCATTTCTGAGGACATTTCCATATCTCCATATGACATAGAAGGAGACTATTTGTCCCATCTATTAAAGCGTTCTCATTCCCTCACTAAGTTTCCCTGCAGACTACTTCCCACATTCCCACCAACTCTTTTAAATTCAACCATTCACCTACACACAAGGGGCAATTTACAGCAGCCAATTAACCTACCAAGCCACATGACTTCAGGATGTGGGAGGAAACCAGACCACTCTGGGGAACTCAAGCAGTCACAGGCACCAGAGGTCAGGATTGAACCCAGGCTCTGGTGCTGTGAGGCAGCAGCTTTGCTGGGTACAGAGTAGTGCAAACTCAATCACATTGGCAGGTCGTAGAGTTAAACAGCACGGAGATGGGGCCCTTCAGCCCAACTGCTTCATGCTGACCAAGATTTCCGTTTGCCCTCATTTGGCCCATATCCCTCTAAACCTTTACTATCCATCTACATGTCCAAGTACCTTTTAAATGTTGTTAATATTCCTGCCTCAACCGCTTCCTCTGGCAGCTCATTCTATACATTGACCACCCTCTGGGTAAAAAAAGTTACCTGTCAGGTTCCTATTAAATCTCTCCCCTCTCACCTTAAACCTAGATTCTTGACTCCCCTAGTTCTTGATTCCCCAACTCCAGGAAAAAAAACTGTGTATTTACCCTGTCTACACCCCTCATGATTTTGTAGGTTTAGAATCATGTATAATGATGGGACTAGGGAAATTGAGGGATTTGCTATCGGACAACAAGATAGATTCGGTGTGGAATTTCAGTCAAGATCCCATGGAATGGCAGGAAATGTTCATTGGACCATATTTTCCAGCTCTTGTATTTCATGTTCTTGGGTCAGACATTGAAAATCCAGGTGTGGAGCAACACCACTTAAGTTCTCAGTTGATCTGATGCAAAGCTGGTTATTATTTTCAAAGCAAGCATTTGTTAACTAGAAGTGTTAAGGGACATGGAGTTAACACAGATCGTCTATAATCCCTGTTATCAGCAGATTAGGGTTAAAGGGCTAAATGGGCAACTTCTAGTCCATGTGACTGTCATTAAAGGAAGCGATGATGTGGCATTACTTCCACTCAAGATGAGAATGCATGGAGGAACAGTAATACATGTTTTTGAAGTGATAGTGGTTTTTGCTTGCACATTCTTAAATAATTGCTTTCTCTGAATGGGGTTTATGATGAAGTATCAATTTAAAATTTTTGCTAAAGAAATGAGTAAAGATATAGAATGAAAATAGTGGTCCCATTCTATAACTGGAATCTCTTAAAGAACCAAGGGTGAATGATATTGGTTAGGAGTGTCCAAAGAAAGAGCTTTATTAACACTTTGTTTCATTGCACTGATTACAATGAGATAGCACAATCTTAAAAAATATTCAGTGCCACACTGGATCATACTGCAAATGACTGACTCCATCATGTCATTTTACAGGACTTTTGAACCATTGCCCTAATCGCATTTGTTTTGACATTAAAACAATCTCAAATCTTTCATCTTTTTTATAATTTAACATGGATCGCATATTACAAATTAAAGGTGTACTGAATGAGTTTGCTATTTATTCATCATCCCACCCTCGGATCCCACATTTGAATTTCCATTGTTGAAGCATTTTCAAAGCTTTCATTATAGCATCTATGAAGAATGTTTGAAGTTCCTTTGCACGGCAGTTTATGATCCCTTATCTTTATCTATGTAACACATTCCCTCCCTTATCATTTTTTTTCCATTGGTTGCTGGTGGATTTATTTTTATTTCTGTCAGTCACTCTTTTTAATTCCTTTATTACAGGAAATAGAATGTACATCACAAGAACTTTTGATCTTGTTAACATCTTTTTAGGTTTAATGTGGCATTCAAAAGAGCTCTTACCTTGCGAATAGCTTAAAAGCTTGATATATTTGTATTTTAAAAATGAGTATGATCAGTTTTTCTTAACTCATCATTCCTTTGTCTTTCATTTTGACTTATTTGGAAGTTAAATTCATATTCTTACTATTTTACTGCGACACTATATTCTGCATTCTGTTTTCTTTTTACTGCCTGATTGTATTTATGTATGGCATGATCTGCCTGGATGGCACAGAGTTTTTCACTGTATCTTGGTACATGTGACAATAATAAACCAATACCAATACTCCTGACCAAGGCTTGCTATTTACTCTACTGTAATGTGACCAGAGGTATTGATCACACTTCAGTCTTAAAAAAAATTAATCCTTAGTAACCCACATTTACCCAAAGCCATAGATTAGATCAGCTGTGATCTTCCTGAACAGCAGAGTAGGCTTGAATCATAGTTCAGTTACAGCAAAGAAGGAGGCTATTCTGCCCATTGTGTTTATGCTGCTATCGCATCAATTAGTTTTGCCTCTCTTCACTTCCCCAGCCTTTCCTCCCAGCCAGTTTGCTGCCTCCTCTGCCTATTTTTAGGGTTTTTATGTTCTTCTGTTTTCATTTGGGATGTGAATAAATGGGAAAAGCAAGTTGAATCTTCTCGCTGTGGCCAGACAGGGTACTGCTGGTGTTCAGCTAATCTAAGGAAGTCAGCCCCAGGCATATGCAGACCTGCTGTAAGTCTGGGCAGTACTGAGTGACAGAGCATCACTGTGCTCCATTGCTGAAAGTGGGGGATGCTGGTCTTGGGTAGAGACCACAGCTCCTTGAGTATGGATATTTAATCATTTTACTTTAATATTTTCAAGATTTGTAAAAGCTTTTATAGTTTTTTCAAATGAAATATTTTTAGAAGTGTTTTAATACTTATAATAAATTAAAGCCATAGAGTCATACAGTGCAGAAAGAAGCTCTTCAGCCCAACTGGTCCATGCCAACTAAGATGCCCATCTAAGCTGGTCCCATTTGGCCAAGTTTGGCCCATATCTCTCTAAGCCTTTCCTATCTATGTACCTGTACACATCTTTTAAATGTTGTTGTACCTGCCTCAACCACTTCCTCTGGCAGCTCATTCCATAAAGTTGCCCCTCTGGTTCCTACTAAGTCTCTCCCCCTCACCTTAAACGTGTGCCCTCTAGCTCTTGGCTCCCCCAACCCTGTGAAAAAAACTGTGCGTTCACCCTGTCTATTACCCCTCATGATTTTATACACCTCCATAAGGTCACACCTCAATCTCCTACATTCCAAGGAATAAAGTCATAGCCTGCTCAACCTCTCCCGATAACTCAGACCTTTGCAACATTCTCTTAAATCTTATCTGCACTCTAATCTTCTAATCACTCTAAATCTTCTCTAATTTACATCAATTTGGTAGTTTTTTTTAATGTATCTGAAAACCAAGCTACATAGCAGCTTTGACACAAGATAAATCTTTGCCTCTGTCACAATCTATCAGGGGTGATTTGGAGCCTCAGTACCACTCCATGAGGTTGGTTTTTGTCCAGACTTCCTCACCTGACTGTTGGGTGTAGAGAGCCAGTGAGGTCAGCCCTTTGCACCCAGGTGAGTGAGTGTGGATGAGGACTGTGGGTGGGACGATTCTCGGTGATGCAGCATCTCCAAGGAAGTAGTGATTGCAGGAAATATTCGGCAGTTCAGGCAACATCTGTGGAGAGAGAAACAAGATTAATGTTTCTGGTCATTCCTGAGTGATTCTAGCACCTTATGTTTTTATTTTAGATTTCCAACATCTGCAATTTTTTTTCCCTTTTCATAGGGTCTTGCAATACAAAAATAGGCCCTTTGGCCCACTGCTTCTGTGTTGACCACTAAACACCCATCTGCACAAATCCCCTTTTCCTCTTGGATCTCCATGAATGCCTTACACACCCCCAATTCTCCTGCAGTCCATCTGTATTCTGGAGGCACTTTATAGTTGCCAATTAAATGACCAACCAGCATATCTCTAGCATGTGAGAGGAAACCTGAGCACCTGGAGGTAATCCACACAGTTGCAGAGAACACTTATTTTTAAATATGAACTAATTTTTTGGACATGTATTTATTTTGCACAAAGGTTTTTAGGTGACAGTTAATGTAAGTTCAAGTTGTTGAGTATCGCATTATAGAAAGCTCATAGAGATTGTCTTTTAAGGATTTAATTGGTGATTCCAGAACAGAGAACCATAATCATAAGATACTATTTCCACTGAGAACAGGATACTTAATAAAAAAGATTTTCCATAGTCATGAAGGGTTTTAATGGAGTAAATTACAAAGGTGCTTTTATCTTGTTAGGAAATCAGTGAACAATCTATTTAAAGTTATCACAGAGGAGAAAGTTGTTTTAAAATTCTTTATGCTATGGCTGAAAAATGCACAGTTGTTTTGAAGGAAAAAAAACTGAATAAATTTGCAACTCAAAGGTAGGTAAAAGGGCTAAAATAAAACCAAAAAAAGCTGGAAACACTCAGCAGGTCAGGCTGCATCTGTAGGAAAAGAAACAAGTAACGTTTCAGGTTGGAGGCACGAAAGCTTGTTAAGCTGCAGAGAGGGCGGGGGAGAGGGGTATTGGTTTATTATTGTCACTTATACTGAGGTACAGGGAAAAGCTTGTCTTACAAACTGATCGTACAGGTCAATTGATTACACAGTGCAGTTACATTAAGTCAGTACAGAGTGCATTGATGTAGTACAGGTAAAAACAATAACAGTAAAGTGTCACAGCTACAGAGAGTGCAGTGCAATAATGTGCAAGGTCACAACAAGGTAGATCGTGAGGTCATAGTCCATCTCATTGTATAAGGGAACTGTTCAATAGTCTTATCACAGTGGGGTAGAAGCTATCCTTAAGTCTGGTGGTATGTGCCTTCAGGCTCTTGTATCTTCTACCCGATGGAAGAGGAGAGAAGAGAGAATGTCCCAGGTGGGTGGGGTCTTTGATTATGCTGGCTGCTACACCAAGACAACGAGAGGTAAAGACAGAGTCCAAGGAGGGGAGGCCGGTGTCCATAATGCGCTGGGCTGTGTCCACAACTCTCTGCAGTTTCTTGCGGTCCTGGGCAGAGCAGTTGCCGTACTAAGCTGTGATACATCCAGATAGGATGATTTCTATGGTGCATCTGTAAAAGTTGGTGAGAGTCAAAGGGGACAAACCAAATTTCTTTAGCCTCCTGAGGAAGTAGAGGCGCTGGTGAGCTTTCTTGGCCGTGGCATCTACGTGATTTGACCAGGACAAGCTGTTGGTGATGTTCACACCCAGGAACTTGAAGCTCTCAACCCTCTGGACCTCAGCACCATTGATGTAGACAGGTGCATGTACACCACCCCCTTTCCTGAAGTCAGTGCCCAGCTCTTTTGTTTTGCTGACATTGAGGGAAAGATTATTGCCATGTCACTAAGCTCTCTATCTCCTTCCTGTACTCCGACCCATCGTTATTTGAGATACGGCCCACTATGGTGGTATCATCTGCAAACTTGTAGATGGAGTTAGAGCAGAATCTGGCCACACTGTCATGAGTGTATAGGGAGTAGAGTAGAGGGCTGAGGACACAGCCTTGTGGGGCACCAGTGTTGAGAGTAATTGTGACGGAGGTATTGCTGCCCACCCATCCTCACTGATTGTGGTCTGCTTGTTAGAAAGTTAAGGATCCAGTTACAGAGGGAGGTGTTGAGTCCTAGGTCTCGGAGTTTGGTGACAAGCTTACTTGGGATTATTGTATTGAAGGCAGAGCTGTAGTCAATAAACAATAGTCTAACGTAGGTGTCTTTACTGTCCAGATGCTCCAGAGCTGAGTGTATGGCCAGGGAGATGGCATCCACTGTAGACCTGTTTCGGCGATAGGCGAATTGCAGTGGGTCCAGGTTGTCTGGTAGGCTAGAGCTGATGCGTGCCATGACCAACCTCTCAAAGCACTTCATGGTGGTGGATGTCAGAGCCACTGGTTGGTAGTCATTGAGGCATGTTACCTTGCTTTTCTTCGGTACCGGGATGATGGTAGTCTTCTTAAAACAGGTGGGAACCTGAGCTTGAAGCAGGGAGAGGTTAAATATGTCCACAAATACTTCTGCCAGCTGATCAGCACAAGCTCTGAGCACATGGCCAGGGACACCATCTGGGCCAGGTGTTTTCCTCGTGTTCACTCTCTGGAAGACTGATCTTGCGTCCTCCACTGTGATCTCAGGTTCAGCTTCATTAGTGGCTGTCAGGGTGGATGGTGCCAATCCACTTCCTTTCTGTTCAAAACGCGCATAGAATGCGTTAAGTTCATCCGGAAGGGATGCACTGTTGTTAGCTATGCCGCCCGACTTCATCTTGTAGCCTGTTATGGCATGTAAGTCCTGCCATAACTGACGGCTGGTCAGGAACTCTATTTTGAGTCGGTGTTGCCTCTTGGCAGCTCTGATAGCTTTCTGAAGGTCATACCTCGATTCCTTGTACAGATCAGAATCACCAGATTTGTGTGCAGCAGCCCTCTCCTTCAATAGGGAGTGGATCTCCCGGTTCATCCATGGTTTCCTGTTTGGGAACACCCATATTGTCGTCTTTGGTACACAGTCCTTCACACACTTGCTGATAAAGTCTGTGATGGTGGTGGCATACTCATCAAGGCTGGCAGCTGAGTCTTTGAACATGGACCAGTCCACTGTCTCAAAGCAGTCACGTAGGAGATCATCTATTTTCTCAGACCAGCGCTGCACGACTCTCTGTACCGGATCCTCCCGTTTCAGTTTCTGTTTGTATGCAGGGAGGAGGAGCACAGCCTGGTGGTCTGATTTCCCAAAGTGAGGACAAGGGGTGGCTCAAAAGGCATCTTTGCTGGTTGTATAGCAGTGGTCAAGCGTGTTGGTGCCCCTGGTGGAGCAGGAGATGTGCTGATAGTATTTTGGTAACACACTCTTGAGGTTGGCCTGATTGAAGTCCCCTGTGATAATGAAGAGGGCCTCAGGATATCCTGGTATGTCTCTGATCTGGTAAAACCAGGGTGACCATGGAGATAAGCTAACTAACATGGTTATCCAGTCAATGCATGAATGGGAGCAGTTAGGGAGTGAGACCATAGACAAAAGAATGTAGGAGTTGCGAAATACAGAGCAGGAAGATGCACAGTTGGAACATCATATTACAGCAATACAAGACGCTGGGAGATAGCACCTGGAATATTGTGTGCAGTGCTGGTCACCATACTGTAGGAAGGATTAATTTAGAAAAGGTGCAGAAAAGATTCACAAGAATGTTGCTACTGTTGGAAGGCTTGAGTTATGAGGAGAGATTGGATAGGCTGAAACTTTTTTTTTGAAGCAAAGCAGGCTGAGGGGCGACCGTATAGAGGTTTATGTGATGGGCATAGATAAGGTGAATGGCCACAGTCTTCTACCCAGCGTAGGGGAGTCTAAAACTAGAGGGCATAGGTTTAAGGTGAGAGGGGAATGATTTAAAGGCAACCTGAGGGGCAGCTTTTTCACACAGGGTGGTGGGTAAATGGAACGAGCTGTTAGAGGAAGTGGTAGAGATGGGTGCAATTACAACGTTTAAGACATTTGGACTGGTACATGGATAGGAAAGCTTCAGAGGGATATGGGCCAAATGCAGGCAAATAAGGCCAGCTCAGAAAGCCACCTTGGTCAGCAGGGATGAGTTGGGCCAAAGGGCAGGTTTCCGTTCTGCAGAACTCGTAACCCTATGAATGGCAGATCAGGCAGAGCATGTCCTCCACTCACAGATGACAAAAAGGGGGGTAAAAGGATATGCAAGTTGAGCCAATATCACAGATGGACGACTGATACAGACAGAAAAAAAGTTACTTTGAGTCGTAGAATTCAGTATTGAGTCCAGAAGGCTGCAACATGCCCAGGCAGAAAATGAGGTGCTCTTCCTCAAGCTTGTGTTGGACCTCACTGTGAAGATACTGGAGTCCACAGACTGATGGGTCAGAGTCGGAATAGGATGGAGAATTAAAGGGGCAGGGAACGGGAAGCTCAGGGTTGCCACAGGTGCTCCACAGAGCGGTCACCCTAATATGTGTTTGGTTTCTCCACTGTAGAGGAGACGACATTGTGAAGACCAAATGCACTGCACTAGATTGGAAGAAGTGTAAGTGAATTGCTGCTTCACCTGAAAGACTGTTTGAGTCCCTGGCTGGTGGGAAGGGAAGAGATGAAAGGGGAAGTGTTGCATTGCCTGCAGTTGCTAGGAAAAATGCAGTATGAAAGGGGGTGTGGTTAGTGGGAATGGAAAGTGGACCAGAGAGTCGTGAAGGGAATGGTTCCTGTGAAGTGCTGAAATGAGAGAGGGGAAGAGGTGTCACCTGATGTGACTGGCATTTTGCAACTTATGACCTGCTGATTATTTGCAGTATTTTCTGTTTTTATTTTAGACTTCCAGTATCTGAAGTTTTAAAATTTTATTTGCTAGGTAAGAAGGGTGATTGGGAGGGCAATCAAATAAGGATTATATTTGCATCTCCAGATAAGAAATTTCTGTTGAACCTTATACCTGTTTTATATGTAACCATCTGTTTTGTATCTGAAGGCCTGCTGACAATGGTGAACTGTGGCAAGGTGACGTGGGGAGCTTCTCTACAGGTGGTGTCCACTTTTGCTAAGGTGATTGCCTTGATCATCATCATCGTGGCTGGGCTGGTGAAGCTGTGTCAAGGTAAAGTTTTTTTCTTCTTGGGAAGTTCCTTGGGGCCGAGAATGCCTTGCTGTTCTGAGGTTACTGATGACACCAGTGTGGGACCCACAGTCTCTTCCAGAGATGGGGAAGGAGGCGCTTCATGGTGCAGACGGGCAGGTAGTTTGCAAGGGGGTGGTCTTCTTCCACTCATTTCTGCAGGGCTTCCGTGTGCTTCTGATGGGTGATCTTGAGGTTCGCTGACAAATGGGACTTGCCTGGATGGGCATCTTGGTCGGCATGGACCGGTTGGGCCTAAGGGCCTATTTTTGTGCTGTATGACTCTAGTACCATCTTGAATATTTCTTCTCTACCTTGAGTGGTCATGGGCCAGGGATTCCCTGGAGTCAGTGGGGATGTTGCACTTTTCAAAGGAGGCTTTGAGCACATCATTGAATCTTTTCCTCTGTCCACCTGAACGCTTCTGTGACAGAGCTCGGAGTAGTGTGTCTGCTGTAGAGCATGCAGATGATGTGGTCTGCCTAACAGACAATAGTATAGAACTAGGGCCTCAATGCTGGGGATGTTGTCCTGGGAGAGAGTATGTTTATTTACTTCTCCTGAAAGTGAATTTGGAGGATTTCATGGAGACAGATTCTGTGGTATCTTTCCAGTGCCTTGGGATATCCACTGTAGTCCAGTCTCAGAAGCTTATAGGAAGGCAGGAATTACTGCTGCTAATAGACCATGAGCTTTGTGCCAGATCTGAGATCTTGATCCTCAAACATACTTTTCCTCAATCGACCAAAGAAGACTGGTGAATTTCTTCACCGATGGCTGCCTTTGCTAAGAGTGGCTCCTGAGATATGGGAAGTGGCCCATGTTTTCCTAAGTCACCCCCTACCACTGAAATAAATCCATTAGCAAGATGCCACTGAATAGTAAAAATTCTCATTTATGGATGGGGATCCTTTATTACCATAAGGTGGTGTGATGCAGTAGGGGCAAGTTTGTTGATTGCAAGTCCCAGCCTCTTGTAGGCTTCAATGAACAAGTGGACAATGTCTCTGAGTTCAGCCTCCACACATTCACAAAAGCAGACACGTCTGCACGCTTCAGCCCAGCCTCTGATGTTCGGGTGACCTTGGTTATGTAGTGTAGTTGCCGTGGGTAGAACAGTTTCTCAATTGTTCAGAAGATCAACTCCACTCCCATGGGAAATTCATTGGATATGAGGTGCAACATTGTGGAGTGATTGACAGAGAAAAGTTTTGGGACAATGAAGAGGCCTTGTTTGAGACTGGTATTCATTGAGGATGGTTCTGTTGTAGACCCATTTGTTAGCATCTTGGCTTGCATGCCATCACGTAGCAAACGTAAGGTGGAGATGAAATACTGTGAGGAGGGAGTTCCATCATCACTCCCAAATGATGGATTCAAAGGTAGCAACAAAAAATCTGCTGGAGGAACTCAGCAGGTCGAGCAACATCTGTGGCAGGGGAAAAGGAATTGTCGACGCTTTGGGTGGAAACCCTGCATTAGGACTTCAGGGTTTCGATCCAACATGGAGTCAGTGAGGTTGAAAAAGACATGGTGATCATTCCTGTATCTCTCTTGGAGTGAGTCAGGAATGATCTGTGAAGATAATGTCCACACTGCCTCTGGGTGAATCCACACTGCAATTCGCAGTTCCACCCGAGCCAACTGCCTGCTCCTCTTCCAAGATGCTTATGTTTTAACTTGAGTACTATGTAAATGTCCTGAAAGATATGAATCAGAATCAGATTTATTATCACTGACGTATGATGTGAAATTTGTTGTTTTGCAAAGGCATAAAATCTATAAATTACAAAAATAAATAAATAGTGCAAACCAAAAGGAATAATGAGGTAGTGTTCATGGATTGCTCAGAAATCTGATGGCGGAGGGGAAGAAGCTGTGCCTGAATCATTGAGTTTGGCTCTTGAGGCTCCTGTACCTCCTCCCTGACGGTAGTAACGAGAAGAGGGCACGTCCCAGATGGTGAGGGTGCTTAATGATAGATGCCGCCTTCTTGAGGCGCCGCCTCTTGAAAATGACCTCGATGGTGAGGAGGGTTGTGCTTGTGATGGGGCTGGCTGAGTCTATAACTCTCTGTAGCCTCCTGCGATCCTGTGCATTGGAGCCTCCATACCAGGCTATGATGCAACCAGTCAGGATGCTCTCCACTGTACATCTATAGAAATTTGTAAGAGCCTTTGGTGACATACCAAATCTCCTCAAACTCCTAACAAAGTAGAGCCACAGGCGTGCCTTCTTTGTGATTGCATCAATATGTTGGGCCCAGAATAGATACTCTGAGATGTTAACACCCTGGAACTTGAAACTGCTCACACTTTCCACCACTGACCCCTCAATGAGGACAAGTGTGTGTTTCCCTTCCTGAAGTCCACAATCAGTTCCTTGGTCTTGCTGACGTTGAATGCAAAGTTGTTGTTGCGACACTACTCAACCAGCTGATCTACCATACTCCTGTACGCCTCCTCGTTGCCATCTTAGATTCTACGAACAATAGCGGTGTCATTGGCAAATTTATAGATGGTGTTTGAGCTGTGCCTAGTCACACAGTTATGAGTGTAGAGAGAGTAGAGCAGTGGGCTAAGCACGCATCCTTGAGGTGCACCTGTATCGATTGTCAGCAAGGAGGAGATGTTATTACCGATCCGCACTGACTATGGTCTCGCTATAAGGAAGTCAAGGATCCAGTCACAGAGGGAGGTACAGAGGCCCAGGTTTTGAAGTTTGGTTATTAGTACTGAGGGGATGATGGTGTTGAATGCTGAGCTGTAATCGATAAACAACAGCCTGACATATGTTTTGCTGTTGTCTAGGTGCTCCAAAGCTGAGTGGAGATCCAGTGAGATTGCGTCCGTTGTAGACCTGTTGTGGCAGTA
Organism: Pristis pectinata; assembly: GCF_009764475.1. Lineage (NCBI taxonomy): Eukaryota > Metazoa > Chordata > Chondrichthyes > Rhinopristiformes > Pristidae > Pristis > Pristis pectinata. Next base: position 77,931,314 of record NC_067409.1, on the reverse strand, counting down.
GGCAAATTGCAGCGGGTCCAGGTCCTTGCTCAGGCAGGAGTTAAGTCTAGCCATAACCAACCTCTTGAAGCACTTCATCACAGTGGATGTGAGTGCTATTGGGCAATAGTCATTGAGGCAGCTCACCCTGCTCTACTTGGGCACCAGTATGATTGCTGCCCTATTGAAGCAGGTGGGAACCTCAGACTGCAGCAGTGAGAGGTTGAAGATGTTCTTGAACACTCCAGCCAGTTGGTTGGCACAGGTTTTCAGTACCCTGCCAGGTACACCGTCGGGGCCTGATGCCTTGCGAGGGTTCACCTTCTTGAAGGTTGTTCTGACGTCGGCCTCCGAGACAGAGATCACAGGATCGCCAGATGCTGTGGGGATTCGCACAGGTGTAATATTATTCTCCCTTTCAAGGCGTGCATAGAAGGCATTGAGCTCGTTGGGGAGTGAAGCATCACTGCCATTTATGCTGTTAGGTTTCGCCTTATAGGAAGTAACGGCATGCAAACCCTGCCACAGCTGCCGTGCATCCAATTGTGCTTCTAACCACACGGAATTGCTTGTGCTTCTAACCACACGGAATTGCCTTTTTGCTCTCGCAATGGCCTTCTGTAGGTCATACCTGGACTTCTCGTAGGATTCTGGATCGCCGGTCTTGAATGCCACAGATCTAACCCTCAGCAGACTGCGAATCCCTTGGTTCATCTGGGGCTTCTGGTTTCGGAAAACTCGGTATATTCTCGAAGGCACACACTTGTCCACGAAGGTCTTGATGAAGTTAGTGACGGCCGTGGCATATTCATTCAGATCCGAGGATTAATCTCTGAATATGGTCCAGTCCACTGATTCAAAGCAGTCGTGTAAAGGGTCCTCTGCCTCCCTTGACCATACCTTCGCGGTCCCCACCACTGGTGCTCAGTCTTGGCCTATATGCTGGGATTAGAAGTACAGCCAGGTGATCAGACTTGTGGGCGTGCGATGGCACGGTAGGCCTTCTTGATGGTTGTGTATCAGTGGTTGAGTGTGTTCGAGATATTTAAGTAAACCCACTTTTTTAAAAATACTGTAATTTGGGGAGCAGTTCTTCAGCCACTGAATGGATCGACTTGGATTCTTGGCTGAGTCAGAAGATTAAGGTGTACCTCACAAGGCGCATGTAACTGAGGGCAGCCTGTCAGATCTATACAGCGATGGAGCTGTGTTGTCTAAATAGCTGAATAAATGCAGATCAGGTCCTCCAACTCGTTACACAGTAAATTGTTGAGCTAGAAACCTCATCTTGTATTTATCGTGCGGTTTTGAGACTGGGAACACCTCTGGTCCTCAGAACATAGTAATATTGCCTTGTTAAGTACATTTTATCTCAAAGGTCTTGAAGGCTTAGTCATAGTGAATATACTGTTCCTAAAACTGGAATCATCTATTGCAGGACAAACGGAAAAGTTCCAGAATTCCTTTGTGGGCTCCAAGCTAAACGGTGGAGATATGGCGCTCGCTCTGTATTCAGCATTATATTCCTACTCGGGTTGGGACACACTTAACTTTGTGACTGAAGAGATCCATAACCCTGAAAGGTGAGCTCAAAACCTCCTTAACTCTTCGTAAGAGCAAACCCTGGAACTTCTTTTTCTATCTCCATTCATGTTTGACAGCACGGCACCAGAGATAGCTTGAAAAATAGTGGAGACAGGATCTTCTGCATCTGCCAACCCTTGTCTGGATTTTGTTGCTTGGTCCGTCACTGTCCATCGCTACTTCCTCCTCCATTATAAACTATCTAAATGGTGGAAGGAACCTCACCTACTGGCCCAATTTGCTCCACCCTGTATCTCCAATGCTATTTCTCCAGACTATTTTAGGTTTAATAAAAGAAACAACATCTTTTTGCTCAGAATGTGAGCAGCACAGATCTGGCTTCTGCATCCATTGCCATGATGCAAAGGGTCAAATTCCTGGTTTAACCAGTCACCGTGGACGCTAGAAATTGCCTGACCATATATTGGTTGGATGTCTTTGAGCTGTCCCCAGAAATATTGAAATTTTTCTTTTTTTTTGTGTGACATTACTTCACGTGATTTTTAAAATGGTTATTGCATAAACCTTTTAAGGTCGGGAACTCAACAGTTCATAAAATACAAGATTGTGTTAGAGTTGTTGCATTGCGGTGGTTTGAGTCACCAAGCCCTTGCTTGTTTTTTGTTGGAGCAATTAGTCCCGTTTCCTGGCTCTTCCCCATATTCCTGTATTTTGTCTTCCTCAATGGGAACTTACAATTCCTTAAAGAATATCACAGTTGGATCTGCTCCTGCCACCCTTTCAAGCAGCTCATTCCTAATCATGACCGCTTGTCCGCTTCAGTGGAATAAGGACTGATCTGGACCAGGTAAACTTGCATCAAATCTTGGTAGACAAAACATGCACATATACAAACAGAGCAGGAAGATAAAGTTCTTTATGAATATTATGTGACAGACTTCATAAAAGGTGGGTATGATATCTTAGTAAAATATTGGATGGTGAATGAGTGTAAAATATTAGATGGTAAGCATAGTGATTTCAAGAAGTTAAACCTCTTAATACTGCCTCTTCATTAAGAGGTTTAACTTCTTGAAATCACAGGGCGAGGCTGTTAAAATAAGCAAGTGAGGAAATTGCAGAAGTTCTGCCTATTATTTTTCGGTTCTCCTTGGCTACAGGAGTGTGCCAGAGCCCTGGAGGACTGTTAATGTGCTAACGTTCTTTAAATATGGAGGAGAGCATAAACTGACAAATTCTCATTGGTGGTGGGCATTCTAAGAACTGCTTAAAACTTCTTTTGGAAAAGTTTGAATTAATCAAAGAAAGTCAGCATGAATTTGTTAGGGGAAAGTAGTGTTTGGGTAACTTGATTGAATTCTTTGAGGAGATAACTAGAAGGGTGGATGAATGCCATGTGTTTGATGACCTAGATTTTTAGCAAGACTTCTGAGAAGGTCCTGTGGGAGCTAAAATTGAGCTGCAAATTGGCTTCCTGCATATGGAAACAAGGACTAATGGTTGATGGGTGTTTTTGTGACTGGAAGGCTGTTACACGGGGCTCAGTACTCAGTCCCTTGCTATTTGGGTGTAGATATAGTGTGCAGGATAAAGAAGTTCTCAGAAGATACAATAATTTCTCAGATGATTGGGTGTGTGACTGACAGCGAGAGGGAAAGCTGCAGACTGCAGAAAGATAGATTAGGGGTTTTGGTTGGGCAGAAAAGTGGCAAGTGGAATTTACTGAGACAAGTATATGAAGAAGTGCAACAAGACAAAGGAGTCTACTGTGAGAGGATATTGAGAGATGTGGGGAAACAGTGAGACCTTGGGAGAGAGTGTTCGAAGAACCTTAAAGATAACAGGGTAGATGATTAAAAAGCTGAACAGGATGCTTTCCGTTATGAGCCAAGACATGAGTATCAGAGCAGGAGGTTGTGCTGGAACTGTAAACAACAGCATGGTTAGAGCATAGCTGCTGTATACAGTTCTGGCCACCATATTACTGGAAAGATGTGATCCACGGGAGAGAAGTGGAAAATGATAGCAGTGAGGAAAAATCAGATCAGCTAAGTTTAAAACAGGGGTGGTTAAGGGGAGACTTAATTGAGGTGTATCATGAAGGACCTGGATAGAGTAAATTTCCCTTAGCAGGGGTGTCAAAACCCAATGGCAATTGGTGCAAGGATCAGAAGGAGATGAAAAGTATTTTTTTACACCGAGAGAGTGGTGAGAAGCTGAAACCCACTGCCAGAAAGGGGAATACAAGCCCTCAACAAGTTTAAACAGTACTTGAGGAGCCGTGACCTATGGGGCAATGGACCCGGTGCTAGAAAATGAGATAAGGTTGAACAGCTTTATTTTGGCTGGTGCAGGCATGATGGGCCAAATGGTTGTAATTTTTCTGATTTTCTACTGTAATTAAACAATGGGTCCTTTAAGATGGTAATTGTTTTCACTAGAATCTAGATGCATTCCCATAAGGGGAATAATGTAGGAAAATTTAAAAACAAGGTTCACTGTAAGACCATAAAAGGTGAACAGATGACAGGCTGTTAGCACAAGTGAGAATGGGGCTGATTATAGAAGGTTGAAAGGAGAAGCAGGAAAGGGAAGTGAGAGGCGGACACTAGCAGCAACTGTAGTATGAGAATCCTGGAGGCCTGTGAACAGGGAAATAGTAGTAAGGTTGGGGCTGATCAGAGACAAATGAGGAAATTTACTCATGGAGGGAGAAGGCATGGCGGAGGAAGGCACGGCAGAGAGAGTAACCAAGTAATGTACATCAGTCTTTACCAAGGAAGAAGATGCTGCTGGAGTTTCAGCAAAGGGGTGTCACGGTAGCGTAGCGGTTAGCGCGACGCTATTACAGCGCTAGCGATCGGGTTTTGATTCCCTTCGCTGTCTGTAAGGAGTTTGTACGTTCTCCCGTGTCTGCGTGGGTTTCCTCCGGGTGCTCCAGTTTCCTCCCACATTCTAAAGACGTACGGGTAGGTTAATATGGGTTTAAAATGGGCGGTGCGGACTCGTTGGGCCGAAAGGGCCTGTTACCATGCTGTAAATAAAATTTAAAAATTTAAAAAAAAATAGATGTGCCTGAGATACAGGATGAACTAAAGATGAGAGAGGATGTAGTCAAAGATTAACTGCAGTGGATAAATCACTTGGTCTAGTTGAGATGCATGCTAGTTTGGTAATTGGTTTATTATTGTCACATGTCCCGAGATACAGTGGAAAAACTTTGTTTTGCAGGCCATCCAGGCAGATCATTCCAAACATAAGTACATGGGCAGTATAAAAGGGAAAACAACTAACAGAATGAAGAATATAGTGTTACTGTTGCAGAGAAAGTGCATTGCAGGTAGACAAATAAGGTGCAAGGGCCATTATGAAGTAGAGAGATCAAGAGTTCATCTTTATCATACAAGAGGCCTGTTCAAGAGTCTTATAACAGTAGGGTAGAAGCTGTCCTTGAGCCTGGTGGTGCATGTTTTAAAGCTTTTGTATCTTCTGCCCAATGGAAGGGGGGAGAAGAGTGAATGACTGAGGTGGGAGGGGCGTTCTATTATGTTGGTGTTTTCCTGAGATAGTGGGAAGCGTAGACAGAATCAATGGAGTGGAGGCTGGTTTTCGTGATAGGCTGGGTTGTGGTTCACAACTCTCTGCAATTTCTTGTGGTCTTGGGCAGAGCGGTTGCCATACCAAGCTGTGATGTATCTGGATGGGATGTCTTCTATGGTGCATCTGTTTAAAAAAAATGGTGAGGGTGATCAGGGACATGCCAAATTTCCTTAGCTTTCTGAGGAAGTAGAGCCGTGATTGCTGATGGAAGTAAGGAAGTAGATTGCTGTGGCTGTGGCTGCAATCTTACAAACATCAGTAAATTCAGGCTAGTGCCTTAGGACTGGAAAATTGCAAACATTACACTCTTGTTCAGAAAATGGTGCAACACTAGGAGTGGTGCAGGAGCAGAGATGCAGTAAATCATTTAAAACGCTAAATCAGGTTAGTGCTCAGAAACCACCGATTCTCGGAAGCTCCCACTCATTGCAGTGCAGTTGGAAACTCTAATATCTGCATTGCCATTAGACAGGGTTTGTAGGTAGTTCTTCTTTATATCTGTTCCTCTAAGTTCAGCCTGAACCTGTCTGGGTAGGGTAAAATTAGTCAACCGTCACAGCAACACAACCCAGAGCTCATTTAAAAGCTCAATGAAACTAAATGAACACTACACCTAATATACCCTAAAGGATGCCAAATAATGTAACATGTTGCAAGAAACTACAAAGGAATTCTATGATATAAAATGCAACAGAATACTACTACAAAATACTGTGCAATGATGTAACTGGGATCAGAATATGCTCTGGCAACTTCGTTTTAAATCTGTAACTTTAACTGGCATATAAATTTTCTCCAACTCTGATTCTGAAAACAATTCATCCCAGTGATTATTTGAAGGAGCCTACTCCTGACTACACAGGTTATCAGTTATAGAGTCACCCAGCACACAAACAGATGCTTTGGCCCACTCTCTCCATGTTGACCTTTTGCCCACATTAGAACCATATCTTTCTATGCCTTACCTATTGAACTGTGTCTAAATGCCTCTTAAGTGTAGTGACTGTATCTGATTCCATAACCTTCTCTGGCAGTGAGTTCCAAATATCAACTGTACTGTGTGGGGGGGAGAAAACTTGCCCTTCAGGACCGCTCTAAAAGTCCTTCCCTCACCTACAACCTATGCCCTCTTGTTTTTGATACCTCTATTTCAGGAAAAAGATTTTGACTATCGCCCCTATCTGTGCCTCTTATAATTTTATATACCTCCTATCAGGTCACCCCTTGGCCTCCTTCATGGGAAAACAAACCCAGCCTATCCAATCTCTCCCCATAACTGAAGTTCTCCAATCCAGGCAACATCCTGGTGAATCTCCTCTGCACTCTCTTCAGCGCAACCACATCTTTGCTATAGTGTGGCGACCAGAACAATACTCCAAGTGCAGTCTAACTGGCATTCTGTAAAGTTGCAGGGTAATATCCCAAATTTTATATTCTATCACCTGATTCAATGAAGGCAAACATGCCTTATGCCTTCTTCATCATCCTCTTGATCTGTGTTGCCACCTTCATTGGACTTGTTACATCAAGGTTCTTCTGTTCACATTTTCATTTTTCATATTTTCTTATCACACAGAGGGAGGCTATTCTACCCATCTAGTTCATGGTAGGAGGGTGGGGGGGAGATGTAAGAAGCTGAGTGGTGATAGGTAGAAGAGGCAAAGAGTTGAAGAAGAAGGAATCTGGTAGGAGGGGGCAGTGGACCATGGAATAAAGGGAAGGAGGTGGGGAATAGGGTAGGTCATGAGGGCAGGGGAAGGGGAAAGAGAAGGGGGGAGGGGGCCACAGGAATGAGGGAAGATGGGGGGGAAGGGAGAAAAAAAGGGGGGAAAGAAGGGAGGGGTTACTGGAAATTAGAGAAATCGATGTTGAGGCCGTCATCATGTTTTTTTGAGGGAGAAGAGCTCCAAGCGGATTAGCTGCTAGAAAAGTTCTTGCCCTCATCAGCACTTAATCATTGACATGGAAATTCTGTGACAGTCATACCATAGAAACTTGATGGGGAATGTGCTTCCTCGTGACATGTAATTCTGGACTACATTTAGTCAACTTTTAATATTGATTTATCAAGAGTTATTAGCAATCTTGATCCAGGTTTGGATATAGTTACATTGTGGGTCATTGTGGTTGTCATAAAGAAACATTCACTTGCCTCTTGGTGTGCCATTGCAATGCTATAATTGATGACCAATTTCTCTGCTTTGCCACAGGAACCTGCCCTTGGCTATTGCTATTTCAATGCCTCTTGTAACGATTATCTACCTCCTGACAAACGTGGCTTACTACACTGTCCTGGACATGCCCACCATCCTCCACAGTGATGCTGTGGCTGTGGTAAGTCTTTGTACCGATTTGCTAACACAAGCTGAAACAATTGCCTGACTGTGGTGACACTGATTTTGTCATCTGTTAATGCATTGGATTCCTTATGTTGGGATTCAGGTTTACAGGAACTGTTATTATTTACAATTTAAGATGATAACATGAGCTGGAACCTGCTGTGATCCTGCACCGAAATGACCTGCCCCTAATCCCCAATGCAAACAATCTCTCTGTTGGGTTGTGCTGGAATGGTTTGGTCATTCGACCACCTCGTGAAACTTTGGTTGAGCAAGAGGCCTTCCTCGATGAAAAATGTACCACCTTGTACTTCTTTTCCCAAGGATAGGCTCAGGAGGTCATTGTCCACAAGGTTGATGAGACTGAGGATGGACGGGGTCAGTGGAGGCCAGTGGGTGTTGCTTGCCTCGGAGGAAGATTGGGGGAAACACTGGTCAGTCGATTTATGAGGGTACTCTATACCAGCAGTAGAGATACATGACTGAGAAGAAAATTCACGGTGTCAAGGTGACATGGAGACTGGTTGTGTAGGGGTGTCATTTCAGTGCAGTATCACATCCCAAGAATGTAAATGCTAAGGCTGCAGACTTCCCAATGGAGTGAACACAACACGTGCCCAACAACAGGATCCCCAAAGCAATGTGGTTGAAGTTGCCTGTATGTACTGAAAGGTGGCTCCACAGGGAATGACGTCAACCTGTGTGTCCCTGACTGGGACTTCCGTTGGGAGCAAGCTTGTGACAACAGGAAGTAGCTTGTTAAATGTCCTGAGCAGTGCAAAATGGTTCATTCACAAAAATGTCAATGGGAGAAAAGAGTGCCGCTGAATTTTCCAGACCCTGCTGAAACTTGATTTGTGTTTCTTCAGGGAAAAGGAAAGGACAGAAAGGATGGTTTGGATTGAGCTTCTCCATTGCTAGGCACTGTGTGTACTTGTGTCTTTGTGGATAGTGAGATGTACAGTTCTCCATGCAACGCCCACCTCAAGTTCCAGTCAGTACAACTCTCCAATGGCGTAATTCCCAAGTTCACCCTGAATCTGTCCATGTGACTTACAGGCAGATCGGCTCATTGTTCTTCTAATGGTTTATTGTTCAAGTACTGTACAAACACAGGTACACTATCCTCTTTAACACACTGTTCCTTTAACCCTCAAACATTACTCAAATGCACCATTGTTGTTAACCTTGTTAGACACCGCTCACTCCAAAAATCGCTTGGAAAAGTCTATTTCCATAGGGACAGATGGTTCCCTTGCCTTAGTACCCCTGAATGTAATACAAAAATCATGACTGTGACAATGGATTGGTGCAACATCCCCTTTTGATTGTGCCACCTTAATCATATGTGTCTGTGTAAAAGTCCATAAATTGATTGACTTAGGGAATTAGTCCATTGTCATCTCAAATAAATGTCATTGTTTGATGTGCAACGATGATCACAAAAACAATGTTGTAATGCAGAAAAGTTCTGAGTTTGACAACATTTTGAAAGGTAGTGAATGGGTTTTACCTTAGTGACCACTCTCGTGGTCAGGGTTGCAGGGACCAATCCAAGCTCTGGAACGTGGTTGTTCTCTGTCATGTCGATAAGTGCAGACATTTCAATTCAATGACCTTTTGTCAAAATTGCTGTTGTTCTCTCTACCTCTCCCTCTTTGCAAATTAACACTTGCTTTTTCTTTCAGTGGTTCCAGTTTTTAGATTTATTTTCTTTCTCTAATTTCCAGCACTGAAAGCAATTGTGTTACCCAGACAACCTTGATCTCTATCACAGATACTCCATTTCTTCTCCTCACTGAAGCTTCAAGTGCATCTGTATTCTCAATTTTCCAGTTCCACTTAAGGGTCATCAATATGTCACCTGACCCACTGAGTATTTCCAGCATTTTCTGTTTTAGTTTCAGATTTCCAGCATCTGCAGTTTTTTTTGCCCCAGCTTAATCAGTTTCTCCTCACAACCATAACTTTCCAGTTAGTAAAAATCAAAAAATCCTGCAGATGCTGGAAATTTGAAGCAAAAACATAAAATGCTAGAAACGTTTAGCAAATCAGGCAGCATCTGGGGAGAGAAATGGTTACTGTTTTGAGACTGTGCCCCTCTGTTTTGACAGAGTTGCTGACCTGAAACATTAACTGTTTCTCTTTCCAGAGATGCTAACTGATGTGCTGTGTTTTTCCAGTGATTTTATATTATAGTTTTCTAGCCCTCTCACCATCTCAGTAAATCTCCTCTGCACCCACTGTAGTCGAAGCATGTCCTTCCTGTAATGTGACCAGGCTGTACTCAGCACTCTAGCTGTGCCCTAACTAATCATCCATACTGTTCTGGCATGACTTCTTTACCCTTGTGTTCTGTGCCTTGGCCAATAAAAGAGATCCTGTATGCCATTTTCCTCTTTCGAACCAGGGTGCAGTTATAACTTTGTCAATCAAATCTGTTTTAAAAAAAAGAACAAAGTACAAATGATGCATGTCAGACCAGGCTTAGTATTGATGCTTGATGCCCATTCTGTCAGAGCTCTGTTACCATCTGAAACAGTTCATAATAAAGTCATTTCATTTGCAGTTCTTCACACTGCTATAGCTTATAACTGAGTGATAGCTTATGAAGAGTTAGCTATAAGTGTTAAGAGAGATGAACAAATGACATAGGAAACCTTTTTTATTTTTGTGTATTACAGACTTTTTATTGAGACTGAACATTTTGGGTTCAGAAACAGCAACCTTTACTTAAAAGAGAAGTATTTTGACTATTGTGCATTGTTAACTTTTACCCTTTCAAAGGGCTGGCATGTGTATCATGGGCCATGTGGCTTTTTTCTTTGTTATATGATGCTCTGAGTCTTGCAGTGCACCAGTAAATGCTCTATTAATTAGAACATTGCATTCAGCTTTATCCAAGGAGCATATACAGTGAAACTCATTACGATTGAAAACCAAATTAAAGCTTCTAGCAGTAACAAACAAATGCAAAGCACTGTGAATCACCATCTGTTGGTTACTTTCCAACATTAACTGTATACAATGCTATACTTCATATACCTTAAATACTGTTGCTCGTTTGAAGTCGTTTGGGCTCTCTCTTGCTTTTAGTCAGAGCCTTTGCTATGGAAAAGTGAGGATTTGCAAGTACTTTAACCATATTTAGGAGTGTCTGTGGATTTAAGTGTCTTCAGGTTCTCTAGATGACACATACAGTATTTCTGATTTCTGATCCTATTATTTATTAGACTACACAAAGTCCTGTTTTTGTATTATGTTCATTTTTGGGGATCAGAGCATCCTGGGCAAGGCCAACATTTTATAGTCCCTTCCTATTCCTCTTCAGAAGGTAGTGATGAGCTTACCTTCTTGAACCACTGCAGACCTTCTGGTGAAATTGCTCCAACAATGCTGCTGGGCAGGGAGTTCCAGGGTTGAGACCCAGCAACAATGGAAATGGATGGCTGGTTCTTCAAGTCACAATGGTGTGTTACTTGGAGGTCAAGCCTCAGTTGGTGGTGTTCCCACGCACCTGTTATCCTTGTCTTTATTAGTGGCAGAAGACTCGTCTGGGAGATGTTGTTAGAGTAGGCTGGGCAAGTAAACAGCAGCACAGTGGCGCAGCTAATGATTTAGATATCTTTATTAGTCACATGTACATTGAAACACACAGTGAAATGCATCTTTTACATAGTGTTCTGGGGGCAGCCTGCAAGTGTCACCACGCTTCTGGCACCAACATAGCATGCCCACAACTTCCTAACCTGTACATCTTTGGGATGTGGGAGAAAACTGGAGCACCCGGAGGAAAGCCACACAGACATGGGGAGAACATACGAACTACTTACAGACATCGTCCGGAATTGAACCCAGGTCGCTGGCGCTGTAATAGCGTCACACCAACCGCTACACTGCTGCCTCACAGCACCAACAATCTGGGTTTAATCCTGACCTCCGGTGTTGTCTGAAGTTTGTATGTTCTCCCTGTGACTGTGTGGGTTTCCTCTAAGTGCTCTGGTTTCCTCCTACCTGCCAAAGGTGTGTGGGTTGGTGAGTTAATTGGCCACTGTAAATTGCCTCTTGTGCGTAGGTGAGTAGTTGAATCGGTGAGGGTGGCGAGACGGGAGTGAGTTGATGGAAATATGAAGAGGATAAGAAATGAGATCAATGTAGGATTAGTGTGCAATGGGTGGGTGATGGTCAGTGCAGACAGTGGGCTGAAGGGCCTGTTTCCATGTTGTATCTCACCCTAACTGTAGTGCATTTTGGCGCACATCTACCTATCACTATCTCTTACCTGCATCTACCTATCACCACTTTGTGCCCACCCTGCCTCCCCTGTTTTGTCCACCTATCACTGCTCTGTTTCCCCCCTATAGTCCAGAACCGTTGACCGTCTGCTTTCCTCCACGGATGCTGCCTGACCTGCTGAGTTCCTCTAGCATCTTGTTGTTTTTTTTTCTCTGATACACACTAGTCACTGTGCTTTGGTGGTGGAGGGAATAAATGTTTAGGGTAGTTGATGGGATGACAATCAAGTTGGTTGCTTTTCCCTGGATGGTTTCATGATTCTTGTTAGTACTGCACTCATTCAGGCAAGTGCAGAAGTATTCCATCACAGTTCTGACTTGTGGCTTGTAGATGGTGCAAAAACCTTATGGAAATATAATGGGCGTACGACTGAGTCAGCTGATGCACATCGGTGTGTTGGGGTGTGGGTGGGTGGGAGATGCAAAGGGGGTTCTTGTTCACATTTATACTATTCATTGGAGAATGTACCCAGTCAGTTCACTTGTAAGAACCTGAGAGAAGAATTGACCTAAGACCAAGGTCAGGCCTTCTATTTAATCATCCTTGGTCCGTGTAGGTCAGTCTTGCACTGTGACACAAAGTCTTATTCAACCGTTTTGAGATGTTTATTTTTCCTCGCACAGCTGGGAAAACTCAAGGTTGCATAAGTTGCCAAAAGATATTCAACTATTTTTCTGGTATTCAGCTGTATAGAATGTCTTTATTCTAAAATTAAGGATTTGTAGAATGCTTAGAGGTCATCAGAAGCTATATTAAGATAACCTTAGCAAAAGTATTTTCTGTCTCTTCAAGTATTAAGCTTTTGCAAACACATGTTGAAATTTAGAATTATTCATGACAATCTTTCTTTAGACTTTTGCAGAGAGTGTTCTGGGTTATGTGAAGTGGCTCATACCATTGTCGGTGGCAATATCCTGTTATGGTGGTCTTAACTCATCAATCATTGCAGCGTCCAGGTAAGTTTGAGGTCTCTGGAATTAAGTTAGGCTAGTGGGTGGAGAAGTGCAAACTGCTCAGCCTAATTTATTGAGAAGAAAGACTTGCTGTTTAACAAGCTGGAGACTGACCCTGTGGAAGGGAAAGGAGATACTTGTATTACATATCTTACATTTTATGACCTCTGGAAGGACCAAGTTGCTTTATAGCAAACTAACAAAGTGCTTTTGAAGTATAGTTTTTGTAACTTGGGAATTGCATCAGCACATTTGCACACAGCAAAATCCCACAAACTGACGATATGCTGACTATGTGACATTGAGACATTATTTACTATGTAGGATGTGAATGACCCTGTCAATGGATATTGTCTTGTACATTCTGAGTTGTCATGGATCAGTAACTGAAAGGCAAAAAACTGCAGATGCTGAAGTAAAAACACAAAATGTTGGGGATACTCACCAGGTCAGGCAGCATCTGTGGAGAGAGAAACAGGGTTAATGTTTCAGGAACCCCTTTTGAAATTCTGATGAAGGGTCGTTGACCAGAAATAGTAATTCAGCTGATAGTGAATGGTTGTTTTCAAGGAGTCATTTTTCATAATTTGTGTTCATCATATTTCAAATGAAAATTCACTCTTTCTATCATTTTGATAAAACTTGTTGTGCAACTCCATTCTCTCGCTCTCTGTGGATGTGGCTGACCTGTTGACTATCTCTGGCAAATTTTTTTATTTCAGATGTGTAGCATTTGTATTTTGCATTATTGAAGAAGTTTCCTGTGTATGTATGTTCAAAAAAACACATGTATGGCGATCAAGAACTAATGGTGCTTTCCCTCTCCTTCCACTGCCCACCATCCCATTGCAAAATGTTTTCACCATAAACCAGATGTTCTGGAAATTTGATTGCATAGAGTTTTTTGTTTCAATTCTACATAATTAAAAATATGCTGTGTACTGAGCAAAACACTATTATGACTATTTCTGCATTGGTTTAAGTCACTGGAAATTCAACAAGGTATGTCCAGCAACAGCCACAGGTCGGAGGTGATTTCAGTGTCAGACATGCATTAAATGACTTCATTCCCCATTCAGTTCTGCTTTTAGAGGGTTGTAGAGGAAATTGGACCTACTGTCATTGGGCCCTACAGTTCAATGGTTTTCTTGTAGCATTGTGCCTGACTTGATCCGCACTAAAAGTTCCATATTTGTCTTCCATCATTTGGGGGCAGGCACAGTAGTGCAGCAGTTAGCACAACGCTATTACAGCGCTAGCGACCCAGGTTCAATTCCCGCTGCCGTCTGTAAGGAGTTTGTACGTTCTCCCTGTGACTGCGTGGGTTTCCTCTGGGTGCTCCGGTTTCCTTCCACATTCCAAAGACATACGGGGTAGGAAGTTGTAGGCATGCTATGTTGGTGCCAGAAGCATGGCGACACTTGCGGGCTGCCCCCAGAACACTCCATGCAAAAAAGATGCATTTCACTGTGTGTTTCGATGTACATGTTACTAATAAAGATATTGTATCGTATCGTACTCTCTCCTACCTGTCCAATCTTCTCCTTCCCTGATTGGCCCAGGTCCGAAACGGTCCTGGAACTGACCCTCCGATGCTCTGTTGTTCCTTGGAGTTCCCAGTCTCCATCCCTGGTCATCCAAGGTTGTCAACCACTCCACCTTTCCCAATCTTCTGATCAACAGGCTGGTCCACTCTTCTCCCTGAGCCTTGGTACCTCAGTCCAGATGGTGTGTTTTCCTTCCTGCTCTGCAGAGTACAGAAAGGAGAAAGTACAATGCAGGATGGGAAAACTCTGCTGAACTTTGCAGCTCTGGGCCCACGACTGAAATGGCCGTTTGCCAGCACCATCATGCAGTAGCTAGTAGAGCTGGTGCCTCACAGCTCCAGCAACCTGGATTCATCCAGTGATGTCTGAGTGGTGTTTGCACATTCCCCCTGTGACCACTCCCCTCCCCCCCCCCACCCCCAGTTGCTCCAGTTTCCTCCCACTTCCCAAGATGTTTGGGTTACAGGTTAATTGATCACTGCAAACTACCCCTAGTGTGGGTGGGTGGTAGGCGAATCAGGGTGGAGTTGATGTGATAGGTTCTAGGGAAATAAGTGTGGGAATGGGATTACTCTGAAAGCCAGCAGAGACTTGATGGGACTGAGTAGTCACCTATTACTTGCAAGAATATGACAATAATTTACACAGGAAGCATTAAATGCTGTAGAACGTCATAATGTCCAGGCTGATATATGATAGTCGCACAAATATGGTGACAGGATTTGCCTAAACCTTTCTAGAACTATGAAGAGAAATGTAGAATACATTGTAACCATTAAAACTGCTGTAATAAAAACAAAGTGCTGGAAATGCTCAGCAGGTCAGGCAGCCTCTGGGGAGAGTGAAATTGCTTCTCATTTCTGGTGTTGATCGTCCCATTGGCCTCTGAGGTAGTGAGCAATTGTGACCCTGGACTCTTCCTTCCCACCCAGTCTCCTGAAGTACTTTTACATCCAGAGCGAGAAGACTTGGATATCACAAGGCCAAGCTGGATTTGAGCTCAAGCCCTGAAGTAGAATTTTGCTGTTGTAGCTCACTTTGCCATGCTTATTTCTGTTAGGAAACGGGTATTATTTTGTATGTTAATCAAGTTTAGAGACACAGGCTAACTGTACCTTGGACACAACTTGCATGGTTGCACTGCAACTATCTGCTTCATCACTGTTCCGGATGCATCATGCAGTGTTTAATGTCACAATGTGAGTTTCTCTAAACAAGGCAGAATTGGTTAATGAGCTGAAGTCAGAGCGGTGATTATTCTCCATCTGTTACGAATCTAATCAAATGAGTTGGACTTCCTCTTGATGTAAAAGGAACAGGAAATTAACACGAAAAAATATGTGGACAGGTTCTCCCTGTTGGCCGACTTTTTTTACCAAACATATTTATGATGCTAGAATTAACCTGAGAATTTTCAAACAATAATGTGCAAGTTGCTAGGATATTGCAACTTTATGTATTAAGGTGTATCATTAATACACCACAATTGCAGTATTTTTTAAATTTCTAAATATTATAAATTCAAAAGCACTTAACACCAAACGTTTAAGTCAACATTTTCATAATAAGTCCTGTTATTCCCTTTGCTCATCACTAGTGCATTATTATTTACAATTCATTAACAACCTGAAAATAAATAGTTCATGAGATTCTAATGCAGATTTCAATTAATTATTGTGCAATTTCAAGAAAATATTCAATTTTCTATTTCCCTTGTGTATTGTAAGGGCTTTGTTATATGCTGCAGGACCTGTGTAATGCCAGTAAAAGTTCAACTCAGTCCAGATGGTTTCAGTTCACCACGCACAGGAATTGAATGATCAAGTGACTGGTGGACAGTGCCGTTGAAGTGAGTTTATTGCAGAGAGGGAGACAGAATTTGGATTGTAGCTGTAAGTTGCATCCCAGTGTGTATGGTGGGTGTATGTGTATATTTTTTGTACTCGTGTGGGATGAAGAGTGAGCCTTGAGGTGGGTATACCGAGTGGCTATTAGCTGCTACTCTAACATCATTGAACAGTCAGAGCATTTCACTGAATCATTTAAAAACAAAATGAGCCAAATTTTATATTAGGAATGAATTGACATTAGCGGATATTAGGATTTTAGCAAGTTTAATTGCATTGGTAAGCTTCAGGAGTGAAGAAAGAGAAGGAGAAAGAAAGAGACATGCTGTTTAAGACCTGAAGGTCTGTAGTTGTAGCCACTAATGGTGAAACAGAGAAGGTGAAAGGTACGGTTCTTGGAAAGTTGTCAGTGGGAGAAGAGGAGGAATGGTGAATTTGAGGCAGGTACTAAAGACAAAGTTGAGAAATTAACATTTCAGTGTTTGAGTGCAAGAATCAATGAGGACTGAAGAATGGCAGATTTGTTCTGATTTTTCTCCCACTGCATTCCCTGTTTGGATCAGGTGGCTGGACATGATGCCTATTCCACCATCTTATCATGGTTTGTGATGGTAGCTGTTGAGTCGAATACTGATCCTTAGTTAAGTTTTATAGGAAAACTCCTCTGATAATCTGCTATTGGACAATTTGGAAATCCCATTAGTTCAGCATGTAGCTCATCACATGGTGTTTGCCAAGTTGTCTTCCCACTCATTGGGGATCCGGTTCCTGCGCTCCCCTTCCACTCACTGGACCCTGGTTCCCATGTTTCATTTCTACACATTGAGTCCCAGTTCCAGTTCTCTCTAAACTTGCCTGGTTCACTGGATACTGTTTAATGTCTTTTTAAAAAAAAGGTTAATTAAAAAGTGTGTTGAGTTATTACTGGAAATAAAATCCAATAGTCCACTAACTCTGCTAGTCCAGCAACACTGAAGCCCTAAGCGTGCCTGATTATTGGAGTTTTACTGTATTGAGTATTCCTCTCCAAGTGTGTACAGGAGAGGCACCATGTTTTGTATGGCGATGAGTCAATGGGGACGTGTTAAAGAAATACAGATCCTGTTACTGCAGGTGGATGTGTACCTAGAACTTCCTCTTCATAAACTGGCAATGTTCATTGGGTGTGGAATGCAGACTGATCTAGCAGTTATACCATCTCCACAAACAGATATCTGTGGATGCCATCAATCTGAAGTTATAAGCCACTATAAGAATGTGTCTCTTTCCTCCCACCAACTCTCACGCTTGTTGCAGTTGTTGCTCTGTTCCATTGTAACAGGTGAGATGGTAAATCCCTGCAGGTGGATATAAAACATTATTTGACAAAAAGCAGGCGAGTTCTCCCTCCACACCACCACCAAAAATAAGTGATTTGGTTGTGTACCTCATTGCTTGGAACTTGTGTGTAAATCGACTCTCTCATTTGCAATATTTTGACAATAGTGTTAACTCAAGGTACATGCAAGTCTGGGTAATGAATGGGTTCCATTTTCACAGATGTCCATAAGTTGATTTTGTCTTTAAGTCAGAAAATACACAAAAAAATTACTCTATGGTAACCACACCTCCACAGTGTTGTAATGAATGGCATCAAAAGCACATAAGACTGATAAGAAAGAACAAGTACTAAAAGTGGTGGGAGAAAGGAAACTAGTTCTGCTGTTTATATGAATGACCATATGTATATACATTGGGCTTTTGAATTTAATAATATTATGGGAGCTCGTTCGTATGTAGGTGTGTCCATAAGTTGGGCGTAACCCAGGGATGGCCTCTATTGTATTACACTGCCTATTAAGCACTTTTAGGAATCCTTTGTAAGTGCATATTATTAATTATTTCAAAGGATTTAACCCATGAATCAATAGATTTTAATCTTTATTTCTATTTGCACGACACTAAACTGTAAGTCTAGTTGTGATATACTGGTAGTGTTTTCAGAACAATATTATTGTTGAGTTAAACTTTCTGCACATGGTTTCTTTACTACATGTTAAATAGATTAATTGTGATAAGTTTGAACAACTGGTATAACAACATTAGCTTCTTCCAATCATTGTATTCCAGGCTTTACTTTGTTGCTTCAAGGGAAGGTCACCTCCCCAGTTTTCTGTGCATGATCCATGTTTTTAGATGCACCCCGATCCCAGCCTTGTGCTTTAATGTAAGTACACTCTATGAAATGAATTTTCTCATACTTTGTCAACATTAAACACATCAGTGGAGCTTGTTTGGAGCCTTGTAGCCATTAAGTGTGGTGACGGCGATGGACAGGGGGAAGAAGGGAAGTGAGGGTGGGTTGACCCAAGGTTTTGCTACACAGTCTCCCAAGCCTAGTTTTACGAACACGTGGACATGGGAATAGAGGCAGCTTGCTTTTGCCCTCAAACACATTGTTGCAAAGTAATCTTGCACCACAAAAGTCTTGAGGTTTAAAAAAAGGGAGTGCTTCAATTTTGTTAGCATTGTGAATAAATCTTCTAATAATCGTTCAGCTTTGGTTTTCCCTTTCGTTCCCTTCCACTTTCCCACTCTCACCATCCATTTCACATTCCGATGCTGCTGTTCCTATGTCTGATGTCTTATGTGCAACTTGTCCATGGCATTGAAGAGCATTAGAGTGAGAGCCATGGAGATGCACGGTCATCTGCTCAGTTTATATTTGATCCCTGAGGTATCCCTGACATAGCCAGAGGAAACCCACATGACATGGATATAATGTTATGTGTGATAGGTAGTGGAAATGACTATCCAACATTTGGTAGGTTTTGATCTTTTGGTTAAAATGTTTCATGCTTGTGAGCGATCCTTTTCATTTGTCATATTGGTGGCATTCAGCAGTATGATATGATGTTGGCCTCCCTTCATCGAGTTTTATAATCATTTCCCTTGTATTTTCACCCAACCTGACTGGGCAATGCAATGTGCTCTGGAACCCGGTCAGTGTCCCATTGATGTGCTTTTGGAAAAGGGTGCAGCAGTAGTCTTTGATGAATTGGGTTCATTTGGACCCTGCTTCTCTCTGTACTGGACCTGGATCTCTGCTCATCACTTGCTCCTCAACCCATTACCGAGTTGGAAAATTTGCTAGTTGAAACACAAATTCAACCTGCTCCAAAGTCTCTCTGTTCTACAACATTCCCCAAGGCCCTACTATTTACTGTGAATTTGACTTTCCAAAATGCAATGCCTCGCACTTATCTGAATTAAACTCCATTTGCCAAACCTTGGTCCACTCACCCAGTTGATCAAGATCCCCCTGTAATCTTTGATTTTGAATCTGTATCCCACCTATTTTCATGTCATCTGCAGACTTACTAACTATGCCTTGTACATTCTCATCCAAGTCATTGATATAGAAATGATTCTTCTTCACTGTCGGTGAAGATTTGAGGCTTGCCACTGGTTCTGTCCATCGGTAGGAAAATGAAGGCGATTGTCTTGCAGCTAGAGCCTCCTCAAGTATTCAGCCCCGTCCAGTCACCCCATCACCTGATGTCACTCCACTCCCTGATACTGCTTCTGATGCCACGCACCTTTACTCCTGACCAGTAGCTTACCTGCTGTCTTCTAGAGGAATTGGAATTGGTGTATTATTGTCACATGTACCAAAGTACAGTGAAAAGCTTGTTCTGTATGAATGGTATGCAAGGCAAGCTTTTCACTGTAGCTCAGTACATGTGACAATAATAAACCAATTCCAATTCCACAAGAAGAAAGCAGGTAAGCTGCTGATCAGGAGGAAAGGCGTGTGGTGTCAGGAGAAGCAGTATCAGGGGGTGGAATGGGGAAGCTGACTGAAAGATTCATGTGTATGAAAGTCCATCTGTCACACACAGCTGCTTGAGCATGACAGAATCTGGCTGCCAGGTTCCCTGTTGCAAAACTCGCGCATGTTTTGAGGCACAAAAGAATTCCTAGGCTGGAGAGTGTGGATTGTTGTTACACAACAACAGAAGTTGTATTCTAATAACCTACAAATACCAAATGTTACACAAATCTGATAACGTGTATACCTTCTGCCTACTTTTTAAACATTGATCTGTATGTTGCACAATCAAATATGATATAAAACTACTGAAAATATTTACTGTTTTAAAGGAAAGAAGTGAAAGGTAATTTAACTGTGAAAGGTTAATGTGTCCTTGGCTTCATCCTGTTCTTTTCTATTGACTATCGAGTTTAATTTTGTTTGTTCTTGTTATTCAGGGAGGGATGGCTTTAATCTTTCTCTGCATTGAAGATATTTACACACTCATTAATTACTTCAGCTTTAACTACTGGCTCTTTATTGGCCTATCTGTTGCCAGCCAGATTTACCTGAGATGGAAATTCCCAGATCTACCAAGACCGGTGAAGGTAACATTAGTTAAAAGATTCTCACTAAAAACTTTGTGTTTTGTGCCAACAAATAATGCCGGAGGAACTCAAGTGTGTCAGGCAGCATTTGTGGAGGGAAATGGATAGTCAACATTTCGGGTTGCGAGCCTTCATCTGGACAGGTGAAGGGTCTTGACCCAAAACATCAACTGTCCATTTCCTTCCACAGATGCTGCTCGATCCGCTGAGTTCCTCCAGCAGATTGTTTGTTGCTCCACATTCCAGCATCTGCGCTCTCTTGTGTCTCCATTGTGTTTTGTGTAAGCTGTATCTCATTTGCATTTGCTTGTGGAACAGAAAGCTGTGGGTTCAGAACATGTGTCAAAGATTCTTGCACTGAAGAGCTGTCTGAAGTGGTACTTTGAGAGTGCTTCATTGTCAATGGAGGTGTCTTTTGGATGAGACTGAGACTCTTGTCTGTTATCTGGGTGCAATTGATTTTTGGTAATGATCGGGCAGCACATATTTATCAGTCAATGTTACAACAAGATTTGTGGTTGTTACTGCACTGCTGTTCGAGGGAGCTTGCTGCATAGAAAATGACTGCAGATTTTCCTACATTACCATAGTGCACCAAGTATTCAAATGATTGGAAAGTGCTTGACATATCATAATGTCAAGAAAAATGATGCAAGTTTTTTTTAATAAAACATTTATTTGTGTGTCCAGGATTTTTAAAACTTTTCTTCATCTGAGAAGATCTCTGCATGGGAGAGTAGCAAGGATCTGCTCTCAGATGCTCCCAATGTTACATTGTTACTGTTTAAGCATAGATCTGTTCCCATGTATTACCAGTGTAACTCCCTGGTTACTTTGTAATCGAGCAAACAGTCTGTGTCGCGGCTACTATCAATATTACTTTGTAACTGCAGGTAGAATATAGATTACCAAAATACAATCGATGTTAAATTGTATTTGGCAAATTAATTGCATCTGGCAACAGTCTCTCAAGTGTTACATTGTAATGGATCCTGGAGATGGTCTATGCAAATACTATCGTTTCCCATTTATCTGTTAAATGTAGGCAAAGCCCAATTCATTACACCCCTGGTGTATTGTTCAGGTGAGGCACTTGCTACAGATTACCCAGTGCCACTGTAATGGCTCCTGGTTTTGAATCAATGGTCCAATTAAGGATGATGATGGTGGTGCATTAAACAATGGTATTGCCATTTGAACGTGCAGGAGAGGGTTTTTTTATCTCAGACATTGTCTTTCACTGTGTGCTGTAAATATTGCCACTTTTCAGCCCAAGTCTGCTCATTACCAGAGCTTGCTGAAAGTGATGGTGGGCTGTTTTCTCACCTAAGGAATTAGTTTTGTAGCTGGGCATCATGTATTCAAAAATCCCACTTCTGACGTGATGGAAAAGCAATGATGAAATATTGTGGTTGTACTGAAAGAGCTTGGCCAGTTCTGGAGCACAGGTGTTTAGTGGAGCAGATAAGATGCTCAAAGTCAGTGTCGAGTTTATTGTCATATTATGCATTCATGTACTGGCACAAGTACATGTATGCACAGGTACAATGATAAACTTACTTGCAGCAGCATCATAGGCACATAGCATCAGATATATAACATTCACAAGAAAAACAGTAATTAAACATAAATTATACAAAATTATACAAGCAAGAACATGGGGAAAAAAATGAAGCAATGGACATCGTGCAGCACACACTAAATGCTGGAGGAACTCAGGTCAGGAAAACCCCAGCATTTTGGGGTTTCTCCAGCATTTTATGTATGTTGCTCCAGATTCCAGCACCTGCAGAATCTCTTGGGACATTGTTGGTGTGCCTGGTGCTTCCAGTCATTTCTCGTTGTTACATGATGTGCATCAAATTGGCCAAAGAATGCAATCTATGGGGGTCGTTGGGGGGGGGAATGAAATGCAGGCAGGAATCACCAGCTTGACTGTGGTTGCCATTTGGGCTGCCAGTCAGCACTTTGATCCTATTCAGAATGACAATGTTTGTGGAGCCTCCTCCTGTTACAAGGAATGATGGTCAAGAGCTCATAAGGCCACTTGCCCACTGCTCTAATTGTATGTGTCTCTGTGTCACTTGGATTTCTTATTGCAGTCTGGGATGTCGATGGTGTCCACTCTGTACAACAGCACTCCCAACATTGACATTGGTCTCCAGATGTTAGTGAGGAGGAATTTGCTGTGACATTTGCACTTGGTGCCTGGATTCAATGTGTAGGCCAAATGGTCCACCTGGTTTTATTTTCCCCCTTTTCCTATGGTTGGATGCAAGCATGGCTTGCTGGAACACTGCAGAGTGTGGTTTAGAGCCAAGTGGTGTTGTGGAACTAGAGTTCCTTATCCATCAGTCAAGGTAGTATACAGGTAATTGACTTCCTCCAATCAGGGCATAAGTAAACAAGCTGGAGCTTTACGACATTCAAATAGCTTCAATGTTACTGCTAATGCTATGAATTTGTTGTTAGCTTTTATAAAACTGATCCTAAAACTTCTAAACTGCTAATGTTGGATTTGCTTGTGTACCTCTGGATTATTGGTCTGGTAGTATAACCAATATGTTTCTTTGAGCTACTCCCAACCACTGTGAGGAAGCTGAAGCTGCTGCAGGCTTAATTACCCATTTCACAGCATCTAATAAAAGAAGGTTTACAGGCATGGGAATTTGCTTTCTTGGGTTTTGAACTGTGAATTGGGCATAATTTTCAATGAAACAAAAATGGAAACAACTAAGGAGGTCAGGCAGCATCTGTGAAGAGAGAAACAGTTAACTGCAGAATCTGATTTTTTTGTTTTCACCTTTTGGAATTAAGCATGCAGTCTGTTCCGCTAGTTCATAGCTTAAGTAGCTGGCGCAGACACAATGGGCTGAAGGGCCTGCTTCGGTGTTGTATGGCTCGATGGCCAGAAACAGTCAAATTGGCCCTCCTGTGCTTTGGTACGTGTCACAAGAATCCCCCAGGTTTTGAATTCTCTCTGTTTGCAGATAGTCAAATACACATGGGTACTGAGAAGAAAAACAGAATCAGGTGGCATCTGTGGAAAGAGAAACAGTTTCAGGTTGTTGCTCTTCCAACAGAACTGGCAGGAGTTAACAGTGAAACAAGTTTTGTGTTGCAGAGAACACGAGAACGGTCGGGTAGAACAAAAGGGCAGATCTCTGGTGGGTACAGAGGCCATGTGATAGCAGAGCCAAAATATAAGTCTTCACCCCAAAAGAAGTAAAACCAACCATAGGATTTCTGGATGAATGGTGTATTGTGTGAGTGCCTTCTATTGGTCCTTTGTGTAACAATGCTGTCATTTAGACTTGTGGACTCTCCACATAAAATAATCCGACTCTCATTTTAGTGGAACTAAACTTTAAATGCCCACGTTCAGGAATCATCTCAAGGCCATCGTCTTTGATGTTAATTAAATGCTCAAACCAAAAAGAAAATGCTGGAAATGCTTGGTTGAGGGAGGGACAAGAATGGGTGATCGATGTACCAGGGTTTCAAAGTTTTAAGAAGAATAGAGAGGGGGGTAAAAGAGGGGGAGGAGTTGCAATGCTAATTAGAGATAATATATCAGCTGCACTCCAGGGAGACATCATGGAGGGCCAGGACACAGAGTCTATATGGGTAGAACTCAGGAATAGGAAGGGTGCAATCAGTCTCTTGGGGGTGTACTATAGACCTCCCAATAGCCACCGCACATTGAGGAACGGATATGCAAACAGATTAGGGAAATGTGTAAAAATTACAGGGTTGTGGTCATGGGAGACTTCAACTTCCCGAATATAGATTGGGACTTTTTTTTAGTGCAAAGGGGTTAGATGGGGCAGAATTTGTTAGCTGTATCCGGGGGGGGGGGGGGGGGGGGGGTGTTAAATCAATATGTTGGCGGTCCAACAAGGGGAGAGGCTATTCTGGACCTGGTGTTGGGTAATGAGCCTGGCCAGGTGACTCACCTGTCAGTGGGTGAGCTACTGGGGAACAGTGACCACAGCTCATTAACTTTCAGGATAGCTATAGATAAGGATAGGTATGGGGCCAGCGGGAGAGTTTTAAATTGGAGCAGGGCTCATTATGAAGGCATATGACAAGAACTAGGTAAAGTAAACTGGGAACACCTTTTTGATGGCAAGTCCACGTCGAACATGTGGAAAGTGTCTAAGGATCAAATACATAGGGTACAGGACAGGTACGTCTCGATTAGAAGGAAGGACATGAATGGCAAAATAAGGGAACCTTGGATGTTTTTAGAGAAGTGATGAACTTAGTCAAGAAGAAAAAGGACAAGTATGTAGAGCTTCGGATCAGATAGAACACGTGAGGACTATAAAGAAGCTAGAAATGTACTCAAGAAAGGAATTAGGAAAGCCAGGAGGGACCATGAAAAGTCCTTAACAAGTAGGATTAAGGAGAATCCAAAGGCGTTCTATACCTACGTAAGGAATAAGAGGATAACGAGGGAGAGGGTAGGACCACTTAAGAATACAGAAGGGAATCTATGTTTGGATGCAGAAGATATGGATGAGGTTCTGAATGAGTATTTCTCTTCAGCATTTACCCAGGAAAGGGACATGCAGGATGCAGAAATTGGAACTGAGGGCGGAAACATGTTAGGGCATTTAGAGGTCAAGGAGGAGGTAGTGTTAGGTCTCCTAAACAGTATTAATGTGGATAGGGCCCATTAGGATATACCCAGGTTACTGAGGGAGGTGAGAGAGGAAATTGCTGGGGCCTTGACAGTATCTTTGTATCTTCTTTGACCACGGGTGATGTCTAGGAGGACTAGTGAATGGCTAATGTTGTTCCTCTATTTAAGAAAGGAACAAGGGAAAATCTGGGGAACTATAGACTGGTGAGTCTCACTTCAGTTGTAGGGAAATTGCTGGAGAAAATATTTCGGGATGGGCTATACGAGCATCTGGAATCCAATGGCGTGATTAGGGAAGGCCAGCATGGCTTTGTGCGGGGCAAGTCATGTCTTACTAGCCTGGTTGAGTTTTTTGACAAGGTGATGAGAGAGACTGATGAAAGTAGAGCTGTGGATGTCACCTATATGGACTTCAGTAAGGCATTTGACAAGGTCCCACATCATCAGTTAATCAAGGAACTTCGGATGCATGGGATCAGTGGAGAATTGGCTATGTGGATCTGGAACTGGCTTGTCCACAGAACACAGAGGGTGGTGGTTGAAGGGACTTATTTGGGCTGGAGGCCTGTG
Source organism: Pristis pectinata (assembly GCF_009764475.1). NCBI lineage: Eukaryota > Metazoa > Chordata > Chondrichthyes > Rhinopristiformes > Pristidae > Pristis > Pristis pectinata. The sequence goes on along the minus strand of NC_067409.1, from coordinate 77,905,589 downwards.
AGTAGTGGTGTTCTGCAGGGATCTGTACTGGGACCTCTGCTGTTTGTGATGTACATAAATGACCTGGATGAGTATGTTGATGGGTGGGTTAGTAAGTTTGCAGACGATACCAAGATTGGTGGAGTTGTTAATAGTGTAGAAGACTGGTGACAGAGACAGCATGCTATAAGTCAGTTGCAGATGTGGGCAGAGAAATGGCAGATGGAGTTTAACCTGAATAAATGTGAGGTGTTGCACCTTGGTGGGACTAATGTCAAGAGGCAGTGCACTCTAAAGGACAAGACCCTTAGCAGTGTTGAAGAGCAGAGAGACCTTGGGGTGCAAATCCATGGTTCACTGAAAGTGGCTACACAGGTAGATAGGATGGTAAAGAAGGCTTATCAAATACTTGCTTTCATTAATCGAGGTATTGAGTATAGGAGCAAAGAAGTTATGATGCATCTCTATAGAACTCTGGTTAGGCTGCATTTAGAGTATTGCATTCAATCTTGGTCACCTCACTACAGGAAGGATGTCTAGGCTTTAAAGAGGGGGCAGAGGAGGTTTACTAAGATGCTGCCTGGATTAGAGGGCATGCGCTGTCAGGAGAGGCTGGACAAACTTGGGTTCTTTTCTCTGGAGTGGTGGAGGCTGAGGGGTGATCTGTTGGAAGTGTATAAAACTATGAGCGGCATAGATAGGGTGGACAAGCAATATCTTTTTCCCATTATTGAGCTATCCAATACCAGAGGGCATACATTTAAGTTGAGAGGGGGTAGGTTCAGAACAGATGTCAGGGGTACGTTTTTTACTCAGAGAATGGTGGATGCCTGGAATGCGTTGCCTGATAGTGTGGTAGAGGCAAATTCATTGGGGGCTTTTAAGAGGGGTATGGATGGGCACATGAATGAGAGGAAAATGGAGGGATATGGGCATTCTGTAGGTACAAGGGATTAGCTATGTTGGCACAACATTGTGGGCTGAAGGGCTTGTTCTGTGCTGTACTGTTCTATGTCCTATGAAATACTCAGCAAGTCAGGCTGCATCTGTGTGAAGAGAAACAGAGTCAACATTTCAGGTCAGAGACTCCTTGTCAGAACCCTGACCTGCTGGGTATTTGCAGCATTTTCTGCGTTTGTTTTAGATTTCCAACATCTGCAGTTATTTTGATTTTCACTTAATTAAATGCTCATTTGAATTAGGCATGATAATTGTTTTAAATGCTGGCTTGGATAAATTGGCGGGGTGGTGGTAGCAGGAGGTACATTTGATTCAAGCTTGTGAGGTTGTGGGTTTACATCCTACACTGCTTGAGGGCATAAACTTTAACTGGCATTTGTACTGCAGTACCACAAGAGTGCTTCTTTCCTGCTCTTCTCCTAGATGCAAGATTAAACTGTCTTAATTGATACCAAATATTTTAGGGAAGAGTTTGAAGTAGAGTGAGGAAGCTCTGCTGTACTGTTTCAATGAAGAGCACCACAAGTGTTAACCGGTCATTCATTCTCATTTGTTGTTCGTGCGATGTTACTGTGCCAAAATAGGCAGCCAACTCCACAGCTATAAAAACACTTCAATAATGTGAAATGGACATGAGTTCCTTATGAATGGCAGCTCTTACTAAACATCTGAGATTCATTAACATCTGAAAACATTAGTGGGGTTGTTGGGTCATTCAAGGTAAATGGACCATGTAAAATTGGTAACTTAAAGAGTGGCATGGGAAAAATTAATGGTGTAGCTAGCAGCAGATGCTAACTGATGAGGGGAAGAGGAAAGGCTGGTCTTTGGATGCTGCTTGTGAACACTTGCATAAGAATTGGTTGTCAGGTGCGGTCCTCAGCCGACATTTGGTCTCATTGATGTCAGTGCAACAATGGCAGGAGCTGACCACAACCCTGCAACCATGAAATAATGTGAATATCTGCAGAACTCTTTGCCATCAGCAGTCATTTGTAATGTTAAAATTTGCAATTTTCTTTTGCAGCTCAGCTTGATTTTCCCAATTATCTACTGCATGTGCAGCTTGTTTCTGGTGATTACTCCTCTCTACAGTGACACCATGAACTCGCTTGTTGGGATTGTGGTAGCGCTCTCTGGAGCTCCTGTCTACTTTCTCTGTGTTTACCTCCCACCTGAAAAGCAACCCAAGTGCCTTGAAAAGCTTTTGCGTAAGTAATGTGGTGAATTACTGCTTTTTTTCTCCTCTCTACTAGGAAGTCTTGATGTGTTTTATTTCCTAAGAACTTTGCACATTTCAATCTAATAATTTCTCTTTTTCCTCCTGCGTTCCGGAGAATCTATGTCCCTGCCTTGGTTGGACAAAATTATTGTAATACTATCCTGGCCAACCTTCCAAGCTGTGCCTTTTGTGAACTGGAGCTCATCCATACTTCTGCTGCTGGCATCTCAGCCAGCTGCGAGCTCTTTTCTCCAATCATCCTTTTGGTCATCAGAAACCTTCACTGGTACTTCATCTGACAAGACTCAGTGTTAAAATTCTCATTCCAAATGAGATCTGTGAACCTCCATCCCTAGTCTCCTGAATTTATCTTCCCCCCCCCCCCCCCCCCCCCCCCCCCGCCCACTATTCCTTTCTTAGGTCCTAATCTCTGGGAATCCCTCCTTAAATCTTGTTTCCCCCTCTCTGCTTAAAAATGCTCTTTAAAGTATACCTTGATGAAGTTGTTGGCCATTGCCCTGACTGCATTTTAGTTTCATAATATACTTATGATGGACCTTTTCTTTTTAACCGTGCTAAAGGTGTTTATAAAAGCGAGGTGTTGTTGAAATTCATTGTTAGTCTCTTCAAGCAAATACTGCGTTTTGTGGCTTCTGCTCAGTGCCTGAGCTGTTGCTAAGCTACTGGTCATCCCATATATTGTGCGGGTATCTGAATCTGATCTAATTATGTTCCACCAGGCATGGTGGTGACTCACTCAAACAGAATGCTTTATTGTGAGCATTGTGATTGAATTACAAATTAGTTAATGAAACAGCCTCTGCTGTAGATTAACAAAATATGAACACCACCTAAAGAACACTGCTTCTGAAAATTTGAAGCTACAGGTACTTGCATCTGTGGTCCTATAAGTCAGAGTAACTGACTGCAGTGTATTGGCCTGGCTTGGAAATTAGTCAAGAGGCAAGGTCAATAATGGAAATGCATTTGGAATGGTAGGATGTGATTCACTGGGTCCTCTGAGGATATGCTGGAGCCACAAACTTTCCCCGTATTTAAAGATGACGAGAGAGGGAGCTACTTATCCAAGTTTGATGTGGGGACAAGATGTGGATCATTGTAAACGATGTAGATTTCAGCATTAAGTTACTAAAAGGTATGAAAGGTTGAGTGAATGGGCAATAAATTCAGTGCAGGCAAATGTGAGGTCTTCCAATTTGAGCTCAAAAGTATAGAATGGGGCATACCGTAGACACAAGCTAGGAACATGCCCAATTACCCTGGCATATACAGGATGTTCAGTTAGCATTGCCTAAGATTACTGTGACGTGTCAGGATAAAGGATAGGTGCAGAAACCCCAAAGGCATCCTACATGGGCAACTCTTGTCTGGCAAGAGACCAATTGGCAGACAACACTGGAGATTGCTTTCAGAAGATTCATGCTTATGATTGGCATTGGCCTTAGCACATTGGAAGAAATGTCTGATGAAAGAGCCAATAGATCCATGAAGATGAATGTGCCCAGCAAACAAGTGAAGCATTTAATGTACCCATGACCCTCTTAATAAGAGGTGCTCAAAGTTTATCTGTGGCAACTGCAAAAAGGTTTGCATAATCTGGATCAGACCAGTCAGTAATAAGCCGCACTACTTGCAATGCCAGTAACAGAGAGCACAAATTCCATTGTCTGTTTGGGCAGATAGCAGCCCAAAAAGTGAGACTCTAGCATAGATTTAACCATACATCCAGCATAGGATGCTGTCTGTCTTCTGAGATAAGTTACAAGGAGAGATGACAGAAGCTAGAAGCAAAAAGCTGTAGATGTTGAAAATCCAAAACAAAAACAGAAAATGTCAGAATCACTCAGCAGGTCAGGTAGCATCTGTGGAGAGAGAGAAACCAAGGTTTCTTTCCCTGGAATTGAAAAAAGAACTAATGCATTGATTTGATTGAAGTTTTCAAGATGTATAAAAGGTAGATATTTCTGGTGGTTGGGGAATCTAGGATAAAGGGGCATGATCTAAAAGCTGGGCTTTTTGGGAGTGAAATTTGGGAAGACTTATACATTGGGGTACGGTGGAAATTCAGACTCCCTCCTGAAAATAGTAATTGGTGCATTGTTGGTTGTTAGTGTTAAGTCTGAGATGGACAGATTTTTTCTTAACCAAAAGATATGAAGAAATTTGGGGTAAAGACAAGAATAGGAAGTGAGGCTATAGCTCAGCTGTGATCTCGCTGAAAGGTGGAACAGGCGAGCAGCTTAAATGCCTGTTCCAGTATATAAATTGGCGCAGCTTGCTCCAGTCTCTTGGAGCAACTTCTTAAATATCAACTTCTTAAATATGAAGTTGATGCACTTTTGTTTGAATTGCATGTGGGAGGTTGATTTTTCTTGATAACTGTCTATGGAGAATTATAACAAGAAATGAAAGGCTGAGTATTGGAAATACTGTGAGCAGATAACATCTCTGGAAAGAGAAATTGAATAGTAGTATCGGGTAAATGAAAAATTGGGTACAATTTGTTTCTTTTAAATAATTTTTCAGTGCAACAATATGAAGATTAATTATTTAATCAGCAGTTACTTTTTAGGGATTGTAATCAAATACTTGTATTAAAAAGCAGCTGTTCCTTTAACTTTTTTCCTAGGTATCCTTTCTTTGTACACTCAGAAGTTGGCACTGTGCTGTCTAACAGATAATGAATTTCAAGAGAAAGAAGTTTAACTGGAATCAATCAAAGAACCGTTCCAGAAATGTGGCACCAGAAGTTGTTTGCACAGATACCTATCTCTCATGCTGTTTAAAACTTTGAATCCTGCCCTCTTGACTATCAAAATGCAGGAACCTCCACTATTTCCAAGAAATGGACTATTTCTCTTGTAGTAAAGCAGTTTTTATCAAAGAATACATTCTTTTCCCACCTCTTTTTATTCAAGGAAAGTAATAGGCTCATCATAAATGTTGGTGTTTATGTTTTTCATTACCCATTTTTATTCTGTGATGGAGACAGTTAATTTTGGTCACTCTCTGCTGAGCCATTGTGATTTATGTCACAGGAGATGTCCTGGAGTGTTTTTTTAAATTTATTACTCTCTTGTGATGTGGCTGTTGCCAGCAAGGCCAACATTTATTGCCCAAAGCCTTAATTGCCTTTGAGAAGGTGGTGATGGGCCCTCTCCTTGAACTGCTGCAGTCCTTCTGGTGAAAGTGCTCCCAACAGTGCTGTCAAGGTGGGAGTACTAGGATTTAGACCCAGAAATGATGAAGGACCAGTGATATATTTCCAAATCAAGATGAGCAAGACTTGGAGGTGAACCTGTAGTTTCTACAGCAGATAATGTGGGTCTACCCACTGCCAGAATATAGATTCCATGGACTACAACATGATCTATTGTCAGGAAACTCAGGATTAACCCCTCCACCATTTTAAAGATCCACTCCTTGTTGTTTAACATAGAGCTCCTCCAGTTTGTTTTGGGACAACTCCCATTAATCATGCCATTGCTGTGGTCTAGTTCAAGGGTTCCTATGGCAATGTGGGAATTGACATGTTTTTTAAAAAAAAGTTCTTTGGTTTATAGAGGAAACTCTTGGCAACCAGTTTTCCTTCCTTGTTTAAAATGCAGATTTTTCTCATGCTTAAAATCAATGCAGAGTGGCTCTTCCAAGGTGCTGACACTGCACGGATCTCATAGCATTCTCCTGAAATCTTTGTTGATGTAATCACCTCTGTTAGAAGGTGCTAGAGATAGATAATTTGTGAAATAGCAGAAAAGATTTGGTCAGTATTTTAGCTTTAGAGAGTGGGCAAATTCCGGAGAACCAAATGTGCATAAATATTATGTGACCAGTGTGTTTTAATGCATTCCAATAAAAAGAGGGATTGTGTTTTTTTATATAACTAAAGTAATAGAAAAGAAAAAAACTGTAAAATGAGAAAAGATCTGAAGGGTGGAATTTGTAAGCAAAATTAAATGTTTTTAGATTCTGCCACACAAAAGGTTTGACTCTTGTTTTTACCCTTGACATGCAAATGTAGACTTGCCAACAGTGTTCACTGGAATTAATGAGGATAAGGAACTTCTGTTTCTTTTTTCTTGGTTGTGTGGACTGACTCACTGGCAATGATTGGTTAATTATGCAGAGTTACTGAAGTTGAATTGAAAAACGTAATTTGTATAGAACTATCCTTCGCTCACTGCATTCTGTTGCTATTACCTGGCTTTTCTTGGGGAAAATTGCTAAAGCTTCTTTGATTAAATTCTGTTTCCCCCACTCTTTAAATGGAATGTTTTCTGAGTAAATTACCTTTATTTGCAGTGCAACTGCTAGTTGCTGTGAGCCCAGACTCATTCCCTGCTACACCCCAGCTCATTAGTTGATGCAGTTCTGTCAATAAAGACTTTTTTTGGCTCCGTCCCGTTGACAGTAGCAGGATGACAAGGGTCTGCTGATTTAGTACTGTGACTGTACCTATTTATTGTCAGATTATAAACAATATACAAAAACTATTTGTGACATCCAGCTTCACATATGATGGGCCCTGTATTTATGTCCTTTGCTTTTAATCAAATGTCCTTTGCTTAATCAGAATCAGATTTATTTGTTATCACTGACATATGACATGACATTTGTTGTTTTGCAGCAGCAGTACAGTGTAAGACATAAAAATCTATAAATGACAAAAAGAAATAGTGCAAGAAAAGGAAAAATGAGGTAGTGTTCAGGGGTTCATGGATCATTCAGAATTCTGATGGCGGAGGGGAAGAAGCTGTTCCTGAATCGTTGAGTTTGGGTCTTCAGGCTCCTGTAGTAATGAGAAGAGGGCATGTCCTGGATGGTGAGGGTCCTTAATGATGCATGCCACCTTCTTAGGCACTGCTTCTTGAAGATGTCCTCGATAGTGAGGAGGGTTGTGACTGTGATGGAGCTGGCTAAGTCTACAACCCTCTGCAGCCTCTTGTGATCCTGTGCATTGGAGGCTCCATACCAGGCTGCGATGCAGCTAGTTGGAATGCTGTCCACCGTACATCTATAGAAATTTGCAAGAGTCTTTGGTGACATATCAAATCTCCTCAAACTCCTAATGAAGTAGAGCTGCTGGCGTGCCTTCTTTGTGATTGCATCAATGTGTTGGGCCCATCCTCTGAGATGTTGATGCCCAGGAACTTGAAGCTGCTCACCCTTTCCACCACTGACCCCTCAGTGAGGACTAGTGTGTGTGTTCTCCTGACTTCCTCCTGAAGTCCAGAGTCAGGTCAATGGTCTTGCTGACGTTGAGTGCGGGGTTGTAGTTGCAACACCACTTAACCAGCCGATCTATCTCACTCCTGTAGGCCTCCTCATTGCCATCTGAGATTCTACCAATAACAGTGATGTCATCAGTGAACTTAGATGGTGTTTGATCTGTGCTGAACCACACAGTCATGAGTATAGAGAGAGTAGAGCAGTGGGCTAAGTACACATCCTTCAGGTGCACCTGTGTTGATTGTCAGTGAGGAGGAGATGTTATTGCCGATCCACATTACATTTGCATTTGGGTTTTTTAGACTCCCAAAAACTTTATAATGGAAAACAAATCAAATGGACTATATCGACTTAGTTCAGTGTTTTCCACTGACCTGTTGAGGTTTATTAATTCTGATTAATTCACCTTGATTCTGATTTATTCAGAATCAAGGTGAGCATTTTAAATAATTCCTTGAGGACGTTGTTGATATAATTCTCCTTTGTAGTCTAAGCTGTTTACAGATTTGTACATCTCCTGTAACCTACACGCTACAGAGATGAGAAGTGTTACTCAGTATGAATTCTTATTCACGGGGAGCTATGCAAAGAAGTCTTTGGACCAAATAGGCTGTTGATTTGCTGTCTGTTGAGGTCTCAAATGTACAGCTCAAGTACAGTGGAGAAATAGCTATTATCTATTTCATTATTGAGATACTGCTGTGATACACCATGTGTCTCCCCACTCCCCCCAGTCATTCCACTCTCACCATTACTCTCTGCACTACTTCTGTTTAGGAGTGGTAATGATAGAAGTTGGTTTTGCTAGCCTAATGACAAGGACCACCAATTGGTTTGGATATTGCACTTGTCTCGTGGTTACTGTTGGATTCGACTGTTTTAAATAGTTTTTTTAACATGTATAGTGTTTAATACACCTCAAGTGGCTGTACAAGGAATGGCCGCTTCTCCGCTTATTGGTTCGTCCATCAGGTGAATGTGTTTTCTCATTGGTTGGTTTTGCCACAGGTATCTCATAGGTTTTCTGATTGGACTATTGTTAGCTAAGGAGTACCTCTTAGATATAAAAGGTGTCGTTTTTTGTTAATCACTCTTTCTTATCTTGCTCTCTTGCCTCTCTCTCGTTCCTCTGTCTCTCTTGCTTATCTTGCTCTTGCCTCTATCTCTCTCCCTTGCTCTCTTCCCCCTCCCACTAGCTCATTTTTAGTTCCTTTGTCTCGGCTCGTCTCCTAGAAGTAAAGCTAGTGCCATGCGCTCTGTGACTGCTTCTTTGTTTTAAACTTTTCTAATAAAACTTCGTGAAGCACCAAGTTGTTTTCAACTCATTCTTGGACTCCTGGAAAGAACCTGCTCCTGAAAATAACCGGGTCTGACAATGCCCCCTTGGTTAAATCAAATTTTTGTTTTCACAGATTCAATTTCAATTGATCCACAGAGCTCTAAAGGGGGTTTTGATTCACCTGTCCCATCCTTACCAATAATGTATGGAAGATGGGGAGCATTCAGTATGATTTCAGTGGGCCTCTGCCCAATTAGGTTATCTCTCAGCTGATGTCTTAGCGGCGCACATACTGACACACTAGACTCGGAAATTGAGTGGAACTGTTGTTCATAATCTGACTTGTAACATACAGCAGAAATTCCTAACCTGTTTGTAGGTAACCTTTCAAACATGTATGGTCTCTCCTGTGTTCTATTTTGTCTTAATGTATAAGAAATCTAAAGTGTAAATCAATTGCAGTTTGTATTTATAAGGGATTCGCTTTTCGAACCCTGGTTTTGAGTACAGGAAACTGAGATGCAGTTATCATTGGCTGTTAATTGTTTTTATCATTTGCTATAAATTTTTATCTTAGTGATGTCTTATCAGTTTACAGATGGTTATTATAAAATGTTTTTGATAAATTTAGTGCACAGATCACCTTTTATAGATGTACAAATTATAGAATGATTCAGTTCTGTTGTGTGTAGAGTATAGAAATACTACAAATATTCCTAAAGAAGTTGGGTATAGTCTTAAATGTTCTCATTACATCTTAACTTTTTTTTGCTCTGATGTTTTATATGTCCTATCAGAAGTGTGAATTTGGAATATCTTTTTACCTTTCCTCAAGAATTTTTGGTATTATTGCAATCTCAAAATAGTGATTACAAGGCAATGGGCTCAGAATAGTTTATATTATTAACTGCTGTTGGAACGATGTTGATTGCAAACTGACGAATTGTCCACTGAATTACCCAAATATATTACAAAGTTTATTATATGATGTTTTGATGTTCCATACTTAGTTTTGAGTCAAATAAACCTTTAAACATGTACATAACAGTGTAAAATCTGAAGTATTTTTATATAATACTTTAAGTAAAAATACAACTACTTGGACTTGTTAGGGCAGTTTTATGAGCAAGTCTTCCAATGTTGTTGTTAAGAGTTGTGAACACACTGTGCCTGGTATTGGTGCCATATCCTAATTCACTCTGGCCAAAAGAACAGAACTTGTTGTCTGAACTTATTATTTGGATTGTGAAGACAGCTGGCCTTGAATTTTCAAGTGGTAAAACAGGTGCTTTTTGGAGTCTCAACCAAGAGACAGAGATGGCGTGTTCCTCTCAGATGATGTGTAGTAAGACACGTCACAGATAAATCAGTTGGGAACCAGTAACTAAGGAAGTAGGATGTTTCAACAATTCAGGCATCGAACTGAAGTGTGAAAGCTTGAAGTTAACAAGATCAATAAGATTTCCACTACCATATGCTCATAAGTGTAGGATGAAGAGTCTATTGGAGACATAATATAGGAGAAAAGAATACCGATTTTTAGGACCAGTATGAGGGCCCTACACAGGATGGGTTGGTTTCAAATGAATAATACTGGGTCCACTGTCCTCACTATGTAGTTGCAAACTCAAGTTGACCAGTTTTGAGAGTTTCATTCATTTGATGTTTAGCCATGTAGCAGTGGAGGCTCTCTGGCTATGTTATGGTATTTACTTATTACTTGTTTCACAGTGCTTTGTTAGGAGTGCCGATGGCTGCCGCTGACATTATCATCTTGAGACTCTAAATCCATTATTACTAGGTTCTTCCTCAGAGTTGGTCATCACATTCTTCTCGTCACTTAGCCAACCCACCTGGTACAGGTCAATCTGATACTGCTGGCTCGTGAAAGGCAAGTAAGTGACCTGAGTTTTGCTTCCCAAGTCAGAATGCCTTCTGCAAAGTGGCATCTCTTGTCAGAATTAGGGCAGGGGAACAAAGACAAGCTCCAGGTGATAGTCAAGGGAGAAGCCTTGATCTGGGGATACAGATAGATGGGTGAAATAGTGTGGAATGGAAATTCCCAGATAGTAATGGGAATTAACAGTTTGGGCCATGGGATGATGCAAGTATTGTCAACAGCAAATTTCAGGGCAGGACATCTTCGCGTCAGTACCCTGCCACGTAAGGCAGTGTCTATTTAATCACTACTCAGAAAGTATTTTTAATCAATAAAGCTTTGATGAACTGTGTGACATTTATCTGTTGCCAAACCCAACATTTTTTTCTACTTTCCTGCATAAAAGATTTCAAGATAGTAACATGGATCATGTTAAAAATGGAGTGGGGGTGGACAAACTGCCCCTTCATTCCTTACACTCACATGTATCTGCACTTGAAATTGAACGTCATCTTTTAATAAAAAATGACAATGTCGGCGATTGCAATGAATACTCAATGCTTCCTGTTTTTGGCAGATCAATAATGTTGGCCATTGGTGCTGGAAAGGTCGACGTTTATTCTTGCCCCATATTTGAATTAAACAGAATGGTAGTACTACTCAGTTAACTACAGTCAAATCATCTGAGGGCACATGTATTGGCAAGTGTATAAAGTTGGATTCATTCCAATTCAGTAGCAGTAGGGCCTGGGAGATTTGGCATCTATTTGAATAGATGTGAGGAAGTAAAGGGTTAAGAAACTGTGACTGACTGTAACTATACATATAACTGATGGAAAAATACCTCGCAAGCAAGAGCACGCAAGCTACTGACTCATGGATAGGTGGTAATTACTGTGTATGGAACCTTGGTTGCAGACCAGTTATGCTGGACGATAAGGGTGGTGGGTGCAATAAACAACGAGTGGGAAGCTTGTCCTAAACAATGAGGGGTGATGTCTGTCTTTGGATCTCTGAGACCTGACTGAAACTTGCGGCGCCGCATTCATTAAGTGTGCGTGACGATATCTGTATAAATTTCTGTCTGCTCCTTTGGACTGTGGAGACCTCCAATAAAGACTCTACATGAGAGTTTGAGGAGAATTCTCCTGCAGTATACTGCTAATAAACACATTTTAACAGAATTAATCTGTGGCACTGTGTTAGTTTGCAGCAGACAGGAGTGGGAATTTAAAATCGGGACAACAGATGAATGCTAAATCACCCCAGTAATCCAGGAAGCTACTAACAAACCTTATTTTGAGAGTGGATTTAAACTAACAAGTGCAGGTGAACAGAACAAAGGAGAAGAGGAAGTTGAAATGTAAAAGGTAAATGGAAAGGAGAAAATTACTGTAGATTGAAAAGGAGATTAAATGAGCGTTCCTCTACTCTGGTCTGTTATACCAGTCAAACATTGGAGAAATTGAACACCGTTTGGGAGATTGCTGAGCACCTGCACTTCATCTGCAGTGCAACATGTAGCTTTTCGTTGCCTGCTACTTCAATTCTCCTTCCTATTCGAACTCTGGCCTGTCGGTCTGCGGCCTGCACTGTTGTAACAACGCCCATGTAAGCTTGTGGAAACAGCAGCTTATCATCTTCCAGCTGGGCACATTGCAGCTTTCTGGATTCAATATCAAATTCAACAATTTCAGGTAACTTGCTTTCTCTGCCTGTGTCAGAACTGTCCTTTCCTGCTGCAAGTTATCCATCTGAGATATTGGCTTAGTTTTTCTCTCTCCATTTGTACAGCTTGACCTGCTAGGCATGTCCCACAGTCCTACACTTCACAACTTTTATGTTGAATTGCTTGTGTTCTCACTAACTGTTCTCATTTCATAACTTGTGTTATATTTTCTCTCTCTCTCTCTCTAACTGTCCCCATTAATCCATCAACCAGACATCCCTTACAGTTTATCCCCACAGTAACCCTGGCCTCACGCTGTTGGAGTTGTTCCCTCCCTGACACTCTCTGCCCCTTAAAATAACATGCTTTCTGATGAAGTCTTTGACCTGCAACATTAACTCTGTCCTTCCTCCACAGACACTGCCTGCCCTGTTGAGAGTTTCCAGCATCTGCAGATTTTTGATTTTCAGTCAAACATTTCCTTGCATAAGGACTTTGTTATCTACTTTGCAAGACCCTTTGCTGAGTTGCCTTGAATAAAAACCATTTTAATATAAAGGATGCAAACAAGATGTAAAATGGTAAAGCAGAGAACATACCACACACTACTTAAGGAAAGTCTAGAGTGGGTTGCTTGAAGATTGTGAGTTGGGATTAGATACATTACATGGCTAGAATTAGCAGGTCCCAGTATTGTTTCTTTTATTCATTTTTGGGAATACAGATGTCATTGTCCAGCCCAGCGTTTCTTGCCCATTATTATTACCTTGAGAAGTGGGTTGTGATGAGGGGAAGATATTGGAACGTCCTTCTTTGGGGTGCACACTGACGAAGGTCACGTTTGTGCAAGTCCACATGTTGAACATGCCTGCTTCTTTGTTAATAGAACATTTTCCTTCAATATAATATCTCATTCTCCATTGATAAAGGGGAAAGTTGCCATTAGTTGATAACATGCATCCATGCTACCTGTCTGTCCAGAGCACAGGGTGACCTCTGTGACAGGGGCTTGGCTACCATGAATTGTGGGAGCCGTAGGTCTCCATGGCTGGATCAGTAGCTACCAGAACAGTCATGAGCTGACTGCCACTCCTGATGCAATGCTAGGTTCCACTGCTTGTTGCTCTATAATGGAATAGCACACATTGGGGTGGACCTGCCCTTGCTGTCTTAGTGTGCCACAGGCCTCTGGGACAATGTCTCCCGCTGTTGTTCAGCTTGGGACTGTGGCTTGGTGTTAATGTTGTTGGACTGTCCCACCCTGAAGGTGGTCACTATAGTTAGAAAGAACATGCCAGTTGACTTCTCAAGCTATTAACAATATCTGAGTGGCTGGTAGTCCAACTACTTTGTTTAAATTGCATCTCTGGGTGCTTGTGTATCACTGTAAAGTGATCCTTTGCTTTAATAAATCGAACTTAATAGTGATAATAAAGCAAAATCTCCTGCATCCTGTAAGTAAAATTCAAAAAATATTAGCAATCCTAAGTGATGAGAGGCACAATTGTGGCTTTGGCTAAGGCTGGGGTTGCCAGCTTAGCTGGATACATTCTTAAGAGGCTTCCTCAGAAGTCCTACTGCTCTGGCCGCACTGTCTCACCATTGTCCATTGAATTTGCTCATCCTCAAACTGGTACTGGTTCATTATTGTTACATGTACTGAGGTACAGTGAAAAGCTTTCGTTTGCATACCATCCAGTCAGAACGTGCCATACATACGTACATCAAAGTAGTAAAAAGAAAAACAAAATGCATAGTAAGATATTTATTTACTAGTCACGTGTACATCAAAACACACAGTGAAATTCACCTTTTTGCGTAACTGAGAATGTGCTGGGGGCAGCCCAGCACATAGTGTAGCTACAGAGAAAGTGCAGTGCAGGCAAACAAATAAAGTGCAAGGGTCTCCCTGCACTGCTCTGATGTTTTTCTGCCTTTGGTAGGAGGCGATTTAGCTGCTATTTCTGACAAGAGACACCCAGTTTGCCCACCTTCTCACAAAACTTTCAAATATCATTGCAGTTTTATCGGTTAATGAAAACAATGAATACTATCTTTCAGCAATGGCTGCAGCACTGGAGGTAAGGAGAACATCAAGGAGCTTGGGTTTCAAGAGGGCATGAATTCAGATAGAGCAGCAGCCCTGCTGCCAGGACAGTTTGGCTCAATTGGCTTTCTGGAGCAATGGTTGAGCACGGTTTCGGGGGTAGAAAGTTTACAATCTGTGAGCTCCACAGACTTCAGTTGATTGTTGAGAAGGGTATTTGAAGATTACATCCTCAGACCTAACACAAACTCATGGTCTACAGGGCATTCTGTCTGCTTCTTGGATGTGGAAAATCTCAAATGAAATGTTTTTGCCCTCTGACATAGACATCTCAAAAATACCAACGATGCTGCCTTAAAAAGAAAAGCTCTAAATTCACTGGAAGGATAAATGAACCAATGTCAGTGTCCTCTCCCAGGCCCATGTCCCCAGCATCGAGGCCCTATTTACTTTCAATTGGCCACAATGTGCGGGCCACATCTCTGGCAGTAGATTCCCAAACCAAATGCTCTATTTAAACTTCCATGGGAAAAGATTATCAGGCAGATAAAGGAAATAGAACTCCTTCAAGAAATGCAACATCCCCATTGAGTCCTGGGAGTCTCTGGCCCATGACAGCTCAAAGTGCAGTAGGCGGACTTGGCATAGTATTGAGAACCTTGAGGCCATGCAGTGGGAGCACACCGAAGCCCTGCGTTAGTGGCACAAGGAACAGACTACCTCACAAACTACCCACCCATCAACCCTCAGAACCCACAAAACTGGAATAGAAA
Source organism: Pristis pectinata (assembly GCF_009764475.1). NCBI lineage: Eukaryota > Metazoa > Chordata > Chondrichthyes > Rhinopristiformes > Pristidae > Pristis > Pristis pectinata. Next base: position 77,890,531 of record NC_067409.1, on the reverse strand, counting down.
TGTTGACCTCGATCCTGAGGGATTGTCATTCCCCTTACTCGGCTGTGACTCAGCACTCCTTTAGGAGAACAGACTTCAGAAGATCCACTATTCAAGTAAAGATTCCACCTGTTCTCTTTCCCAGATTGTGGTAAAGCGGAGGAAATAGTTCACCGAGAGCCCCAGTGACTGTTCCAGTGCCATCTTCCACTCTCCATACAATTTAAACTCTTCTGAACCTCTGTTGCCATTATTCCAAAATGATAAGATATGACATAACCTACTTTCCCATATTTATGCCATGCAGTAACATAAGAATCAGAATACTGGAATAGGGAGGAATTCAAATTATGCTTCGATAGCTAGGGTACTTATCTTTGCTTTTTTTAAGCTAGCATCAGTAATGGTTAGCATCATTGACTATTGAACGGTTCCCTTATACGATGAGATAGACTCCGACCTCATGATGTACCTTGTTGTGACCTTGCAGCTTATTGCACTGCACCTTCTCTGTAGCTGTGACACTTTACTCTGTACTGTTACTGTTTTTACCAGTTACCAATACCATAGAATTACAGCATTGTCATAGAAAACCAAATGGCTCACTAGCGTCCTCTAGGGAAAGCAATCCACTATCCTTGCCTGATCAGGTAGTTCTATAACTCAAGATCCATGTGTCTTACACTGTTTCTGCTCTCTGAAATGGTCTGGCAGGTCACTCCAGTGGGACACTAGGACTGGGCATTCAGTGGCACTTTCCCTGAATGAATTAAGATGAAGTGAAGTGAAAAGTGAAAATCCCAACTTTTAATATGATAATAAAAATATTGGTATTGGTTTATTATTGTCACTTGTACAGAGGTACAGTGAAAAACTTGTCTTGCATACCAATCGTACAGGTCAATTTATTACACAGTGCAGTTACATTGAGTTAGTACAAAGTGCATTGATGTAGTACAGGTAAAAACAATAACAGTACAGAGTAAATTTAGGGTGAGAGGGGAAAGATTTAAAAGGGACCTGAGGGGCAACTTTTTCACACAGAGGGTGGTGAATATATGGAAGGAGCTGCCAGAGGAAGAGGTTGAGGCAGGTACAATAGTATCATTTTAAGAAGCATTTGGGTAGGTACATGGAGGGGTGGGGCTTAAGAGGGATATGGACCGAATGCAGGGAATTGGGACTAGCTGGGTGTGCACCGTGGTCAGCATGGACTCGTTGGGCCGAAGGATCTGTATCCTTGCTATATTACTCTATGACACTGAAGTGTCACAGCTACAGAGAAAGTGCAGTGAAATAAGGTGCAAGGTCACAACAAGGTAGATTGTGAGGTCAGAGATGACTCACACCAAGGTTCATTTGTCCAGCACCGCGTCTCACCTACTATTCCAACATTAGTTGGTGGTGCATTCCCCAAAATATTTTGGAAGTTTCCTGGCAGGAATCCAATGCATTCAGCACTAAGTGGAGCGCAGAATTCATCCTCCTTTAAAAAGACTGAAATCTCCATTTCAGTTCTCTTCAGCTGCTGTGTGAGCTGATTCTCCAGTTAGCTCTTTGCTTTCTTCACCACATTCACCTGTTACTGCTCACCTGCACTTGGTTCAGATCACAAATTCTTGATGCTTCAGACATTACATAGAAGTCATAGCATTGCTTTCTTCAGGGTGATCCTCAGCCAACTCATTGTCATTACTCAGGATGAGTGACTGGTCATCACGGATCCAATCAAATAATTAAGACTGCTCACTGTCTGACTGGCCATGAGAAGTTGGAATTCATGCAGGAACTAAGATAGACTGAATGGCACAAGTGGTGGAGGCGATGGGTGGGGAGCTGCGGCAGGGGTTGGGGAGACTTGGAATTGTGGGTGAGGAGGTGGAACAGTGGGGCGGGAGTGGGGGAGCTGGGGTGTGGAGGAGGATTCAATCTGTCAGTTGATGTGAGAACATTCGGCCCAGAGGGACTACGCAAGGATCGTTCATACACAATGACTCTCAGCCGAGTTGGGGATCTGTGAGTGGAATAGTTTATGTGATGTGTACAAAGGGTAGGGGTATTGATAGAATCTGTAGAACATTTTATAACACAACCTTGATAAAACTGTAAAAGAAAATTAAAAAACGCAGATGCTGCAAACCTGAAATAAAAACAGAAAATGCTGGAAAACTGCTGAGGGTTTCTATGATAGCCTCAATAAAACTGAAGGCTTCACGTCATCTGACTTGTTGTATTTCACAAACTCCTATGAAGGGCAGGAGGGTTGGAAAAACTCCATTTGTACAGACTACTTAAGTGTGTGCAATCAGGTATGAGTAGGGTCCTGCTTTGCTGACTGATGGTCAAACGGAATTGAAGGCATGAGTGTGACCAACCACGTCAATGCTGCAGTCGAGTTGTAAAGGATAAGGCTGCTTCCAATACCGTTGTGGCTGTCAGGTAATAATACATTGTGACCAAGAGCTGTTCCTGTACTGCGGCAAGAGCAGAAACTTGACTGAAGGGCTTTAAGAAGGGAATTCTAAGGAAGGTGGGCGTGGATTCGGGAGGCACCAACACATTTACAAGGTTTCAGGTGGTGCGCCACTGGACAGTGAAGTAAGGAGTTACATTGAGGAAGTAATTGATAATGGCATATTTGACAGAGTTGGGGATGCAAATGAGGAGAGATGATTGTTAGTAACTGCAGTTCCATGGGAGGAGGAGAAAGGAACTGGGGCTGTATTTACATTTCAATGTTATTCCTTTAATACTTCCATCAAGGTGATGACTTGTATAAGAGCCTGATGGTGGGAGACAATGGTGCTGTGGACCAGGTGTAACACACTGGCAAACCTGCATTTTGCACAGTTGCTTGTCATGTGATAGTTTTAAATGGCAGATTGTTTGCCACATTGAAAAAAACATTGAGAATCTAATACAGTTTCTGAAGATGGCCTACAAAATAAATCATTAAACAGGACATATGATGTAAAGCTGTTTCAAATTAGATTACATTTACTTTGCCTTTCCCAGGGAGAGTATATGCGTGAATGAATGAGCAGTTATACAGGACTGTCTCTAGGACTTCCCATTTGTAACACTGAGCTAGGGGGTGTCTCTAGATCATAGAATGATAAAACTGTACAGGACCAATGTGGCCACTTGGCCAATTCAGTCTGTATCGGTTGTCCAAATGTTACCACTACCCTGCTCTTTCCCCCATTGCCCTGCATTGCTTACTCAATTTCTTTTTGAAAGCTACTGTTAAGTTTGTTTCCATCACCCTTTCATACAATGAGTTCTAGGTCATTACAACTAGAACATAGAACAGTAAAGCACAGGAGCAGGCCCCTCGGCCCACAATGTTGTGCTGAACTAGTTAAGCTAATGACGCCTAATCAAACTGATCCCTTCTGCCTGTACATGATCCATATCCCTCAGTTTCCTGCATATTCATGTCAAATCAAGTCTATTGTCATATGCTCAAGTACATGTACGCACAGGTGCATGAAAAGCTTGCAGCAGCGTCACAGACACATAGCATCATACAAGCAGCATTCACAAGAAAAACATAAATTAAACATAAATTATACACAATTTTTACAAGAAAGAACACAATTAGAACAAAAAAGACTGAGTCCATTTTAATGCAAAGTAATCAACGCGATCATGGTGTTGCTAAACTGTAGTGATTAGGGTTTTGCCAGTTGGGTCAAGAAACAAATGGTTGAGGGGGAGTACCTGTTCTTGAACCTGGTGGTGTGGGACTTCAGGCTTCTGTACCTCCTGCCCGATGGTAGCTGCGGAAAGATGGCATGACCCAGATGGTGGGAATTTTCGATGAATGATGTTGCCTTCTTGAGGTAGCGCCTCCAGTAGATACTACCGATGGTGGGGAGGGATGTGCCCGTGATGTATTATGCTGAGTCCACTACTCTGCAGCTTCTTATGTTCCTGTGCATTCAAATTGCCGTACCAGACCATGATGCAACCAGTCAGGATACTTTACATCTGTAGAAGTTTGTTAGAGTGTTTGGTGACAAACACTCCTAAGAAAGTAAAGACGCTGGCACGCTTTCCTTATGATTGCATCTATGTGCTGGCCCCAGGACAGGTCATCTGACATGTTAACACCCAGGAATTTAAAGCTGCTGACTCTCTCCATCGCCAATCCCCCAATGTAGACTGGTGCATATTCGACCTCCTTCCCCTTCCTGAAGTCAACAGTCAGCTCTTTAGTTTTGCTGATGTTGAGCAAGAGGTTGTTGTTGTGGTACCACTCAACCAGGTGTCCTATCTCACTCCGATAAGCTGACTCATTGCCACCTGTGATTCGTCCAACAACAGTAGTGTCATTGGTGAATTTGAAGATGGCATTGGAGCTGTGCTTAGCCACACAGTCATGCAGAGCAGGGGGCTAAACATGCAGCCTTGAGGTGCACGTATTGATGATGTGAGGAGAAGATGTTGTTACCAATCCTCACTGATTGAGGTCTGCCGATGAGGAAGTCAAGTATCCAGTTGCAGAGGGAGGTACAGAGGCCCAGGTCTTGAAGCTTCATGATGAGTTTGGATAGGATGATTGTGTTGAACACCGAGCTGTAGTCGATGAACAGCAGCCTGATGAGTTCCTGTTGTCCAGATGGTTCAGAGCAGAGTGAAGAGCCAGAGAGATCACATCTGCTGTTGACCTGTTGGGTTGGTAGGCAAATTAGAATGGATCCAGGTCATCTCTGAGGCAAACGTTGATTTGCGCCATAACCAACCTCTTGAAGCACTTCATTATGGTTGACGTAAGTGCTACTAGATGGTAGTCATTGAGGCAAGTCAGCACGCTCTTCTTGGGTCCTGGTACAATAGATGCCTTTTTGAAGCAGGTGGGAATCTCAGACCGCAGAAGCGAGAGGTTGGAGATGTCCGTAAATACTCCAGCCAGTTTGTCGACACAGATCTTTAGTACTCGCCATGTATGCTGTCTGGACCAGAAGCCTTTTGTGGATTCACTCTCTTGAAGCATGCCCAGATGTCGGCCTCAGAGACTGAAATTACAGGGTCATCTGGAGATGTGGGGGCTCATGTGGGTGTGTCATAGTTCTCCCTATCAAAGCGTGCATAAAAGGCATTGAGCTCCTCCAGGAGCGATGGGTCGTTGCCACTTATGTTACCTGATCTCACTTTGTAGGGTTATATTGCGCAAGCTCTGCCGCAGTTGTCGAGTGTCCATCTGTGATTCCAGTTTAGTCTGAAATTGCCTCTTTACGCTCGCAATGGCCTTCTGGAGGTTGTACCTGGTCTCCTTATATGACCCCGGGTCACCAGCCCTAAACATCACAGATCTAGCCCTCAGCAGATTACGAATCTTTTGGTTCATCCAGGGCTTCTGATTGGGGAAGACTCGAAATGTTTTCGTGGGTACACACACGTCCACACATGTCCTTATGAAGTCAGTGACAACTGTGGCATATTAATTTAGGTCTGCTGACAAATCTTTGAATGTGGTCCAGTCCACTGACTCGAAGCAATCCCGAATTCACTCCTCCCATTTCTGCCACCCAGCTCTTCCTAGTCTTCATGTGCCTATATAAGAAGCCTCTTAAACGCCTCTATCATATCTGCCTCCACTTCCACGCCGGCAGAGCATTCCAGGCACCCACAACTCTCTGTGTAAAAAAACTTGCCCCGCACATCTCCTTTGAACTTACCCCCTCTCACCTTAAATGCATGCCCTCCAGTATTAGACATTTCAACTCTGGCTGTCTATTTTACCTCTGCTTCTCATAATTTTATAAACATCTATCAGTCTCCCCTCAGCCTCCTCCACTCCAGAGAAAACAACCATAGTTTGTCCAAGCCCTCCTCATAGCACATGCCCTCTAATCCAGGTAGCATCCTAGTAAACCTCTTCTGCACCCTCTCCAAAGTCTCCACATCCTTCCCGTAATGGGGCAACCAGAACTGAATGCAATACTCCAAATGTGGCTTAACCAAAGTTTTACAAAGCTGCAACATAACTTCCTGACTCTTGAACTCAATGCCTCAACCAATAAAGGCAAGCATGCCATACGCCTTCTTTACTACACTATCAACTTGTACAACTTGTCACTGGTTAAAAAAAAAGTTCTAATTTTGCTATCATTTATTTCCAAATTTGCTCTTGAGACTGAGTACTGATGAAGATTTAAAAGATTTCAAGGGTATAGTGGGCAACAACGTGACAGATAGAGTACAGTGAGACTGCACACAGTCTGTCACACAGTTCTCCGGCCAGCTGACATTCATGGCATTTGATGGAGCCATACTTTAGTCAACATTAAAATGAAAGTACATTTTATCTCAGACAGTCGATGAGTGCATAGTTACGCAAATTTTCCCTTTTTTAAAATTTAAAACAAAAACTTTTCACCACTTGGGTCCTGCGTCCAAAGTTGTATAACTGCAAGTGAATTGTTATTCAGGGTACAAAGGATATCATGGAATGGGATAGCATTGAAGGAGGCCATTCAGCCCATAGCCTGTTTGCCAGCTCTCTGGGAGAGCTATCCTATTATTTCCACTGCCCTGCCCTAGCCCCATGACCTGACACATTCTTCTGTTTTTTGGAAGAAATCAAGGTGCCCTTTGAAGGTTATCATTGAATCTGTATCCACCATCCTATCAGGCCGCAGATTTGAGTCATAATAGCCTGCTGAGTAAGAGAAGACCTTATGTTCTCCTGGGTTTTTTTTTTGCTGTAACTCCTGCCATTGGAAGATTTTGCTATTTACTTATCATAATCCTGAGTTAATCTTAATCTTTGTTAAACCTCCTCTTAGCCTCTAGGGAGAGCAATGCCAATTTCTCTGTACAGGTAAGTTGGCATGTGCGGCCAGATGCCACTGCTGAAGGATGAAAGGCAGCATTGTGCTGTTGTTTTTGTGTGCTCACCACATGTAGTTCAGATCACATTACATGCTCTTTCCACACTGCGCAACGTAGCCGTAGCAAGTGGTAGCTCTCAGTGATGTAGGCAGCAGGGTTAATTGTGCAGAGCTGATGGAAGAAATTACGTCCTGGCCTCATGCATAAAACATTGAGATAACAAGTGAGAGAGGGAAGATGAATATTCTGTGTCGTTGCTGTAAGACACTTGCATGTCCTTCGCAAGTGCAAACTTGTACTCGATTTTTAGTGGGTTTTAATAGAATCAAGAACATCTACCTCAGCTGTGGCAAAGCACAGAATGTTCCTGGATCAATTGATTGCCATGATGTTTATTAGCTCATAAGATCATGGATGTGTCTCACCGTCTACAGTGGATTGGTCGTAGGCCTTGGAGAAGCAGAACTAAGAAGCGACACTTCAACAGTGAGTACTCCAGATGCTTTGAAGCATGGTTGAGGATGATGGCAAAACAATTTGTGAGTTTTAACTCAAAATGTTACTTTTTGATTTATTTTCTTGCAAAATGGAAAGAAGCCACTCGGTTTGAGAGCCAATGTAGAACAGTATGATTGAGGATGACTAGTGAGCAAGAGTTGGCTCACAATAGGATACACAATGGTGCCCATTTCTAAGATATTCCTTAATATAAACAAATGGTTTTGTTGAAATATTTCATGAAAGATGACAGAATATAAAAACATATGAAAAGTAATATAAAGGGAATATAATACGATCGTTCTCCCAGAGAGCGAGCAATTCTATTGTTAATGCCAGCTGTTAGAGTATTCCCATCATTCCTCTACTTATTTTCCCTGTGACCTATGCCCATCAACTTTCCCACCCCTCCTCTCCCCACCCAGTTCTCCTACCAACCGCCTACACAAGGGGCAAATTACAATAGCCAGTTATTCTGAAAACCAGCATGCCTTTGTGGGATGTGGGAGAAAAGTGGATCACCTAGAGAAGTCCCATGCTGTCGCAGGGAGAATGTACAAACTAGTGGAGCTCAGGGTAACCCAGGTCAGTAGGGTTGTAAGGCAGCAGCTCCACCTGCTGCACCATCCACATCACTGTAAAGCTGCTTATATTCAATGGCAGGAACGTGACTGTCTACTTCTGAAAGTTGACCTATGACTAGTTCTGTGCCTTTCATTATGTTCATTATATTCTATTGTGTGTGTAACACAGCAGCAAGCGTTTGTTGTTAGTGAACTGAGATCCCTCTTAGCAAGCTGCAGCAAGCAGATTGAATTACTGATACTGGAAACACCCTGCCCTGCCAACCTGGTGCTAAAAGGAAGAACATTCAGCCAAGCAGCATCTTTCGTCCTCTTGGGATACCCAGTGAAGCTGACAGGCAGTGAAGTACAATACTGTACTTTAAAGGTGTTCCAACTGTGGTAATGTGAGGAATAATGGGGTTCGGTTTCCTGGCCTTTATGTCAAGGGTCTTGGCCCCACTGGTACACATGAACTTAGACAGAGAATGATGGTCTAATAGAAGAAAAGGAAGTGGGGGGATCAAAGGAGGGGCTCAAAAGCCAGACTATGAAAGCGTGGATGGCAATTTCAGGGCAGTGAGTGTGTGTGGTGAGGGTGAACTGGCTCTAGGAATTAGAGTAAGAGGAAGAAGTGCTTGGGAGAGAAGATTGTAAGTTGGAGGATGGTTTAGAGGTAAGGAAGTTTAAGCACAGCAATTTTAAATGTGAGGCACTGGGGAACTGAGAGCCAATGTAGAACAGTAAGATTAGGGTGACTAATCAAAGTCAAGGTCAAGTTTATTGTCACATACACAAGTACATGTAAGTACAGGTGCAATGGAAAACGTACTTGCAGGCACATAGCATCAGACAAGCAGCATTCACATGAAAAACATAAATTATAGAAAATTTTTACAAGAAAGAACACAATTAGAACAAAAAAACCAAAGTCCATTGTAGTGCAAAGTGGTCAAAATGGTCACAGTGTTGCTATACTGAGGGAGTGATTAGGGTTTTGCCGGTTGGTTCAAGAACCGAATGGTTGAAGGGAAGTAGCTGTTCCTGAACCTGGTGGTGTGGGACTTCAGACTTCTGTACCTCCTGCCTAAAGGTAGCTGTGAGAAGATGGCATGGCCTGAATGGTGGTATCCTATTGGGAACACAAGTTGGCTCACAATAGGATAAACAATAGTGAGCATTTCTAAGATATTCCTTGATATAAACTAATGGTTTTGTTAAGATGTTTCATGAAAGATGACAGAATATAAAAATACATGAAAGGGACTATAATGTATGCTGACAGTTAATATTGGGCCAGGTTGTACTTGACCTGGTCCACACCTCACTCTCACCTCCTGTGGGATCCCTGTGTAGCTCCCAATATCAGATCTTCATTGTGTAAGCTGGTGCAAGTCAAGAGCACCGAGGATGCCTCAGGCGGCAGCTCATGAAGAGAAGAGAGGCCATCTCCTTCAGCAGAGGTCATCAGTCAAAGCAGATGTGGACATTCGGGAATTGTGGGCATCATCAAGTTTTGGGAAGCAATGGACAGCAGTCTCATGGAGTCGTGATCAGGCTTTGGAGGGGATCTGAGCTGAATTCCAGAGGTGACTGCCCTCGACATCAAAGTAGCATTTATCTGAGTGTGGGACCCTGGAGCCCTGGGAAGACTGAAGTCAATAGGCATCAAAAGGAAAACACCCCAGTGGCTGGAACGATACCTCAGATAACAGAAGGGGGTTGTGGTCATTGATGGACAATCATCCCAGCCTCAAAATGACCAGACATTTAGAAGCAGCTGAAATACATGTAAATAATTTTATAAAATTAAAATAAAAAATTAATAAAAATAATTTATTTGAAAGCACAGTGGCACTGCTAGTTGAGCTACTGCCTCACAGCTCCAACAACCTGGGTTTGATTCTGACATCCAGTGCTGTCTACGTGGAGTTTGTACTTTATTCCTGTGACCATCTGGGTTTCTTCTGGGTGCTTTGGTTTCACCCCACATCCCAAAGGTGCATGGGTTGGTAAGTTAATTGGCTGTTGTGTGAGTGTTAGAATCTGGGGAGTGGACAGGAATATGGGGAGAATAAAATAGGATTAGTGTAGGATTAGTGTAAATGTGTGCTTGATGGTCAATGTAGCCACAGTGGACTGACAGGCTTGCTTCCTTGCTGTATGATTCTATGACCCTATGACACTGTTACCTCATTTAAATCAATTAAAATATTAATTAAAAAAAGGAAACAACCCTTTAGATTCACTGACCTTTATAATGAAAGCCCACAAGTCCACTCAAATGAGTGATACTGCACAAGATAACCATAGCTTGGATAAAGCTAAGGGTCCAGATACATAATGTACCCAGTCCCTCAGCTGAGAATGATGGTGAACCACTACCAGGGCCACAGCAGAGGTGGAGGGGCAATGCGCTGGCATCAACCCGCTCCTCAACTTCACTCACCCCTTTTCTCATTTGACACTGCTCCACCACACCCCTGTGAAACAGCCTGGGACATTTTGCTGGGTAAAAGGTATATAAATAGTTGATGTTTTTCTATTGGAATGAACAGGGGAGTGTGGGTGCACGGAATAACTATCTGCAAGTGAAAGATGAATATCTCAAACAGAAAGAACTTTAAGAATAATTCATTGATCTGTGGTTACATTGATTGCTGTTGGAAATTTTGGCTGTGGGAAATTTAGCCTTTGGCTAAAGAGAATACAAAGATCTCAGCCAAGGCCCCAGCAATCTCCTGCCTTGCCTCCTTCAGTATCCTGGGATAGATTCCATCAGGACCTGAGGACTTATCCACCTTAATGTTCTTCAAGGGAGCCAACACCTCCTCCTTCTTAATTTTGACATAACCTAGAACATCAACATACCCCTCCCTGATCACACCATCATCCTGCTCTTCTCCTTGGTGAATACCGTGCACTCATTTAGGACCTCACCCACTTCTTCTGCCTCCAGGCATAGATTCCCTGGAGCCAGAGGAAGTGGCATAGATCACAACCTTTATAAAGCATTTGGATCAAAAAAAGGGCCTAAAGCAGGCAAATGGGATTAGCATAGTTAGGCATTGTGGTCAAGATGGACAAGGTGGGCAAAAGGGCCCCATTTCTGTGATGAATTATTCCACAATTCTTATGTGACACAACATCAAATTTTGTCTGAAAGTCTTAAGGTAATTTTCCTATATGAAGGCTGGTTGTGGTTCATGTCTGAAAATGGAACAGTGACACTTTACAACAGAAGAGACTTTTAAGTGATGCTTTTCCATGTGAGGCTTTCTCCTGTCATTAACATATTGCTGATGGAAAGCAGGGTCAAAATTCATGCAAAGTGGATCATACATATTCATCGGCGGATACTGAGTACTGATTCACATCGCTGAATAGAACAGCCAAGGATCTGATTCGGTGACTTGAGAAGTGAAAGCGTTTTACATTTTTATCTTTGTTTAGACACCACCAGCCTTGGAACAAAATGGATTGAGTGTGTTCAGTTAAAAAAAGTTGGCTCTCATTTGCATGGACTATTTCTGACACTTCTCTCCCTTTTCTAGATCTCACTGTCTTCACCTCAGGAGACAAACTATCCACTGATACTTACTATAAACCCACCAACTCCCCCAGCTACTTAGACGACACTTCTTCCCACCCTGTCCCTTGTAAGGATGTTGTTCCTTTCTCCCAGTTTCTCCATATCCAATGCATCTGCTCTCAAGATGAGGCTTTCTGTTCCAGGACATTGGAAATGTCCTCCTTTAACAGGAAGCGTGGCTTCCCCTCCGCTGTGGTTGATGGAGCCCAATCTCGCATCTCCTCTGTTTCTCGTACTTCTCCTCTCACCCCATCTTCTCCCAGGCAGAACAAGGACAGAGTTCTCCTGGTCCTGACCTTTCACCCTATGAGCCTCCACATCCAGCGTATCATCCTTCATCATTTCTGCCAGCTGCAACATGATCCCACCACCAGCCACACCTCCTCCCCACCCCTTTCCACCTTCCACAGGGACCACTCCCTCCGTGACTCCCTGGTCCGCTCATCCCTCCACACCCATCCCTCCCTGACCCCTGGCACTTTCCCCTGCCCTCGCAGTAGATGTAACACTTATCCTTACAACTCCTCCCTCACCACCATCCAGGGACATAAACAGTCCTTCCAGGTGAGGCAAAGGTTCGCATGCATCTCCTCCAACCTTGTCTACTGCATTTGTTGCTCCCGATGTGGCCTCCTCTACATTGGCGAGACCAGGCGCAGACTCGGCGACCATTTCGCAGAACACCTACGCTCAGTCCGCAATGGCCATCCCGAGCTCCCAGTTGCAGATCACTTCGACTCCCCCTCCCATTCCCACACTGAGCTGTTCATCCTTGGACTTCTCTACTGCCAGGATGAAGGCCAATGCAAATTGGAGGAACAACACCTTATATTTTGCCTGGGTAGTCTACATCCCAATAGCATGTATACTGAGTTTTCTAATTTTAAGTAAACAACACCCCTCTGCCCTTTCCCTTTCCTTTCCCCCTCTTCTCCCCATCCCTTTTTCCCTCCCCTCCCTCTTCTTCTGATCCTCCAATCTTCTCACTTTTCTCCCTCTTCCACCCCCTCCCAGTCCCCCTTTACCCATCTTTGTCCCCGTCCCCCACCTGGCTCCATCCACCCACTTCACACACAGGTTCCCCCCCCCACCCCCCCCCCCCAACCATTTGGTACCAACTTTCGTTCACCTTCCCTTCTCCTCTGGTTCCCATTCTCCCCTCCTTTACTTCTCCGAATCCAGCTCCGGTAGCGCTGTGTGTTCCTGCTGATCTCCTTCCAGCAGCCGTCTCCTATCTTCACACTCCCTTCACCCCCACCTTGCAAAATCTGCTGTTTTTTTCTTTTTCCTCTCTCTCAATGTCTGCCTCCATCTATTATTCACCCACCAGTCTTCCGACTCCACCCCGCTCACCTCCCCTACCTGGCACCACCTGCCTGTCATCTCACACCCCTCCTCCGTCCACCAATTGCCTCAGAATCCTTTCTGGCCGCTCCCCTTCTCATCTGTATGCCAGCCATCTTGCCTCTCTATTCTCAGTCCTGACGCAGGCTTTCGACCTGAAACATCGGCAATTTCTTTCCTCCCACAGATGCTGTTCGACCTGCTGGGTTCCAGTAGATTGTTAGTTCTCCAGATTCCAGCATCTCCAGTCTCTAGTGTCTCCATTATTCAGTGCACAGGCCTTGTTCAGTCACACCTGAAAGATGGCACTTTATTGCATGACACTGCCACTGCACAGGGCCTCGCAATTTTGGACCAGAATAGCACTTACCAGCAACTCGACCAGGGTGGATCTGCAACAGGTAACGATGAACTTACCATGGCAGCAACTTCTGGCCCGTTAAGTACTCCATTCACCTCTAACTTGAGCCTCGATTTGAATGTCAAAGCACAGTCAGGGAATCACTCACAAACAGCAGCCAGCAGGTTAGAGACCTTGCACTTGTGGAGAAATACTGCCATCTTCCAGCCAGTTCTACCCCAGTACCTTTTTAAACGGTTGCAGTTGCATCAAGACCCACCTATTCAAACCCATACAATGCAGAATAATTTGTTTGAATGACACTCCACTTGTAAAATTCAATGTTCACTCCTTCATCAATGGTACAAGTTTTCACAGGCAAGGGAATGAACAACTGGTTACTGGATATACAGATCTGTTTAATTTCTTACTAGAAGGAAAGTTCGGAGATATAAGTATTTTGAAATTCTATCAAAATATTACAATCGCCTGAAATTTAAGCTGCTTCAAGCCAGCTGGCAAAGATGTGGAGTCGTACAGCCATACAGCACGGAAACAGGCCCTTCGGCCCACCAAGTCTGTGTTGTCACCAGGCCTCCATTTACACTAATCCTACACTAATCCCATTTTATTCTCCCCACATTCCCATGACCTTCCCCAGATTCTACCACTCACCTGCACACTTGGAGCAATTTACAGTGGCCAATTAACCCACCAATCCACCTGTCTTTGGAATGTAGGAGAAAACCGGAACAGCCAGGGGAAACACTTGTGGTCACAGGGAAAACCGCAAACACCACACAGGCAGCGGCCGAGGTCAGGATTATGAGGTCTGGGGCTATGAGGCAGCGGCTCTACTTAGCTGTGCCACTGCACCGCCTTTCAGTGACTGGGAAAAGACATACAGCTTGTAAAACAAAATCATAAAATTGGTTATAACGCCCAGATTTATAATTTCACTCCACTTTGTACAAACTCTCTGTACAAAATCTCACCACCTCCACCATGTTATCTGCCTTTGTATAACACTTAGGACTGTGTTATCAGTCTAAGCACAGACAAAATAGGAATAAAAGTGGCTCAGAATCTGAAGAGAGAACAAGCAGTTGGGAATAACAGAATTATGAAAAGAAGTATGACACAGAATGAGGATCTTCAGTCCATCATGTCTGTGCTGGTCAAAAAAGAGCTGCTCAACCTAATGCTCCTTCCCCCCTTCCAATACTGGCTCAGTACACGGTTCTGCAAGTGCACCCTCAAGTGGTGTTTAGGGTTGAGACACAGGAGACTGCAGATACTTAAATCTGGAGCAACAAATAATCTGCTGGAGGAACTCAGCGGGTCGAGCAGCATCTGTGGCAGGAGGGGAATTGCCAATGTGTCAGGTCCTGATGCAGTGTTTTGACCTGAAACATCAACAATTCCTTTTCATGAAAAGCATTATGATGCTGGAGGAACTCAGCAGGCCAGGCAGCATCCGTGGAGAGGAGCAGGTGGTCAATGTTTTGGGCCAGGACCCTTCTTCAGGACCTCGGTCTCCAAGAATAAAGGTCTTGAAAAAAGCCACGTAATGTTGTGCCGACATTTTATCCTGCTCTAAGATCTATCTAACCCTTCCCTCCCACATGGCCCTCCATTTTTCTATCATTCATACGGGTATCTAAGAGTCTCTTAAAAACACCTAATGTATCTGCCTCCACCACCCCTGCCGGCAGTACGTTCCACACACCCACCATTCTCTGTGCAAAAAAATTACCACTAACGTCCCCCGTATACCTTCCTCCATTCATCTTAAAATTATGCCCCCTCATGTTAGCCATTTTTGCCCTGGGAAAAAGTCTCTGACTGTCCACTCGATCTATGCCTCTTATCATCTTGTACACCTCTATCAAGTTGCCTCTCATCCTCCTTCGCTCCAAAGAGAAAAGCCCTAGCTCGCTCAATCTATCCTCAAAAGACATGTTCTCTAATCCAGGCAGCATCCTGGCAAATCTCCTCTGAACCCTCTCTAAAGCTTCCACATCCTTCCTATAATGAGGCGACCAGAACTGAACACAATATTCCAAATGTGGTCTAACCAGAGTTCTATAGAGCTGCAACATTACCTCACGGCTCTTGAACTCAATACCCCAACTAATGAAGGCCAACGCAGCATACGCCTTCCTAACAACCCTATCAACCTGCGTGGTAACCTTGAGGGATCTATGGACGCGGACCCCAAGATCCCTCTGTTCATCCACACTGCTAAGAGTCCTGCCATTAACCTTGTATTCTGCCTGCAAATTCGATCTTCCAAAGTGCATCACTTCACACTTTTCTGGGTTGAACTCTGCCACTTCTCAGCCCAGGTCTGTATCCTATCAATGTCCTGTTGTAACCTACAGCAACCTTCTACACTATCCACAACACCACCAACCTTCGTGTCATCCGCAGACTTATTAACCCACCCTTCCACTTCCTCATCCAAGTCATTTATAAAAATCACAAAGAGCAGGGGTCCCAGAACAGATCCCTGCAGAACACCACTGGTCACCGACCTCCAGGCAGAATACGCTCCATCTACCACCACCCTCTGTCTTCTATGGGCGAGCCAATTCTGAATCCACACAGCCAGGTTTCCCTGGATCCCATGCCTCAAACACCTTACTAAAATCCATGTATTCCACATCCACTGCTCTACCTTCATCACTGTGCTTTGTCACATCCTCAAAGAATTCAATCAGGCTCGTGAGGCATGACCTGCCCCTCATGCTGACTGTCCCTAATCAGCCTATGCTTCTCTAAATGCCCATAAATCCTGTCTCTAAGAACCTTCTTCAGTAATTTGCCCACCACTGAAGTAAGACTCACTGGTCTGTAATTCCCAGGGTTATCCCTACTGCCTTTCTTGAACAAAGGAACAACATTGGCCACCCTCCAATCATCTGTCACTACTCCTGTGGCCAGAGAGGACGCAAAGATCATCACCAAGGGCGCAGCAATCTCTTCCCTTGCTTCCTATAATAGCCTTGGATATATCTCATCTGGCCCCAGTGACTTATCTATCCTAATGTTTTTCAAAAGTTCCAGCACATGCTCTTTCCTCACGTCGACATGCCCTAGTGTATCAGCCTGTTGTATGCCATCCTCACAAACGTCAAGGTCTCTCTCACTGGTGAATACTGAAGCAGAGTATTCATTAAGGACCTCCCCTACCTCTTCCGACTCCAGGCATATGTCTCCTCTTTTATCCCTGATCAGTCCTACCCTCTCCCTAGTCTTCCTCCTATTCTTCACATACATGTAGAATGGCTTTGGGTTTTCCTTAATCCTACTCTCCAAGGCCTTCTCACGCCCCCTTGTAGCTCCCCTAAGTCCATTCTTAAGCTCCCTCCTGGCTACCTTGTAATTCTCCAGAGCCCTGTCTGATTTATGCTTTCTAAACCTTAGGTAAGCTTCTTTCTTCCTCTTGACAAGATACTCTATGCCTCTTGTCAACCAAGGTTCCTTCACTCTACCATCCTTACCCTGCCTCAATGGGACAAACCTATCCAGAACCCCATGCAAGTACTCCCTCAACAACCTCCACACTTCCATTGTGCACTTCCCCAAGAACATCTGTTCCCAATTTACTCTTCCAAGTTCCTGCCTAATAGCATCATAATTCCCCCTCCCCCAATTACTTTCCCATATTGTCTGTACTTATCCCTCCCCAAGGCTATGATAAAGGTCAAGGAGTTATGGTCACTGTCTCCAAAATGCTCTCCGACTGAGAGATCTGAAACCTGATCAGGCTCATTTCCTGGCACCAGGTCCAGTATGGCCTCTCCTCTAATCGGCCTGTCCACATACTGTGTCAGGAATCCTTCCTGGACACAACTAACAAACTCTGCCCCATCTATCCCCTTTACGCCAAGGAGGTGCCAATCAATATTAGGGAAGTTAAAATCACCCATGACAGCAACCCTGTTACTTTTGCACCTCTCCAAAATCTGCCCCCTGATCTGCTCCTCAGCGTCTCTGCTGCTATTGAGGGGTCTGTAGAATACTCCCAATAGAGTGATCGCTCCCTTCCTGTTTCTGACTTCCACCCACATTGACTCAGTGGACAATCCCTCCAGGACATCCTCCCTTTCTACAGCTGTGACACTGTCCTGATCAGCAAAGCCGCTCCTCCACTTCTTTTACCTCCATCCCTGTCCCTTTTGAAACATCTAAACCCCAGAATATCTAGTAGACATTCCTGCCCTTGTGTCAGCCAAGTCTCTGTAATGGCCACCATGTCATAGTTCCACGTACTTACCCATGCTCTAAGTTCATCACTCTTGTTCCTGATACTTCTTGCATTAAAGTAGACACACTTCAGCCCATCCAACTGACTGCAATTTTGCCCTTTCAACTGCCTATCCTTCCTCAGTCTTTCTACATGCTGCATCTACATGTACACTAAATGCACCAACCTCTGACCTATCATTCGGGTTCCCATTTCCCCGTCGAACTAGTTTAAACCCTCCCCAACAGCTCCAGCGAACCTGCCCACAAGAATATTGGTTCCCCCTCCAGTTCAGGTGTAACCCGTCCCTTTTGTACAGGTCACACCTTCCCCAGAAGAAATCCCAATGATCAACAAATCTGAAACCCTGCCCCCTGCACCAAATCCTCAGCTACGCATTCATCTGCCAAATCAACCTATTCTTACCCTCACTGGCGCGTGGCACAGGCAACAATCCAGAGATTACTACCCTTGAGGTCTTGCTTTTCAGCTTCCTACCTCTTCAGGACCTCATCTCTTTTCCTACCTATGTCATTGGTATCAATATGTACCATGACCTCTGGCTGTTTGTCCTCTCCCTTCAGAATGCTGTGGACCCGATCTGAGACGTCCCTGACCCTGGCACCCAGGAGGCAACATACCATCTGGGAGTCTCTTTCATGTCCACAGAATTTCCTGTCTGGTCCCCTTACTATGGAATCCCCTATCACTACCATTCTCCTCTCCTCCCCTCTTCCCTTCTGCACCACACAACCAGGCTCAGTGCCAGAGACTTGATCACTGCGAGTTTCCTCTGGTAGGTCATCCCCCCCAACAGTATCCAAAGCGGTATACCTGTTATTGAAGGAAACGGCCACAGGGGTACTCTGCACTACCTGCCTATTCTCCTTCCTTCTCCTGAAAGTCACCCAACTACCTGCCTCCTGCAGCTTCGGAGTGACTGCCTCCTTGTAGCTCTTATCGATGAACTCCTCGTTCTCCCGTTGGAGCCGAAGGTCATCCAGCTGCATCTTCAGTTCCCTAACATGGTCTGTAAGGAGCTGCAGCTGGATGTACCTCGTGCAGATGTAGTTATCAGGGAGACTGGACGTCTCCCAGAACTCTCACAAGATGAACACACCACTGACCCTGGAGCCATTCTAACTACGCTGGCTTGGCCCTAAAGGCAAAAACAAAGCAAGAAAGAAACTTACCAGAGCCTTACCTTGGCCTCCACCTCCTCTCGCTGAAGCCAAAGCCTCAGTTCCCCGCTTTAACCCTGGTCCACTCACAAAATGACCGCTCCCAAAATGGCTGCTGTGCTTATACCTCACTTTTATTCGCTGCTGTTAATTAGCCGATCGACTATTAACAATTTGCAAACATGCCTCTCATAGACTCTTGCAAGGTGAAACTCACAAGCACACGCACAGACACTCACCTCTTTTCAAAGCTCCTGTTCCAAAGTCTCCTCTCAGCCTCCTCTGTTCAAAAGAAAAAATTCCGAGTCTATCCAGTCCTTTCTCACAGCTGCAAATTTCCAGTCCTGGCAGTATCTTCATAAATCTCCTCAGCGCCTTCTCTAGTGCAATCATGTCATTCCAGTAATGTGATGACAGTCCTCAAAAACTGTGGCTGAACTGGAGTTGTGTACAGTTCAGTGTTAGCATAATCTCCCTGCTGTTGTATTCAATATTTTGGCTATTAAGGAAAGTAGCCCATATCCTTGTTTAACCATATTATTGACCCTGTCATGCTAGTTTTATGGATCTGCGGACATACATTCCAAGGTCCCCATTCCTCCATACTGCTCAATGTTCCCTTGCCTTGATTCACCTCTGCAAATTCATCACCTCACACTTTGCTGAATTAAATTCTATTTGCCATTTCTCAGCCCAACTAATCAAATCATCTATATCTTCCTGTATTCTGAAGCTTTCCTCCTCAAAGTCAGCCACACATCTGCAAACGACTCAATCACATCCAAGTTCAAGTTCGGGTTTATTGTTATCATAGGCATGCATACACCGGGTATAAATGCCATGCAAATTAGCTTTGTGCAGCAGCAACACAGTACAGTACGAGACGAAGACAAACATAAGTTAACATAAAGTTAAATTAGCATAAATTATACATAACTTACACATGTGCGAAGTAAACAACAAAGTAAACATAATGGCACTAGTGCTAGTACAATCACAACCCTTATCTTAATCATCAATAAATGTTACAAAAAGCCAGGAAGTGACTATGAGCGCTCTGGAACCCCACTGATAACAACCTTTCTATCACAAAAAACACCTTGCCACCTATTTGTTTCTTCCTGGTCTCAGGCCCTATTTGCCATTCCCCCTTTGAATCAAGTTATCAAGTTTGTATCCTCCTTAGTCCAACTGCAGTGAGAGGATGATTGACTTCCTAGAACCTTAAGATTATATCTGTGTTCATTTAAGAGTACAGAGCAGGGTAGCACAAATCACAGTTATTCAATACCTTTTTGTGAAGACTGAGTTATTTGGATGTTCTTTACACATGCATGCTTTCAGAACACAGCCACAATGCAAGCAAATGATTAAGCAAAGAAATGTCACTGGACTTGGTGTCATTGGCATATTGCCAATTCAGCCGATCACATCTCTGATTTCACATCACGTATATTAAAAGACTGAAATGCAAACCCTGATGCTAATACTATGATTTGCATCAACAGAATTGCAGAGTGCCTTCAATTAAAAAGCTGTATAAATAAGGTTTTTGCTTTACAGTGAGCATTCTATTTTTTTATTTTGTATGTAGCTGAGGGACATTTTCAGGCATCTGTTTTCAGCATCTCTTCAATTCACTAATTAGATTCATACAGGAAGAGAATAATTGTGCTGTAATGGGCTGAAGCATCACTCATAAGCTTCTGCAATCACCCGGAGCTGCAGTGGGAATGAAGCTATGTTTTCAACAAGAAATGAGAATATATAATATTAGCCTATGCTGCGAGATAAGGCAGTTAATTGCAAATGCCAGTATTTAATGGCTGTCACCTGCTACCTATCTCTAGCTCTGCTGTTACACTGTGTAGTGTGGAATCAGATGTATCTCTAGTGTGTTGCAAGATGTGTTTAACTGCATCAAATGGGAACGTTGAGTGATGAAATGTGTGAGACACAGCATCACAACAGATAATCAGCATTCAGCCCTCTGAAGTTCAAGGAAGGCTTACATTATCGTCGACAAAAAAGTTGAAACATCCAAATATTTTTAAGGAATGAAACTTTTATTTATTTTGACTAGAATGTTTAAAAAGAAGCTTAAAAAGCCATTGTGCAGAATGATTTTTAACTATAAACAGCAACAGAAAAGTTAGTTTCAGTAATTCCCACTGAATTTATTTTTCCCCTGTGTAACTGTACAGAATTATGCAAATGGAGCAGAAGATGAAATCATTATCTCTCAGGAAAGCAACTTTGTAATTTTAATTGTCATCAGAAGCAATAATCCCATCTGATTTCCCTTAAACCTCATTACCTGCTACAGCCTTCTCTACAACTCTCCTTTGCTACTTTTTTGTCCTGAGTCCTTGGTGATCCATTGAAGATTTGTCTCCATTATTCCTCGAGAACTTACATAGAGTCATACAGCACAGAAACAGGCCCCCATGTCCATGCAGGCTATCAAGTACCTATTGTTGGATCTGGTTATTTTCGAATCCGCACGTTCTTTCAGGAGTCCAAGAATGAGTTGAAAACAACTTGGTGCTTCACAAAGTTCTATTGGAAAAGTTTAAAACAAAGAAACAGTCACAGTGAGCATGGCACTAGCTTTACTACTAGGAGATGAGCTGAGACAAAAGGAACCAAAAACGAGCTGGGGCTGGGGTGTGAGTGGTGGGGTGAAGAGAATGATAAGCAAGAGAGAAGTAGAGGCAAGAGAGCAAGAGGCAAGAAAGAGAGATAGAGGCAAGAGAGAGAGCAAGAGAGAGAGATAAGCAAGAGAGTGATTAAAAAAAAGACACCTTTTATACCTGAGATAAGAGGTACTCCTTAGATAACAATAGTCCAATCAGAAAACCTATTAGATACCTGTGGCAAAATCAACCAATGAGAAAACACGTATTCACCTGATGGATGAATCAATAAGCTAAGTAGCGGTCATTCCTTGTACAGCCACTTGAGGCGTATTAAACACTATACATGTTAAAAAAACTACTTAAAACAGTCAAATCCAACACTATCTATACTGATCCCATTTCCCAGCAATTTGTCCACAGTCTATACGCCTTGGCAATTCAAGTACACTTCTAAAATATTGTGACAGTACCTGCCTCCACCACTTTCTCAGGCAGTGCGTTCCAGATTGCACTCACCTCTGGGTGAAACATATTCTTCCTCAGATCCCTTCTAAACCTCCTCCTCCTCACATTGAACCTATGCCCTCTGGTCAAAGATACCTCTGCCATAGGGAAATGTTTCTTCTATCTACCTTCTCTATGCCTCACATAATTTTCTATACCTTAATCAAGTCCCTCCTCAGCCTCTTCTGCTCCAGGTAAAACAAACTCAGCTTATCCAGTCTCTCCTCAGAACTGAAACACTTCATCCCAGACAACATCCTCTGAATCCTCTCCAGTGCAATCACATCGATGATTTTACATCAGAACTGGGAAAAGTTAGAGATAGAACGTTTTAAGCTGCAAAGAAAAAGGCAGGGGCAGAGAACAAAAGGGCCACCACGTTCTCAGGCAGTGCGTGCCAGATTGCAATTTCACCCTCTGGGTGAAAAATATTCTTCCTCAGATCCCTCCTAAACCTCCTACTCCTCACATTGAACCTATACCCCCTGGTCTAAGATACCTCTGCCATGGGCACTAGAGGTGTCATTGGAAGAGAGTGGTGAAATCTTGGGAATAACAGATGGTATGTCCTGCAGAAGGTGTAAATAGGAGGAGGTGAATGATATATGAAATGTAGGATGAGGAAGGAGAAGACCAAATGGTAGAAACATGAGATACAAGGTTGGAATGACCAATTATCTGAAATTGTGAGTCAGGAAGGCTAGGATGTGCCAAGTCACAAGGTGAGGTGTTCCTTTTCATTGAGCTTCATAGATACAGCGTTGGGTGTCAAATATAATGAAGTGAGAGTGGAAGTGGGATGGAGAAATAAAGGAACAGGCAACTGGTGGATCAGAGCTGCCCTTGTGGACGGCATGGAGGTACTCTGCAAAGTGTTCACTCAATCTGCATTTAGTTTCCCTGAGGTAAAGCATGCCACTTTGTGAGCAGTTCACTAAATTGGAAGAAATGCAATTGAGTCTGTAGCTCCACTGGGCAGGCGCACTCGAGTTTCTGGATGGTGAGAGGGGAAGAGCTAAAAGGGCAGGTGTTGCATCTCCTGTGCTTGCAGAGGAAGGAGGTGTGAGAAGCAGAGTTGGTATTGGTGGAGATGGAAGAGTGAACCAGGGCATCCTGAAGGGAACAGTCTCATCAGCATGCTGAAAGGGGAAGTGCGGAAGGGCATCATGTTTGTAGTGTCAGAAAATGTGCAGCATTTGGAGGCTGATGGGGTAGAAGGTGAGGGCAAGGAGAACCATCTCCTGGTTGTGGAGAGCAGAAGAAGAGGGAGAGGTACTTGGGGTTGGAAGTGTTTCTCAGGATTGATTACGAAACTATGATTGTGTAGAATTAGGATATTTTTGGGTGAGAGAGTTAGCAGCTGAGGAGAAGAGATTTGGGCTGAAATTGAAGACATTGGCTTCAGTCTTGCCAGCATTTAGTTTGATATCATCAGTCTAATGGACTGGCAATTTACAGGAGGTGGAAGTGAGGGATGGTGAGATAGAACTGGATCTTATATGGATGCTTGTGGAAACAGGTGCTATGGATCCTGGAATAATGAGCAGTCTGGGAGGATGAGAGCTGGGTTCAACAGTGTTTAATGTGCTTTAGCCAGTTCAGGTACAGGTCATCCTCAATTTACAAATGTTAATTTTACAAATTTTTGATGTTACATGATGGGCGCTTTGGGGTATGTGCCTTTGATTAATGAATCTAGTTTTCACCATTACAAGCAATGCACCTCTCTCCAGCCATAGGGGTACACTGTACCAAAATGCCCATTATACATTTCACCAGCCTTTTAGGCTTGTGAAATTTGTAAATTGAGGAATGGAGGTAGTTTTTTGAGAGGTTGTGAATAGAATTGAACATTGCAAAAACATCAGTGAGCATCCCCATTTCTGCCCTTAATATGGAAGGAAGGTCAATGACGAAGCAACTGAAGTGGTTGACCTTGGATGCTACAATGCACTGGGGCTGGGATGATTGATTGAGGTGAGGATCAGAAGTGGAGTGGTGCACGGTCAGAGGGATATATTGGAATTTTTGTAAGTGCAGTTGTAGGTGAAATGGTTTTATCCCAGAAAGCAGCACAAAAGGAATATCCATATATGGTTATGTCAATGTATATCGAATATAGTGAGGGAACAGCATACAGAGAAGAAAGGGATTTGAGTTTTATAGTCTTTCCGGTTTACTGGATTTCGTTGTTGTAAGGTAGGACATGGAGATCGACTATGTGACATTAATGCATGTAATTAAAGAATCTGACAGATCGCATATTGGTATTGATATATAAATGGTGTGTAAGTTTGAATATATGTACAAAAGGGGTTCATTACAGTGTAGAAAACAGTTAAGCTATTGTACGAGGATTTAGATTTATGAGGCTTCTGCCAGGACTCGAGGGAGTGAATTATAGGGAGAGGTTGAGCAGGCTAGGACTTTATTCCTTGGAACAAAGGAGACTGAGGGCTGATCTTATAGAGGTATATAAAATCATGAGGGTTATAGACAGGGTGAACACACATAGTCTTTTTCCCAGGGAAGGAGAACTAAAAACTAGGGGGTGTAGGTTTAAGGTGAGAGGTGAAAGATTTAAAAGGGACCTGCCAGATAACTTCTTCACGCAGAAGGTGAGGTGCATATGGCACAAGCTGCCAGAGAAAGCGATTTAGGGAGGTACAATAACAGCATTTAAGAGAGATTTGGATAAGTACATGGTTAGTAGAGGTTTAGAGGGATATGGGCTAAATGCAGACAGATGGGACTAGTTTGGGACTAGCACCATGGTTGGCATGGACAAGTTGGGCCAAAGGGCCTGTTTCCATGCTGTATTACTCTATGACTCTATGTTTAGGACACTGGGGGCAATCCCAACAATATGTCAGTCAATATGTAACTCCTTCACCTCTACCAAACACTCCCCTTCTCACAGCACTTTCCTTTGCAAGATGTAAGGTGTTTCATGTGACCTTTCACCTCTTTCCTTCCCATCATCCAGGTACTCAGACAGTCCTTCCAGGTGAAGCAGTAATTGAATTGCACTTCTTCCCATTTTTTTATTGAACTCAGTGCTCACTAATGGTCTTCTCTACAATGGAGAAACCATATATTGATTAGGTGACTGCTAGGCAAAACACCTTCATTTATTCCACAAGAGAGACACTGAACTTCCAATCACTTTGTAATTTTGTTTGGATTTCCAACATCTGCAGTTTATGCTCCTGTACTTAAATCAGACTGTTTTAGCAGTGCTTTCCTTTGATTATATTTAAACAGGTGACTTGAATGAACTAATTTTTACTTCATGGAAAGCCTCTTATTGGTCAAGGCAGTTGATCCACACTATAGAATCTGGAGATGAAATACCCCTTGTGTGAATTCAAATAGCTGGAGTGATTTGAAATGGAATTCTCATTTATACATTATTTAATCCCAAAAGCCACTCTCCTCTCCTGTTGATCTCCCCACAGGCGACACTGTCGCTATGGAAACAGATAGGAGATCACAGCCATCATGAAGCAATGTAGCTTTAAGTTTCTTCCCTTTATCTTTAAATTATGAAACACAGCCGTAATGACAGGTGTCTCCTTCCTATGCAGCAGAGATAAAGATTAGATACAAGAAGTATGTATCACTTCGATTGGCCACACTTCATTTGAGCTTATATTATTTATGTTCAAAGGAGATAAGTTGCAAACAGTATGATGTAATTCCTTGGTTTATCATGTGTGCAGCATGGTGTATGTACTTAGGCAGGAAATGTCAATGGTTGATGAAGGAGAATAAGTCTTGAATATTGAAGAACTTTGTGGACAAAGGTATTTGCAGGAGGATAATGCATAAATGCATTTTCATTTGGGTTGCCAGCTGTGGTTGGTTGTATTCTTGGAGGTTTCAACATAATCTCCAACTGCAAAAGATTGCCCTTTTTCAAAGCTAATTTATTTAACAGCTTCAGCTGTGTATCATGATAACTGTCAGGGAACTGGCATGCCTGGGGATTGAAAGCTGTTTCTAATTTAGGAGGAACTCTTTTGATTGTGCTCTATTCCAATTCAAACATCAAACAGAATATTTTATCTGGATTTGGTAGCACTTCATTTATAAATTTTTCTTCCTCAGGCAACTGAGGCTGAATCAAATGGAAAACTGATTCATTCCTAAGGTATTCTTTTATAAATTTGCTCTCCCTACAGGTAAGTACTGATCGGGAGAAAAATCTGTGCAACCTTCAACATTTGCTATCCTTTTGGAGAAGGCATAACCTCGTTTCAACGGGCATTACCCATATTAATTTTTATTCTTGTTATTGTTCAGAATAAAATATTTGGGCTTCCATTTCTATGATGCCTTTCATGAGCTTTAGAACATCCCAGGGTACTTTAGAGGTGTGGTGACTGTTGTACCGTAGGAAGCAGGCTGGTTAAAAATTCTTTAAGATGCTGTTTCTAACAGTGTGGGTTTCATACATGCAGTTTCACACATTCTGTGCATTGAGCTCCACCACTAATCCTTCTCACAGCTACTGGGCATATATCACAAGGGCCTTCTGCCTCAGTGAGGAGCCTCTTCATTTCTCCTCCCTTCCACCTCTTCCACCAAAACCCACGATGCAGTGAGTGAAAACCTTGCTGCATGTTTTCTACCTTGGCCAGTCATGGTTGAATTTTCCTCAGCCTATTTTTGAAAATGTTCCTACCTCCTTCTAGCTGCCACACCATAAATGCCCTCTAGGATGACCTGGTGAGTACTCCATTCAATGGGAAATTATGGATGGGCAATAAGTACTGACCCTGCAGCAATGCCCTTGTAAAAAATGTGGCCTCAATGCACCTATGCTGGTGCAGTCCACTTTTAAGGAGTGGTCAGCACTCATGACATTAAACTCACTGCTAATGCATACAGCCACTGAGCAGTGTATGGAATGCTGTATGCATGCAGCAATGGGCAAAATGAAGAGTGGGCAGGCACGGTAGTGTAGTGGTTAGTGTAATGCTATTACAGCGCCAGCAACCCGGGTTCAATTCCCGCCGCTGCCTGTAAGGAGTTTGTATGTTCTCCCCGTGTCTGCGTGGGTTCCTTGCGGGGGCTCTGGTTTCCTCCCACATTCCAAAGAAGTACGGGTGAGGAAGTTGTGGGCATGCTATGTTGGCGCCGGGAGCGTGGTGACACTTGCAGGCTGACCCCAGAACACTCTACGCAAAAAGATGCATTTCACTATGAGTTTTGATGTACACGTGGCTTATAAAGATGTCTTATCTTACCTTACATCACACTTTCCTCACAATCAATAGGCAAGATTCAATTGTGCACTGAGAGCCCTGTTCCAGTTTTTGAGATTGGTTGGATAAATTCTAGTGCTTTACCCATTGCCTCAGGTCAATCGGCTGGGATTAGTTTAAAATTCCAGTTGAGCTGTTTACTAGCATTATAATTCAACTGGCAGTTGGATCTGGAAAGGCTAAGCAGGTCATAGAGTACGATCAGGATGGCTAGTTACTTGTGCATTGTTAAATAGACTTAATCAGCCTCAAACAGCTCCTCGTAGTATAATAAGTAATAGTTAATCCTTTATTTTGTTCTTTCTATCATTTATAAAGGCATTTCCTATCCTCAATAAATTGGTGATTAGTGGGCGACATTTTAATTTCAGCCCAACATGAAACATTTTGTAAAAGCTTTGGTGTGTGGAATGCACTGATTGGTGGACCAGAAAATGTTCTAACGACAAATATTATTTTCTTTTATAAACTTGCATTAATACAATGCTTTGACATTGTAAGGACATTTCAAGAAGCCTTAATGTAGTCATTCAATTGAAGTGAAATTACTGTTTTTCAGACAATGTAATGACAACATTCTTATAATGTTATGTAATACAAGTTTGCAGATGATACCACTGTTGTAGGCCATATCTCAAACAACGATGAGTCGGAGTACAGGAAGGAGATAGAGAGCTTAGTGGAATGGTGTCATGACAACAACCTTTCCCTCAATGTCAACAAAACAAAAGAGCTGGTCATTGACTTCAGGAAAGGGGGCGGTGTACATGCACCTGTCTACATCAATGGTGCTGAGGCCGAGAGGGTTGACAGTTTCAAGTTCCTGGGTGTGTACATCACCAACAGCCTGTCCTGGTCAAATCACATAGATGCCAAAGCCAAGAAAGCTCACCAGCGCCTCTACTTCCTAGGGAGGCGAAAGAAATTTGGTTTGTCCCCTTTGACTCTCACCAACTTTTACCACTGCACCGTAGAAAGCACCCTATCTGGATGTATCACGGCTTGGTACGGCAACTGCTCTGCCCAGGACCGCAAGAAGCTGCAGAGAGTTGTGGACACAGTCCAGTGCATCACGGACACCAGCCTCCCCTACTTGGACTCTGTCTTTACCTCTCGTGTAGCAGCCAGCATAATCAAAGACCCCACCCACCCAGGACATTCTCTCTTCTCTCCTCTTCCATCGGGTAGAAGATACAAGAGCCTGAAGGCACATACCACCAGACTTAAGGATAGCTTCTACCCCACTGTGATAAGACTATTGAATGGTTCCCTTATACAGTGAAATGGACTATGACCTCACGATCTACCTTGTTGTGACCTTGCACCTTATTTCACTGCACTTTCTCTGTAGCTGTGACACTTTACTCTGTACTGTTACTGTTTTTACCTGCACTACATCAATGCACTTTGTACTACTCAATGTAACTGCACTGTGTAATGAATTGACCTGTATGATCGGTTTGTAAGACAAGCTTTTCACTGTACCTCGGTACAAGTGACAGTAATAAACCAATACCAATACCAATACCAATAATTTAAATAGTTGTAAATCCTGATTTTAGGAACCCTTAACATCTCTGGCTTTTGTTATATAACAACAATTTTGCAGGTGCGTTAGATTTTCTGCTACATTACCAATTAGATTAATTCAACAGTAAAAATAGGCATGTTGTATTCTATGTTTTGTGAATTAATTACTGCAAACATTCATGAATTGATTTGTTATATTGCATTCATTATCAAACTACGGTTTTAAAATGCCCTTGATCTGTTCTACTGGTTATTGTTCACTTGTGCGTGATAGTGTGACTAAAACTTAATTAAGTGGTGTTCAAAAACAGTCACTAATTAGAGAAAGTGCATTTGAGTTCCTTGAAAATTACTGGTCATGTAAATCATCTGCAACAAATTTCTGAAAGCCAACTGTATTTTCTGTTTTTCTCTTAATATTTTAGAATTACACCACAGTTACTTATTCAAGGTCATAGAGTCATACAGCACTGAAACAGGCCCTCCAGCCAACTGAGTCCCTGCCTTCCAACAAACACCTACTTACACTAATCCTACGCAGATCCCATTTTATTTTTCCCAAATTCCAATCAATTCCCCCATATTCCACCACCCACCACACAATAGGGGTAATTCACAGTTGCCACCTAAACTATCAGCCCACATGTCTTTGGGATAGAGTCATCGAGTTATACAGCATGGAAACTAGTCCTTTGGCCCAACTCACCCCTGCCAATCATTTGCCTGCATTTGGCCTATATCTCTCTAAATCTTTCCTATCCATGTACCTGTGTAAATGTCCTTTAAACTTTGTAATTACACCCATCTCTACAGCATCCTCTGGCAGCTTGTTCCCTATACTCACCATCCTCTATGTGAAAAAGTTGCACCCTCAGGTTCCCTTTAAATCTTTCCCTTCTCACCTTCAACCTGTGCTCTCTAGTTTTAGACTCCCGTATCCTGGGGAAAAGACTGGGACCATTCACCTTATCTATGCTCCTCATGATTTGTACTCAGTGCCCTGACCAATGAAGGCAAGTGCGCCAAGCACCTTCTTCACCATCCTGTCTAAGTGTGTCACCACTTTCAGAGAACTCTGTACTTATACCCCTTGGTCTCACTGTTCTACAATAATCTCCAGGGCTCTGCCACTTACTGAGCAACTTCTGCCCTGGTTTAACTTCCCAAAATGCAACACTTCACACTTGTCTGAGTTAAATTCCAGCTGTCATTCATTGGCCCACTTTCTCATTTGATCTAGATCCTGTTGTAATCTTAGACAACCTTCTTCACTGTCCACTACACCACTAATGTTGGTGTCATTTGCAAACTTACTAATCACATCACCTACATTCTCATCCAAATTCTATGGCACACCGCTAGTCATAGGCCTCCAGTCTGAAAAACTACCCTCCACTACCTCCCTCCAACTCCTACCACCAAGCCAATTTTGATTAGCTCACCCTGGATCCCATGTGATCTAACCTTCCAGAACAGCCTACCATGTGGGACCTCATCAAAGACCTTGCTAAAGTCCATGTAGAGAATGTCTACCCCTCTGCCCTCGTCAATCCTCTTGGTCACCTCTTCAAGGACCTCGATCAAATTTGTGAAACATGATTTCCTATGCACAATACCATGCTGTCTCTCCCTAATCAGTCCTTGCCTTTCCAAATGCAGGTAGACCCTGTCCCTCAAAATCCCCTCCAGTAACTTTCCCACCACTGATGTTAGGCTCACAGGCCTGTAGTTCTCTGGCTTGTCCTTGCAGCCCTTCTTAAAGTCAAAACATTAGTCTCCCTCTGGTCTTCCAGTACATTACCCATGGCTAACGATGATACAAATATCTCTGCCAGGGCCCCAGAAGTTTCTTTCCTGGCTTTCCACAATGTCCTAGGATACACATTTATCGACCTTTATGCACTTTAAGACCACCAGCATCTTTTGCAATGTGGATATGTTTCAGGTTTCCCTGAATTCCCTAGCTTCCATGACTTTATCTGTGGTAAATACAGATGAGAGGTATTTATTTAAGACCTTGCTCATCTGCCATGGCTCCACACATAGACCTCCACACTGATTCTTAAAGGGATCTAGTCTCTCCATAGTTATTCTTCTTCTATTAATGTACATAGAATCTCTTAAGATACTCCTTTACCTTATCTGTCAATGCACTCCCATGTCATTTTTTTGCCCTTCTGATTTCCCCCTTAAGTGCACTTCTATATCCCTTCTCAAGGGATTTGCTTGGTCCCAGCTGTTTATACCTGACATATGCCTCCAAATGATCAAGGTAAGGGTCAACATACTTCAGGTGAACACTTCTTTATGTTTCCTGACCACTTTGAATTGTTTATTTGATTGCAAGACTTAACCCTGTTTAATTAAAAAGCACCACATCACAAAGAAACCTACCTGCTTCAAACTAATTTTGTGTTTCCAATATTGAGTTGCAATGTTTCATTCAATTGTCATTAACTAAATTAAACTGTTAAATAAATGTGGGTGGGGTGGGTGTGTGGAAGCTGGAACACCTGGAGGAAACCCACACGGTTCAAGGGAGAATGTGCAAACTCCATACAGACAGCATCCGAGGTCAAATTGAGCATGGGTCTCTGGAGCTATGAGGCAACAGCTTTACCAGTTGTACCACTATGCTACTGTAATCCTGCAGATCAAATGGTTCTAATGAATCCACTGAAGCAACTTTTCTGCACTGTGCAGGCAAACTTCAAACGTGGTCTGGTCCAGCAACATTCCACATGGACACTATGGCCAAGAAAGCACACCAGCGCGTTCACTTCCTCAGAAGGCTAAGGAAATGTGATATGTCCTTGATGACCCTCACCAATTTTTACAGATGCACCATAGAAAACATCCTATTCAGATGCATCACAGCCTGCTATGGCAACTGCTCTGCCCAAGACTGCAAGAAATTGCAGAGAGTTATGAATACAGCCCAGTCCATCATGAAAACCAGCTTCCCCTCCATTGAGTCTGTCTACACTTCCCGCTGCCTCTGGAAAGCAGCCAACATGATCAAAGACCCCCTCCCAACCCAGTCATTCTCTCTTCTCAGCCCACCCATTGGGCAGAAGATACAAAAGTTTGAGAACACACACAACAAGGCTCAAGGACAGCTTCCGTTCCTCTGTTATAAGATTCTAGAACAGACCTTTTATACAATAAAGATGAACTATTGATCTCTCAATCTACCTCTTCATGGCCCTTGCACTTTATTTGTCTACCTGCACTGCACTTTCTCTGTAACTATAACATGATATTGTGCATTCTGTATTTTTTTCCTTTGTCCTACCTCTATGCACTTATGTTTCGAATGATCTGCCTGGATGGCACGCAAAACAAAAGCTTCTCACTGTATTTTGGTACATGTGACAATAGTAAATCAGTTACCAATTTAAAAGAAAAACTGTATGATCCACACAGCCTGTGAAATGCACTTGGGCTGGCACGTACCCTGCATAGATGGCGGATGTTTGGCACGTATGCCACGCACTGTTGACATCAGTCTTCATGCAGTGCTCACTTGGAGTGTTCCCAGTTTAAAGTGGGCCATGATTTACTGATTAGAAATCACCCTGGGGCATATATATCCCTTCAGGCTGTCCCATTCACAGATTAAAGGATTGCTCACAGTGGTTTGTTTGCAGCCTGGGGAAGAATCCAAGCCCTCTCTGTCGCTTTGGATGAGGTGCATTGTTATTCCTTGGGTCATTATTTCATTGCCATGGCTACTTTACTGGTAGTCAGTCTGGGTCTGTTGCACTTGCTGGTACTCCAGGACAGGTATCATAAGATAAGATAGACCATAAGATCTAGGAGCAGAATTAGGCCATTTGGTCCATTGAGTCTGCTCCGCCATTCAATTGTGGCTGATTGTTTTTTATCCAAGCCCATTCTCCTGACTTCTCCCCTTAACCCCCTTATCAATCACGAACCTATCAACCTCTCCCTTCAATACACCCAATGACTTGGCCTCCACAGCCCTCTGTGGCAGTGAATTCCACAGATTCCCCACCCTCTTTGACTGAAGAAATTCCTCCTCATCTCACTTTTAAAGAGGTGTCCCTTTATTCTGAGGCTGTGTCCTTGGATCCTAGACTCTCCTACTAATGGAGACATCCTCTCCACATCCACTCTATCCAAGTATCACGAGCAAGGCAGTCATGTTTGGGCACAGGCTTATAGAGGGGAGGAAAGGCTCATCCCCCAAGAGTAATGAAGGAGCCATGCTCTCTCCTTCAGCTCTCTGAGCTGGAAGGTATCTAGAGGCAGGAGTAGCAGGGATCTGGTGCCTTCTGCAGACAAGTCACCAAACCCTGCATGCTTGTCTGGACTGCTCTCCTTGTCATTCTAAACCTCCTACTGACCTGATCATTCCAGGAACTGGTGGCTGATCTTTGCCACATTTCCCTGTTTGTCACTGGTCACTGATAACCTCCTTTTTCCAGAACAGTATCAGTTAGAGCATGCACATGGATTTGTGAGGGTTGTAGCCCAGCAAAGGGCTTGAGAGACTGCACTTGCATGACACTCCAGACCTCTATGTCTACTGCAATGGCTCCCACTTCCTGAATGTCCATTTGGTGGGCAACATGAGAGTAGAGGTTATTGCAAGTCAGTGCATTTTCCTGGAATGTTCACATGACTCCTTTCTTCTCAGGCTACCCACAGTGTCACAAGAGCCCAAGTACCTGACCTGAGCCCAATAGGTCAATAACCTGCAATCCAGATCAGGATTCTGCATGTAATCTCTGGTCCTGATCAGCAGCAATGCTTGTTCCATACAATAAGTCTTTTTCTTCCATTTCTGAAAAGGTTCCTGAGTTTGGTCAGGTCAGTTTAGGTCAGGTATGGAATAAAAATCACAAGTCCTCGGGCTCGGGTCAGCTTCCAACTGGCCGTGTAAGGGTTTTAATGTTATACCCCTGCAGAGGTCCAGAGCTGTCATATTTCAGTCACACTACAGCACAAAAGAGATGACTCATCAAGGCAACAGCTATGCCTCCCTTCCTTGGTCATTCTCAGGTACGTGCAGCTGATTGCTGGCATAATGGCAGCCATTGATCACCAGCAGCCTCGTGTCTGCACACCCCTGGGAACATCCTGCACTTCTCCCCAGTAAGGGTTGGATGCTTTATCCGAATCTACTGCACAGTCCACGGTCTGGCCACCATGAGCTTCTGCCCTTGCCTGAAGGCATGCTGCAGCAGGAGGTGGTGGAGGAGTCACCAAAACAGGCTCTTTGGCCCACCATGCCCATGCTGACCATTGTACTTTAAACTTTATTTATACAGCACAGTAACGGGCCCTTCTGGCCCAATAAGTCTGCACCACCCATTTAAACCCATGTTAACCTATCCATATGTCTACTAGTATATATTATACCGATATATATATATATATATATATATATATATATATATATATATATATATATATATATATATATAGATAGATAGATAGATAGATAGATAGATAGATAGATAGATAGATAGATAGATAGATAGATAGATAGATATAGATATAGATGTATACAATATACTAGTCCCATTTACCCACATTTGGTTGGAGGACGAGGGGCATGCAGGGGAGGGGCTTCTCAGTAGCTGCCAGGACATGAATCCCTGGCAAGAGCCTCTCTGGATAACCTTCACTTTAAAGACCAGAAGAATTTCCAATCCCATGTCTCTTTGTTATATTCTGAATGTGGGGTTGATGTGCCTCCTGACGGAATATCTGGTCATCAGAGCTAACTACATTCAATGGCCTTAAATTGCCCATTCACGGTACATTTAAAGAAAAACATATAATTCTTGAATAGCAATCCACAAGAAGTAGTCAACATCTTATTTTGTTTTCTCACTCACAAAACTTGTTGTGAACTAATTAGCATCTCTTAGGTGACACTGCCTGTTTACAGTTGCAAGCTAATTTCAGGATGTGCCTATGTGGGTTGTTACAGGAAGTGAAATATCATCTTACCACACTTTGGAAAGTCAGACCACCAGCCTGTGCTCCTTCTCCCTGCATACAAACAGAAGCTGAAACGGGAGGATCCAGTACAGAAAGTCGTGCAGTGCTGGTCTGAGGAAATAGATGAGCTTCTACACGACTGCTTTGAGTCAGTAGACTGGTCCAGGTTCAAAGACTCAGCTGCCAGCCTAGATGTGTATGTCACCACCATCACAGACTTTATCAGCAAGTGTGTTGAGGAGGACTGTGTACCAAAGAGGGCAATCCAGGTGTTCCCAAACTGGAAACCATGGATGAATCCAGAGATCCACTCCCTTCTGAAGTCTAGTACTGCAGCGTTCAAATCAGGTGACCCTGACCTATACAAGAAATCGAGATACAGCCTCCGTAAAGCTATCAGAGATGCCAAGAGACAATACCAGTCCAAAATTGAGTCCCAGACCAGCCGTCAGTTCTGGCAGGGCTTATATGCTATAACGGGCTACAAAACGAAGTCAGGCAGCATTGCCATCAACAGTACATCCCTTCCCAATGAGCTGAATGTATTCTATGCACATTTTGAACAGGAAGGGATTGGAATGTCACCACCAGCCCCGACAGCCTCCAATGCACCTGAACCCACAGTCACCGATTACACCTCCACTTTCAGTTCTATAATTCCAAGCAAACTCATCTCCAAGCTCCTTGACCTGGGACACAACACCTCCCTTTGCAACTGGATCCTTGACTGCCTGACCAACAGACCGCAGTCAGTAATGATAGGCAGCAACACCTCTGCCATGATTATTCTCAACACTGGTGCCCAACAAGGCTGCGTCCTCAGCCCCCTGCTCTACTCCCTATACACTAATGACTGTGTGGCCAGATTCTGCCTTAACTCCATCTACAAGTTTGCAGATAATACCACCGTAGTGGGCCATACCTCAAATAATGATGATTCAGAGTACAGGAAGGAGATAGAGAGCCTAGTGAAATGGTGTCATGACAACAACCTTTCCCTCAATGTCAGCAAAACAAAAAAGGAAGGGAGCAGTGAACATGCTCCTGTTTAAATCAACGGTGCTGAGGTTGAGAGGGTTGAGAGCTTCAAGTTCCTAGAAGTGAACATCATCAATAGCCTGTCCTGCTCCAACCACATACAAGGCCAAGAAAGTTCACCAGCACCTCTACTTCCTCAGGTGGCTAAAGAAATTTGGCATGTCCCCTTTGACCCTTACCAATTTTTAGAGGTGGACACAGCTCAGCACATCACGGAAACCAGCCTGCCCTCCATGGACTACACTTCTTGCTGCCTTGGTAAAGCAGCCAATATAATCAAAGACCCCACTCACCCCAGACGTTCTCTCTTCTCCCCTCTCCCATTGGCCAGAAGATATAAAAGCTGAAAGCACATACCACCAGGCTCAAGGACAGCTTCTATCCTGGTGTTATAGGACTATTGAACCATCCCCTAGTATGATAAGATGGACGCTTGACCTCAAAATCTAACTTGTTATGACCTTGCACCTTATTGTCTACCTGCACTGCACTTTCTCTGTAACTGTAACACTTTATTCTACATTCTGTTATTGTTTTCCCTTGTACTACCTCAATGCACTGTTGTAATGAATTGATCTGTATGAACGGCATGCAAGTCAAGTTTTTCACCGTGCCTTGGCACATTTGACAATAATAAACCAATTTACCAATCTACCAATTTAATGCATATAGATGAAGGATGGGGTGGAAGGTACCGACTAATAGTCTTGCCTAATCAGCAAGCCTGACTGGCCATGTCACAGCTGTGCCTGGTGATTGTGTGGAACTCAGATGCTATAGAGAGTGTATTGGTGTTAGTATAACCTGTGGGGATCATGTGTCATCCTTAGTGTTATTTGGCAGCCCTGAAATATGAGGCTTAACAGAATCTGTGTTGAACTCCAGCTGCAGCATGTTTTATCTAGCTGAGTTTTATCTTTTATTTCTTAAACAATTAAATTTTAGAAATGTTTTAAATACCTTTCATAACTTCCAAGCTCCTTTTAAAATTATGCTTACCCAAGCCTGCAAATTTTGGTATAATTTTACTGGACCCAAAGGATTCCATGATCACTGTAACTAGAATTGACCTCTCCACAAACCAACTGATCCATCACCTCCTAATCCCCACCCAAACATTAATCCATACTTAAGAGTCCTAAACAGGCATCCTGGACCACATGCAGCAAAAGCAGAAGATGGTCTCATTAAGGAGGTGAATGTTAAATTGGTCTTTGGCACTAGGGCAAAATTTAGAATAATGAACCATCAGCCTCTAATGTCATCAACATCAATTTTCTTTTCTAATTCAAGAGGGATAAAGAATATGGTCAGAAGATAAATGAGGCTGCCATCTCTTTATTGCCTGTTTTGTGTTTCTATCAAAGGGCAATTCCCACATCCTATCTCTTGGACAATAGGTGGTGAAAGAAGAAGTGAGGTAAGGGGCAACAACCTATCAGATGGACACTGACATTCCTTACCCCCCCCCCCCCCTACAGATGCTGCCCCAGCTGCTGAGTTCCTCCAGCAGATTGGTTTATTGCTCCAGGTTCCAACATCGGCAGTGTCCTGTGTCTGAGGTAAAGACTTGTTGGTTTGGATTTTCAGGGAGTAGGACCAAGGGAAGTGGAGATCTGATCAGTAATGAGGGGTGCACAAGGAATGCAAGTGAGGAATCAAAAAATTGCCTGGACATTTCTGGAATTTTCCATGATTTCAGTATGTCATTACAGGTAAGCCCCTTTTTTAATTTTAATATCTAATTTGCATAGGGGTATTTACACCAGTAAAGGATTTAGGTGCACTTAATGAATTATGACACTACGTTAATTCAACCAACTATTTTAATTAACCTAACTAGCTCTCTTTACTAGAGCTATCAGGCAATTAAAAAAATAATAATTTAATTAGTCAGTTTTATTTATTGTTAAACAATAATAGGATCAATAACTTGGTAAATTGGTACATTGGTTTATTATTGATATATGTACCAAAGTACAGTGAAAAACTTGTCATGCATACTGTTCATAAGATTTTTTCATTACAACAGTGCATTGAGGTGGTACAAGGTAAAACAATAACAGAATGCAGAATAAAGTGTTACAGTCATAGAGAAAGTGCAGTGGAGGTAGACAATAATGTGCAAGGTCATAACAAGGTAGATTGAGAGGTCTATGGTCCATTTTATCGTACTAGGGGACTGTTCAATAGTCTTATAACAGCAGGATAGAAGCTGTCCTTGAGCCTGGTGGTATGTGCTTTCAGGCTTTTGTATCTTCTGCCCAATGGGAGGGAGGAGAAGAGAGAACGTCTGGGGCGAGTGGGGTCTTTGATTATGCTGGCTGCTTCACCGAGGCAGCGAGAGGTGTTGACAGAGTCCATAAAGGAGAGGCTGAGCTGTGTCCACAACAGTCTGCAGTTCTTTGCATTCATGGGCCTTACCAAGCCATGATGCATCCAGGAAGTAATGGATGCTCTCTACACAAAAGGATTCATCTTTCTCTGAGAGCAACAGGCGGACTAAGTGCAAGGATTCTCAAAGTTTGAGAAGTCTTCAATAGAATCCATTACTTTCCTAATCCAGGGTAGTGTTGCTAATTGAGAGCTGTTGCTGATGTCAGGTTCTCCATGTGTGCTGAATGGATGACATCAGTTGGATTGGTGTAGTACAACTTGGCTCTGTTGCCATCAAGTCACTGTTGCGTGAGGACTTTCATCATCCCCTGCCTACTGTGCGTCATGAAAACCAGGCTCCTGTCCAAGGACTCTGTCTACATTTCGAACTGACTTGGAAAAGCAGCCAGCAGAATCAAACACCCCTCCCACCCCAGACATTCTCTCTCCTCCCACCTTCCATCGGGCAGAAGATAAAAAAGCTTGAAAACACGCTCTGCCAGGCTCAAGGACGGCTTCTATCCTGCTGTTATAAGACTCTTTAATGGACCTCTTGTATGTTAAAGGTGAACTCTTGCCCTCACAAACTACCTCATCATATCCCTTGCACTTCTGCCTGCACTGCACTTTCACTGTAACTGTAACACTATATTCTGCATTCTATTATTGCTTTTGCCTTGTACTATGTACTTATGCTTTGTAATGATCTGTATGGATGCAAGCAAAACAAAGTTTTTCACTGTATCTTGGTACATGTGACAATAATAAACCAATAACCAACAGAGCAAACAGCCATCAATTGCATTCTTATCATTCTTATGGATATACCACAGTGAAGAAGGAACTGTAAGGGATATCACTACCTCAATACCTTGAGCAAAAAGAAATGATGATGATGACTTCTCAATAGGTGGGGAGGAATGGAGAATGGATGGGAATTAGAGAGGCAGTCACAACTCATTAAACATGTGATAATCCATGCTACTCACTATCTCTTAGTGACCATGTTTCCCTCAAGTGTGGCTACTTGGAGACAAGAAATGTTTGCTTCTAACTCTTTGTACCAGTCCAAAGGACAAATACAAAAGAATGACCCTTGTTGCCACCCATAAAGCAAATCATCAGGATCCTTGAACAAAGTTACAGCTGCCTGGCTTACTCTAGAGATGGCTTAAGGTGTGGAGCCAATGTTCTGTGGCTTGTGAGTCAAATCCCGACTCCATGAAAACCTTCCACCATCTAGAAGTGTAAGACATGACAGTGATGGGATTCTTGCAACTTGCTTCGGTGAATCAACAATCAGTAAACAATTTGGTGCTCCAGATTTCAGCATCTGCAGTCTCTTGCATCTCTGTCTTACTTCAATGAATGTAGTTCCAACAAAATTCAAAAAAACTTGACATAGGATTGGACAAAACTGGCTTCTTGATTGGCACACCACCCTGAACATTTGCTGCCTCCTCCATCAGTGCACCACGGCTGAATTATGTACCAGCTCCAGAAGGCACTGTGGTGGTGCAGTTGGTGTGGTTGTCTCGCAGCTCCAGCATCCTGAGTTCAATCCTGACCTCCAGAGGTGCCTGTGTGGAGTTTGCACCTTCTCCCTATAACTGTGTGGGTTTCCCGCTGGTGCACTGATTTCCCCTCACACCTCAAAGATCTGCTAGTGAATTAACTGGCTACTCTAAATTACTCGTAGTGGAAGTGGGTGGCAGGAGAAGTGGGAATGGAGTTGATGGAAGCGTGAGAGAGAATAGGCTCAGGGGAAAAAGTGAGGGAATGAGATTGATGGGATTTCTCTGAGAGCTAGCATAGAACTGATAGACCATATGGGCTCCTTCTATGTCACAACTAAATCTGAGAAATGTTGTAACTCACTTAGACTTTCTCAGCGGCACTAATTCTGTCTGCTCCCCACGCCAGCTCAGATGGTCATGGGTCAAGTCAAGCCGAGTTTATTGTCATGTGCACAAGTAAGGTGAGGTCCAAGTACAATGAAAAACTTGCTTGCAGCAGCATCACAGGCATGTAGGTTCAGACAATTAATTGAGCACTATGATCCTAACACCTGTTTTCCAGCGCTATCTACTTTTACCCTCAATTCCTTCAGTTTTAATCAAGCTTCATGTAAAATGATGTTTCCATAAAATAATTCATCCATATTGTTTGTGCTGGATGGACACCCGTGTAAGTAATTGCATGTTGGGCCCCGTTTTTGAAGCTCAGATCCATCAAAGTCAAATGGTTCTGAAGAGCAATGCAAATTTTAGTATAAATCAGCAGCTAATGTAAGTTATGAGTTGAGGTAATTAGCATGCAGAATACATTTCATTAAGTGTAATTTTGCAATGATAATACCTCCCAAAATTGCAAACTAAGCCCAATTATTATTTCATCAACCTTTTTTATTTCCAACCCACTGTCAACTTCGTAGTTCAAAGTAAAATATGTTTGACAAAAGCAGTGAGATTCCTAAAAAAAAACTGCTGGAGGAACTTGAGTCCAGGTGAAGGTTCTCGACCCTGAACGTCGACTGTCCATTCCCCCCACAGATGCTGCCCGACCCGCTGAGTTCCTCCAGCAGTTTGTTTGTTGTTCCAGATTCCAGCATCTTCAGTCTCTTGTGTCTCCACTATTCCATCCCACTTAGTTTTAAGTTTTTTTTTAGAACATCCAAAAGTGTGAGACGCCATGGCCTTTAAGTTTACCGTTTTAGGAAGCCAAGGCTGAAAATTTACAGTCTGATTTAGTGTTAAGTTTTAGAGAGAGCATCAAGAACAGTAATTTATAGCGCAAAGTGACTGAAGAGCGGCAGTGCTCATCTCGCTCTCAGCCTGTTCCTGTCATCACGGGAACACGAAGGAGAGCAATTCCCTCTTCTGCCTCACATTTCGAAACACGGTACTCCGAGACAGCCAATTAGAAGCTGCTGTGTGCTCGGCTTGTGTGCTTTGTTGTTTAAAAAAAGAGCATATTTCAGTCTAGAAGCCACTCGGGTGTTGAGAAGGGCACAGAAATAAAGCGCCGGTGGTGAGGTGCTTTCGGACAAAGGAAATGTCATTCTAAAGGAACAGAGAAAATTCAGGCGACATGGTTATACATTTATTCAGGTAGGTACTCTTCCGCCGATGAATGAAAGGCATTCGTTTTATTTTGTTTCTTTTTGTGTAAAGTGACTGGAGTAGAGGGATGAACTAT
This sequence comes from Pristis pectinata, assembly GCF_009764475.1. Lineage (NCBI taxonomy): Eukaryota > Metazoa > Chordata > Chondrichthyes > Rhinopristiformes > Pristidae > Pristis > Pristis pectinata. The sequence continues at coordinate 77,849,411 of NC_067409.1, read as the reverse complement.
TGGGAGAATTATTGGAATATAGGTCAAACAAAATCAGTGATAATAATAGGCATTTCATCAGATTGGAACTAATCAACGATATTAGTTGAACAGCTCCTTTGCCTGGCGATTGAATTGTGTCTGAAATTTCATGCATGGTGCGGAGAGGGCGTTATGATGTTGATACGCCAGCATTTGCCTTGCCTTCTTCCACTCAAATGATGAAGCGGTGCTGAATGTGTGGGATAACAAACCGAATAATCGAGCGAAGGGAACTAAATATGTTCTCCCTGCGCTGTAGGTCAGGAGTTTGTCGAAGGGCTCTTCATGAGCTGCAGAAAGCAAGAAACACACAGGGCTCTTCAAAACTTTAGCAGAACATTGACGGTGCTGCTTCAATAAATGTAGTTCTGTATTCTTCTATTCCGGTATACCAGGGTTGTGAAAGAACTCAAATGGAAACCCGAATCCACTTGAATCAAATCTCCCCATTTTGATTAAAATATGGTCGTATTGTTCATTGAGACCATCCCTTTATATGAAGTCTGCGCTTGTAATAAATTAATATTTTTTTCTATGAGCCTCTCTCTCGGGTTAATAACTGACAAAAGATGGTATCCTCGGGTGTGGAGGTCCAGTAATGGGGTTTTACTTATTCACTTCAAGATGTATATATTGAAAGTTCATTAATAATTTATTTGTGTAGGAATGCCAGACCGTGTGCACAGTCTGGGAGAGCAGCAGGGGGACTTCCATCTAGTTACAGCTTTGTTTCTAAAAACAAAATAGCAGTGAGACAATTATCGATTGTCTGCCTGTTTTGATGTTTATATGGGCCCCAAATTAGAAGCCAGTGTTTCAGGTTGAGATAGAAATCAAATGAATTAATCCCATATTCGTTTTTTTTTGCGCAATTAGCGGTGACTAGGATTCCACACTGGAGTGTTGGAACTGTGGATTCGGGGAATAACTGTAGTCACCCAAGAATTGTCCATTGGTGCCTGGAATTAAGCGGTCAAGTGTGCTTTCTAGTTCTGTGGCATTGACCAATGAGGTCTGATTAGGGCCACAGGAGTATAGCCCTTTCTATTCTTTAATCTGTTGGTGTTCCCATGTGGAGCCACATAGATACAGTCCAATGTTCCCTGTCAGGGGAGGAACCTTTCATCTGGGCAAGTCCACAAGCCTGCACTGCCTATTTGGATAGAAGGCAATGAAGTTAATGACGAGCCTTTGTGAAGTCTGGGTCATCTGGTATATGGAGGCTGCTCCTGCCTAAAGTGATTTTTTTCCCCGAGTCAGAGGACATAGGTTTAAGATGAGAGGGGAAAGATTTAAAAGAGGGCTGAAGGGCAACTTTTTTGCGCAGAGGATGGTGTGTATATGGAACAAGCTGCCAAAGGAAGTGGTTGAGGCAGGTACAATAACAACTCTTAAACGACATATGGATAAGTACATGGATAGGAAAGGTTTAAAGGGATATGGGCTACATGTGGGCAAATGGGACTAGTTTAGGTTGGGTACCTTGTTTGGCATGGATGACTTGGGCTGAAGGGCCTGTTTGTGTGCTGTGTTACTCCATGAGGCGCAGGCTAACAGTCTTGGTTCATTGTGACCAGTGACAGGCAGAGCAATCCAGGTGGGTGTCAGAGTTGCATCCTGACCTTTTGCAGGTGGCAGATCTCGATGACCACTTTCCTTGAGAATCGGAATCTCCTGAGTCTTTGTCAGCTTGGCATGGGGACATAACTCCAGAAGACTCTTGGTATGGCTTCCCAGCGAAAGTCCTTCTCTCCCTCATCTGCCACCCTCCTCCAGTAATGAGGCCCTGACTTCAAACTCTCCCCCCTGTTCCCATCATGCTGGAGGCCCAAGGAGACCACAACCAGATGATTAGTGGCCCAGGACCACTATAACCAGATGTTTAGTGGCCTGGGAGCACCGCAACCAGATGTTCAGCATCCCAGGAGACCACAGCTGGGTGCTTACCATCCCAGGGACACCACATCCAGATGTTTAGAATCCCAAGGGACCACAACCAGATGTTTAGATGCCCAGGAGGATGGCATCCAGATGTTTAGTGGCCCTGGAAGACCACAACCTGATATGTTGTGGCCCAACCAGACCCCCAACCAGATGTTTAGAGACCTGGGGGATTGTGTCCAGATGTTCAAAGCAAAGATTAAACCTATACCTTAGTCATTAATGTCAGGGTAAGCAGAGCTTATGGTACTTTTCTTCAGCCCCAGTGGACATAATGAGATTTCATAGACTCATACGACTTGGAGAAGGGACCTTTGTCCCACTGATTTCAACCATCAAGCATGCATTTATACTTAGCCTACAGTAATCATAATTTTTTTATTCTCCCCAATTTCCCATTAACTCCCTGGCACCATTCACCTGCACACAAGGGGAATTTGCAGTTAACCCGCCGACCTGCATGGCTTTGGGATCTGGGAGGAGACTGGAACACCCGTGGGAATTGCATGCAGTCGCAGGTAGAACATACAAACTCTATACAGACAGCACTAGAGGACGGGATTGAACCCGGGTCACTGGAGCTGTGAGGCAGCAGCTCTACCAGCTTTGCACTGTGCTGCTCTCTCCTCCAAATCAGTTCCCAGCAAAGCAGTGACTGAGAATCCCTTTCAGTAGCAGAGGTGGAGAGTTTTCTTGGAGACACAAGAGACCGCAGAATCTGGAGAAACAAATGATCAGCTAGAGGAGCTCAGCAGGTTGAGCGGCATCTGTGGGAGGAAGAGAAATGTCAACGTTTTGGGTTGAAAGTGGAGGGGGAAGGTGTCCAGTAGAAAGAGGAGAGGGGGAACAGTGAGATGGAGGCCAGAGGTGATTGGTGGACTGGGGGTGGGGGGCCGGGAGGAGGAGGATAAAGAATGATGGGCAGATCGAGCTGGGTAAGGGAGGGGGAAAGGTGGAGTTGGGAGGCAGAGGCAGATGGAGGCAGGCAAAAAAAAGGGGAAGATGGAGCTAAGAGGTGGGAGCGGAGGGCAGGGTGAAGACAGATGCTGAGCTTTTCTTCCTGTTGTTCAGTTCTGGTTTTCTGTATATAAACAGGACATCCACAAGGCCCAACTTGCCAGGGGTAGTATCAGATCAGTGCATCACCAATTCCTCACTCTGCTCACCTGTGGCGTGTGAATGTGCAATATTCAGGAACAAGCACCATCAACCGCTAAGTACCATGAAGGGCTTTAATATAGTGATTTTCATTTGTGACTGGAATTCTGACTTCACCGTGAGCCAAAGAAAATAGTGTCAGTGCTGACAAAGGGTCTTTGACCTGAACTGTTACCTGTGTTGCTCCCTCTCCTGCATTCCCAGCATTTCCTGTTTTTATTGCAGATCTCCAGCATCTGCAGTCTTTTAGTTTTCAGTGCCAAGTGATGTCAATTTTTTTGCACAATCATTGAATAGCATTTTTAAGTTAATGTTTATACCTGTGCATGAGTGAATGGTGTATATGAACTTTGCCTCATGGTCCCTACTGTCTCACCATTATTTATTTTATTTCAGAAATAAACTTTATTCATAATAAAATATATGTACAAAAAGAATAAACACAGCAGAAAACCTCTTCACATTCTTAGTGTCATTTGGTCAATATATTCAGTAGTGTTAACATTTTTTTACTTACATAGCACCATTGCCACTCATGTGGCCTCTTGGGGTGATATACCCTTTCGCTGTTTGAGGGGCTTCCCCACCTGACTCAGCCAAAATGTCCAGTAGCAGAAGGTCCCTGTGAAAATAATGTCCTTCATGAATCCGATGGATGAACTCACATCTTCCCACTCACTCCTTTGCTCCCACTTCCATACTTACTCTTCCTTCTAACCTCATGCCATTTCAAAACGTGGATCCACTATCCTCTAATTCCTTCACCAAAGGTAGTTGCTCCGTAGGATGAAAAGTGTCAGGATCCACTGGCAAGGTGGCCACTTAATGCAAATGTGGTGAATTGAAAGCAACACAAAACCTGCTGGAGGAACTCAGCGGGTCAAGCAGCATCTGTGTGGGGGGGAAAGAATTGTCAACTTTTCGGGACAAAACCCTGCATCAAGACTGAATTAAACTCTCCTTTGCCCGTGAATGTGACAACCAGATCAAAGTATGAATCGTCACACCCTTTCCTCCACACAAACTTAATGAAGGTATTTGCAGTAAGCCTCCTCTCGTGGAGCTCGAACTTATAAGTAATTCCACAACGACAAAGAAGGGTGCAAAGTGAAGCCCCAGGGTACGGTTCTTATCATGGCCTGTCAATCAAAGTACCTTCATTTAGTTCCTACTCCTTGATTCCCAGAACATAATAGTACAGGAACCATAAAGGATGCAGTAGGATTGTGTAGAGAGGAAAAGAGATGCCAACCTGAATGGGAAGAGGACTGGCTTTTTACCTGTGAATACCGCTGTGGTGGTATCAGAGCATTTGGAAGGCTAGTGTACCACAAAGCTGCTTGTTGATTCATAATCCAGAAAATACCATTGGGTAGGCTGGAGCAAAGGAGGCTGAGGGGTGACCTGATAGAGGTATTAAAAAATGATGAGACATAGATAGCGTTGATGGTAAGAATCTATCTCCCATGGTAGGGTATCAAGAACAAGAGGACATAGGTTTAAGGTGAGAGAAAGGAGTTTTAAAAGGGATTTGAGGTGTAAGTTTTTTTTACACAGTAAGTGGTTGACATCTGCAACTTGCTGCTGGATGAGGTGGTGGAATCAGATGCATTTAAGGGACATTTAGACAGGCACTTAAATAGGCAAGGCGTGGATACAGAGCTAATGTGGGCAAATGGGATTAGGGGAGATGGACAAAAAGGTCGGCATGGACGTGGTGGGTAGAAGGGCCCGTTTCTGTGCTGTACAACTCCACAGCACAATGACTTTAAAAGTGCAGCTCCCCCTTAAGGACTCCCGATCTGCACTGGAAGGTATAATTAGCACTGGCAGCTTGCCAATCATAATTAATTGATAGACAACCAGGAAAATGACTTGGGCCTCCTGAGTTTGATTGGCACAACATAAAAATCCATCCAAGTACATTGCAAATAATATTCTTCTCTTTATGACTTTGTCATAATGATTAAAAATGTGGCCACCTGAAATTATTTTAACATTGCACCCCTAAAATAAATTGGAGAAGCATGGCTGATAATAAATTTTAATTGTTTATCTGGCGTTGGACACTGCTGTGTCAAGTTCAGGATAAAGGAACACAAGAAAATAAGAGCCGGAGTAGACCCCCAGGCCGCTCAAGGCTGCTCCACCATTCAGTATGATCATGTCTGGTCTATGATGGCATCAACTCCTCTACTGTCCCAGTTCCTCATAACCTCAATTCCTTGATCTTTCAAATATTTATCTATTTCCATCTTAAGTTGTAAGTTCATCTGCTAGTATATTTTTAAAAAATGGCTCTGCTTTGAATCTGTCCACTATACAGCGGCAAAGGCTGGTGGTAGGTCAGAGGACTGGGAAGTTTTTAGGGTCCAGCAGCTAAAGACTAAAAAGCTCATGAGAAGGAAGAAGGGAGATACAAGAGAGACTGCGGATGCTGGAAATCTAGAGCAACACACACAAAATGCTGGAGGAACTCAGCGGGTCAGGCAGCATCTGTGGAGGGAAATGAACAGTCGACATTTTGGGCCAAGACCCTTCATCAGAATTGGAAAAAAAGAGGGCAGAAGCCAGACTAAAAGGGTGGGGGGGAGGGGGAGGGGCATGAGCTGTCGGGGTGATAGGTGAGTCCAGGTGAGGGGGCAAGGTGGGGAAGTGTGATTGATGTGAGAAGCTGGGAGGTGATAGGTGGAAGAGGCAAAGTGCTGAAGAAGACGGAATCTGATAGGAGAGGATAGTAGACCATGGAATAACGGGAAGGAGGTGGGGAAGTGGGGAACCAGAGGGAGGAAGGTGTGGGTGATGGGCAGGTCGTGAGAGTGGGGGAGGGGAAAGAGATGGGGTAAAGGTGCCAAAGGGATAAAGGAAAACCAAAAGTGGGGGGGGGGGGGGGAAGAGGAGGAGGAGGAAAATGGGAGGAGTGGTTACCAGAAGTTAGATGCCGTCAGGTTGGAGACTACTAAGACAGAGTATGAGGTTTTGTTCCTCTAATCTGCGTTTAACCTCAGCTTGGCAGTGGAGGAGGCCGTGGACAGACGTGTCAGTGTGGGAGTGGGAAGTGGAATTAAAATGGCTGGCCAACGGGAGCTCTTGGCTGTTGCGGCAGACGGAGTGAAGGTGCTCGCCAAAGCAACACCCAATCTGCATCGGGTCTCACTGATGTAGAGGAGGCCGCACCAGGACAACTAGATGCAATAAATGACCCCAGTGGATTCACAGGTGAAGCGCTGCCTCACCTGGAAGGATAGTCTAGGGCCTTGAATGGTGTGAGGGAGGAGGTGTAGGGACAAGTGTAAGACTTCGCATGGTTGCAGGGGTAAGTGCCTGGAGGGGGATCGGTGGGGAGGGATGAACAGAAAAGGGTGTTGCAGAGAGAGCGACCCCTGCGGAAAGCAGGGAGGGGAGGGGATGGGAAGATGCACCTGGTAGTGGGATCCCGTTGCAGATGGTGGAAGTTACGGTGAATGACGTATTGGATACGGAGGCTCGTGGGGTGGTAGGTGAGGACAAGGGAATCCTATCCCTATTATGTCAGGAGGGGCATGGGGTGAGGGCAGATATGCACAAAATGGAGGAGATGTGGGTGAAGGCTGCATTGATAGCAGTGATGGGGAAACCCCGGCTTCTGAAAAAAGAGGACATCTTGGATATCCTGGAATGGAAAGCCTCAGAAGTGGCGGAGATGGAGGTGCTGAGAGAAGGGAATAGCATCCTTACAAGTGACAGGGTGGGAGGAGGTGTAGTCAAGGTAACTGTGGGAGTCAGTGGGTTTGTAAAAGATGTCGGATGGCGACAGAGAGATCAAGAAAGGGGAGAGAGGTGTCAGAGATGGGCCAGGTGAATTTGAGGGCGGGGTGGAAGTTGGTGGCGAAATTGATGAGCTCAGCATGGGTGCAGGAAGCAGCACCAATGCAGTCGTCAATGTAGCGGAGAAAGAGTTGGGGAGCGTTACCGGTGTAGGCTTGGAACATGGATTGTTCCACGTAGCCGACGAAAAGGCAGGGCCCATGGCTACACCTTTGGTCTGGAGAAAGTGGGAGGAGCCAAAACAGAAGTTGTTAAGGCTGAGATCAATAGGAAGGAAGAAAACTGATTTTGAGAGAAAACTTGCATGTAAATTCAAACCAAACAGTAAGAGTTTCTCTGGATATATAAATAGGAAGAAGTTGACTAAAGTAAGTGTGCGACCTCTGGACAAGGCTGGTGAATTAATAACAGGAAACAAAGAAATGGCAGATCTGTTAAATTAATTTTTTGCATAGTCTTCAACATGGAGGACATAGCAAATATCCCTAAAATAACAGATTGGCTAATTTCAAAAAACATGGATGAACTTGTCAAACTCCTAATCACGAGGGATAAAGTATTAGTGAAACTTATAGCATTAAAATTGGAAAAATTACCTTAGGTTTAATGTAAGTAAGAGGAGGTTTAGAGGGGACAGGGGGAAGATTTTTTTATATGCTGTCTGAGTTGGTGGTAGAAGCAAAATCTCTCACAACATTTAAGAAGTATCTGGACCGGCACTTGAGTCACCAAGGTATGGAAGCCTATGGACCAAGTAAACGGGATTAGTATAGATGGGTGGGTGCTCGATGGTGGGCCGAAGGGGCTGTTTTGTGCTGCATGAGCCTATGACTCTGTTAATGACTGGTGTTAGTTCGTGTGAGCAAAATCAGTTGCTGCCAATTTAGCATGATGTTTGTTTGGGTGCGGCAGGGATGAATTTCCAGGCTGAAATCTGTCATTTGTGTAGGAGTGTTCCCTGACTGCTGTCTCCAGCATTTTCACAATGATGTCACAGGTGGTGAAGAACATTAGGAATAAAATATAGTCAAGGATAAGAAAAGGTTATTCCAACCACTGAAGCCAAACACTCCAGCACATTACCTGTCCCATCTAATTGTATGTTGAATCAGTCTGCTTTTCTTTTATCATTGTGTCCTTTTCCAAATAGTTGCATCTCATTGAATGAAAAGCTACTTTCAGCTTCCTCTATATCTATTTGTTGCTAAATTCCATATGTTGAAGATAAATTTCTGTTTTCTTTCTCCATTTTATGTAATATTTTACTCAGTTTTTTTTGAGATCTCCCTTTAATCATCTTCTCTCAAATTGATGGAACTTCCCCAAACTCTCGTTCTACCTCACTCCCTTTTCTACTGTTTGGGTGCAAAGGTAAGAATTTCCATCCATGAAGATGAATAAACTGCTTACAATGTTACTTATCTTGGGTTCAAAGGAAGATGATACAGACTTTGGGGGAACTTCCTTCGTCTAAAGATGGGGGCATTGATCTCAAAGATACTAGCCAGAAAACAAATTTTTCACAATCCTTTGCAATTTGACTGGTTTTGCATGTTTATTTCTAATGTTGAATTACCCGGTGCAGCAGCTGGTAATATAATGCAATAGTAACCATTACAGATAGAAATTAGTTTGCCTTGTTTTGATCTGCTGTCTTTCTACTTAAGTCAAGAATTCAAGAGATGTCTCTGCAACTCCAGCCTTTGTCATGACATATGTTGAGAAGTTTATCATTATGTTTCCCTGGTAACTGTCTTGGAAGGGAGTTTAATGCACAATTTCAAATGTACACAATGCTCATAATTGTCTCAGTTGAAGTTATGGCAGCCTATTTTTGTTGCCTTGGTTGTCAGTTATGAACTTCGTGCCTTGACAGTTAGGGGCCAAAAAGTAATATGAATTTGGAAGAATGCTATGACTAGAGCTGAATATAACAGATCAAAATCTTCACAGCAGCACTGATAGATATACCCTGCTGCACTTGCTTAAAAAGATGAGCAACTCAAAGGATGTAACATAAAGAAATGTAACGTTTAATGGAACAAGTTAGAGCATCAATCCCAATTGTTATTTCCCTTTGAAGAAGATGAATAGAACTTCTTCCAGGGACAATTGTCATTTTCTAGTTGTTTGTTCTTTCTTCAATAAATGTGGTTAATCATTTAAAACTACAACAAAATCTTAAGTGATACTCAGTAAATAAATGCTGGTGATTTCAGGGCAAGAGTACAGAGGAAATAGATAAAATTATCAATGGTGAGAAAGAATCCAATAGTTGAGACTGATTTTTTGATCCGGTATTCCTAGTTGTGAGTGGTGATCATAGGGAGCATCAGTTTTATGATATCTCATATTTTTCCACAATGCAGAAGGTGGACATTCAGCTCCGGAGTCTATACCAGCCCTCAGAGCATTCCCAATAGTCCCATTCCCCTGCATTTTCCCTGTAACCAATTCTCTCTCACATGCCCAATAACTCCCCCACTCTATTCTCCTCTAACCTGCATGTACTAAGAGTGATTTACAGATTCTAATTAATCTTTGAATAATCACGAACGTTGCCAGGACTTGAGGACCTGAGTTACAGCGATAGGTTGAATAGGTTAGGACTTCATTCCCCGGAGTGCAGGAAAATGAAGGGAGAGCTTATAGAAGTATACAAAATTATGAGGGGTGTAGATGGAGTGAATGCATGCAGGCTTTTTCCTCTCAGGATGGGTGAGACTACAACTAGAGTTCATAGAATTAGGGTGATAGGTGAAATATTTAAGGGGAATCTGAGGAGGAACTACTTCACTCAGAGGGTGGTGCGAGTGTGGAATGAGCTGCCAGCGGAAGTGGTGGATGCGGGTTCAATTGTAACATTTAAGAGAAGTTTGGATAGCTACGTGGATGAGAGAGGTATGGAGGGCTATGGTCTGGGTGCAAGTAGATGGCACTAGGCAGAAAACTAGGCTGGCATGGACTAAATGGGCTGAAGGGCCCGTTTCTGTGCTGTAGTGCTCTATGACTCTATGGCTTATATTACTTATCACTGCAAGGAATGGAGGGTGTTTCTGAGCTAAATGCCTCTCATTACCATCTGAAAACAGCAATAAGAATGGTAGTCATTCCAAGACCCTGCAGCAAGGACTGCATTGAGCATCAGATGCAGTTACCATGCTTGATTGACAACCAGGGAGGATACAACCAAGGATAGGTTGGGCACGCTAAAGAAGGAGCAACAGAACATCATCACAGCACCAAAATGGACATCAGGAGGAAACACAGACACCAACTTATCCCACATTCTTTCCAACCCTAAAACTAGTTTCCATTATCAGAGAGGAACTTGCAAAGGTTATGAGTACTACTCATTACTATCACTTATTTATTTTGTGTATTATTTTCTGCAAACAATGTTCTTTGTTGAGATTCCAAGTCCAGAGAAACAACCTTAATATTCACTCTCAAGATTAAACTAGAAGTTATTTCTTCTGTATTTTGTTTCGTTGATTTTGGGAAGTTGTTTTTTTCTGTGTGTTGGCTGAATCTTTCACTGATCCTGCTCTTGGTGCTGCCGGTGTCTGTCAGCATATTCCCAAATCTGTTTATTTGTAGACAAGGACACTTATATAGAAAAGTTAGTGATTGAGAAATGATTGTAACAAGTTTATCTGGAAAAGTAATAGTTGATTCTTGAATATTTTTTATCTTCAATGTAATTAAGAAATGCATTATAAACCGATGCAATAAAATTACAGAATACAGTGTAGGACTTTTACATTTAATGATTCTGGGGCAGGAGAAGAGCAGAAATTGTACCAGATTGATGGGGATTCAACTAGGCTAAGGCTGAGGTGTGAATGCATTGTTAGACTTTAGGCTCTGTTAAGACCACAGGCACTGGTTATTTTCTCTCCTTCTTGGTGAGGTTATTGCTGTACACTCATAGATCCAAAGACCCTGGTTTGATCCTGACCTCATCTGCTGTCTGTGTGGAGTTTGCACGTTCTTCCTGTGACTGCGTGGGCTTCCTTTGGGTGTTCTGGTTTCCTCCCACATCCCAAAGATGTGCTGATAAGTTAATTGGCTACAGTAGTTAGGCATTTAAACAGGTACATGGATAGAAAAGGTTTAGAAGGAAACACATGAGAGACTGCAGATGCTAGAATCTGGGGCAACACACAAGATGCTGGAGTAACTCAACGAGTCAGGCAGCATCTATGGAGGGAAAGGAACAGTCGATGTTTCAGGTCTAGACCCTTCACCTGGACTGAAAGATGGAGGGGAGATAGCCAGTATAAAAAGGTGGAGGGAGGGGGTGGAGCAAGAGCTGGTAGGTGATAGGTGGATCCAGGTGAGGAGGGAATTTAGGCAGATGGAGGAGGGAAGAGTGGAAATAGCGACAGACGCTGGGAGGTGATGGGTGGAAGTGTCAAAGGGCTGAAGATGGAATCTGAAGGATAGGAAGGTTTAGAGGGATATGGGCCAAACGCAGGCAAATGGGACTAGATTGGATAGATATATTGGTCGGCATGGACGAGTTGGGCTGAAGGGCCTGTTTCCATGCTGCATAACTCTATGACTCAAAGGAGAGTTGAGGGGCAGGTGAGAGAGAAAATAAGTTGCAGGATTACTTGGAAATAAAGAGAAGGGGAACGTGGCTAATTGGATTGCTCACCTGGGAGCCCTCATAGGCATGATGGGCTGAATGGCCATGTTTATGTTATTTTATGTACATGTTAGTAGACTGATTATGATTTAGGTATACAGAGATCACTTACTGAAATACATGTTCCTCACTTCTCTGGGAAGGAGGTGGATGAAAATCCATTAAAAAAACATAAGAAACAGATATAAACCACTGACATGATTTCAAACACAGCAGTGAGCCCACTGTAGGTGCCACTTCTGATGCTGACCAGGTCCCAGGTGAGAAAATCTACTCCCTCTTAACATTGTTAGGGATGGGGCAAAGACTTCCAAGTTAAGTCAATGATTCAAACACTTTCATGCAAGGCTTCTAGCCTTTCTGGGGCACTCTAGTCATTATTGTAACAACTCTGCAGAAGGCCCGTGTGGATTTTTGGCTCTTGTACATCTACAACATCAATCCCAACAGCTAAAAAAATGCTAATATGTCTGAATGAATTTGCCGAGGTTATTTGCGGACATTATTTCTGAAGACATTTATTATTCGTTTATTAAATTGAACATAGGGATAACATTACAATGCTTTAGATTTGAAAAAAGGCAGCTTTTATAAGTAGTGTTTTACTGATTATATTGCAAAATTACATATCATTGCAAAGAATAGAGGGTGTTTCTGAGCTAAATACCTTCTCATTACCACGGGGAGACTATGATCTTGTGATATGGGGTATTATTGGGCGACAGCCAAAGATTCCCCTGACGTTTTCTGGGAGAGGTCTGGAGCTTCTGGGCTAGACTGCAAACTTCAGCCAAGGCAGCTGAATGGGGGTTTGGGGTGCTGGGGCGGCTGAGGGGGTGCAGGATGGAGTGGAGAATAGTCATCCTCAACCCTGAGGGACTGCCTAAGAAGAAGAAAGGAGTAATGGAAATAATACAAGATGCTGCCATGTGCCACCAGCAATCCCCAGTAGGTGGCACTATGCTTCTGCTCCACTATCTGTGTGATGGTCAATGCAAACAAGGTTTATAAGATAAGATCTTTATTAGTCACATGTACATCGAAACACACAGTGAAATACATCTTTTGCGTAGTGACTTTTGGGGGGGCAGCCCGCAAGTGTCGCCACGCTTCCGGCGCCAACATAGCAGGCCCATAACTTCCTAACCTATAAGTCTTTGGAATGTGGGAGGAAACCGGAGCACCCGGAGGAAACCCACGCAGACACAGGAGAACGTACAAACTCCTTACAGACAGTGGCCGGATTTGAACCCGGGTCGCTGGCGCTGTAAAGCATTGTGCTAACCACTATGCTACCGTGCCTGCCACCTTGGTTTGCAACCAAGGTGGGAGAAAGAAGTGGAAAAAGTTCAGCACATGGCATCAGACAATGTATATCAGGTTAAAATACAAATTGAACTTGCATGAGAAAAAGTTATATACACAAATGTGTTATTTAATTTATGTGGATTTATTCTCAGAGCAATGTAAAATCCTTGTGAAATCTTTGGAGATCTTTGCTTGGTAGCTTCTCCAGGAGGCTGTATCTAGAGTTTTGACTGCTTAGAGCCATACAGCACAGAAACAGGCCCTTCAGCCCATCAAGTCCATGCCAGCAACCACAGATTACACTACTTCTACATTAATCCCATGTTATTCTTCCCACATTTTCAGCAACTCCCCCCCCCCCCCACCAAGGATTCTACCTCTTACCTACACACTAGGTGCAATTTACAGGGGCCAATTAAACCACTGACCCACATGGTTGTTGGAGGAAACTGGAGCAGCCAGTGAAAACCCACACGGTCACAGGAAGAGGATGTAAATTCCACACAAGCAGCACCCAAGATCAGAATTGAACCCATATCTCCCATTCTCTGAGGCAGCGGCTCTATTAGCTGCACCCCTGAGTTACCAGTGGTAAACTGAAATATGATTGACACATACAGCTATTGCAAGAGTGTTCAAGTGCAACAAGTTTCCATTTGTTGGGTTTTTCCTACCTGAATCTTCCTATCATTGCATCTTTGGCAATGCAGTGAGATAGAACTTACACCTTTCCAAAGGTACCGAGAAAAAGCAGAACAGCATCTGACTGCTCCATAAAATGACCGATTGGGCTGGTGAATAAGGAGGGATCAAGTGAACTTTTCAGAAAGAAAAAAATACATTTGTTTCAAATCTGAACTAAAACTGCAAATATAGAAAATATTCAGAGTTAGCTGTTTGGGTCAGTATCCTTTTATTAGAACTGTTCTACCGATCTACCATTCTGATTGATTTGAAATGTTAACTCTGTTAGGTGCTACCTGACTGGTTGAATGTTGCAAGTATTTTCTGTTTGTATCAATTAAACTTCTGCCTTTTGAACATTTGATCCCATGATTGGGACCTCCAGTATGTTACAAACAGGCTTAAGTTGTCATTGCCATTCCTTTCTCCCGGGTTCTTTGTCTCTGCCACATCTGCTCGTACTTCTCCTCTCACCCTGCCTTCTCCCAGGCAGAACAGAGATAGAGTTCCCCTGGTCCTGACCTTTCACCCTATGAGCCTCCACATCCAGCATATCATCATTTCTGCCAGCTGCAACGTGATCCCACCACCAGCCACATCCTCTCCCCACCCCTTTCCACCTTCCACAGGGACCACTGCCTCCGTGACTCCCTGGTCCGCTCATCCCTCCGCACCCATCCCTCTCTGACTCCTGGCACTTTCCCCTGCCCTCGCAGTAGATGTAACACTTGTCCTTACACCTCCTCCCTCACCACCATCCAGGGACCTAAACGGTCCTTCCGGGTGAGGCAAAGGTTCACATGCATCTCCTCCAAGCTTGTCCACTGCATTTGGTGCTCCTGATGTGGCCTCCTCTACACTGGCGAGACCAAGTGCAGTCTCAGCGACTGTTTTGCAGAAAACCTACGCTCAGTCCGCAATGCCCCTCCCGTGCTCCCAGTAGCGGAGCATTTCGACTCCCCCTCCCGTTCCCACACTGACCTGTTCGTCCTTGGCCTTCCCTACTGCCAGGATGAAGCCCAACGCAAACTGGAAGAGCAGCGCCTTATCTTCCGTCTGGGTTGTCCACATCCCAATGGCATGAATACTGAGTTTTCTAATTTTAGGTAACCCGTCCCCCACCTTTTCCCTTTCCATTCCCCCTCCTACCCCCCCCCCTTGTTTTTCACCCCCTCTCCCTCTCCTTCTGACCTCCGGTCTTTCCATTCTTGTTCCTCCTCCCACTCCCCCCCTTCGCTCGTCATTGTCCCCTTCCCTCTTCTACCACCCACTTCACACCCGCTCCCCCCCCATCTACTGACATCTTATTCCGACTGTCGTTCACCTCACCCCTAATGGTTCCCATTCTCCCCTCCTTTACTTCTCCGAATCCAGCTCTGGTAGCGCTGTGTGTTCCTGCTGATCTCCCTCTAGCAGCCGTCTCCTATCTTCACAGTCCCTTCCCCCCCACCTTGCAAAATCTGCTGTTTCTCTTCTCTCTCGTTATCTGCCTCCATCTGTCATTCACCTTCCAGTCTTCTAACTCCACCCCCACTCACCTCCCCTACCTGGCACTGCCTGCCTGTCATCTCGCGCCCCTCCTCCGTCCGCCAATCGCCTGAGGATCCTTTATTGCTACCTCTCCTTCTCCTCTCTATGCCGGCCATCTCGCCTCTCCACTCTCAGTCCTGACGCAGGGTTTCGACCCGAAACGTCGGCAATTTCTTTCCTCCCACAGATGCTGTTCGACCTGCTGAGTTCCTCCAGCACCTTGTTTGTTGCTGAAGTTATCATTGTTGATGAAAACCGAGAGGAAGCCTTCTGCCCCCAGAAATTGATGTCAGAGTGAAGACTGCCAGCTCTTAGCAATGATTTTCTGGGCATTAAAGATGAACTGATGAGAGTTTTCTGGATTGCTTTCCAGCTCCCCTTTCCCCCTCCCTCAACCTTCCCTTCCCTGCCTCAATTATTCTGGAATTACTCCAGGACTGAGTGGTTTTGGGGCATCTGTTGCTTTTTGCATTGGCAAGCTGCACATAATACCTGTTTAGAACTGATCTGGGTAGACTGGGGCAAGCTTTGAGGTAGAGAAAGTAGAACAAAGGGAATATCTCTGATAGGGGGAGACCAAGTGGGATAATGGAGGGACAGTAACAAGCTTAATGTGCTTCTTTGTCTGTATAATGTGTTGTTAGTAGTGAGGCCGTAGATGTCCCCAGAGGCCAGGCTATACTAATACGATAGGAAAAACTGAGCCAAAATGATGACAAACAGAAATAGGCGGTTCTGAAACAGAAAGAAAGAGTTACCTGTGTTGGAGAATTCAAAATTGATAAATTGGTTTATTATTGTCACATGCGCCGAGATACAGTGAAAATCTTTGTTTTGCATTTCATCATTTCATCACATCAGTACAAGGGAAAAGCAATAACAGAATGCAGAATATAGTGTTACAGTTGCAGAGAAAGTGCCACAGAGCCTGCATTTGAGTCTCACAAAAGGAAGATGAGGTGCTGTTCTTCAATCTTGCATTGATCCTTGTGACGGTGCAAGAGGCCACAGACAGAATAGTGGTAGTGGTATGGTGAATTAAAGAGATGTGAAGCTGATCCTAGGAGAGCTGCTTTATCTCTGCTGACTGCCTGATGGCACTACAGTATCACAATTCAAATGCAGGTTTGCATGCATTGATTGTGATAACCTGTCTGAAGCCTCCCATACTTCTGCAAAGTTTACAATTACTTTCACTACTTATTAACCCTAGAGTGGATGGTATCTGATTGCCATGCCAAATCAGGCATCTGAGCAATAATGGTTAGTGTAGTGTAAATCCTATTCTGCAGGATAAACAATAAAATGCCGGAAGCACTCTGCAGATCAGGCCGCATCTGTGGGAGAAGAGGCAGAGTTAAGGTTCAAGCCCCTTCACTAACTGGATATAAAAGGTCCGAGTGTAAGACCTTGGAGAAGTTCAGGGTGATTCTACCTAGTGCCTCGTCTAACATTTATACCTCACACCCCAGACATTCATTGCAATGTGTTGCTTGCACCTTCTGAGAAAATGGCTTGGTTAAAGTTTCGCACACAATTATTGGTTCAAATATTAAGGGAAAATGTTGCTCCAAAGTATTGTGTACAGTGCAATTTATCAAGATGCTGATATGATGAAACAGAACTGAAAAAAATACTTGAAAAGTTAGACCTTTTCTTAATTGAAAAGGGGGTGATGTGTCAGAGGCGCTTAATTTATGAATGGCTAATTTGGAGCTGATAGAAACAGATTCTTTCCATCTATGTGATAGGGGAGCCCAGACATATTATTAAATGTTAATATAACATTCGATTTAGGGCAGTGTGGAAGAAAAAAAGTTGTGAAACTGTGAAATGCGCTGCCTGAGAAAATGACTAAAGCAACATCCATGTTGATAGATAAAGAGAAAGAATTTGGTCATTGCTTCTGTGGGTGAATAACATAACACAGACTAGATGGGGCAAATGGCCTGTTGCTGTGTGGTAATGTCTTTGTAATTTCAGTTGCAAAGCAGCCTTTCAGAGGCTAGACTGATGTAACTGGTCACAAACCCCAGTAAAATAGTGTTTGTCTAATAGCGGTTACCTTTAAACCGCTGAAGAGAGTGTTCGACCTTAAAGTAATATAATCATGATCAATTGTACTTAACGGGTGTATTTGCTTGGTTCTCCCGGTGTCGGAAGCTGGTGTCTGATGCACTTCTTCCAATCTAGTGCACTGCATTTGGTCTTCACAGTGTAGCATCCTCTACTTTGGAGAAACAAACACAGACTGGGTGATTGCCTTGCTTCCTGTTGTATGCCACTTTAATTCTCAATCCCACTCGTGTTCCGACCTTCCTGTGGCCTCCTCCACTGCCTTAGTGAGGCCCATCATAAACCAGAAGAAAGCATCTAATCTTCTGTCTAGGCACTTTGCAACATTCTGAAATGAACATTGAATTTTCCAACTTCACTGCTCTCTCATCATTTCCTGTGCTTGTGCTCGTGTCCCTTTCCCATGCCATTTCTTTGAAGTTTCTCATTAATGGTCAGCACTCGTGCTCGTTATCACCTGATCTGTCTTAACCAACCCCCATGTGATCTCTTGTCTTACACTTCACTCCTTCCCCCAGCTTTACTCAGAAAAATGACACCCGTCCACTCTTCCTGCAGTTCTGAGGTAGAGTCATTGACACTAAATCTTAACAGGTTTCTCTTTCCACAGGTGCTGCTTGACTGGCCGAGTTCTTCCACCGTTTTCTGTTTTTTTTAAGATCCCAGCATGTGCAGTATTACTTGTTTTCCAGAGATTAGTTACAGCTCGACCAATCTCCATCTACCACCAGTGGAGTATCTACCGATGGTGATTTGGTAACCATTTGCCCTTTCAGATGAATTATTAATCATGAAGTTTATCTGCAAGGCAGCAATGCCTCTTCAGACAGTGCCAGCAGTCCTGAAGATCTCCTGTTTTGTTATGATAGGAAAACAAATGTTAATTCACTAAATCATTTGTCCCTTCTGAGAAAATCGCTGCAAGCTAGATACATCAAAAACAGACAGCCTCTAAATAAGAGCAGTGTTCCAAACTCTTGTAACCTTTGTTAATAGAAACACTATATTCCTAGTCACAAGACTGAGAGCATGTAGGCTGACTGGCAAATCTTTCCAGTTTTCTAAAGATTTTTTTGGCCGAAGTTACAGCATACCTTTTCATCAAAATCCTACAATCTCAAAATCACCAAAAATATATTGCTTTCCTTTAGCCCCCAACTATCAGAATTTGGAGTCAAAAGACATTGCAGTATCAATATGCATAAAATAAAACTTTGATTATCACTAAATCATTGCTCTGGCTGGTGATAATTCCATGGTTATGACTATAATTCACTTGGTAAAATTGGGGAAATGGTTTTATTTTGTTATATCACAGTTCAACCATCAGCAATCCCCATGTGCCCACCAACTTTTTAACAATGCTGGATATTGGGATGTTCTACTGTTGTGAGATCTATTTGGCAGGATACAGTATTAGCATATTTAAATTGAGATCCTCCAGTGAAGTTGGTAACCGACTTAATACAACTGGTTTCCAGCCGTCTAGAGACCTGGCATTGAAAGAAGAGTGGGATTCTCACTAAAGAAATGACTTTTTCAACAGTGCGCGTGGGCCTAAGGAACTTTTCTCCGCTTCCCCACCCTGAGCACGTGTCCATTTCCCACCATGGCATCACCGGCCCTTCTCAACCCCCAGTTTGCATCCCAGATGTTGAAGCTAAAAATCTTCATCCAGTTCTCTCCACTCATCGCCCTTGCCCAGTGCCCCATTTACAAGGCGGTCAAATGTTTGCCAAGGTACAGTAGCGCAAAGCCTAAGTTACGCTGGAGTTCAGGACTATTGATCAAAGGACATGAGTTTGAATCCTACCTGAGGAATTTAAATTCAAGTAATTAATTAAATCAGGTATGGTAGTGTAGCGGTTAGCATAACGCTTTACAGCACCAGCAACCCGGGTTCAATTCTGGCTGCTGTCTGTAAGGAGTTTGTACGTTCTCCCCATGTCTGCGTGGGTTTCCTCTAGGTGCTCCGGTTTCCTCCCAAATTCCAGAAAAAAAGACGTACAGGTTAGGAAGTTATGGGCATGCTATGTTGGCGCCGGAACCGTGGTGACACTTGCGGGCTGTCCCCAGAACACCCTACGCAAAAGATGCATTTCACTGTGTTTTGATGTACGTGTGACTAATAAAGATATCTCATCTGGATTTAAATAAAAGGCTAGTCCCGGTCCCAGTTACTATGAAACAATAAGATTGTCATAAAAGTCCACCTGGCCTTCAGTGAAGGAAATCTTATCACAGTTACTTGGACGCCATGTGTGTCTGCAGACCCACTGATGTGGTTGGCTCTTAAATGTCTTATGTGTTCAGGGGCACTCAAGGCTGGGTAACAGGTGCTGTCATTTTGAATGAATACATTAAGATTACATACCCAGACACAGAATTGTCATGGGAAAACAGCACAGAGTGCTGACTCGGTGCTTGAATTACATGGGGTCCGAGATGTAGCACAAGCGGGAATTTTGTTAAGCATTAGAGTAATCCCCACTGACTCCTGGGAATCTCTGGCCTGTGACTGATTTAAAGTAGAGATGGAGCATTTGGGAAGGCACAACACCTGAGAAGGGCATAGATAGGCTGAATCAACACAGACTTTTTCCCATGGGTAAGGAATCAAGAACTAGAGGACATAGGTTTAAGGTGAGAGGGGAGAGATTTAATAGGAACCTGAGGCGTAACTTTTTCACTCAGAGGGTGGTCAGTATATTGAATGAGCTGCCAGAGGAAGTGGTTGAGGCAGGTACAATAACAGCATTTAAAAGGAACTTGGATATGTACGTGGAGAGGAAAGGTTTAGAGGGATATGGGCTAAGCATGGGCAAGTGGGAGTAGAGATGGGAATCTTGGTCGGCATAGGACAGTTGGGCGAAGGGCCTGTTTCTGTGCTCTATGTGTCTATGACTCTTTGACTCTAAGGTATTGAGAACCTTGAATCCGTGCATTAGGAGTAGACAGAAGCCCCATGTCAAGGACAGAAAGAGCACACCTCCTCACAAATTACCCACCCATCCATCCCTTCAGCCATCTCCTGCCCCTTCTATGGACGTCCTCAGTTCCCACATTGGCCTTATCAGTTATCTCAGATCCCATTGAACGAGAATGGAAGCAACTCATCCTCTATCCTGAGGTGCTGCTTGAAAATGAGAAGAAAGTAATGAGACTACTTGATGTACTTTGCACATGGGATATATTATTAAACCTTCAGCTAATGTTTTATGGGAATATTGGTGCAAAATAGTGCGTGAGAGAGCTTCTGTTGCCCAGCATCTTAATGAAGCTCCTGAGAGCACTTATTTTCCTTTGGTGATGCTACATGACTGATCTGTAACTTAGCTTCAATTACCTACCACTGTTCCGTATCCTTCAAACCCTCACCTTCAAAATGAGTGTCAGTCTCGCTTCTGATTTTGAGTTGACCCACTCTCAGCTACTTTGTGAACGAGGGATTTCCACTGCCCTTTGTGTGAGGAACTACTTCTGGAGCTCATTCCTGGATCAGTGGGGTGGGGGGGGGGGGGGGGGGGGGTGGAGTTGGCTCTTAGCACTTCAGTGTGGCCTGGCCTTGCCCAGAGCAATGTACCTCAGCGCTGGGCCTCTCCCAGCACGTGACCAGTAGCCCTCCCAGAGAGACCAGCTGAGAAGGTCCCACCCTCAGAACTCACTGGTTGATAAAACTGGCGCTAAATTTGAAAGCTTTTGATGCTCACATTTAAAAATATCCAGGAACAAGTTTTTAAAACAATTAGAACTATTAAAAATAAAAACACTCAGGAACACTCTCAGATACCGTATATAGATCTGTTATGCGTAATTAAACTTACTGACATAACTCAATTTAAAAGGTCTATTTACTATCATCCTCTTGTAGTACCAGATTCTCAGTCTCTCCCCATACTTCTTGATGAGGTTTCAGATAGCAGTTTCTCCCCATTTTGCCAGGTTTAGCTTGGCACAGGCCCAGGGGTCTGTGAAGGTTTGTGTTGTTCTGTCGAACTCCATGGAGAATCCACTCACGGGAGAAGCTAGCAGCACAGGTAGCACAGTGGAATCTGTCACTGCCAACTTAAGCTGGTGGCAGTTCTGGACTTTCCCATAGAGAAAAGTGAGCTAGTCTGGCAGAGCACTTGCACCTTAGTGGAAGATTTCCCCCGTTAATTTATGGTTTTACATGCCATCCACACCACTGATCTACAACTCTGAGAGAATAGACAGCCTTTCTGGTGAAAACCTTCCAGAAATCCAAATGCATAGGATCTACTGATTCTCCTACATTTATTCTATAGTCACATGCTCAGGGCAGGCACAGTAGTGTAGCGGTTAGCGTAACGCTTTACAGTGCCAGCAACCTGGTTCAAATCCGGCCACTGTCTGTAAGGAGTTTGTACATTCTCCCCATGTCTGCATGGGTTTCCTCCAGGTGCTCCAGTTTCCTCCCACATTCCAAAGACGTACGTGTTAGGAAGTTGTGGGCATGCTATGTTGGCGCCGGAAGCGTGGCGACACTTGCGAGTTGCCCCCAGAACACTACGCAAAAAGATGTATTTCACTGTGTGTTTTGATGTACGTGTGACTAATAAAGATAATTAAGGTATCTCATAAAGAATTGATTTGAAGCTTAACTATTGTATACTTATGCCCTTTGAAGTTACAATGCTCTTATAACTCATAGGAATACGTTGTAAATATAGTTGTTATTCAGGAGAAGCAGTTGTAAAGTTTAATGGCAGCAAACAATCCATAGCTTCTTTAATGACTTCGGGAAGTTCAAATGAAAATATTTGCTTTTAATTTTTGAGTAGCTCTATGCAAGTTGTTTAAAATTATTTGATGAAATGCTCCTTGTTCAGAGAGCTAACCTGATGGTGAAAGAGCCAATCTGTCTGATTACAACTGTTACAAGAAACAGCAAGTAGGAAAAATGCCAGTGTCTATCATAAAAGATGTGATAACAGGACACTTAGAAAATATCAGCGGGATTGGTCAAAGTCAACATGGGAAGTCAACATTGAAGGGGAAATCACGATTGACAAACTTACTCGAGTTTTTGAGGATGTAACTAGTAGAATAGGTAGGGGAAAGCCAGTGGATGTAGTGTACAGGCAGAACCCAGGTTACCCCAGGGTTCTGTCCCTCGGAACTGTTCATAACCCGAACTGTTTGTAAGTCGGAAATGAACAGAAACAGTGTTCGTAACCGGGAGAGGACCTGTATTTGGATTTTCAGAAGGCTTTGATAAAGTCCTACATGAGAGATTAGTGTGCAAAATTAAAGCATCTGTGATTGGGAGTACAGTAAAGCTCTGATTATTCTCTATGCGACCTTTAGGAAATCCCAATGGTTCAATCAGAATTCTCTGTTGAAAACAAAGAATTGTGGGTTCATTTTTTTTCTTAGCTGTTGTAACTTCCCACCATAGGTGCTTTTAGTTGTTGAGCTATTAAATAGCTTGTGGGAATTGTTTCCATGGCTCAAGGTTCAACAGCACAATGATCTCATGTAGAATATTTTCAGGAGAACCAGGTACTGGGGCCGTGTGGAAACTGCAGAAGTTGTGGGAAACCAGGAAACATTCTGGGGCCCAAACTATTTCCATTGCTAATTTTAGGATTCTGAGGATGCTTGGATTGGTCAATATGCAAAGTCTGACATGAGAAATTGGTAGGAGAAATTATGCTTGAATTTGAAGAGTTATAAATGAGTAGGGCAAGTTTTTTTTACACAGAGGGTGGTACGTGTCTGGAATGGGCTGCCAAGGGTAGTGTGGAAGCAGATATGATAGTGACATTTAAGAGGCTGTTAGATAGACACATGAATGTGCAGGGAATGGAGGGATATGCATCATATACAGGCAGAAGAGACGTAGTTTAATTCAACATCATGTTAATATTGATCCATCCAGAGTCTCTCTCTGGTACAAACCCCATCTCTTCTCCCCAACCCCCGCACACCTTCCCACCTCCTTCCGAATTGATTTCTGGGATTTTTCTTTCATTACATCTGTTGGGGTATGCCAGTCAATCCAGCATTGCATCTGAGCTGATGCTGGGTGTGGTAAATTGAGTGGTTGTACACCTTCACTGTCACAGAGTCATACAGCATTGAAACAGGCTCTTCAGCCCACTGTGTCCTTGCCAACCATCGGGTATTCATCTACAACAGAGAACATAGCACAGTACAGCACAGGAACAGGCCCTTCAGCCCACAATGTCTGTGCGGAACATGATGCTAAATTAAACTAAATCTCTTCTGCCTGTATATAATCCATATCCCTCCATTCCCTGCACATTCATGTGTCTAATCTAACAGCCTCTTAAATGCCACTATCATATCTGCTTCCACCACTACCGCTTGCAGCCTGTTCCAGACACCTACCACCCTCTGTGTAAAAAAAACTTGCCCCACACATCACCTTTAAACTTTTCCTCCCTTACCTTAAATGC
Source organism: Pristis pectinata (assembly GCF_009764475.1). Taxonomy (NCBI): domain Eukaryota; kingdom Metazoa; phylum Chordata; class Chondrichthyes; order Rhinopristiformes; family Pristidae; genus Pristis; species Pristis pectinata. Next base: position 77,825,789 of record NC_067409.1, on the reverse strand, counting down.
ATGTCCTATAGTACTTGACATTTCTACCCTGGGAAAAAAAATCTGACTGCCTACCCCACTTATGCTTCTCATAATCTTATAACGTTATATCAGGTCTCCCCTCAGCCTCTGATACTCTAGAGAAAACAATCCAATTTGTCCAACATTGCTCATACCCTCTAATCCAGGCAGCATCCCAGTAAATCTCTTCTGCACCCTTTCCAAAGCCTCCATATCCTTCCTGTAATGGGGCAACCAGAATTGCACACAATTCCTTCCTGTAATGGGGCAATCAGAATTGCCCAGAATAAATGTACTATTTATACTATACCCATTTACCAGAACTTGGTTTCAAATCTCAGTGATTCGAGTGCTTGTCTAAGTGCTCTTAAATGTTGTGAGAGTCTCTGACTCCACCATCCACTCAGCTAGTGCATTCCAGATTGCAACTACTCCCTGGGTGTAAAAATTCTTCCTTAGATCCTCTCTAATCCTCCTATCCCTTACCCTAAACCTATGCCCTCTAATTTTTCATACCTCTACTATGGAGAAAAGTTTCCTACTATCTAACCTATAATTTTGTATACCTTTATCAGTATATAAGTATACTTCATCAGGTCCCTGCTCAGCCTCTTCCGTTCTAAGGAAAACAAACCTAGCCTCTCCAGTCTCTCCTCATAACTGAAACACTCCATCCCAGGCAACGTCCTGGTGAATCATTTTGACACCCTCTTCTTGTTTTTCTACTGCCAGCTGAGCAGTTTGCCATCAGAATCCTGGAGGTTTGGAGAGATACAGCTCGGCAACAGGCCTTTCGGTCCACTGAGTCTGTGCTGACCATCAATCACCCATTTACACTAATCCTACATTGATACCATTCTCATACATTCTATCAATTCCCTTCAGATTCTACCACTCACCTCTACGCTGGGGGCAATTTGCAGTGGCTAATTAACCTACTGACCTGCATGACTTTGGGATATGGGAGGAAACCAGAGCACTCGGGGACACCCATGCAGTCACAGGGAGAATGTGCAAACTCCACACAGACAACACCAGAGGTCAGGATTGAACCCAGGTCTCTGGCACTGCGAGGCAAAGGCTCTACTAGCTGTGCCACTGTGCTGCCCACTTGGCTATCTCTTGGCCATCCTAAAAGAGGAGTGATCTAGGCTAACATTTTGATAAGGGAAGCAAGGGAAAGCAAAAGATTAACGTTCACACTCTCTGTAGCTTCTATTAGGAAGAGATTGCTGGTGAGGGGGAACTGAAGTGTAAGGAGGTATATGGACACTATTACCTGCAGTTTTAGCCCCACCAGTTTTGGCAAACATTGTATGCTCCATAGGCTAAGAAGATTAAATACCTTGGATAAAAGTTAATAGGCGGCGTATGTGTAAGTTCATGCTTTGTAAGAGTCTACTCAGAGACACTCTACACAAAACAATAAACTCTTGTGTAATTAAAGATCATGTAAATGAATCTTTAATAATTTTAGCTTGAGAAACACAATCACAGTTATTTCTTGCTTTGGGTCGGAACTCTTTATCTGGAGATCCTTTGTCCAGATGAAGGGTCTCGACTCGAAATGTCGACTGTCCATTTTCCTCCACAGTTGCTGCCTGACCTGCTGAGTTCCTCCATCATCTTGTGTGCTGCTCCAGATTCCAGCATCTCCAGCCTCTTGTGTCTCCACAGTTATTTCTTGTCTCTTGGAAAATCTGGTAGGCAAGGTGTGTAAATTCCAGTGCAAAGTACCTGCCATTAGGGTACATGTTAATTGTAGGTTGTTACATTCAATGGGCACATTGTCTGTTGGTTTCAGAGAACTTCCACTGTAAACCATACCTTATTGACAATAGGAATAAAGAGATTTGAGAGAAAACATGATTTGAAAAAGGACTACCTCGGAGAGTCTTGAAACAATATTTGGAGCATCACAAAAGTGGTTTCCTGATGGCCAGTTAAACAGTTTCAGTTCTACTAAGATTGCTCATAAGGCAGATTACATGATACGAATAAAGCACTAATAACAGAAACATCCATAAGCATAAAAATAGGCATTTAAAAGACCAATACATACACAGATATCACAGGCTGAAACATCACAAGATTATCTTTGGCTTGCCGATGGGGACAAGCTTTGAAATAAATGATGAGGAAACAAAAGCTGATTGTAGTCTATATTTAATTCATTTATTTCGGACTTTTCTTTCTATGTAGCTTCACGATTCACACAACAGCTGCTGACTTTGATGCGGATTGCTTGAAAATAACATAAGGTAATAAGAAAGAATAATTCATTCATATGTTCACTGATAATTACTAATTCTGCTGCTATGTTCTCTGCATAAAGAGGAATAACGGGGAGGTTTATATGCTGGCTTTAGAGGTGGAGAAATCTGCTAAAGGTTTCCTGTTTACTCTTGTTTTCTGACATTTTCCAATAAACCCTCCTGCTAATCATGCCAATTTCAGTGAAAGAAATGATTGGGATTAGTTCCTCAGTCCTCACAATAATCTGTCAGCTGTCACTTTTGTCTGTTTAGCCTCTCACTTACGTTAAAATCAAATCAAATTGACCATTTCCAGTGTTTTGTTTGCCTCTCCTCGTACTCTTACGAGGCTGGAAGTCAAATGCAGCCTTTTGCCCCACAGCAAAAACTGCTAAACTATCTTGGCTTAAAGAAATGAAGAAAACCATTGCACAAGCCCCAAAATATTGAGTGATAGTGAAGCAATCGTTTAAGTGGTATAACATTATAAACAGGACCTTTTCAGCATGGTACAAGGGTGGGGTTCGCTTGTGGTAAGGTAAAGTCAACCACTAATTCCGTTCTCATGCTCTGTGTAAACTTCTGTGAGCAGTAAAGAGGAACAAATACATTGCTGTAATTCTGAAGGAGAGCAAATTAATCTTGTACATCTGTTTTGCAATTTTATACAACTGGGATAAATGGATGAAATAAAGAGAAGCAAGCATTATCGGTATGCTGGTGAGAGTAAATTAGAAACACTGAGTTTGACAGTAAAGAACAGAAATACAAGAGACTGCAGATGCTGGACTCTGAAGCAAAAATCAAACTGCTGGAAGAACTCAGAGGGTCAAGCAGCATCTGTGCAGTCAAAGAATGGTTGATGATTTGGTTCAAGACCTAATGCAGGGTCTCAACCCAAAACGTCGGCCATCCTTTTGCCTTTACAGAGGTTGCTTGACCCACTGACTTCCTCCAGTCATTTGTTTTTTGACAGTAGATAAAGTGAGCATTGATTTCAAAGCTTCCCTGACATCTCATTGCCACTTCCATCCAACACTAGTGCTCTCTCCATGGTTTTACAATTTAGTCTGCTTCAAATATTCGTTCAGTTGTTTCCTAAAAGAATCAATGGTCCTGAATTCAAACATTCCAAGTGGAAGAGTTTTCAATAACCCTGTGTATAAGTGTGATATCCACTAACCTGAAACTTTCTTCCCTCCACTAACTACACATAACAACCACAGTGTGAAGTATCAGGAAATGCACAAGAGGACCTTGCCTTAGCACATGCAAAACACATGTGTGATATCTGCCACCTATTAGTGTAAGGACAGCAATCACATGGCAACATTCTCCCTGTAGATTTGGATTGAGGTCACACACCACCTGACCGTGAAGTATAGAGCCATAGAGTCATTCAGCATGGCAAAACCTTTGGCCCACCAAGTCCACAACAACCCATCTTAAACCTAACCATCTTATATATCTGCACCTCTCTGCTGCCTTTGGGGATGAGACTAGTAGAATAGATCAGGGGCAACCACTGGTTGTTGTGTAATTGGATTGTCAAAATGCATTTGATAAGGTCCCTCATAGGAACTATTCAACTTCTCTTGATAGGACAACCCTCTCATCCCAGGAATTAGCCTGGTGAATCTGCTTTGGACTGCCTCCAATGCTATTATATCCTTTTGGGGACCAGAACTAGGTGCAGTATTCCAGGTGTGGCCTCACCAACACTCTGTACATCTGTAACAAAACCTCCCTATTCTTAAACTCCAACTCCTTTGCAGTAAAGCCCAACATGCCCCTTGCCTTCCCAACTACTTGTTGGATTTGCCTGCTAACTTCTTGATTCAAGCACTAGAACACTGAGATCCTCTGAGCTTCACTCATTTGCAGTCTCTCTCCATTTAGATAATAATCTGCCTTTTGCTTCCTCTTTCCAAAATACACAACCTCACACTTCCCCACATTAAACTCCATTTGCCAGGTTTTCGCCCAATCACTTGATCTATCTATATCCCATTGCAGAATCACAATGGTACATAGGTACATAGAACAGTACAGCACAGTATGGGCCCTTCGGCCCACAATGTTGTGCCAACCTATATAAACCTTATCCATATTCAATCTATCCCCCTCTCTGCTTAGCCTCCCATGTTTTTCTCTATTTTTCTTCTATTTTTCTTTCATCCATGTGCCTATCTAAGAGACTCTTAAATGACCATGTCATATCGGACTTTATCGTACTTGTGGGAATGATTGGATGTGGCGCATGAAAAGGACTAGGGAGAGAAGAGGAAATCCATAGATCTTTGGATAAACTCTCGGAATCATAGAGAATACAGCACAGAAGTAGGTCATTCAGTTGACCAAGTCCACATTGATCATCAACCACTCATTTACACTAATCCCATGTTATTTTCCCCACATTCTCATCAACTCTCCCCAGGTTCTATCACTCACTTACACACTAGGAGCAATTTACAGTGACCAATTAACCAACCCGCACATGTGGGAGAAAACAGGAGCACCTGGAAGAAACATTCATGGTCACAAGGAGAACGTGCAAACTCCAGACCGGATGTCAGGATTGAACCTGGGTCAGTGGAGCTGTGAGGCAGCAGCTCTGCTAAGCTGGGTCACTATGCCTGCCTCGCTTATGGATGGTGATAGTCATGTTTGGAAATGTATGACGTACATGTATAATGTGTGCACATTTCTCAGTGGAGTTAGAGAGTGGAATAAATCGGATGTGCACATGTTCTGGCAGAACTTGATCCAGTGAAGGAAATAATGCAAGATTATACTGAAATAGTTAAGAAGTGATACCTTCCTGAAGAAGTGATGCACTGCCATTGACACAAGCTCCTTTGAGAAGATCTAAGAGGCTTATAGAACCTGTAAATAAGTTAAATCTTTAAAAATCTGTGTCACTCTTTCTCTTCAAAAATAAGAAAGTAATCATGTGTATATAAATATATGAGAAATGCACACATGATTGGTGTAATTGTAGGGAGTGAAAGAAACCTGTGTAGTACATGGTCCTGCAGTTCTCCGAACCACTGTATGTTCTCTGCAGTAACCATGACTAGAATAAGGGACATGTGCACATGCACATCCATTACAGTGGAATGCTGGCCAGAGCATTGTAGCAGCTGAGGTTAGAGGTCTAGCAGTAGCTAAAGGACAGGGTAATTAAAGGTGTGCAATTGGAAAGATAGTGTTCAGAGGAGCTCAGTTCAATGATGGTCTGTAGCTTACCAGAACAGCAATGGAATAGTCAATGAAAATAAAAAAAACTGCAAATGCTGGAAATCTGAAATAAAAACTGAACATTCTGGAAACACTCAACAGGTCAGGTAGCACATGTGGAGGGAGAAACAGTAATAGTTATCCGTAGAGGTAAGAATGACAACATTATTACTCACTGCTGATGTAATATACAGTACATACAGGGATCAATAGGGATGGTTGATACATCAGTGCTTGAGTTGCTTTTACCCTGAACTCATTGTCAATATACCTAAGAATACTAATGGAGCTCTCTGCAGAGTCCCTGCTGACCCTCTCTGGCCAGAGTGATGTTACAGTTTGAGGAACCTTGCACAAATTGGCTGCTATGTTCCTTATATTGCAACACGTCAGATCTTTTCATTGTATTTTGGGCTGTCCCACAGTAATGCAAGGCACTACAAAAATATGCCTATTGCCTATACCCATTTTTACTCCAGCCTGCAATAATTTGTATCACCTGCCAAGCTCAATAACTCATTTAGAGCCAGGATGATCCTGGTATAATTGCTAAGCTACAGGAGATAGGTAATGGTTACCGAGTATTCAGCCTGAGGACCTTGGAAGAGTGAGTGTGACTAGGATTGCAGCTGTATATTGTGGCTTTGTCTGAGTTCTGATGAGGTATTCTCATATTTTATACTTCATATTTTCTTCCAGCATAGAAGGAGGACATTTGGCCCATTGAGTATATGTCAGCTCTCAGAAAAATCTCATCCCTCCACTTATTTCAATGTAACCTGTCGTCATGCACCCTCTCACTTGCCCATCAACTCCAACCTGATTCTCCTATTACCCACCAACACTTGAGGTGATTTACAGTGGCCAATTAACCTAACAAGCAGCATGCCTTCGAGATCTGGGTGGCAACTGGAGCACTCAGTCACAGGGAGATCACGCAAAGTCCACACAGACAGTGCTGGAGGTCAGGATTGAACCTCGGTCACGAAAGTTGTGGGCCACCACGGCAACCTCGTGGTACAGAACATGGTTGTACGTGAAGGCTTAATGTGGAGAAAGCTGTAAATTTGGAACCTTTGGTTTGTTTAAGCTTGGCAGATTTTTCTATCCCTGGCCCTTTTGATATCATTCAACTACCAGTTCCCACTTACGATAGTGTGCTGCTCTCCAAGGGTGAAAGTCACACACAGCAAGCTTTCTTGACCACATCTTATGCTGCTGAGCAGAAATATCCAATTTGTCAAGCATTTAAGAGCTTAGGGGCTGCAACTCTTTACCTCTTATGCACAGACTTTGTTTCTGCCTCTGCTTTCGATTCCCTGTCCTTTCAGTTCCTCTCAATATGTTTCAAAGGCTGAAAACTACTGTGACCACTTTAATACTTTAGGAGCTCCAAAATGTTGCCCTCAGTGGGCACCCATTCATTTTCAAATGTCTGCACCCCCTCAGTTTTGAGCAACAACCTTTGAAAGGTAGTGTCCTCCAGACTTAAAACTTCCCATGTTAAATTGTTTGTTATGAAGCTTCACGCCACAAGTGCAAGCTAATAAAGTAATGCCACGTCATCTTCTCCATGCACTTTACTAAACACTTTCCTCTCCGATGAACATATCAGATCCCTTGACAGTAATACAATGAAGAGCAGGGACATTCCCTCCAATCAATTGACCAACATTTATGCCACAACTAACACTTGAGAAACAAATCAATTGTCCATTATCACATTGTTGTTTGGTTGAGATCTCATGCGTAAATTGGACAGCTTTTTATTTTTTCATTTTTCAAGCAAGGCCAACATTCATTGCCCATCTCCAACAGCCCTTGAGAAAGTGGCAGTGAGTCACTTTCTTGAACCATTGCCATCTCTCTGGGGAAGGCACTGCTACAACACCATTCCAAATCAGGATAGTGTATGATTTGGAGGGAAATATGCAGATGGTGTCCCCATGCACCTGAGACCCTTGTCCTTCTTGGTGGTAGGAGTCAAAGGTTTGGGAGATGCCCTCAGAGTAGTCTAGGCAAGAAATTGCAGTGCATTTTTCAGATAATAAACATTTGCAGCCACTGCAAGTGAATGTTTCGCAGCAGTGAATAGGATGCTTTGTCTTGGATGGTGTTGAGCTTCTTGAGCTTCTCTTTAAGTGGGGAGTATTCCAAAACGTTCCGGTCTTGTGCCGTTTAGATAGTGGAGAGGTGAGCCACTGTCCACAGGATACCCTCTCATCTGCCCTTATATCCATTGTATTTATGCTGCTGGTCCAGTTGAGTTTTTGGTCAATGGTGATCCCCAGGTGGTGGGGTGGGGTGGGGGTGGTGGGCTTGGTCATAATAATGCCACTTGAAATCAAGGCTAGAGTTTCCCCTGTTGGATGTGGTCATAGTCAGGCACTTCCGCAGTACAAGTGTTACTTACTATGAATGAGCCCATGCCTGAACCTTGTTGAGGTTTTGCTGCATGCAGGCATTGGTTGCTTCATTTGCTGAGGATATTATATTTATTGTGAACTGAGATGTAGCAAACAACAAAAGATAATCTGTATCTACATATGCTGATGAGCGTTTCCAGCAGCTTCTGTTTTTATTAAGAGGTAGGAAAGCCTTTGAACTGTACAGAAATACAGTGGAACACTGCACCCTGGATTTCTTGGAAGTGGAATTGGTATTGGTTTATCATTGTCACTTGTACCGAGGTACAGTGAAAAGCTTGTCTTGCATACGTTCATACAGATCAATTCATTACACAGTGCATTGAGGTAGTACAAGGTAAAACAATAACAGAATGCAGAATAAAACGTAACAGCTACAGCGAGAGTGCAGTGCAGGTAGACAATAAGGTGCAAAGTCATAATGAGGTAGATTGTGAGGTCAAGAATCCATTTTATTGTACTAGGGAATCATTCAATAGTCTCATAACAGCAGGATAGAAGCTGTCCTTGAGCCTGGTGGTACGTGATTTCAGGATTTTGCATCTTCTGCCCGGTGGGAGAGGGGAGAAGAGAGAACGTCTGGGGTGAGTGGGGTCTTTGATTATGTTGGCTGCTTTACTGAGACAGCGAGAAGTATAGACAGAGTCCATGGAGGGGAGGCTGGTTTCTGTGATACACCAAGTTGTGTCCACAGCTATCTGCAGTTTCTTGCAGTCCTGGGCAGAGCAGTTGCCATACCAAGCCGTGATGCATCCAGATTGGATGCTTTCTATGGTGCATCAATAAAAATTGTTAAGGGTCGTTGGGGACATGCCAAATTTCTTTAGCCTCCTGAAGAACTAGAGGCGCTGATGAGCTTTCTTGGCTGTGGAGTCTATGTGGTTGGACCAGGACAGGCTTTTGGTGATGTTCATTCCTAGGAACTTGAAGCTCTCAACCCTCGCGACCCTGTTGACATAGACAGAAGAATGTGCACCGTCCCCCTTCCTGAAGTCAATGACCAGCTCTTTTGTTTTGCTGACATTGAGGGAAAGGTTGTTGTCATGACATTATTTTACTAAGCTTTCTATCTCCTTCCTGTACTTCAACTTATCGTTATTTGAGATACGGCCCATTACGATGATAGCATCTGCAAACTTGTAGATGGAGTTAGAGCAGAATCTGGCTACATAGTCATGTGTAAAGGGAGCAGAGTAGAGGGCTGAGGACACAGCCTATGGAGCACCAATGTTGAGAATAATCGTGGTGGAGGTGTTACTGCCTATCCTTACTGATTGCGGTCTCTCCCCATCCCTCACCCCCTGACACATGCCTGGTCAGCCTCCAGTCCTGAAGATGGTTCAGATAGAGTCAGCCTTGGCCTAGTAAGTAGCACCTTAAACCTCAAAGTTTGAAGGTTGTGGGTTCAAGACTCACTCCCGAAGGCTTGAGACAAAAATCCAGCCTGACACTTTATCACTGTGACAAGGGAAAAGAACAACATTGGAGTTGTCACCTTATGGATGAGACCCAGCATAGCATGGCCCTGGCAGATGGATGCAAAGAAATTCCATAATGTTACCTCGAGATAGAAGAGACAAAAGTGCTATGCAGGTCAGAATTTATACTTCACTTAAATCAAACAGTTACCTGATACTTTTTCAGATGATGTTTGTTGGAGATGATTGAGTGTGTATTGGCTGTAAAGCACTTTGGAAAGTTCCTGAGATAGTGAGAGTTGGCACATACGGTCCTGAACATTCCCTCAGGTGGGTGCCACGAGTGGTGGGTGGGTGGGGAGAGAGAAATTACGGACAGGAAACTCTGAAGAATGTTTCAATTTGTGGGGTGTTCTTTAATTTTTTTGCTCTAATTTCCTGCTGACTGGTCTGGTAGGCCGGTTACCTGTGAGGTGGGAAAGCCTGCAGCAGAAAGTGCAGCAGAGGAACAGGTAGGTCAGGTGTTGTGGAGAAGGCATGACGGCCATTTGGGAGAGGTGGTGGACTGGGGTGAGCTCATGGTCAGGGGGTATTTGGTGTGGTCAATCACAATATGGTTAGAAAGGGACAGGGAGAGGTTGGCAGGAAATGGTCAGAGGCGGTGGAGCTGGGGTCATCAGAATTACAAAGCTGGCTAGTTGGCCTGGGAGAAAGACCCTCCCTACTCTTTTGCCCACAAGCAGTGTTGCAAGGCCAATTATCTTATCGATTCAATTCTTACCGTCTTTTCCTACCTGCTGAGTTTCCTGAGATCCAGGCAACTTGCTGACATTAGTTAATAAGAAAGTCTGTACAAATGAGGGCATGCAAGCTCCTTGGAAGCTTTCAGTGATTGATACTGATCCTAAGAGCATATTAAATGCCCAGACCACCTCCAGCTCTCATCATTGATATAGCAATGTGAGAGGTTGTAATGGGATTGAGTCAGTTCTAAAATACCCCTTAAATATTGAATTCCCACCTGAGCAGTTTCTGCTTACCTCTGGGTTAAATTTAATCCCCAATAATATATATTTTCTTTCTACATGGTTGCGGCAGGATTCCTACAACTTGCTGGCGGAATATTGATGACACCCAGCCCCTTTGCTTAAATGAGCCAGGCACATGGTGTAAGGTGACCAGGAGTCTGATGGAAATCACCCCCTCACAGATCCCAGTTACTGAGCTGAGCTTGAATGGAGACACAAGAGACCGCAGACGCTGGAACCTGGAGCAACACACAGTCTGCTGGAGAAACTCAGCGGGTCGAGCAGCATCTGTGGGGGAAAATGGACAGTCACTATTTCATGTTGAGACCCTTCAGCCGGACTGAAAGAGCAGAGAGGGGAGAGCTGGGAGGTGATGGGTGGAGGTGATAAAGGGCTGAAGATGATGGAATCTGATTGGAGGGGAAGGTGGAGCCTAAACATTGAATTCTCCAACTTCCGGTAAACTGTTCCCCATCTGTCCCTTTTCTCTCTCCTCCTGATCCACCCATTTCTTCCTACACTCACCCCAGCCCCCCATCACCCTGTTTCTTTCCCCTCCTCCACCTGCCCATCACCCACACACTCCACCCACTAGGTGCCCTCCCCCCACTGTTCCCATCTGCCCACCCCACCTCCCTCACTTGATTCCATGCTCCACCTTCCGCTCCTTTCAGCCATTTAACACCTTCACCCATCACCTTACAGCTTCTGTCGCTACTTCCACTCTTCCCTCCTCCATCTCCTTATCATCCCTCCTCACCTGGATCCACCTATTGCTTGCCAGCTCTTGCTCCACCCCTTGCCTCCATCTTTTTATACTGGCTATTGTCCCTCTAGCTTTGAGTCCAGGTGAAGAGTCTCCACATGAAATGTTGACTGTCCATTTCCCTCTGTAGATGCTGCCTGACCCACTGAGCTGCTCCAGTATCTTGTGTGTTGCAGTGAGGTGAGCCGCCTGGTTTACTCCTTCCTGCTGTTTCCATCCTGTGTTGGCTTTGTAGGTAATTCAAATATTAATGGAAATAAAACTGATCACCAGCTCTTGCAGAAGCTTGAAGTGACCATAACTGCAGTCATATGGTGATGGGATTTTCTGTTGGCAATACCAAATGAACTTCTAAGATCGGCACGTTCAAATGCTCCCCCTACATGTAGATTGGAACACATATAACATTGCACAAAGCAGGACTTCTTTCAGTATTTTGTGTGATAAAGTATTAGTGGTCCATGCATTCTAAATCACAGCAGCAATTGGCAAACGTGACAGCATGTTGGAAAAATTAGGAACAGGCTGATAATAGCTATGGCCAACAATTCAGCTGTCTTTGTTCCTCTCTGTGCCATGGGAACTGTGAGTGTTGGCCCACTTATAAAATGATATCTTTGCAAATTATTGAAAGAACGTAATATTCATTTCACTCAGAAATCAGCACCTTCCAGCATAATTTATATAAAAGCATTATGGTGAGCTGGTAATTTGCCTTTCATTTGGGGACTTATGGTGTGGCATTGCACTATTACAGACTTTGTCCTCATGTGTGGATATAGGAGATCTTTTGGCACTATTCGAACAAGTACAAGGGACTCTTCCTGCTGTCTTGGTCAATATTTATCCTTCAAGCAATTCTTAAGTGATGACATAGTAGCCAAATTCATAGTTGTTTATGGATGATGTCTGTGAACAAACTGACTGCGGCATTTCCTATCTACTGGTGCCTATGCTTCATTGTTTGGGAATGTCTTGCTGTGGAGTCTTTGATTTTTGTCATTTACTGGATAACCATTTCTAGCCTAGGAAATGTACGGAAAATGGACAACAAAGCATCTGGAAGCCTATATTGGGAAAAAAGGACACAGAAAGCCTGCATCAAAGCAAGTTCATTGTCCCATTGTTACTGGTCACAAGCAGTCATCCATGTGCCACAATGGAACAACTACTAAGCTGCTGCCTCACAGCTCCAGCGAACCACATTCAATCCTGACTTCCCATGCTTTCTGTGTGGAGTTTGCATGTTCTCCCTGTGACCATGAGGGTTTCCTCTGGGTGCTCCAGTTTCCATCTACATCCCAAAACGTGCGGGTTGGTAGGTTAATTGGCCACTGTCAATTGCCCTTAGCAAGTAGGTGAGTGGTGGAATCTGGAGGAGTTGATGAGAATGTGGGAGAATAAAATGGGATTCGTGTAGGATTAGTGTAAGTGGGTGTTTCATGGTCAGTGAGGTCTCAGTTAATCAGCCTGTCTCTGTGCTGTTTGACTCTACTTCTAGAATTTTGCTCTGGGTGCCCAGGAGAATGTATTGACTGTAGAATATGAGATTTAGAAATCAACAACCCTATCTAAGATCTACCAACATCACTGAAAATCAAGGAAAGATGCAAACTGGGCTGTCAACTTGCTGTCACTCAAATTACACTGTAGCAGAAAATAAAGTTTTTAACTCTCAAAGGAGCAAAAGATGAGTTGTGATTACCAGTTTTAGTGAAGCATATTAGTGACTACCTGCTGAGAGAGAAAAAAAACATTTTGTTTTCGTTTTCACCACCTTCTAGTTATAAAACAACGAGGAGCAGAAGTCCTGGTTATCTTTGATCTGCTGAAATTGTGAGGAGGAAGTGACGATGAATGGATAATTTTAGCACTATAAATAACTCAAGTGTCTCAGCTAGCAGGGCAGCTGCAGACCATTGCACCAAGTGCAAATGCAGAGGAGATCGTGAAGACATGGATGACATTTCTGGTAACGTAGTGCGAACATCTTGTTGTCGTCATCTGGCCAGTGATAGATCTCAATTCAATCACTTTTTATTTACCTTTGAGAGTCTTTGCTATGGTAGCATTAAGTATTGAAGATAAAGTAGAGAGAAAAAAGTAATTTTGCCTTCTAAGCTATCTTGCATCAACTGTTGTTTTCCAATATGAAAGTGCACCCTCGGTAACCTGTATTTTAACCCTTTGAGATTGTGAGTAGCTTGGCACCCAAGAAATAAACAGTATGACAGGGGCTTTCGCTGCATTTGGTGATCAGATGATTGTTCTGATGTCTAATGTTTCCTTAATCCTGTCTTTGTTTGAGAAATATTTAGATAGGTTAGGAAAATTTTGAAAAGAAGCATTGTGCTGGAATATAATTCATTAAAGTGCAAATCATATTCTTCTTGGGCCTTTTTGAGACAATTAACAGTGTTATATTGTTAATAATATGAGACATTTATTTATTTATTGCAATGTGGCTAGGCAGTAAGATCCTAGTACTGCAATTTCAATTCTATTAAGGGTAGTTTGAGCAATCAACTACAGCATATGTTTGCACTGCAGAGGAGTATTTGTGTGCACGTGGGTTTGTCTGATTGTGCTTGTGGGTCTAAAAGTGCCTGACTATTTACATGAGTGTGCATAGCTGCATGTATGTGCGTGTACAAATGTGTGTGCGTGAGTGAGTGTGTGTGTGCGTGCTATCTTCACAGTCTTTCAGCATATGGATAGCAATGACAAGGTGACATTTATTTCCTGTTCTTGGTGAGGCTTATCCTTCCACTCCTTATGGCAATGGTGGTCCTATAATGGTGTCTAACAGGGATTTTAGGATATGTACGTATGTGTGTATACTCCTTTATGATTGCCTTCCAATAATGCTTTTTTGCATCACTGTTCCTCATAGTTTGCAAGTGTTATCATGGGAATGTTCTTGAGGAGATGGGGGTTTACCTACTTCTAGCTGCAATGGGTGTGAGATGGGTGGAATCCCTAAACATAAAGGAAAAATGAATGGTCTCAGGTGTTTCTCCAGTTCCATTGAACTTCCAATTAATGCAGAAGGGTAAGAGAGATAACATGGAGAATGGAGGGGCTGGATGGTCCATTCTGGCTCCTGCGTTCTACAATTCATATATGTGTTCTGCCGACCCTCTGCTTCAGTCTGAGCTTCACATTTCTCCCTCTGAATCCCCACAGCCCTGGTTAGCGCTGACATTTTACTTTTCTCTCTCTCTCCCCGGTGTCTCCCAGCACTGCTATCCCGCTGGATAATGGGACTTAACTGCAGGCCGAGGGCAGGAATTCCCGGAAATATTGAGGCAATTACTATCCACAGCTTACAGCAGTCCCATTCTCCAGAACAATGGAATGTGCAGCAGCACTCATGTACCGCTTTAAAGGACAAATGGGATATGCAGAATTGTGATTATGTTACAGGTCCAGAAATCCTAAAGTCTGGATTAATATTCCAGAAATGTGAGTTCAAATCTAATTATAGCAAATTGTAAGATTGAGTTTACATAATTGTAATGTAATACCAGTAATGGTAAATGTGAAGCTATTTAACGGTCCTGAGAATAGAAAACATGATGCCTTTTAGTGAAGAGAAGCTGCTAACCTTACCTGATCTGGAGATCTAAATCAACAGAAATTGCCACTTTAAGCAAAACAAAGATAAAATCAGATGAAGCCGCAAACCTCCCCCCTCCTCCTTGCTATAACACCACAGGCGTGTCCCACAGTTGGGAGAGTTCCCTCACAGCAGTGGCCAAATCAGTTGCTGCTCATGCTGCCATATTCCTCACCCAATGTTCCAGATTCCTGTATCCCTGTGTATATTTTGTCCTACTAAGAGTGTGGCACATTCAGGATGGAACACCGCCTTCCAGGTTGTAGCCGTCAGGTATAAGGTCCAGCGCATTGAAAGCTTAAAGTGGTGAGTGTTGGAGCTGCCAAGCAAGTCAAGAGAACATCACCCTACTCTCTTGTCTGTGGCTCATCCCATTAAATCCCATTAATCATTGATCTTCCCTCCATTATATGTCACAGGTGAGGGTACTTGGAGAAGGCTGCACACTGTTCACTTCCTATTTCTTCAGGTAATGAACCTGCATCATACAGCCAATCCCGGAAACATTCAATCTTGGGGTGTTTAAGCAGGAAATAGCATTTTTGCCAGACAACTGCCAAGCAATGACCAATTTTAATGAACAAATAGGATATGTAGAATAGCAATTATGTTACTGGGCCAAAAGTCCTGAAGTCTGGATTAGTATTCCAGAAATGCGAGTTCAAATTTAATTATAGCAGTTGGTAAGATTGAATCTTAATAATTGTAATATAATACAGGTAATGGTAACTGTAAAGCAATCAAGAGTCCATGCATCTTCCCAGGGCGTCTAGTAGCATTTTCCAGAATCAAATTCTCTACCACCAATTTCAAGGAGTCCAATGTTAGTTGCAAATTTAACGGGATGAGCCACAGACAAGAGAGTAGGGTGATGTTCTCTTGACTTGCTTGGCATCTCCAGCACTCACCACTTTAAGTTTTCAATGCACTGGACCTTATACCTGACCTCTGAAACCTGGAAGGCAAAGGGTGACAGGTTAATGGAACACCACTACTAAACTTGGGAACTCTCTGCGTTTGACCCTGAGTCTTGGGTAATTATAAAAATTGGCAGGTCTGTAGTGACTTTGGAGGAAACTCCTGGTTACCTGAACTCAGCCCTGTGCATGGGCCATTTGAAACTAGTGGGTCTTGGGATCAGCTCGTTGGAAACATTTCTTGATTTGCCCACTCTTCCAAGTCACACCTTGACCTGACTTGGAAATATATTGTTCCTTCATTGCTTGCTGACCAAAGCCTTGGAATTCCCTACCCAACAGTTCATTGCCACAAGCACTGAAGAGGTTTACAAAGGCAATTCACTGTTGTCATGCCAGCAATGCCCACATTTCACACATAAATGAAATAAAAGCGCATCACAAGACACTTCACATTATCAGGCAAAATTTGAGACTAACACAAAGAGCACTGTTGGAATAGAAAGCCGATGGCTTCAAAGAGGAGGAGAGAGAGCCAGAAAGCTTTAAGGGATAACATTCTGGAGCTTGGGGCCCAGGCACTCAAAACATTGCAGGGGCAGAGGAGGTCTTCAACGTGGCAGAGAGAAGAGGAGCTTGTTCATCCACTGTACATACCAGGATGTATCCATGGACGATCACTGTGCATGTTTATCTTTCAGCACTGCAGGGCTCTGGCATGCCATACCCCTGCATCTGGATTCTGATATTAATTCATTAATTCATGAAATGTAGGTGAGGTAAAGGTCATTAATATTTATGCCACACCTAAATCTTTAACCCCTTGTACAACTTTGACAAATGAATATATCTACAGTCTGTGATTGAGTTCAAACGTCAGAGATCATTTCAGTAAATTCATAAGAGTCGACTTAAAAATTCATGAAAGATGTTTTATACATCAAAAGTTTGTCTCACAAGTGCTTTGACTTCCTTTAATATTAATGATGCAATGATTGCTGCTCTGAAGACCACATGACGGCAAAGCGTTTCTATCTGTCTTCACCGTGAGTGTGCAGTCACTTACTCTTCCACTTTGTATTCTGAATCCAAAATCCGCAAATGCTGGAAATTGAAATAAACGCAAAAAGAACTGGAAATACCCAGTAGGTCAGGCAGCAGCTGTAGAGGTGTCTTTGACCTGAAACATTAATTCTGCTTCTCTATCTCTGGATGCTGCCTGATCTGCTTTGTAACCCCATTATTTTTTGTTCTTATTTGTATTCCAACCATTGAGTTGCTCCTTTCCTGAACATTTCCCTCATGATGTACAGTCAGATGCACAAATACTTGTGATCCCAACTGGTGAGCCGCTTTTTATCAGCCTTTCCCTCCATCACAGTGCTGTTATCGCTTGCTATTTCATCCATACCTCTGTGGATGACGGTATCTCCCCTACTTTGTTGAAATTGAAAATATGCTGTTTGACACACATTTCCTCCTTTCTACATCCTCACTGTGTTGAAATAAAGGTTTCACACAATAAATTAGAGGTTGTTTTCTAAATCTTGACACTCCACAGCTTCCTGTCTTTCCTGTTTTTAAAATTGAGGAGAGAACTTCAAATGCAGCCCCATCCACCACCACTTGCTCCCTTCCCTCTCTCCACATCTCACACAGGACTGACAGGACACCTTTAGGGCCGTGAGAAAGTTTAATTGGTAGAAATGGCAAACCTGGGTCCCTCCAATGTCTACTTCCATGGAGTCATAGAGTTGTACAGCACAGAAACGGACCCTTCAGCCTACCATGTCCATACCGTCCTTTTTGCCCATCTACCCTAATCCACTTGCCTGCATTAGGTCTGTATCCTTCTACCCCTTGCCTTTTTAAGTGTCTGTCAAAATGCCTCTTAAAGGTATTAATTGTGTCTGATTCCACCACCTCCTCTGGTAGCAAGTTCCAGATATTGACCACTCTCCGTGTAAAATACTTACCCCTTTAAAACTCCTTCCTCTCACCTTAAATTTATGCTGACTTATTCTTGATACCCCTAACATACAAAAAAGATTTTGACCATCTACCCTATCTACGCCTTATATAATTTTATATACCTGCCTCTCAGGTCACCCCTCAGCCTCTTTCGCTCCAGGGAAAACAAGCTTAGTCTTTTCCTCTCTCCCCATAACTAACTGCAGCAGGTTTGGGGTTAAAGCTCTTGAGAGAGGTGTCAGTAATTATAATATTTAAATAGACTCTGCTTCAGATTTTGTCAGTGAACATTGACACAATAATGCAGGCATGATGAAGTGCCGTTTTGTGGAAATGTTTTACAGTCAGGAGTATTAAGAATGATAAAAGGCTTTGAATCCACAGCTGCCTTCCTCAGTTCCCTGTGGAAGCAGCACTAATTGGAAAAGATTTATTTGCTTAATTTAACACCATGGTCCATGCAGACCTTTGGTTGGACTTCAGAGGATAATGCCAGCTAGTCTGACATCCAGACCAGGCAAGAGGATGTTGCAGCAGTGTCGACAGAGAAAGGAGCAACCAAGTCTGCAGAAAGCTGTACCTCTCTAACACAAGCTGTACTCCTTTAACACTGTGTATAGGCAGGGGTTGCCATGTCGGCCTGGGGCTGCCATGTCAGACACCTGCAGCCTCCTGGAAGCAAAGGAGTTGCCTTCTGGAGAAGTTCATGCTGGTCTTTGCCCAATCCCTTGGGAATTGCCATGATGCTTTCATACCCCAATGACCAACACTGAAAATTTCTTTGGACCTGGAACCACCCTTTAAGAGTTGTTGAGTAGGATGTTCTCCTGCAAACTCGGTTTTAACAGTCTGATGACTCTAGGATGACTCAATTTAATACCTCTTGAAAATCACCACGAGGACTGCAAATGAGCTGTCCCCATTCAGTGAAATGCAAGCTGTGTGCCCATTTGCTCCTTGCTAGTTATAAAGATCTCAGCATCCACCCAGTACTAACCACACTGCTTGTTGACAGCATGTTTTGGCAGCTTGCTGATATTGTCAGTGCAGCCTACCCTGCTTTGCTGCATTGCAAGAGGTGTTCCTGATTATGCACCCGTGTTTACAAGCAGCCAGTTGGTGCCGAAACCTTGAAGGCAGCAAAGAGTCCTAGAGCACCTGCCCACAGCTCCCTGTGGAGTTCTGCAGCTGGAAATAGCTGTGAACAACACCAAACATGTGTAGAAATGCAGCAACAGTTGGCAGGAAATAACCAGCAAGTAACCAATAGGTTGTTGATGTCCCCTTTAACTAGCAGTGGCAATGGGCTTTTTCCTTCTATCCACAGCATTTTCAATTGTGCCTTTAAGGGCATATGTTGGATGAAGCATGGATCTCCAGTGATGTAGGCAAGTCAGTGCTGACCTCAGCACAGCTCATTCCACGAGCGTGTCCCGGCAGCTTCCCCAGCCCACAGCACCTAAACAGCAGGAGCAGTACGGTGACTGCCAGATGACTCAGCAGGTGCCTTCAGGTGCCTGAGCAGGTCTGGTGACAGTCTCTGGCGGGCAGCTTGTGGCGGGCTGTGTTCTGCACAACAGAGCACAGCAGCAAGGACTGGGGCGGTGGAGGAGGAACAGGCTGCTCAGTGCTCTTCATCTGATGAAGGTTCCTATTGCAAGGACAATAAGGAGGAAGGTGAGGTTGGATGGCCAACTGATGCTATATTTGATGCCACTTGTATTGATGCTGAGGATGCCAGGGATCCCATCCTGGCTCAAAGCAATGATCACATTCCTTGCTCCTGCTCTGTTCCCACCCTCATTGCCACTTGGCAATGCTGCAAATAACACCCACCCACTCACCGCCCACGCTCCAACTGGCCGCACTCAATCCCAACCCACGTCTTCAGTTTCATCTTCCAAGCAACTGCCGGAGTTGTCATTCACCCTGCAGGAACGTTTTATTGTTTATCCGTTCACAGGATGGCTACGTCGCTGCCAGTGCCACCATTTTTTATTGTCCGTCCCTATTTGCTCTTGAACTGAGGCAGTTAGGAATCAACAACGAGAGTGGTTTGGAGTTACATAACACAGTGCAGCAAGTTTAGCTTTTAGTCAATTTTCAAGAGGGAGAAAGAAAGGTTCACATTTAATGGTGCTTTTCACAACCTTAAACAAAACCAGGGCTTTACACTTACTGTTATGAACTTTTGAAGTATAGTCACTGTTATAATATAGGAAGCATTACAGTCAAATAGTTTTATTGAAGCACTTTCAAATGTCTATTAAATAGATGACTAGATCACCTTTTATTAGGTACTAGTTAGGCCATAAATGTTGGTTATCAGAATTCCTCTGCTCTGATAGCTTTTATCTCCACAAGATGGTAGTTGTAAACCTTGGTTTGGCACATCGAATGAAAGGTAGTACTTTCAACACTCCCTCAGAACTGAGTGAGCTGCCATTCTCAACCACACACTCATGCTTTGAACAGAACCCAAGCAAGGACCTTTGGCCCCCATTGGAGGTGTTCTACCACTGAGCTAGGGCTGCATCAGCAATTCAAAATTGGCCATGGCATTGTGCTGCCTACCTTGCCATCTCAAGAAAGTAAACTGCCTTTCGTTGTTGGTGCTGGGATGTTCAATGTAATCTGGGGCAAAAAGGCTTTGCAGGTATGGCATAAATATGCAGAACATTTTCTCCAGTCACAAAGCAATGGGAAGGAGATATTGTGCGTTTAATTAAGAAGGTAATTACCAAAGCCAATTCTGAATTGTTGATGCAGCCCTAGCTCAGTGGTAGAACACCTCCAATGGGACCAAAGGTCGTTGCTTGGGTTCTGTTCGAAGCATGAGTGCATGGTTGAGAATGGCAGCTCACTCAGTACTGAGGGACTGTTGAAAGTACTACCTTTCATTCGATGTGCCAAACCAATGCTTACAACTACCATCTCATGGAGATAAAAGCTGTCAATATTTGATAAAGAGCAGAGGAATTCTGATAACCAATATTTATGTCCTAACCAATACCTAAAAAAATGTGATCTGGTCATTTATTTAGTTAACATTTGAAAGTGCTTCAAAAAAACTATTTGACTGCAATGTTTCCTATATTATAACAATGACCATAGTTCAAAAATGCACAACAATAAGTGTAAAGCCCTAGTTTTGTTCAAGATTGTGAAAGGCACAATTAAATGTGAACCTTTCTTTCTCCGTCTTGAAAATTAACTGAAAAAAATGAAGCTAAACTTGCTGCATTCTGTGTTATTTTGTTTACTGGACAGGTATAGAAATGTAAAAGACTTTGGCAGAGAATTGAGATCTGCATTGAAGAGTTAACTCATCTGTCATGTGTTATCTATAGGTACAGGGGCTGGTTACCAGGGACACAGCCAGGAATAACTCAGCTGTCTCTCTGCAACTTCACCCAGATTAGCACCAAATCTGTTCAATGTTACTGGACTGAAGCATGCCACTGATTTTTTTTTGTTTCAAATATGCCCTTTTGTTTGGAAGAATATACTGTATTTACAAATGTTTATTTGAATTTAGATTGATTAGATAGAGGAAAGTAACTTAGGAGTTAGCTAGTTTCTAAAAATAATTGATGTGGTATAAAGACAAAGGCTGATCAATATGTCACTCAACTAACTCTTTATCATCTAACCACTATATGAAGTCATGGCTTGTTACAGATAAAACTGCTCTCTATCTCTTAAGGAAGAATTGGAAGAATTATAGGCATAAGGTAACAAATTGGTTCTTCAATTATGTGTGTTAGTTTGTATAAACACATACCCAAGACTGATAACAGAAGAATAATAGCATAAATGGATCCTGGCAGTGCTTCTATAAACCTGTCATCCCAACTCGGCATCCTGATGAAGATCTGAAGCTTTAGAAAACCCTCTTTCCAGTCCACAGGCAGAACTTTTATTGCATTTCTAAATAGCCTCTTGTTACCTAGCACTGCCAGGAGAGGAATAGGCCTCCTAGACCTCCTTGACTTGTAAGGATCATTTACTCGAGGCTCCTGAATATGAATATTCATTATGATGCATCTCAGAACTTAGATGAGACGCTAAAGGAGAATTTTAATCTATTTCAGCCTATGAGTGGACAGCTGAAATGGATTTGGACATGTGACCATCCCACCCAACAGGATTCCCATTGGCCTCCAAGTCAATATAAATATTTAAGTGATGTCAAGAAAACTGCCAGGACCAAAAGGCTTTTAAATGAACATGTGCAAATGGGGGGGGGGGGGGGGGGCGTTCATTTGATGATATTTCAGTGGCCTGTTGGCTGGAGGAGAACAGGAAGCTTTCTTAGATGTCAATAACTTCTCTTAATGGAGCCTAGTGTTTTCCACCAGATCTTACAAAGGATCACTGTCAGTCCACCGACATGTCCACAGCTTTACCTTTTTTTATCTCTCTAAACTCTTCCACACCTATAACCTTCTGAGATCTCTTCACCCCTCCAATTCTAACTTACTGCATATCCCTGATTTTCATTTCCCAATCATTGAGGGCCATGCCTTCAGCTGACCAAGTCCTAACTACGGAATTCCACTCCTGCAATTCTTTCCACTTTTTCCATCCCCCATTAGAATTATCCTTAAATCCTCCCTCTTTGAACAACCTTATGGTCAGAGGATCTAATATCCCTCTATGTGGCTTTGTTAGACTTAATAATGCTCTAGTGATCAACCATGGTTGCATTGAATGGCGGAACTGGCTGGAGGGTCTAAATGGCCCAGCTCTATGTTAACATTCACATGTGAAGTGCCTTAGGATCTTTTATTATGGCAAATGTACGATCAAAATACAAGGTGCTTTTGCTGATAATTTATCAGCAAAGCAACTGAGAGCCAATGGTAATTGAACCAAATTCCAGTATCAGGGAAAAAGAAATAACATCCCCAAGTTTCTGTCGAGAACTGTGAGTGTAGAAATAGTCCATTTGATGGTGACAAAGCTATTCATCCACAAGTGTCAAAGGCTATTGTGCTACGCTGATGTTATGGTAAGTTTGGTTGAATTACAAGTCACCATCCCAGGTGAGGCAATCACTGTATTATTTTTAGTTGTTTAAACATACAGTAAGAACACATCAGAGACACGGGGTTTTCAGAAAACAAACCATCAGGTGCATCTTGACTCTTGTGTACTGCAGCTTGGTTGGTTTTCCACCAGTCATTCCGATATATCCTATTCATACACATGTATTGTTTGTAAAGAAAGACTAATTGATCTGTGGCCATAATTCATAGATATTTTCCATGATTTGAGCTACATAGCAAGACACAAATCTGTAGAAATCATGTATAGTTACCCAAAATTAGCTCGGAAACACAAAATTATTTATTTAAGTACCCTAATTTTATCCAAGGGCTGTGAATTAAAGAGCATCTAGTTACTGTGTAACTGAGCCTTCCCTTGAAAAATGTTGCTGTGGTCGTTGTGTTGAGATATGAATGGCAGAGTTTAAACAGAATCCTGTGTGAGATGAGGCAGTGTGAATATTCCTATAAAAAAACAGGAAGGTTCTTGCAACTTTATGGAATTATAGATCATTATTTCAGAATTTCACAGGTACTAATTTCAAACACTGGTGCATCAGCTCCCAATAATTGTTTAAAATGATTGGTCATTATTTCTGTAACAAAATAAATCATATCAAATATAAAATAATTATCAAGGAAAAAAGAGAATAAAGTTTTCACTTATACCACGACCACGACTATTTGACTGATGATCCGTGAAAGAATCTTCTGAGTGACTCCCCCCATGACAACTTTGGGCAGTGTTTTCAGTGAAATGTCAGCCTGTGCAGATAATGGGCAATCTGCTAACCTTGCATGGCAGTCAGAGGTCATATCTTTCCAAGTGTTTATTTTACTTTGGTGACAAGGAGACTGTGAAGTTTCCCTTTTTATTACCCAATTGTATCAAATAACGACTGATTAACATTTAAGACAACCGAATAATTTATTACAAGAAATTGAAACAACTAATGAGGCTCTGAGATTTGGTCAGTAATAGTCACCGCAGTTTCATAAGAGGCAAGTACACAAATATTTTTTTGATTGCAGGTCTGATACAGGGACGTGTATTGGATTGATCTATTTGTGAGTTATGAAACCATTTAAATAGTCGGAATATCTGAATAAACAGCTGTAGAAAGCTGAACACTGTGTAGCAGCTGACAGTTGCTTGCTTTTTGTTAACACATGACACAGAATCCTAGGCTGCACCCAGGGATTTTTTTTTCTCTCTCTCTCTAAATTATCCCCTGAGACAACTACTTTTAGCACCAGTCATCTCACAGCCAGCAACTGGGTGAAGAAGACAAAAGGAAATCTTCTTTAGACATTTTGTCTGGAGTGGTTGTAGACAGACTTGCTGGTGCCTGCTGTGGGTAGCAGAGTCTCACCATCTGCACAAGCAAAGGAATTTTAGTGAGGGAACACCACAGAAAACTAACCAGCCAACTCTTATTATGAAGTGCATGAAAAGGAGTCTCCTGGCTAGCAAGATGCCCACACTCTGAAGATGTCTGTTAAACTGTACACACTATTCCAAGGATGAGACTCAGAATTCCTGCTGGGTGCAAATACTGAAGGTAAGCATGACTCTGCTCAAAAGGGAATGAATGCCCTCTGTGCCAATAGTTCCTGTTACATTTTCAGTAGAACTAAGCATTAAGTGTTGTCGAGTGTATTGTCATGTGCACAAGTACAGTAAGGTACAGTACTATAAAATCTTGCAGCAGCACCTCAGGCACGTAGTTACAGACAACACATAGGATATCAATTATACATAAATTATACATAAAAATTATACAATGCAGGGTAAAAAAAGTGCAAAAACAAGACCTTAGTGAAATACAAAACAATGACACAATCAAAGACAAGTTCATGGTAGTGCAAGAGGTGGTCCGTAGTGTTCCATTGCTGAGGTAGGGTTAGGGTTGTGCAGGTCAGTTCAAGAATGAGTTTGCTGTGTTGATCCTATGTTAGGGTTGATAATAATTTTCAATAAATGGGGTAATCCATGAAGTGCTGTTCAGTGAGATGCCAATTTCAATTTAACAATAAAGTAAAATAGAACGGACCCCCACTAACTGAAACATCCTTTATCAAAGATTTGTAGAAAGATCCGTGTCTGTTATTCAGTCTGTTTTAGTCACGTAATTATTATCTGATCGCTCCTTTCAATACTTCTGGGACAACTTGTCCATACCCTTGGGCATGGTACATTTTGTACTAACAGCACCAAGTTACTGTAGAACCACACCATCCTATAAACCCCTAGGATTATTTTTGCTCTGTTCTTGTTGGAACACTTGCAACTGCTTATATTCGATGGATTCTAATTTGATAGAATTCAAATCAAAAATGTGGACATTTAGAAAATGTAAAATTGGGTACTTGGTATTTCATTGAGTATTGTCCCTCCAATATCCGTACAAAGACCCAATGTGTCAGCAGGTGTGCTGGGCTGTTGTGAGATTGCAGCGATGGTGACTTTGGGAAAAGACGGGGTTTGACCCAGCTGCCTCGTCCTACAGCATGACTCTGGTTCACTATGTCAGTACCTCCTGCCTTTATGCAGCAGGACCAGAAGAAAGAGGGGGAGGGTAGAGGAGATTACGGATGTTGGATTCAACATCCTTGCAATGTCATAAACATCTAACCCTGGACAATTTTGCAAAGATTATTTTTAGTAATCTTGTTGTCATGTTGTTATGGAGAAGTCTGTCCTGTTTTGAAGAAAGAAGATCCTTGCCTTTGCTTTTATGGGACTCTCAGTATTATACTCTTAACGTGTCAGAGAGTCCGGAGAAGGACTTTATACCACAGCCTTCTGACTTGGAGGTGGGAACACTGCCAGTGTGGCCGAGGTTGCAAACGGGACAGCTGGGTCACATTCATTTGCAACTTTTAAGTGGTAATTGGATGTGTTCTTGGAAAGGGAATATTTGCTGGTCTATGAAGGTGATCAGGAAGGGAACCAGTATGGCTAATTCAATAACTCCCTCAAAGAGCTGGTGTATCCACAAGGGCCAAATGGCCTTCTACTCTGCTGTCTTGGACTACTAAACCTCCTTCAGGCTTCTATTTCTAGCTTTTCACATTTAGAAAGTTCTCAGTTCTGTCCTTTATAAGTCCAAAGTCACAGTCGCCTACCCTGAAATCCATTTGACACATTTTTTTTCTGGGAAATTACACAAACTGTGTCCAGAATTTGATGATGTCTGGACTTGCCTGGTGAGGCTCCTTGCAGGTAGATCACATTCCAGAAATCCAGCATGTGACGGCTCAAATGAGTTGTTGGAACGTGGCTCGTGCCTATGGAACCTGATGCCAGTTTCTGCTTTACAGAGCATGAAGTTTCTATTGCTTGCCCAGTACTGACTTCTAAGTCCTAGCTGATCTTGGTCCCTCCACCATTGCTGGCAATACCTACAGCTTCCTGGGTAGAGCTGGTGGGAGTTCCATCCCTGAACCTCCCATTTGTCTACTTCGACCTTCTTCATTAGGATATTCTTCAAAATCTACCTGTTTGACCAAGTAGTTCATCAGCAATTCAAGTCTATCACAAATGGACTCACTGTTAAATTTTAGTCCTAGTCTTAGGGATATACAGCTTAGAAATGAGTCCT
The DNA here is from genome assembly GCF_009764475.1 of Pristis pectinata. Classification (NCBI taxonomy): domain Eukaryota; kingdom Metazoa; phylum Chordata; class Chondrichthyes; order Rhinopristiformes; family Pristidae; genus Pristis; species Pristis pectinata. Next base: position 77,799,493 of record NC_067409.1, on the reverse strand, counting down.
TCAGCCCACAATGTCCATGCCAACCAACAAGCATCTATTCCACCCTAATCCCACTTTATTCTCGCATTCCCGTCAACCATTTAGGTTCTACCACTCTCCTACATTCCAGAGACAATTTACAATGGACAATTAACCTACCAACCTGCGCATCTTTGAGATGCAGGAGGAGACTGGGGGAAGCCAACACAATCACAGGGAGAATGCGTAAACTCCATACAGACAGCACCACGGGTCAGTGGTACTTATAGCAAAACAGTAACACCTCATTTCTTAAGAATCCACCCTTCCCGACCACCAGAAATGTTTGCCTTCTTAAAGGTGCTTGTTGAAGGCAAGCAGTTGTTGCTACAATTGTTGTCAGCTGAAAAGGGTGGAGGACAGCTCCTCCTTCAATACTATAATTCCAAGAAAACTCATCTCCGAACTCCTAGATCTGGGACTCCACAACTCCCTTTGCAACTGGATCCTTGACTTCCCAACCAACAGACTGCAATCAGTAAGGATAGGCAGCAACAATTATTTGCAACGCTGGTGCCCCACAAGGCTGCGTCCTCAGCCCCCTACTCTATTCCCTATACACTCACGACTGTGTGGCCAGATTCTGCTTTAACTCCATCTACAAGTTTGCAGATGATACCACCTTATTGGGCCGTATCTCAAATAATGATGAGTTGGAGTACAGGAAGGAGATAGAGAGTCTAGTGACATGGTGTCATGACAACAACATTTCCCTCAAAGTCAGCAAAACATAAGAACTGGTCATTGACTTCAGGAAGGGGTGCGGTGCACACACACCTGTCTACATCAACTGTGTTGACATCAAGAGGGTTGAGAGCTTCAAATTCCTATAAGTGAACATCACCAATAGCCTGTCCTGATCCAACCACATAGACACCACGGCCAAGAAAGCTCACCAGCACCTCTACTTCCTCAGGTGGCTAAAGAAATTTGGCATGTCCCCTTTGACTCTCACCCATTTTTATCAATGCAGCATAGAAAGCATCCAATCTGGATGCATCACGGCTTGGTATGGCAACTGCTCTGCCCGGGACCGCAAGAAACTGCAGAGAGTTGTGGACACATCCCAGCACATCACGTAAACCAGCCTCCCCTCCATGGACTCTGTCTACACTTCTCGCTGACTTAGTAAAGCAGCCAACATAATCAAAGACCCCACCGACCCCAGACATTCTTTCTGCCCCCTCCCATCGGGCAGAAGATACTAAAGCTTGAAAGCATGTACCACCAGGCTCAAGGACAGCTTTTATCCCACTTTTATAAGACTATTGAACGGTCCCCTACTATGATAAGATGTACTCTTGACCTCACAATCTGTCTCATCATAACCTTGCACCTTATTGTCTACCTGCACTTCACTTTCTCTGTAACTGTAACACATTATTCTGCATTCTGTTATTGCTTTTACCTTGTACTACCTCAATGCACTGTTGTAATGAATTGATCTGTGTGATCAGTATGCAAGACACGTTTTTCACTGTACCTTGGTACATATGACAATAATAAACCAATTTAACAATAAGAACAATTTGGTAAATTGGCAAATTAAATTTACCAATTTAATTTACCATTTTACCAAATTGCTCTCATTGCATTGTCCTGAAATCATCTATCCTGTTCGTATTACTAATCTGGCATTCCCTGCTGTTTGGTTGACATTGTCACATGGTGCAAGCAATAGAACAATAAATGCATTTAATGCTGTAAACTTGACCTTGTGATGCTATTGACTCTTGTGAGTCATTTGTGATATGGGTCAAAGAGACCTTTATTAAATAATTGATAAGAACAACCAAATTGTAAACTAATTTCATGTCAAAAATGATAGAAAACAGCTTGTCCAGAAAGAGAAGAAGGTTTGAGGAGTTTGAAAGGTGGTGGAATATGAACTCACATTTGGGGGATGTTCCACTCTGCTTGGTTTTGCAACATTGTAAAAGTGTTCACATGAGAGTTTTTGGATTGATATTTATGGCAAAATAGTAACCCCTCATTTCTTAAGCATATATTATTCCAGAGTACCAAAAGATGTTAACAAAATCCCATGAAATGTTCTGGCTTAAGTGGATGTAGGGTCCATCTTGGGTGGTACAGACCTGGATCACGACCTGAATCCTTGATCCAGGCTGGATCTTGCCCCTTCAAAGTGTCGTCAAAAGGCCATTTGAACATTTCTATCTCTGCTGCTCTGGCTATGGTTAATCCAAGGAACATCCTTTGCCACTTCTACTTATGTATCCTCTCTCCCACTGGTAGGCACCTGAGATGCACACATAGCAACATGGGGAGTTGCCAAAAAAAACCCACCAACATTAATAAACCTCCCTGTATTCTCTAGTATTTGATGATGGAAGTTCTAGTTAAGTATCCCAGAACCTATACTGAGATTGAGGCATTAGGAGCAAGTAATAGTCTGGGCAAGTACTGGAGGGCTGTTTTGAAATTCAACCTTTTGATAGACTGTCTGCATCAGATGCACCCTCAGACAGCTCACCCTGCCAGCCAATTTAATGTTGGATCCCCTACTAGTGGCCCTCATGCAAGGTCTGGAAGGGAGGTTAGGTGGGGGGAGGGAGGGCTGGAGGGCTTTTAGACATCAGGAATGTTCCTAGCCATTCTGGCTCCACAGGAGTTACTCAGTACAAATCATACCTGGAGCTTGCCACAGACACTGCCAAAGTATCCTGAGAAATCTGGACCTGATTCCTACCCAGTCGGGGGAACAAACATGAAGAATCTTCATGCGGAAGGTGGTGAATCTCTGGAATTCTCTATCCTACAGTTTGGGGAGGCTAGATCATTGGAAGCATGTAAGGAAGAAATAAGAAAGATCAGGGAATTGAGGGCTATGGGGAACTGGCACAAAAGAGGAGTTGAGTCCTGAGGTAGATTAGCCGTGATTGTATTGAAAGGTGGGGCAGGCTTGAGGGCCAGCTGGCTTCCATTGCTCCTATTTTCTTGCGTCTTTGTGTCCTTCAGCAGCCAGTAGACCTCTCAGTAACATGTTTAAGGGTTCAAATGTCTATTTTAGGTAAGTGCTCGAGCTCCCTAGAAAATGGTTCCCTCAACGGCATTGGAGCCAACAACTATACTGTCTTGGTCCAGACTACCTCATCACTAAATTGCTCAGATTTATTTTGTTTTAATGCCCGGGGAGAGTGTGCAACATTCACCAATTTTTACCATTGAGTGTCTTCAGCTAAAGAAAGCTTCAAGGGAATCTCACTCCTTGACATTGCTGAAAGTATGTTCTGCACTGGAATATATTTAACCTATTGCCAGCAAAAGGCACCTATTGTGCTGTCAGAGGTGACAATGGATTCTACCTTAGGTGTAGAGAATGAGTCCAGCTGACAATAGGAAGCTAATATGTAACAAGAAAGATTTACTGAGTTTCACGTGTTAATTTTAATAAGATTATTGATGCAACTTTGACCTGTCCTTGACCTCAATAACGTGGTTCAGGGAATGTTGAATTACAGAATCATAGGATCATACAGCACAGAAATGGGCCACTTCCTCCTTGTAGACTGTGATATCTATCCATGTTAATCCCATTTGCCTGCATTATGCCTGTATCCCTCTACGCCTTTTCTATCTATCTAATTAAAATGACTGGTTAAGTACTTTAGAATTTAATTCTGGTGTTGCAGAGTTCTCTGTTGTTGCCCTAGTCCTATAAATGGTCAGCTTTGCTTAACTGGATTTCAAGCTGTTTTTAATTCAATTGCAGAACTGAAAGGAAAAATTACTCAAAAGATAAATTGAAGATTGAGATTTGTGTATTCTAAAAATTGCTGAGATACTTTTCTTCATACTGAGGCGATTGTTAATGAATGGAATAAATATTTGTCTATGGGTGCATCTAAAGATTGCCGAGAACTTGTTATACAAATGTCTGTTGCTTATATTGGCTGTGTTCTTCAGTACTTTTGCAGTGGCCATAATTTTCAGCCCATTTCATTTTAATGGAGGAAAGTAAGCCTAGTGATGAGAACATATGTTGCTGCTTATTTCAGGATTACGTGATTGAAAGTTTAATGTGCCAGTGAATGAAACATGATAATGACCATTTCCAGATCATTTTGCACTGCTCCAGAAACTTGACAGGTGAGCTCCCACTGGGAATAGCCTTGCCCATCTGCCCTGAACTTTGTCGTGTCACATCTCAGGGATTACTGAAGTTTGTGGCAACAGGCCCACAGCTGAAACAGTTGGTGACATTCTGCTGTTATGGCTACCTAGTGCATCCATTCGGACACTCCATACTTTCTAGACCATGGTGTTTATATGTCCATGTTTACTTAGGATGCCTGGCTGCTCAACAGGACTTTCTATCAACAACAAACATTCATAAAATTGTAATTAATTAGACAACTGATTAACTCTATACTAAAAGTACATGTACATTCTTTGGTTTGGGCCTTATGGCATCCATACGGCTGAGCTGTGTTGTCAATTTGTATGCACAGACAGTGCTGTTGAAACTGGTACGTGTGAATTGGTAGCATAAACAACCTGCTTGAAGAACTCAGCGGGTCGAGCAGCATCTGTGGGAGGAAAGGAAATGTTGATGTTTCCGGTCGAAACCCTGCATCAGGACTCCAGCATCTGCATTCTCTTGTGTCTCCACATGTGAATTGGTGCTGCATTGTTGCTCAGTCTAGCACAAATGCACACTACTCATTTGTGTTGGCTCTTGCACCCATGCAGTGCTGTGTTGTTACAGTTTCTGGTGCTGCATTAATTGCAGAACCTGTCACATCTAGAGTTCCTGATTATCAGTGAAATGATTCACAGTGTAAACAGGGGAATGTGCCATATAACTCTCCTCCTTCTTCAGTAATGAGGAGAACTCGATTCCGCTCTGGTCTTCTGGTCTCTAAGGTGACCGATGGGGCCAACATGGGAACCACAAACACTGCCACAGATGGGCCAGGAAGTACCTATATAACTAAAATACTGGAGGTTGTTGAACTCAGAGCTGGGAGTGTAAATGGAAGATGCTGTTTTATTCACCTAGCTCACTGCTAGAGGATTCTATGTCAACTTATCAAGGTTGACAGTTTATAATATTGTAAGTGATTGGGAGCTCAGTATCCAATAATAATCCATCCAATTCCATATGAGGGACATATAGCAGCCATTGGGAAGTTCTGCCACAAAGAAGATCAACTTTTCAGTTCTTTTACAGCATGAGCTTTGCTAAACATTAAATGTTAAAAAGAGTTCTATCCCTGAAATGAAACAAAGATGCAATTGTAAGAAATAGTGGGCTGCACTGTGCAATTTTTGAAGCATCAGGTTTGCATGTTTCAGAAAACAGGGCAACCTTCTCAGGCATTGCCATTGGCATTAGTTTCTAAAATCAACACTCTATAAAGCGCTACCCATGAGTATTTCCAAGAACTGTGGAAGTAGAGGCAGAAATTTCAACAGCAACTATAACTAGCACCTATTTAGTCGTGAAAATTCTCCAGAGAGGTATAATGAAGTGCTGGGCAAAGGAAGATAATCAAAACCTTGGCCAAGGAGGTGGAAAATGTTGGAATAGTCAACCTTGGAGTTGCTAAAGGCCTGGATGAAGCTTCCAGCAACAGTCCCAATGCAAGATGACGATAGAATTTCATGATTAGGTTTGCAAGAGCATGTGTAAATAATGTGTAAATAAAGGATTTGTGGTGGACTTAGGCCGTGAATGGAGATGGAATATGATGTAGAAAAATAGGAAGTCATTCACTTTGGTAGAAAGGCATAATATTTTTCAAATACTGAATGATTAAAAAGTGACAGTGTTCAGAGATTGTTCTTGTGCACAAGACAATGAAAATTAATACACAGATACAGCAAGCAATTAGGAAAGCAAACAGTATGTGGCCTTTATAGAAGATTCAAGTACAAGAGTAGGGATATCTACTCTCTAGAGTTCAGATAAATGAGTGACGATCTCATTGAATCTTAGAAAATTCTAATTTTTCATTTGGAGTCAGTAGGACTTTTTCCTTGGAGCACAGGAGACTGAAAGGTGATCTTATAAAGGTGTATAAAATCATGACGAGCATAGATAAGGTGAATGCACACAGTCTTTTTCCCAGAGTTGGGGAATCAAGTACTAGAGGGCATAGGTTTAAAATTAGATTTAATAGGAACTAGAGGAGCAACTTTTTTACTCAAAAGGTGGTTCATGTGTGGAATGAACTGCCAGAGGAGATGGCTGAGGCAGGTATAATAACAACTTTTCAAAGACAGTTGGACAAGTACATGGATAGGAAAAGTTTAGAAGGTTATGGGCCAAATGTGGGCAAATGGGACCAGCTTGGATGGGCATCTTGATTGGCATGGACCAGTTGGGCTGAAAGGCCTGTTTCTGTGCTATATGACTCATTACTGAGGTTGGTTGAAGGGATGATGTTTCCTTTGGAAGGAGTTGTCCTGAGCCAGGGTCACAGTCTCAGAATAAGGGTTCAGTCATTCAGGACTGAGATAAACGTTATCACCAGAGGGTAGGGAATCTTTAGAATTCTCTCCCTGGGAGGGTTGGAAAGGCTCAGTGACTGAGTATATTCAAGAAAAAGATTGACAGATTTTTATGTATTAAGGGAATCAAGAGATGTGAGGTTAGTGCAGAAAGGTGGTGTATCAAATATCAAAAAGTTTAACTATCATCTCATGGAGTGGCAGAGCAGGCACAAGGGTCTGAATGACCTACTTTGCTTCTGTTTCTTACTTCTTGTGCTCTTATGTTTATTATAAGTGTCTCCTATCAAATTATAAGCTAAGATCAAATATAACATTAATTTTAAGGTGTATGTGAACTATAATTGATCTTTAATTGTAGCTGGCCTGAATCCACATTCCTTCATCACCATGTCATTATACCATCTCACGGTGCTGCTTTATTTATCTCAGACTTTAATTTGAAAATGTGTGGATTTTTTGCATTTCTAATTAGCCAGCTAGTTTCAAGTTGAAGTTTATCTCCATTCAGATCATTCCATAATACAACAGCTGTGGGATTGCACACTCAGTCTATCCACCTGTCTTACTCACAGGTGTACCTTCGGTCTCTCCCTCACTCAAAATTAAAGTCAAGTTTATTGTCATGTGCACAAGTACAGGTATGCACAGGTGCAATGAAAAACTTACTTGCAGCAACATCACAGGCACATAGCATTAGAGACACAACATTCACAAGAAAAACAAATTAAACATAAATTACACAAAATTACACAAGAAAGAATACAAGTAGAACAAAAAAAAACAAAGTTTATTGTTGTGCAAAGTGATCGAGGTGGTCATAGCGTTGCTATATTAAGGTAGTGATTAGGGTTGTGCAGGTTGGTTCAAGAACCGAATGGTTGAAGGGAAGTAGCTATTCTTGAACCCAGTGGTGTGGGACTTCAGGCATCTGTATCTCCTGTACTCAGTAATACTCTGCCTTGTCCTCTCATTTGTGCTTACTTTAAGTATAAATCGTGCAATCCTGACATTCTCAGTGTTATTCCTCACTCCACACTCATGTACTCCTTATTAAAGAGCATCCCATCATTCTTTGAGTGATTGAGGAAAATTGTCTCTTCAAGGGTACCGAGACAAGATATTGTTGTGTGCCATTAAAGGCAGGGCATGACTGTTGCCTAACGCCAATGACCGTTTTGATTGTGGGCCTGCCACAGTAACTATAGTAGTGGATGAGGCACCAGGCTCAAGAGTTATTGAATTACCTTTAAACGATTTCATTTCATGTGCTGCAGAGTGTGAAGGAGAATATGGTTATCCCTCTCTAGATCTAGAGGATTTGGAGGCGAAAGTGGGTGCTTGGTTGGTGGTCTCACTGAGGCTCAGGGAGGGTGGCATGCAATCATTGGAGTTGTAATGCGGATGTGGTAATGGCCACTGGGGACCTGGGGAAGGGGTGGCTCAGCCAGCTGGAGATGTGTGCCTGGCTGCTGGGGGTCCCAGCTGGATGCTGGAGCCATGATCAGGAGGTTCAAGGGCTCTGAGAACCTGGCTAGCTCTTTGATGAGTTGCTGGGATTGGGGAATTCAGGGGTTGGGGAGCTCAGTGGGGGAGGTCAATGATTACGGTATCAAGATGATCAGGGATGAGAGTGGTGGGTTATGGAGCTGCCCCATAAAGGGAGTGGGGATATACTGAAGGATCGGAGACATGAACCGGGATTTAAGATGCTTATTTCCAGGAATGTTGGCCACTCCTTGGATCAACACAGTCCAATATCCCTGGAAATGCCCCCTTGGTAGCAGGGATTGAGCAATAACATGATTTGAATCACCCTGTGTGCCTTTCAGGTTTGCTCAGTTCTACTTTTCTTTTAAACAGAAATCTCCTCCAGGTTACCGATCATCATGTCTGCAGGATCACCCTCCTCCCCAGGTGGACCCAATGGTATCATTAGAAGTCAGTCCTTTGCCGGCTTCAGTACTCAACAGGAGAGAAGGTCCAGGTGTGTATGCAACAAGGCGTAATTGTTCTTCTGTGGTAGAGGATTCTCTTCACACACAGACATACAATCAGAACTCTGTGTCCGCACACTGCATCATGTGCACAGATAACTACATCTACACTTATATGTTCAAGTTCAAGTCTATTATCATGGCATACATACCCAGCGTATAAATGCCATGAAAATTAGGTTTTTGCAGCAGCAGCACAGTACATTAAAAACATAAATTACATAAATTAACATAAATTATGCTTAATTTACAAGACAAAATAAACCATAGTAAACATAACTACAATAGTGCAAATTGAGGGAAATCCAGTCCAAGGTAGAATTAAGGTTCTTCAGGTTAGTTCAAGAAGCTGATGGCAGTGGGGGAAGAAGCTGTTGTTGAACCTTGACATGTGGGTCTTCAGGCTCCTGTATCTCCTGCCTGATGGCAGCATCGAGAAGAGGGTGTGGGCTGGATGGCGGGGGTGTTTAACGATGGATCTTGCCTTCCTGAGACAATGCATCTTGCAGATGTCTTCGATGGTGGGGAGAGCTGTACCCATGATGGAACTGGCTGAGTCCACCACTACCTGTAGCCTCTTGCGTTCCTGTGCGTTGGAGTTCCTATACCAGGTTGTGATGCAACCAGTCAGAATGCCTTCCACTATACATCTGTAGAAGTTATACATATGCAGAGCTCTGCTCAGTAGCCTTGAGAGCTAGTTAAATTTCTGATGTTACATTGGAGCTCACAGACAGCCAGAAGCTTTTCACCCTTACAAAGATGTTTAGCACCTAATGGACCAAGACAGATAAAGTGGCAAAAACAATACAAAGGTACTCAAACTGAGGCAGGGTCACGATAACTGTAAATCTTCTCTGGGCTTGTGTGTATGGAGAACAATGCCTCTTCACTCATCTGTACTTTTCAAAATAATACCACAAGATAATGATGGTTTATAAATACCGCATTGTGGGTCTGACTCATGTTCCTGGGTTCCAATATTCTTTTGTGTCGTGGGTAAAAGATTAGGCCATTCATGTGCAGGTGCACATAAAGACGCTTCCTTTGTGTCCTCTTGCCACAATGGAGAGCAGAGAACAGCAGAGGAAGCACTTGGGCAATGGATTCAGGAAGTTTGTGGGAAAGGCTGATGGGATGGGGGAGGTTCGTAAGGGTGGGAGAGGTTGGCAGGGCAGTGAGAAAGCAGCGTAGGAAATGGGGAGGGGATCCCAGCAAAGTTGGGAGAATCACAGTGACTGGAGTGGTTGGGGGTCTGGGTGGATGACTGGGGTGATGGGAGACTCCAGGATATAGTTTGGTGGGTCAGGGAGACAATGGTAGAGGGAGGGTGCTCAGAGCTTCAGAAATGAAAGAGCCACATGTGAGGCAGAAGGCATTACCTGCCCTGCTCCATTTATTGGTCAACGGGACACCAGAGGCACATCTCATGAGTCAGCGTCTAGTGCAGAGCGTCATATGATAGAAATGGACAGAGGGAGATCAGATGTGGAGGTCGGAGCAGCCAACAGCTTGAGCATTATGACTTTTCCTGTCTTAACTGGAAAACTCTGAACTCTAAATAAAATTAGTATAGAACATAGAACACTACAGCACGGTACAGGCCCTTCGGCCCACAATGATGTGCCAACATTTTATCCTGCTCTAAGATCTATCTAATCCTTCCCTCCCATGTCGCCCCCACCCCCATTTCTCTATCATTCATATATCCATCTAAGAGTCTCTTAAATGTCCCAATGTATCTGCCCCCACAACCTCAGCAGGCAGTCCATTCCACACACCCACCACTCTCTGTGTTAAAAACTTACCCCTGACATCCCCCTTATACCTTCCTCCAATCACCTTAAAATTATGTCCCCTCGTGTTAGTCATTGTCACCCTGGGAAAAAGTTGCTGACTGTCCACTCGATCTATGCCTCTTATTATCTTGTACACCTCTATCAAGTCACCTCTCATCTTCCTCCTCTCCAAAGAGAAAAGCCCTAGCTCACTCAACCTATCCTCATAAGACATGCTCTCCAATCCAGGCAACATCCTGGTAAATCTCCTCTGCACCCTCTCTAAAGCTTCCACATCCTTCCTATAATGAGGTGACCAGAAATGAACACAATACTCCAAGTGTGGTTGACCAGAGTTCTACAGAGCTGCAACATCACCTCGTGGCTCTTGAACTCAACACCCTGACGAATGAAGGCCAACACTCCATATGCCTTCTTAACAACCCTATCGACCTGCACGGCAACCTTGAGGGATCTATGGATGTGGACCCCAAGAACCCCTGTTCCTCTACACTGCTAAGAGTCCTGCCATTAATCTTGTATAAACCTTGTATAAACAGCTGTTTGATGGTCAACACAGACTCAGTACTTCTTTCCGTGCTGTATAATTCTGTCATTCTATGACTGTGGATTGAGCCTGCTGACTTCCATGGTCAAGCTCCCAATGCTTTCCTCATCAGTGAAGCTGTTGAATGAATGTAATATCTTAAAAGATAAATCAAAACAGAAATTGCTGGAAATACTCAGCAGGTCAGGCTGCAACTGTGAGAAGAGAAACAGAGCTAACCTTTCAGTTTGAAGACCCTTTGTCAGAACTGAGAAGGAGATGAAAGAAGCTGTTAAGCTGTAGGGAGGGTAGGGGAGAGGTATGTCTCTGATAGGGTAAAATCAGGGGGACTATGGGGCTAAGCTGTAAACAGGGTCATCTCATCGATGGGAGCAGTTAGAGAATGAGAACATAGAACACAGACAAAAAAATATGGGAGCTGTGAAATGCAGAGCAGGAAGACATGCCCAGCAGGTCAAGTGGGCATGTCGTCACTGCCAGAGGGAAAAAAGAAAAACAAGCTCCAATATCACAGTTGGCAACAGGTACAGACCACAGTCAGGTTACCTGAAGTTGCAGGTTATTCTGTGAAGTTGCAAATCATTTATACATGTAGTCCAGAAAATAGTTTCATTCAGCATTTGGAATCATATGTTATCTGGCACCCAAGTTACTTGGTTTTTACTGGAATGTTATGTGTAAATTGACCCCAAACAATCCAATTTCACTGATCCAATCTCCCAACAGGAGTCACTCCTTCATTGGAAATAACGGAATCCTCAAAAAACCACAGGGAAAATTAAAGAAAATGAATGTTTCAGTCCATAAGAACAACAGCACACCCAAGGATGTACAACCAAAGCGAATGGATGAAATGTATGAAGCACTGAAGAAGGGACTAACGTAAGAAATTATGAATATTAAACCCTCCTCAATTAATCATTTAAAGATTAATGATCAGCAGTTATAGATTTTGTTGGTTCTCAAGTCTATTGGGCATCAATGAGTAACATGTTTGAACTGCATACACAAAAATGTTTATCATCATTTCCTTACTTAGAAACAATGGATCGATTAATTTCTAAGAGACAAGGATGTAGCATGCAGCCAATTATCTAATGTGTTGATCGTAAGATGTAATCAGAAGGCCTTGCGGTCAGGTTTTGCACAGTTCCATCCAAGGAGTAGATTAATACTCATTGCATTAAAAGATCTGAGCAGTCACTCAGAAGGGCCCGAGAAGTAGTACAACTATTGAAAGTTATTTCCTATTGTAAATCACTTTTTTTTGTTGTTGTTGAACAGCGAGTACCTGGAAGTGCACCAAGTAGAGCTGGACAAGCTCACCACTCAACTGAAGGATATGAAACGCAACTCCAGATTGGTGAGTGGGGTCTAGAGAACCCAACATGAAATAATGAAAGTGATGGAAAGACAGCGCAGTTCAGCTGGCATACAGAGAGAAACAGGAACATTAACAATATTTCCCTTTCTGAGAAACAGAGGACGTTAGCAGGTGCTAACAGATCAGTCAGCTATTTCTTTCATTTCCTAGATTTATTTTAGATTTTCCTCTTTATTTTACCACTTATTTGTGAAATCTGGTACTGGAAACATTGTCAGCTTCCTTTGTATCTAGAGAACCATGTCTACCACCGTGATTAATGAGTGGGTTTCTCAACCAAATCATGTATTATCCATACAGCACAGCCGCACACTCACACACACTATGTACAAACATGCCATTAACACACAACACACACCATGCACACACACACACACACACAGAGCACACACCATATACAAACACATCACACACATGCACATGCACCATGCACACACACTGCATATACCACATACACAGCATAAATGCACAAATCACACATATACACACACTCTAAGCACAATCACCACACAAAGCACTCACACAGATCATGCACACACCATACACACTAAACTCACACCATGCACACACACCATGTACACACACACATATGAACAGACCACAGACATGCACACATATATATACAGAGAGGCACAGCCCCTGCTGATACCTCCCCACACAACCCTCACTCCCTTTAACAAAATGGTGTTGAATGCAATTATTGTGCCCATCTGAGTTCACACAAACTAGTGACTGATCCTGGGGTGCATTAATTTTGGAACTCAAATGAGTGGAACAGTTTCTCATTTTATTCATAGCCTCATGTCAACATAAAAATACATCTGGATCTCACATGATGCAAGGTCATTATCCCATGAAAACTGATACCTCCTCTACACACTGTGAAATGATCACTGACCTTCAAAATACAATGTCTATATTTAGAGAAAAATTACTGAAATACAGTGAGTGATGGTAAAGTAATTTAAGACAATCAGCGGAAAAGGAAAATGCACTACCTTCTATTTGACATGTGAGAAACGCATTGATATTTTATTCAGCTCACTCTATGGGCAAGTCTTTCTCCTTTAAGTAAAAGATGAAGCATTCTACTCATAATATATCTTCCAATTATATTGAATAATGTGCAGCCAACATTAATCCTCCATTTTTCAATTAAAGCCAGATAGATTGCCACTGAAATATTAGGTGATATTCTGTGACCTCAGTGGGATTCATTAATCACAGGGAACCTGGACTCCAATGTTCTAGCCTTATACCTCACCCTCATCCCGTGAGTTGGGAGATTGAGGCCACCTTAGTAAACATGGCAAACATAAATAACCAAGCTAATCGTGATTCTTGTAATTTATGAGCTCTGAAATTTTGTTTTCATGCTTTGTTCTTTCCTCAGTCATTGAAAAAGCTGCAGGAAAAGAAGTGAAAAATCTAATGCTGAAACTGATAGGGGGTGGGAAGTTCTAACAAAGGTCTCTCTGCCCATTCCAGCAGTAACTGATCTCATGCTGGCTGTTTACTGTTTGCAAAGGTTTTACTTGGTGCTGACAGGCAGTGGTGTCTTCTGAGACAAAACTGTTTTCCATATTGTACTCACACCAGCAATGCATGGTACAGGATCGTGCATTGAGGAGAAGTGGGAAAAGCAGCATCCAATCACATTTTTTCAAAATTGTACTGAGAGAACCAAATAAAGGGTTTCCCTTTGAAACAAAATCTCTTCTTGTTGCCTGAAAACAATGGCTCCTTACTAGAGTACAGTTCACAAGCCCCAGCAGATCTTCAACATAATACCACACTGATTGTAGTACCAACACTGAAAGGCATCACTGGAAGATCTTTGCAATTGGGCTCACTTGATAGGGATGAGGAGAAGTAATCTAATCTTATCCTCCAAAGCTAAATGTTGCCCCACAATAATCCCAGCAAAGATCAGGAAAGGTCCATCTGACATAGAAGGTTGCATTCTCCCATGGAGCTAAACAGAGGTAAACTTTGCAATTTTTGAAAGTATTGTCTTCTTTAAAGAAACTTCTTTTAGGAAACCATTCCTTTGGTAAATTGATAGCGATGCTGAGAAATCCAGTTAGATGGTGTCCTTTTGGCATGTTGGGGCTGATAAATGCCCAGGATGTAAACCAATATCAGCTATTTCTGGGTTGTTTTACATTGTTCTGTATGTTTGAACAGGCACCTCACGGTATGAGTTGTGCTTGTGATGCAACCATGCGTATTGTTCCCCATGCGATACTCCTTTTGAAAATTGTCTGAGGTTAGACCAGGTTGCTCTGAGGGTGACGTTCACTGGTCATTCCTCGAACCAGTATGTATCTGTGCTGGAACCGCAGATCCATTCGCCAACAGATTTTAATCCCTTGCTTCCCGATCATCCTTGGTCTCGAATAAATTGATCCCCCAAAATACCTGAAATCCTGGCCTTTGGCTCTTTTGAACTCACATATTTACCAGATTGGGGTCCATAAATTCACTGACCCCACACACACCAATTTCCTGCCACCCCCCCCCCCCCCTCTGAATTATGATTGGGATTCTATGGCCAGCCCATTCTTCACCTGCCCCACTCCTGGGATCTGGACTACATAGCATGCTTCTTGTAATATGCTACAATTTCCATTCCATTCTGGATATAAACCATGTGAAATGGCCACAGCACACCACTCAAACCTGGATTGTGTTGGACAAACTTGGATTGTTTTCTCTGGAGCATCAGAGGCTGAGGGGAGACCTGATAGAAGTTTATAAAATTATGACAGGCATAGGTAGGGTAGACAGTCAGAATCTTTCTCCCCGGATAGAAATGTCAAATACTAGAAGGCATAGGTTTAAGGTGAGAAGGGGAAAGTTTAAAGGGGATGTGCGGGGAAGTTTTTTACACAGAGTGGTAGGTGCCTAGAACGCAAACCCAAGGGGGGTAGTGGAAGCAGGTACAATAGTGGTGTTCAGGAGGCTTTTAGATGGGCACATGAATATGCAGGGGATGGAGGGATATGGATCATGTGCAGGCAGAAGGGCTTAGTTTAATTTGGCATCATACTCAGCACAGACATTGTGGGCTGAAGGGCCTGTTCCTGTGCTATACTGTTCTGTGTTCTATGTTCCATGGGTGAGCCCATTCTGGTAAGACTACCACTTGGCTGTCCTTTTCCAGGCTACATCCGCATGATCTATTTTTTCTTTACCGTCAGCTGCTGATGACTTTCTCTTCTCTCTATCAGCCAGTGTCCTTGCAACCAGGGTTGAAGTAGTTGAATGCCATTGTAGATGGTATGCTTAAATATGTAAAACATGCAATGGTAAACACTGCAACAACACAATGCAAAATAAAAACTGAATGTGGCGCACAATCAGTTAATATTTTAAAGTAAAATAAAAAATGCTAGAAATACTCAGCAGGTCAGGCCACATCTGTTTCTTCCCAAAGATGTATCCTGATCTGCTGAGAATTTCCAGCATTTTCTGTTTTTATTTTAGATTTTTCCAGCATCTGTAGGGCTTTTTTTTGTGATTTTCTGTTAATGCTTTATGTCTCTTCTTTACAGGGAGTTTTGTATGAACTTGATAAGGTGAGTAATTACAGTGCGTAACTTCTTTGTGTGGGATGAGGTTTTGTTTATATGGTGTTGTACAGCTAGATATTGTATCCTGCTTCAGGGCACCTCATTCTGACATGGTGGAGATACAGCGCCCAGCGAGCTGGCGGACCAGCTTGTGGGGTGGGTGATGAGCCTTGTCCTGATGGGCCTCCATAACTTCAAGAACGACAGAAACCCTGAAAATACCCAAAAGGAGCTTCTGCTGAAATTAAATAAGCCATTTAGGTTAAACTCCGTGTGTGCTTCCAGCAGCCAATTCCTGATTGGCACAGCACAAAGCAAGTCATGTTGCAGGATCTGCCCATATGAGATAGTATGGCTCACTTCCCACTGTACTGAACATTCCTGCTGACTTCCAACAGCTGAATAACTGCATGCAGAATGGTAATGACATCAGCGTTCTTTTATTAACTCATGTGATGTGGATATCCTTGGCAAGACCAGTATTCATTGCTCCCCCTGTAATTGTTCCTGGAAGTTGGTTGGTGGTGAACCATCTATTGGAGTGTTTGTGCCAAAAAAAAACATCCCAGATGCACTCCTGGGTTCCCACTGGGGAACTGTGCCTGCAGGGTTTGCAACCAATACGGTAATCCTAGACTGTGGGAACCTGTTAGTGTTGCCAACAATCTCAATCACCCTAATTGGCAGAGGATTGGCTGCTTGGATATTCCTCTGTGGTTTTTTATCTCGTAGCATTCAGGAGAAGCCCTGGAGGAAATTCTGTTTCCTACCTAAACTGTGTATGATTGTAATTTTCTTGCCAGGAGAGTATATCCAGCCCTATAATGATGTAACATACTGATAAGAAGAGATACTATAGTAGCACATGGTATTTATAACATTGTGAAAATTTATGTTTAGTGGTTTAAAATCTACTTGGCTTTAATGTTTGAAGATTTTAAAATCATTAACGTTCAGGGTTTTATGAAAGAAAACCTGGTAAGTATTTCAACTAAGCAAATTTAATCTCGAGGCACTGTAGGCAACCATGCCAATAAGCTGAGTGAGCAGCCTTCTGATGCCCCACTACTCTTGTAGTCTCCATTTTCTGCTCATGTTTCAAAGATACAGATTATTTCATCTGCTGTTCAGTCCTTTTTGTTAGGTTGCGGAATCTAATGACATATTTTTTTCTCTTTGCAGCAAATCAAAGCTATAGAGAGATACGTGAGAAGGCTGGAGTTCCACATCAGTAAGGTAGATATAAATAGCGGTACAGTTCAACTTAAATTGACCTTGGAGTAAGAATGCAATTCTCATCCAAGTGAAAAAAAATAATGTATATTGAAAGTCAATGGGCTAACAGGAAGACATTTCCTTTACAGTATCATTAATGAGGCTGTATTAATGAGGTGGCAAGAGAAGCACGAAGATGGAAAAGATGGGCTATATTAGTTTTAGAATAATTCAGCTGTAGTAAAAGCAAGGGGTTCTCTCCAGTAGCCTGCCCAACTGAAGTTAATCTAGGTACATATAACAGACCTGGTAAACTTCACTTGCAGGGAATTAATTTTCACTTTAGTCAGTCTGTTACATGGTTACATTCAACGGGAAGGGTTTCAACAACATCTTAGGTATGTCTCAGTTAAACTGGTAATTGGTTTATTATTGTCGCATGTATCAAGATACAGTGAAAAACTTAGTTTTGCATGCCATCCATACAGATCATTCCAAACATAGGTACATCAAGGTAGTACAAAGGGAAAAGCAATAACAGAATGCAGAATGTAGTGTCACAGCTGCAGTTACAGAAAAAGTGCTGTGCAGGTAGACAAATAAGATGCAAAATAAACCACAGGCCACATTCAGTAAAGGGATGGGCAACTTTTCACACATCAGATCATGCCAATGTCAGTTTGACTTGTGTGGTAAATATCACAAACATAACACAACTAAGCTAATTTTATCAAGACACTTTAACCAAACTTGACAAATAAAGATGTGGGAGGAGCATTACTCCTTTTCTCTCAATTTTCTACTTGTATTAAGCACAGCAGACAGTAAAGAGTTGGCATGGCAGTAGCCTTAGGCCAAGGATGGTAATGAGACCAATGTGACTCCAGCAAAAGCTGTTTATGTTTATTGATGGTAGTTAGATGCACCAAGCAGAAAGGATCTACTGGGGGTTTCAGTACCTCTGACAGAAGTGCTGTTACTTTATATACTTTATGGACCAAGGGGAATTCATAACACCGGAGCCAAGGCAGTAAAATAAACAGGACATGGAAAAGGAAGTAATTCTCAAGTAGATCAATCCACTACTCCCTCCATGATGTTCCTGTGTCTTCTCCCTTGTGACCTGTTGCAGCTCCTTCCCCTCACCATCTCCTTGCTCAACTCATAAGTATAATCAATTTCTACTTCAGCACTAATTTCTTCTGGTTAAAATTTTTATCAAATGTGCTGATAATTTTTTTTAATGCATTTCCAGCACTCATTAAAATTCTCAGCTTGGGTTGCCCCAATCATAATGACCCTTTCCTGACCTCATGAATTGGGAAAAGCATTGCTTTTAGGATGTGGCGTCAGCGTGTGTTGTGCAAGATTCACATTGTTCATATCGGTACTCAGCAGACCCAACCAAAGGAACAAGTGTCCTAGTAGAATTAGTGACAGGAAGAGGGCTGCGGCTAAGAGGAAATGGTGTAATAGGTGGCAGAAATTACTAATGATTGACAGCAGTTGATTCGCGACTTGAAGTTAACCAATTCATGACAAAGCTTTAAATAACATTCTTATTAAGTGAGATGGGCTCACCATTGCCATTCAGAACAAAACCTCTGCTCCTTTCTCAGTATAAAATCAGATTGAATGAGAAGATTAAATCTCATTGCACTTTTATAATTTCCTTTTAATAATACAAGGCTGCAGCTGGTACTGGTTTGGAGAACAGCGACAGTATTTAAAACTAAGGTGCAGTTAACAGTGTTATGGTGAATATATTGGATTTATTCCATGACCCCAGGCATCTTGGATGACATACGGCAGGAACCCCAAAGAACTCCCATGTAAATTCAACCCAATGGCATATTCTGGATAATACAATCACTCCTGATTTAATTATTAATGAGCAGGAAACCGGCCTACTGGATTTAACACCAGCTAATGAATTGAAGCAAAGGACCAAACTAATTTGATCTTTTAGTTGAGTCAAATCAGCCTTTGAACGCTGCTGTAGTTCTCACCAAGAGAGAAATCTCAAAACTGAATAGAATATATGTTTTCTACCTCCAACCCTTACTTGCTCTGGTCATAGTCTGTCCACATTTATCATTGTAAATGAAATGTTTAATTATTAGTTGTTAGTGTTAGGTTACTAGATTGGTGGACTTTTATGGGGTAAATTGAAAGAAAATGTCATACAGTCATAGAGGCATTCAGCATGGAAACAGGCCTTTTGGCCCAATGAATCCATATTGATTTGCACTAATTCCATTTTATTCTCTCTTCCATTCCCATCAAAGTCCCTCAGATTCTACCACTCACCTACCCACTTAGGGCAATTTACAGTGGCCAATTAACCTACAAAAATGTTTGCGATGTGGACAGAAACTGAGGCACCCAGAGGAAACCTATGTTAGTTACTGACCATCATCAAAAATAGAAGTAACTTAAATGCAAAAGCAATATTTGACAAATATCTATTAGCAATAATGTAAATTAGTCTTGACTGTCTGAATGCCCATTTGAACCTTTGAAAGTAGCTTAAATTTTGGCTTACCTTTTCTCTTTTTGGAGTTCTTTGCTCACTTTTAGTTGGCAGAATAGAAGGTTGGAGACCTGCCTTGCTCAAATGCTAGCTCCAAGAAGACGAACAAAGATTCCCAGAAGACCTAAACTCCCACTATTCACTGCCATCTGTGGGGAAGTGTATGGCTCTTGCTCAGATCCTCAAGCAATGCTGACATGTCTTATTCCCTTATGGTTATTTACCAGAAAAGTTCTTAAATTGTCATACACCTACAGGGAAAGGCTTTTGCTGCCTGTTTGAAAGAGCATTAATGTTTGGTCCCACATTCCTGCTTTATGTCAGTCACCCTGCATATTCCTTACCTCCAATTACTCGGTAAATTATATGTGGCATCCTCCTGTCTGAACTTCATATTTGAAGCAAAATATTACAGGTTCCACCAACTTTGAGTGAAAACATCTCTCCTTCTCTGCTCTCTGAATATTTTGCCAATGGTTTTGAATTTAAGTCACCATAGGGAATATATTTTTCTGTCAATGTGCTGCAAACCTCTTAACCTTCTCTGTTCCAAGAAGTATATTCTTGGATGTTCCAACCCCTGCTTGTAACTCATCCTTGGTAACCTCTCTGCACCCTTTCTAAGGTCTTTAAATTGCTTCTGGTGAAATGCCTGGAATTGACCTGGATAATCCAGCTGATGTCTAAAAATAGTTTTATACTTCCATCAATAACGAAGCTGCTGGAAGAACTCATGGAGTGGGAAATGAACTGTAGGTGAAGGGCCTCGACCCGAAATGTCGACTATCCATTTCCCTCCACAGATGCTGCCTGACTCACGGAGTTCCCTCAGCATTTCCTTTTTTGCTCCAGATTCCAGTATCTGCAATCTCTTGTGTCTCCCTTAATACTTGCATGATCTTTAGCTTTTATATTTCATTTCTTTGTTTATAAATCCTGGCATATAGTTTTCTAACCACTTTGTCAACTTACAACACGATGTCTCTGCTCATCTGCATTATTCAAAATAATGTC